>NC_062556.1:12740000-13990000 GCF_016906955.1 Phacochoerus africanus
CTACCTGCCCTCAGGCCAAATCTTCCTGTTAGGGAAGTTCCACTAGAGAAGTATCCTGTCATCTTATTTCTAACTCCTTAAAACAAACAAACAAACAAACAAAAACCCTGGACATTCCCAGGGGATGCCGTTCCAATCCATTTAGCTTCTAAGAGCTTCCAGAGGATTAGAACTAGAAACTAGAGCAAAGACATCTTGGAGCTTTCAGCACCCTAAGACAATGCTTGCAGATAATAGTTCAATAAATTATCTGTTAAATAAATGAGGACAGAAGATCAAATGAGGCAGATCGCAACATCCAGCACCAAAGGCATTTGCGTATGCCCTTAGGAACCTGTTAGCTCCGGATATTCCTTATTTTATTGAAAGAAACAGAAACTGCTCCAAAATAGGTAGAGTCCTGATCAGGTTGGAAGGTGGGCAGGGTCCAATGGCCCCAGGAGACAGCTGTGGGAGATGTGACAGAGGTTATCACCGAGATGGCCCCACCGCCCACGACCGTGTTGGGTCACGCTCCAGGAGACCGCAGCTGTCACTGACCTGAGTGCTGGAAGGGGCTCTCCGGCTCCGAAGGACTTTCCGGGGAGGGAGGGTAGCCGCCAGTGCAAGGGGATGGCGGGAACGGGGGTCCCGGCGACGACGGGAAGGCGGGGCACGGAGGCTGCTGGAAGGAGTCGGGGTAGGTGGCGTTGTGCGGCATGAGCGGCTCGCTGTGCAGGGATGCGCTGCGGAACTTGGCCAGGAGGCTGAGCTGCGGGTTGTACTCGCTGTGTCTGGGCACCAGCACGGGAGGCAGCACTGGGAGGAGGAAGGAACCGGTCAGAACATGGGCTCGTGGGCGCAAAACAGAGGGGATGCTGGCTGCTCTGTGCATTTCTAGATGACCAAATTCTGCCTTTCCTTTGGGAAGGACCTGCCCAGCATTCTGTGTGCTCATCGTGACACCGTCCAGAAAGGTCCCTTTTCTTCCCCAAAAGGGAGCTTATGAATCAAACTAACACTCTGGCTTCTCTCCTCGTGGCCAAAAAAGGGAAAGTTTATATTATTACTATTATTATTATTATTATTAATTATTAGGCTGCCCAGCAGCATATGGAGTTCCCAGGCCAGGGATCGTATCTGAGCCACAATCGCAACCTACACCTCAGCTGTGGCAATGAGGAAGCCTTAACCCACGGTGCTGGACCATGGATCAAACCTGCGTCCCGGTGGTGCAAAGACACTGCCTATCCCAGCACAGTGGGAACTCCAACAAAAAGTTCAGAGGAGAATCATTCTGACGTCAGCCATCTATAAAGAAACTGCCTATTCATTCCTACAGCAGAAATGACCACAGCTGCCCTCTGACCTGGCCCTCTGGACAACCAACTGTTCAAGTCTTCCTTCCTTTGATCCTGCCCAAACAGTGGTCCCCCCACCCCAGGCAAAATCAGTTTCTCTCAGTTGCAAAGAAACCCCAAGTCATGCACAGAATATTTTTACTTTGGGAATCACGTTGAAGTATTTAGATAAACCAGCCTAAATTTTTTGGCTCCATATTGCTGGTAAGTAAAACCATTCTGTTTGTCTTTACCAGAAAGATTTAAAGGTAACTAAAAATCAAAGTAAAAGATAAACAGTGAATAATGATAAAGGTGAATAAGTAGATAATAGCAGCAATAGAGAACTTAAAAATACAGTTTGCTCATGTTAGTGTATTTCCTTCGGGCTCCACACTCTTAAAAGATTTCTGCTCCTGGGAGTTCCCTTCATGGCTCACCAGTTAACGAATCCTACTAGTATTCACAAGGACACAGGTTCAATCCCTGGCCCCATTCAGTGGGTTAAGGATCCTGCGTTGCTGTGAGCTGTGGTGTAGGTCACAGACACGGCTTGGATCTGGCGTTGCTGTGGCTGTGGCATAGGTCAGCGGCTGCAGCTCTGTTAGACCCCTAGCCTGGGAACCTCCATAAGCTGCAGGTATGGTCCTAAAAAGCAAAAAAAAAAAAAAGATTTATTCTCCTATACAAAAACGGGAGCAGATGCAATTCTCTGGAGCAAGCACTGTCCAGGCATTCCAAGCTCCTACTGACGTCTAAAGTGTTACAAGGCTTGTCAGAAAGACATTACTCCATCAGTGCTCTTGAGGGGCAACTTTGGACCAGTATAAGTTCCAGAAAGAGAAGCAAAGAACACAGAGGGAGGAAGCCATCAAAGGAATAATAGAAGACAACATCTCAGAGCTAAGAAAGGATCTATGTCATCCAATTGAAACAAGCCACAGAGCATACAGCCCAGTGAATGAAAAAAGACCCAGACCTAGTCATACCATCTTGAATTTCAAACATCTAAGGACAAACTGAATATTCTAAAAGCTCCCAAGGGATCACCTCAAAGTCACCTACAAGGACATGAGAAAACGACTTACAACTTCCCATCACCAATGCTGGACAGCAGAAGGCAAGGGACCAATGCTCTTCTAAGGGAAAATAATTCTTTCCCCAAATCCCACAATGGAAACAAGTAGAATAGCCAAAAAATAATATGAACTGTAAACCAAAAAATAGACTGAGAAGAGGAAGAAAGGAAGAAGTTAATATAAATTAGCTATATCCTCACCTTTTATGTTAGAGTCAATGAAATTATCTAAAAATGATAAATTTGGAAACAGATGGATATGCATATTATCTAGAGTTGTCTCTGTAATTTTTAGTAATAATAGAGGGAACTAGCTAAAGAACTAGGCAAGGATGATTAAAAATGGCTGTTTTTGGGAATTCCCGTCGTGGCACAGTGCAAAGAATCCGACGAGGAACCATGAGGTTGCAGGTTCGATCCCTGGCCTTGCTCAGTGGGTTAAGGATCTGGCGTTGCCGGGAACCGTGGTGTAGGGCACAGATGCAGCTCTGATCCTGCACTGCTGTGGCTGTGGTGTAGGCCAGCAGCTGTAGCTGCGATTAGACCCCTAGCCTGGGAACCTCCATAGCAGGTGTGGCCTTAAAAAAGAAAAAAAAAAAAGTTGCTTCTGGCAGTTCCCATTGTGGCTCAGTAGTAAGGAACCAGACTAGTATCCATAAGGATGTGGGTTCAATCCCTGGCCTTGATCAATGGGTTAAGGATCTGGCATTGCCATGAGCTATGGTGTAGGTCACCGGCACAGCTCAGATCTGGTGTTGCTGTGGTGTCATCTGGAAGCTGCAGCTCTGATTCATCCCCTAGCCTGGGAACTTCACATGCCATGGGCACAGCCCTAAAAAGCAAAAAAATTAAAAAATAATAAAAGCAAAAAAATTTTAAAAAAAGGTTGTTTCTGGAGACAGCTGCTGAAGCACTTGCTTCACATCACACTAGGCATTTGTTACCACCTGCAAGTACCGATAAAAGCTCTCAGAAAAAGTAAAGGTTTTGGAGTAAATAGACAACAACGAGAACTACACAGTAACAATAACATCCATCCAAAGCCCACCATTTATCCACTAGCATACATTTGTCTCTTCTTAACAAGCAATAATTTTCAGCTCTACAGGTTGACTATATACTCAAACAAGTAGATGAAAAGTTTCCAATTAAACCACTACAGATGAGGGTAACAGAGAAACAATTTCTTCCTCCTTCAGAAACCCGTAGTTGTGTACATCATCTTACGACACTATAAAACAAATAGTCAACATCACCGTGCAAAAAGGACCGGGATGGTAAGCCATTCACTCTTCTTGTATGTGTTCCATGAATACAGAAGAATAAAAAACTGACTTGTCTGAAAGTGAGGACCTGACACAGTAAGTGACATACGACTTCTTTTCAATGTTGCTCCTTTAACACGGTGTTAATAAGGTTCAAATAAACACTGATTTTTCCTTTTTGGAAGATTCACCCAGAATCAGCCCATATCATTCTGGGGACTTTCTCCAAACAGTCTCATCCCGTATCCGGGATGATGTGACTGTGAGAAGCATCCATGCACAAGCAGGTGACTTCCTTGAAAACAGTTTTACAACATGATGCAGGAGTTGGGAGCCTGAAAAGTCACCTCGCTAAGACTTCTGTAAGCTGGGCACAACTTACCCAGGGCTTCTGCAGGGTAAATTGAACCCAGGAGCCAGGCGGCAGGCTGACTCTAACCCCTGCCTGTCTTGCTAGACAGAACCGCCTCTTAACGGACCTGGGCCATTTCCCAGAGCTCGGGTGATTTCCAGCAACTCTTTCCTTGGCTGTCTTCAGACGCAGGTAGCAGATACCTCCACTACTTGAGCTTGGGGAAAGCGGCAGACAGTTTAGCTCAGCAGAGCTGAGTTCAAGAAGAGGGGGCGGGAAGGAGATGCTTATTTTTTACAGTTGATCATGTCAAGGCCATGCAGAGACTTTTTAAGAACTCATAGATGATTCCAAAATACCTCCAAATAAAACTGCCTTTTTCAAAATCACGCATAGCTTACATGTATACAGAAAAGAGATAGCTTGTCTAGATTTCTCTGACTACGAAATCGTGGATCAGTTCCTCCAAACTGAGCCTACCCCCACTCCTTGCCCTTCCTCTGGGGGTGCCTCACGTCTCTCCACCAGCTGGGACACGCTCTCTTAGCTCTTACAATAAACCACGGAGAAAACCCACCTGGCGTCTCCACTCGGCGATAGTGGTAGGGGTTAATGCACACCTCTTTCTGCTTGGAGCCAAACGGGAACTCACAGCACTCCAGGGGCTTCAACTCATGGTGAGACTGGAGATCGGGCCAACGCCACACTCGGCAGTAAATGACGTGGGGCAGACCCTTGCGGTGGGAGACCTGCAGCCGCCCGTCCAGGGAGCGGGGAATCGTCACGCACTTGCTGGGCTGCCCTGGGCAGCTGAGGGCCCTCTCCAGCTCGTCCATGGCTCCTTTCTTTTTCTTTAACTTCTTCACTAAAGAGTCCACCGCCTTCTCCGCCCACTTTTCCTCTTCATCTCCTTGCTTCCAGCCGAGCAGTCTCTTCACTGCGGGGCTGGTGAAGGAGAAGAGGGAGCTGATGGGGGTGCTGGAGTGCATAAGAGGCGCACTGCGGGCGTCCAGCGAAGCTGTGAACTGGACCCGAAGCCCTTCACGGCCCGAGGGAAATAAGCAAGGACACCTTCCAGGATGTCATAGGTGCCAACTCGCCAGGGACGTCATAAGTCTTCCCTTTCTTCTGGAAGGAACTGGGACCAATTTTGGCTGCGAAGTGGATTTTCTCCTAAGGCCTGGAATGGGCTGCCCAACTCTAATTAAAAAAAACCAAAAACAAAAACACAGGATTAGAGACTTTCAAAAAATGCTAAAGGTTGGATGTACAGGAGAAAATATTCTTCAAATGTTTTAGACTTGAAAACTCTTAGTCATCTTTGACTCTTCCCTCTCCTTAATTCCCTATATCCAAGTCTTGTTAATTCTGCCTTTGAATTGTTTTTCACATTTTGAACCTTTCTGTCCATTTCTGCCAACATCTGGTCCCTGCCCCACCTTCCCAGTCCCCTTCAATACTGCAGCACCTCTAATTAGGCCCTCTCCTCCAGTGCTAACCCATGTATTTCCAAAGACAACTTTTAACAAGTCCTTTTCCTGTCTGGGAAATTACAGTGGCTTCCTGGTTTCGCAAGTGTAAGCTTTCCTGCCTGGGTTTCTAGGGCCTCTGTGATCTTTCCTCCACATGCTCATGACACTTCCTCTCTCATTTATAGTCTGCACAAGTGACAAGACTTCATTGAGCAAAATATACACATAAATAACTGAAAAAGAAAAACAAAGCAGGAACATTAATAATCTCACTTATGTCATATATTCCTCCAAGTTCCTCTAGAGGACAGTGGCTCTCAAAAGTGTGGCCCGAGGACCCCTGGGGATGAGCAGTCAGTCCTTTCTTTCCCAGCTACACATCTGTGTGTGCTGGATTCTCCCCATGACTTAGACCCAAACAACAAACCACAGATTGAATGCAGGAGCAGATGTGAGAATCCAAGTGTCATACAGAAAACCAGGCATTAAAGAGACTTGCACAAATATAAAATGATAATACCTTTGGTACTATCTGGGAGAAAAATCTTCTGGTGTTTCTTTTCTTCTTCTTCTTCTTTTTTTTTTTTTTGGCTGCACTTGGGGCATAGAGAAGTTCCTGGGCTAGGGATTGAATCCAAGCCACAGTTGTGACCTACACCACAGCTGTGACAATGCCAGATCCCTAACCCACTGTACTGGGTCAGGGATCGAACCTGTGACTCCAAAGTGACCCAAGCCACTGCACAGACAACACCACATCCTTAACCCACTGAACCACAGCAAGAACTCCCCCAAAATCTAGTTTTTTAAAGGAAAAATGTTTATGTTAATGTGTAATGCGTTTATTGTTGTATTTTAATCAATCAGTAAATATTTTTAAGTTACTCACATTTAGTTCCTAAAATGATTTTTTAAAAAATTGATAGACATAAGTCACATCAACAAAGGTTCTTTAGAGTTCTCAATAATTCTCAAAAGTAAAAGGGGGGGGGCATAAGACCAAAAGGTTCTAGAAGCTTCACTCAGTCACATACACAGGCGTCCACAAAAATGCACTGCTGTCACATTAGTTATTCTCCCTGAAAATCAGTTGAATTCTTCTTTGCCCTCTCATCCAAAGGAGACATTCCTTCCCAGTTATTCAGCAGTCCCATTTAAATTTCCTGAGGTAGAACTGCATTTCCTTTCCTGCGAAATAGCTGGCTTAAACAAAACCCTCCCTTCTTCCAGATTTTAGAAACCCTACCTTATGCACATGTAAAGTGGCTGTTGGTAATCTTTTGGAGTGAGCTGACTCGTTTTAGCATCTTAGAATCAACCCAGCTCATCATCTCCAACAACTGCTTGTTCAATACGCATTAAACATACTTTTCTCCTTTGCTTCCTTGGAGGGAAAGCTGCACCTTCCTGGTGGGAAAGTTACCGCCCCTCTTTAAACAAAGGTGCTACCACAACCCCTGCTCATCAGGCAGCTCAGTGAGGAGGAGGGCAGCCTGGTTACACAAAAGTTGGTGACGTTCAATAAATACGAAGCAACACTTACCTTATTTTATTCCTCAGACAGATTAGTCAGCATTGTACGGAGAGAGGTAAATTAGGGTGAAAAAGAGAGTTAAGGGCTTGATAGCTGTTCTTTTTCTCTTGGCAGTTTGACTTACACTCAGTTTTATTTGGAAAGGTTGATTTTGTGGCTTAACAATCATGAATTTATGAAGTATAGTTAAGTCACTCTGTTGGAGCTCTGTTTACTTAATTGAGACAAGCTGCCTTAAAGCAGTGGTTGAAAAGAGTCAGGAGCTCTGAAGAGGAAAAGTAACACAGAATAATCTGAACCCCTTTGAATTCTGCTTAGTTTCACAGGGGGGTTGTTATTAGTAAATTGTGGCATAAATCTTTAGGCCTAGGTCAGCAGTAGAAAATGTTATTTATATAAGACGTTCAGCAGAGTTAAACTAAATGCACCCTTTAAAAAACTTCTGCTCCATGAAACAAATAACAGTTCTCTAAACCAGCGTTTGTTTGTTGTTATTTTAACTGAGGGCTCCTATCTATTTATGGCCTGTGAAATCAATTTATTGGAACAAAATGGTTTTTGTAAAAACAATAAAATAGACCACATTGCAAGGTAATGAACAAAGACAGGATAGGGGAGTTCCCATCGTGGCACAGCAGAAACGAATCCGACTGGGAACCATGAGGTTTTGGGTTTGATCCCTGGTCTTGCTCAGTGGTTAGGGATCCACAGTGCTGCTGTGGCTGTGGTATAGGCCAGCATCTGTAGCTCCGATTTGACCCCTAGTCTGGGAACCTCCATATGCTGCGGGTGTGGCCCTAAAAAGACAAAATACCAAACAAAAACAAAAACAAAACAAAGAAAGAATAGGTATTATCTTTTTTTGCCTTTTTTTGTCTTTTTTTTTTTTTTTTGTCTTTTGCTCCCGCGGCACGTGGAGGTTCCCAGGCTATCGGTCGAATCGGAGCTATAGCTGCCAGGCTACGCCCGAGCCACAGCAACTCTGGATCCGAGCTGTGTCTGCGACCTACAACACAGCTCACGGCAACGCTGAACCCCTAACCCACTGATGGAGGCCGGGGACTGAACCTGCGTCCTCTTGGATGCCAGTCAGATCCATTTCCGCTGAGCCACGACGGGAACGCCCATTACATTTTTTCATTCGGAGGTAGGTGTTCTGTGAGTGTGTGTGGGCAGTGTGTGTGTGTACATGTGCAAGTGCTGAGGGTCACCATGCAAAGTTTGTTTGTTATTACGGGTTACAATCCAAAAGTGTGTGAAAAGTATTACTCCTAAAGCATACACTTCCTCGAAGCCTGTCTGTTTGAGGGTCACCTGGATGAGTGACTTCCAGGGGCCCGTCCCTCCTCGTTGCCTGGGGAAATCCCAGCCACCCTGGCTCTGCTGTCTGATCTCACCCACATTCCACATCTTTATGAGTCTCTCAGTGGCTCCAAAACTATGATTTTATTGCCACAAGACACAGCTCCTGTCCCATTACACAAACGCCCGTCCACTGGGGGAGGCCTTGGAGAATCAAATTAAGAATCTTAGAGTAATAAACAACAAATTCATAGTAGTGATCTCTGGGTAGGGAAGGAAAAGTGTACATATATATTTATATGTACATGTGTGGGCTTATACACAACTGAATTACTGCGCTGTACACTTGAAACTAACACAACACTGTAAATCAATTATACCTTAATAAAAATTTTAATAAAAACATGAATTAAAAATATATATTTAGGTCCTGTAAAGAAAAGTTAACGTTTTAATGAAGCTGGTTGGGGGGTCTGCAGATGTTCAAAATATGATGCTCTACACTTGTTTGATATCTTTTTTAAATGTGAAAAAATGAATCAGAGTTCCCGCTGCAGAGCAGTGGGTTAAGAAATCAAGAGTTCCTGCTATGGAGCAGCAGGTTAAGAATCTGACGGCAGCATCTCAGGTTGCTGTGGAGCCATGGGTTCAATCCCTGGCCTGGCACAGTGGGTTAAAGGATCTGGTGCTGCTGCAGCTGAGGCCTGAATTAAATCCCTGGTCTCGGAATTTCCATATGCCGGGGGTGTGGCCATTAAAAAAAAAAAGATACCTAATTTGGCAGATGAAGATACTTTTCTAATACATTTTTTGTGGTTAAATTCTCACTTTTCTAAGGAAATTGTGTATCTTGGCATAGATCAACTGCACGACCTTGGGCGAGTCACATGGACGCTCCAGGGCCCCTCATTTCCTCAACTGCGGATCAAGAGGGGGCTGGGGCTCACTGGGACGGTCTGTCGGGCGATGGCTACATGGGATTACGTGACGCCCTCAGTTCTTGACGCTATGTAGCTACCCCAAGGGGGAGCCCATCACCCATGACGCTCTACTGCACGGGGCCAGGCAAAATAATTTCTTCTTCCCACGGTGGTCAAATCAACCCCTTTAATGACAAATGCCATCTATCAGCACAACACAGGGCCCCCATTTCTCCTCGGTGCTTTCTCTCTGGCATTATTTTTTATCACCACTGGAGAATAAGAGTGGAAATGTACAGTTGGCGTGACTGTGTTTGCCACTGTTTGTGGCACCATCATCAAGGCCTTCAGACTATTAAACATCCACAAGCACCATCTGGTGCCCATGACAGCTCTCCTCCTTTGCGCAGAAGGAAAAGAGCACCACGACCGTGCCTTCTCCGGGTCACTTGTGGTCCACATCACACACTCACGGCGCAAAAACCATACTGTTCTTTCTTTTTCCGGCATCGGAGTTTTACAATAAACCCCAACTAAGAAAGCAAAACAACTTCTCATTTTCAAGTTTTAAAAAAAATAAACAGGACCATGTGAGAGAAAGCAGCCCTGACCACACGTACACACCATGATTTAACTGCACATCATTTCATACTAAAATCCAATTTGCCAGGCTGGGTAAAAGCAGGGGAGATGTGAGGTTTTTATTCTTAAGCTGTCAGTTTAAATCCAACTCCTGTTAGCAGTCACTCAAGATTATTTCCACTTACTTGGCCTCACTGGAAGATTCAATTGATGAATTCCATTCTGAAGAAAATAAAATTCACAAAATACTGTTTAAGATGGGTGTGTTGGCTGTCTGCTCTGCAGCATGTATTAGCACTGGACACATGGAACCACTGAACAAGCCTTCATGGGCATTGCTTCTGGCTCAACATGGTCAAGAAAAGTCTACACCACCCGCAAGGCTGTACATACAGCCCAGTCAGCCCGCAGTGTCCATTCTGCAAGGTCCTCCTCCAGAAACACTCATGACAGAACATTGCTATTTCATTAATTGTTTTGTGTTTGAATTTTTCAGCCTTATCAATCTGGACCCTCTATTCCATGGCCAGCATTAAGTACACCTTGGTATCCCCTCCATAAGACAGTTTATTTCAGAAATTTAAAATCTGAACACACTTGCCCAAGGAAATTTAATCCCCTTAAAGAAACAGACTGTTTCCCTGACTACTCTCACAGCACTTTTTGTAAACCAGCAATTAATATGGCATTTAACATCTTCTAAAACACACCCCAAAGAACATCTGTCTAGAATATGTGCCTGTGGCTGCTATTATCACCACTGGCACATACATATATCATATCTGTACACACTTGAAGAGAAACCAGGCTTAAAACACACAGACACACAAATACCTAGATGTTTATCTGATTAATTCAGATTTGTCCTCATTTAAACTAGCCTGCCATCCCTGTATGTTTCCAATGAGTGACAATCACAAGTTTGCCTCACAAAGCATAAGAAACCACCTCATACATGTACAATTTAAAATTCTTGGATAAACATGCCAGCTGATGGATAAACATGGAATTGGTGTGATGATTTCACGTTCTGAGAAAGAGGTTTTTCTGTTTTCAGAGACTTCCTGCAAGTCTGTGAGAGGGTACTTCCCATTCACCAGTCCCTCAGTGAGGGCAGAATACCTCCTGCCTGCAGAGTCAGAGGGTGATGACAGACAGGCATCTTTATGATGGGGGCTTCCATGGCAGGGTTTCAGGGCACCTTTGGACATCTGAATTGTCTGATCATTTGGGGTAATTGTGCAAATCTGGATTTTTCTAGGGAGACAGTCCAACAGTCCATGGATATTTTTCTTCAAATTCTTAAAAGAACTTGTGACAATCAAAAGATTTTAAAAAAAAGAAAACCCACTGAATTAGAAGAAGAGGAAAAAGAGAAAGAATGAGCAAGATGGGGAAGAAACTGAAGAGGACAGCTAACTATTCTGACTCCATTAGGTGCTGGGGGAGAGCCTTTAAAAAGACTAGAGGAAGAGGATTCTAAGAAGATGGCAGAGTATGAAACACCAGGAATCTGCCTCCCTATCCAGACAACTATTACATTAGTAGAATCTGTCTAATGTAATTATTTTCAAACTATGGAGTCAACTGAAAGCTTGTAACTTTGAAGACTTGGGTGGTAAATTGTGGCTAACTGGGGCCAAATTCAGTTCTTACCAGGAGAAGTCATCTAGTCCATATCTCTTGGCAGCAGCTTGCACAGCTTCCATTGGGAGCCAAAGCAGGCAAAAAGGACCCCATCCTCCAGAGATCAGGGATATGGGCTCAGATCACTGACTGCTATTTCTGATGACAGATGTGCAAACAAACTGGAGGGCAGCCATTGATCTTGCACCTCCCACAACTGTTGAAAGCCCCTCGCCCTCTGGTTGAAGTGACTTCCAGGGGACCTAAAGGGCTGACACCTTTTCTCCACCTCACCCCCTTTTGTTTATCTTTTTCTCCTTTTGGGATCTAGACATTAAAGACTAGGACAATTTAATGAGCTAGAAAATTAAAAACAAGCTAAACTCAAAGCTAGTAAAGGGAAGAAATAATAAAGATTAGAACAGAGATAAACAAAACAGAGAACAGAAAATCAATAGAAAAAAAATCAATGAAACCAAACTACTGATTCTACAGAAATAAAATGTTATAAAAGAATACTATGAACAAACAACCATACTCTAACAAATTAGATAACCCACAGAAAGTGGAGAAAAAATAGAAAATCTAAATAGATCTGTCACTAGAAGGAGACTGAACAAGTCAAAAATCTCCCAACAGAGTCCAGGATGGAATGAATTCACTGGGGAATTCTACCATAAGCTTAAAGAATTAATACCAATCCTTTTGAAACTTTTCCAAAAATTGAAGAGGGAACATTTCTCACTCCATGAAGCCAGGATTATCCTGAAACCAAAGCCAACAAAGGCACTTCAAGGGAGTACCTGTTGTGGCTCAGCAGTAACGAACCCACCTGGTAACCATGAGGATGCAGGTTCAATCCCTGGCCTTGCTGAATGGATTAAAGATCTGCATTGCCATGAGCTGTGGTATAGGTCACAGATGCAGCTTGGATCCTGCATTGCTGTGGCTGTGGCAGAGACCACTGACTGTGGCTCCAAATCGACCCCTAGCTCAGGAATGACCATATGCCACAGATGTGGCCCTTAGAAATAATAATTAAAAAAAAGATTAAAAAAAAAAACCAAAGGCACTACAAGAATAGAAAACTATTCCAATATGGTTATAAACATCAATGCAAATATTCTCATTAAAATATTAACAAATTGAATCCAGCAGCATATCAAAGGAATTATATACCATAACCAAGTGGGACTTATTCCTGGAATGCAAGGATGGTTCAACACATAAAAATCAATCAATGTGATACCATATTAATAGGAAGGAAGGGAAAAAACACATGATCATCTCAACTGATGCAGAAAAGGCATGTGAAAACCTTCAACACCTTTTCATGAGAAAACACTCAACAAACTAGGAATAAAGGAAACTATTTCAACATAATAAATTCCATATATAAAAAGCCCACAGCAAACATACTCAGTGATGAAGCACTGAAAGCTTTTCCTCTAAGATCAGGAACAAGGATGCTGGCTTTTGTCACTTCTCTTCAACCTAACACTGGAAGTTCTAACCAAAACAATTTGGCAAGAAAGAGAAAATAAAAGGCATCCAAATTAGAAATAAAGAAGTGAAATTATCTGTTTGCTGATGGCATGATCTTATACATAGACAACCTTAATGATTCTATACACAAACCTTAATGATTCTATACACAACCTTAATGATTCTATACACAAATGATTCTATTCTAAAAATTTGTTATTAGAATAACTAAAATCACCAAAGTGGAAGGATACGAAGTCAACACATAAAAATCATTTGCATTTCTCTTCACTAAAAATGAACGATCTGAAAAAGAAATTACAAAACAATCCCATTTCCATCAGTATCAAAAAGGATAAAATACTTAGATTTATTCACCTACCAAGGAGGTGAAACACTCGTACAATAAAAACAACAAAGCATTGCTGAAAGAAATGAAAGAAGACATAAGTAAATGGAAACACACCCTATGTTCATGGATTGGAAGACTTAATATTGCTAAGACATCAGTACTACCCAGAGTGATCCCAATAAAGTGTTTTTGCAGAAATAAGAAAATTCCTTTAAAAATTCATATGAAATCTCAACGACTCTGAAGTTCAGGTCTTTTGAGCATGAGCTTCCTCTTCTCTCGGCTTGGCCCTGCAATAAACACTGTATTTTTCTTTACCATAACCTGGTGTCAACAGATTGGCTTTGCTGTACATTGGGTGAGTGGATCCAAGTTTGGTTTGGTAACAAGAAGAGAAAGTGCCATCTTCTCCAGAAGCTGTGGAATGAGAATCCTAGGCATAAGTTCTAACAGATGTTCTTTCATGTTTTTAAGATAGAGCTTCCAGAGAGTGTCTTACAGAACGAGAGGAAGTAATCATTAAAAAAAAAAAAAAAGGAGAGAGGGAGTTTCTGTTGTGGCTCAGCAGTAATGAACCCAACTAGTGTCTATGAGGATGTGGGTTCAATCTCTGAACTTGCTCAGGTTAAGAATCCAGGGGAGTTCCCGTCGTGGCGCAGTGGTTAACGAATCTGACTAAGAACCATGAGGTTGAGGGTTCGGTCCCTGCCCTTGCTCAGTGGGTTAACGATCCGGCGTTGCCGTGAGCTGTGGTGTAGGTTGCAGATGTGGCTCGGATCCCGCATTGCTGTGGCTCTGGCGTAGGCCGGCGTCAACAGCTCCAATTAGACCCCTAGCGTTGCCATGTGCATTGCCTGAGCAGATGCGGCTCAGGTCTGGAGTTGCTGTGGCTGTGGCTGGCAACTAGTTCTAATTCGATTCCTATCCTGGGAACTTCCATATGCTGCAAGTATGGCCCTAAAAAGCAAAAAAAAAACAAAAAAAAAAGGAGAGAAATTCCCCTTGTAGCACAGCGGGTTAAGGACCCAGCCTTGCTGCAGCTGTGGCGCTGGCCACAACTGTGATGCAGGTTCAATCTCCGGCTTGTGAACTTCCACATGCCACAAGTGTGGCAAACAAAAATAAGTAAATAAATAAAAATGAATTCGTATTGCAAAAGATAGAGGGAGTGGGACCACAGAAAGGAAGGGGGGAGAACAAAGGCAGATACGGGTGGGTTTGTCCATCTGGTCACTGGAAGGCCAGGGGCATTACCTCTCAAAGAGTCTGATGTCTTGATGAAGCTTGAGTAATACTAGGAGGAGGACATGTGAGAGATTTGAGGAGCAAGGAAACGGTGGGAAGCAGGGAGAGAGTGGGAAAACAGGAACGAGTTCTGAAGTCTGGATAAAAAGCACAGGTAAACTCCTCCAGGGGCCGGTCAGCCAGCACAGCTGCTGACAAAGCCGTGGTAAGGTCCCACCCTGAGGAGGTTCAGAAAAAGTACATCTTCTCTCGGGAATTGCTCATTGCTCAGACTGAAACCTCCATCCTCTACCACTGGGCTCTCTTCCCCTTTATGAAACGAGGAGGTAACAAGCTAGATAGAGTCAGGACAGCCAAGCAGGTACTTGGGCACTTATCTAGATCAGGTGCAATAAATATCACAACACACTCTCAAAATACAAGTTGGTCACATTCTTACTAAAGTAGGTGGTAAGCTCAAGCGGGAAAGAATAACAGTTCTAAGTTTGTGTGTGTGTGTGAGAGAGAGAGAGAGAGAGAGAGAGGGAGAGAGGGAGAGAGGGAGAGAGGGAGAGAGGGAGAGGGAGAGGGAGAGGGAGGGAGAGAGAGAGAGAGAGAGAGAGAGAGAGAGAGAGAGAGCGAGAGAGAGAGAGAGGGAGAGAGCGAGCTGATCCAGCCACCCAGCACATGGAAATTGGGAAGTCAGAGGAAATTCTGCAGTGGTTTTCCTGTTCCTCACCTAAAGGCGTGATTAACTTGACTGTCTCCTGAACCCTTTAGTATAACAGCTGGGAGAAAGAAGATTGGACACACTCACACTGTCATTGCTCTAAAGGATGCATAAGAAACTTACAACACCAGAGGCTTTGGGAAGAAAATGGTTGCTGAAGAGGACGGAGCACATGCTACCTCAGTATTTTTTGAATTCTGTATCAACTGAAAAAAACAAAATGATCCCAACAGAAAACTGAAAAGGGAAGAATATTTTACCCATTGTTTTTCCAAGCATTGATTCTGCTTCATACTTGAAATTCTTTCTGCAAAAACCTTTTATTACCAAAGATTGATTCCCCCTCCAACCTTTCTGTGACACACTATGAAGTAGTACCCTATAATTACTCTTTCTGAGATACCTAGAGATCTTAGTTCAGCTCTTGTTAAAATGACAAGAAGACTGGATTTCCACTATCTGTTCTGAAAGTAGTGTGATATTTACTCTAAAATGTAGCTCTGTGTTTCTCTCCTCCCAAGATAAGTCTTGCATTCCCAGTTAGGCAATAGGTGGTGGAACATCTTAAAGAGACAACCCATTCATCAGGAACTCTTTCTTGTCTTAAAACTTGAATTACAGCAGAGAAAAAAGATAACAGATGCAAAACAGGCTTTTGGCGCACAGTAGGACCCAAACAGCTGCAACAGAGCAGACTATGCGTTACTGGGAGCCTATTCTTAATTTAGACCCAATTCTAACATGCATTATTATTTGTATTAGAATGTTTTAATTGAAATTTCATGTGTACATAAATGTATATCATCACATTACTGACAGTGCAATTCTTTCTTTCCTCTCTCCTATATTTGTAACTCTCAGCGTGTTTATAAAACATTTCACATTCTCAAGGAAAACAGAATCAAGGCCAACTATTTCAGCTGCATGATTTATTAATTACAAACTGAAGATCCTCACAAATCTATTTTTGCTGAATTGTTTATAAACTCGTGAATAACTACTGCCTTAAAAAAAAAACAAACTTTTGGTACCTTAACAACCTCTAAAAGAATAAACCAGATCTTACACAACACAAGGTATCTTTCCTTTCTTTTTTTTTCTTTTGTCTTTTTAGGAATGCACTCAAGACATATGGAAGTTTCCAGCCTACGAGCTATAGCTGCTGGCCTGTATCACAGCCACAGCAACGCCAGACCTGAGCCACCTTTGTGACCTACACCATAGCTCACAGCCAACACTGGATCCTTAACCCTCTGAGCAGCGCCAGAGATTGAACTCAAGTCCTCATGGATACCAGTCGGGTTTGTTACCCCTGAGCCACAACAGTCTAAGACAAGGTATCTTAAAGGTATCCTTATTCCAAGTAATTCTGTCCTATGAAAATATGGATCACCACAAATATAAAGAGAACTTATTGGTCTTACAAAATGAATCATAATAGTAGTTCTCTGGTGGTTCAGTAGATTAAGGATCCGGCGTTGTTACTGCAGCAGCCTGGGTTGCTGCTGTGGCCCAGGTTCAATCCCTGGCCCGGGAACTTGTGCATGCTATGCATGCAGCCAAAAAAACAGAATCATAACAAATGTAAAAATATGATTCAATTTACAAAAAAAACTGAGTCACGTATGGCTTTTTCTATATGTGAAATGAAATATCCTTTCATTCAATAAGTGTTTACTAAGTTCTCTATGTTGCAGTTCCTGGAATTAAATGTTAAGCTTTACACATTTTGCTTTTAAAGGTATATCTAATAATCAGAATCTCTCTAGCTTCCTTAGTAGAACTAAGAGATCTCACATTACATTGCTACCTCTAAAATACAACTCTTTAAAAGCGTAATCTGGCCATCTTATCATCTAAGCGTTTTCGTTGCGTACTCAAGAACACCACTGTCAGTAAACTGCAGAACACATCGAATTAGCTTTGGGGACGCTTTATCTTCCAAGCTCCTTGCCCATCAAAACACCAAACATCCATAAAACGTTAAGAATTTTACAACTGTGCCAGCTTTTTGGTAAGCAAGACAGTATTATTTTACTGATGGAGTCAATAAACCACTTTTAAAAAAATGCTCCCAGTGTGTCCTTCAGAAAACCGTATTATTCTAAACAGTAGATGATACCCATGTAGAATAGCTCAGCTCAAATTCAGAAAAAGGATATTTCCCTTTCTGAAATGGATGTTTCGAAATTGTTTTTGTAGATAAGGAGGTATGTTTCCACCTTCTCATTGTTATAAAGTCATACCAGGACATCTTGGATGTCATTTCTTAACCCTGATGAGTGTTTAGGAACAATAGAAATGAGCTCCCCTCTAACACATCCATCCTCCCATCCATCCATCTATTCTCTCTCTTCTTCTCTTAATAAATGCAGTTCAGGTCAAATATGGGGAATGTACTCTAGGGACATAGCAGAAACAGTGCACTACAGCCATACCACACAGAGGACAGAAACATGTTTTTTTCAAATCCTTCCCTGTTTCTCATCCAGAACTTCTCACATGCCAACACACAAGTAATGTACAGAGGGCTTACTCAAAAAAAAAAATTTTTTTTTTAATTTACTTCCCTAACTCTAGCTGTAATTATGGTAAACGCAAGTAACCTTGTATTTTTTCTCTTTCTCACTTTGTTCCTCTGAGAAGTGCGAATTTACAGAAGACCGAATAGCCACCTGCCTAGTACTACCAAAATACATTTTGCTACCTTCCCTTGTGCTTAGGTTCACTACTGGGAGTAGGGATTCTTTCTAAAAAGCCGTCTAAAATAGCCTTTGTGAAGCCATCCTGAAATAATTCTCAACATTTTATTCCTTCTTTTCTAAACTGAAATATAGTTGATTTACCATATTATAACAGTTTCAAGGTGTGCAACACAGGGTTCAATATTTTTATAGATTAGGCACCATATAAAATTGTAATATTATTGACCATATCCCCTGTGCTGCACATTACATCCCTGTGATTTATTTATTTAATGACTGGTAGTCTGCATATTTTCATTCTTTCCTTGCTTCAGTCAACAAATATTTATTGAGTCTCTACAATGCGTTGGGGCAGTGCCATGTGCTAAAACTATCAACAGCTTCCCAGACTGAAAGTCTTCATCACAAAGGAATTAAAACACTCTAAGTTAAGGAGTTCCCGTTGTGGCGCAGTGGTTAACGAATCCGACTGGGAACCATGAGGTTTCGGGTTCGGTCCCTGCCCTTGCTCAGTGGGTTAACGATCCGGTGTTGCCGTGAGCTGTGGTGTAGGTTGCAGACGCGGCTCGGATCCGAGTTGCTGTGGCTCTGGTGTAGGCCGGTGGCTGCAGCTCCGATTGGACCCCTAGCCTGGGAACCTCCATATGCCACGGGAGCGGCCCAAGAAATGGCAAAAAGACAGAGGAAAGGAAAAAAAAAAAATAAAAGACTCTAAGTTAGAACACAATGCCATTAAACTGTTTCAAAATATTTAGTCTTAAAAATGCAATAAGGGATATTTGGGGGGATATTTTTGGCTTTGTCAAATGGTTTATGGGGAAGTGTTGCTTTGTTTTGTTTTATTTTTATTTTAAACACAGATGGTAAGAGAGTGATCTCATCACAGAGAGTCTACACCTCTGGGCCAATCCTGAAGCAACCTATTTTCCTCAACGGCCTGGTGAGACCCACAATCTGTCACTAGCACCCACAGGATGGTTTCTGTGTTCCCCAGAACTAAGGGCGGACCATGAGGCATGAACCTGAGCTGCTCCAACTGGTTCCATTTTCCTCCAGGCGGAACTCTCTGGAAATGCAGATATGGTGTAACCCAGGAGAGAACACCACTTAGTCCTGATATTTCTGTGCTGTAAATTCATCTACTCCTTTCACTCCATCTGGCATCCGTTAACTGCTAGCTTCTCCCCATGCAAGCAAGTGCTTCTTCAGACCTACAGTTTGGATTCTCATCCTTAACAGAGAATTCCAGAAACTAAAAACAAAACAAAATGAAACACTGAATCTATGCTGGAGTCAAAGTGAGCTCACCCTTTGCCATGAGCTCTGCACATTCTCAAGCCAGAGAAACACACACAGAGAAAGAGGGGGTGCAAGACCATGATGGGAAAATTTTGGTCAACGATGATGATAATATCGTTGAAATATATACAACATGGCATTGCTGGGTGACTAGGCTTGATTGTACCACTGACTTGAAAGGTTAAACTGGAGGGAGGTTTACCTCCTGTCGGAGTCACTGTAGTCTTCTCATCTGGAGACAGATTTAAGGAAAGTGCCTTACAAGGTTATGGCTGATCGCCCATTAACCAAGAGGAGAGTCATGAATAATGAAGTCAGTCTGTGCTGAGCAAAAATTCTTCCTTTGTAGATGTAGTCACTGAGTCTACACTAACATGTAGATTTTTAAATGCCAAGGATTCATGAAATACAGCAAGGGCCCCAGCAGAGGCACTCCCCTAGCAAGTATGAAAACAGCAGGAAAGACATTCTCAACCTTACAAATGATAAGACCCACACACTAGCTAAACTAGGTTCTTCCTATAAAGCTTTAGATGTCAGGTTGATTCCACCAAAGGATGTGTCTTGACAAAAAGAACCAAAACTTTCCATCAAACAGCCTGCTTATACTGAACTGATCCTCAAAGCTTTAAAACTGACATGACTACTGTCCATAAAAATTCCACTCTTTTTAGAATGAAGCATATCGTATTACATCAGGGAAACATAGTTGTTGTTGTTTTCTCAGTCAGTTAAGCTGTTACTTAGCAGATAATATTTCAGTGATGCCTAACTTCAAAATAATCAAGCAGGAAGCCACAACAGAGGTAGACCTCTGTTGCATATTGCAACAACAGTTGCATATTTGAGCAGAAAAGCAAACAGAGTAATAATAAGCAAGATGTACTTTCAAGCAAAGAATATGTGAAGACATTGCCAAGCAAGATCTCAAACAGAACAGAAAACAATTTAGAGTTCTAGAAATTCCTGCACTTTATTTGGCTAGAAATTTTTAGTTGTAAAATTAGAATATACGTAAAAATAATTAACATGTTCTCATTCGATTCATTTTATTTTATTTTATTTTATTTTGTCCTTTTAGGGCCACACCCATGGCATATGGAATTTCCCAGGCTAGGTTGAATCAGAGCTATAGCTGCTGGCCTACACCACAGCCACAGCAATGCCAGATCCGAGCCACGTCTGTGACCTACACTGCAGCTCACGGCAACACCAGATCCTTAACCCACTGAGCGAAGCCTGGGATCAAACCCGCAACCTCATGGTTTCTAGTCGGATTTGTTTCCACTGCACCACATCAGGAACTCCCTCACTTGACTTATTAAGTTAGTATACTTCTTGTTGAAAACCTAACTCTGTCTGAAAAACCAAGTGTTGATAAGAATGTGATTAATAAAAATTGATAAAACTAGGTGGATCAGCACTTTGGAAATAATTTGCTATCATCTGGTGAAGCTGAAATCTGCATACCTTTAGACCTAGCAATTCCACAACCTAGTATATGTCCTAGACTAGTTTTCAAACCTCTGGTAGAAATGGTTAGTAAAGTCAATTTATTGGATCTGTATCGGCATTTCATTTTTTATTGAAGTAAGCTGATTTACAATGCTGTGTTAATTTCTGTTGTATAGCCAAGTGATTCAGTTATACATATATATGCATATGTTCTTTTTAAAATACTCTTCCATTAGGACTTATCACAGGTCACTGGATATAGTTCCCTGTGCTATACAGGAGAACCTTGTTGTTTATCCATTCTATATGTAATTGTTTGAACCTGCTTACCCCAAACTCCCAGCCCATCCTTTCCCCACATCCACTCTTCCCTTGGCAACCACAGGTCTGTTCTTTATGTCTCTGTCAGCATTTTAAAAAACAGACTGAATTTTATCAGTGTCTTTGCTCAGAGTAGGGAAAAGTATTATACCTTGAAGTTTCTGAAGTGACAGAGAGCTAGACAGAGAGATTTGTGTGTATGTCCTGTTGGACTATAGTTAAAATCATTTGGAAAGCACTGCAACATGATTCCAAACAGCATGAATCTGGAAATAACCCATCTGCCACCTAGAGAATGAACAGATAAATGATGGAACAATCTCACAGTGAACTGTCACATAGTAATAAAAAGATATTCACTCTATTGACAAAAAAGGATTAATCTGAGAGATATAATGCTAAATGAAAAACAAAGTAGAGCCTAGAAGACTACAGAGTATGAAATCATTTTTATAAAGTTTAAAATTAATCAAAATTAAGTACCATAGAGATACAGACATGTTCTAAAATTATGTTTTGAACAGCAAAGCAATGCGAACACAAAATTCAAGATATTAAAACTTGAAGCAGGGGAGTAGCATAAGAATTCCCCATCTTGCCTGCCTTGCCTTGTCCAGTCTTTCTTCCTTTCTCTCTTCCTTCCCTTTTTTCTTTGATTAGGATATAGAGGGCATTTTTCTCCCCTTGATTTTATTTTATTTGGTCTTTTTAGGGCCACATTCACAGCATATGGACGTTCCCAGGCTAGGGGTCAAATCAGAGCTGCAGCTGCCAGCCTACACCACAGCAACTTGGGATCCGAGCCGCAGATGCGACCTACAACACAGCTGGTGAGAATGCCAATCCTTCATCCACTGAGCAAAGCCAGGGGTGGAAACTGCACAGGTTCATTTCTGCTGAGCCACAACGGGAACTCCTCTCCCCTTGATTTTAAAATCATTTTGTGTTCATAGAAAAAAAAAAAGAAAAAATATGGATTTTTTTTTTTTTTTTTTTGCTTTTTAGGGCCACACTTGATGGATATGGAAGTTCCTAGGCTAGGGGTCTAATTGGAGCTAGAGGTTCTGGCCTACGCCACAGCAACAGCAACACAGGATCCAAGCCGTGTCTGCGACCTACACCACAGCTCAAGGCAACACCAGATCCTTAACCCCACTGAGCGAGGCTAGAGATCGAACCCGCATCCTCATGGATCCTAGTCAGGTTTGTTAACTGCTGGGCCATAAGAGAACTACCTGGAAAATTTTCTTTAAAAGAAAGCTCAAGTAACCACTGTTCATTAATACAGATATGCTAATCACTGTTAACATTTTTATGAATTTTTTTTCTAAATAAATATTTTAAAATAGAATTAGTTCACAGATACATCTTATATTCTTCCTATTTCAATGAATGAACTATTGGAAGCATATTCATGTTTTAATTTTTTTTTTTGTCTTTTGTCTTTTTTGTTGTTGCTATTTCTTGGACCGCTCCCGCGGCATATGGAGGTTCCCAGGCTAGGGGTCTAATCGGAGCTGTAGCTGCTGGCCTACGCCAGAGCCACAGCAACGCGGGATCCAAGCCGCGTCTGCAACCTACACCCCAGCTCACGGCAACGCCGGATCGTTAACCCACTGAGCAAGGGCAGGGACCGAACCCGCAACCTCATGGTTCCTAGTCGGATTCGTTAACCACTGCGCCACAACGGGAACTCCTAATTATTTTGTTTTTAATGTTTTATGGCAGTCAGAGTAAGAGTCAACTTTCCATTTTAATTCTAAGTTGCTTTTTTACTTCATTTTCAATACTCTCCTGTGCCATAATTTGGAAAAAAAAAAAAAAAAAAGATTCTGAGCACTCCTTGTACGGATTTTACAATTGGTTTTCAGCAGCTTCAGAGTAATTACTATAAAAAAATGAAAACAAAATAAACCTGGAAGCATTTTGCCTCTAGTCGTATATAAATGAGTCAGGGCACTTATTTTACAGTTATATTACATAAGTTTCCGCTTAAGCTATTACTCTTAGAAAAGTTAATACATAGGTAAGGTTAAATTTCATTTGATCGTCAACCAAATTCCCAAATCTTCATGTCCTTCCTGGTATAACTGTTATTATCCCTTTGGGCTTATTTTTAGATATTTTACTCTGCATGTTCATCTATAGATAGGTCCTCACTCCTGAAACACATAGTACAGTATTTGTTTGGCTTTTTTTAACAAATTTAATCATTCTGCAACTTGCCTGAGGGTATTTTCTATGTTAGTATTACATAAATCTACTTCATTCTTTTTAAGTACTATGTATAGTATTTCACCTTAAGACCAAGGCCTTTTTCTGCTTAACCCCAACCTGCCATTCGAAAGAATCAACTACAGTGTAAGAAATCTAAAATGTATTTGTTTACCTCCTTGAAAACTGGCATCAGTTTAAGGAATGTGGGATATCTTGAGAGGACACGAAGTGTTAACTCACTGTGATTTGACTGATGTTTCCCTAGTGACTAATGATGTTGAGCCTCTTTTCACATGCTTGTTGCCCACTTGTGTATCTTCTTTGGAGAAATATCTACTCAAGTCCTTCGCCCATTTAAAAATTGGATTGTAAAACAAAGAAAAAAAGAGAAAAAATTACTGTATGTAAAAAAGCCTTCATTGTTAGTCTTTTTGTGTTGCACTATAAGAGTTTTTAAATATATATTCTAGATATATAGAGTTTTTAAATATATATTCTGAGATATATGATTTGCAAATATGTCCCCCTTTCTGCATGCTGTCTTTTTACTTTCATGATAATGCCCTTTGATGCACAAAAGTTTTTAACTTGGATGACATCCAATTTATTTCTGTTGTTACTTGTGCTTCTGGTTCACTGCCAAAGTCAAGGTCATAATTATTTACTCCTATGTCTTTTTCTAAGACTTCCATGGTTTTAGGTCTTTTGTTTGCCTGGTTTGGGTATCAGAGTGATAGTGGCCTCATAGAATGAACTTGGGAGTATTTCTTCCTCTGAAGTTTTCTGGAAGAGCTTCAGAAGGATAGATGTTAACTGTTCTCTAAATGTTTGATAAAATTCACTTGTGAAGCCATCTGGCCCTGGACTTTTGTTTTTTAGAAGCTGGAGTTTTTTTTGGTTTTGTTTTTTGTTTGTTTGTTTTTGCCATACCCATGGCATGCGGAAATTCCTGGGCCAGGGATCGAACCTGAGCAGCTCGGGTAGCTTCTGCAGTGACAATGCTGTATATTTAACCTGCTGAGCCACAGTAGAACTCCTAGGAGGTTTTAATCACAGTTTCAATTTCAGTACTTGTGTTCATATTTTCTGTTTCTTCCTGGTTCAGTCTTAGAAGGTTGTACCTTTGTAAGAATTTGTTCATTTCTTCTAGGTTGTCTGTTTACTGGCATATAGTTGTTTGTAGTGGTCTCTTGTGATTCTTTTATTTCTGTGGTATCAGTTGGAATTTCTCCTTTTTCGTTTCTAATTTTATTGGTTAGCTCTCTTATTTAGGCTTTGATCATTTTCAATTAATTTCTGTGGGTAGTGTGAGATAGGAGTCCAATTTCATTCTTTCACATGCGGATACCCAGTTGTCCCAGCACTATTTGCTGAAGAAATAATTCTTTCCCTATGGAGTGGTCTTAATACTTTTGTTCAAACTCTATCAGCCACAGGCCCACAGATGATTGGTTTTATTTCTGGACTTTCAATTCTACTCCACTGATCTACGTATCCTTATGCCAATACCATGCTGTTTGGATTTCTATAGCTTTGTACTAAATTTGAAACTGGGAAGTATGACTTTGCTCTTTTTCAAGACTGTTTTGTATTTTATTTATTTTTTTTACTTTATTGTTTCTTTTCTCCCGCCACACCACAGGCTCTATTAGGTCGTGGACTTTTGTCCATTTTGTTCGCTGCTGTACACCAGGCTCCTAGAATCAGGCTTAGCATATAGTAGGTGCTTAATAGTTGCTAAATGAATGAATGGAATCCTAAGAAGGCAGGAATGTCATCCACAGCTCAGAGGAAATGGAGAGGATGAGAGGAAAAAAGGAGAAGAGAGGAAGACAATACAATGGTTGAGCAGTTCCTGTCAGAGAAGAGCTGAGATGGCAGGAAGGTGGGGTGGTCTAGGCTTGGACTCTAGGGCCAAAGGGACCCTTTAAAAACCATACGGTTGGGGCTGGGGTGGGGGTCATAAGCAGCAGTGGCCATTTTGCTGTGTGAGCCAGTCTTTAGTAATTCAGATGTACTAAGGTTAAAAATCCTTGTGTTACTGTCACATTGAACATTTTATAAATTTCAAAAACAAAACATCAGATAAGATGAAGTAGAATGACCATGAACTGCTCTTTCTGAACTGAGAGGGAAACATGCTTTTGCATCTTATCTCAAGAGTCTCCATAGCTTTTAGTATATATAAATAGTTATTCTTGATAAGTTAATGTAATTTTATAATCATATCAGAAAACATACCCTGCAATGCAGAAGTACCACACTGACCTTTTAAAAAAATTCTGAACAAAATCTTAAATAAACACATGTATCACATTTAGTTAAATTAAATGAGTGGGCAGTGACATCAGCAAGTCTGAACATTATTGTTACTAATGGGACACAAGCCAGTGAAGAAAAAGCAGAGCTAAGAGTACAGGAGGTGAGGTTTAAGATAAATGCTTTGGCAATTTTCTTTGATGCTCATTACTATCTTTTCCCATGTTAAAATTTTTAAATGTAGGTAATTAAGGATGTATGAAGAGCACCACTACTGTTGAATATATATATATATATATCATGTAAACTGCCACTGAATAATTGCATTGCTGCTATATAATAGCAAATACTGCTGCCATGAGATTAAGCAATTTATTGCCACTCCACAAATTAAGACACATGGCCCCATCTGTTTCTAGGTTCCATGACAGCATACCTACTGGTTAATGAAGAACCTGTTAGTCAGAGGATGCAAATATGTCTCTTACTTAACTTTTTCAAAATCAACAGGGTGTTGCTGATATAATTTGGCAGAGAGTCTGATTTATTATGGGAGTGAAATAAACATCTCCTCTGATAATGATTTAAAACAATATGTGAAGTATATAAACCGACACTGAAAATGGCATAGCTCTGGGATTTGCCAGGTGCTAATTGCTCTACTCGAAGCCTCAGGGAAAATTTATAATTGCCCTGGGCAGCCATCCCAGGTTTAATTATGTTCTGGGAGTTTTATTCCCTGGACAGAGGGGACAGTCTGGAGAGAGCTCTGCCTCCACTTGGTCTTCAACTTGGAGAGTGAAAGACCACAGGCAACTCATCTCATCGGCAAAACCCACTCCCGGAGGGGAAGCAATGCTGCTGTTCACCCCTAAAATCCAGCCCACGTGATTTTCCCAGATGACTTCTCTTCTCAGTCTGCAGCTTGTACATGTTACTATTGTCACTGGGATCCTAACTTATTTGTTCATATGTCTCTCCTCTATTAATCAATAAAATCTTTAAGGTCAGAGACTGTCATATTCATCACCGTAGCTCTGATCCATCACATAAAATCGCCATTTAATAAATATTTATGTTAAATGACTATGTCACCTAGTGCCCATGCCTGGGAAGTAGCAGCTGCTTAATACATATTAATTACCAGAATTTTTTTTGTCCATGGCTGCACCTACAGCATATGTTAGTTCCCAGGCTAAGGGTTGAATCAGAGCTGCAACTGCCAGCTTACGCCACAGCCACAGCAACAGCAATGCCAGATCCGAGCCACACCTGCAACTTAACCACAGCTCATGGCAACGCTGGATCCTTAACCCACTGAGCAAGGCCAAGGATTGAACATGCATCCTCTTGGATACTAGTTGGGTTCGTTTCTGCTGAGCCACAATGGGAACTCAAAGAATTTTTTTTTTACTCAAAATTTTACTTGTTTTCCTCTTTTTATCACATTCTGCTATTAGAACTCAGCTCAGGCTCCTTATCTAGATAGCAGTTTCCAAGGAAGGAAGAAAGGGGGTAATTTTGCACATACCCCCCAAGGTCATCTGGAGGCATTTTTGGTTGCCACAACTGGGCTGGAGGGAGTAGGTGCCACTGACATCTAGCAGTTAGAGGCCAGAGATGTTGCTGAACATCCTACAATGTAGAAGATTGTGCCCTGCGTCAAAGAATTATCCAACCCCCTAAATGCCAGGGGAGTCAAGGCTGAGAAACACTGACCTAGACTTTCATTTACTGAAAGTGACTCCTGGTTAGTCTACTCTATTCCTACTTTCTCTCCTCTTACCTAGTCTTCCTAAAAATTTATTTCTTTTTCTAATTGAGGTATAATTGACACATAATTAGTTTCAGATGTGTGAGATTTAATAATTTGTACATATTGCAAAATGATGACCACAACAAGTCTAGTTACCACCCATCATCATACGTAGTTACATATGTATCTTTCGTGATGAGAACTCCGATGATCTCCTTCATGAGCAACATTCAAATATTCAGTACGATGCAGTATTATCAACTATAGTCACCATGCTGTATATCACAGCCCCGTGAGCTATTCACAACTAAAAGCTGGTCCCTTTTGGCCCCAACCCCCCATCTATTTTGCCCACTTCCCTCACTCCCTCAACCCAACCTCTGACAATCACCAATCTGTTCTCTGCATCTATGAGCTTGGTTTATTGTTTTTTGTCTTTGCTGTTTTCCTTTTTTTGTTTGTTTGTTTTTGTCTTTTTGTCTTTTTAGGGCCACACCTGCGGCATATGGAAGTTCCCAGGCTAGGGGTCTAATTGGAGCTGTAGCTACTGGCCTACGCCACAGCCACAGCAACACCAGATCCAAGCTGAGTCTGCAACCTGCACCACAGCTCACGGCAACGCTGGATCCTCAACCCACTGAGCAAGGCCAGGGATCGAACCTGCAACCTCATGGTTCCTAGTCAGATTCGTTTCCGCTGCGCCACAACGGGAACTCCCTGTTCTGCTTTTAGATTCCACATGTAGGTATGACTAAACATATTTATTGTCCTTATCCTCTTCAAACGGTCTTTACATTAACAAAAAATTTGTTTTTTAGTTAAGAGTTGCTGCTGGATTTTCAATAACACTATCAACATATCAGTATGTTAAAAGCAGAACTAGAACTAAGTTTTAAAAATTCTTATTTCTAAGCTACTTGCTTTACAACTCTCTTACCTCAAATGAAAGCTGTGAAATGAGGAGGACACTAAGGGGAAAAGTAGAGACTGGGGGATGGTAGTTCTTTTTTCTTCAGTGATCCAAATTTCTATAGCTACAAAGACCAAATGGCCCTTCTAATTTCATTTGCAGAACAAATGCTGTGTCATTTAATGTTTTATAACACACTGGACTGTTATCTCTTATGCTGGCTAGATATCCTCTCATCTAACCATGATTTGTTTAAAATTAATGTGACCTAAGATTGGTGGGTTTTAGAAACAAGATTTTTTTAAAAATACTTGATTTCTCTTATTTATATGATTGTACATTATGAAATTCCACAGAATTCTTAAATGCGAAAAGTCATATGCACAAACAGGTGGAAAACAGTAGTTTTTTAGACCTTTTCCATTAAAAATCACATTCCATGCAAACCATATATCTGACAAGGGATTCATATCCAGAATATAAAAAGAATTCAACAGGAAAAAGACCAAACAACGCAACTCAGAAGTAAGCAAAGCACTTGAATAGACTTTTCGCCAAAGAAGACCAAAAAATGGCCAATAAGTCCATGATAAGTTTCTCAACATCACCAGTCATTTAGGGAAACGCAGAGAAAAACCACAAAGGGATACCACTTCATATCCTTTAGGATGGCCATTATCAACAAAACAGAAACTAACAAGTGTTGGCTAGGATGTGAAAAAATTAGAACTTTTGTGCACTGTTGGTGGGAACGTAAAACATCTCAGCTGCAGTGGAAAACAGTTTGGCAGCGCCTCAAAAATTAAATACAGAATTACCATACAATCCAGTAATTGCATTCCTAGGTGTATACACAAAGGAATTGAAAACAGGTACTCAGACACAAGTATGCCAGTGCTCACAGCAGCATCACTCACAACAGCCAAAAGGTGGAAACAACGTAAGTGACCATTCACAGATAAAGGGATAAACAAAATGCGGCATGTCCACACAACGGAAAAGCAGCCAACCTTAAGAAGGAAGGGAATTCTGACACATGCTGTAACACGGATGAACCCTGAAGATTTTATGCTAATGAAAGGAGCCAAACACAAAAAGCAAATTTTGTACGACTCCACTTACATGGGGTAAATAAAACGGGTAAGTTCAGAGAGACAGAAAGTAGAATGGAAGGTACCAGGACTGAGAGGAAGGGGAATGGGGAGTTTATGTTGAGAGGGTACAGAGCTACAGTTTGGGAGGATGGAAAATCCTGGAGCCGGAGAGTGGTGGTGGCGGCACAACCGTGGGAATGCATTTAATACCACTGAATTGTATAGATTAAAAGGGTTATTAAAATGGCAACTTTTATGTATATGTTAGCATAAGAAAAAGCTCATACCAAATGCTGTGATAATTTGCTTCATCACGACCTTTAAGGGATTTTACAAGTAAGGTCTCCCTCTGACACATTAGATGCTTTTTTAAAAACTCCAATTTTGAGAAGGAAAATAATGCACCATTGGTACACAGAAGCCTTGAAAGAAACTAGAATCCTTGATAACATAAAACGTTGGGAAATCTTCACACATCGCTCAGGCCCAGTTATGTAGGTCATACACCTCTCAACAGCCCACACTCGAGGCAGGAGAGCCAAAGTTTTGTGCCATCCTGGCACTTTGTCTGCCTTTCAGGTCCTTTCTTCCTATTAATGCAGATTCATACAAACCTATCAATTTTCTCTGACAGTGATAATCTGGGGGGAGGGGGGAATCCAATTTTAAAAATAACATTTCCTGGAGTTCCCGTGTGGCGCACTGGAAACGAATCTGTCTAGGAACCATGAGGTTGTGGATTTGATCCCTGGCCTAGCTCAGTGGGTTAAGGATCTGGCATTGCTGTGAGCTGTGGTGTAGGTCGCAGATGCAACTCAGATCCTGCGTTGCTGTGGCTCTGGTGTAGGCTGGTGGCAAGAACTCTAATTAGACCCCTAGCCTGGGAACCTACATATGCTGCAGGTGCCACCCTAGAAAAAGACAAAAAATAAATAAAGAAATAAAATAAAAATAAAAATAACATTTCCTTCTATACTAAGAAAAAGGAAAAAATAAGGAACAATCTCTAGAGAGATTATTTTTAAAAAAAAAGAGATCTACCTTCTCTCTCAGAACCAAACAAGAACAGGTTTACATACCACTAATTGCTATTACTAGGCTTCATTTTCTTGGAATCAGTTATTCTTATGATGTAAGCTATAAAACTTCAATCAAAACAAATAACTAGGGAGTTCCTGTTGTAGCTCAGTGGAAACGAATCTGACTAGTATCCATGAGGACAAAGGGTCGATCCCTGGCCTCGTTCAGTGGGTTAAGGATCTGGCGTTGCCATGAACTGTGGTATAGGTCACAGACAAGGCTGGGATCTGGCATTGCTGTGGCTGTGATGTAGGCTACAGCTCCAATTGGACCGCTAACCTGGATACGTCTATGTGCCACGGGTGCAGTCCTAAAACGACGAAAAAAAAAAAAAAAAAAGCTAAATTAAAGCAAACATCCACAGATTCAACAACCGTGATCATTCTGAAAGAAGGCAGAAATATAAATTTCTTTTCACACACGACCACATCTGATATTTAAAGTTGTGTTAAAAGCTACTAATATTCTAGAATGTCTATGACTTCAAGTCTTTTGGAAGGTCCACACAATTTGAAATTCATTCTTCCAAAAACTGATTTAATAATCCTTCCTGGAATAGGATTATAAGAGAATTTACTGTATGGAATAGTATTGGGTTAAACGAATTTACCTTGCACTATACAACTAAGTATAAGAATATCTGAACTTAATTTTTTTTTTCTTTTGTCTTTTTGCCTTTTCCAGGGCCGCTTCCCGTGGCATATGGAGGTTCCCAGGCTAGGGGTAGAATCGGCGCTGTAGCCAGAGCCACAGCAACACAGGATCCAAGCTGCATCTGCAACCTTCACCACAGCTCACGGCAACGCCAGGTCCTTAACCCACTGAGCAAGGCCAGGGATCGAACCCGCAACCTCATGGTTCCTAGTCGGATTCGTCAACCACTGTGCCACAACGGGAACTCCAAGAGTATCTGAACTTAATTTTTAAGTATACTTTTTATCATCACTCTTGGATTTGGGTACACTGTGGCCCAGAGGAAGTGACATAATGATCCCTTGAGTCTCATCTGATAAAAGCTCACACATATCAAAGCCTTCACTTATACAATCTTACTTTTTTTCTTTTCCAAAAAAACCTTTTATTTTTACTTTTTGCTGTTATTGTTATTTTTTTTTTTAATCTCACTTTAAAACAGAACTCCTGCAACAGCAGCTTGGTTTCTTTTTCTATTAATACTGCATTTCACCTAAAACAAAGGCCCTGACTAAAAGTGACATGTTTGGCTCAAACCAAGATGTGGTTACACAGGGCAGCCTAGTGCTCATGATATGAAGTGCTAAAGTAAGCTGGTGTCACTGGAATTTATTGTGTTAAAAGCTACTAATAAGCCTTTAAGAAGTGTTGATCTACATTCACTTACATTCCTGAGACACAGCTCTCTTGGCACTCACATATTTTTATTTTTCAGCTAGAATGTCAACATTGATTAGACTTTTCTTAAGTTTCAGAATAAAAAAAAATTTTTTTTTAGGGGCCGCACCTGTGGCATATGGAAGTTCCCAGGCTAGGGGCTGAATCAGAACTGCAGCCACTGGCCTTGGCCACAGCCACAGCAATACCAGATCCAAGCCATGTCTGCAACCTATACCATAGCTCAGGGGAACGCCAGATCCTTAACCCACTGAGTGAGGCCAGGGATTGAACCTGTGTACTCATGGATCCTAGTCAGGTTCATTAACCACTGGGCCATGAAGGGAACTCCCAGAATGAGAATTATTTTGGAAGAATTATTTGAGATTTAGAATTATTTTTTAAAATAAAGAGGCAAGATACTTTTTGTTATTATGTCACAGTACCTTTTCTTCTGGAGACGAATTATTATTCTATTGCCTATTTGCTTTTTTATTTATGTCAAATGTAGTAAGAGAGAAGTACAACAGATGTTAGAGCAGCAAAGATGTGTGAAAATGAATAAAGGAAAACCTCAGCCCTGAATTGGGAGCTTTCATTGCAGCTTACTTTATACACCCCATCAAGAAGCTTAGTTCACATACTCCAGGAGGAATGAGGAAGATTTCCTCCTTGCCCAGAAACACACCAGCCAATGAGAAACTGCTGCCCTCAGCCAACTGCTGCACTCAGCCCCAACGCCAAACTCTCACTCCTCCAATGAACTTTCATTCAAAAGAGCCCCTCTCAATTTTCTCATTTCCTCTATAAAAGAATGCTCCTCTCTTTTGTTCTCCAGACTTCCCTATAGTTCTGCATAGTTTGCATGTCCTTAATTGCAGTTCTTCTGCTAGTCCCGAATAAACTTGATTTTCCTGGCTAAACTGCTTAGCTTTTTGTTTTAAAGGTTGACAGAGTGAATCTAAAGAACATGCCTAATCATTTGCGTCACTTTTAAGATGGACTTAAATGCTACATATATTTTTTACATGTAGCATCTGAACTAGTAAGCAATTCACAACACTTATACGACAGTGTCAACACGACCTTGGGAGGATTATGGCATGTTTCTAGAATTCCAACCTATATCCTTTACATTGTCAGCATATACTTGGAAATCCTTTGCAAAGCCCCACCAGTGTGATACTTTATTATTTAAGTTTGGAACAGCCCATAGTTTATCTACTGATTCCACAAACGAGAAGCTACATGACGTAATGGATTAAACACACATGAATCCGAGGAAGAAGACTCGAATTTGAATGCTAGTTCCATCCGTAACTGGGACCTTCAAGTAATTAATCACTTTGATCCTGTTTCCTCCTCTGTAAATCTGAAACAATAACCATTACCTTTCACACTGAGAGGGTGTGTACCAAAGCAATTTGAAAACTGTAAACTATGTAAGGACACTCTTTTATTAGTAACAGTTACACTTCTGCTTATTCCTTCTTCATACTTCATTGCAGAAATAAAGGGTGTCAAAAAATGGGGGGGGGAGAAAGAAAAACAATCTCAGAAACAAATCAGAGGCAAAAGGGGGGAAGGGAGGGAGGAGAAGGATAAATGTCCACATCAAAAAAAAAAAAAAACAGTATCTCAACTATCTCAACCTATCAGCATTTCATTAGGAATTAAAGTCATGATATTCTGTTCTTCATAGTTCACTTTAACTGCTACGGTTCTCCCAGAAGAGCTTGTAGACAGAAATTTCTAAGCCCATGACGTATACTTTCTATATAAATCTATATAAGAGGGAGAAGGTGAGACAACAGAAGGACCCTGACAGAAGTGGTGTGAAAACTGTACAAACTTTGACTTTCCAACAACTATCTCTGTGCAAAACATAATTAAGAATAAGCAATATGGAGCTCCCATCGTGGTGCAGTGGTTAATGAATCCGACTAGGAACCATGAGGTTGCAGGTTTGATCCCTGGCCTTGCTCAGTGGGTGAAGGATCCAGCGTTGCCATGAGCTTTGGTGTAGGTCACAGACGCTGCTCAGATCTGGAGTTGCTCTGGCTGTGGTGTAGGCCAGTGGCTACAGCTCCAATTAGACCCCTAGCCTGGGAACCTCCATATGCTGCGGGAAGTGGCCCTAGAAAAGGCAAAAAGACAAATAAATAAATAAATAAATAAGCAACACGCAACAAGATCTACCTGCCAAAACAAATGGGTTCCCAAGTCTGTACAAAAAAAGATCACACAGGACCCACTTGCAACTATTTTCCACTCATCTTAAATAATAATAAGCATGCTACCACGATTCCCAAGCTTACAGCAAATCAGAGCAGCACACTGGGAGAAGGAAGAGGAGATGCTATAGCAGGTGGGACAGCAAGGTGAAATCAAAGCTGGCAGCTTGACTCCAAGGAAGGGGACCAAAACGAATAAGCACACAAGCAAAAACACAAAAACCAAAAACCTATTTAAAGATAGACTCCAGATCTCCAAAAGCCCAAGAGTTTGAGGTCACTGCATCTGGGAACTACCAGATCTTCCTCTGAGCTCCAGAGGTGCTTACATGAGGTTTCCAAACCTGATTCCTCAAGATCTGGAGATGACAGAGGGCCTCAGACATGGGAACAGGGAGGCAGGGGAGCTGGACACCAGGGGAAAGGGAAGCATAAGACTGTCCCCCTGCGGATGCCACCTGGCTTTGCTTCCTGAGGCTTCCCTGATGAGGGGAACTGCTGGTTAAAAAAAAAAAAATGATTTTGAAAAAGTTAATATTTGATTTTGAACAACCAATGAGGACCCACTGTACAGCATAGAGAACTATATCCATCTGTTGGAAGAGACAATGATGGAAGATAATATCAAAAAAGGAAAAAAAAATACATATATGACTGGGTCACCTTGCTGTACAGCAGAAATTGGCAGAACACTGTAAATCAATTAGGCTTTAATTTTTTTTAATGTAAAAAAAAGTTACTATTTGACTACTACTAACTCCAGAATCTTAAAAGTGGTATATCCGAACGCAGAAACGGAATGTAGTGCAGGTGTTAGGGAGAGTGCTGGAGAAGCAGAACACAGAGGATCTGGGGGCGGTGAAACTATTCAGCAGGAAACTGCGGTGGTGGAGACAAGTCATTAAACCCAAGGGATGTACAACACCAAGAGTGAATCCTAACCTCAACTAAGGTCTTGGGGTGAAAAGTAATAAGTGAACTGCTCTGGTGCAGGATAGGGGGGCAGGTGGAGTCGGGAGGCTCTGCACTTTTCACTCAATTTTGCTATGAACCTAAAATTGCTCTAAAAAAATTAAGTTTATTAATTAAAAAAAAAAAGAGAGAGAAATGGGTCCTGTTAGGTATCTTAAAACACGGCTTTTTTTCTGGCATTCTACATCCCGGTAGCACTGCCCTCTAACCGCTAGTCCAAGCTGGAAACCAGCAGCCACCCTTGGCTCAGAACTATCCCGTGGAAAGGCGCTCCCTCCTCTTCCTCAATCCCACATCCCACAGGTCACCACATCCTGCCATGGGCCCCGCCATACACTTCTTAGCTATGTCCCATTCCAGATGTCCTCAATGAGCCTGTCTCACTCCAGGCATCTGTCTTGGACTTGCCTCCTGTCACCAGTGCACCACCCCTGAAAGCACCCTCCCTGTTGGACCTGCCTTGGATGTCATTCCGAGTCCAGAGCTGGCCCTGTCCCACTCCTGGGTGACACCTTGTGCAAGTCTGCATCTGAACACATACTAACTATTTCAAGCGGTGGGTGTTAAAAGTCCTTTGTTTGTGCTTTAAATCTTTTATTTTCTTTTTTGGTCTCCCTGTGGCACAGGGAATTCTCAGGCCAGGGATCAGATCTGGGCCACAACAGTTCCAACCTTGGCTGCAGCTGTGGCAATGCTGGATCCTTTAACCTGCTACGCTGGGCCAGGGACTGAACCTGCGTCCTGGGGCTGCAGCTGCAGGTCCTGTTGCACCACAGCTGGAACTCCATGTGCTTTTAACTATTTTAATCCCAATTTCTACTCTGAGGATGTACTTCTATATTTTGTGCGGAAAAACAACAGTAAATATCATTGTGGGTTTAGGGCATGATTGGATGTGGCCAGCATTCAATTTCACACTAGGCTCTTCACAATCTGGCGTTCCCAAACTAAATTCCCAACTTCAACAATTCTCCCTCTCTTTACTCTCGGCGCCCTGCCCCCTGCCCAAGAGGTCTTGCGCAGCCACCTCCTGCTCCTCCTTTGGGACCCAGCAGGAAGAAACTTCCTGGAAACCTTCCCTGCAGCGCCAGGCTCCTGTGGGCCTCCCCAGCACCCAGCAGACGTTCAGAGCAGCACAGCCCCACTGGAGGATAAGGATCTTTGGTACTTGCTTTCCCCAGAGATGCCAAGCTCTCTCTAAAGGCCACAGGCCACACCACAGTGGTCCATTCAGCTTAACGCCACGTCTGGCACACCATAAAGGTTGCGTGAAGGAACGTAAAATCCAATTTTATCAACCACATGAACTATTTTATTATTAAGCCCTACGGAATTAGTCTAACTGCCAATCTGAAGCCCACCACTTGGCTGATGTGATTCAGTAAGTTCTGCTGAAAGGCAGAATCACATAACGTGTTCCCCTCTTCCTGTGCATTTATCAGTCTGCCTGCTAAGAACACCCATCTGTACTCAAATAGCTGCAAAGTCTTAAACGGCTCTGAAGAACACGTTAAATGTTTCTTAAAATGATGGATGGGCAATTTAAAAAGTTTTATTGATGTGTATATATCATGGGAGGTTGAGTTTCCTGGCCACAGGGCCCCCGAAGGGTGAGATAATACACTGATGGAGAGGAATCACTAATGAACTGCGTTCTGGATCACTGTCTGGGGAAGCGCAGATTTTCAAGGGCCAAATGGTGTGTCAACCACCATTTGACTAGCTTCGCTGGGTGCTAATGCGGCCATTTATTTATTTGGCTGAGAAAATTCCCAGGCTAGGGATCAAACCTGTGCCAGAGCAGCAACCAGAGCCACAGTAGTGCTGGTTCCCTAACCCACTGAGCCACCAGGGAGCTCCTAATGTGGGCATTTAGACGCACCATGCCACCTCAACTGGCCCTCGTGCTCCTTCAAACATCCCTTTGATTACATGATTCTCCTATTCAAACGTTTTTGTTTGTTTGTTTGTTTGTTTTTTGTCTTTTTAAGGCAGCACTCAAAGCACATGGAAGTTCCCAGGCTAAGGGTTGAAGTGGAGCTGTAGCCGCTGCCCCACACCACAGCTCACTGGATCCTTAGCCCACTGAGCAGTGAGGCCAGGGATCAAACCTGCATCTTCATGAAGGCTAGTCACATTCATTTCTGCTGAGCCATGACAGGAACTCCCAAATCTTTTAGTACTTCTCTTTTGACCACAGATTAAAAGAGAATCGTACCCTTATGTCTACAGATTAAAATCCCAATGCCTTCTCCTTCCTTTCACCTTAGTCTACAAAACACCAACTATCTTGGGGAAGAGAAAAGGACACGGTCGAAGGAGGGACTTAATTTCTGGAGCAGCAACGACGAAGCAGACATGGTGCTTGGCGCTGCCTATTTTAAGATTAAAAACATGGCTCCTGGAGTTTCCGTCGTAAGCAAACCCGACTAGCATCCATGAGGTTGCGGGTTCGATCCCTGGCCTCACTCAGTGGGTTCAGGATCTGGCGTTGCCGTGAGCTGTGGTGAAGGTCGCAGACGCTGCTCGGATCTGGCGTTGCTGTGGCTCTGGCGTAGGCTGGCGGCTGTAGCTCCCTGGCCCCCTAACCCAGGAAACTTCACATGCTGCGGATGCAGCCATAAAAAACAAAAAGACCAAAAAAAACAAAAACAAAAACAAAACCCATGGCTCCTTCTCTCTAGGATGTTCTGGTCCACAGGGGGAGACAGAAATTTAAACATTATTACCACACAGGTGAAAGGTGCATTGTTACAGCTGTGATTAAAAGGGTTGGGGGAGGTTTCCTGCAGGGCAGCCATGCAAACTCCCTCTGGAACCAGTAAAGGAAAAGGAGAAAAATGAGAGAAGGAAGAGTTCCTTCTCCTAAAAGACCCAAGGGTGCAATTCCAGGCCTAGGGACGGCGCCCTCAGCACCCTAAAGTTCTCATAAGGACCTTCTGCCAGAATCTCTGTTCTCTGCCTTCCATCTCCCCTCTGGTCAGAGTCAGAGTCCCAAAGCCCCAGGCAATACCATTCTAATCATCCTTGTCAAGGGTGACTCAAAATTCACGCACAGTAAAAATGGAATTCTAACCAGGAGAAATTAGAGAAATCCAAATAGATCACAATTTTTAATTTGCATAAAAAGATGGTACTACTGGGTAAACATTTTGATATTTGCTTTCCTGACCTCTCTCTAAGTAGGTTAAGAAGTCCTGGAGACAGGGATTTTACTTTGTTATGTTACTCTATGTGGTTACCTTTCTATGCGGTCCCCGGGTCTGGTTTGGTGCCTCATAGGTAGTGTATGTACAAAAGGCCCAGAGTAAATAACGATGAAAGAATGACCGAACCTATTAGTCCCATATTCTAGAGCAATTGCTACATCCACAACATTACATTTGAAAGCCCCCACACATAATCAATACAGGATGATTAACAATTTTTAAATGCATATTTGCAACACATTTAGATCAATGACCCTAGAAAGAAGGTGCTACTTCTTTGAAATAACACCCAAGCACCAATTTGCCGTTGTCTGCAAACAGCCAATACCCAATGACTGCTTTATGTGAACACACAGCTTCTCATAAATCTTAAGGAAAGCATTTAGGTACACAAAGATTTGTCTTTGACAAACATCTGATTCAACTTCTGCTCCTAAAAATGAAATTCTACCACTGCTACAAGACTGCTATAGCAAGACTGCTATAAAGGCATCAACAAGTGAAAGAAAACCACTTCAGACATAAAATCTTTTTAGCCTGACACATTTTCTCATCTTCCAGCATTCACTGGTTTCTGATCATCACTCGAAATGTTAATGATAATCGCTCATGTCCTTAGTCCCTGGCAGTCTTACTTTATGAACAAGTCGTGTACATTTTGTGTAGTCGCTGGGAAACGAAAATTCTTTTTTCCATAGAAACAATGTTCTGAGTGCTGCTAAATTCCCTGGCTAAGTTCTCTCAACTCCCAGTACAGGTGGCCTCTAACGTTGCCAAAATCAGCCCAATGAGGTGCTGTCCACCTCTGGCATCTGCCAGTCTGCTTTCTCCACCCAAGCTCAGGTACCTCCAATCCTCACAGCTGTCCTCAAGCACAAACTTTTAAGTGACCTACTCTTTGACAGAAATAGACACACAGACACGGAGAACAGACTTGTGGTTGCCAAGGGGGAGCGGAAGGGAATGGGATGGACTGAGAGTTCGGGGTTAGCAGATGAAAATGATTCCATTTAGAATGGAAGGGCAGTGAGGTCCTGCTGTGTAGCACACGGGACTGTGTCCAATCTTTTGGGATAGAAGATGATGGGGGATGATATGAGAAGAAGACTGTATGTATGCGTATGTATATGTATATGTATACACACACTCACAAACACACAGCTGGGTCACTTGGCTATACAGCAGAAATTTGGACAACACTGCAAATCTACTATACTTCAATTTAAAAAAAAAGAAATTAAATGACTTATTCTTTCTCTTTCCTTCTCCAACCAAACTCCAATTCCTTACGTGTGATTCTTAGCCAAAAAAAAAAAAAAAAAAAGCAAGATGAATGAATGGATTTATAATGAAGTGTGAATCATAGGAGATAGCAAATATTTTACCATAAAATGGAGAACTTCGATGGAATCTGTCACCGTTTTTCTGAGTTATTTTCTGAAATATGCTACCACCAAGTCAATTACATTAGATACAAGTACTCAGGAAGCAACTCCTAGCACTTTAGATGAACTCTACCATCCATCAAATTCTCATTTAAAAATATCTGCACCTGCTCTAAACCTTCCAGAACCCATTAAGGGTGTGGGGCAAAATCCTTCAAGACTTTTGATAAACTGCCTCAACTACAGTTCCTTACCTATTTCACAATTAATTCCATTTTGTAAAAACAAATAGAAACACACACACACACACACTTAACTAAAGCAAATCTCCATTTGATCAGCTTCCAAGCAGTTGAACAGATTAAAAATGAAAACTATTAAGCTTCACAGAGGAAGACATCCCATGGATTAAGAAGGGCTGTTCAAGAGCTCCCGTTATGGCTCAGCTGTAACGAACCCGACTAGGATCCATGAGGACTCAGGTTCAATCCCTAGCCTCGCTCAGTGGGTTAAGGATCCGGTGTTGCCGTGAGCTGTGGTGCAGGTCACAGATGTGGCTCGGATCCTGTGTTGCTGTGGCTGTGGCTGTGGCTGTGGCTGGCATCTGTAGCTCTGGTCTGACCCCCAGTCTGGGAACCTCCATATGCCACAGGTGCGGGCCTAAAAAGGGGGAAAACCAAACAAAAAAGGCTGTGCAGGCATGTGGACCCCTTTATCTGAGATTTGCTCTCAGAATCAGCCTGTTGAAGCTGCTGCTCCCTCACAGGGTGTTCACACCCCCACTACTTCCAAACCCTCTCTAAGTTGTTTCAGTACGAACCCCCAGTGTCATCAACACATCTGGGTGGCCTCCATAGCACCTGTGCACTTTCCAGATCACCTGACTGGTGGCAAGGCGGGAACTGGAGCTCTGGAGTGGATGGTCCTCCTAATAATCCCAGTGTTTGTAAACCAAAGACAGCTTTTCACTACTGCAGCACTAAACCCAGTACATGACTGAGCAACACCGGTTCCTAGTCACAGTTCTTCAGTTATATGGGAAAAGTAGAAGAAGGGAAGTGACCAGACATGAAATTTTACATTTCCCCAAGGGAGAATTTATTTATAAAAATGCCCCCCCCCCCCCGCAAAAATAAAAAAAAAAAGAAAAGAAAGAAAATCAAAATTGTCTTTTTGGCAACATTTGAACTTTGTAGGACTCCTTTACACTGATTTCATGGGTTAAATGCTTGTCTCTAAACTAACATGGGTTCGGGAATGAAAGGGGCCCGTATCTCTTCAGTGTTTAGGAATCTGAAGTGATACACGTCTGTACACACATATTTATAATTTGTTCCTCAATAATTATGCATTTTCATGTTAAGGTTTGGATCTAAATTTTATGTCAGTCTCTTTGATTTAGAAAACTGGTTTTGAGTTGATCAGACTTACCAATTAAAACTGTATAATCAACTACTTTATAGAGGCATGATATTTATATACGAATTATACTTTTACACTATATCAACTCTATTAATTCTGAACCACTTAACAGAACACGATGCATGTTAAGATTTGATTTAGTATCATTTGCCACTATAATGAGCAAGGCACAAACAGAGATTCAGCCCTCTGACAAGGCGGATAACAAGACCCTTTCAACATCCAACCCGACCAAAACAGAAGCTCATCTCAGCAGCAGTCTGCTTTTTCTTTTGTGAGCATAGTTTGAAACATATACACTAAAAACAGTATCAATTTTTCTGTGGCTATTTGTGGGGGCGGAATGGGGTCAGCATATCGTGTTAGCAATTTTCTGTGGAATCGAATTAGAGTTTCACTGTGGTAGCCATATCACATTAGAATCTGCTTTTTTGCTAAATGGTTTCCATTGTGTATTTAGTGAATCTGATATGGAAAATTGCTAATGCAATAAGAGTATCATATAAGCTTTCCTGCTGTATTGCTCAGACACAATATTCAGAAGAAAGAGGCTCAGCTGGGCTGGGGTAGGGGCTCCACAGCCTCCTCATACGTCCTCAGCTCAAGTTCAACACTGGCTTCTTGAAAGATGGATGGTTAAGACCTATTGTATAGGGGAAATTCCTTTTCAGATTGCATTTCAGAAGAAACTATGGGTTCAATGAAAGATGCATCATTTAATTAATACTTACTGACTGAGCACTAGGCAGGGCACAGTGGTCAGCATAAAGGGGATGAAAAAGTTAGGTAAAACAGCCCCTTCCTTCACAGATCTTCAAAGGATCCTCTGAGGAGAAGACATAAATTAGCATATAATTCAGTATGAGGCAAGATGTAGCAAGAGTGCAAAATGCCAAGAGCAAGTAGACTCAAAGGAGAACACGTCTGCGTCCAGGGTCATCAGAGGAGGACTCACCTGGATGGGGCCGTAAAAGATGAGGAAGATGCTGACGGGGTCTGTGGATGTGGTAAGAGGTGGGGAAGCACGGGATGGCATTCTAGCCTTTGAGCCTGAGGAAAGATGCAGAGAAGAGGAAAGCCAGGGATGCCTGGGAAATCACAGTTCTTTAATTGCAGCATAAAATATAGGAGGAGTAGGAAGATATGTCTGGAAAAGTGATCTAGGATCAGCCCAAGGCTGATACAAAAAGAGAGGAGTGTGTGGTGTTCAGAATGGTTTTTTCTTTTTTGGGGGGGCGGGGGTAGTGTCAGGATGCAGTCCACTGGTGAGATTAACGTCCAGCTTTCATGGTTTGATGGCGTCTAATGCTAACAAACATCCTGAAATCTTAACAACTTTAGTTAGCACACATTTATTAAGAGACATAATTTACGGGAATATTTATTTTAAAAGGTTAGTTTATGCTCAAGGGATATCTGTTTATTTTTTCATTATGCTCCTATTCATAACATGAACATTCACTAGGTTAGGGGGGGAAAAAAAACTCGAAGGTGCTCATACTGTTACAACAAATCACAAATTTACTGTTTGCTTTTTCCCCCCCTTTAGAATAACTTTTCAACTCACTGGCAACAGTAACCAGGGAAATATAAATCCAACAGCCTAAAATTACAACTATTTGAAGAGATTCATGCTCTCAACGTACTGCTACATTTACTGTTTTATTCTGGACAATTCCCTGTTTCTGAATTCCTCCCTAAATGTTAGAAACAATAAGCAGAAATCTGCACTAGGCTTTGCTAGAGCTTTAAAATTCAAGGTAGTATGTTCTGTAAATTAAAAAAAAAAAAACCTACTTTACTTTTCTAACCTTTACTATTCCTTATATCAGAGTACATTTCATGGTTAAATATTATTTCCAACATATAAAAGCCAAACATGATGAAATTGCTGTTTTATTTATTTCACAGAGAATGTCAGATATAAACTAGTTACTTGCCTAAATGCTATGGTGACCACTGATTAAACTCCAAATACGGCAAAGGAAATTGCACCCTCATTAAAAGGAATTAAAACTATTTGTAGAATCGAAATTGAATATTTTAACCTTTATAAAATAAATTCTTGACAGATTTTTTTTCTCTTCCAGCTGACCACACCATTAGAAAGGACAAACAAATTTACCAGTTGTTTATTACTTCGAGAATCCTTAGCAATGTTTCATTAACAACAACAACGAACTGCTTTTCTGTCTCATCCCATGGTCTTGGGCAATCAGAGATGTAGCAGTTGACATCTGTGAATGTTTTCTGACTACTCATTAACTGGGGATATGTAAGGAAAGGAAAACGATTTTAAAAGGAAAAAAGTCAAATAGCTCATGGTGACTTTAAAGGACTGCAAAGTACTTAGAGGTTTAACCTAAAATTTGTCTTTATCTTGGATTTTTAGCAAACCCTGTACCGATAAAAGCGAGTTTGCTCAGATGGAGAAACGTTGGCATTCTCTTAAACATAGCTTGAAACCACAGAGCTCAAGCATAGAACAGCTCTGACAAAGATAGCCAGTCAAGCATAAAAATGGGAGTCGGTTGTGTCAGAGCAGATTAACAGGCTGAAGGCTGTCTGCTAGACAGTCGTCTTGCCATGAATGAAGGAGAACATTACCACTAAAAGTTATTTTTCTGGTATGTTTGAAACTCCTATCATCATATATTTTAAATGCTCCTTATTTATAAATGGTTACATCATTTTCTTATCTGCAGTGTCCTTCTTGGATAACCGCAAATTTGAAAGCGGTCCAAAATCTTGCTCATGATTTCCTCCAAACAGGGAAACCGACTTATTGAGCTGTCTATTTGGAGTTAGGAGAATGTGTTTGGGCTTTATTTTTACTTCCTTTTAAAATATACATCACTATTTCTAAAACGTAAACAACCAATGGCATTCCCTCACAGGGACAGGAATCCCAAGGCAGAAGAAACGCCTGCAGGATGTCACCCACCCAGAAGGATGCCCCAAATGCTTGGTTTCCTCACCAAGGAAGTGGCATTATTAAATGCCTTAAGACTTTACAGCAATGGTCTATTATGCCTGTTCAACAATGCTTTCAAAAGATCATCCGAGAAATCTGGCAAGCCACCGAAACGCTACTTGTAAACTGGATCCATTAAAAGCAATCCACAGTGTCCTAAAAGTATGGATGCGACTGTAAATTACTGGTAAAGCATTTACGTGCAATTTTATTCCAAAACTAGATTTACATCATTTGTGGGTTATTTCTCAGGAGTCCCAGTTACGGCCCAGAAACAAGTCCACGGAGTATTTCTAAACTATCATTTCAAATGTCCACCGTCAAGGGTGGGAGGAGGAAGGGACAGTAACGGGAAGACTTGTCAGCGATTAGCCATCCATAAAAATGTTTCCCCCGCGCTCCTCCTTCCGATCACAATGCTGGCGTCAGTTAGTCTCCAGTATCTGTTCCCCACCTCGCCCCCCTCCCCTCTGCGGAGAGTTGGCACCGAATGGCAGGCGAAGGAAAAGACAAACACCCCAGCTCCCAGCACAATCCCTGCGCTAGCCCAGCACTTGAATAACATTCCCAACTTTCCCCCCTCACTCCGCGAGCCTCAGAGGTAAGCAGAGTAAAATCCCTCTGAGACAGGAGGCCGGGGAGGCCAGCTGCGTCACAATGACCACCCCTCACCCCGATTTCTCCCCTGTCCTCCCCACCCCTCCGGTCACAACAGTTACTCAGCCGCGAGTCTGGGTCTCCACAGTGCCTGTCGTCGGTGCTCAGCCCACTCGCGGTGCCCGGCCCGGGGCGGGAAGCGAGCGCGCAGCCTCGCCCCCGCCCCGGGGCCACCACCCCGCACCCCGCGCCCCCGCCGCGGGACAGGCAACCTCTGACAGGTCCCAGGTGCCGTCCGCCCGGGCGGCCCTCTCCCCGGAGCTGCCTCCTCCGGCCCCTTGCCCAGGCGGCCCCACCCCAGACAGGCTCCACCAAGAAATCCAGGGGCCGAGAGTACAAAGAGCCAAGCCACACACCGAAGAGCCTTCAAGACTTCGCTTGTGGAAGAAAAACTTAGCCGCACACGCATCCACACACGCACACGCCCCGCGCGCGCCAGGGAGGGCATCTCTTACCTGTCGCTGCGACGCCACTCATCCCTCCCCCCCACCCGGGTCTGGCCGCCACCCCGCCCCCGCGGTGGGTCCCCCGGCTGCCCGCTCCGAGCGCCGCTCACTTACTGCCTGGCTGCGCGCGCCCAGCGCCTGCAGGGCCCGGCGGCGGCGGCGGCGGCGGCGGCAGCCGCGGGGACCGAGACAGCGGCTGCAGCGGCGGCGGCGGCGGCGGCCCCAGCCGGCGTCAGTCAGACTGGAGCCGCGAAGCCTCATCGCCCGTATTAGTGCGCCGACCTGGAAAGCCGCCAGGAGCCCTGCTCGCGGGCCCGCCCCCGCCCGCCGCCGCGCGCGCCCTGGCCGCTGCCCGAGCCGGCGAGGCGGGGGAGCGCGGCTCGCCCCGCGGCCACGTGCGCGGAAACCCGCGGCGGGGGCGCGGCGGGGAGGCCGGCGCGCGGGGCACCCAGTCCTGGGCTGCGCCTCCGTCCTCCTGCGCGACCGCACTCTGCTCAGTCCTGTATCAAACTCCTTCTGTGGGGAGGCTCTCGCCCGCGTGGGGCAGCTCGCGTTTCGCCCCCCGCCGCCCCGAGACATCCTGCCTCCACCTGGAGCCTAGGCCTGAGGGCTGTTAGCAGAACTAGAGATACGGACCAACAAATCGGTTTGGAACCCCCCCCTCCGGCCCCAGGGGCTGACATGTTTCTGGGCCCTGAGGGTTGCTCTTAACTTGCTGTTGCCGTTTCTTACTTGCTTTGCAGAGTAAAGGGGGTCATTACACCCACCGACAGCGCCAGAGTAACTGGTCTGCACTGGCACAGGCAGAAGAATATTTACTTACTCGGAGGGGTGAGTGGTGGTTAAAACTAGCCGTATAATTTTGTAGATTGTCATTTCCTTACTCGTACTTATTTAACAGCCTAGCATAGAATATCTATTGTTGGCTAATCTAATAAAGGTACAATCTTATGGGCACTAAGCAGCATTAACAGACAACCTTCTTGCTCGGGCCTGGCTGCCTCCTGGATAGTCTGCCTTTTGGGTTCACTGTGGCCTCCTGGAAACCACTCAGAATGCGCTGGGAAAACGCCACCAACAGACTTATGGCCTTTGACGCCCCATCAGCCAGCAGCTCTTCATGGAAAAGGCATTTACTGCAGAAATGAAAGTCGAATAAAGCCGCGCGGGACAGTGTTCGGTTTGCTCCCGAATACAGAAAAATCAGGCCTCCCCAAAGGCCCTGGTACCCGTGAAACGGCAAGGCCATGCGTTTGACTGCTTTTTCTCGTTCTCAGAGTGCTGTACTTTCTTCCTGTGGCAGATGCTGTTTGTGTTATACTGCTGTCGTTGAAAAATGATCTTGTTTAAAACAGCATTAATGGTAGAAACTTAAACTCAAATTCAAATCAACTTTATATACTTGGCCCACTTTCCTCTGCTCCAGGCTAGGTGTTAAGTTTGAGATTACCCTGGGTGTGAAACTCCAGGAAACCTTTGGACTGCTGAGAGCTACAGATTGTGCTTGCTGTGCGTTTTATTGCAGGTAAACTAATTATGTCCTCAGAATCGATAGCATGTGGCTTGTTTTTTCTTTTTAATGTTATTAAGAAAAGAAATGGCCCAGCCACTGTTTCCTTTGCTTATGTGCATTAGACAATGCAGAGGACACAGTGCAGAGCAAGGAATGATAACCTCTGCAGTGCTGGCTCGGGCTCCTGGCATGGAGTCTTTTTAAGTTCACAGAATTCTCTCGGCTCTTGTCAGGACTGAGATTTGCAGATTCTTTGAGTGTGTGGAGTCCGCCTTGTCTGTGGATTCTCATTTACGTATCAAGAAATTTTGGCATCTGGAAGTTAGCCTATCACTTATACAATGACTTTCACTTATCCCTCAAACCTAGTATCAAAGGTTAAGCCTTTCTGCCCTAGAACAATAAGATGCGAAGAGTTCCAGGAAAGAGAAAGTGCTCTGGAAGGAAGGCCCTGTCGACGCTCCATTCATTGTTCAGAAGCTGAGTATCCTTGTAATAGGAAATCCAGACCCTTTGCTTTATTTTTCCCTCTTGATTTCTTGATTGGCTGCAATGTTATTGCTTGTTAGAACTTCCACCAAAAAAACCCTACCTGATAGGGAATCATATGAGAGGTGAGACATAGTCACAGGTTGTGATTTGGTGGAGACACCAGTAAAATTTTGGTTCAAGACCTGAAAACTATGGGAGAACACAGCTCCCCCTTGTTTGAATTACAAGGACTTGGCAGAACCTGAGCTCATACAGCCCATAAAGCAGTGGTACGAAGGACAGCCTCTTTACCCATGAGAAGGTCAGTTTTTTTTTATTTGTCCTCTGCCCACGATAGGACAAGGTGGGGACAAAGTCTACAGTAATCCATTGCTGCAAGGATTCTGCCTTGTACATCTGGAGCACCTTATGTTTGACTTCACATTGTTGTAGTGGCTCCACTGAGAGCCATAGGAATTGCTGTTGCACATCCCTCCCACTTCCGGTCCCCTTCCTGCATTTCATCTGTAATTCTGCACTTTTTCTGCCTCCCTCTTGAACTTTCCTTCAAGAGCCATCCTTCAATCCATAACCATCACTGAATACTTGCCTGAGTACCAGGTATCTGGACGAAATGTATCAACACAGAGTCCTCAGGAAACTCGGTCTCAGAGGAGAGAGACACACACGCACCACTGATTCTCGTACAACCTTATGTGTCACTTAGGGCTGCAAGGTACGGAAGGTATCAGGGGAGTCTCCACAGAGGTGAAATTCAGCTACACCTTGAGAAGTGAGTATGAATGCCCACCACCCAGCTAGCCCAAGGGCCCCCAAACCACCTCGGTGGCTGTAGCTCTGTGCATGCCAGCCTTGAGGCTGAGCGCAGCCTGGACTTCATGCAGCTCCCCTTGGCCAGACACTCTGATGTATGAATAACTTGTAGCATCATAAAGACTGCCCAGAAAACCTTCTATGTGCAGAATTCCTTGAGATTTTGAGTATGAAAATTTTTTCTTTTTTTTGTCCTTGTCCACGTCCATGGCATGTGGAAATTCCTGGGCTAGGGATTGAAACTGTGCCACAGCAGTAGGCTGAGCTGCTGCAGTGACAATCCTTAACCTGCTATGCCAAAAGGGAACTCCAAAACCTATTTTTCTAGAGAACTGTCAATTTACGTGGATAAATAAGAAAAATAACATTACAAGGACGGATATCACCAAAGAAAATGCTCTGGGGTGGCCTCTTGGTTTGGTGGTGAAGAGGGACACCTCTCTGTCCTGTGGTGAGAGTCCCCCCCCTGCCAGGATGAGGCTGCTGCTTTACGCACATCATCTTGTTTCACCATCACGACATCTCGGACTGAGAATTATCCACATTTTATAATTGAGGACCCTGAGGCCAATGAAACGTCCCCGAGTGTCTGGCTCAGAAGTCAAACTCCAGTTGTCCCAACTCCAAAGGCCAGACATTTAACCATTACACCTCACTGTCTTCCTGGAACGTGAAGTTGAATTAAGAAGTGTTTGCGCACAGGAGCCCCCATTGTGGCTCAGCAGAAATGAACCCAACGAGTATCCATGGGAATGTGGGTTCGATCCCTGACCCTGCTCAGTGGATTATAAGGATTCGGTGTTGCCATGAACTGTGGTGTAGGTAGCAGATGTGGCTTGAATCTGGCATTGCTGTGGCTGTGGTGTAGGCCAGCAGCTGCAACTTGAATTCAACCCATAGCCTGGGAACATCCATGTGTCACAGTGTGGCCCTAAAAAGCAAAAACCAAACAAAAAACAAAGAAGTGTTTGAGCAAGAATGTGACATGGGTATTGACAGTGAAGAAGAAAAATCCACAGGCTGTAAAGTGGAAGTAGGTGGGGAGAAAAGTTTAAGGAGATAAGAGGCGGGGGCCACCAAGAGGCACTTGTGACCATCTAGGCGTGAGGTGAAGATTGTCTGGATAGGATAGTGTCTGTGGGATTCTAGAAAGGGTGGGAGGGGATACAAGTTATGAACACTTTGAACAGAAAAATCAATAGAATGTGGTTAAAAAAAAAAAACACCCAAAACAACTGGAGGAATCAAGAATCAAGGAAGGAAGGAAAATGGTATCTTCAAAAGAATTGGCTATGAAGCAGGAAACTGCTTTGGGGAAAATAAGACAAAAATCACCCCCTTTTTTTTTTTTTTTTAACAGTTTTTTCCCCCTTCGTAGCAGTATCACTACATGTAGTTATACAAACTGTTTTGATTGTCTATAAGAATGCTGGTTTTGGAGTTCCCGTCGTGGCGCAGTGGTTAACGAATCCGACTAGGAACCATGAGGTTTCGGGTTCGATCCCTGCCCTTGCTCAGTGGGTTAATGATCCGGCGTTGCCGTGAGCTGTGGTGTAGGCTAGCGGCTACAGCTCCGATTAGACCCCTAGCCTGGGAACCTCCATATGCCATGGGAGTGGCCCAAGAAATGGCAAAAAGACAAAAAAATAAAAAAATAAAATACTGTTTAAAAAAAAAAAAGAATGCTGGTTTTGTGCATTACTGTATTCCTCATAATAGATACCCAAGAAATATCTGTTGAATGAGTGAAATGCTTAGTATGTGGTAAAAACTACCCGGAAAGTGATCAGAGGAGAGATATAAATTTGGAATTTATCAAGGTGACAGCAGAAGCCACAAGAATGACTGAGACCCCTGATGAAGAAAGTGTGGGGAAAGAATAGAGATCACACTTGTTAAAGAGAGGGAGGAATTCTCACTGTGGTGCAGTGGGTTAAGAATCTGACTGCAGCAACATGGGCTCTGTGGAGGCGCAGGTTCGATCCCTGACTCCACACAGTGGGTGTGTTAAAGGACCTGGTGTTGCAGCTGCAGCTTGGATTCAATCCTTGGCCTGGGAACTTCAATATGAACCAATCTGTCCATAAAAATTAAAAAAAAAAAAAGAAAAAAGGAGTGGGAGGAAAAAGTAGAGCCTTAACAAAAGGAAAGATAACCTGCAGTTCTACTGTTCATCCTTCCTCTTCCCCACCCGTGACCATCCCTCACAGCTTCTCCACCTTTCTCTGAGGCTGGCACTGCAAACAGTGCTGGCCTGGACCAGGCCAGGTCTGTCAGTGGTGAGTTGGCCAGGCCGGGAGGTAGCAGAAGGAAGGCGGGGCCTGGAGATCAGTGCCCCTTCTAAAGGGAGCTCCTGGTTCCCGCAGCTCCAGCTGGTTGTGGTTGGTGCCGGGTGAGAAGGGGGACAGAGCTTCAAGGGATAAAAGATATCCAAAATTTTATGGAAAAATCTTACAATTTAACAGTTTTGCCAGCTGACTCAGTTTTGTTTAAAAGACACAAGCCAAAGAAAGCACTGGTGAGCCAGATCTGACCAGGACTTTGAACCTCTGAGTTTTACCCTCTGTCCAATTCCTTTGAGAGTCTTTGTTTTTTTCTGTGAGAGACAATAACTCAGGTCATTACTTCGATCAAGTTAGATCTTACTCATCTTGAGGGGGGGAACCCTTCCCCAAATCCATACAGTATTTGTCCTTTTCCCCCAGTATCAGAACTCACAGTGCTTGGTTATCTGTCTTTCCTTTATTACTCACTGCATCTTATTTCCCCAAATATGGCATCTGCCTCCCACCCCCAATGTTTGATTTCAGTGCTGTGCCAACATTGTTAGAGGTCACCAGTAACCTTTCAATTAATAATTCAGTGAGTTTTCTCGATCCTCATTTTTCTTTAAAGTTTTGAAATATGCCTTTATTATTTTCATTAAATTTCGGTTAATTGAATCCATCCATTCAAGCTGTTGCTTGGTAGCATGCTATTGAGGGGCTGTATAAGACTGCCTTTTTTTTTTTACTCTCTCAATCATTTTTCACTGTCCACTTCAGAAGTGTTAAGTATATTCATATTGTCGTATGACAGATCTCTACAACTTTTTCATCTTGGAAAACTGCAACTCCATAGTCATTGAACAGTAATTCTCCCACCTTCTTACCCTGGCACTTGGCAATCACTTTTCCACCTTCTGTTTCCATGATTTTGGCTATTATAGATACTTCATAAAAGTGGTATCATATACTGTGTCAGAACATGACTGGTTTGTTTCACTTAGCATAACCTCCTCTAGGTTCATCTGTGCTGTGGCTTATGGTGAGATTTCCTTCTTCTTCTTCTTTTTTTTTTGTCTTTTTGTCTTTTTGTTGTTGTTGTTGTTGCTATTTCTTGGGCCGCTCCCGCGGCATATGGAGGTTCCCAGGCTAGGGGTCCAATCGGAGCTGTAGCCACTGGCCTACGCCAGAGCCACAGCAAAGCAGGATCCGAGCCGCGTCTGCAACCTACACCACAGCTCACGGCAACGCCAGATCGTTAACCCACTGAGCAAGGGCAGGGACCGGACCCGCAATCTCATGGTTCCTAGTCGGATTCGTTAACCACTGCGCCACGACGGGAACTCCCTTCTTCTTCTTTTTTTAGGGCTGCACCTGAGGCATGTGGAAGTTCTCAGGTTAGGGGTGGACTCAAGAGTTACAGTTGCTGGCCTAGGCCACAGCCATAGCAACACCAGACCTAAGCCCATCTTCAACCTACATCATAGCTCATGGCAACGCCAGATCCTTAACCCACTGAGCAGGGCCAGGGATCGAACCTGCATCCTCATGGATACTAATTGGGTTTGTAACCCTCTGAGCCACAACGGGAACTCCCAGTATTTCCTTCCTTCTTAAAGCTTCATGATATCCCACTGTATGTATAGACCCCATTTTCTTCATCCATTCATCAGTCAGTGGACATGTGGTTTGCTTCCACTTCTTGATTTTTGTGCATAATACTGCAGCGAACATGAGGTGCAAATATCTTTTTAGATCCTCCTTTGAATTCTTTTGGATCTATACCCAGTAGTGGGACCGCTGGATTACACAGCAGTTCTATTTTGAAGTTTTTTAAAAAACCTCAATTTACTGTTTTCAGATAGCTGCACCATTTTATATTCCCACCAGAATGTAAAGGTTTTCAATTTCTTTGCGTCTTTGCCAACACTTGTTATTTTCTGTTCTTGTGATAACGGTCATCCTAATGGGTGTGAATTGACATCTCATTGTGCTTTGGGTTTGCATTGCTCTTACTATCAGTGATCTTTACACATGCTTGGTGGCCATTTGTATATCTCCTTTGGAGAGTTTTTCATTCAAGTCCTTAGCTCACTTTTTGGTTTTGATTGTTGAGTTGCAGGAGTTCCTTTTATGTTATGGATATTAACCCCTTATCAGATATGTGGTTTGCAAGTATTTTCTCCTCTTTCGTAGGCTGCCTTTATACTCCGCTGATTGTTTCTTTTGATGCAGAGAAGTTTGAAAGTTCCATATAGTCCCGTTTGTCTATTTTGTTGCCTATACTTTTGATAGCTCCTTTGATGCCTCTCTGCTTTTAAGAAACCCACAAAGCTTTTGAACAAATTAGATGAATAAATGAATGAATGCAACATAAAAAGAAAAGAGCAAAAAACATTCTACTTACTTGACCAGCCATTTTCTTTAGAAACCTGGGCATTTTTTATTATGTTCTGAGACCCGGATCTTACTTAAAGCTTTTGTTTTCGCTGACACTACTCTGGTAGAAAAGGGGGAGCCCGTCTTGTCATATGGCCAGGTGGAGGTCTAAGTACAGGTTCCCCTTGGGTGCCTCCATTGATGCCCAAGGGAAGGGGGACTATTTATTAGAGTTGGGTAGGGATAGGCCTTCTGGCTCACTACATGAACCTCGCTGTCACTGCAGTGGGGTGCCCTTCTTACTGCTGGGCCACCAGAGGAAGGGCCTCCTCTGACCCCACCCTAGTGAGGAGGAGGTGAAGCAGGAGGGGGTCAGAAACCTGGGCTCCCCTGGGGAGGACTCAGTATGGCTGGTGGGGTGAAAGTCCTGCTCCTTGCTTGGCCTCTGACATCACCCTGGAGGGGGTGTCCAGGCGCCCGAGTCCAGCCTCATGAGGGTGAGCATCTAGGCTCCCTGCTCAGCCTTTGCTGGCATCAGCAGCTGTGTGGTCACCATTTTTTCCTGCAGTGTTTGGTTGTAGAAGACTGTTAGTGTCTGTAGGTTTTCTGCTTTGCTAAGCTGCCCCTTGGTCCTTTGGCATGAGAGAGGCGTATGTTGGGGCATTTTTTGGTCTGTGCCCACTGGCATTTATGAGGTTGTCGGCCTCAGCTCCAAGTCTGAGATATGAGGCCAAAAGAAAACCCAAAGAACTTACTGCAGTGTCACTCTTTGTCTCAAGGTCCCTGGACAGTCTGCCTCCTTCTTAGTACCTTTAAGAGCCTATGTTTGTTTTATATTATGTCTAGGGGTTTAGCTGTACTCATTGAGAGGGATTGGAAAAGGCACATTTACGCCATCTTCCCAAAAGGAGGGGTCCTCACTTTAATTTTTTTGTCATTGTATAATTATCTTGATTTAGCTGGCTCTTCCACTGAAATTCCTGAGAAAATATCTCTTTAGATCTCAGGGAGTATAGCGCAAAATATAAATGAGTAGGACTGCTATTCTATGTTTATTTCAGAAGACTAACAAAGACGAAAAGGAACCCCGAGGTTGTAAACTATCTTCCCAGATGGTTCTGCTTTCATTGAAATTGTACACTGTGCATAAAGCATCCTGTAGAAATAAAAGAATTTAGGAAAAAATTTCCTAATATCAAACTGCAAAGATTTATTCTTCCTCAGAACATATATGGTTCCTTGATCTTACATTAATTGAATTTTTTTTTTTTGTCTTTTTGCTATTTCTTGGGCCACTCCCGCGGCATATGGAGGTTCCCAGGCTAGGGGTCGAATCGGAGCTGTAGCCACCGGCCTATGCCAGAGCCACAGCAATGCGGGATCCGAGCCGCTTCTGCAACCTACACCACAGCTCACAGCAACGCTGGATCCTTAACCCACCAAGCAAGGCCAGGGATCGAACCTGCAACCTCGTGGTTCCTAGTTGGATTCATTAACCAAATGCACCATGACGGGAACTCAGAGGGTAGACACTTTGTAAATGTAGTACTTCTATTGATTTCCTCATCATAGTCTATGGTCAGGCTGTTCTGTAATGAGATTGTACTCTTAGTTTTGTTTTTTGTTTTTGTTTTTGCTTTTAGGGCCGCACCTTCGGCATATGGAGTCTCCCAGGTTAGGGGTCAAATTGGAGTTGTTGCTCCGGCCTATGCCAGAGCCACAGCAATGCTAGATCTGAGCTGAGGCTGCAACCTATGCCACAGCTCACACCAACACTGGATCCTTAACCCACTGAGCGAGGCCAGGGATCGAACCTGCAATGACGGGAACTCCATGTACTCTGTTTTAATCATCCCCATCATCCTGTATGTTTCCCATTTTTTCAGGAGAAGCATGACACTGGCTACTTGTGTGATCCTGGGCAAATCACTTGTCTAAGCCTGCTTCTTCATTTCTGAAATGTGGGTGATTATGGTCGTATGATACAGTTGGTTGATCTTATGAAGCTAAATAATGCTTGTGAAATTCTTTTTTTAAATTAATTTATTTTTTACTGTATTTCCCCCAACACACATTTTTTTTTTTCCCCACTGTAAAGCATGGGGACCCAGTTACACATACATGTATACATAATGCTTTTTCCCATTGTCGTGCTGCATTGTGGGTATCAGACATGGTTCTCAGTGCTACACTGCAGGATCTCATTGTTAGTCCATTCCAAAAGCAATAGTTTGCATCCGTTAACCCCAAGCTCCTGATCCCTCCCACTTCCCCCCTCATGCAACCACAAGTCTATTCTCCAAGTCCATAATTTTCTTATCTGTGGAAAGGTTCATTTGTGCTGTATATTAGATACCAGATATGAGTGATATCATATGGTATTTGTCTTTCTCTTTCTGACTTACTTCACTCAGGATGAGAGTCTCTAGTTCCTTCCATGTTGCCGCAAATGGCATTGTTTCGTTCTTTTTTATGGCTGAGTAGTATTCCATTGTGTGTGTGTATATATGCATCTTCCTAATCCAGTTGTCTATTTCTTATCTTTTTTTTTTGTCTTTTTGCTGTTTCTTGGGCCGCTCCCGCGGCATATGGAGGTTCCCAGGCTAGGGGGCCAATCGGAGCTATAGCCACCGGCCTACGCCAGAGCCATAGCAATGCAGGATCTGAGCCATGTCTGTGACTTACACCACAGCTCACGGCAACGCCGGATCGTTAACCCATTGAGCAAGGGCAGGGACGGAACCCGCAACCTCATGGTTCCTAGTTGGATTCGTTAACCACTGCGCCATGACGGGAACTCCCAGTCGTCTATTAATGAACACTTGGGTTGTTTCCATGTCTTGGCTATTGTTAATAGTGCTACAATGAACATGTGGGTGCATGTGTCTTTTTTAAGGAAAGTTTTGTCTGGATATATGGCCGAAAGTGAGACTGCTGGATCATATGGTAGTTCTATGTATAGATTTCTAAGGTACCTCCATACTCTTCTCCATAGTGGCTGTACCATCTTGTGAAATTCTTATCAGAGTGCCTTGCACAGAGTGCAGTGATAGCAGCTAATATTTTTGCCTTTGCTATGGCTGCTTGCTCTTTTTGTCAGCAGGCTCTATAAATAAGTTAAACTACATTTTCTCTTACAGAGTGCCTCCGAGTCTGCAGTGTACTGTCAGCTCAGGTGAACCTGTGCTTAGGAAGACAAATTGGCATCAGGGATAACAGAGACCGGGGAGTTCCTGTCGTGGCCCAGCACAAATGAATCCGACTAGGAACCATGACGTTGCGGGTTCGATCCCTGGCCTCACTCAGCAGGTTAAGGATCTGGTGTTGTCGTGAGCTGTGGTATAGGTTGCAGACTCGGCTTGGATCCCACGTTGCTGTGGCTGTGGTGTAGGCCGGCAGCTACAGCTCTAATTAGACCCCTAGCCTGGGAACCTCCATATGGCTGTGGGTGCGGCCCTACAAAGACAAAAAAAAAGTGTTCTTAACAGTGTTCATGGACGAGCTACTTATTGACACTTTCCCTGAAAATTCCTATCATGCTTCAAACACACATTTGTATTACTAGCTTACAAAGAGCAATAAGTTATTTTATTGTCTTCTTGTAGTTTCATTAAGGATCTTACTGTTGGCTCAAGGCTTGTCACTTTGAATTCTTGTCAATGCTCATGGTCCTTCTACTATTAGATTTCTATCATTTCTACTTGCATAAGCCTTGTTTTGTTCTGTTTGTTTAAGTGACTTAAATGCTCTCAAAACCTGGTACTAAATGAGGGTTGTTTATTCACTTTATCCCTATTAGGGTTTACTATGTGCTAAGCACTGTGCTGGGAATACCAACTTGAAAATGTTGATTTAACATACTTGTGGAACTTTCGACTCACATATCCCCAGTTCTCGTACCTTTAGGAACTGAAGTAGCGTGGTCCTTGGCCCCGGATCCAGACTACATGTAGGGCTGGAATCATGACTCCACTGTTTCCTGGCTGTGTGCTCTGGAGCAAGTAGCCCCTTTGGGCCTCAGTTCCCACTTCTGTTGGAAAAGTTAGGTGACTCATTATATACTAAGTGTTTAGAACAGTGATGGGCATACAATTAACAGTCAGTAAATGTTTGGTGCTATTATTATTACTTTCTCTAAGACATCAGAAACAACCTAATTCTGATTTTTAAGGGTTTGTTATTTTATAATTGCTATTTATTAGTCTTTAGTTTCTCAAAAACACGGGCTTCTGATGTTATTAAGTAAATACATTAATATTACAAAATGTTCTCTTTTTAATAAAGAATTTCCAATTTTTATTAACATGAACTCAAGAAGGAAGGATTAACAGGAGGTAAGAAAGTACAGTATACTTACGAAAAATTAGGAAGGAGAAAAATAAGACTATGTAAGAAACTGGATCCTTTGTGAGCAAGCCTATATCCTTTCTTTAACATTTAATTTTCTAGAATTTTAGAGAATGAAATATGGGTTTAATATTGATAACTTACATATATATTTAAACATTTATTTTTAAATCCCTGAACACTATTTTATGATCGTGGTTTATATTTAAGTTCACGAGAATTATATAGGCACTTAAGGGCAAGAATAATTGATTCTATCTTGTTTAAAAATTAAATTTCTCAGAATCACATAATTAATCTGGGGGAGTTCCCACTGTGGCGCAGCGTAAACAAATCTTACTAGGAACCATGAGGTTGCAGGTTTGATCCCTGGCCTCGCTCAGTGGGTTGGGATCCAGCATTGCCGTGAGCCAGGTGTAGATCACAGGCGCAGCTCGGATCCTGCATTGCTGTGGCTGTGGCTTAGGCTGGCAGCAGTAGCTCTGATTGGATCCCTGGCCTGGGGAACCTCCAAATGCTGCGAATGCGGCCCTAAAAAGCAAAAAAAAAAAAAAAAAAAAAAAAGATAACTAATCTAAATAAAATTGCTAAAGCAAAAGAAAATCTGACTCTTGTTACAAACACCTTAAAAAATTTTTTTTTCTTTGGTCCAAAAGATGTATAAAAAGTTTTAATTTTGGCAGTAAATTCTTCAGAATTATCAAAAAGCAGACAGTAGCACTGGTTTATTCCAGCTTTATTTAAAATTTTAATTTCAAATGAAATAATGTGACACTGATACATAAGAACATAATCAAAGACAGCAAATAACCTAATTCACTTTCCTGGTTTGTTCGAGCCTCCAGGCACCAGTCAAATATCGAAGGCGTATAAAAAGTAGGTCCTTGCCCATCTGTAGCCAGCTCCAAAAAGGAACTAATTTAGAACCTGCAATTTAAAAATAAATATATTTTCAGGAGAAAATACAGCAATTTTTCTCTATTTTAGAAATCAGTCTACATGACCTTTGTGACTTTCTAGTCACCTTAATTTAATTTACATTATTTACATTATATTAGACATTTACTTCCATTAGTACATTTAGAAATGATTATTGGTGACAAATCATGTTTTATACACTGCCTTTCAACCTCAGGCACTACAGAGGATCAGGTAAACCTCAGTACATTATACAAGTATAGATTAATAATCTGAGATTAGAAAGCCAGGATAAAACCCCAACTTTTATCCTAATTCTACCAAAGACTCTCCATCAGGTAAAACCATACACCTTAGCCAGGCCATCTTCTTGTCCAGGCCTAGGTGACCACACGAGATTCACCTTCTTGAACATGTTTTAAAAGCTTACAGTCCCCCCTCCCCCACAAGAAAACAAAGCCTATATTCTTCGAGTTCCGTGGTGGCCTAGCAGTTAAGGATTAGGCGTTGTCACTGCTGTGGTATGGGTTCAATCCCTGGTCTGGGAACTTCCCATGAGCCACATGCATGGCCAAAAAAAAAAAAAAAAGTTTATCATACTCCTTGATTTTACCGCTGGAAATTGTTTTTTAGTAAGTCAGGAGTAGAGCATCCCCACCCATTGGTCAGGTAAGGGGTGCTGGGCGGTAAACTGACATGGACCAGACCGCCAGGCAATCACTGACAAGCCAGATTTAAGCCCAAATGCTCTAGCTTCTTTCTCTTTGTCTTCCCCTCACTGCTGTAGTGAGGTATAACTCACAAATAAAATGGAAATATATTTAAAGTATATAATGTGATGATCTGATATTCACATACACTGTGAAATGTGTTAACAATTAAGCAAACACATCCACCTTAATTTTATTTAAATCATGGACAAAAGAATTAAACATCTTCAAAGCCAAAGTGAGTGTTTTTCCTGAAAACAACAAACACAAAACATCATTAAGTGAGGAGTTCCCATTGTGGCACAGTGGGATTGGTGGCATCTCTGGAGCGCTGGGACGCAGGTTTGATCCCCAGCCTGGCACAGTGGGTTGAATCTGGTGTTGCTACAGCTGCGCAGAGGTCACAGCTGCAGCTAGGATCTGACTGATCCCTGGCCTGGGAACTCCATATGCCATGGGGCGGGCAAAAAAGGAAAAAACAAAAAATAAAAATAAAACATCTTGAAGTGAAGTGAAACCTGGAAAGGATCTAAATTGTGAAAATTTCAGATGGCCCTGCTGGGGGGAGAGACCGACTGTGCACGGCTGCTCACTGGGTGCTGGTTAATGAACTGTAATACTGGGCTATCTGAGAAACACACATGAGCAAATGATATAAAATGAAACATATTCTGACTTTTCCCCGTTTGAACTTCCCAGAGTCTACGCTGGGTACAGATCAACACAGACACGTGGATGGACATGATCATGACGAAGTCTGAGCAGAGCAGTCGTTTTACCCGCTTCCGGTCCTCTGTGATCTAGGCTGCTACTGCGGAGATGAACCTGCCACAGACGCAACAGGATTCAGCAAGACTCCAAGAGGGCTGAATTCGTTCTAGATTACAAAGCTTGTTTGACTTCCAGACTGGTTCTTAATCTTCTTCTGTCCCTAAACATCTGAGGTTACTTCCTACAACAGTGACTTTTCAAGAGAAGGCCATGCTTACAAGCCTCCCGTGTGTGGGACACTGTGAATTAATTTAGGATCACTCTAAGGTAAGCAAAGGTGAAAACTAGAATATATTCTAAATTCTACATAGTGAGAACTCTCTAAACTTCTCTGTATAGAAATTATTAAGAATTATAATAGATTTACATTATTATAGATCTAAGAGATCTTTACATTTTTGAAAATAGGTACAGATGCCAGTTAAAAATTGGCTGTGAATGGACTGTGGACATTTGGAGTAAAAATTACTATAATCCCTTATTTAGCTTTGCATAGTGGTTTGTAGGTACTCAATTAAAACTCACTGAGTAATGAAATAATATAATACTGAAAAAAACGGTGTTACAAACAATTACATTTATCTCAAGACCATCTACCTTGCTTCACGCCTGAAATCTCCATGATCTTGTCTATTGGACAAGTTTTATTGAATTTCTACTGAAGACCCTTAGAAGGGCCTGAAAAAATACAGAAGGCAGTAAGGCAGCTGGAGGAGGGTAGAGGGACGAGTGGGAGCCACTCTCTGGAACTGCCTGAGTCCAGACAGCTAAGCAGGCCCTGAGGGGCAGAGGGGGTGACAGTACAGCCAGCTCATGTTACTGCCTGACGCCTTCCCCCACTTAAGATCAGCTGTAACGTCAACTCTAGACTCACCTTCAATTTCGGTCCAGTTGACAGCAATTTCTGCTATTGGAATTTTAAAGAACTGTGCTATGTACAGCAGTTCTACATCAAATGCCCTGAAACAGAAAAAACATTGATACTTATTTTTAAAGAGACAAATAGAGTGTAATTAAACCTCTACCTTGGCATGCCTTAAAGAAGCTTACATGGCAGATAGAAGAGCTTATACTGTAAAAGTGAAGGTCGGAAAAACATAAGGTCAAAGAAAAGCCAAGTAGTTCAGGAGCCTCAAGGCAAATACAGTAATGGAGTGCGCCACTGCATAATATTTGAAGGAGAAATATGGTGTCTAGCACAACTCAGAAACTCCCAGGGGAAAAAAGGGCCTCTTGACCTCCAAGAGAAAATTTAATCCTGGAAATTTTCAAGATTGATGGTTTTCAAATCCCAGGCTTAACGAGCTCAAGATACAGAAGTGATAGCATTTTCACCTGATTCAGAGAAGCTGCTATATCAGAACTCTGAGAAGCACTAGGAGAGAATCTTAATCACTTTAGAGTTGCCTGATTGCATTCTTCTACGACTAAAGAATCAAGGTTTATTTTCTAGTACAGGGTCCTGGCAGCGTGCCCTCCCCTTTCCCTTCCCAGTGCTGTCCTGGACAGTGCAGTGCTGGGAGCTGTTGAAAGTGAAAAGCCAGCTTAGGCTGGTCTGAGATGCCTTGAGGGTGTAAGTAAATACATGCAAAGGAAGGGAGATATGCTGCTTTCGTCAACATTCTCACATTCTCAAATTGTGACTGAGTTTTCCTGGATTTAAAAAAAAATCTCTCAACCAGCTGCTTCCTGAAGTTCAAAGAGAGACGCATCACACCTGTGCCACACTTCTTCATACCTTTACCTGTCTCTAAGAGCACTAGAGTCTTTCACTGCCTTCATTCTTGAGACACTAAACCCTTCACTTTCCAGACTGTACAGAACACACTTTAAACTTCCTGGGCTGGCTTTTAAAATATTAGCACAAACAGGAAAATGCCTAAAATCCACTTCAATTTGATTTCCCTGGTCCCAGATAATATGAATTTGGGAGTCTTGTTTTCTTAGCTATAATACTACCACCACCCATCATGCAGCTAGTGTATGGATCTCAAGTGTATGGATAATTCAATATGAAAACTATTTTTTAAACATGTAATGCCTTTTCTTAACCTAATAAAAAACTTAAGATGATAAAATCATCTACAACAATGTTGTGTTTCTAAAAGGCCTATGTAAAACTTCTATAAGTAGAATTGTGACCCTCATGAAAGAAAATAACTTGAGTATTAAGCCACCAGGTTCTTAACCCTTAAAATTCTCTCCTTTAACGCAAAAACAAAAAAATTACCTAATGGGCTAGCAAGTTAGTTCTAATGTTATTTAATAATCTGATCAGGATTATTATTTTTCTAAAGATATTGGTATACAGTTAGTGACTGATCAACATAAGAATGATGGATGGAAAGGTGTGGGGTAAAAAAAGCACTAACCGAAATTAGTTTCTATTAAAAAAACTGAAAGGGCTATTCTTCTAAACTATTATTTTTATTATATCGCTCTCCCCTTAAACATTTTAGAAGAGAGGCGATGCATATTCAAAAAAAAAAAAACACACTGCAATTCACATCACCATATCATAAATTAAGAGACCAATCTGCTACCAAAGCAAATATTATACTTAAAATACCAAGTACTTCTGGATGGAACTTATGCTAATAAAAAGAAGCAACACAAGGGTTCTTTTCCAGCTAAGATGACTTCTTGCGTTTTTGCAAATGTGGGGACGGCAGAGCCACCATGTTTTCTTTTGTCACTCAGTTCCTGACATAGCTGTTAACCTCTTTTGAACAGATGTATTTCTGAAGAACAAAGAGTGCATGGAGACTAGGTTAAACACAACAGACACACACACACACACACACACACACACACACACACACACACACACACACACACACCCTACTGCCTCCTCCTGAAACCCCACTAAAATGAAAACAATGATGGGATAACCGCACAAGAACAAAAAGAGGAGGAGATGATGGTAACGAAAAAAAAAGTCTGCAAGTTGGAGAGTAGCTGGACAAGTGGTAACTAAGGGAAGGAGATGGGCAGAGAGAGAGGCTCAGAGCAGGCGGAGAGGCACCACAGAGCCTCTCAGAGGCTCAGGCATCGGGGCCTCAAGGGATCTCTGTGGGTGGGGGTGCAGGTGGGCTGCAAACTGGAGGACTCACTGGACATCTGTATGAGATTCTCTTTTCTTCCAGCTGGTTCTGTGGATGCTGGCAGCCAGGCTCCTATCTCCTAGGCAGGAGACCGAAGGAACCCACTTCAGTGAAAATGACCAGCCCAAAACATAATGACAGCGGGGAGTTACCATGCAAATCTCAGCCACTCTGACTGACTGGTATCTACCAGTCAATCAAAATTCTCTGACCATGCACACAGCTTCTGATGGGCTTTTGAGGGCCATACTAAAGGGATGGGAGGATAAACTTTAATGATACAACCAAAAATGGAGCAGCGGAAACAGTGCCAAGGAAAGAAGAAAATGTCAAAGTCTTAACGGAGACAACAAGAGATACTGCAGTCATGAAACAAGAACAGATTCAGGAAAATGAAGACTGGAATATAAGAGCCGTAGAAAACTGAAAATTTTGACAGCAGAGATCAAAATCAAAAGGAGGGTTGAGTGATAAAACAGGAAATCTCAAAAGAAGGAAAATAGGAAAGAGGAGAGAAGATAAAATAATAGGGTCAGTAGGTTCTACATCAGTTACAAATGAGGAGGAAGAGAGATTGTGGAAGAAATTACAGGGCACTTCTCAGACTAAAGGACGTGGATTTCCAGGGTTAGAGGACCTACTGAGTACTCAACAGAATACATGAAAAAGAGCCACACTGAGCCGCTGAATCATGATATTTCAAAACACTCTGGAGAAACAACATGCCGTAGACAAAGAATCAAGATTAGATTATAGACAGAACTGGACTTTTCCACAGAAACACTGAATGCCAAAGACAACAGAGCAATGCTTTCCAAATCCTGAGGAAAAATGATTTTCCACCCATAACTCTTTCTCCCACTAATGGGGATATGAGTGTGGGCGTAGGATGAAGGCATGTCTCCGCACACAGGGGCTCACGCTTTCTCTCTCATATTTTTAGGAAATTTAGTAGAGAGTGTACTCTACTAAGATAGGGGGTAAACTAAGGAAACTTTAGGACAGGAGCCGTGCCACAGGCCAGCAAACGTGACCAAGAAAAGATGGAACTCAGGCTAATCTGAGCCGTCTGGGAATTTATGCTCCTGTTGGAGAGAACACAGAGAAGCGTCGAGCCCACAGTCAAGTAATACCAGCACAGATCTCCAGAGAGTTATTATCTTTAGGAAAACAAAAAGCACTACGGGAACAGTCGTATAATCCCACTGCATGCTACGGCTTAAATCTGAATTCTCTTTACGCAGCAACGCTGAGCTAAGCAAACATTGTTTTAAAGCTGTATTGGGAGCATAAGTGTGGAGGGCTATACAGGGGTTTGATTTCCTATTTTGGAAAGTAATACCTAAAACTCAAAAACTGAGACACAGCCATGTACACCCATTATGCTCAATAGGAAAGCAAACACCACAAACAAACAGCAGAGAGATGAAAGTGACTATAGTGGAGAAGATGGAGCAGGGGACAGAGGGAGATGGGGCAAAGGATGACTTTTCTTGTTATAAGCCTGATGGAATGACTTAAAATTATAAACATGTATAACACGGTATAAACATTTAAAAAAAGTATTCGTTGGAAAAAAATACATTTCAAAGAATCAATTTAAAAAATTACTCACCAGTTGGGTCAAATTATACCTTAACATTAAATGGAAAGGATTTGGAGTTCCTGTCGTGGTGCAGCAGAAATGAATCTGACTACTAACCGTGAGGCTGTGGGTTCGATCCCTGGCCTCACTCAGTGGGTTAAGGATCTGGCATTGCCGTGAGCTGTGGTGCAGGCCGACAGCTGTAGCTCTGATTCACCCCCTAGCTTGGGAACCTCCTTATGCTGCATGCGGCCCTAAAAAGCAAAAAAAAAAGGGAAAGGATTAAGGTGAGGTACAGTTTGGAGGATGGAGATTTTATATATATAGAACATTTAGTGTTACCCATACTCAAGTAATTCTGAATCAAAGAGATGCCTGTAGTAGTCTTTTCACTTCAGCAATACAGCAGTAGTAGACCGTGAAGTTTTCTAATACCTAGAAACTCTACCTGAATTGGCTTTCTGGAGAGTTATAAGAAAATTTCAATGAATCTTTAGAATAGATCCTCTTACAAAAACTGTCTACGGTGACACGTATGGAGATGAGTAGATGCACAACTGGATTTCTACAATTTATGCTGCATAAGAAAAAAACACATCTGCTCCTTAGTCTTTCCTGATGGAAGTGCAGGAACGGAGATGTTTAGGTAAAAACAATGGATGAAACATCACTGTGGTGAGGGATATACTGCTAATCAGGTTGACACATTCGTATTTGGTGCTTCTCCCTTCTGGGCACAAAATAAACACCACTGACTCAAGAGAGATGTGAGAGGCTAAACTCTTAAGCCAGGTCGATGCTACAGCAAACAAACAAAAAGGCATGCACATGAACATAAAGTTTAAAGTAGAATAAAATAAAGTTTAAAGAAGAATAAAATAAAAACATGTTCTTTAACTTAAAAACACCATAAAACCTTGATACTGTGCTGGCCAAAACAGCAGCCACTGGCCACACGCAGCTGGTCTGAACTGAGATGTACTGTGCTTTGAAAACAGGACAACAAAAAGAATGTAAAATAGCTTGATATTTTTTCATACTGAGTGCATGCTGAAATGACTATGTTTATATTGTGTTAAATATAGTATTAAAATAAATTTCATCTTTCTTTTTTACTTTTTAATGTGGCTACTAGAAAATTACATATTAATTTGTGTCTCATATATTTCCATTGGGCACTGCTGCCTTAAAAGAGCCCTGACAAGGAAGCTTAATAATGTTTTATCAACCCTAATTTTGATTTATCAGTCCTAACTGCAATGTTCTCCATTTTTAAATCCTTCCTTGAAAACTACAGAGAACCTAGTGCTTTGACCCTAAATCTGGACATAACAGCTGACTGAAAAATATCTAATGCAGAAGGAGGGCTTTATTTCTAAAGTGGCTTCTTAAATTAGATTCTCTAATTTTAGAGTCCGTTACCTATCAGCACATTTTATTCTTCAACATAATAGAAACATGTATCTAAATTTGAAAATCAAATATATATTACTTAAAAATTTTTAATGAAAAAGATTTAAAAACATTTGATGATTTTAATTCTGAAACTACAGTTTCTTTCAAGTTATCTGGGAAGATTTTATGACATCTATTTCTAGGGAGATAATAGATCTTTGCAAACAGATGCATGAAAGTTACAGAAACTGTAAAAACAAACTTCTAATGGAATAACTGTGTAGACTCCCATTATGAACAGAACTGACAAAGAACCCAGGACTAAGACTAAGTATTATTTCTTTCAACAGTATTCATTGAGTCCTATGACGTGCCAGGCACTCTCTTCGATAGGGAACTATAATAAGCAAAATCAGATGAGATTCTTGCTCTTGTGAAGGTTAGGTTTTACTAGAGAAGAAAGATTACACCCATAGAAGACGACAGATGTGACAGGTACTAGGTGCAAAGACTCACGGGGCTACCAGAGTGTACAGTCAGAGCATCTGATCTAGTGGAGCGTGAGGGCAGCGGCCCCAGGGAAGATCTGGAGGATAGCGAGCCGCTGACGGAGGGGCGGTGGGCGGTGAGGTGGGAAGGACCCTTACACGGAGACTCAGGAGGGCCACACCATACGATCAACACCGATATGCCCACTGGTGTCCCTCTCAAGGCCCTGGGAAGACACCGAAAGGCGATGGGAGGCAGAAGGGGTGCATTTGATCAATGCACCTCTTATTTTTGAAAAGACCCCTTGGGCTGCAGCATAGGAATGATGTCCTGGACGGTGATGAAGATGAAGAGAAATAACAGGACATAAAAGCTCAAATCAACAGGCCTTGGTGTTGGGCTGGCTTTATGGAGGGGCTGATGGGAAGGTCGGAAGGATGCCAAAGTTCCTGGCTTCTCTGTGACAGTGTTAGCCCTAGACAGGCTGAGAGCTGAGGTGTGTCTGGGATGAAGAGAGGCAGAGGGAACAGAGTATTTCAAGAGAGGTCAGAAGTACTGAACTCGGAGTTCCTGTCACGGCGCAGCAAAAATGAATCCGACTAGTAACCATGAGGTTGCAGGTTCGATCCCTGGCCTTGCTCAGTGGGTTAACGATCCAGTGTTGCTGTGAGCTGTGGTGCAGGTCGCAAACGTGGCTCAGATCTGGCGTTGCTGTGGCTGTGGTGTAGGTTGGCGGCTGTAGCTCCGGTTAGACCCCTAGCCTGGGAAGCTCCATATGCCGCATATGCGGCCCTAAAAAAAAAAAAAAAAACAAAAGTACTGAATGCTACTGATGGGTAATCAAGTTGGTACGGGGTGATATTATACAAGAGCACTGGAGTTAATGTAGGCGGGTGACTAGATGTTTAGATGGGAGGATGGGTGAGGCGTGAATGGGCAGCGAGAAGATGGAGACAGTGAGCATAGATCACTCTTCCCAGAAAAGGCTGGCTGTGAAAGGAAACAGGATGAGAGCTGGAGGAGTGCTGGGGGCAGGTGTCAATAGAGACATTTTTTGTTTTCTTGGCAAGAGAAATTTATTGATTTATTTATTTTTGTCTTTTTATCTTTTCAGGGCCGCAGCTGCGGCATATGGAGGTTCCCAGGCTACGGGTCTAATCGGAGCTACAGCTGCCAGCCTATTGCACAGCCAGAGCAACTCGGTATCCAAGCCGCATCTGCGACCTACACCATCACAGCACATGGCAACGCCGGATCCTTAACCCACTGAGTGAGGCCAGGGATTGAACCTGCAACCTCATGGTTCCTAGTCAGATTTGTTTCTGCTGTGCCATGACAGGAACTCCGGCAAGAGAAATTTAAATTTGTAAAAACTGATGGGAAAGATGTGGTCGAGAGAAAAGGCTGAATACATGAGACAATAAGCAAAGAGGACCAGGTTCTTAGACGGTGGAAGGGGATGCAGAGGGCCCAGGAGTGCTCTTAGGCAGGAGAGGGAACTTTTGTAAAAGGAAGGATAGAAGAGGAAATGGGTACCCCCTCTTCTGCTTTTGATATTTCTGAGCTTTTTCTTTTTTCATCAAAGGATAAAAAAGGAAGCTTAAGGAAACAGGATGTTTCTAGGCCTCTCAATTTTACTTTCTACAATTAAGGTAAGTTTATAACTTTATATCTTATATTTGGTTTCGGATTTTCAAAATAAGAACAAAACCAGTAAAGGTACAGATTAGGTTCACATACCTAAGTGTCAATTTTGTTCAAACCTGGATGTTCATTATGAGAAAACAGGGCTGCTGCCCATTACCTGCTGTATAATAAGATGTACCAGACACATCCCGGTGAGGAACCTACCATCGTTCAACGTGTAGCGATGAGAACGTCCGTGAAGCTGCTTCTCGAGTTAATAATTTGAACCCACACTGTGTGTCCCTGATTCCTTTGACACAAAGGAACCACACGAGAAAGTGGAACCCATACATGAGAAGAGTACGGAAGTAAGAACGCTGAAACAGAGACAAAATATAAGTGACTTTTCCATTTATGTGTAAAGGAGTCACTGAAAACACCTGGCTGTAGACAACTGCAATTCAGTATCTGCTTGACCGGGTAGATCCTACACGTGAGCACCACTGTTCTATCCGCTGCACTGGCCAAGGCTATCCTAGAAGCTGGGGGCACGCCCCCTGCCTGGAGCTGGGCAGAGGCACTAAAGCAGCAGGCACTCGCTTCCCGGCGGAAGACAAGAAGAATCGCGGTGCCTGTGAGAGTCAGAAGCCAACCTCAGCAGTTGCGGGGTGCTGAGCAAGGAGAACATCTCCTTCGCCGTACATTTTGTGCTTCTGTGTCCCAAATATACTTCAGTTTCAAAAAAGGTAGTTACCAGAATATCTTGGAAAAACAAAACACAAGATTTGAACCTGAGGTTCGACACCCAGCTAACGAGAGCACCGACAGAAGAGGGGCAGCTGTGTCACAGAAATCACACCCTAGAAGGGAGTCTGAGACAAAAAGTCGTCTCTCTCATTAAGTATGACAGATACCTGATTCATTACATTTTAAGAATAAAGTTCTTTAATTCTTTAGATATTAAGTTTAAGTTTAATCCTGAGTACTCATTATTGTTACTAGTGATTAATTTTATTATTAGTAGTAACATGACATATATTTCATTATTCATTAAACATTGCAAACTTTAAAACATAAGAATAACATTAATTATCACTGCATTCTAGACTTCCATATCGACGATTAAAAAAAGATATTCTCTCTTAAATTTTTCCATAATGATGGTGGTAGACTCATGGAATGATCTATTACATATGCACATAAGCAATGCAGTACGAGTCTATGCAGAATATCTGACACGCTAGTAAATAAAGGTCACTTCCTCCTTTTGGCTTTGTTTTCCATAATTATAATCGTTAGTGACATTCTTCATTCACATGGCCTTTTCTATCACTAGGAACAGAACCATGATCAATAGTGATAAGATGACACAGGAGAAAAAGCCACTGAACTGAGCAGACCTGTATTTAAAAAAAAAACCCCTGGCTCCATTAAAAATTAGTAGCTTGGCCTTGAGCAAGTTACTGCCACTCTCTAAACCCCACTTTCCTCATCTAGAATGAAGATACCTGCCTCACAAAGTTACTGTAAGGATTAACTGAAGTAATATCAAAGGGCTTTAGCCAAGTATTTGGTACAAGAAGTAAAAGAAACTCAATAAATGCTTTTAATAAAGGAAGAGGGCTGGAAAGGTCACTTTAACCTTTTGACCACAATTTCACTTGCGTATTACACAGGGCAAGAAGGGAAGAAAGAATAAAATGCTTATCTATAGGGTATGTAAACAAACTCTTTGAAAAGCTCTAGCACTTCTCATTTATCACCTAGAATCATCAGTTATGTTTTGATGTAAATATGTCTTACCTCTCTAAGCAGATAGGGCAGAAACCTCATCTTAAAATACTTTGGGAATCTCACAACAGCTTGCTCAGTGCCTTCTATTTAAAATATTCCAGTAAATACTAGTTGACTGATTAAACCTCCAAAAGAGCATTTATGCTTAGGAAAGGAACAAACAAATCAAAAGACAGAAAAAAAATGAAAATTAAAAGGTAGAAAAATAATACCTATAAACTATTCTCCTTGAATGATTTTTAATGTGATTTAGATGAGCTTACTAGGTAACAAATAAAAATATTCATGACTGCTTTTGCTTGGATGTTAATAGAAGATTTTTGTTTGTTTTACGATAATGGCTACTTTTTAAAAAACAAAAGTAAGTGGAGTTCACATGAAGACTTTAACTTACTTGATGTCTAACATATTTAAAAGCATAACAACATAACCTACAAACAAGAGGATCTTTCCTTAATTTTTAAAACTTGGGAGAATATCTTAAAATTTAGAAGAAAACTAAAAACATACAGGATAGACTTATTTAGTTACATGAAGCTAATAACTTCATCGAAAACACTCTACGAACTTCTGAAATATATACACAAAGACTCTTAAAATCTAAAGACATCAAAGAGTAATGGATTCTACTTTTAATCTTTGAGAAATGATAAATTTGAGAATACCCAGACAATGTGAACAGTCCTGTTATAACTGTTACACAGAACACACAAGCGGATGAACGTGTTTAAGGATGCTTAAAAGACTCCGTCGCTGCTGTGTAGTGCATGTCTGTCTTCCTAGAGAGCAACAGAACAGACAGTAGGATAAACTGAGAACATGGGTAAAGGTATCCAGGGAAGATAAGTCTGAAAATAAAAAGTAAATGGTGAAGCTTCTGAAGCTGCTGTTTACTACCATGATTAATGAATACTTTTATACTTTTTTCACCATCCACAGACGGATCACATGCAGGGTTTCTGTTACCAAAACACATTAAGAGAAAACCCAAGTGGCTGAGAAATGGAAGGCCCTGCCGCAGCTTCCCGGACACTTGGCAGCTGGATGTGCTGTCCCTGGGCGAGGACCTTCTATAAGCCAGGTTTGGTACTGTGAGAATCCCCTGGACCTGGACTACAAGTCTACTCAGCCAGGGTTATATAAAGTGTCTGCAATGGACAACTGCTGAACTCTAGTCAGTGGAGTAGTTTACCCTTTCTTTCTACTGAGCAGTGGCCAATTCTGTAGGGTCTAAAAGCACCAAATCAATCATTAAGTTTTAGAGAAGGAGGAATGGGTGGATGGATGACAAGATTAATTATAAACACAGAGATCCTGGGATAGATCCCTTGACAACTGGCTAAAAGCAGTGCTGCGTAAAAGGAGATTCAAATCATAGCAGAGCCTCATGCAAATACTATTCTGGAAAAAATTCAGAGTTTTCAGCTAATGGAAGTTCCAAGTGTCAAGAATCTACACCCTTCCAAACAAAACCTAAAACCACAGTTCCCTTCTGTTGCCACCACCAATACAGGTCCCAACTATTTCTTGCCTAGATGACCTCAACTGCTGCTTGCTATTTCTTCAACATTTTTTCCCCTTCCAAGTAGATTATTCTTTTTCTTCTCCATTCACAAATATACTTTTAAAAAGGAAACCATTTAGTCACAAAATCCTAACTTAATAGTAGTCTATTTTCATTAAATGTTTTTGTTTGAATAGACCTTTTCACACTATTATACTGGATTTACAATAGCATACTTTGTCTTTTCCATACAACCTAGTATTTTTGGTATTTCCCATATTTTGGTATTTCCCATATTATTACATTTTTATTGCTGTATGGCATTTCATCTAGGGGAAATATGTATACTTTCTAGCGCTGGGATTTAGGATTTCATAGTTTTAGTATTTTACAATTATAAGTAATGCACTGATTATCCTGGGTATCACTTGCTTTATCTCCTGGGTATCACTAAAGCGATGAAGCTGGACTAGTAAATCTCTAAACTCTCTTTCAATTTTAAATTTCCAGGAGTTTGTATTCTCTGTGGTTAACACAGTAAGCTTTTCCAAATAGCAGTGAGAGCCCATAGCGTTACAGAGTTACACTTGGACTAGATGCTGAAGATATTAAAACAATTTATTTCTTAAAAGAGGAGAGTTCAGGTTTCCACATGTGAGCAAAATCCTTAAGGAGTTTTATGACTCTGCCATGTATTTCTTGGGAAGAAAAAAATGAGAATTTTTTCATGTCTTTTTTTCAAAATCATTGAGGGAAAGGTTTCCACTGGTTCTCAAACTCTGGTATGCAAAGAGTGACCTGGGAAACTATTACAAATGCAGACTCCTGGCCCCATGGCTAGAGTCTGATTTAATGTGTATGGGGTTGGCCTAAGAATATACATTAAAAAAAAAAAAAGCCCCAGATAATTCTGACCTTGCATGAAAAATATATCTTTATTCTTGCTCTACTTGACCACTCTAAATGTACCATTAAGAATATAATGGACAATTACTGAGCTTGGTACACCTGATCTACATTTTTAAGTGAAAAATGATTTTAAAACATTGCATGGAATAATTTCTTATTATATTTTTCTTCCAAATTCCAGCTTCTTAGCTTAATCAATAAATTACAACCTGAAGAAGTTAATGTCTTCAGTATTTTGAAATATATATATATATATATACCGAAAAGGTCAGTAAAACTTCATAAATTTGAAGGTATAATGCTTTTCTAAGAAGAATAGCTTAAAATTTTTTTAATTTTAATAAACCTTAAAATATAGTACTTGAGTGTGCTGACATGAGAAAAACCAAAGGCAAGTTGATAGATTAAAAAATTTAGCAACATGTGGAGAAATCTGCCTTCTGTTCTAACTGAATGGGGATGGTAGCTTAAAAAAAAAAAAAAAGAGGTGCTTGCATCCTAAATCAAAGTGAAGTCTACATCCATACTCAAGAAAACAAAACAAAACAAAAACCTTAAATGTGTCAATCCCTTCTTTTGAAAGGAACCTTAGTTTTTGTAAGATTAAGTATGACAGTTTATTTCATGCCAATGTATATGTAAAAAAGGAAAAACCTGCTGATCCATGGTTGATGAAAGCCTTACCTGAGCAATTGATTCTTTTTCCAAATGAGCTCGAGATCCACATGCAATAGCCATTTGATCCTAAGGGAAAAAAGCAATGAAATAATTTTTCCGTATTTAAGTATCATTACTAAAAATATTTCTTTTCCTCTTTTTCAGGGTTGCACCTGTGGCATATGGAGGTTCCCAGGCTAGGGGTCTAATTGGAGCTTCAGCTGCTGGCCTACACCACAGTCACAGATACACCAGATCTGAGCCACGTCTGCGATCTATACTGTAGCTCATGATCTACACCGAAGCTCACAGCAATGCTGAGATCCTTAACCCACTGAGCACAGCAAGGGATTGAACCCGCATCCTCATGGATACCAGTCAGATTTGTTTCCACTCAGCCATGACAGGAACTCCAAAAATATTTATTTTCAGTGTAACTATCTTATTTATTAGGAATTTTTAAAAAGTATCATTAAATATCTTTAAGGGTTTATTGAGGAGTTCAGAATATGTACTTAAGGAGGCTAGTTGTATTACTAAGACGACTCCATTCAGGGTTAAATACAAGGGCATGTATTTCAAAATCCACTTATTTATTTATTTATTTATTTATTTTTTGCTTTTTTTTTGTCTTTTTGTTGTTGTTATTGTTGTTGTTGCTGTTGCTATTTCTTGGGCCGCTCCTGCGGCATATGGAGGTTCCCAGGCTAGGGGTTGAATCGGAGCTGTAGCCACCGGCCTACGCCAGAGCCACAGCAACGTGGGATCCGAGCCACGTCTGCAACCTACACCACAGCTCACGGCAACGCCGGATCGTTAACCCACTGAGCGAGGGCAGGGACCGAACCCGCGACCTCATGGTTCCTAGTCGGATTCGTTAACCACTGCGCCACGACGGGAACTCCTATTTTTTGCTTTTTAGGGTTGTACCTGCGGCATATGGAAGTTCCCAGGCGAGGGGTTGAATCGGAGCTATAGCTGCTGGCCACAGCAACGTGGGATCCAAGCCGCATCTGTGACCTACCACCACAGCTCATGGCAACACTGGATCCTTAACCCACTGAGCAAGGCCAGGGATCGAACCTGCAACCTCATGGTTTCTAGTTGGATTTGTTTCCACTGAGCCACAATGGGACTCCAACCCATATGTTTAAATGGCTATTCTAATTAAAAACGAAAGAGTTATAAGAAAAGTTAGTAGTATTAGAAAGAAAAGGGGTATCTGCAGATGGCATGATTTCATATACCATCATTACATTATGGAAAATCCAAGAATATCAACTGAAAAATGACTACAAACAATAAGATGGTATGAAAAGATGACTGGGCATGAAATGAGTATATAATGTATTAGTCTTCATACGTACAAACAATAGTCATAAGATAAAGGAGGAAAGGACGTTATATTTACAACATCAATAAAAAAGAAAAATCTATAAACTTTACAAGAAATGTGGCAAGATCTAAATAAAGGAAACATGTAAAATGCAGCCAAGGGACACACAGAGGGTACACCATGATCATGGATGAGAGGACGTGAAAAGGCAATATTCCCTAAGCTAACTTGTAAATACCAGGAGAAACAGCAAAATAATCTTTCAGTGATTTAGACCAGCTGATTTGGAAGTAAACACTGAAAAATAAAGAACCAAGAAGAGCCAAGAAAATTCTAACGGTGAGGAAGAACTAGCTCCAAAGGATTTGAAAATATATCACAAAGCTATAATGATGAAAACTAAGGTGCTGGAAATAGTACCTATTTAAGATAAACCTAAGGATCAGACTGGAAAGGCCTGAAATACATACAAAAAAACATATGGGTAGTTAAGGGTATAATAAAGATGACACTTTAAATTAGTGGAAAAAAGATGTGGGCGGCATTTTGGTAGACATTTAGAAACCAAATTAAAATGGACACAAGCCACATACTGACTAGGACATATTCCAGCTACATCAAAGATTTCAGTGTAAAATATCAGAAATAATTAAATTTTTTTTTTCTTTTCTGTGGCATACAGAAATTCCTGGGCGAGGGGTCGAATTGGAGCTATAGCTACAGGCCTATGCCACAGCCACAGCATCACCAGATCCCAGCTGCATCTGCGATCTACACTGCAGATTGCAGCAACGCTGGATCCTCAAGCCACTGAACAAGGCCAAGAATCAAACCCGCATCCTCATGGACACTATGTTGGGTCCTTAACCCACTGAGTCACAACAGGATCTCCCAGAAATATTTTTTTAAATGATCCCAAGGAAGGCACAAATACACAAACCCCAGAAGAATCGAACAATTTGACAATAACATTCAAAAACTTGTGTGGGAAAACAAGAAAAATCCAACCTTATTAAAAATAAAAAGAAATACTGGGGGGAAATACTGGTAATTTACATTATAGACAAAAGGTTAATTTCCAAAATGTATAAAGTACACCTACAAATTATTACGGAAAGTACTTAACAACTCAGCTGGAGAAGAGGTGAAGGGAATGAAAGAGAATTCACAAAAAGAGATAATGAAAATAGCTCTTGAACAACTGACAAGGTCCTCGCCTCAATCACACTTATACCAAGAGCAAAGCAAATAAAACCTATTGTTTTTTTACTATATTGTGCCTACAATACTTTATATGACAGCTATTTGAAAACTGCTATCACAATTATACATATAATCTGAGCCAGCAATTCCACAACTAGGAATTCTTCTCATAATAAACTTGCACATATGTACAATGACATTTAAGTGAGTTTCATTACTTCAGTATTATTTGAAGCAGCAAACCTGTATGTTTGTCCAAAGGGACTGTGGAAGAATGAGGAAGCACTCTGTTGTACACATATGGTTCAGTCTTCAGGATGTTGAATGGAAACAACAGAGTAGTAGGTATTATGTTACAATTTGCATTTTAAAAATAAAGAATACATACATACATCTTCTACGTGGATATACAAGATATGGGTAACATGGTTACTTTTGGGAGTGACTGAGAAATAAAGGGCAGAGCTAGGTTCACATAAGCCTTTTTATACAGTCTGAATTCTGAACCATTCATCAAAATAGATAAAATTTAAAAACGTTCTTTGTAAAGCAATGGCAAGCATGTAAATTTACATATGTGTGATTATTATAAAAAGTCATGTATAGTCTTTTTACCAAAAATCAGCCACTGATAACATTTTGTATATTTCCCTGTGTTCTTTTTTTTCCCTCTGCATTTAAAAACCATAGCTGAAACCTACCCATGTGTGCCATGATCTTTTTCATTTAAGGTAGAGAGAATAAGAAAATGAAGCCCCATGTGCCCACCCCCCAGCTTTGACAATTATCAACACACGGCCAACTGCCAACCTGGTTCCTCTAAAGCCCCTTACCAGCACCCTACCCAATTGGGGATTATTTTGAAACAAATTCTACGTATCATACGTCACAGATTGCAGTTATTTCAATTACAATACCACTCTCATACCCCAGTGAGAATGATTCCTTAACACCATCAGCATTTGGTTTTAAATTTGCCCAATTATCTCATAAATGTTTTCAGTTTGTTTAAATCAAGAGCCAAATAAAATCTGTACAGTGTGGTTGAAATTTCTTTTATCCCTGAGTTCTTCCTACCTCTTTTCAATGTTTTTCTTGTAATTTATTTGTTGAAGAAATCATGTAATTCGTCCTGTAAAGTGTCCTAGATTTTGAATCTTGCTGACTGCAACCCCTCCCACCCCAGGGACATTTTACACATTCCTCTGTTCTCTGTAGTTCCTGTCAACTGGGTGTTAAAGGGTGGGTAAGAGTTGGGTTTTCTTTTTCAAGAACTTGACACAGTAGTGCTGCACTATGACAAAATACTGCACTTTCTTTTTTTGTGTCAGTGGTAAGGGCAATGTAATATTTCACCGCATAGATTAACCATGCTTTCACTATTCACCCATGCCATTTCTAATTCAAGCTAATTATGTTGACCATTTCGAATTTCAAGCTATTATAAAGAAGTCTAAAAGAACATCTTTGAACATAAAACTCTAACTGTATTTTGGATTCCTTCCTATGAGAAAGTCATAGAACTAGAATAGTAGATAAAAGTGTGAATGTTTTTAATGTATACGGGCCAAATTATTCTTTAAATTATATTCCCACTGAATATAACCACTATTTCATCAAAAGTTCTTGCCAGTTCTAATTATTTTAATTTTTTGAACTTGATAAGGGGAAAAATATAACCACATACGATCGATTTTTTTTTTAAATAAAAAGGTAAACTGGTAAAAGGTTGGGGAGTTTTTATTAGCCACCTATATTTTCTTTTGGAAATTATGTTATACACTTTGCTTACTACTGAATAGTAAGAATAATTTCTTCCCCTCTTTTTGTGGCAGAGATATTTTGCTTGGGAAAGGACAGAATGATTTTCTTAAGGAAGAGCAGTGTTACAAGTTCAACAGTATATGAAAATAAGCTTTAACTTTGAATCCAAAGAGTAGTGACATTATTGAGTAACAGGTAAAAAAGAACACCCTTCTACCTTTCATAGACTAAGTAGAGTAAAATGTCATTTAATTAAAATGAAAGCAAATAAAAAACAAAATCTTTAACATCTCCTTTTCTTTCAGCATATGTCTCTAAAAACTTTTAAGAGTTACACATCTGTCATTCTGATATCAGAACTGAAGCTCTGATAGTTATCTCACTCAGGAGCATTCATCTAAGCAGCGTTTAGCATAGTTAGCTATTCTCCAGGAATGAAGGATATTCTTGTTTTAAAACCTCCCATATTAGAGAATATATGTAGACATGGGGTGTCTTTCTTTAAGCTTCTTTCAGAGTTTAGTTGAATTTCTTATGTCTTTAAAAAAGAATATTTTTTTTTTTACTGTGACAGCTGGCTCTTAAAAGTCGTGAAAAGTGGTACTATATTGAATTCTAGAAAGAAGTGCTTCATCAGACTCTTTTCTAGTACTTTTTCAGTTAAGTGTTTTCTCACAAATGCACTGGAGAGTAGAAATAGACTAGAAGAAATAGGTAAATCCAATTTACATGAACAGTTATAAGCAATAATATCAGAATTAGTTCTGAAAATCAAGCACAAAGACTAATGTTAGTATCAGAGGCCATGGGTTATTGAGGGCTGAACACACACTAAACACTCAGCATACATTAAAAATTTTCATCATGATGAACTTAGGCTCATTGTCCTTATGTCACAGATGAGGAAAGTGAGGTGGGTGGGTTAACTTGCCCAAGTTCACACAGAGTTTGAATCTATGTCTATCTGAGCTTACTAGTATTATTTTTTTTCATGGGGGCAGGGATCAAACCTGTGCCACAGCAGTGACAACTCAGGATCCTTAACCACCAGGCCAGCAGGGAACTTCTAATTTTTGTACACATTCTTAATTTTCTTAAGATAAATTTCTCAAATCTGGGTCAACGGATATGCATTGCTGTGTCAACAGACGTAAATTACTTAAGCCTTTGATTCATATTTCCAATTTGTTCTAAAAAATACAGCATCAACCTCTGCAAACTCAAGAGATAAATCTGGCATCATTCGCTCTTTTTCTCCCTTTTCTTTGATAAAAGGTGCCTTGCCACTTTCCTGCCTTTTATTTTAATTGTTTATGCCTTTCAAATTAAGAGTATTTTCTCCTGACAATCATGAAGACATTAAACTCATAAAAATTTCTGTGCTTAGGGAAATTGTGGTTGTTAGGACCAAGGTTTCAACCTTCTAGAGCAGGAGTGGTCAACTATGGCCCATGGACCAAAGCCAGCCTGTTGCTTGTCTTTGGCCTGTGAGCCAAAAACGGTTTTTAAGGGGTTGTTAAACAAAAAAGAAGACTGTTAACAACAGAGACTATACATGGTCCATGGAGTCTAAAATATCTACAGGCATACCTCAGGGATACTGTGGGTTCGGTTCAGATCACCACAATAAAGTGAATATGGACAAAAAGTGAGTCACACAAATGCTCTGGTTTCCTGGTGCATGTAAATGTTATGGTTACACTGTAGTCATTAAGTGTGTATTAGCATTACATAAAAAAAAGCTACATAAATAAATTTAAAAATAATGCTATTGGAAAAATGGTAACAGACTCAAGGCAAGGTTACTACAAACATTCAATTTGTAAAAAAAAAAAAAAAAGAAAAAGAAAAAAAATGCAATATCTGAGAAGCACAAAAGGGCAAAATGCAATAAAACCAGGTATGCCTATACCCTCTGGCTCTTTACAGAACAAGTTTGCTGTTCCTTGTCTAAGAGATAAGCACTTTCAAACTAGGTTTGCTGGTGTTAAACAAACACTTGCTCTGAGAGGCAGCCTTCAAAGGTTTAAGAAACATTTTCGTGATCGATCTGCTGGGACAAACTCTTGTGAAATTTTACTACACACCATCTACCTCTTTTTATCTTTTCAAGATTGCCTTTTAAATTTTCATATTCTCCTTTGTTGGATTTTCACAAAGATCTCAGTAAAATGTTTGTGTAACTACCTACTTTATAAAATGAACGACTTGGAAAATGAAGGGATCACTCTTGGAAGTCTGGTCATCGACCCACATATTGAGAAGATGAAGTAAATACACTAGGCTCTTAGATCTGCTCACGTGACCCACAAAAAAGGGAAGCAGTGACTGTCTTGTTGTTTTGTTTTAGGAACAACCAAGCCATGAACACACACACAAAACACTGGAGGATACGAAATCCTCACTTGGCCAAGGATTATTATACTTAAAGCAAAGGAACATACAGTGGCATTGGTTAGCAATCACTATAGATTGAGCTGTTTAATGTGGTTGATATCTGTTTCCTACAGTTTTCTTAGGGTAATTTTACTCGATCTCTCTTTCATATCTTTTACCTTTTATTATTTGTGGCCTTAAAAACCTAAAAGTCGGAGTTCCCGTCTTGGCTCAGTGGTTAACGAATCTGACTAGGAACCATGAGGTTGCAAGTTTGATCCCTGGCCTTGCTCAGTGGGTTAACGATCCGGTGTTGCTGTGAGCTGCGGTGTAGGTTGCAGAAGCGGCTCGGATCCCGCATTGCTGTGGCTCTGGCGTAGGCCGGTGGCTATGGCTCCGATTCGACCCCTAGCCTGGGAACCTCCATATGCCGCGGGAGTGGCCCAAGAAATGGCAAAAAGACAAAAAAAAAAAAAGGAAAAAAAAACAAACCTAAAAGTCAAGCTTGTTGAAACTTCATCTAAATGAGAATTTAAGACCCAAGTCATGGCCTGAGGAATTATCTATGACCATCGAGTACAGACATTCTGTCAGTTATTTGCCTGCTCAGGGATTTTTAAATGTATTTCGAATAGCTAAGTCACTAAACAAGTGATCATCATACACTTTGCTTAAAAAATTTCCTAAAATCAAGGAGTTCCTGTCATGGCTCAGGGGAAACGAATCTGATTAGTATCCATGGGGATATGGGTTCGATCCCTGGCCTCGCTCAGTGGGTTAAGGGTCAGGTGTTGCTGTGGGCTGTGGTATAGATTGCAGACACGGCTCGGATATGGTGTTGCTGTGGCTGTGGTGTAGGCCAGAAGCTATAGCTCCGATTCAACCCCTAGCCTGGGAACCTCTGTATGCTGAGAATGTAGCCCTAAAAAGACAAAAGAATTTTTTTTTAAAATAAAATCAAGCATACTTTTATCAAAAGAGGTAGAATAATTACTGGTTAGAAAACGGAAAAGTTCAGAGAAAAGCTTTACACTTAAAAAATACAAATAAAGTATTTGGAACTAAATGTAAATCCCTATTGCAATCATTTGCCATACAAAGCTCTACTTAAATTATACATATTTCATTCAGAACCTTAAGAGAATAATGATCTTCAGAGGAAGAATTGCAGGCAAATTTTTAAAGTTCATCACATAAGAATAACCAGATATGTGACCTGGTTATTCCTAAAAGGACCTACAAACGAGAAGCACAGTTGATCCTCAAAGAACACAGGTTTAGACAGGGCCTGTGTGGGGAAGGGGGAGCAGCCCCCCCCCCCCCTGCCCCAACGCCCTCCTTGTTTTGCTGTAGCAACAAATTTCTTTACTGTTACATCTAAAAATAAAATCAGCCCAGAAGGAAGAAAACAGTAGAAGCTACTGAAAACATGCTGGGGAGCCTGTCAAACCAAGCCTGTAAAAGACATTTAAGTCAACTACTGCCACCTAGTGAGTCAGTCCTGTATTCATGATAGGACTTAACGACTTTGAAACCCGTGTTTCTGTTTCATTATTTTCAGAACTGTTCTAGTTGATTTTCTTTAGGGTTTAAGGGAACATATGAGGCATGCTTATTGACTCCGCCGCTTAAAGAGCTGGGAAGGGAACAGAGCTGTGTTAAAGAAAGAATAAGAATGCACACCTTGAGAAACTGAAATTGAACATGCTGATGTGTAACAGGGATAAATTAAGAGCCACACTTCCATTCCTAAACAAAACAAAGCACAAGAGGGGTTCCTTTGTGGCACAGTGGCAAAACAAACAAACAAAGCAAAAGACACCCACAAACAGAAATAACAACTATACTGTAGAAGGATGGGAGTCAAGGTTCAATGGCAATGCTTGGAGAAAAGTTGGTTGTATGAAGTTAACAGGGTCACGTGGCTATAGCTACTGCTCTGGATAGCACAAGCAAAAGGGGTATTCACAGAACTAATTATTTTAGGAATTGCAGGAATAATTTATTTAGTACCTTTATATAAAAAAAGGAGTGGATTAATGGTGGAGGGAGATATATTCCACAAGCCATGAAATTAAATAGATAATTATTCCTAGGAAGGGGAGTATGAGGTGAATTTTTTTTCTAAGTTTTACTATTTTCATGTAAATTTTATGAATTACTAGAGTCCACATGGATTACTCCTCTCTCCTTTTATGATTTCGACACTTTCACATATGCCTTTTCATGTGCTTTTCTTTTTTGTTTTGTCTTTTTGCCATTTCTTGGGCCGCTCCTGTGGCATATGGGGGTTCCCAGGCTAGGGGTCCAATCAGAGCTGTAGCCACCGGCCTACACTGGAGCCACAGCAACGCGGGATCCGAGCCGCGTCTGCAACCTACACCACAGCTCACGGCAACGCCGGATCGTTAACCCACTGAGCAAGGGCAGGGATCGAACCTGCAACCTCATGGTTCCTAGTCGGATTCGTTAACCACTGCGCCACGACGGGAACTCCTGAATTTCTATAATTATTAAATTTTCTATTTGTTGAAGGTTTTGCTTTAATTGTTTTATATGTTTTTTATTATTTGTTTTTGAATGAATATGGATTATTTTAATAAAGAGAGAATAGTAACAATCAGGTCTAAATTAGGCCTATTTCATTCATATATATTTCCAAGTATTGATCTTATTGCGGGCCTCAATTTGTTTCCTTAGTTCTGCAACTTCTCTTTTGATATCATTCTGCTGTTTTGTCATCTCACCTTCAAATGCCTATGTTGCCAAATTCTTATCTTCATTAAGAATTATTTCTTTAGCAAATATGCTCTTGTGTAATTTTATCCTTTTCCTTGGATTACACTGGCTTTCAGAGAGGGTTTATCTTTCTTTTTTTTTTTGTACTCACATGTTGGATAGCTGCCATTTATTTCTTTTTGCTTTGTCATGATTAACACAGGCAGCTCTTATACAGCACAGGTGAATTCTCCTTGATAAATGTCTACCTTTCATGATACTTATTTTTCCCCTCTGACCTAGAGTTTCAAGGCCTGAGGGTTATACCTGGGGTTGGGGGTGGCGGAGCACCCTAGAGCCCTATGCAGCTCAGTTCGGTTACTTGAGTTCTTTGCTGTTTTGAGCTTCGTCCTGTACTTTACAAGGGTGCACTCTTCCAAGGAACGGATCCAGCGACATGGACCTATGATCATTCCAAACCCTGCCTGAAGCCCTGGCATGGCGAGCCCCAGCAAGTTTTGTTTCCCCTGAAATCCTGGAGTAGAGCATGATGGTGGGTAAGTGTGTTGTTTGATGTTGTCCATGGGTGCTGACTCATTCTCAATCTGATTCTCTTCAGATTGAGAGTATTTGGTAAAAAAACTCAGAATCTGGCAAATTCACTTTCTTTCTCTAAATGGCTATTAAAAGTTGGAAATGGCACCTGGATTTTCTTTCTTTTTTCAATCTCTACTTTAAAAACAAAAACAAAAATCAAAGGTTGATACCGGCTTTATTCATAATTGCCAAATGCTGGAAAAACAGCCCAAATATCCTTCAATAGTTGAACAAGCTGTGGTATACCCATTCAATGGAATGGTACCTAGCAGTTAAAAGGAACACATTATTGATACACACAGCAATGTGGATGAATCTCCAGTGCATTATGCTGAGTGAAAGTAACTCCACTTTTTGTTGTTTCTTTCTTAAAATTTTTTTTATTTTTCAATTGAGATAGAATTAACATAATACATGACATTAGTCGCAATTATATGACATAATGATTTGATATTTGTATACTTGGTGAAACAGTCACTACAATAAGTCTAGTCAACATCCCTTATGCTTCATAGTTACATACTATGTTTTTTTCTTATAATACAAACTTTTAAGGTCTACTTTCCTTTCCTTTCTGTGGTAAAATAGGCAGAGTTCCTGCTATTAGAACTATATTTATTTGCTTATATTTGAGGCTGAAGTGCTCTCCTGTGATGATCTGAAGGGGTTTAACAGCCTGCCCCACCTGGAGGCACACAAGCCCTACCGCTGTGAATGGATCACATCTTTAATTGCAGAAGCTCCAAAACACCTCCGAGACGCTTGTGTGCAGGGCCAGAGTGATCCTGGTACCAGGCGGTGGGCGGGGGGCTGTGTCCCAGCTCTGCCCCTGCCAGCTGTGCCACTTGGACCAGCAACTCACCCTCTAGCCCCACCTGCCTCAGGTGTAAATGTGGACGATACAGGACGAATGTCACAAGGCTGCTCCCCTCACCACAGTCAGAAGTTAGGGTTTGTAATCAAGGAGACATTTTAAGTCAACAGGTAACTCCACTTTTTGAACTTATGGCATGAACTTGCACAAATTCTTTTTTGAGTACTTGCTGCTTATGTTTTGTTTTTGTTTGTTTCATCAAAGACAAGAGTCTATGATCTGTTTCATGTCACATCTTTACCTAAAGTCTTACTCTATGCTTTTAAATAAGACTTAACTGAATATGCACAATAAATATTAAAACTTTGGTAGAAAAAGAGCAATTTAAAACTGAGATGGATGGAAAGAATATTAAATAAGTAACTGTCAAGTGAATCAGAAAATCACTAAACGTTTTTAATAAAACGATTAGCTCTTCTGTGGGACTATATATAAGAAATTCACAAAAAAAAATACCCCAATTATTTAACTCACAGGTAAACACCATTTTAATTTTACTGTAGATACCCTCTATTCTTTTATTTTTTAATTTTTAAAAATGTTTTTGCTTTTTAAAAATGTTTTTGCTTTTGCTCCATACACCTGCTGCATATGGAGTTTCCCAGGCTGGAGGTTAAATCAGAGCTACAGCTGCTGGCCTATGTCACAGCCACAGCAACTTGGGATCCGAGCCACATCTGCAACCTAGACCACAGTTCACGGCAATGCCATATCCTTAACCCACTGAGCAAGGCCAGGGATTGAACCCGCAACCTCATGGTTCCTAGTCAGATTCGTTAACCACTGCACCACAACGGGAACTCCTGATACCCTCTATTCTTGACTGAATATGGTTTAGACTGCATTCTTATACTCACAGGCCAAGGCTGTAGATCATTCAGTCCTTTTTCTAATTTCTCAATATCTGGAAACTTTGTAGCTCCATCAGCATCTGCCATAAGGATTTTTTCTCCTCGAGAACTGAGTATACCCTGTATTTAAAAAATTTCAATTAAAAGAAAGTTGCTTAAAATTAAGGTTACATTTGGTAACATATCAGTTTTTTCTCTTTTACTTAAAATACCCAAGAATGAAATATTAGATATGAAATGGCAGAAGGACACCAAAGTTCACTGAAAACAAATTACATTGGTAAGATCTTTCCAAAAGTACCTAATGCCTATTTCATGATTTTAAAAACTTTGTGCAGTCATACTAGTAATATCTTGGAAAATATCAAGATAAAATAGATTTTGATAAATTAAAGGTAAGTTGCATCAGTAAGAATAAAAATGTAAAATACCTATGATAAATATAATATCTGTATTATATATGTATCATGGTGCTGAAAAGGGATCAGGGGCTCCTTAGAGCAGCATATGAAGGATATATTGGAATTCCCACTGTGGTGCAATGGGTTAAGGACCTGGCATTGCTGCAGCTGCAGCATAGGTTGCAGCTATGGCTTGGATTTGAGCCCTGGCCTGGGAACTTCCATATGCCGTGGGTGTGGCCAAAAAAAATTTGCAAACACAGAACACATTTATGGAGCAAATTAACAAATATATTATAGACTTTTTTGTGAAATGCATCATAACGTGAAAGAATTTTTATTATGGGGAGTTCGCATCATGGCGCAGTGGTTAATGAATCTGACTAGGGACCATGAGGTTGCGGGTTCGATTCCTGGCCTCGCTCAGTGGGTTAAGGATCTGGCCTTGCCATGAGCTGTGGTGTAGGTTGCAGACATGGCTTGGATCTGGCATTGCTGTGGCTCTCATGTAGGCCAGCAGCTGTAGCTCCAATTAGACTCCTAGCCTGGAAACCTCCATATGCTGTGGGTGCGGCCCTGAAAAAAAAAAAAAAAAGAATTTTTATTATGGAATCTAAAGTATTTTTAAATTAACTGTTGAATAAAAACATGTGGAATGTCACTAAAATTTAGGAAATATGGATATATTCAAATGCTGTTTTATTACTTGAGGCAGGTATCTGACATTTAGCAAAATTTTGCCATTCAATTTTGAATCGATGGGTCTTCTGGGCAAAATATGGCTCTACAAGTATATATTTCACACAGAAATAAGGTATGCATCAACAATTTCATGGTGCATCTGAGTGATTTCTTTTTTTTTGTCTTTTTTTTTTCTTTTTAGGGTCTCATCTGCAGCATATGGAGGTTCCCAGGCTAGGGGTAGAATCAGAGCTACAGATGCCGGTCTACACCACAACCACAGCAACGCCAGATCCAAGCTACGTCTGTGACCTGCACCACAGCTCATGGCAACGCCACATCCTTAACCCACTGAGCAGGGCCAGGGATCAAACCCGCGTCCTCATGGATACTAGTCAGGTTCGTTAACCACTGAGCCATGATGGGAACTCCTTCACTGTTTCTTAAGTGTAAATATACTTATGGTTTGATTCAGTAAAATAACAGTGTGACTGTGCATAGACATTTAGACAGATAATTGACTGCTGACTCTATAGTATAAGGCCACAAAGTAGTATCTGTAGAATCTTTATCATACGCATTAGAATATGGGTTAAAAAGTAAAACTAAAAATGTTGTACTTAGCATCTGAACATCATAGACTAAGATTTAGAAAAGAAAAACATTACAAAATATCAAATCTGTAGCTAGAGGTTTGAAATGAAAAAAAAAAAAATCAAAGAACTATTTCAAGGATACATAATAAAGCTGACCTATAGGTTATCACATAGCAAACGGCAAAGTGCCTTTGCCCCCAAACTTGTTTAAGCCCCATTATGTTTTTTTTCTTTTCTTTTTTAGGGAGTCCTTTAATGTCCACTACTCTCCCACTCTAGCACTGATGGCCGCACTTCACTGCCAACCTTCGAGGAAAGTCTAGGTCAGCGCTCCCATTCTTGTCCATTCAATCACACCCTCTCTCCTCTGACTGTTCTTTCTCTGATTTGTCTTCTTCCCGATGGGCCTCTTTTCCCCGAGGCTTGATTCCCGGCTCTCCTTTTTCTTTCTATATCCTCTTCCTTGCCAATTTAACGGCTTCACTACCATCTAAAACACATGGATGACTCTCAGGCCCTCTCTCCCAGGCTATTCTGGATACCACTACTTGGTATTTCAAATTCAGTATGGCTCGAACTCAACTAAATATACCGTCGCTTAAACCAGTTCCTCCTCCAGTGTTTCACTCCGTCTACGGCATCCTCCTCCTCTGAGGTTTGGTGACTCATTCCTCCTCCCGTCACCTGATACACTGACCTCGTTCCGCACACCTCTCACATCTGTCTTCTCTTTCTCTGCTGCGTCGCCAGCATAATCCAAATATTCACTGTACCTTGACGACACCACTGTGCTGGCTGCTGCCACTCTGTCAGTGGTAACACCCGAAAGCCCCTGACCCAAAGCCCACAGTCTGAACCCACGTGACCCTCCAGCCTATCGCTAACATCAAGGCCCGCGTCCCAGTTCCTCTGCTGTGCCTTTGCTAGAGTTCTCTTCCCCTCTGCAAGATCCCTGTCCCAACTGTTGCCTGGACAATTCCTAATTCTCCTTGAAGACTTCATTCGGAACTCCCGTCCTGTGGGACGTCTTTGCTGCTCCTTCCAGATGGAGGGTGGTGGCCGCATTCTGCACAAACTTCTACTGGAGCGTTTACGACATTCGTGAACTGTGACATCCTTAAGGACAGGATGGGTATCTTTCGTTTTGCTCTCTCGAACGAAGTACCTGCATGCAGCTGACCCTCAAATGCTGGCTGAATAAATGAATGAATGGCAGATTTAATGTGGCGTTAACCCCGTGTTCTTCTCCCTTCCGTACATCCTGTGACCCAGGCAGAGCAAACTCACTGTTTCTAGTACACATCCCAAGCGTTCTGCCTCCTGTCTTTTCTTGCTTTGCTGACTGGTACGCTCTTCTTTCAAATCCTTCTCTATACCTGCTCAGAGAGCTGAAGAGCATGGGCTTCAGGGCTAAATCAACCCAGTCCAAATCTTGACTTACTATCTACGTGACCTTGAGCAAGTCACTTACCTGTCTCTGCCTCATCCTCCTCATCTATCTAATCAAAATAACAGGACCTAACTCACTGATGTGAGGAGGTTTAAAGGCGATAAGTGTGTTAAGGTGGTAAATGTGCTGCTTAGCTCAGAATAATCAGTCAGCAAGTGCAAGACAGTGTTCACTGTGGTTGGGGCCTGGCTTTAGCGACATTTCCTCACGTGCCCACGGCTGCTAGTGACCGACCTGATCCCTTCTTTCTGATAATTGGAACCCTGAGAAAAAATATTTCCCAGCCTTCCTTGGGACTGGGTGGCCCTGTTCTACCCTGGGGGATTTACCTCAGTTCCTGGGTAGAGTTTCTGGGAACGCTCCCTGCCTGGGCTGCGGAGGTAAAAGCTGGTGCTCTGGGGCCACCTTGTGCACAGGGTGTGCAGGAGGAAGGGGAGGGAGGAGCCTGGGTTCCTGATGAGACGAGGAGCTGCTGAACGAGCCCAGCTACTTCCAGACTTCTTTTCATGGGGGAGAGGGTGGGGCAAAATGAATAAATTAACCTCTTAAATCATTTAAAGCACTACTGTTTGGCTTTTCCTTCACATATCTTGACTTTTGATCTTTCTTTCAGCAAATCTTGACTCCTACTTGACACACCTCAGCTGAAAGTAACCTTCCTTCTTGGAATTTCTACTGCACTTCATCTGTGCCTCTCTTGTAAGCACGATCACCTTTTGTATTAGACTGTAAATTCCATCAGGACAGACCCACGTCAGATCTTAAATCACACACGTGTGAATTTGCACAGAGCCTTCGCATAGGTTAAACTCAATACACCAAAGCATTCTGTAAACTGCAAAAAATCATGTGATCTTATCATCTGTGACTGTATCAAAGACACAAAGAGATAGACAGCAACATTTTAAACTCTGATTAAGATAAACATATTTTCCTGAATCACCCATATGTTGTAGATAGAGCATATTTTTTTATTTGAAATACATATATATGTATGAAGTTATTGTTATAAGCAATTTACCACCAACTTGAAAGGCTGCTATTCAACTAGCCAGCTGCAGAATACACATGTACTATAATCTGCAAAAAAGGTTACTTAAAAGATCTTAATCCTTTAGATAAAAATGTTGAAACTACGTATTACCATCCTAATAGCTCCTCCTTTTCCACGATTCTTCAGCAGTGTTATCACTCGTACTTTGTCACTTCCGTATTTCTGGCAATATTTAAAAGCTACCTGTCAAATTATATAAAAGTCAAAATAAAGTTAATTCGTATTCCAAGACAGTGACATGGACTGGGTTTCTGATTTGGCTTAAACACTGCTATTTGAGTTGCCCTCTCCTTGTGACTAGATCATACTCACCCCACAGTTTGGTGGCCCAGAGGAGTTGCTGAATTCCTGGTGCCATGATCAGACACTGACCTACTAGGCTAAAGTCACAATTCACTTTCCTGCAGAGGAAAACACCAGAACGGGCAGCCGCCGTCTCATTCTTTTGACTCCTCTGCCTAGGCTACCGAGTTGCTCGAAAAAATAAAATTGAAACCCATGCGCTAATCAAATGGTGCACGCTTGTGACTGGGCTCTCAGTACTGCTTAACGGCCCTATTTACTTTCGGGAATAAGCCCCGACCTTCTTCCCCAGAGAAGCAGTCTGCATCCTAGACCATTTCCCCAAAATCTTCTCATTCAAATGCCTCGCTCTCAGCAGCTAACTGCACCATGACTTGTCCTCTTCTCAATCTTTCATCGCTTCCTCTCTGCCGGTTCCTCAGCCACAAACATGCTCAAAACTCCAGCATCTTAAAAATTTGTCTTGACTTCACTACTGTCTTAAGCAGCTGCCATCACTCGGGTTCGTTATCAAAGTCGTGAAACGGTGATCCTTATTTGCTCTCAACATCTCTCTGCCCCCCATTTAGGCTTCAAGCCACTGGGGTGCGACTCACGGAAAGTGGCCGCTGCTTTTCCACTCGCCCTCCACAAAACCTCTCTTCGTCAACAGCAGCCTCGCCTTCTGAAGCCCACTTCCAAGGCACTGTGAAGTCATTCTCATTCGGTTTTTGCACTCTGTCAGGCCAGCTTAAGACTCAGCTCAAATACCACTTCCTCTTCCCAGCTTCCAGGCCCATCTTTACCTTCTCCCGGAAAAAGGACAGTATAGTCTAGTAATGGTATGTGCTCCTAAGGCATGTTTCCATTGGACTGTTACTTTCACTGATGTGCAGACTTACCCTACCTACTAGAATTGGGTTCAAGACTCGAGCACGCTAAAAACTTCCCTTTGGCTTCACTATTATGTTAAACAACTGTCTCTTCCCTTTGGTTATAATCAAAGTCACAAAACAGTGGTCTCTATTTGCTATCTCCACCTCTTCACCACTCAGGGAGGGGGGCACTGTAGACCCTCCCCACTAGGCTGGGAGCTACTTAAAGGCAAGGATTAATATTTCTGGTGCCTGACACACAGCCTAGAATTGACTAATCTCAGAGAACAAGTGCTGCCACTGCTCTCCATACCTACTCCTAGGACAGGACTGAGGGGGCACCATCATCTGCCGATTCAATAAACAGCACCTCCTGCCCTGCTCTCTTGGCCCCGGGCTGCACAGTAACAGTGTGTGCAGGCCTAAGAGATGAGTCATGGTTGGTCTAAATCCTCTTTACCAAGTACCTTCCAGCTCCTCTTGTAGGCATGGGAGGCCATGTCATCAAGTGCTAGCTCGTGGCCTCTAGGGGAGGTCTGCTGGAGGAGGGGAGCTTCTGGTAAAGATTTTCACTCCCGGACAGAAAAAGGAAAGAGGCACACAAAGATAATTCTTTTTTCTTTTTAGGGTCACATCTGCGGCATATGGGAGTTTCCAGGCTAGGGGTTGAATTGGAGCTGCAGCTGTCGGCCTACACTAGAGCCACAGCACCTCTCTGGCTCTGAGCCTCATCTGTGACCTACACTGCAGCTTGTGGCAATGTCAGATCCTTGAGCCACTGAGCAAGGTCAGGGATCGAAGCTGCATCCTCAGGGACACTAGTCAGGTTCTTAGTCCACTGAGACACAAAGGGAACTCCCCACAAGGAAAATTCTTTATGTCCTAGCTATCTCTTACTGCCTTGGGATGAGTGATATTTGTGGCTGTGTCCATTATGTGATGAGAAAGTGCCCAGGAACTGAAACAATGTGGATCCAGCCACCTGACACTGCCCAGATGCTGAAATGATGACACCCAGACGTCCTGGAGATTAACTGAACACCTTCTGTTACAAAGCTCCCCTCAGGAGACACTTCCTAACTGATAAAAATATCAGACACACTGTGCTCTATTTATCCAGCGCAGGTCTCCAGTATGCGATGTGAACTCCCTGAGGACAGAGGCAGGTCTCCATCTTTGTATTTTAGCACCAGTCCCGGCCCTTGACTCACGTAAATGGCTCAAGAAATGTCTTTTGACTCAGAGAACATTTCCTTGATTGCAGATGTTTGTTCTGGGGGGGTGGGCAGAAAGCCTGAGAGTCATCACAAGACTCCAAAACCAGGCAGATGAAGTCACTGGGCAAGTGGCTGAGTGACCCTGAAGACACCCGACCAGGCAGGATGAAGGCTCCTTCTAAAGGGGATGCTATCTGGCTGTGGAGGAAGTGAACCCTGCTGAAGCCCACCTGCCTGGACTACATGGACGCGGCTGCTTCGGTGAGCCCTGCGCAACACAGCGGCCGTCACCTGCTCCCCGGTAAGCATAGGGTGTTTACCCTTCTGGTATCTTACGCTATTTGAGGGTAAAATCAGTATCTCTGTACCACTGCAGGACTCTCTTCTGCCATACTTTGGCCTAGATTTTGCTTCCTTAGTTTAAAACTCCTTAAGAATGAGAACTACATCTAAGTTTTTTCTCATACCCCTCAGAGAGTGAAACACTTCAGAGAAAGACAATAAATACTCAATTTAAGGACAGAGGTTTTTTTTCCTTTTTTTTTTTTTAAATAAAAACTTATATGAAACATGATTTCAAGTTTCCCGTTTCTCCAACCTTGGGAACGAGTGTGAACCTCTTCCTCCCTGATCCATCCAGGAGAGCAGCCTGCTCCTCATGGGCCAAAGGGCCGCTAAGGACTGCTCTCCAGGAAAAGCTGCTGCTTCTCGGCTGGGCTGAGGCTGCTTCTGTCACCTCAGCAGTGGGTGCCCGATGGGGACTTGAGGTGCCCTCCCTTCACAGTCTAACAAACTCCATTTTCACCTGTGTTACAGAGATTGGAGCCACGCTGCCTGACCTGGGGGCCGCTTATACAACGGGCAGGCTCGAGGATCTACAGGGCCTACCCAGTGTCTAGCTCTTCCTGCACTGCACGGCTGGGAGCTAACAAAAGCCATCACTGATAAATAAATAGATGAAGAGATGTTTCCCTGTATGTTTTCTGTTTAATGAGAAAACTGCTTTAGAAACTGTAAGTTAAGGTGGAGCATAAAGGAAATAATTCTGCTTAAGAAAAAAATGAACCCCATAAATTGGTAGACTGAAGATTCACAGAGGCCAAGGTGAACTGTTGGTACATGGGATCTCTCCCCACTGGTGACCCCCAAGCTCCCCTGGTCTCATGGGGCAGTGGAGTGGCTGGCACATGTCCCAGCTTTCCACACAAGAAATCTCTCTGATTCTTCTCCTACCCACTTACCCTAAATGGAGAGTACTGGGTATTGCTGTAGGGTTCTCGGAAGAGCAGAAATACAATTTTACATTTGCTAAACTATTCTAGCTGTTGGCAATTCTAAAAGCAAGTTCACTTACCTTGGAAGTCTGGTCTTTGCTGCCATCATCAACTACTATTACCTCATAAGTGAATGTGGGATCTCGTTTCTGCAAGAAGCAAAAATAAAATACTTCAATTTGGCATGACTACCATCAAGAAGTCTAATAAAGTTGAAAGGATGTTAAAAAAAAAACAACTATTTTACTGTTGATGTGTGTAAATATGAAGATAAGTGCACAGACCACATAAAATAAGAAGCTAAGGACACAAAGGAGGAGAGAGGCTGCGTGGAATAGAGGGTGCACACCGACTGCGTCCCCATGGCCTGCAACCCCCCCCCCCCGCCCCCACCACCATCACTGCGTGTGGGGCTGAGCAGCTCTGGGAGGAAAAGCCCATGAAGCCTGAGGTCAGAAGGTGCAGGTTCCAAGTGGCTGCACTACTTTTCAGCTTTACGACCTCAGGCAGGTTAATGTTTTGGGCCTGCTTTCTCTTAAAAACAAAAACAGCAAAACAAAACCAGAAACAACACCTCATTCACTTGGCTAGTGTGCAGATCATGTGTAATGGAAGAGGCAGAAGCATCATGTAGAATAAAGGCTCAGTCAACTTCCTCTTTCATTCAGTTTTTTTCTCTTTCAATGAATCTCCTCTTTTCCCTTAACACAAAAAAGCAACCTAAAGCCAAAGTGAATCAAAACAAGAAATCTTCTAAAAAAAGACCCAGCCATACTTATTGTCTTAAACTCTCCAAAGAGAGTCCAGTGGCAGCTGATACGAAAGAGAGGCACGTGTTACTGTCCTTCTCTTTATGCAGGGAAAGCAGAGGAAAATAAATGAGAGGGGACCTTCAGAATAAAAACATACAAAATGATTTCACCCTAATTACAGATCTTTCTCAAATATACATCTTCCTTAAAAACTCACAAAAGCAAAACCAGCATCATGCTGTCATACAAAGGCTGAGACATACTGTCACTCAATTTTAAGTATATCATCAGGCAAGAGAGGATAAAATGAGGCGGGAAGTACATGAGAGGAATGTCAGCTTTCCCGTTTGCTCTGGAACTAGTGTGTTAGCTGTCGGGCTGGCCCGCTAATGGCTGGAAACAAGCTGAGCACAGAAGCCAGGACCACGATGGCCTGTGCATGGCCGGCACTGCCTCTCATGGTGGCTCTGTCCTGGGACCCACAGCGTGGTGGCCTGCTCCAGTTTTAATTACAGACCCCCTACTGGAAGAGAAAACACCATACCTGTCTCTCCTCTAGATAGCCCAGAGCTTCATCCAGCATCACAGGCACTTAAAGAAAAAAATAATATTAAAAATTGCTTTAGGTAATGACTCACGCAGCCCCAGCACACACGGTTTATATACAGACAAAGTCTGAACGACCCAATAAGCCCCTCCGGGATGTCCCCCCAAGGCCATTTCCATCTGGAACATCTGTCTCCTGCTCACCTCTTGCTCATCACGTCTCAGAACACTTCAGCCTAGACCTGGTGCTGCTGCGAATCCCCCTCCCCTGAACTACAACGACCCGCTGTGCCGTCTCCACAGCCCACGTGTATTGATGTTCCGGCAAAGACGGTCGAGTCCGTACTTTAAACTTCCTTTTCCTTTTCTCCCCCACATTACTCCCCCCCCCCAAATCAAAGGGGGCTTACACCGATTTTCTTCATTGTAAGAAGGCACAACAACAGAGAGCTGTTTGGTAGGTGAGTCCCGTATGCTGGGCAAAGCTTCCTTCCGGCCGGTGGCACTTAAGAAGAACTTTTCTTCTTCATGTCGATGGTGTGGTACTTCTGCAGCCGTTATAAATGCAACAAAGGAAATCTAAAAGCAGGTGTGTTAACAAGAAATTATGCTACGTTTTTAAACATTCGTTTCCTTATGTTAGAAGACATCACTTACATGATTCCCACCCCTCCCCTGGGGCGGGTCAAATAGTTCCTGTTTTTAGTCCATTAATAGTGGTCTGGAGGTGACTTCAAAATTCACACCAGTCAGTTCCCTGTTTATAACTGACTACTGTCCTGTCCTCCATTCCTAATACCCTAGGAGGCTCTTTGTCCTTTCCCAGGCCTCTGTCATCCCAGGCCCAAGAAGGAACAGTCACTATAGAAGTGCCATCTACTTTGAGAGGCCCAGAATATCCATGCCCTGGCACATACACAGTGAGGCCCTATCCCCACTTGGAGCCTATGTGACAGAGGATACACTGCAGGTAGAACCTGTGGGGGGAGGGCAGACCTCCATCCAGAACCAGACTGACCTGGTAAGAAGGAAAGAGTTCCCCAAGCCCCATAGTAGGGACCAGTAATGCTGAAGAATATATTCTTGAGGAGTTCTACAGGACAGATGATCAGTTATTAAAGACAAGAGGATAAAAAGGGGGGTGGGGAGAAACTGTTACAGACTAAGAGACTTGAGACATACCAACTGAGTGATAATTGTGTATGAATACTGAATGGAAAAATTAATTATACCAACACATACATGAGACATCGGAACAGATGGGGTATCTGTAATCAGTGAACAATGGTTACACTTAAAAAAAAAAAAGTCAGTGATGACCTCATTGTGGCTATATTTTAAAAAGGGGGTTCTAAGTTTAGAGATAAATGCTGAGGATTTACAGATAACATGTTATGGCTTATGTTTGCTTCAAAATTGATTCAGAAAGGAAGCGGGGTGAGGAGACCCCACACACACACACACACACACACACACACACACACACACGTAACAAGATCAGTGTGTTTTGTAATAATTTTCTCCTCTGGCTTAAAAAAAAAAACCTACTTGGGTGACACTTGCACACAGGAGCTCATCTTGCCAACATCAGCTTCCTCATCAGTAAAATAAAACAAATGATGATAACACTTATGTCTGTTTTGTTTTAAAGACCAAATGAGATAATCCCTGTTAAATACTCAATAAATGGTAGCTCTTCTAACCACTTCAAGCTAATAGAACAAATACTTCCAGGACATGGGTGTATGTGTATATCCAGACAAAACTATAATTCAAAAAGATACATGCATCCCTATGTTCATAGCAGCACTATTCACAATAGCCAAGACATGGAAACAACCTAAATGTCCATTGATAGATGAATGGATTAAGAAGATGTGGTACATATATACAATGGAATACTACTCAGCCATAAAAAGGAATGAAATAATGTCATTTACAGCAACATGGATGCAACTAGAAATTATCATACTAAGTCAGAATGAGAAAGATAAATACCATATAATATCACCAATATGTGGAATCTAAAACATGGCACACATGAACTGATCTATAAAACAGAAACAGACTCACAGACTTAGAGAACAGACTTGTGGTTGCCAAGGAGGAGGGAGAGGGAGTGGGATGGACTGGGAGTTTAGGGTTAGCAGACAGAAACTATTACATTTAGAATGAGGTCCTACTGTATAGCACAGGGAACTATATCCAGTCTCTTGGGATAGACCATGATGAAAGATAATATAAGAAAAGGAATATATATATATATGACTGGGTCAGTCTGCTGTACAGCAGAAATAGGCACAACATTGTAAATCAACTATACTTTAATAAAAGAAAGTTTTTTTTTTTTAAAGTATTTCCAGGACAGTCTCATAACATACACATTTAAATACGTGCAAGAGTCAACATAAGGCAGATTCAATTTAGGATTCTGTCAAACTCTGCCTCATCCTAAAGCTAACCTCCCCCGACTCCCCAAATCTCCATATACTAAGGGCAAAGAGGATTCCTTTCTCACCCAATCACACAAACATTGAAGAAGTCAGGATATATTGCTGTTTCTCTAAACTACTTTTAAGCTGTAAATTCTGGCAAGATGGCAAAGTGGCCTTCTTAGCAATGCTATCTAGGCTGCCAACTTCAAAGTCAAGGAAGCAGGAACCTCTCCATTCACTAACTAGGTCCCAGAGAGTTGGGGCGGGGTGGTAGAGTAATTCACTTGACGCATTTTCTACTCCATTTACTAACTAGATGACAGACCCATTCCAAAACACATGGGAGAAAGTTCACTTGGCAACTTTTCTATTAGTTTTGGATCAGCAAGTATTACAATGATTCTGTGTTTCCACCGTAATGGCAAAGAAAATCCGAGCTTGAGTTCTACTGTGTTGCCTCATTTAGAGGCAGCAAATTTAAGGTGTTGAATTCTGGGACATATTGACCCCCAGGCACATGGTAACACTGACTTTGTCTAGGTATTCCTGTGACCCCAGTGGGTCTCCTTAATGCACTAGTCTAACCAATCCCGTAACAGATGGCACTTGTCAGTGCTGCCACCACTTTCTATTTCCTTATCTACATCGGGAAGGGAGAGTCTGCAAAGCAAACATCTGGGGGCTCAAGACCTCCCTGGTGGGGCCAGAACTGCAGCGACTGCAAGGCCGGGAGGAAATGATGGAGAGGTCGGAACAGACCCGGCGGGCGGCAGAGGATCCGGAGACTAGGGGGCGAAAGAAGACAGAGTGGGCATGGCCCAGTGAACCCAAGTTCTAGGCTCTGGACACGCAGGGAAATAAAGCTCCAAGATAAAAATAAAGAACGTTAGAAAGATGCGTAAAATTCTAGCAGAGGAAATTCTGGGATCGGAGCTTAGGTGAAGCATGGTTCAAGGGACACGTCGAAGACCCGGCAGTGCGGAGGAGAGGATGCCTGGGGGCCGAGTCTCCACCCGCACCCGCGTCGGTCCCCAACCCCTCTCCTCACCAGAATTAGGGCTGCGGCCGCCAGCCCCGCGCCAAGCACGGCCAACTGCAGCAGGAGCGGAGCCATACTCCATGCCCAGAGGCCGCCGCCGCCCGCCCTATGCAGCGCCTACACACACGCGGAAGTGCAGCCGCGGGCCCCGCCTCCCGCCCGCAGAGAGGCCGCGCCGGTCGGGCGCCCGCCGCCCACAGCGCCGCCGCGCGGCGAGGCGAAGAATACTTAGCGGTGTGAGAGACGCTCAGTCCTTGCGAGGGGCAGGCGCTCACTCAGTTCTACAGTAGCAGGGTTGCCAGATTTAACAAATAAAAGTACAGGATATCCATTTAATTTGAATTTCAGATAAGCAACGAATCGTTTTCTATAACAGCATTATTAAAATGCAACTCACATACCATACAATCCACTCATTAATTTTTTCAAGCTCTGATAATATAAAACACAAAATTTGGGACTCTATACACTTGTACACTACAACGACATTAATTGCATTTACAATTTCTTTCAACCATCGCCACTATCTATTTCTAAAACTTTCCCAGTTATTCCCCAGCTTCTGGTAGCAACTAATCAAGTGAAAAATTTTTCTTGTACCCACAGTAACAAACTACTCTTTATCTGACATTCAAATTGAGTTGGATGCCCTGTATTTTATCTGGCAACCCTATCTAAGAGGGAGGTGTAGGTCTTGAACCATGACACAGTCTACAACAAAACTGCTCCTATGGAGCCCGGTCAGGTTACTTGGTGCGGATAAGGAGCGAGCAGAGAATTTAGGTGATTCTTCCGTGCTGGAGCAGGGAGGACTTTACCTGGGAGGAGGCAAACCCAGGGCCCAGTCAAGAAGGGGGCGGGAAAAGGATGCTGAGACATTGGAGTAACGCTCCACACTCAAATACTTGATCCTCTGATATAAGGTAGGTTTTCTCCTGAGTCTTGAACTACCACAGTTTCTAAACAGACACTGGTCACTTCTCTAATAGCCGATTCGTCAAAACACGCCAAAAGCAAGGAAACCTTGAGGGGCGTCTGGCTAGTGGCGGTCGAAGGGAAGGCATGCAGGAAACAGTCCCCGCCCCGCCTGGCTTAGCTCTCCCCCATTGTACTCTGCCTTCCGGATACCAGGCAGCAGAAAGGCACAAACAAACATCAGTGTTGAAAATGCTGCGGCGGAGCAGCTGCGCGGGCCAGAGGTGAGGCGATACCCAGGCGCAGGCGCAGGCGCAGGCGCGCGGGCGGGAAGATGGCGGCCGGGTTCAAGTGAGTGTGGCTACCCGGCGGGCGGGAGTTCGTATCCTAGCGGATTGCAGCTTCATGTACCCTTTAGGTGGGATTTTCTCACCGAGAGACCATCCCACCGGATTCCCACTTCCTTCCATCACGGGCAGGGGGACTGGAGGGGGTCGTAGTGAAAGGAACGGGGCGTCCTCCCCCAGTGAGGCTGTGGTGGAAGGACTGTGTGGCGTTGCAAGCGCTCCAAGCTCTCCAAGCGCTCTGGCTTGGTGTGTAGCGACATGCAGCCCAGGAGACGTTGGTACTCTCCTAAAAAGTGTTCCGCCCGGGCCACGTGCCACCCTGCTCTCTCTCTCTGTCTTCCGTAGTTTACTTTTGAAAGCTTTTGTGCCTTACTCGGAAGGTTTTAGGCGTTTTTAGTGCCACTCTGGAGAAGCCTATACATTTTTCTTTTCAGAGTCTAGTTTTAAGTGAATAAAAGAAATGGAATTCCAAAGAAAACCAATTATATTGAAACAGTTGTCTATTTGTATATAAACTCCAAGTTTATGGCATAGTGAGATAGATCTGTTTTAGAATTAACTTTCTTAAACAGGGTTTAGTGGGGAGTCTAGTATTTCGAAGTAACATGAGTATTACATATATCTTCGACAACTACAAAGTGATAACGAAAGCATTTGCTATCTGTGGTTGTTAAAGTCGCAGGTACGGCTCATAATGGTTTACTACCTAGTCATAATTGAAGAATATGCTGAATTTCAGTGGCGGGATGGCTAGTGAAAAATAAATATGTTAATTTTACTATTCACGGAGAATCCGTGCTTCAGAGGAGACTGATGTTATTTTCACACTTGGATTAATTCTCTTTAAAGATACCCCAGGGTCTTGGGCTCCAACTTTCTACTTGTTTAAGGCAGAATTAAGGACCGCACTTGAGTGTGATTGCTGTGGCAAGGTATCTGCTTTTTATAATCAGTAACATGTGGCAACATAAACATTAGAACCTAAGAAACTTAGTTACCAATTTTGGAGATTTCTGCTCCATCACCACACTCTTAAGATTTTAGCCAAGTTTCTGAATTCATATTAAGATTCTTTATCTTCATATTTATATGTTTCAGAACTGTGGAACCTCTGGAGTATTACAGGAGATTTTTAGTAAGTAAAGGTGGTTATGTACATGTTATGCCTTTTGATAATGATATATGCTTTTTTCATAAATACACATAAGTCATATGTTGTATAGCGAAATTAATGTTAAATGTCAGTTATGCCTCAATTGTTAAAGACAGTTTTCAAGTAATCCAGATTTACTTGAGTTGAAGTTTAATGTGTATTTCCTGGTGCGTGTAAAATACACATGTATGTAATCTACGTTTGTGTATGTATTTAGAAAGAGAACTGCCGACCTGATGGAAGAGAACTTGGTGAATTCAGAACCACAACTGTCAATGTAGGTGAGGATATTTTGAGTTCTAAGATACAGTGTTGAGGTTGCTTCAGTTCTGAAAATAGAATTTTTCTTGTTTTTTTATGCTAGTAAATTTTTACTTGTTAAGTTTTAAATGCATCATTCTCTCAACTGGTATGTTCATTTTATTATTTTTTAATTTTTTTTGTCTTTTTGCCTTTTTCTAGGGCCGCTCCCACGGCATATGGAGGTTCCCAGGCTAGGGGTCTATCGGAGCTGTAGCCGCCGGCCTACTCCACAGCCACAGCTACGCCAGACCGGAGCCGCGTCTGCAACGTACACCACAGCTCACGACAATGTTGGATCCTTAACCCACTGAGCAAGGCCAGGGATCGAACCCTCAACCTCATGGTTCCTAGTCAGATTCGTTAACCACTGAGCCATGATGGGAACTCCTGGTATGTTCATTTTAAATTTTAAAGTAACTGTAGTGTTTCGCCCCTTCCTTTAAAAAAATCCATGAGATGTGGGAGTTCCCATGATGGTACAGTGGAAATGAATCCGACTAGGAACCATGAGGTTTCGGTTCCACCCTGGCCTCACTCAGTGGGTTAAGGATCCAGTGTTGTCTGAAGCTGTGTGTAGGTCATAGATGGGCGGCTTGGATCCTGCATTGCTGTGGCTGTGGCGTAGGCCAGTGGCTACAGCTCCGATTGGACCCCCAGCCTGGGAACCTCCATATGCCAGGAGTGCGGCCCTAAAAAGACAAAAAAGACAAAAGAAAAAAAAAATTATAAGATATGGTTTTCTCATATATCTTAAATTTATTAAATCTTCTATTGCAAACATAGAATTTTCCCATTATACCTATATGACATGCCCAAATTTTAGCCCCTGAGCCATTTAAACAGTATTTCAGACAAATTGTACCACGTTTAAGGGATTACAGTGATTTCGTGTCAAGAGATTTTAATCTGTGTAACAGTCCTGTGACTGAACAATAAATGATTAACTCAAATTCAAGGATAATGAATAATTCTTTTTTTTTTTTTTTTGTCTTTGCTCTTTGGGCCGCTCCCGCGGCATATGGAGGTTCCCAGGCTAGGGGTCGAATCGGAGCTGGAGCCACTGGCCTACGCCAGAGCCACAGCAACGGGGGATCCGAGCCGCGTCTGCAACCTACACCACAACTCACGGCAACGCCGGATCGTTAACCCACTGAGCAAGGGCAGGGACCGAACCCGCAACCTCATGGTTCCTAGTCGGATTCGTTAACCACTGCGCCACGACGGGAACTCCATGAATAATTCCTAAAATGGTACTGTTGGCCTTTAAACAATGAGGGGATTAGGGGTGGCAATCCTCACACAGTTGAAAATCCAAGTATAATTTTACAATTGGTACTCCATATCTCGGGTTCTGTATCAAGGATTCAACCAACAGTGGATCATGTAGTACTGTAGTAGTATTTATTGAAAATATGCCTTGTATAAGTGGACTGGTGCAGTTCTAATCCATGCTGTTTAAGACTCAAGACTCACGGAATACAATTTTGTAAACAAATGAGATATGTAGCAAGATAAAACCATACATAGAAAATGAAAAGGAGTTCCCGTCGTGGTGCAGCGGAAACAAATCCAACTAGGAACCATGAGATTTCGGGTTCGATCCCTGGCCTCGCTCAGTGGGTTAAAGATCCGGCATTGCCATGAGCTGCGGTGTAGGTCGAAGACGCAGCTTGGATCTGGTGTTGCTGTGGTTGTGGTGTAGGCCAGCGGCTACAGCTCCGATTGGATCCCTAGCCTGGTAACCTCCATATGCTGTGGGTGCAGCCCTAAAAGGACAAAAGACCCCCCCCAAAAAAAAAAAGTGCTTTTCATTTTGTTTAAATACTTATCTTTTCAGGTTCAATTGGTACTGCAGATGGTTCTTCTTTAGTGAAGCTGGGAAACACTACAGTAATTTGTGGAATTAAAGCAGTAAGTTTATTGTGTATATTACTATAAAGATTTGAGTTACCAAATTAGTTCATACACTTATTAGATTGTAATATACACCTATAGTTCTGGTGATGAGGTGATCAGATGTCAGTTTTTTAGTACTTGTTTTCATTTCCCAAGCTTAATGACTCAATTATAATTTATGAACATTTGCAAATGTGCTGAAACGAAATTTTTTAAAAATCCTCACCACTTTTAATTTTTTAAAAATTTGGTTGTAATTTGAGAAATTAAGAGGGATTTTGGGTGACATCTTTTTATGCAGGGATGGCATTTAATCTGTGCAAATATGTAGAAAATTGTTTAAAGGAAAAGCTTGAGGGAGTAATAGCTACCATTAACTGAGTACTTGCTATATCCTGGGCACCTTATATTAGGTGCTTTAAAAAATTAGCCAGTTTAAACCTCAGAATAATTATTTGAAATATTTCTCTCTTCATCTCCTATCTTAACATGAGGTTCAAAAAACTTGTCTAGGAACATAAGGCTCATAAATGGAATTTAGACATAACTAATTCCAAAGTCTCTGCTTTTTTGACTATACTGAACTTTGTAATTTGCTTAATCTAAGTTCAGGTTCTTTCTCAGTAAAGGTTGCAGTGATATGTAACAAGATTTGAGCACTTACTCTTTTTCAGGTTTTATGTCAGGGATTTAATATTATTTCATTTGACCCTTATTAACATCTTCTGAAAGTAGCCCCGATTAACTTCCCACTTTACCAATGAGGAAGTTGAATGGTAAGAGGTTAAATAACTTGCTCAAAGTCTCTGAGCTACAAAGTGTGATTCTGACATTTGCTTTTGATTCCTCCCATCGATTTCTAAATCTGGCTGTGTCAGTATCCCTAGGTTTAAATTCAGTCCTGGCTGCTGAATAAGTGGAAGAGAGGGTGGAGCAGAAATCCAATTAACGAGCCCCAAGTAATTTTGATGAGTGGCACGACAGTCAGCTGTGCTGTACTGCCTTCTGGCCCTGCAGAACTTGTAAGGAGTGGTGCCAGTGTCCCTAGAGCCCTTGACACGCCCTCCCGAGCATAGGAGATGCTCAGGATGTAGTTAACTAGCTAAGATGGAAGAGCTTTCCGTAACTGACTGCTGTCTTCTCAATTTTTTAGCAGCTTCTTTCATAGGAAACATTTGTTTGCTTCTACAGGAATTTGGAGCGCCACCAACAGATGCTCCTGATAAAGGATATATTGGTGAGTTAAATGGTTTTGTAATTTTAATACAAATATTTTAACATAGTTAATACTGTTGTTATAGTTAAATCTTAGTAGGTGAATTGAAGAGTATTCATAAGCTTTAGACATTCCTGAAAAGTTTTCTGTATATGTTAGAAGATAGCATAATAGCAAGATAGCGAATTTTATAAGTATATTTTTTTGATCAGTTTTTGTATAGATGTCATCAACCAAGAAAATAAAACCTTAGGCAAAGGGCTATAATTACAAACTTTTGTTTCCGTAAAGTTTTATTCATACCACCATGTGATTTTTTTTTTCTTGGACCATCTTTTCATTATGATGAGAACCACCATTTTAAAAATGCATAACACTTGGTATGACTGGGGAGGGGGGCTATCTTCTGTTACACTTTGGGGCATTTTGAAAGACATATAAGAACTTCAGTGAAAGGCCTTTAGAAAAAGGCCTTAAATAGACTTTTTTTGATATTGCTTGTGTGGAAAACAGTTGGAAAATACAAATTTTGTCTAAGCCCAGGATTCTTATTACAAAGATGAAAAGATATATGTGATGTTTTACAGTGCTTTCCATGGCTAGTTGCTTTTGCAGTGGATTGATAATACCTTTATCACTAAATCAGAGATGAAATCTGGTTCATAGCTGCAATATTTTTTCAGTTCCTAATGTGGATCTATCACCTCTGTGTTCCTGGAGATTTCGGTCTGGCCCTCCGGGAGAAGAGGCCCAAGTGGCCAGCCAGTTTATTGCAGATGTCATTGAAAAGTAAGATCATCCTGATAAAATCTATCATTCATTTTAGAGCGTTTGAACTTTTATTTACCGTGCTCTTTGTCTTTAAATCAAGTTCACAGATAATTCAGAAAGAGGACTTATGCATTTCTCCAGGAAAGGTAAGAGGAATAAAGAGGCTATGACCTTTTATTAATTCTGGTGGGTTTTGTGGGAAAAATTTATAAAAAAAAAACAAAACACAGTAGCTTTAAATACTGATGTCTTTACTAGATTCCATTCTAGATGGAATTCACTAAAAAAAGGTAAAAAAATTAAACAACCAATTTTGATGACTTCAGTACCTGGCTAGGCTATGCCTCTTAAGCTGATGTAATCTCCCCTCCCTTTCAAAGAAATAACACAGTCATTTTAAAATTTCTTCTAGCAGATTATTACTGTCTGATCAGCTAACATGTATTTGAGGTAATCCACAGTATAAATTCCAAAAGTCTGTTAGACTTTGAACTAAGTTGACTAGTACCTAGAGGCTTTTCCTATTTGATTATACTGATGTATTAAGCATTAAGATCTTAAAGTTTCACATATTGAGGTTTCTATGGTAAAGTACATTTTAAGTTTCATTTTAGATTTTCAGAAGTAACTCCTTCATCATTGTAGTTCCCTTGAGTGAAATGGAGATGTTCACCTGTCAGCTTTTGGTATTAAAAAGTCAGCTTTTATCCAACCTGTACAGTTTTTTTTTAAACTTTAAAGTTTTAAGTTTTTTGTCTTGAAGGTTATCTTGCTTATCTAATGAAGGGTGTGGTTTGTAAGTAAAAACAAATGTATGTTATACCAATCAGAAGACTTTAATTTCCATTTTGTGTAAACTCTGTTTTAGCTAGCTTGGGTTCTATACTGTGATCTCATTTGCCTCAACCACGATGGAAACATTTTGGATGCCTGTACATTTGCTTTGTTAGCAGCTTTAAAAAATGGTAAGCAACCTTAATAAAAGGGAATGTTCCTACTTATGTGTCAGAATGCTTTGTTAAAATTTCTCAGTAAATTTTTAAAGATTTTTTGCTAAGATTTACCTCTCATGTGTTCGTAAATTAAAGAAAAATGTCGGTATCTACTATATTTACCTTAATTGTTCTAGGATAATTTTTTTGAAAAATTAATATTCTGGACAAGCTAAACAGGGAAGAGTTAACAAAGGATAGCACCTTTTTGTTACTTTCACTAGACTGATTTTACATATTTGCCTTTTTCTAGTACAGTTGCCTGAAGTTAATATAAATGAAGAAACTGCTTTAGCAGAAGTTAATTTAAAGAAGAAAAGTTATTTGAATATTAGAACTCACCCAGTTGCAACTTCATTTGCTGTGTTTGATGAGTAAGTTAATCAAATGTATTAAAAAGTTGTACATTGAATACATTGAAGGATTGTTATTTTTGTCTTTTTTTTTGGTCTTTTTGGCATTTCTTGGGCCGCTGTCACGGCATATGGAGGTTCCCAGGCTAGGGGTCTAATTGGAGCCTTAGCCACCAGCCTACGCCAGAGCCACAGCAACACAGGATCTGAGCCGCGTCTGCGACCTATACCACAGCTCACGGCAATGCGGGATCTTTAACCCACTGAGCAAGGGCAGGGATCGAACCCGCAACCTCATGGTTCCTAGTCGGATTCATTAACCACTGCACCACGGAACTCCTGTCTTTATTTTTTTTTTTTAAGGGCCATACCAATGGCACATGGAGGTTCCCAATCTAGCAGTTGAATGAGATCTGGAGCTGCTGGCCTAAACCACAGCCACAGCAACGCGAGATCTGAGCCTCATCTTTGACCTATGCCACAGCTTACGGCAACGTTGGATCCTTAACCCACTGAGCGAGGCCAGGGATCAAACCTGCATCCTCATGGATACTAGTCACATTTGTTTCCACTGAGCCATGATGGGAACTCCGAAGGATTATTACTCAGTTGGCTTTTCAGGAAATGCTTAGTGACTATAGTTTGTCCTGGACAGCTGAGTTTATACCTGTTCTTATACCTGTTCTCCTTGTACAGTTATTATTAGCTAACCTTTATTGTCAAAAACCTGATTTGGATTAATTCTGTGCTTTTCTCACTTGTAGCTTGGTTTGCCTGTTCTTATGTAAGGTTAGTTTTCAATTATTTTGCAAAAGATTTTACCTTAGCCTATCTCCAGTAATTCCCAGGGACTTCAATATATTCATAAATTGAAGGACAGGCACCCATCGTGGCGCAGTAGTTAACAAATCCGACTAGGAACCATGAGGTTGCCGGTTTGATCCCTGGCCTCGCTCAGTGGGTTAAGGATCCAGTGTTGCCGCGACCTGTGGTGTAGGTTGCAGACGTGGCTCGGATCCCGAGGTGCTGTGGCTCTGGTGTAGGCTGGTGGCTACAGCTCTAATTCGATGACCTCTAGCCTGGGAACCTCCATATGCTGCGGGAGTGGCCCTAGAAAAGGCAAAAAGACCAAAAAAAAAAAAAAAGAAAACACAAAAAACAAAAAAACCACTGATGGACAAAGATTCTTCCAAGTAGTAGAATTTGAGGTTGCTATCAATTTTTTCTGGCTTCTAACCAGTTCTTTCTAGCGCCATGTCAAGGCTAAAATGCAGGTGTAGTGAGTTTAATTAGTACCTTTCCAAAGTAAAATTTGTCCCATGGGTTAATAATTTATACTTGTTCTTTCTTTAATTTTAAAAATAGTACTCTGCTTATAGTTGATCCTACTGAAGAGGAGGAACATCTGGCCACCGGAACCTTAACAGTAGTAATGGATGAGGAAGGCAAGCTATGCTGTCTTCACAAACCAGGCATGTACTTTCCTGCCATTACAGTACTAAACATGTAGATGAAAACTCAAGTGTGGGCTTCTTTTTATTAAGGTGGGCCAAGTGAAACGTGGAGTGTTATACTGTTTTTCCCTAATATATGTTTACTATAGTTTCTCTGTCACCTCAGATTCCTGGCATTTTAATAATGTATGTCAGTGGTTCTCAAATCTCAGAATCATAACTTGCAACTCTTGAGACCACACCACTGGCTTATGTTACTCATCTTTTCTTGTTTTATAACTTGATGTGATGTTCATGTAAAAAGCAAAGGTATTAAAAGTGTTAATTAGTACACTAATTTTCCAGGTGGAAGTGGACTGACTGGAGCTAAACTTCAGGACTGTATGAGCCGAGCAGTTACAAGACATAAAGAAGTAAAAAAACTGATGGATGAAGTATTTAAGAGTATGAAACCCAAATAAACCACCACATTTTCAAAACAAATTTGTAAAAACTGTATTTGTTTACACTGTGCACAAACCTTTTATACTAAATAAATATCAAACTACAGTCTTCTGAAAGATGTTTCTAGTATTTCTTAGGTCACTTCCATTTATGTACAGTGAAACCATTTTTAAAAAGCAGTGACTGAGGCAAACCAACCCTAATGGTTCATTAAACCATTTCGCTGTTTTTATTTAAGGGTTGTGCTTCTGTATAAAGTTTGTATCCAGCAATGAAAATACTGACACATTTTAAAAAACAAAAATGAAGTAGAAACTCAGAATCCTTTTGATTCAATGCTCTTAAGTTTCTAAAAAGAAAAAAATAGGACTCAGAATTTTGGAGTGGCTGGTGTGCCTCTTTTCATTTTACTTTTTGACTGGCTGCCTGTATGCCGATGCCGATGTAGCTGAGCTGTTTGTGCTGCTGCTGCTGCCATAGCCATTTGATGCTGCAAGAATCGCAACTGCTGCAAAACAGAGGGAGAAAAAGCAAGTTAGGTTAAACATCGGCATATTTAGAAAGGTGCTTTTCCTGAGAGTGATGAAAACAACAAAACTGAAAGGGAGAAAGCACCAAGGTAACAAAAAGGGACTATACCACACTGAGACAGTGCACAGTCAAACAGCACCAGTGGCACAGAAGCCTGCTAAGGGCTTTAAGAACGGTTCGTGGTAAACCTCAAAAGTATTTCTGTTACTTTGCCTGGCCAGTCTGTATTGCAGTAACTCAGCAACTTCAGTTACCATTTTGTTGTATGATCGTTTATAGCAATATAAACCACCCTGTATATTAAAGATAGTCAACTATAATACTGCTGACTTCCTAGAATAATAGAATAACATTTTTTCTAAAATAGGTATGACATTTACTAATAACACTGGTATGCCTGCCTTTTCTGCAGTACAATATTAAAAAGTTAACCATAGGCATTAAAACTATTTCAAAATATACTGGAAACTACAAAAATATGGTAATGTGCCACCAGCACTTCATGAAAGATTTTAAATTAGGAAGAGTATAACTTAAATGTACAAAATATATTCTGTGCTCCAAGTTGACTGGCTAAAATTGTCAGACTTTTAAGTAAAATCTGCTAAATTATTTACCAGTTAATAGTACAGTCTTAAAAGACAGTAAAATAAAACCAAAGTAAGGTAGTGTAAAGTACTTTTGGAGCAGAGTATCTTTAAAAATGTAACCAGAGTGAAGTTGCTGGATTACTTGGATCTGTTGCTGCTGCTGTTGAAAGGCAGAGGAGAGCTGGAATCTCTGCTGAGGAAGGCTTTGCTCAGGTCTGTTCTCGGCAGAGCCAAGCTGAGACAACACTACAGAGGAGAAGGGGAAAGCAGGCCAGTCAGATAGTTTGAAGGCTACCAGGGTTAGAAAAGGACAACATAGAAAATGAAATAATAGAAAAGTATCAGTATGATTAATCTTAAGTATCAAATCACAGACATTTCAGAATAAATTTAGTAGAGTCTCCTGTTAGTTGAGGGTACCAATGATTACAGAACTTCCTGGACAAGGAAGAGAAGGGAGAGCATGTGGGCCAAAGCACTGCATTCCTCTCTTTTCTTCAGTCTCAGTGACCTGATTAGCACTATTTTGTTAAGGATTTCTTGCAAAATACTGACTACAGTGGAGTTCTCTGGTGCAATGGCTTAAAGATCCAGAGTTATCACTGCAGTGGCTTAGGTTCCTGATGTGTAGGTTTGATCCTTGGCCTAGGAAATTCCACATGCTGGAGGCAAAGCTGGAAAAAAAAAAACCAAAAACAAAACAACTGACTATAGTATGTTATTTTAAAATATAATCAATCAGGTAGGAAAAGGAGTGAAATACAAACCACCTTAAGGGTAAAACTGGTAGACAAGTGGAAAAAGATGTTACAGTGAGTATCAGACCATATAGTATTAGCAACAAAGGTGGCAAACCTTTTAGAACTGAGTGGGATCAGTGTTAAGTTCAACTCTCACTGTTGAAGAACAGATGAGGAAATTTCAGGCCTGGATCCTTGAGTAATTCAAAGCTAGTGGTAGTGTGAAGCCAGGAACATTCTCATTTTTCAGCCTACGTTTCTTTCCATTAAATTATATTACAGCTATTTTAGGAAATTTGTAACTTGTGGGGTAATGGTTTATAATTTCCATTTGGAAATTCATCAGTTCTAAATTAGAACTTAACCTAAGACATTGCTTATTCCAGACTCAGAAACCAGGAGTTGTGCAGGACTCTATAAGGCGTCTTAGTAAGTAAGTAAACCCAGTGGTTCAAAATGGTAACGTTAACATGTTCATTCACTAATCCTCAAATGTTTATCTCAGTTTCCTTATACATGTGGCTTATTGATTTTAACTAAATGTTAAGTTATAATTGCTATTGTCAGTTGATAAAATAATCTTCATTAAAGGTCAATCTTTGGTTCACCATTTATTACTAGAAGTGGTGAGCAATCATTTGGTATAATCTTATTTTTTTTTTCCAAGTGTCTTACTAAAGCTATGCTACTTGACCATTAAGTCTTAATTCATGCAACTACAAGCTACTGGAATGAGATAAAAGATTTTGCAACCTTGAAAAATGCAGTCTCAATAATCCAGAAAAACTGAAAAGATTAACAGCTTTGGAAGCTTCCTAGTAAGCTGGATAACTGCGTAAAATTTTGCCAACAAAACTTAACATGAGGAAAACACAACTGCTGTAAATATACGGAGGTCAGAGCACTTTTAACTAATGAATTGTTAAAATAATGAAAAAAACCCTCAGAGGGCCATCAATTGAGTTTAATAATTCACACATTAAAATACAACTAAATGTTTTCCTTGTTACCGCTTGCAAAAGGAAAAGAAACAGTTAAAATGGTGAGATCCCAAACAGATTAGATAGATTTAGCAACAAATTCAACATATTTAGTTATGAAAATACCAACCAGCTGCCTGTGGCTGCATAAAACTTCCTACTCCGGCAAGGTTAATAACGGCAGCATGCTGTGCAGATAAGGCCTGTTCTTGACTGGCCGAACTTTGTTCAGAACCCTGAATAAAAAAAGAATACATGACTTGTACAGAAAAGCCTTTTTTTTTGGATTAGTGGAATTCGTATTTTTCCTGTATGAAAAAAAAACATTAGACATAAAAAAATAGGGAAAAGATTTCAAAAGCATTTAGATTAGCAAGAATAATATTCAAGTAATAAAACCTAATTTTCAGAAGTGATTCTGTATTGGTTTATTGTTTGATGCTGTATTAAAAATAACTACTGCAGCTGCTATAAAGATTCATCAGAACTTTTTTTTATTGAGGTATATAGTTAGTTGCTTTGGTTTCAGGTGTACATATAGCAAAGCTATTCAGTTTTATATATTTTTCTAGATTATTTTCCATTATAGGTTATTATAAGATACTGAATATAGTTCCCTGTGCTATACAATAAATTCCTATTGCCTATTTATGTATAATAGTTTGTATCTGTTAATCCTATTCTAATTTATCCTCCCCCAACTCCCCACCCTGTGGTAACCATGTTTGTTTTCTATGTCTGTGAGTCACTAGTTTGTTTTCTATATATTCATTTGTATTATATTTTTTTTGTCTTTTTTGTCTTTTTAGGGCCATACCCACAGCATATGGAGTTCCCAGGCTAGGGGTCTAATCGGAGTTGTGGATGCTGGCCTATGCCACAGCCACAGCCATGTGAGATCCAAGCTGCTTGTGTTCGACTACACAGCTCACAGCAATGCCAGATCCTTAACCCCACTGAGCGAGGCCAGATATCAGATATCAAACCTGCAACCTCATGGTTCCTAGTCAGATTCGTTTCTGCTGCGCCACGATGGGAACTCCCTCATTCGTATTTTTTTTGTAGATATTATCATCTTAGGTGATATCATATATTTGTCTTTCTCTGTCCTACTTCACTTAATTTGATATTCTCTAGATCTATCCATTTTATTGTAAATAGCAATATTTCATACTTTATGGCTAATATTACAGTGTGTGTGCGCATCTTCTTAAGCCAATGATCTGTTGATGGGTACTTGGGTTGTTTCTAAATAATGCTTCTGTTTGAATTAGTTTTCATCATTTCTGGATATATACACCTACCCACGAGTAGGATTGCTGGATAACCTGGTTGCTCTGCTTTCAGTTTTAAAGGAACTGCCATATTGTTTTCTGTAGTGGCTGCACAAATTTACATTCTCACCAACAGTTTAAGAAAGCGCCCCTTTCTCCACACCCTCTCCAGCATTTATTATTTGTAGGCTTTTTGATGATGGCCATTCTGACTGATGTGAGATGATACCTCACTGTGATTTTGATTTGCATTTCTCTAATTAACATCTTGAACATCTTTTCATGTGCCTAGTGGCCACCTGCATGTGTGTGTAGAAATGTCTATTTTAGCCCATTTTTAAACTGCTTTTTTTTTTGTTTTCCCCCAATATTGCTTAATCAGAATGAAAAACACTATAAAGCTTAAAGCACTCTTTGCCATATAGTACTAGAAATCTAGCGGGCACATTAAGTCAAGAAAAGCAAACAGAAAGGCATACAGATTATAAAGAAAAGAGAAAATTCTTTATTTGCAAATGTATGACTATCTAGGAAAATACAAAACAACAACAACAACAACAAAGGCCATAATTCTATAATACAAAGCACAGGAAGGACATACCTGCTCCCCTGGCTGTTGAGGACTGGAAGTTGTGGGTTGTTGAGGTTGCTGTGGTGTAAACTGAGAAAGCTGCTGTTGCTGCTGCTGTAGAGTGTTAAAAATGAGCGAACCACCTGGAAGCTATTAAGAATTTAAGCAAGAATTAGCCAATTTCAGATTATTTAAATTTCTTTATTCTACAAATATTTTTGGAGCATTCACTATGTGTTAGGCATTCCTCTATGGACTGAGGAAACAGGTGAACAAAAATCAAAACAAGATCCCTGCCCTTAAAAAAAGGAATGATCTATTTAAACACAATTTTTAAGTGCTATTACTTGTCAAATATGTTTGTAGTCTCAAACACAAATCTGTCTGCTTCAATAGTTAGCTATCCAAATATTGCTTTAACTTAAATCTTTTTACACATCAACACAAAACAGCATTACATGCATTTGGAAGTATAAACAAGAAGCTAGTGATAATCAGGGATATATATTAAGAAAACTCATCTCACTAAATATGGAATAGCTTTGTCTCCAAACCAGAAATGCATAGGTTTTCATTTAACACAGGAATTTTAAAGCTTAAAAGAAACTGCATTAGATGTCCCTATTTAGTTGGGGGACATGCTCTGCCAATCTAAATTAAAAATAAGACAAAGCAAAAGCTTCTTATAAAGAAGCTTTTAAAAAACTCCACGTTAGAAACTAAAACTAAAATGCATCAGGAAACAAATGGTTTTTCTATTGTATTCTATAGGGATTTAAACTAAAAACACTTTGAATGTTTGGGGTAAAGTCCTAGCAAATATCAAATATAAAACTCTTAAATACAGTCAAAAAAAGGTGTTGAGGGTCTAAACACAACACAGCTCACTGTAAGGTAAATCTGGACATAGCACAGGTCAAATGTTCTTTCCTCAATTAGATAATAAATGTAGCAAAATATAATTTATAAGATGGTTTTGCCCTTAATGCTTATCAGGGCTATTAAGCAATCCCGCTCCTAACACTGAGAGTAATCCCTGTAGAAATTCCTAGAGAAAAATGCAGGAAAGTTGCCTACTTAAACCAAACCAGTGTGTTCATATTACAAAGCAGATTATTCCGCAATTAGTCTGTAAATACTATTGGCATGTTGTACAGGAAATAAGATTTAAGTTTTATTTCTACATATATTCCCTGATTTATTCTTTCTCTCTCTCTTCCTTTCCTTCTTCTTCTTTTTTTTTTTTTTTTTTTTGTCTTTTTAGGGCCACACCCGCAGCATATGGAGGTTCCCAGGCTAAGGGTCAAATTGGAGCTTTAGCCGCTGGCCACAGCAACACCAGATCCAAGGCCCATCTGCAACCTACACCACAGTTCAGGGCAACGCCAGATCCTTAACCCACTGAGCAAAGCCAGGGATCAAACCTGCATCCTCATGGATGCCAGTCAGATTCGTTTCTGCTGAGCCGATGGGAACTCTGGACAGATCTGTTTGTTACTGTTTATTTCCCGATAATTCAAAGATCTGCCATTTTCTGTCTCCAAATTTTTATATTCACGTCTACCTTTTCTAAAAATTCTCTGTAGATAATCCCATCCATTTTCCAACCTGCTAGTTTGATACTGGACTCCACCTTTAAAGGACCTAGCATAAGACTTAGAATATTTTAAGATCACAACATGTACTTATTAACTCTTCACCTACAATCTCTCTTTATATGCTAACACTGATAACATGTATAAGGAAAGTCTCATCAAATTGACAGAACACTGTAAATCAACTATAATTTTTAAAAAGCTACAGATCGGAGTTCCCATCATGGCTCAGTGGTTAACGAATCTGACTAGGAACCATGAGGTTGTGGGTTTGATCCCAGGCCTCGCTGAGTGGGTTAAGTATCCAGCATTGCCGTGAACTGTGGTGCAGGTCGCAAATGTGGCCTGGATCCTGCGTCGCTGTGGCTCTGGTGTAGGCTTGAGGCTACACCTCCGATTAGACCCCTAGCCTGGGAACCTCCATATGCTGCAGATGTGGTCCTAGAAAAGACAAAAAAAAAAAAAAGAAAGAAGGAAAAAAAATACTATATTAATACTATATTTAAAAAAAAAAAAAGTCTCACCATTATACAAAAACAGAGATACATTTACTGAATGACACCAGGTGCCTGACATTGTGCTACCAAGTCATATTCTCTTCAGCAAAGAATACATACCTAATTTAAAAAATTTCTTTTCATGCATAAAATCTGTTGTAAGCAAACAATACCACATATATGTACACATAAAAACCTGCTGAGTGAGGAATTACTTTCTAATTATATCTGCTGCTATTACTAGAGGCAAGTCCTTTTCCTTGGCAGTTGTCAACTCTTCCCTTCTGGAAAAACTAGTTCTTGATTCGGCAAGGGTGCTAGAGCTGATAAAACTGGACACAGGATACCAATTCTTTCCCCTCAACTACCTGACCATACAAAGATAACCACACTTAGAAAATTTTAAAATAACCTCAAAATTTCAAATGCTGAAATATACAGACATACATGGTTTAAAAATAAATAATATATATAAATTTTAATAAAAAGCAGTGTTTAAGGTTTACCTGGAGTAGATTTAAGGGCCTGAGACTTGAAGTATTTTTTAAACCAAATGGAACACCTATTAAATAAAACTCATGGTTATAACAGCGAATTAAAATCTTTTTATACTTGAAAGAATTTTATGCTTTAGTATATAAAAATACAACATCTTAAGTACTTCCTGCATAGTTGTGCTTATTTCCTATACTCCTAATGTTTCTTTAAAAAAAAAAATCTCATTTTCATCAGTATTTATCAATACCGAGATCTCATTCAAAGATATGGAGCACGAGATGTACACTGTATTCCATATTACAAAAACTAAGACGACTTTATCACTATTTTGAGTGTGGGCTGGAAAAATAATCTAGCGGTATACAAACACTAAAAATATAATAAAATTGCCACTGTTGTGTAAATACATTTCAGGTACTAGCATCTATTTACATTCTCAGTGCTAATAGTATATGATAATAATCCTGTATCTGAGAACCAGTATGCTCTGATCTATTTTTTAAAGTACAAATGCTAACATTAATAATATGAAGGAACAGTGAATTTGTGTGTGTGAGGTTCAAGCTAAAAGTCAGGAAACAATGCTCTGTGAATTCTGGACTTATTCTCCCAAGTCTGTGACACAAGACAGAGTGTATCATAAAGCAGGGGGTGGCAAACTTTCAGTAGGATTTGTGGGCCACGCAGAGACTCTGTCACATACTGTTTCTCTTATCTTGACCAAACACCCCCTGGAAAAAACGAATCTTTAGAATTGTAAAACTATTCTTAGCTTGGACTACAGGTAATGGTTTGCTGATCTCAGTCTCAAAAGTATGTACATATTTTCCTAACTAAATATACCAAGTCAAATACCAATTAAAATTCTCTACGCAAATAATTGTATTAAAAAAGATAAAGAGCAGATAACTCAGATAACAGTATGAAAGTCTTATATAAGAAACGGAAAAAGCACAATCAGATAAAAATATGGCAATACTGATACTTCTCCAGGCATTCACTATAAGAAAATTGACACAACTCCCTTTAAAGGTGGATGACATTTGTATAATGCTTTTTATAGCTTACCGAAGGCATTTTCATATCACTTAATTTATTTCTCCTAAGTACCAACTGAAGTTAGATGTTTTTATTCCCATTTTAGAACAGATAAAACTGTGCTAAGGAAAAACTAAGTGACTTCTTTCTGGCACCACAGACAGGATTTGGAGCTACAATTAACTAGTAGAACTACATATAAACATCCTAAATTCAATACTGACTCCATTTTCAGGGCTTCTGTCACTAAAGCACATTTATACACATTAAGAATATTAGCTAGAATTAGAAAATCAGAGTAATTTATTAACATGTTCAAATTATATTCTGAGGTTCTCTCTGTCCTAACTCATAGAAAGTTTCTGATAAGTTTTTCTTATTAAGTCAAGCTTCTTTTTACTGTTAATTTTTTTTTCTCAGAAGAAATTAGATTGTCTTGAGATATTATACATGGTCTTAAAGAGCATTAAAAAATAGCACAAGTTGTTAAAATTCTTTTCCAGTATATGTAATTATAATTACTACTACTAGAATAAAATTACTACTAATGATGATAATGATAGGAAATATTTTTGAATGTTTATTACGTTTGAGGCATAGTTTAAGCAGTTCATCAACATTCACTTACCAGTAAGGGGAAGTATTATCATAATACTTCCCTCCACTTTTTTTGGCCACACTCACGGCATAAAGAAGTTCCCAGGCCATGGCTCAAACCCATGCCACAGCAGTGATATCAGATCTTTAACCCACCAGGCCACCTGGGAACTCCTATCCTCATGTTATTTATGAAGAAAGTGAGGCACAAATGTTAACTCTGCCATGATTACATGGGGTAGAGTATGTTGCACAAGCAGCATTCAAATTTAGAATGTCTGACTTCAGACCCAGGCTTTTTTTTTTTTTTTTTTCTTTTTCCAGGGCCACACTGGGAGTATATGGAGTTTCCCAGGCTAGGGGTCTAATCGGAGCTATAGCCACGGGACTATGTCAGAGCCACAGCAACATGGGATCCAAGCCGCATCTGTGACCTACACCACAGATCATGGCAATGCTGGATCCTTATCCCACTGAGCGAGGCCAGGGATCGAACCGGCAACCTTGGGGTTCCTAGTCACATTTGTTAACCACTGAGCCACGACGGGAACTCCCAGACGCAGGCTTTTAAGTGCCATGCTATGTTGCCTTTCTTGCATACACACATTTTCAGAATATATTTCTTTTACTTGAAACAGGACTACACTGACAATCAAAGTTAGTTTTATCATAATGTTTGGAAGGCAAAGGTAAAATCTGCAGACTTATAGGCCTATCAAGTTTTTCCACAGAAGCTGAAAGCTAGATGGTTTTCAATTCAAACAGCAGAACTTTAACAAGATTTTGAAAGTATTTCCAATATATAGTATTTTATGTAAAATTAGGATGTTAAATGTTTAAATATCCTTAAAATGACATTTTTACATAAGCATGGACTTTGATTTTGTTAGAAGTTGTTATTTCCAATATTCTGACCTGCTTGAGAAGCTGCCTGCATTGTACCGGGCAATGCATTTGGTAGCAGACCTCCTGAGGGTAGAAGGCCACTCAGGTTTATTCCTGCAGGAGTTATGGCACCAGTGTTACAGCCCAGCACAGGGTTTGAACCACTCATCAAGGCTTGAGCTCCACTGCAGGAGAATAAGACAAAGCATTAAACTAGCACTATAAAAGGGAAAATCAGCCACATAGTTCCTTTCATTAAAGACAAACTACTAAACAAACAAAGATATTTCTATCTTAAATATCAATTTGGAAGCTTAAAAGTTTCATTTTCACGCTAGAAAGTGATAGCAAGTTTGGCTAAAATTAAACACTGTATATTTATCAAGGTATAAAATATAATTGGGAAGAGTAATGTACTAGTCAATGGAATGAAAGATGGTAATGCAGAGGCAAAACAGGAAAATCTAAGCTGCTGTCAATGTGAAATAGTATCACCTTAGTGTCATACATGTAACAGATGTATGATCTAAAACTAAAACATAACTGTTGAGATAGTATATATCCACATAGAAGCTATACTCTTAAAATAACATGCGATTTGTTCTTAATTTCACAAATAAGGATTTATTTAGATTGGTGAAAATATCTCAGGAAAAAAAAAATCAGGACATCTTTGCAAACTTACCAAACAGAGCCCACTACATTGATGAAGTTAAGTCCAGCAGAGTTTGCCATGACCTGGGTGGCCGTGGTTCCTGTAGTTATGGATGTTACCATGGTGGAAAGAGGAATGGTCGTTACAGGCATTGCCTGGCTCAGAGACTTTTGCTGCTGAGCAAACTGAGTTAACAAAGTGGGCTGAGGGGTGAAGCCTGAATCTTGGGGAGTAGGGGTAGCTGAAGGGGTAATAGGAGTTGAACTCTGAGCATCAGGAGGGTGTGGGGTCGATGAAGGGGTTGGTGTAGGAGTAGATGGCTTAGGAGTTCCAGATCCTGCTCATTGAGAAAAATAAAAATTGCTAGTTTGTTATAAATGGCCAGTCCTTTTTAAAATAAGGTTAATGGAATCTTACTTAGCACTGACAATTTGTTCCAGTTTTTTTTAAGCAGTTAACTGCAAGTGTTAATTTCTACACGATACATGAGTGTTGCTACACTCAATTACAATTAAGGATGCAGTATATCACCTACAAATCCCATCAGAGATGCTATTACAGTAACAGTAAAAATATACATTTATATTCTACCACAATACCCATTTAGAAGATAGTTTCCTACATGCTACCTTTGGCCTAAAAAGTTTAAAAGGAATTCAAATTAATTTTTGTTATTTACGATTACACTAATTTAGGACTTCATTTAGAAATACTGCTTATTTTCTGTAACAGTCTGAGATAAACTCTGAACATATTAATAAATTACATATGGTTAACAATCATATTTGGCACCTAAATGTACATGTTTAATTCCTAACACATTAAGTTTATCCTGACAAATTTTATAAAACAGTAATAAAGCAAAACATTTGATAGATAATACTGCATCTTTAACAGTAACTGTGTACTTCTGTTTAAATGTAGAATGTATAGAAAATCTGTTGTGAATGAAGTATGCACAGTTTATCAATTTAAAAAAAAAAAGAAAACAAAAAACAAAAACCAAAAAAATAAAACCAAAAGCTCTTGAGGTGTTTTCTTTTTTAGCTTTCATGTCCTGCAGAAAGAAAGGAAAGAAATGTGAATGTCCAGAAGCTGTCACTCAACCCTTACTTAAAGTAACAACTGTGTGCAGTAGATTAACATAATCCATACCCACAACATAAGAAGTGTGAATAAGACTTTCAGGAAATTTATAAATTTTTCTTTGTGCAAAACAAGAAGGCAGAAAAATTACACCTTTTGAGCTATCAAGATGAAGATGTTTACATCTAATGCAAAGACCACCCTGTCACTGTGCAGTGTACCAAAACTTTTTAGCACACATTAGTTATCTATAAAAAAAAATCTAAAAAACTGGAATGCTTTTTTGCTAGTTGGTACCTAAGTATCTCAGATAATTACTAATTGGAAGAAATTCTCCCAAACTAATGCTAGAATTCCTGAGTAATTTTTCTTGATGTTAAAAAAAAAAAGTATTCAGTAGTAAAAATTATATTTTAGTATCTTCAGAATAATGCTTTAATGATCATCCCACATTTTAGTAACTGACAACAATTTATGGAGTGTAGGGGTGTTATTGAAAAATTGGCTTTCAGTTTATTATATCACCACCTTGGAACTAGTTGGCTTCTCACATTTACAAAGACAGGACTGCAGCACCAACTCTTATGACACTTTTTCCCTATCAGGTGCATAGTGCACATAAAATGTAAAATGGTCCTAGGGTGCATTGGAATAAAAAATAATTTGGAGTCTTATTGCCACATTTAACTAACAGATTATTTTTTTTTCAGGAGATGTGTAGGTTGCAAGTCTATGAGAAAGGTATACACAAGGTGCATACATAAATACAGAAAAACAAATACAATTACAATAAACACAATACATACAGTCAACAAGAGATTTGCCTGAAGCTTTTTAAAACTTATACACTTTGAGTAGACAGTACATTTAGATTTCACTATTTCACTGGTCAAAAAGAGCCATTTTAAGAAACACTAATGCAAAAGCTTATGAAGAATTAATGAAGAATTAAGCTATGACTCACTTTGTGATGAACTGGCAGGTGACAGGGCAGCTGGAGAAAGCATGCTAACTTGATTGAGATCCACAGATGACTTCCGAGAAAGACTGGGTGGCTTAGAAGCAGGAGGAGGAGTTGGAGATTTAAGAAAGCTGCTGGCCTGTTGTGGTGTAAAATAGTTACCTAGAAGGAGAACATAAAAGCTATTTCCTAGATTTGTAATTCATAACCCTGTGTATTCTGTTATTTCTTACATTTATAATTCAAAATTTTGAGTAAATCAAAATATGAGTAAACAGATTATGATCACATGTTCTCACTCTAGATTACAGAAAAGTAAGGAATATAATACCTGAAGAACTATTCCCTGAGCTTGAGGGAAGTTTGATGGGCGGAGGTCGATGTTTTAGTCCCTTCCCTAGTACTGAAGACTGAACTGACACGGTCTCAGGCTGCTAAGAGACAGTGACATGAGGCATACTCGTTAAAAATCAGTCACATCAGAAATTCCTATTAATAACACTGCTGGACGAAAACACAGTTTAAAACTCTGCAAAGTATTCTTTTTTTTTTTGGTTGTGCCCACAGCATGGGAAAGTTCCAGGGTCAAGTTTTGAACCTGTGGCACAGCAATGACCCGAGACAGCAGTGACAGTGCAGGATCCTTAAACTGCTGAGCCACCAGAGAACTCCTGCGAAGTATTCTTTTTTTTTTTTTTTTTGTCTTTTTGCTATTTCTTGGGCCGCTCCCGCAGCATATGGAGGTTCCCAGGCTAGGGGTCGAATCGGAGCTGTAGCCACCGGCCTACGCCAGAGCCACAGCAACACGGGATCCGAGCTGCATCTGCACCCTACACCACAGCTCACGGCAACGCCGGATCGTTAACCCACTGAGCAAGCGCAGGGACCGAACCCGAAACCTCATGGTTCCTAGTCGGATTCGTTAACCACTGCGCCACGACGGGAACTCCTGCAAAGTATTCTTAATGGCTATAGATTAGGTATTAGAGATGTTTCAAAAGAGTGTAATTTCACAAAAGGAAATCCATAAAATAACTTACAATATACATAAAGGATGAATAAAAGCTTTCTAAAGGAAAGATGGGGGAAAATGAATTAGAGGGAGAACAGCAGAGTGAGATGACAGCAAAGCTTTACTCTTAAACCTTTTGCAGAAAAGTAACTGTTGAAGCCATGTGATCAGTATATACAAATGTTCATTATACTTTTTGCTCTACCTTTGAGTACATTTGAAATTTTTCATTATAAAAAGTTAAATAATAAAAAGAAAATTAAAAATGTCCTTAACATTTTTTCAGATTCCTTGGGAAAAAATCAGGCAGAAAAAAGTAACAGCAGGAAAACAAAAACCAAAAACAAAAAAAACCACACACTTCTGTTTCTTTCCCTGGAGAAAGCTGACTCAAGCTGGCTGAGCCACTGGAGCTATGTGACATCTTCACTGGACATTTGGCTTCATTCTGGACCAATTCCTGGTACTGATTGACTACTCTGAAACATTAGGGACAAAAGAGATAAAGATTAGCTAACTCAGTTTTAAACATAAATTTATTACACAGGAAATGAATAGTAACTGTAAATGAAAAAAAGTTCTATTAAAATTAACGCAAAAATCAAAATCAGACCATTTTCTTTATTAAAAGGACATTCTAATTTTTCAGTGGCAAGCTAATGCTGAAAACATTTTGCTAGTTAAAAAAAAAACCTAATTCAGTATCTTGTCTCTAATACAGAAATTACAGGTATTACTGCATCAATAGGCAGCCAAAAGAATCACCACTTTCACTTACGTAATGATTAAAATATTACCTAGAAAATCTTTTTCTTAGCTACCGTAGATATATCTAAATTTTGTTTAAAATAAAGCTATATTTTACACATTATTGTTATTTTCCTAATTCCATTAAAAAATCCTAGCAATATCTAAGGCATAATTAAAATTGAAGCCTTAACTCTGAATGGAGTACTCTCTATTCTATTAAGAGTGGAGTTTATCATATCCATCCAGATAAAAAATAAACATGCAAATATTTTTACCTCTCAGCATCAGTCTTTGATCCAATAATGAACCTAAATTGTTTTTTTAAAAAAAAGAAGAGAAATTAGACTTGTTTTAAGGAGCCTTGAGATTACTTTTGAAGGCTTCCATGTTTTAGTGACAATGATTTTTATAAATTGAGTTAAAATCTACCAAGATATCATGAAGAAAAAAAAGTAAAAACACATTAAAAAACGTGAAGCAATGACCAAGTTTTGCATGCATTATAAAATAATTCTGTGAATAATTTGGCTGATTTAATTTAAGGGAGATTTATTTTGGCAAAAAACCTTATTTCAAAACAAAATCTGGGCTGAAAGTTACCAAGTGCTAAACACCCTTGCAAGTGTCTGCTTTACAGCAAAATTCATTGAACTACTGCTGCAAGGCCTTTGGCTTTCCTCTCACTTTAACTTTTAATTTTGGAAGTCATTATTAATGTTTACACAGTAGGATCTTAGATACATTTTAGACATGAAAGATAGTTTATCGCCAATTCAAATAAAATGTCTTTACCACATTTTTTAAAGGAGTTTGACATTTATATGATTTCTTAACAGATTAAAATAGTGAGTTTGTTTATTTTTTAATTACCAATTTGAATGATCATCTGTGGAGAAGCTGAAATATAAAATGTAAAAAAAAAAAAAGAAAAAACTTGGTTAATGCAAGCTCCAACTTTAACTTCATAGCTATTACATCAAGTAACTTATGAATATGGAAGAGTGATGGAAAGGCAGTAAATCATGCAGCATATTTGCAGCAACGTCCTGATGTAAAAGGCAAAAAATCAACTCTTATTAAACAGATCTCATCAGTTGGCTTTTTGAATCAGTTTTTTAAAGTGAAAACATAAGTTATTCCCTTGTGTTTGAGAAAAGTCAATAACTGTTTAAAATGACCAATGTATATCTTTAAGAGGAAGACTAAAAAACAGCTAATCAAAATATCTGAATTTTTTTATTTTTTTAATTGTTATTTACCCAATACAATTTTTTTTTCTACTGTACAAAGTATCTGATAAACACTAGGTGAGGATTTCCTGACTTTTACTTAGGTATCAATAGGGTTATTCTTTTATTTTATTTTTTTTTTTTTGCTTTTTAGGGCGCAGGTGTGGCATACTGAAGTTCCCAGGCTATGGGTCAAATCAGAGCTACTGTTGCTAAGCCATAGCCACAGCAACGGGGGATCCAAGCTGCGTCTGTGACCTAAACCACAGCTCATCACAACACTGAGTGAGGCCAGGGATCAAACCCACATCCTCATGGCTACTAATCAGATTTGTTTCCTCTAGGCCACAACGAGAACTCCGATAAGGTTATTCTTTAAAAATCTGTCTTTCTGCTGTAGTTTCAATTAGTATTTTTTAATGATTTAATGTAGAACTGGCCACTAATATTTTCTGCTGAGTCTCTATTTTTCCTTCTTCTCAAAACAGCAACTTGATTTAAAAACAGAATAGTAAAAAAAAAAAAAATTAAAATCAAACTTAAATGCTGGGTACCTTGTAATAAATATATGCAGTCCATTAAGTTGAGGAAGATCAAACCAGAGTTGGCCCTCCATACCTGCAGATTCTGCATCCCCATGGATTGAAAATATTTGAGGGGAAAAGAAATTCCAGGAAGTTCCAAAAAGCAAAACTTGAATTTGCCATGAGCTGGCAACTACTTATATAACATATAAATTGTATTTACTACTATGTACATAGTATTTACATTGTATTAGGGATTATAAGTAATCTAGATAAAGTATGTTGGAAGATGTGCAGAGGATGCAAATACTATACCATTTTTATATGAGACGAGCATCTGCAGATTTTGGTATCCAAGTGGGTTCTGGAACCAATCCCCTTTGAGTACTGACGGACAATTGTGTGTGTGTGTGTATTTCAGAGCCACTAACGACATTAAGCAGAGAGTCTGTTACCTTACAGGCAGTGCTGAAATACCAAGTATTTTTAAGAGCTTTTCCATTTCCATTTATATAGTACACCTGCTTCCCATTTAAACAAACTATTGCCCAGAAGCCTTCATGCTTAAAGGCCTAAGTAGCAATACATAACTATACCAAGTAGGGTATTACAGGCATATCTTTCAAAGGAGATATAAGTAAATTCTGATGGCTTCTTTTGTCAATCACAAGTATTTAACAGAACTCACTGGGATGGAGATATCTGACTGTCACTTTCTTCATCTTCTTTACATGGCTGTATTTTACCATAGTAAAGTGGATCACCAAGTGACTGCAAAATGGTCAGCTTTGTTTTCTGATACTGATTACCAGCTTCACATTCAAATACATAATCATCTTTTATATCCTGAAAAATACAGAGCATCTCAAATAAACACCTTCTCCAGTAAATACATAATCAGGATTAACAAAAATCAGGAATAAATATGGCAATAAGAAGACACTTGGAACAGTCTATAGATCTATTTAAGACTGCTTAAGAGAATAAAGCCCAAGATTTTTTTTTTACGTGGTACTTTGAAAATGAATTTCCAATGGGATATTTAGTTAATTAAGCCTGAGTGACTATGTCAGAATTTCATATACTGAACATATGAATGCAAATATTAAAAGGATAAAACTTTTAAAAGCAAACCTGTTTCTATTTGTCATTAGTCTTTCTGCTCTTACACATATAAAACATCTCCCATCGTTTCACTCCTAGATTCACCTAATTACATATATTATGCCTTTTCTCCCTTTAATAAGGTATTACAATTAGAGAAATTTACACAAAACATTTCTCCTTAAAGACAGCCTCAGAAAAACTTACTAATTACTAATCTGAAACAGAAAACAAACTACTAACATGCAACCAAAACAAAAGTAAAAATGCAGTTACGCATTAAAACTGTCCTTTAGAATGGAAACCATACTTGGTGAAAATCAAAACTAAATAGCTGTTCCTTCTTTTAATTCACTGAACTACCAGAACGTTCTTAAATAAATAAATAAAAGAAGATCCCAAGGTAAAGGTGACTGTACTTTATGTTTAATAAACTCAGATCCCAGGAGTTCCCGTTGTGGCTTTGGCGTAACAAACCTGACTAGTATCCGTGAGGATGCAGGTTCAATCCCTGGTCTTGCTCAGTAGGTTAAGGATCTAGTGTTGCCATGAGCTGTGGTGTAGGCTGGCAGCTGTACCTCTGATTTGACCCCTAGCCTGGGAACTTCCATATGCCTCGGGTGCAGCCCTAAAAAAGACGCCCCCCCCCAAAAAAAAAAAAAATTTCAGATTCCTCAATTAGAAATAACGCCATTGTAATGGAAACTACACTGGTTACTTACATGGGCTGGCCAGACTGTTGGTTGTGAGTCATCAGATTTGATAGACTTTTCCACTTTGGCATATTTTTCTACCTAAGCAATCAAATCAAGAGATACTAGATATAATGGAATCCATATTATGACCAAAGAGAAAAACCTACCTTAATGCTTTTTTAGCACATGAATTCTTGAATCACTAATAACACCAACTACTTATGCTTAAGCAGTTTAAAATTCTCTTGATATACACTCAATTAGACCAACTGATTTCACAAATAGAACAAAATTAGAATCTCCTGCCATTACATGTAAAACACATAGCTGCTGCTTGCAAAGTGCCTCCTCCTTTTATTCCATTAAGCTGGTATCACATTTGTCTTTTAAGAAAAGTAGAGTACTAGAGAGATGATTAAACCAGAGTCTGGATCTTTCCCTTTGGATGAGTCTTCACCGGAACAGGAATTGCAGCCTAACAGTGGGGACAAAACTAGAGACTAGGGAAGTTACATTAAAACTGGTAAAATTTTTGCAAACCTTTCAAGTCAGACTTTGACCATATAGTCCACGTATCTTCTACCAGTCTGTGTGAACCAAACGTTTTCGTTTTCCTGGTAACCACAATTTTAGGAGTGACAGACTCACCTGGGAACCAGGTAAAAATTCAGATTCCCAAGTCCCTCCCCTGGAGACCTGACACAGTAAGTAGGTCTGAAGTGGTGCTTCAAATCTGTATGTTTAACTGGTATCCTAGATGCTCCTACTGACTGACTCAGAATGAGAAACTCTGTATTAGGGCTTTACGTCACAAAGCCTGGTCTGAGGACCCTAGTACCACACAACCTAGTAGCTTGTCAGTACTGCAGTATCTCAGGCCTTAGCCCAGACTTGATGAATTTTAACAAGCAATCCACATGATTCTTATGTACATTAAAGTTTGGGAAGTACTGCTTGAGATATCCAGACTGCCCTCCAAAGCTAAATATCCCTGTGGTATATCCACCAAACATCTCTTCTCAGGCTGTGTTCCTTCGAGGGGCACAGTTATTGTTCTTTCTTGAGCTGTATACGCAGCCTACTCCTGATGCTTGTGACAATTTTTTAAAAAATCACAGATAATCAGAATTGTACATGTGCTAGCCTGGAAAGGATATAGAAGGGCAAAGGCCTATTAAAATGATCAACTAAAAAAAATCAATGATCAACTCTAAAGAGTTGAGTGAATAATAAAAACAGGAGAAAGAAATAGAAAAATAGGAGTTCCCGTAGAAACCATGAGGTTGTGGGTTCGATCCTTGGCCTTGCTCAGTGGGTTACGGATCTGGCATTGCCGTGAGCTGTGGTGTAGGTCACAGACTCAGCTCTGATCTGGCATTGCTGTCCCTGTGGTGTAGGCCAGTAGCAACAGATCCGATTAGATCCCTAGCCTGGGAACCTCCATATGCTGCACGTGAGGCCCTAAAAAGACAAAAGACAAAAAAAGAAGTATAAAATATAGGACTCCCATCGAAAGATCTATTTCTTATCTTTGCTCATTTATAATTCATGTGCATCATGGATCAGCAAAGAATATGACCCAAGGTTCCTAATATTGGCCACTGTGCCAACATCATTAATTTTTAAATTTAACCAGTGAGAAAAGAAGCATTATCAGGTAAGTATGATGAAATATTATAAAAGAATCAAAAACTTTTTATGCTTTACTATGTAACATGTACCATCTTTTTTCACATTTTTGAGTTTTTTGGTTATTCTTAATAATGTAATATAATATTATTCCTGCTCTAAACACAGACCTCTGTTATTGAGTTATATTCTTAGACATGTTAATGTGAAAGAATATAGCTTCTGAAAATGAGCAGTTGATTTAACAAATAAGAGTCCTCAGAATGGCCGTCATCAAAAAGTCTACAAACAAATGCTGGAGAGGGTATGGAGAACTCTCCTATACTGCTGCTGTGAATGTAAGCTGGTACAACCAATATGGAGAACAGTATGGAGGTTCCTTAAAAAACTAAATGTAGAACTACCATATGATTCAGTAATCCTACTCTCGCATATGTCCAGAGAAAATCATAATTTGAAAAGATACATGCACCCCAATGTTGACTGCTGCACTATTGCTAAGACATGAAAGCAACCTAAACGTCCCTCAACAGAAGACTGGATAAGGAAGATATGTAGTACATATATACAATGGAATATTACTCAGCCATAAAAAGGAATGAAATGATGACATTTGCAGCAACATGGATGGACCCAGAAATTATCATACTAAGTGAAATAAGTCAGAGAAGGACAAATACCATCTGAGATCACTAATAGGTGGAGTCTAATAGAAATGATATAATAGAACTCACAAAACAGAAACAGACTCAAAGATTTCAAAGCCAAACTAATGTTTACCAAAGACAAATCATGGAGGGGTTGGGGGGAGAAATTAGGGGGTTGGGATTGATATATATACACTACTATATATAAAACAGATGGATAACAAGACCTTACGGTATAGTACTGGGAAATTCATTCAATACTATGTAATACCTTATATGGGACAAGAATCTGAAAAGGAATGTATATATGTATATATGTAACTGATTTACTTTGCTGTATGCCTGAAATTAACACAACTTTGTAAGTCAACCATATTCCAATAAAATTTTAAAAAAGAGAGTCTTTGCACAGATAGAACAAACTAGGGTTACCAGTGAGGGGAGGGAAGGGTGGAGGGGCAACATACCAACAGGGGGAAAAAAAGGGTTATCATGGGATTACATAAAATTGTGTGTCAAACTTCTGAAAATTGTAAAGCACTATAAAATTTAAAGAATCTTTCATTCTTTAAATGAATAAATAATTTTTTTTAAAAAAAAGAGTCTTTGTTTTCTCAAAGTGTAAGTATTAGTGAAACTTAGGAACCTTATGTGAAATTCAGTGCAATTCATGAACTGACTTACATCCACTTCAGAAGGTATGGACAAATTACAGGGGCTCCGTTTCCACATATCTACACACTAAAAAATTAAAAACAGTATAAATAAATATATCGAAAATTCAAAATTAGGCAAGGCATTTAGCATAATAATAAACTTCATTTAAAAATATATACTTACATTTCCTGCTTTAGAGATTTTGAGGTCATAATGCTGACCTGCTTTTCTTTCCTTCCTTTTTTGTAAGAAATCAAGTAATTTTAGCTGAGGAGGAGGTGGACAATGAGACAGATCCTGCTGCCGGTTCAGAGAGGATCTGGAATATCTCTTGAAACACCTGAAATATTAAGAGATTAGAACAAAGCTAATAAAATAAACTCAGAATAAATATAGTTTAAATTAGTTAAGTGTTAAATGTGTGATTAAATCACAGATATTTGTAGAACACTGTCACTTGCCAAGCAATGTCCTAGGCACTGGCAAAATAAAAATGAACAAGACAAACCATGGAGCTAAGTGTCCAGAAGGGAAAACAGACATTCACAAGTAAACAAGAACAATAAGCACTAGGAGAAAAAAACAGGGTACTGTGATAGTGATAGAGGGCAACATTAGGGAAGAGAAGGGAAGGACTCTAAAGAAATGCATGAGCTGTATATGACAAGATGTAACAAGCTATGGAAAGGTCAGCTATGGAATGAGCATTTGAAGCAAAGAGAAGAACTTTAAAAGATGCCAAGGCAGGAACAAATTGGCTTGTTTTTAAAACAGAAAACTGCGTCTGGGACCAGAGCACCAGGGTCCACACAGATTAGGTCAAAGAGCGAGGCAGGGACCTTGCAGATGAATGATAACGTGTTTAGATTGAATGTGAAGTACAATGGGATGGTTTTAGAAGAACTCAAGCAAGTGGTAGCATGATCAGCTTTGAGGTTTTTAAAGTATTACTCTGGTTTGCTTATGTGGTGAATAGACCAAAATGGAGAAAGATGCAATAGGAAGACCAGTTAGGAAGAAGTTTATTACAGAAGTCAGATGGTGGCTTGGACTAAGGCACTGGCAAATGGGGATGGAGAAATGTGGACAGAGATAGAAAGAGACTTTAAAGGCCTGCAGATGGATCCTCTATGGACTTATTTCACTCTTTCCAAAGCTGTACCTTTACCCCAGCACATATTATTTCAATGGTAAAACCAGGGAATTTAGAAAATGGATAGGTTATTTGAGCCCTTTCAAACCTGAAGAAGATCCAAAGTGGGCAACTCAATTATGCAAAAAGAACTTACAGATGAGCCAAATATAACTGGAATCCAAATTAATATGCATTCTTTTACTCCCTTTTTTTTTTTTTTTGGCCTTGCCTATGGCATATGGAAGTTCCTGGGCCACGGATTAACCCATGACCCAAGTTGCTGCAGTGACAATGCCAGATCCTTAATCTGTTGTGCCATCAGCTCCCTGCATTCTCGTACTTTATTAAGTAGAGGAGATACCTAAAATATTCATAAGACAAACTACTATGTTATAAAAGGGCATTTAATTATAAACTGACCTCTCAAACAGTGATCACTTTTTCCCAAAGAAAAAAAGTGAAAAAAAAGAGAAAGAAATTTTTATGTTTTTGGTGAACAGACTGAAACCTATAGGTAGAATGTTCTTCAAAAGAATTCAAAGAATGCATCACTTCAACATAAAGCAAAGTATATAAAAAAAAATTCTTACACAAAAAAAGTAGTGAAAGGCTATTAAAAATCAAATTTAAAAAAATCAGAGCACTTTTACATGTTAGAGGGAAAAAATACCATAAATGGCAAAATTTAGAGCTACCTCTCTAAGGATCATCTTTTGGGTTTATCCTTCCACAAAGTTAATTACCGTTTCATTGGGCGCGTGTTCATCTTTTGCTTATTATAGAGCAATCTGTTTGCAGTGCAGGTTACGGCTATAGAAGGATCAAGACACAGTGGTTCGGCTGTAGCTAGAATCAACTGGCTCTCAAGCAAAAGTTTGTCTTCCTGAAATGTTTAAGATCATATATCAAAGCCAGATTTAAGATTTCCAAATCACACATATCACTTAATCTAGAAATAGTCCTTGGAATATTTTCTGCTAAGGAGTACAGTAAAATACAGTATTTCAAGTTCCAGCTTAAGTGTGTAAACTTTAGAAACTTGATAGCATAATTAAACTACTAATGAAAATTCAGTAATTTGTACAGTGTACAAAGCAGTCAAATTGTAAGACTGCCTATCCACTAACCAAACAAATATTTACTAAGCACCTACAATGTGTGAGTCACTGTTCTAGATGTTGGGGATATATCAGTGAACACAACAGATAAAATCCTCTGCTTCCACAAAGCTTACAGGATTAAGATGGATGACAGCACTTTCAGTAACTGAGGTTAACAGGTTCATTCTATACTCAACTTCATAACAAGAATAAAAATGGGAGTTCCCATTGTGGCTCAGCGAAAGCCAACCCGACTAGTATCCATGAGGATGCAGGTTCATTCCTGGCCTCGCTCCGTAGTGTTGCCATGGGCTGTGGTCTAGATCACAGACATGGCTCAGATCTGGTGTTGCTGTACCTGTGGTGTAGGCTGGCAGCTGTAGCTCCAATTCGACCCCTAGCCTGGGAACTTCCATATGCTGCAGGTGCACCCCTAAAAAGCAAAAAAATAAAATAAAAATGACTCCACTAATATTGTGTAAACTCTATACACCCAACTCCAAAATTTATAATGGCTATAACTACACATTTTAAAAGTCAAATGAGTTAATTACTATTACTGCTGATTAAGATTTTTTGCAAAAAAAGGGAAAATTGCTCCTTTCAATAAATTTTTTTCAACTTTTTTTTTTTTAAAGGGCTGTACCCATGGCATATGGAAGTTCCTAGGCTAGGGGCTGAATCAAAACTGTAGCCACTGGCCTATACCACAACCACAGCAACGTGGAATATGAGCCATGTCTGTGACCCACACCACAGCTCTCGGCAACTCTGGATCCTTAACTCACTGAACGAGGCCAGAGATCAAACTTGCATCCTCATGGATACTAGTTGGATTCATTTCTGCTGAGCCACAATGGGAACTCCCTCAACTTTTCATTACAGAAATTGTCAAAAGTACACAAAACAGAAATATGACACCCATGTACCAACACCCAATTTTATTTAGTGACTGCCCCTCTTTTCTTTTGGTTTTCCTGGAGTAATTTTAATAAATCTCTGATCTTCTATTTTTCATCTGAAAATCCTTAAGCGTGCACTGCTACCTATTAAAAACCTCTAATGTCTAGTCTAGATTTAAATTCTCATTATCTCAAAAGTGTGTTTTTAATTGGTTTGTTTGAATTTGAACCCAACCAGGGCCTAACAATGTATTTGGTTTTTACCTCCCTTAAACATTTTCCCTTTTTTTAAAATTCTGTAATGATCACCTCATCCATCATTTTTCCTTTTCTCACGCAAGTGATTTGTTGGGATTTGGCCAACTGCTTCCTCACATCCATGTTGTTTAATGGCTTCTCTACTTACTTTTCAACTGTTGGTTAGATGCAGAGGCTTGATTTAAATTAAAGTTCTATTTTTTTTTTTTTTGGTCTTTTTGCTATTTCTTGGGCCGCTCCCGCGGCATATGGAGGTTCCCAGGCTAGGGGTCGAATCGGAGCTGTAGCCACCGGCCTACACCAGAGCCACAGCAACTCGGGATCCGAGCCGCATCTGCAACCTACACCACAGCTCACGGCAACGCTGGATCATTAACCCACTGAGCAAGGGCAGGGACCGAACCCGCAACCTCATGGTTCCTAGTCGGATTCGTTAACCACTGCGCCACGACGGGAACTCCAGAAAGTTCTATTTTTTTTTTAACAAGAGTTCTTCAATGGTACTACCGTGTATTTTTTCATCCATCACATGAGGAGACAATGACTGACTGTCCCATTATTAGACCAGAGGGCTTAGTCAGATTATAGGTTTTTCAAATCTAAGAAATACAGCCATCTAGACTCATCAATTCATTAAAATTTCCAAGCTGATGACATTTTTAAGTCTATCATTTCTTTTACCCGTTAGCTGAAATTTTTCTAAAGAATTTTCCTTGAAGAGACAATAAAGCCTACAGTCCCTTTATTTTTCAATCTTCAGAGAAAGAAACTGATGTCTTAGGAAGCTGGAATAGTGCCCAATGCATTTGTTTTTGAATACTCTTTTAATAGCTTTTAACCTTCTTGTAAACGAAGATTACAGGTCAAACTACAATGCAATACTTGATATTTACTGATGAACCAAACCTTACTTTATAATCATACTTCACAGCTAGAATGATTTTCATAATTTATATTTTCTTTAGTTTAGTAACTATTCCTCTTTTTAGTAACAGAGATAAGTGAACACTTTTAAGTGGGCACCTCATATGTACTGAGCCAGCATTGGAGGATAACCTGGGCTATTCTCAGAGATGGAGGGAGAGGTCCACTAGAGTTGCAACCAATATGGATGGAAAAAACAAACAAACAAAAAAAACCCCCCAAAATACAGGCTAGTTCTGCTTTAGAATCCTAGATAAGAGAAAATCAATTACCTATTTGTATTCATAGTGCAAACTAGACATTCTATTTGAGAGAGGATAAAAAAGTATGTTTCACATTGGGCATTAGGTCAACCTGATCCTATTGTACCATGTTCTAAAGCAACTATGACTGAACTGTTCTAGTTCTTTGAAGAATTACTGTATCTTTGTAGAAAATACCTTCTGCTTAACTTGTTATTTCATCCTATTTATTATCTGTTTGGGATTAAAAAATAAAAAAAAAAAAAGAAAGAAACCGAACTAACCTGGGTCCATTTATGGTTATCACTTGTTATTGAGTGCACATCACAGATTAGTGTCTACAAGAAAAATTTTAAAAACACATTAACATACATGCATACAAACACATGAAGACATTTAATAAAACTCCAAGTAAAATGTGAAATAATACTTCTTAATTAAGCATTCCTCCTTACCTGCATTGTTGGACGTAAGAGAATGTGCCTACTTTGGTAACCAGGAGATTTCATATTATTTGACTGCCTGTAGTCACGTATTTCTGCTATGACACATCCACAATGAAAAATATTAACCTGTTTTGAGCGAAAAGTAAATGCAATTTTTCAAAAACCTAAATAAACAGGTTTACATTGACTATTTCATATTCTTTACATTCTTGTGCAATGGTTCTGATCATTCACACACTTTTATTTTTATTTATTTTTATTTTTTTATTTTTGTCTTTTGTCTTTTTTGTTGTTGTTGTTGTTGTTGCTATTTCTTGGGCCGCTCCCGAGGCATATGGAGGTTCCCAGGCTAGGGGTCGAATCGGAGCTGTAGCCACCGGCCTACACCAGAGCCACAGCCACACGGGATCCGAGCCTCGTCTGCGACCTACACCACAGCTCATGGCAACGCCGGATCGTTAACCCACTGAGCAAGGGCAGGGACCGAACCCGCAACCTCATGGTTCCTAGTCGGATTCGTTAACCACTGCGCCACGACGGGAACTCCTTTATTTTTTTATTTTTGTCTTTTGTCTTTTTTGCTGTTGTTGTTCTTGTTGCTATTTCTCATTCACACACTTTTAAATGGAATTTCTTGATGGATGTACCACCACATAAACCCTTAAAAAGGCATTGTTTCATGTTCTCCACTATGACTCAAGAAGCAGTTTAACACTGTCAATTCCTAGTTACAGACTGACATTTAGCATTTATATACTACTACTGTTACAGATCACTGGAACTGCTGTTCTTCCTGACTACTCATTGGCTCACTTGATAACCTTTTCATTGTTGTAAATTGCTAACCTTGTCATTGTATAAATTATCAATAAGCATGCCCGAATTTCAGCTTAAGGATACAACTGCTATATTTGCTCTGTTAAAATTTCTGGCAGACAGGCTTTAGTAGCAAGAGGAAGAAAGCTAACATTAATTCAAATAATAATCTTCTGTTAAAGATATTCTTTTCTAGTCTGTTTTCTAAGACCCAAGGTTAGAATCTTTATCACTCAAGTCTTGCTAATTATCTCTTGCTATAGTTGCTTATGGTACTGTTTTTTTACCTACTCAGAACTTTCAGCGGGCACTGTGACCGCCACGTCATTAGTCACTATTATGCTCATGCTTTTAACCAACATTTACTAAGCCACTATAATATGAACTATGTGCTGCACACTATCCAAGAAGCTTCACAGATAAAGTGGGGAGATACTTGCTCTCAGAGTGGGAATACAGACAATAAACATGTAAATGAATAAATACTTAATAAGTGAATGCTACAAGGGAAATAAAACAGGGAGGGGCTAATGCAGACCTTGTGCTCAGATAGTAACTCTCCCAAGGAGCGATTTTCAGCTAAGACCTGAATCACAACAAAGGGCCACACATCTGAGACACAGCATTCCAAACAGAAGGAACAGCAGGTGAGTAACACAGGGCTAAGCTTGGTGTATTTTAGAATGGAAAGGAGTGGATGGCTGGAGTGTAGTGAGTGGCGATGAGAACCAGGAGGTGAAGACAAACAGAAAGGCAGGGGTTTTGTACACTGAGAAGACACCAGAGAACTTTAAGCAGGGAACTTAGTTGCTTTTTGACTTGTTTTGTTTTGTAAGATTAATCTTGTTGTCCGCAGAAAACTGATTTCTGGGTTCAAGAATGAAAACAGGAAGTTTGTCAAGGTTAACTGTAGAAGGTCATGACCATATATTTTGAAGGCATAGTTAACACTTGCTGAAGGACTGAATGTGAAAGGTTAAGAGAAGAGTCATCCATTAGATTGGAAACTAGTCCGAGGTAGAAATAAAAAGTTCCGTTTTGTCATTGTAAGTCCAAAGAACCTATTATATATCCCAGTAAAAATAAGGCACAAAGATTAAATGTCATGTTTTAAAATTCATAAAGCTGTTTGAGATTATCCAGCTGGAGGATGTTACTAAACAATAGAGTACTTAGGACTGAACCCTGAACATATATATGAGGAAACAGAGGTGATAGCAAAAAAGACTGAAAAAATAGAGGGAAGAGAAAAGCCAGAAAGGTGATGCCTCAGGAGCCAAAACAAGAGTGTTTCAAGGAGGAAGGAGTTGTTTACACTGAACTTTGCTAGGAGACCAATCTCAATTAAGATGAGAACAGAAAATAATTGGTTTTTTTAAAGTTGAGAGACAGTACAATATGCTTATATTCTTATGTAACAGAGAGAGGAAAATAGAGAATAGAAGAGAGGAAGGTTAAAGTTGCAAGTCCTTGAGAAGGAGGAGAAGGATCCAGAACACAAGAGGAGAGGATGCCTCAGGAACAGCTTACTTCATTCATTTTAACAGGAAGGCAGGCAGAAAGTGTGGACAGAGATGTAGGATGCAGGGAAGAAATGGGGGATCCCATCTAATGGCTCCTTTTTCTTCAGTATGGCTGGTGTGAAGCCAAGGAAGCAAGCAGTTTCTTCCATAATATCTTTTTTTTTTTTTCCGCTGCCATTAGCACGTGGAAGTTTCTGGGCAGGGATCAAACTCATGCCACAGCAGCAACCTGAATTGTTGCAGTGACTATGCCAGATCCTTAATGCACTGTACCACAAAGAAACTCTTTCCATAACTTCTTGACTGTAGCTGAGGGAGATATCCATGGATGAACTAAATGTTACAGCGATTTTAAAAGAATCAACTAAAACTATATGTTTCAGTACAGCCTAAAAGAATAAACAACCTACAATAAACCAATTTTCATATAGCTATGTATAATGTCTTATTTCATGTTCTAAGCACTGTTGAGAACAAAACTAAATATCTGTATCACAAAACAACATACAGTTAGCAAATCTAAAGACACCTGAAAGAGAAAAATTTTGTACCTGAGATTTTTCTAGGAGATCAACCAAAATAGGAGGTAATTCTTCTGCATCCAAGTATTCAAGCAATTCCCCTTCTTCATAAGGCAGTCGAATGGTCTCAGAATCTTAAAACATAGAGTTTCTGAAAGTGATCAAGCTCACCAAAAAGGGTTGGTAATAATTTAAGTAACTTCTCATAAAAAATAGAGAGAATAAAGCCAAAAGCTCCCCTGAAGTCCTTCTTTAAGTCTTACAAATAAATCACTTTATATATTGCTAAAAAAAAATTGATCTTCCATATAGAGTATTAGACCAGAAGGGAGAAAAACACCTAACATAATACAGAAAAACATCCAGCACAACAATCATGAAACAAATCACAACCAGCAGTACAATAATCAGAATATGACAAAATTCCAACACCTAGTAACCAAAATTTCCTTGAACTTTATCTAATCTGGAAATCAGAATAAGTAGGTTATCACTTCTGAAAAATGGTCACTTATAGAACAAAATTCTCTTGGTGTTAAATTTTACAATAAACAACCAACATAAAAAATTCTAACCAGGTAAGTTCCTTTTAGAACCCATATCAAAATTAAAATGCCTCTTTAGTGAAATCTGAGACTATATTTTAAAACTCTCTTCGTATTCACATTGCAAGAATAAGATGCTAACACGTGAAAACTATTCAAAAGGCAGTGAGTCTGCTGAACTTTGATACCTTCAGACTCAAAGTATATCTAAAACACAGAATAACATACTTTAAAACACTTTGTTATTTTAAGTATATAAACAGCAATAGGAAAAAGAGAAATTTTGACAATTATTTTAAAATTATGTCTTTCATCATTTAACTTCAAAGATATATCTCAATCAGAATAATTCTCAAATAGAGGAAGGCTAATCATACTAGAGATAATGTCTAACATTACAACAAAACATCAGAGAGAGGAAAAGTTGGAATCCAAGTTTTCTTTTATCAAGTCACAACTGATCTGTAAGAGTTAGCAAGTTAAAAAGCCACTTTTAAAAGACAGCACATCCTACCTAGCAGAGGGATTTGCGTAGCTACTGCCCTCTGGAGGTTCTTACCTGATCCATTTTTTCCCCTGAGCATCAGTGAGTATCCTTCATTTCCTGGATACAGGTTGACCACTAAACATGACAACGTCTCTTGCATAACAAGCTTCTCTAACAAGTTCACATTTCTTCTTAATTTCTGCTTTAAAAAGAGGCAGTGCTCATGAAAATAATTCAGCCTAACTGTAACAAAAAATGTTATCATTTAACAAAATCAGACCTGAATTGATCTTTTGGTGCTCCCTTCACATCCAATGTAGACTTAACTTTGATCCATTTTTATGTTTTATGCAAAGATCACAAAGAAAAACTAGTGATCTATAAAACAATATAAATAGAATATATGTACCTCTGAGTACATAGGTAGCAAAAATTAAGAAGGAAAACCATTAAATGTGAATATTTTAAATAACTATTTTTAAAGTTAATTATAACATATAATTAGTTTCTATTAAGTATAAATCTAAATAAATAAATAATTTGGAGCATTCTCTTTGATTGTACTATCCAAAGAAGTTCAATAGTTCTAATTAGCTGAAAATATTAAGCCCAAAAATATCTAGCTGGTAAGAGGACATAAATTTAAGTAATTTTCTGTAAATTTAATGTAACAGCTCCTTAGAAACCACTCTGCTAAAACAAACAAAAAACTATCAGGAACTATAACACACATACATCAATATCCATTATTTTAGAAATGCATACAATTTTGGAATTCCTGTCATGGTGCAGAAGAAACAAATCCAACTAGGAACCATGAGGTTGCAGGTTCAATCCCTGGCCTTGCTTAGTGGGTTAAGCATCTGGTGTTGCTGTGAGCTGTGGTGTAGTCGCAGATGTGGCTCGGATCTGATGTTGCTGTGGCTGTGGCATAGGCCTGCAGTTGTGGCTCCAATTCAACCCCTAGCCTGGGAACCTCCATGTGCTGCAGGTACGGCCCTAAAAAAGCAAAAAAAAAAAAAAAAAAAGAAAAAAAAAGAAAGAAAGAAAAAAATAAGCAATGCATACAATGTAAAATGAAAGCCCCCTACAGATACAATTCTTTTCATCAAATCTTTTTTTGTGAAGGAAATCTTCTGTCAGTCAACAGAATATTTACTTTTGTAGGTTCTCTAAAAACAAATCATTTTGAGTATCTTATATTAAATGTATATATATAATCACATGCAGAGAGAAATTATAAATTCTTGATCTATGGTCATCATAGAAGCAAAAAGCTGTATTTTGAAAAATTTAAAAAAGCAAAGCAACTTTTAACAACTCTGATGTAAAGACAGAAAATGTCTTCAAGGACCACATAGTACTTTATGCTTGTGGCCCAATATGGTCTGTGTTGCAACTACTCAACTCTGTATTTACCTCAAAATCAGCCAGAGACAAGATATAAGCCAAGGAGTGTTGTTGGATTCCACTAAAAGTTCATGTATAAAAACACGCTGTGGGCCAGGTTTGGCTAATGGACAATGGCTATCAACCCTGATTTAGGATCTTTATTTATGTAACTCTCCTATCTTAGTTCTGCCTCTGAGGTAATGGCTATGTGCTCATTATATTGACTGTGGTGACAGCTTACAAGTGTATACTGTGAAAAGGAAACCTCAAATAAAACTAGAGTGGGAAAGGCCTTTAGAGGGAGCTCTCACGCCACATCACTTATCATCAATTACCCCAAAGAGGTGCGGATTCCATCAGGAAGGGAATTACCTTGTACTCCCAAACAGGAAACACAACTACTTTACTTCTCCAACTGGGGAAGAAAGACTTTCTTTTTGCCCAGCAATAAGCAAGTGAATGGAAAAGGACTGCAACCCAGCCAAAGAAAAGCTGTCATCTCCTCAACTTTTACTTTCATCCAATGAACTCTCATTTTTTCCTTGCTGATGACTTTCTTTCCTTGTCCTGCCCTTCATATCATAAAAGCCTTCCATGTTGTGTAACTCCTCAGAATATCTGACAGATGAGATGTTGCCCAATTCATGAACTGTTTAATAAAGCTAATTAGATCTTTAAATTTACTCACTTAAATTCTGTTGGTTGTTATGTTTTTTGTTGTTGTTGCCTTTTAGGGCCACACAAGCACATATGGACTAGGGGTTGAATCAGCGCTATGGCTGCCAGCCTACTCCAGAGCCACAGCAACGCAGGATCTGAGCCTCGTCTGCAACCTACAGCACAGCTCAAGGCAATGCCAGATCCTTAACCCACTCAGCAAGGCCAGGAAATGAACCCATAATCTCATGGTCACTAGTTGGATTCGCTTCTGCTGCACCACAACAGGAACTCCTGTTGGTTAGTTTTTTTTAACTGCACCCACTACATATGTAAGTTCCCATATGTAAGGGATTAAACTTGCGCCACAGCAATGACCTGAGTCACTGCAGTGACACTACCGGATCCTTAACCCACTGTGCTACAAGGGAACTCTAAAATTTTGTTTTTTAACAATACATGTCAAAACTTATAAAATATATACTTCAAACATATACAATTTACTGTATGTCAATTACACCTCAATAGAACTCATGGAAAATATACCATGAGATTTATTCATGGTTTCACAATCATTTTTTTCTCCTAAATAGTTTAAATGTTAGCTACTACTGGAATTCCACTAATTTTCTGCCTAAGAGGTATTCATTTTTATTTTTTGTTACATTCTTTTTGTGTGTGCTTTTTAGGGCCGCTCCCATGGCATATGGAAGTTCCCAGACTAGGGGTCAAATCGGAGCTGCAGCTGCTGGCCTACACCACAGCCACAGCAATGTAGGTTTGAAGCTGCAACTGTGGTGACCTACACCACAGTTCTCGCTAACACCAGATTCCCGACCTACTGAGTGAGGCCAGATATCAAATCCACATCCTCATGGATACTAGTTGGATTCGGTTCCACCGCACGACAACAGGAACTCCTGTCACAGTCTTTTCAAAAAGAATTTATTAGATTATGGTTGATTTACACTGTTGTGTCAATTTCTGCTGTATAGCACAGGGACCCAGTCATACTTCATTTTCAAAGTAAAGACAGACAACAGAAGCTCATTAGAGCACTTTACAGCCATTCCAACCTCAGGATCCAAAAGATACCAAGAAATCAAATTCTATTACACTTCTTCTGCCCATACTTTCATGCTAAATAAAAATGAATTAAGTTAACCTGATCATGAACTAGATTTTGTGACCAAATTCACCTATTATCCTATCTGAATTTCCTACATGTCCTATAATAGTTTCCACTTTGCAGTGCAAACCACCACGAGGAAATAGGTTACTTTCCTCCTATCTTCACTCTACAAATAACTTCTCAGGAATAAAAAGAAGCAACAGATTATATATATGGTGGCTATGCTTCTTCTGACTTTTGTTACTTGGTAAACATGGTTCCCCTCTCCTACCTAAGCAGGTAATCTCTGCCTAGTGCCTGATTAGCCAGAGCTCTGGTTAAAACTGGTGAGGGTCTGGTTAGAGGAGATATGAGTTCACTTACAAAAATATAAATCATTATCTGTTTCAAATACAATTCCTTCAAATTTCCCTCTTTCACTACATTTCAAAAGCCATACAACATAAAAAAACTATACATACCTTAACCTCAGGTTCTTTTTCACATTCTTCAATATATAAGTCATAAAGTTTTTGAAATATAGATTTTCTAAAATTTAATAAAGACAATATACAAAATAATGTGAATACAATATTCACAAAATAAACATTATTTTTAATTTTCTTAATTTCCCAATTTCCCAAAAACTGGGGTGAAGTGGGGCTGGATATGGTACCCAACATCAACTTAGGAATTTCTAACATAGTTGACCTTTGCACAATACGGGGGTTAATCCTTGTATATAGTCAGCCCTCCTTATTTGAGGTTCCTCTGCATTCATCAATTCAACCAACTACTGATGACAAAATATACTACTGTTTACTACTGAAGAACATCTTCAAATAAGCTGACCTGCACAGTTCAAACCTATGTTGTACAGGAGTCAACTGTATATGCAAAATACCCATAATATAACGTCTAACTCAGTAAGACTGAAATAAATGGTTATCCTCTTTTTTAATGAATCTAAGATATCATCAATTAATTAAGAATTCATACCTTCCACTAGATAGATATTTCCTTTTAGGAGGTCTTTGTCGGGCACTTTCAATGACATACTAAAAAAGACAAGTTTAAGAAAACAGCTTATCTTTTGCTTAGTGCATGAACAATTGTATTAAGAACACTTAAATGAAATGTAAGTCTAAAAAGGCTGTTCAGTCACTCAAGTCTCTTGATTCGCATTAAATCATACCTTGCAGGGAAATCTACTGAACTTCTAAATATATGTTACAAACAAGTGAAATTTAAACTGTGCTAAAATTTAGCACAATATTTACTTGCTATGTTATAAGCAAAATCATAAGTTTCACAATTGTGATTTCACAGGTCAGAAATATTTTCAATGTTTTATGGCTGTTCAGAATATGCACAGCATAACCAATTACAAGGACTCTATCTCTATTTTTTTTGGGGGGGGGGCATGCCTGAGGCATGCAGAAGTTCCTGGGCCAGGGATCGAGCCCCATGCCACAGCAATGACCTGAGTCATAGCAGTGACAATGCTAGGTCCTTAACCCACTGAGCCACCAGGGAACTCCTAGACTCTATATACTTGAGCTCTTTCCCCTTTTAACTGAGCAGCTAGAAAATTTGTTAAAACAGAAAATTCTAGAAATTCTATATCCTTGTTCAAATATATATTCCACAGTATTATTCAATTTTTATTCTACAAAATTATTATCTGAGTATTCCAAGTAACAGATGATCCAAATATCATCTGGTATTTTACAGCAGAATTTGAAGAGTCATCCTGAAATAATATTAATGTACTCCTTTGATAGTCACATACAAAAATCTTTTAAAACTGAGTTTTGTCGATTAATGACAACACTATTTCAATATGTAACTTAGTCACGCCTCACCTCTGCACGATCCAAAGCTAGTTCTAAAGCTTGTTGCTGTAAAAAGTAAATAGTGTATTTGGTAATATTAGTTATTTTCACACAAAAATAATTTAATATACATATAACATTTTCCAATTAAGTGTTTAAATGTGTTTTGTTTTCTAAAACAGGTCTAACATTTTTATTTCTCTCCTCCACCCACCCCATTATGCTTAAGATATATGACAAAGAAAAAAATATTGCAGTCTCAGGAACCTGAGTATGATAACAAATTTATTAAGAAATGCTACAATGATTTTCTCTGACCATGCTTGTGCAGGCATATAGAACTGAGGGATAGATATGGTAACTACCATTTCATAAACTGCAACATTTTAAGAGCACCATTCAGGAAAATATATTGGTCATCAAGTATGTCATTACAGAGAAGCAAAGTCTAAAATCCCTTAATCTACTAGAAATCTTGAAAACCTGGGGGGTTGTTATGTTGGTACCTTATATTGACTTAGAAATCCTAATATAATGCAAAGAACCTATAATACAATGTTTCTAGGTTAGTGCCTAGCAGAAGTCCAATAAATAATAGTTATCCTTACCATGTTTTAATGAATTTTTAAGACACCATCAATTACATGTCTGGATTGTTATATGTAATATTAGGAAAGAAAAATATGCTGTCAATTGTGATTGTTAAGATGTCACTGACTGTAGACACATTATCAATTATTAAAATGTAAAAGCAAATGCATCTTAGAATTGATAAAAATACATTATCACATACACAATTTGAGATCTACTAGTAGTAGATCCCCACCCTTCATTCACTTCTGAGAGACCCTTATTGTAGGGCAAGAGGGAGAAATAAGAAGGTAAACTCTTATTTTCCTTATTTGTATAGCATTCTTTTGTAATGATACCTAAAAATAAAAGGTACTAGATTTTAAACAAAATTAAGCAAATATACCACCAATGATCCCTCTTTCTAGTTTTGTAGTCTGGGTATCACACAAAGTTAGAGCATTTTTCTTTCACAATGATGGTCATTTTTATTTTCACTAAGAGGCAAAGAGTTTTCATTTTTTATTTATAAGAACCTACACTTTTTATTTTGCAGACTCCAATTACTCAATCTACCAAGCTGCATAGAGTAAAAACTCCTAGCCCCCACTAATATCCCAAGAGGGTTGACAGAAGCATAAGTATTGCTACCCTTTGGAAATCATGCAAAGGCTGAAATGACCCTGTCATCCTAAACCTAAGGATGGAGAAACATATGATGACAAAACAGCTGGTCTTTTTAGACAGCAATTAAAACCCCACATTATCAAGCATCTAAATGGAGTAAGTATAAAAAAGTCTGAAATGCCCCATTATTTCAAAAGGTTGTTAAAATAAACGTACATCAATTTAATTTATTAAAAAATTATGTGGGCAGATTCCCAATGAAACGAGTTTCCAGGATTCAAGATGTGACTCGAGTATTTTCCAGCATAAAAACATACCTCTGAATATACACTCCTGACGAATACACAAGGTTCTTTTAGTTATTTTGGCCATAAAACCTTAAGGTAAATTTCTATCAAAAATTTATAAAAAACATGATCAAATGTATATTCTAGGACAATGTCAAATAATCAATTTTCTCAAGTAAATATTTTATCTTCTGAAATCAAAACTTTAAAAGGTCTAGTAAGATATACTTGCATACGTAAACATGGGCAACATTCATTCACTACTGCATTTAAATACTTAAGAGGGAAGTGATGAGCTAATATAAATGCAAAATATAAGGCAAGGTCAGAACCCCACTGTGTTAGCTCCACTTTTCTGTAATAGAGAAAAGGTAGACAGGCAAGATCTCAAGAAGAGAAGATATGTTTTCTGAGGTTTATTCAACATTGTGCTCAATGTTCATTTATTCTTACTGTCAAATGCTGCTGCTTCTTTAAAAGATTAGCGATTTTTTTTTTCTTCTTAACATTTAACGGCAAAAGTTAAATGCCCAATCCTAAGTATGTTTAGTGACTATAAGTGAATGGTGAGCAGAAATGTGCCATTAGAAGGCTAACACTAATGCTGCTTAAATGTTATTTTCAGTAAGGAGGTTAACATTTGTTTTTAAAATTTTTTTAAAAATCTAAATTAAGAGAAATTTTAAGATATGAGGAACTCTGCCCCCAAACTACTTGAATTTACACTCATCTTTGTTGCCAATGATGTGGACTACAGTAAAGACAGAAGTAATTGTTTTTTAAAACTTCACAAAAATAAGGACTGATAGATTATCTGTGTAACCTGGATACAACTGTAAAACTACATGGATAAATGAGGCCCCTAGAGAAGATTTTGCATGTGATTACTAAGTAATTTCCCAATTAGGGTAACTTAGGCAGCTTACAAGAATCTTTATGTATCATATAGATATTTTTATCAGGATGAGAGAAGAGAACATTCTAAGAATATTAACATACTGAGCTGTAGCTTACCATTGTGGTATAAAATAGGGGTCCAAAAGGAAGAAAACTTATGTGCGTTGACCAAGTGGGGTGAAAACCATATCTTTAGAAATCAATCTTAGAGAACTGTAAAAGCAAAAACAACAGAACCCCTATATTAACCAGGCTATTAAAAGATATGGCATTACTTAGCAATTAAAAAGGATAATTATTCGAGGCATGTATATTTCTAAGACACCTTTAAAATAATCAGTAACAATAAACTGTACATATCACAATTGAGCCACTCATTTTTTTTTGGTCTTTTTAGGGCCGCACCTGCAGCATATGGAAGTTCCCAGGGTAGGGGTCGAACTAGAGCTGTAGATGCCAACCTATGCCACAGCAAGGCCAGATCTGAACCTAGTCTGCGACCTGGATCATAGCTCACAGCAACACTGGATCCTTAATCCACTGAGTGAGGCCAGGGATTGAACCCAAATCCTCATGGATCCGAGTTGGGTTTGTTATTGCTAAGTCATGTCGGCAACTCCTGAGCCACTCATTTTCTTAAATTACGGCTGACTTACAATATGCCAATTTCTGCTGTATAGCAAAGTGACCCAGTCATATATATTAGCCATTCATTTTTTGAAAAGTACATTTTTAACTAGGTAGGGCCAGATACAGTTTGCAAGTTAAAATCATTACTCAGTTTCTTAAAAATATTTAACATTTAGGAGAGAAAATAAATATTTTTAAACTTCTTCAACCATCACTGCTGCTGCACTCACTGTCACCCTGGATTATTTTAACAGCCTGCCCTCTGGCCTTGGTCACTGTACAGTTCACTTTACAAATCATACATCTCAGCATACCTGCTAATAAAAGTCCTCCCAAACGTTCCAGCTATCTTCCAGTGCAGCTCCAGACCTTCCAGCCTTTCCCCTCCTCAAACAAGATACACTCCCTGAGAACCTCATTCCTCTAACACACAAGTTCTCATCCTCGAAGCACTACTGAGTAACCTTGCGGACCTTTAAAAGGTAGGATACCACCCTCCACTCTCCAGAGATTCTAATTAGCTGGTCTGGAGTAGCGCTCAGGGATCAGCATTTCTGAAGCTCTCTAGGGGATTCAATGGTGCTGCCTGTGTTGCTATATATGCTCTCTGCCTCCCGAAGACGGTATGTTTGCTCTCAGAGTGACCCTAAACGAGGCTTATTTTTAATCTAATTCTTTACATAACTCCTTGCAACCATCCGCCCCCCGCCCCGTGACCGTACACAGCTGAGCACATCTTTAAGTGACAGAAAACAGTATTTTCCATGTAAAATTGTTGTGGTTTGTTTTTGGTGAAACCAAAGCTTAAGTTTTACCAGTTCGGGTTTGAAAAAAAGGAGGGTGGAGAAAACAGGTAAAAAAACCCACAAACCACCAGAAATGACAACCACCGTAGAGGTTCCAGAAATAATAATTTTAAAAATAAATAAGACATTAATCCTACTCCAGAAGAGCTCGTGGGAAGTTTAAGATGAATTCAAGGTGAAAATTTTCTGATCAATGAATCCAAAGATGAAGATACACTAAGTAGAGGCAAAATTTAATGACTTTAAAATTAGATCTCTTGTCACTGAATGGAGGCGGAAGGGGGGGACTGGGTGAGAGGTTTGCTTAGCGACCTCTAAGTACCACAAAACACAGTAACTACGGACACCACTTAAAAACCAAACATGTTGACTGTACGCAGAATTTACTAGAACGCTATGAGAAAAATCACTGTAATTATCACCTCTATCTTACAGAATAAGGCTGTCACAACCAGTGGCTTTCCCAAGATCACACAACTGGACCGGAATTCAGACCCCTCTTTCTTTTAAATCTTAAAGATTCTTTTAGTAAATTTTACAACCTTCAGACCACTCAATCCAGCACCCGTTTTGAGATTTTTTTAAAGCAAAACATTTAAAATAAGGACTCGATTCCTCCTAATTTTGATCTAATTTTACATCATAACTAGTTTGATTTCTACCAGGGGCTTTGGGTTTTGTACCGGGAAAACGGAGCCCCTCCCCTGTGGAGACTATCGGAGATGGCTTCCAGGGGCAGCTATTCGCCAAGTTTATTTCCGAATTCCCAATAACCACGGCGAGGACCAGTATTCAATCCAATTTAAATGTCGCCATCAGTCTCACTGACTGCCCTGATCGACGTGAGTCTTCTCCAAAGGCTCGAGCTTTCGTTAACAATTCAGATTTTACCTGAAAAACGCCCTATCTCCACAGCGCAGCGAACAGCCTTTATTCAATATGGACACCGAGAAACCCGCCCCCAAAGAAGCTACGCAAAATTCTTGCGAGCTTCCGGAAATACCTGTAACCGGAACCCTAAAGTCAAGACTAAAATGAAAACCGTGGCTTGACACCCTCCAAGAGGTAGCGGAGGGGACCAACACCGACAGCAGCTCGCTCCTCAGGGCCCGCCGCGTCTGTAGGAACAACGTCTTCCTCCCGTCGGCTTTGGGCCCTGAAGCGGCGAAAAGCCACTTGGGAAATCGCTCGCTCACCTCTGACCCCGCCCCAATCTCGCGCGCTTACCCCGCCCGCCGAGGCCCACCTGTGCCCGGAGCCGCCTCGTGACGGCGCCGCTGGCTCGGCCGGAACGTGACGTGCAGCCTCGGCCCCGCGCCGCCAGCTGCACGCCAGCCAGGGGCTCGCTCCGCACGCCCTTTCGCCGGCGCAGCGCTGTAGCTCCGCCAATCGTCTGTTCCGGCGCCCGCAATTCGACTGGCGGGCTGGGCGGAAGTGGTGGAGCTGGGAAGGCGGGGCCGCGGTCGGGAGGCCAGATACCAGCACACTCCGGTTTGCGGTTGTTCCCCCGAGCTTTGTCGAGGCTCAGGCACCGTGGTGGGGCGAGGCCCACGAGCGCCTTCTCTGGCCCTACATCCAGGTCCGTAAAATGCGAAGTAGCCTGTGGCTGTTTGTGAGGTAGGGAGCCTTGTTGAATTTATACAGTGAAAGAAACGTGGAACAAGCGTCCCTTGCTGCCCAGCCCATCCTCCTGAAAGGGAAGACACAATTCCTGCATTTACTAGTCCCGGCCTTGCAGCTTTTGATAGAGTATTAATTGCCAATGAACTTAATGTTAAAAAACAGACACCTCACTGAAGGATAAACTGCATTGCAGTGCCTTATTGGTAATTTTGCACCTTTAAACAACCTAGGTTATTGGGGTTTGTAAACTTTTAAAAAATTATTGAGGTCAAACACCATAAATGAAACATTTTAAAGTGTTGAATTCAGTAGCCTTTATTATATGGACAAAGTTATGCAACCACTAACCATACCTAGTTCCAAAACATTTACATCACCCCTGTTAAATTATCACACCCCATTCTCTCTCCCAGACCCTAGCAGACAGACATAAATTGCTGTCAAGACTCTTAAGTATTTACCTAATCTGGGTGTTTCACATGAATGGAACGTGACTTTTTTTGTGTCTGTCTGCTTTCATGAAACAGTGTTTTCAGGTTCATCCACCTTGTTGCAAACAGTACTTAATTCTTTTTTATGACGACTATTTCTTATTGTTTATATAACAATTTATCCATCCATCCAGTGATGGACATTTTAATTGTTTACACCTTTCGGCTATTGTGACTAGTGCTGCAGTGAATATTTGTGTGGAAGTATTTGTTTGATTCCCTGTTTTCAACTCTTTTGGGGGTATATACTGTTAAATAAAACCAGAATCTGACAGTAACTGAACTGATAAAAAATAGATTTCATTCAAGAACTATTGCAGTAGGGAAAAAAGGTCTCAGTATAGAACTGGGCTCAGTTACAATAAAAACAGCGTTAACAAGTGGGGATTTATAGCCAAGAAGGAAGGGGGGAGGTGGATGGAAATTTCCTCAATCAGTCGTAAGGGCTAAATTCTGGCTAAACCGACTTGACAGGATTCTTAACAGAAGACAGATGAGGGTGATCAGATATTAAAGGTGGGGGATGAAGAATTTGATCAGAGGAGTTCTCTAGTGGCCTAGTGGTTAAGGACCCAGAAATTTCACTGCTGTGGCCATGGTGCAGATTTGTTCCTGGGCCTGGAAACTTCCACATGCCAATTAAAAAAAAAAAAAAAAAAGACTTTGATTATATTGAGAGCGATCAGATATCCAGGTAGGGGTTCTCTCTAACCTGACTTAACTGGGTTCTTATTACAGCTGGTTGATGCAGATCCCAAAAACCTGATGCTAAAGTGGAGGCTGAGAGAGCTTAGAGTAGCCTAGTTTAGTCAAGGAGAGGGTCTTTGCCCTACCCAGAAATGGAATTGCTGGATCATATGGTAATTCTACCCTTAAATATTTTCAGATTCAATAAAATGTTTTTCATAGTGGCTGACATTTTGCATACTGATAGCAATGTATGGCAGTTCCAATTTGTCCACATCTTCACCAACATTTTTGTTTTTGGTTATATAGCCATCCTAGCAGTTGTGAAATGGTTATCTCATTGTGGTTTTGATTTGCATTTTCCTCATAGCTAATAATGAGAATCTTTCTATGTTCTTATTGGGCATTTGTATGTATTTTTTTGAGAAATGTCTATTCAAGTCCTTTGCCCATTTTTAAATTGGGTCGTTTGTCTTTTTATTAAGTTATGAGTTCTTTATATATTCTGGATACTAGGCCCTTATCAGATATGTGATTTAAAAATATTTTCTCCACTCTGTAGGTTCTCCTTTCGCTTTCTTGCTAATGTTTTTTGATATACAAATATAAATTTTTGATGAAGTCTAATTTATGTGTTTTTTTTCTGTTGGGGATTACGATTTTGGTGACGTATTTGAGAATCTATTGCCAAGTACAAAGTCATAAGTATTGCTATAAACCAAACTCTGCACTTTGAGTAAAACAAAGCAGAAAGGGATTTATCACAAGGGATTCAACCTGCAAGCCATGAAACTCAAGGCTGTGGTGGCAAGGAGCTCCAGGTTGCTTACAGACCGAAGGATTTTTATAGGGTAAATGCAGAAGTAATTTGGCTTTTTCAGCTGATGCTTGTTTGGATCAGGGTGGTCGTGTAAAGGGAACAGGGAAGTCCAAAGATAGCTTGGACAGACTTAGTCTTTGGGGATTGGCTGGCGTCCTCTGCTGATTTCTGAGAAGAGCTAATATTTGGTAGGGTTAAATTTTGTCTTTCTTTATTATGCCTTTGTTGTCCAACTCCATTTTGTCCCCAGTATAAGTGATTCCATTTTAGTTTTTGTTCTGTAGGATTTACCCCTGTTTCTGTCTAAGAGTTTTATGGTTTTAGCTATTATATTTAAATCATGATCCATTTGAGTGAATTTGTATATACATTGTGTAGTAGGTCTTCATTTCATTCTTTTGCATGTTATCCCAGAACCACTTGTTTGTTTCTTTGTTTGTATCTTTTTACAGCCGAACCTAGGGCATATGGAAGTTCCCTGGTCCAGGGGTCAAATCATAGCTTCAGCTTGCAGCAGTGCCGGATTCTTAATGCACTGAGCAAGGCCAGGAATCAAATCTGCATCCTCAGAGACAACATTGGGTCCTTAACCCACTGAGCCACAATGGGAACTCCCCAGAACCATTTGTTGACGAGAATATTTCTATCTTCAATGAATGGGCTTGATGTCATTGTCAAAAATGAGTTTGCTGTAGCTGAATGGATTTGTTTCTAGACTGTTAATTCTATGCAGTTGATCTGTCCTATGCCAGTACTACATTGTAGCTTTGTACTAAATTTTAACATTGGAAAGTTTAGGTCCTCCAGTTTTGTTCTTCTTCTACAATTTTGTTTTGGCTGTTAAGGCCCCTTTGCAATTTATTATGAGTTGGAGGATCTAACTTTTCCATTTTTGCAAAAAAGAAAACTGGGACTTGATAAGGATTGCATTGAATTAGTAGATCTCTTTGACAAATATTGTTTTCTTAAAATATTAAATCCTCCAATCCATGGACATGATGTCTTTCCATTTATTTAGGTCTTAATTTCTTTTAGCAATGTTTGTACTTTTCAGAATACAAATCTTTTATCTCTCTAGGTGGTTTATTCCTACAAATTCCATTTTTTGGAATGTTACCTTAGTCTGCTCAGGGCTGCTATAACAAAATGCCACAGAATGGATGCCTTAAAGAACAGAAATTTCTTTCTCACAGTTCTGCAATCTGGCAAGTCCAAGATAGGGTGCTGACAAATTTATTTTCAGTTCTTGTCTTGGCTTATGGGCAGCTACTTTCTCCTGGTGTCCTCACATGATGGTGATGCAGACAGAGGGAGTTCTGTTATCTCTTCTTATAAGGATACTAGGCCCTCTCTCCAAAAACAATTACATTGGGAGATAGGACTTCAATATATGAATTTTAGGGGAATACTATTTAGTCCATAGCAAAACTATTATAAATGGGATTGTTGCTTAATTTCCATTTCAGATTATTCATTGTTGGTGTATTAAAAAGCAACTGTTCTTGGGTGTCGATCTTGTACTTTGAAAACTTGCCAAATTTGTCTATTAGTGCTAATAGTTGTGTGTGTGTTGGTGGGTGGGTGTGTTTTTTAAAGTTTCTATATCTAGGATCATGTCATCTGTTAATTGAAAAAGTTTTACTTATTCCTTACAATTTGGATGCCTTTTATTTCCTTTCTTTCCCAAATTTCTCTGGCTAGAGTCATTCCTTCATTTTTGGGAATTGGTTCAAGCAATTGTAGAGCCTGACAAGTGTGAAATCTGCAGGGAAGGCCGGTAGGATGAAAATAACAGCGCTTTGTTGTCTAACAAGGCCTGCCCTCAAGGGAAACTAATTAACCAAAGCCTTATCCACTGGAATTTTATCACAGCCTAGCTGACCTGAGGAGAAAGGCTATACCCAAGTCCAGCCCATTGTAGCCATTCTCTCTCACCTTTGAATGGGGGAATCTGAGTTCACAGTTCAGGGACAGGGGATCACTAAAAGTCTAAGACCTAATCAAAGGACTCTAGAGTGCTTCCCCTCTCCAAACCTTACCACCACATCACTGAAAGCCTATTTACAGCAGTTCTCTTACCCAGGACATCATGTCTGGCTATCTAGAAAAATTGTAAGTCATACTAAAAGACCAGAAATACAGTTTGAAGAGACAGAACTAACATAACAGCCAGACATGGCATAGATGTTGAAAATTATCAGACTGGCAATATAAAACTATGATTAATGAAGTAGAAACCATCAATGTAGAAAATAAACTACAGGGACTATAGTCAATATTTTATGATAACTACAAATGGAGTATAACCCTTAAAATTGTGAATTACTATATTGTACACCTGTAACTTATATAATGTGCATCATCTATACTTAAATAAAAAAATGAAACCATGGAGTTCCCATCGTGGCTTAGCAGTTAGCGAACCCAACTAGCATCCATGAAGTTGCACGTTCGATCCCTGGCCTCACTCAGTGAGGTAAGGGTCCGGTATTGCCGTGAGCTGTGGTGTAGGTCGCAGACATGGCTCGTATCCCACGTGGCTGTGGCTCTGGTGTAGGCTGGCGGCTACAGTTCCGATTGGACCTGTGAACCTCCATATGCTGTGGGTGTGGCCCTAAAAGACAAAAAGACCCCCCTCCCCAAAAGAAACCACCTATGATTAATTTGCTAAGAGATCTATTGAATAAGAGCCTGAAAGAACAGATGGGCAATGTAAGCAGAGAGATGAGAATCCTAAGAAAGAGCCAAAAAGAAATGGTGGAGTTTAAAAAAAAAAAAACAAAAACAACCCATTGTAAGTGAGATGAAGCCTTCCTTTGATGGACCTATTAATAGACTGGTCATGGCTGAGGAATAATGGTTGCCAAATAACCATTAGGTGGAACAGTAAAAGGGAACTTTATAAGGAATGGATCAGGCTTTCAACATTTGATCATCTTAACATAGAAAAAGTGAAATGATCAAGTATTATATGGCCCTAGATATGTATTTCCTATTATTATATTTATGAACTGTCTTCATAAAAACAGAAATTGAATCTGAATTGAATCAAGCCTCTAGATCTAACTACTAGTTTACTTGAATAGAGAGGCACAGAGAAACATGTTAAAGTGATAGCACGATAATAAAATCTGCCCAATACATTGTGGTAAAATGTAGGGAAGTTGAATGTGAATTAGCCATGTATTAAGGAATTACTGTTAACTGTCATGGGCTGAATTGTGCCCCCTGCCCACCCCAACATACAAATTAATACGTTAAAGCATCTAATGCCTAGTACATCAAAATACGATGCTTTGAAGAAGTGATTCAGTTAAATGAGGCTGTTATAGTGGGCCGTAATCCAGTATGTCTGGTAACCTCTTAAGAAGAGATTAGGGCACAGAGAGAGAGATGGACAGACAGAGGCCAGGGATGCCAGAGCCCAGAGAAAAGACCTTGTGAGGGTTTAGCGAGAAAGGGCTGTTTACAAGCCAAGGAGAGAGGCCTCCCAGAAAACCAACCCTGCTCTCACATCAGTCTTAGATTTCAGCCTCCAGACTCTGAGAAAATTAATTTTTGTTGTTTAAACCCCCTAGTCTCTGCTGTGTTACTATTGCAGCCCTGGCAAACTAATATAATAACATTAGTGGAATAGTGATTTTTTTTTTTTTTTTTTGGTTATGAGACTAAGACAAATGGACTTTATTAGAGATAAAAAATGTAGCATTTACAGGTAAATAAATAAATAAAAGAATAAACAAAATTCTGTTAGGATTTAAAATCCTCTTTATATTATATGCTAAGTATAATGTTTATATGTAAACCCATTTATCTATCTTATTCCTTGAAAAAAAGGAGGCAGCTTCAAACCTGTAATAAATGTTCAATGTATCCAAAATATATATTTCAAAGTTTAAGCTTTGGTGGATAAATGGTTGTCTAGGACAGTGCCTTAAAAAGAAATTGAGGTGTTCTCTCTGTGGTACATTGGGTTAGTGATCCAGCTTGTTTCTGTGGAGGCACCAGTTCCATCCAGTCATGCCTTTGTATCTGACTAGTTATTTATGAAAAAGAAAGAAGACAAAGGAACATGTTAAATGACATTCTAGGGATGCAGTCAGCCAGATCCAGAATATAGGAAATTATAGGACACTGTTTCCTCACAAATATATCAAAAGGAAAAGGGGGTAGGGTGTGGTGGGAGAACGTATGTATTAAATAAATTGTTGAAAATAAACTATAAAAATTTGAGACAACATTGAAATTTGAACAATGATTACATATGCAAAAATATTAAGGGAATATTACTACTTTTAAAGTTATGATAATGGTACTGTGGCTTTTTCAAGAAAAAGAGTCTTTTTTTTAAAAACATATATCCTGCAAGAATAAATAGTGAAATGTTCATAGATGAAACGATATGTTTCAGGTTTGCTTACAAATAATTCATGTGACAGGAATGGGGGAGATGGGTTTGGATTTAGGTAAATCAACATTAGCCATGAATTGATCATTGTTGAAGCTAGTGGTTGGAAGGCCTTTTTCCTTTTTCCTTTTTTTTTTTTTTTTTTGGTCTTTTTAGGGCTGCACTGCACATATGGAATATTCCAGCCGAAGGGTCGAATCAGAGCTGCAGCTGCCAATCTATGCCACAGCCACAGCAACATTGGATTCAAGCCTCATCTGCGACCTACACCACAGCTCACGGCAGCACTAGATCCTTAACCCACTGAGTGAGGCCAGGGATTGAACCTGCATCCTCGTGGATACTAGTCGGATTCGTTTCTGCTATGCCACGATGGGAACTCCCATTTTTGTTCTTGTGTTTCTCTGTCTGACCTACTTCATGTGGTAACCCTATTTTTAGTTTTTTAAGGAACCTCCAGAGATGTGAATTTTTATGAAAGCCTTTAACCTCCCCTCCCCAGTCATCCCTTTGAAATGCAATCATCAAGGAGGCTATGCTTCTATCTCCCATTGTCTGCTGAGAGAGAAGGAGCCTAACTTCAGTGGTGCCAAGATCCAGGTTTTAAAATTGCTCCTTGTCATCAAGATGAAAGAAAGTTTACGTTTCCTTTGAGTAAAGCCAGTTAACACAGGTGGTCTACAACCCCCTCACTGCAGCTCTTAAAACCTTCCCTGCTATAAACTTCTGTGCTTCAAAGGACGCAAGCAGCAGAGTGAAAAGTCTCATGGACTTGGAGAAAATACTCGCAAATCATATAGCTGATATGGCATTAAAATCTAGACTATATTAAGAACCCCTACAATTTAACCACAGAAACCAACTTGGTTAAAAATTGGGCAAAGGAAGAGCTTCTGGGTTGGTGAAAGCATTCACATGCCTGGAGGGTGGAGCCATCCTGGTTCCTTGGGAACAGAAGGACCCTTCCATACTTTGTCCTCTGCATGTCTTCCTCTATTTTCTTTACAGTATCCTTTATAATAAACTGCTAAACTTTTTTTTTTTTTTTCTGGTGATACCTACAAGCGTATTCTTCTGGATGATCATTTGTGTCATTTTATCAAGAAAGATTATTTCAAGGGCATTTTGAATTATGAGTGCTAACAAGCTATGTGAGGGTTTTTTTAGTTTTTAGGTTTTTTTTGTTTGTTTGTTTGTTTTGAAACATAGGAGAATGCTGTTTGGAGAGAATGAGAAAATAAGATGAAAGTGATAGTAGGACCAGTGTCTAAAATGAGTTTGCAATAGTTTCCTAAGTTGCCTTGAAAGATATGTATACTTTATTCCTGCATTTTATAAAAATTGGAAGTCAAACAGATTATGATATATTTTTCATTACTCGAGAACATAGAACTGTTTTCTCTCATATGTTTAGCTGTTTTGTCTTTGAACCTTTGTACTTCTATCAGTGTAATACTGAAGGAAGACTGTCTTAAGTTTTATTGAAGACTCAGCAATATTTTCATTTTTATTGATTGCGCCAGAACTAAATGTATCTTGGCAGAGAAAAGGCGCTGTTTGCTACTATTTGAATTACCCGCTGCCCATGGGCTTAATTGTCCATCAGCCCTATAGAAGTATGTAGATTTATTTGGAAAGCCTGAAAATGAGATTGATCCAGTGATGAATTCTAAGAAAGAAGCTGGAGAAAACACTGAAAACAAATACACTTCTATTATCTCCTACCTCAGCATCTACGGTGCTCCATGATAGAAAACAAAGGAAAATATTTTTGACAAATAGCAACATTTCTGGCTGATTTTTAGCTGTAGGCTTATGAGCGAATAGATGTGTGTGACACGTGTAATTATTGAACTGTTACTGTGTGTGTGGTACTGAGCAGCTCATATCCTAATATACCTCATTTTAATGTTTCAAATGATGTCATCAAAAACTCTTTGTGGTATATACCTACAGGGCCTACAGAGTCATAAATTTGGCTGTCATCTCTAATAACCAGCTATATGTTGGGTGAATTCTTATAGGTGTAGAAATATCAAATTATCAGACCATTTTCTATACTTCTATTGTGAAAGGTTTGAGGGAATCTATAAACACTAACTCATATTTGCTATGAAAAGATTTTACCCATCGCTGAATCATAACTTGGCCTATGAAAATTATTATTATTTGGCTCCCTTGGAGAGGCAGATAATTTGCTTAATACGGACAAGTGCTTTTCTCCTGAGAGGGAATAGTTTTACTAGCCTGTGCCTCTTAGGATCAGAAATATAATTTTAATTTTTTCTTTGGTATTAACTTCTTTGAACTGGCAAGAGAACCAGTCATTTTATGAAACTACCAATCCAGTGAAATAATATGATATTTACATTCAAAGCAATTAGGTTACCACTTCAATTCTGTTCTGTAACTCAAAGTGCAATAAGAAACTTGAAAAAAAGTGGGCAAAGGACTTGAATAGACATTTCTCTGAAGATGTACAATAATCATATGAAAAGATGCTCACCATCACTAATCATTAAGGAAATGCAAATAAAAACTATAGTAAGCCACCACCTCACATACTTTGACATGGCTATTATCAAAAAACCAGAATAACAAGTATTGGCAAGGATATGGAGAAATCAGTATTCTTGGACATTGCAGGTGGGGTGTAAAATGGTACAGATGCTATGGAAAACAGTGGTTCCTCAAAAAGTTCAGCACAGAATTATGTGCTCCAGCAATTCTACTTCTAGGTATGTTCCACAAGGAATTGAAAGCAGAGTCTTAACCAGATATTTGTACATCAGTATTTATAGTAGTGTTATTCACAATAGTCAAAAGGTGGAAACAACCCAATGTCCATCAACAGATGAATTTATAAGCTGTGGTATATACATACAATAGAGTATTTTTCAGTCTTGAAAAGGAATAAAAAACTCTTAACACATGCGACAAGATGGATGAACCTTGAAAACATTATGCTGAATGAAATAAGCCAAACACAAAAGGACGGTTACTATATGAATCCACCAAATGAGGTATCTACAATAGTCAAATCCTTAGAGACAGAAAGTAGAACAGTTTATCAGGGACTGTGGTTGGGAGGAAAGGGAAATTTTTGTTCAGTGAGTATTGATTTTTCATTTTGGAGGATGAAAAGTTCTGGAAATAGATAATGCCGATACACATTTGTTACTGTACGTAATGCCACTGAGTTGTATATTTAAAATAAGTTATAATAGTACATTTTATGTATATTTTACCGTAATAAAAAAATTTAAAACTACTAAAACAACTCTCCCATTCTTTGTTTCAGCAGAGTTGAGTTCTGACTGTGCTCTGATCTCCCATTACCTGTTTAGATAGCTTTGAGTAAAGTCTTCCTTACCTATTTAACTTAGTTGGGAACAGTTTTTGCTTGGACAGTTTGTAGTTCTGGCATTGCATTATATATAGTTATTTGAGCACATCTGTTTCTCTGTGGCATTTAAAGTTATTTGAAGTAAGGAACCGTATTGTGTTAATACTTTCATCATCCAGAATGTATATCCTGGTGTCCTTACAAATTAGAGCCTCAAAAAATTTTTGCTAAAAATGATTTAAATTGTTTCTAGTATACATGGAGAGTTTTCTTGTGTATAGGTGACATCTTGTGGCACCAGATGGAATAACCTCTACTGTATTAATATTTTCCTCAAAAAAAAATTTTGTTCTCTTTTTTTAAAAAAAATCAAGATCCTATATTCCTACTCCTTCTCCTTATTCTTCTTCTTTCTTCTTCTTCTTCCCAACACCCACAGCATGTGGAAGTTCCTGGCCCAGGAATTGAACCCACGCCAGAGCAGCGACCCAAGCTGCTTCAGTGACAAATCTATAATCCTCAACCTGCTGCACCAGAAGAGAACTCCCTGTATGTCTTCTTGAAAGTTTTCCCCAAATAAGCATTGTTACAATCAGAGGGTAATAGGCAAATATTATTGCTAAAGGATGTTTTTTTTTCCTCCTGGGGTAGAGCCTACCTGGGACAATTCCTGGCTGGATCACCACAGCCCCCACCAAGTTGGGAAAATCACCAGACTTTTTAGAGTTTCCCTAAATCATTGTGATAAGTTTATTAATAATTGGCATAAGGATGGTAGTTGAAACCAAGGAAAAGGAGAAGTATGTGTGTTGGCTGTAGAAGCAAAAGGTTTTGCAAAGAATCCTGAGTCAGTTGTATGGCTGGTTATCTTTAGGGAAGTTTTTGTGCTTGAAAAAACTATTTACAGCTGCCAGTGTTTTAATGACTATTCAATTTATTAAAATTGTAGACTTACAAATTTAGATATTTTAAGCCTTAAAGCTCAGTGTACTTATTTTATTATAAGCTTAGTAAATTTTGTTTTGATTAAAAGCAATCTCTTTTTATAACTCTTTAGAGGATTCTTGAGTTTGAGAACCATAAGAGGGGTTTCGAAATGACTATGCAAGCATCTCTAATTCTTGAATTATTGTCTCAGGCCATAAACAGTACATTTTATAGGTTTGGCATGAAGATCTCATAGCGTGGTCCGTTCTTTTTGGCACAGGTCAAACCCTAGTTTCCTTTAGTCAACAGCGGTTTCAGGAGAGTATTCCTGACCTGCTCCCAAGAGTGACTCTGATGAAGAAAGCAAGCAGAGGAAAATAAAAGAAAATAAAGCAGAAATGGAAAGCAGAGTTACATAGCAGTCCCCAGTACAGAACTTGACTTTTTGTCTCTGCCTCTTTCTTCCTTTCTTTAGGCAAACTTACTGAACCAGTACTGGTGAAACTGCACCACTATGAATATTTCGAGGACTTGCTGATTCATGTTTGCATCTCTAATGCCTACTGAAATCTGAGTACTTGTTCATTCATTCATTCAAGAATTATTCGTTGATAGCCTGTAATATACCAGGTATGGTCCTAACTGCTATTTTGACTAAATAGACAAAAATTCATGTCGTCATAGAGAAACAATGTAGTGGGAGAAGACAGACAATAAAAATAAGTAAGAAGAACACACAGTATGTTAGATATATCAATATCCTCCAGGCAAAGATCTCCAGGAACGTACCTGTAGTGGAACAACTTGGGTTTATTACTTGCTGCGATGAGGGGGAACTGTAACCTTGGGGAACTGTAACCTGCAGTGGGTGGGTCTCAGTGAGAGGGTGTTAGAAAGAACCTATTACAGGATTTAGGCTTTGGCTGGGTAATTTTGGGGAGGGTCTAATAAATGGAGATTTTATTTGGATTGCATATTGTCAGAAAGCAGGGACAATTTTATAATTAGGTGTCCTTGTCTGTTGTCACACTCTGAGATTATTTATGTCCAACAGGAGAACACTGTGGCATAGCTGTGCACATCAGGCCAATTTCCAGATTTCAGGGACTTTTACTTTTTCTGATGGTAAGTCTCATGAAGGGAAAATAAATCAGGGGGAGGGGATAGGGAGTTGTCGGTGGGGCTAGACAAGTAGACAAGAGTGGCTCTGATTTACACCGGGAGAGCTAATGAAGGACTCCATGAGTAATTAACGTGTGCACAAACATCTGAAGGAGGTGAAGAGAAAGGTGGGGAGATGAATGGGGGGAAAAGGGGACTCCTTGGCACATTCTAGGAACAGTAAGGAAACCATAGGGCTAAGTGATTTGTTAACAAAGATAAGAGAAATGACTCAAACTAAGATACTGTTGCTAGATATAGAGTGCCTAACCCAGTTATCCAGCACTGAATGGAGTTCATACTGACTTTTGCAGGCCTTAGGTCAAGACCAACCACTTTTTGGTATGCTAATTAAGGGTATTGACTCAGGATTGGATTAGTGTAGACTGAATTATTTTTGAAAGAAGTTTAGGAGTTCCTGTTGTGGCTCAGGGGTTAACGGACCCCATCAAACCCATGGGGACGAGGATTTGATCTCTGGCATCTCAGTGGGTTGGGGATCCAGTGGTGCCGTGACCTATATTGTAGGTCACAGACGCTGCTCGGATCTCACGTTGTTGAGGTTGTGTTGTAGGCTGGTGGTGCAGTTCCGATTCAACCCCTTGCCTGGGAACTTCCGTGTGCTGTGGGTGCGGTCCAAAAAAGACAAAAATAGATAAATAAATAAATAAATAAGTAAACAAAAAGAAGCTGTAAGCAGACTTCATCTCTCAAGCATTGTCTAAGAGCAGTTTCCCAAACAGATGATGAGCTTTGTGCTGGTACAGAGCATTCAGATATCTGCTAAATGCTTTAACCCAGTAATGGGGCCTCCCTAAACAGATTCCACATGGAGAACACGAAATCATCTTAAAATGTGTGTGTTGAATGAAAATAAATTTTGAGTTATGGAAGCTCTTTCATAACAATGCTTTAAACATATGCTGTGTAAATTTTCACAAATGTCAGTCTCATTGGGCATTTTAACTGCTTATGAAATAGGTAGGAATCTTCCCATTTATATTTGATTGAACCATATGAAATTGCTGTATTTTACTGAGCTACAAAAATGGCAATTATATGTGGTCCTACCCAAAAGGTGAGAAATTGGAGAGGTTAAAAGCAAAGGAGAGTTAGTGGTAGAGTTTAGCAACTCCTGTATTTATGTCTCTAGCCTAGATTACTGCTCCTGGACTCTAGACTCATCAACATCTCCTCTTAAACATCTAGTAAACATTTAAAGTTTAATATGATAAAGACTGCTCCAATCAAAAGACATAGAATGGCTAAATGAATTTTTTTAAAAGTATATGTTCTCTCACTTTAGCTTTAAGAATTCTTATAGACTGAAAGTGACAGGTTTAAAAAAAGATATTCCATGCAAATGAACACCAAAAGAAAGCAGGCATAGCTATACTCATATCATACAAAATAAATTTCAAACCAAAGAATATAATAACTGCTAAGTAAGGTCATTATGCAATGAAAAAGAGGTAAATCCAACAAAATAGTGTAACATTTGTAAATATGTACTCAACATGGGAGTATCTAATTACACATATCACAAATAATAACAGACCTGAAGAGAGAAATAGACAGCCATAGAATAGCAGTAGATGACTTCAGTACCCTGCTTTCAATAATGGGTAGATCATCTCGACAGAAAATCAATAAGGAGATATTGTACTTAAACTACATGTTACATCAGATGGACTTAACAGATATATGTAGAATTTTCTATCCAAAAGCAGCAGAATACCATTCTTCTCAATCGTACATGGAACATTCTCCAGGATAGATCAAATGTTATGCCACAAAATAAGTCTTAATAAACTTAAGAGATTGAACTATATCAAGCATTCTTTCCAGCCACAGTGGTATGAAACTAGACATTAATTATAAGAAAACTGGAAAATTCATAAATATATGGAGATTATACAATATGCTCCAGCATAACCAATGGGTAAAATAAGAAATCTAAAGGGCAATCAAAAATATTTTGAGGCAGGAGTTCCCCTTGTGGCGCAGTGGAAATGAATCTGACTAGGAACCATGAGGTTGTGAGTTTGATCCCTGGCCTCCCTCAGTGGGTTAAGGATCTGGTCTTGCTGTGGCTGTAGAGTAGGCTGGCAGCTGTAGTTCTGATTAGACCCGTAGCCTGGGAACCCCCATATGCTGAGGGTGCGGCTCTAAAAAACAAAACAAAACAAAAAAAATGTTTTTGAGACAAATGATAATGGAAAAATAACACATCAAAACTAATGGGATATAACAAGCCATTCTGAGGTAAGTTTATAGCAATAAACACCTATATAAGAAGCAAAAAAGATCTCAAAAAATACAACTTTATACTTCAAAGGACTAGAAAAAAAATCTAAGCCTAAATTTAGTATAAGGAAGGAAATACATAACAAGTATTAGAGTAAAAATAAATAAACTTAAGACAATAGAAAAGATCAATGAAACAGCTTTTTTTTTTTTTTTTTGAAAAGATGAAGTTGACAAACCTTCAGCTAGACTCACCAAGGGAAAAGAGAATCAAATAAATACAATTAGAAATGAAAGAGGATACATCACAACTGTTAGCATAGAAATGCAAAGGATAATAAGAAATTGCTGTGAACAATTATATGCCAACAAATTGGGCAACCTAGAAGAGATGGAAAAATTCTTTTTTTTAAATTTTCTTTTTAGGGCCACACCCACAGCATATGGAGGTTCCCAGGCTAGGGGTCACATCAGAGCTACAGCGGCCAGCCTATGCCACAGCCACAGCAACGGCAGGATCCGAGGTGCATCTGTGACCTACATCACAGCTCACAGCAATGCTGGATCCTTAACCCAGTAAGTGGGGCCAGGGATCAAAGCCGCAATCTCATGGGTCCTAGTTGGATTCGTTTCTGCGGCACCACAATGGCAACTCCAGAAAGATTCTAATAAACATACAATCTACTAAGATTAAATCATGAAGAAATAAAAATCTCAACAGAGCAGTTGCTAGTAAGGCTATTGAATTAGTCATCAAAAACCTCCCAACAAGCAAAAGTTCAGGACCAGATGCCTTCATAGGATTATGCTAACCACTTTAAGAAGAATTAATACCACTTTTTTTTGCAAATTCTTTAAAAAAATAGAAGAGGAGAGGACTTTTTTTCAGATTCATTTTATGAATTCAGAATTACCCTAGCACCAAAGCTGGACAAGGAGACTATAAGAAAAGAAAATTACAGGTCAATATCACTGATAAACATAGATGCAAAAATCCCCAACCAAATATTTGCAAACCAAATTCAAGATTACATTAAAATAATTATATACCATGTTAAAGCAGGATTTATTCCTGGGATGCAAGGATGAGTCAACATCTGCAAATCAATATGATACATCATATTAATAAAATGAAGAAAAAAAACTATACTTTGATCTCCATAAATGCAAAAAAAATTATGTTGCAAAAATCAACAATCATTTGTGATAAAATATCTCAACAAACTGAGTGTAGAGGGAACATACCTTGATACAATGGCCACGTATGACAAGCCCTCGACTCACATCATACTCAGTTGTGAAAAGCTGAATGTTGGAAATCCTAGATAGAGTTAGACAAGAAAAGTAAATAAAAGGCATCCAAATTGGAAAGGAAGAACTAAAACTCTGTTTGTAGATGGCATGATATTATATATTGAAGACCTAAAGACATCACCAGAAAAGTGTTAGAATAATCAAAATCAGTAAATTTGCAGGATACAAAATCAGTATACAAAAATTAGTGCACTTGAGAGTTCCCATTGTGTCTCTGTGTGTTAAGAACCGGTCTAGTAGCCACGAGGCTGCGGGTTTGATCCCTGGACTCGTTCAGAGTGTTAAAGGATCTGGCATTGCCGTGAGCTGCTGTGTGGCGGCAGCTCGAATCCAGCATAGGCTGGCACCTGCAGCTCCTATTAGACCCTCAACCTGGGAACTTCCATATGCTGCAAGGGTGGCCCTAAAAAAACAAAGAAAAATTCATTTCTACACACTAATAACTATTAGAAAGCAGTATTGAGAAAACAACTCCATTTAGAATTGCATTGAAAAGAATGAAATACCTGGGAATAAATCTAATTAAGGAGGTAAAGATCTATACAACAAAAATTATAAGATGATGAAATAAATTGCAGACATAAATAAATGGATAGTCTGCGCTTATGAATTGGAAGAATTAATATTGTTAAAATATCTATACTGCCCAAAGTGATCTGCAGTTTTATTACAATCCCTATCAAAATTTCAATGGTATTTTTCACAGAAATAAACTCCTAAAATTTGTGTGGAACCACCAAAGATCCCAATGGCCAAAGAAATCCCGAGAGAGAAGAGCAAAGCTAGAGTTATCCCATTTCCTGATTTCAATCAATATTACAAAGCTATAGTAATCGAAGCATAAAACAGACACATAGATCAATGGAATGGAATAGAGAACCCAGAAAGGAAGCTATGTATATATGGTTAATTAACTCACAACAATGGAACCAAGAATATACAGTGAGGAAAGGATAGTCACTTCAATTAATGGTATTGGGAAAACCAAACCACTGTATTACACTATACATAAAAATTAATTCAGAGTGGATTAAAGACTTGAACTCAAGTAAGACTTCAAGTCAGAAAATTTGAGGAAAGCATGAGGTGAGCCCCTTTACATTGGACTTAGCAATTAGTTTTTGGATTTGACACTGAAAACAAACACAACAAAAGCAAAAATAAACAAGTAGGACTCAGTCAAATTACAAAACTTCTACATAGTGAAGAAAATCATCAGCAAAATGAAGAGAAAACCTATGGAATGGGAGGAAGTATTTGAAAATCATGTGTCTGATGAAGAGTTAATATCAAAAATCTGTAAACTCATATAACCCGGCAACAACAAAAAGCATTAAAAAATCAGCAGAGCGATAAAATATACATTTTTCCAAGAAAACATACAAATGGCCAACAGGTACATGAAAAATGTGCTTAACGTCACTAACCATCAGGGAAATGCAAACAAAACCACAGTGAAATATCACCTCACACCTGTTAGAATGGGTACCATCAGAAAGACAATAGACAACAAGTATTGGTGAGGATGTAGAGAAAAGAGAACCATCATGTACTAATGGTGGGAATGAAATTGATGCAGCCACTGTGGAAAATTATATGGAGTTTCCTGAAAAAAAATATGAATTGTTTACCATTTGATCTAGCAATTCCACTCTGGTTCTTTATCTGAAGGAAACAGAATCACTGATTTGAAGATATATCAGGACTCCCAAGTCTATTGCAGTATTATTTACAATAGTCAAGATACGGGAACAACCTCAGAATCCATCCACAGATGAATGGATAAGGAAGCAGTGAGGTCTCTCTCCCGCCTTCTCTCTCTCTCCACATATATAAAATAGTCAATAGAATATTATTCAGTAATGAAAAAGGAAGGAAACCGTAATGTTGGGGATGACATGTGTGGACTTGAGGTTATTATGCTAAGTGAAATATGTCCTGTAGGAAATACAAATGCTGTCTGATCTCACTTATGTATGAAATGTAAAAATGAACTCATAGAAACATAACAGATTGGTGATTGCTGGAGAATGTTAGGGAAGTGAAGGAGGGTGGTCAAAAGGTACTGATTTCCCATTATAAGATAAATAAGATCAGGGATATAATGCACAGCACGATGACTATAGTTAACAATATTGTATATTTTTGAGAGTGAGTTTTAAAGGTTGTCTTCTCAAGAAAAAAATTGTAACTGTGAGATAATCGATATTAATTAGACTTATTGTGATCATTTCATTATATATCAAACCATTGTGTTGTACACCTGAAACTAATATAATATTGTATGTCAGTTATATCTAGGGGAAAGAACACAGTCCAAAGTGACCTTCAAATTCAGCACCAAGTCTTCTCCTACCATCTTTCCCATCTCAGTAAATGGCAACTCCATCTTTTCAATAGCTCAGGCTAGGAAACTGGCCTTCTTTGGCTTCTGTTATTTTCTCACACTCATATTTAGCCATCAGTAAATACTGTGAGCTCTACTTCTGAAATATAACGAGAATGCAGCCACTTCTTACCATGCTGTCCAAGGCGCCTTTTTCTTTCTTCTAGATTATGGTAATAGCTTCTTAACTGGTTGCCTGTTGACAGTCTGCTTTCCATACAGAATTACCTTTTATAAATATCTAAATCTGATTATATCACTTCTCTGCTAAAAATGCTCTGATGACTTCACATAGCCAAAGTCATTAAAAATGCTACAAAACCCTTTATTTTTCACAGCTCCATGACCTTTTTGATCTATCTTCTTTAACCCATTTCTGCTTCCAGGTTTTTGCGTTTGTAGTTTCTTCTATTTGTAATTCTCTTCTTTAAAAAAAAAAAAAAATTCCTGAGTTCCCCTTGTGGCCTAGTGGTTAAGAAATCCAACTAGTATCCATGAGAATGTGGGTTCGATCCCTGGCCTCACTCAGTGAGTTAAGGATCCAACATTGCCGCAAGCTGCAGTGTAGGTTGCAGATGGAGCTTGGATTCCGCGTTGGTATTACTGTGGTGTAGGTAGGCTGGCAGCTGCAGCTCAGATTTGACCCCTACGCTGGGAACTTTCATATGCTGTGATTGTGGCCCTAAAAAAGAAAAAAATAATTAAATTTAAAAATTCCAATTGTAAATACTATGTATTTCTAAGAGATCATTTAAAAAAGTAATCTTAATACCAATATCACACCATAAAAGTAAACTATGATTCCAGTGTATCATCTGATACACAGTCAGGGTTTACATTTCCTAAGTTTTCACAGCTAAGATTTTTTTATTCAAATCAGGATCTAAACAAGGTCCACAATTGTATTTGCTTAATATGTCTCTTAAGATACTTTTAATCTATGAAGTTCTTTCTCCCTTTTTTTATGTTCTTTGATTTTTTTTTAGAGATTGAGCTTTTTGTGAGGTAGAATTTCTGATATTATAGTTTGATATTGTTTAACATGTTTATCTCCTTTTTATTTCTCTTAACCTGTTTATTAGATCTCAAAGCTAGATCAGAATCAGGTTTGATATTTTTCACAAATATTTCATAGGTGTGTTTGTATGTTGCCTTTTGCAACGTTATCACTATGCTATAGATTGTTTGCTAGATTTAAATACTCCTGTATCCTAGAAGTTCAGGTCACTTTATTTTTTAAAAAGTTTTTTTGTCTTTTTAGGGCCGCAGCCTAGGTATATGGAAATTTCCAAGCTAGGGGTCCAATTGTGATGTTAAGATAGTTTGGTAGATTTAGGTATTGAATTAATTCATTTTAGCCACTAGAGGTCAGGACTTTATTTTAAAAATAAACACTTCATGAAGGATCCAGACTTAAGTTTTGTAAGTGAGGAAAAAAATCTGTTAATGAGGTGTCTCTTAGGTTTGCTGAGGGAGGAACGTGCAAGGCCAAGTTGGTAAAGCAAAAGACATTTATTTTTATTTTTTTTATTTTTTCTCTTTTTGTATTTTTTGTTGCTATTTCTTGGGCCGCTCCCACGGCATATGGAGGTTCCCAGGCTAGGGGTCGAATCTGAGCTGCAGCCACCAGCCTACGCCAGAGCCACAGCAACGCGGGATCCAAGCCGCGTCTGCAACCTACACCACAGCTCACGGCAACGCCAGATCCTTAACCCACTGAGCAAGGGCAGGGATCGAACCCACAACCTCATGGTTCCTAGTCGGATTCGTTAACCACTGCGCCACCACGGGAACTCCCATGTACGAGTTTTAATGTGCACATACTTTTTTGGTTTTTGTCTCTTGGATATTTATCTAGAAATGGAATTATTAAGTCACATGGTTACTCTGTATTTAACCTTTTTAGGAAGTGCCAGACTGTTTTCCAAAGTGCTTGTACAATTTTACATTCCCACCAGCAGTGTATGAGGGGGCTCCGTTTTCTTCAAATCCTTGCCAACCTTTGTAATTGACTGTTTTCGATTGTAGCCATCCTGATGGATGGGAAGTGATACCTCACTGTGGTTTTGCTTTGCATTTCCTTCATGGTCCATGATGTTGAGTATCTTGTTGTGTACTTGTCGTTTGTATATCCTCTTTGGAGAAATGTTTATCCACATCTTTTGCCCATCTTTCAATTGGGTTATTTTTCTTTTTATAGTTGAGTTATATATTCTGGTCACTGCTCCTTTTTCAGGAGCTGATATGATATGCAAATGTTTTCATCCTTTTCATAGGTTGCCTTTTTACTTCCTTGATAGAATAATGTGAATCACATTAATTTTGATGACATTCAATTCATCTATTTTTTTCTTTTTTTTTTTTTGTTGTTTTTTAGGGCTATACTTATGGCATATGGATCAGGGTCAAATTAGAGCTAAAGCTGCTGGCCTACGCCACAGCCACAGCAACACCTGATCTGGGCCGAGCCATGTCTGTGACCTACACCACAGCTCACAGCAATGCCTGATCCCCAACCCACTGAATGAGGCCAGGGATCGAACCCATATCGTGATGGATACTAGTCGGATTCGTTTCTTTTGTACCAATGGGAACTCGCTTTTTTTTTCTTTTATTCCTTGGGCTTTTGGTGTCAGAACTAAGAAACCATTGCTTAATGTAAGGTCACAAATATTTTTGCCTATTTTTTCTTCTTAAGAGTTTTATAGTTGGAGCCGGTAGTTTCTCTATTTTTTTTTTTTCTTGGAAACAATTGATACGATTTATTTATTTATTTATTTATTTATTTTTTATTTTTTTTAGGGCCCTACCCATGGCATATGGAGACTCCAGGCTAGGGGTCTAATCTACAGCTGCTGGCCGACACCAGAGCCACAGCAGTGCCAGATCGGAGCCGCATCTGTGACCGACACCATAGCTCACAGTAATGCGGGATCCTTAACCCACTGATCGAGGCCAGGGATCGGACCCAAAACCTCATGGTTCCTGGTCGGATTTGTTTCCGCTGCACCACGATGGGAATTCCAGCATATATTTTCAGGAGAGATAGAAATAGAGGTAGAGACAGGGATAGAAATGGAGATGGAGTTAAAGTAAAAGGGGTAGAGGTAGACATGATGGAGATAGAAGCAGATTTCAGGAATTCCTGTCGTGGCGCAGCAGACACGAATCCGACTAGGAACCATGAGGTTGCAGGTATGATCCCTTGTCCCGATTAGTAGGTTAAGGATCCGGCGTGGTCATGAGCTGTGGTGTAGGTTGCAGATGCGGCTTGGATCTGGTGTTGCTGTGGCTGTGGTGTAGGCTGGCGGCTACAGCTCCGATCAGACCCCTAGTCTGGGAACCTCCATGTGCCACAGGTGCAGCCCTAAAAAGACAGGAAAAGAAACAGATTTCAGTCTACTCTTCTGAAGTCATGATCTGGTGACATTAAGGTGTGAACAGATTTTTACTGTTTCTAAGTTCATAAATAGATGTTTAAGTGTAAATTAAGTGGAGATTGTGAGAGTATTTCTTCCTGAATGAAACTGGGACTCAATTATTGTATTATACTTAATATTAAAGCTCACCTTATCCAGGCTTACTGAGTAGCACTTCAAACCTGTTATGAAGAATTCATGTTAGTGCTTTCAGCTGTCTAGTACTGTGACAAAAGTACTTCTCAAAGCATAAGGAATAACCGTGTCAGCATTTCCTGGGATGCTAATACATTTCTTACCCCAGCCCTACATCTACAGAATCAGAAGCTTGGAGCTGAGCTTCAAGGAAGTGATTTTATTCTAAATTGAATGTTTTACTTGCTTTACTTCATTTTAGTTGAGAAATAGTTGTGTTTTTATCTTGGCCAGAAACAAGGAGAGTTGAAAAACCACAACATCTGAAACTAAAGGAAATCAGACTAAGAATTAATGACATTAGCAAATTGACATCTAAACCCCAAACATTTCAGCATTTTGGTACATATCATCTATGTATTGTAAATAAGAGTGACAGCCAATATAATGTTGAAATTTACTGTGAGAAAGTATTCTTTGAATAGATGTACAACTGCCTTTTATTATTATCTACAACTGGGCCTGGCCTGAATCATGCTGAACTATTGTAGTTCCAGTTGTATCCTTAGGAATTTCTTAAATATTTAGCTAATGTAAATTTTTCACTTACTTAAAAATAAAAGTTTTGCTTTTTGGGAACTAGGAACCCAGCAGAAGTAGAAGGAAAAAAAAAGTATTATCAAATTTGTGGGAGTTCCCATCGTGGCGCAGTGGTTAACGAATCCGACTAGGAACCATGAGGTTGCGGGTTCGGTCCCTGCCCTTGCTCAGTGGGTTAACGATCCGGCGTTGCCGTGAGCTGTGGTGTAGGTTGCAGATGCGGCTCGGATCCCGCGTTGCTGTGGCTCTGGCGTAGGCCGGAGGCTACAGCTCCGATTCGACCCCTAGTCTGGGAAACTCCCTCCATATGCCGCGGGAGCAGCCCAAAGAAATGGCAAAAAGACAAAAAAAAAAAAAATTTGTGCACATTGAGTGATTTGCTATCTCTCTACCTTCAGTGTTTCAGGAGCTGTTTTTATTTATTTTTTAAATTAAAAAAAATTTTTTTTTGTCTTTTTGTCTCTTTAGGGCTGCACACTTGGCATATGGAGGTTGCCAGGCTAGGGGTTGAATTTGAGTTGTAGCTGATGGCCTTCACCACAGCCACAGCAATGCGGGATCCCAGCCGAGTCTGAGACCCACACCACAGCTTACAGCAACACCCGGTTCTTAACCCACTGAGTAAGGTCAGGGATTGAATCCACATCCTCATGGATACTAGTTGGGTTTGTTAACCACTGAGTCACGATGGGAGCTCCAGGAGCTGTTTTTATTTTAAAATTAAATAACTTTCTCAACAAACAACTGTTAGCTCATCTGTCAGTAATCAAAATAGGCCAAGGAGTATGGAGAAGATATTTAGGAGCAGAGTTGCTTATTTTCTTCATTACTTGTGATCCTGTATGATCTTATTTAGTTTTTAATTTTAATATTTGCATCATTTGTTTAAAATAATATCACATAGTACGGTATAAGTCTATTAATTTTATTTCTATAATTCATTCGACAAACAACTATTTAGACCTCATTATTATGTACCAAAATTTACATTGTAGACATAAGGATGAAAAGGGGGGCTTTATCCTTCATGTTTGAAGGATCAACAGTGATGTAGTTCTTTATATGGTAGAATGGATCCTTTTATATGGTAATGTGAACAAAAAAGAAGACATTTTCTTTAGAAAAAAATGGAAAAGTTCTTTCTCTTGAGTACATAAAAACCAGGGATGTGATTACCCATAAGAAAACTGAGAGCTCATGAGTCATGCATTAAAAAACACACACCAAGTCTATTAAGAAGACTGACTCTTAAACAGTAAGATTATCTTAACATTTAAAGGGATTTGTGCATGTTTGTATTCTGCTAATGTATACCTGAAAGAGAAAAATCTTTGTTATTGTTTGATAGGGTGCCTGAGTATGTTGAAGAGAAGGGATTACAGAGAGTAAACTAAAGTGGGAAGTAAAATAGCCCATGATGAGTACTTGGAATGATTGATGGGTAAACACTCCAGTGTTATTTATATTTCCATTGGGGAATAGTTTAAGCACCTGGATTTTAGTTAATCCTATCTTCCAAAGCAGTAGTATTCTCCACATTTGTACATCAGCCCAGGAGGCCAAACAGACAGATTGCCAGCACTGAGGCTAAATCAGGTATTCTTTTGTATTAGAGTTACAAAGTTAAAGTTGTCTGTATTGAGGTTTAAGCAATGTATCTTTCCTTGTTAATTGTCTCATACAGAAAAGGTTAATATGAATGTGAGAAACTTAAACTAGAAGTTAGAAAATATTCCATGTCGAGTTTTATAAGAAGTGTCAACATGGTGAGTAAAAAGAACTTTGTAAGAGAGAACAGTGTCAGGCTGCTGAATGCTGGAATGGGTTATCAAAAGAGGTTGTAGAATTTTCATGTTGCAAGAGTTTTAAACTTACAGTATAGATCCATTTAATGTAACAATGTTTTGGAACAACCTCTGACTTTGTATGTGTAGTTATCCTAATATACTTTCTATGACCCAACTCAATCGCATCTTTGACTAAGAAGCTTTTCCTTAACCATACACAGATTTAATTATTTCTTCCTTTGTATCCTCATGTGACACATTCACAACACCTATAAAATTTTAGGACAATTCTTGATGTGGAGTTTACTAGATTATAGTTCTTTTAGAGCAAATGCTCTCTTGCTTATCGGTTGTATTTCAAGTTTCCAGTTGAGTGCTGGCAAAAATAGATAATCAGTATTAGATAAATCTCCTACCTCTTCCATTCTGCCTGAATTGGCTTTCTTAGAGCCCCCAGGAGATTAAAGACTTAAGAGACCATTCTTTCCTGGAAATTCTAAAGAATTTATTTACAGGTTTGATGGATTTTTTTAAAAATGCATGTCCCATGACTCCTCAACTAGTTTGTGAGCATCAGGGATCAGGCTTTTTCTCTCTTCATTACCTCAGTGTCTAGTCCAGTGCTCTATTCAGAGTAGCTGGTCAATAATAAATAATACTTCGTAGTGGGGAGGTGAGAAAATGGCTAATCTGATCATTCATGGAACTTTCTGTTGAAGACCCTATATTAAATCTAATTTCTAAAATCTGCACACGGTGGAAAAAGAGGATTAACATTTCCAACATTACAAAGTAAAGGGACAGGTCCCCACCCCTCTTCCAGAACCCTTCGGGCCAGATTGTTTTGGAATTTGGAATTTTTCGGTTTTACTGGGATAGCACTTCCTATTAATGTTTCACAATGAGTGGGCCAGTAAAAACAATAAGGACTGTAAATATCCAGATGAAGTTTGAGTTAATAAAATGGACCTTGATAATCTGAATTTCATAGACTGTGAAGGCAGCTTATTTGCTTCATGTTCATAGTCTGAAATATAGCCTTTTTAGTTTCAATGAGATCAGACAGAACGAACTTGAAAGACAATAAATTTCAACATGTGGTAAAAACCTTTTAGTTGATTGACTCTCTCTGGAGCACATTTCCTGTTTTTCTATTTTTTAAGTGTTTAAAGATGATTTAGAAATAGTAACTGTATTTCTATTTGAACTGAATTGTATACAGTATTTTATATTTTCAGCATCTATTCTTCTTGGCTAGAGTTTCATTATATTTTCTAAGCCAACATTCATGGATTTAGTTAAGCAATCTCTCTTGGTGTGTATTTAGGTCAGTTTATTTGCTCACAGAAATGAGATCATTGTCATATGGAAACATTTAGTGTATACTAGTAAAATGGAACAATGAAACCTAGAAAGCATTTTTATCAACTTAAAATATCAAACCACACATTTTTTTTTCCCTTTTCACTCTTACAAAATTGCTCCTAGGAATTGTGCTATTGCACAATATCTGCTTTTTCCAAACATGATTTTCTTTTCAAAAATTAAAAAACAGACTTTGACAGGGTGGATCCCACAAGGACGGTGACTTAAATGGACTTTTGAAAAACAACTCAAAAGAGAGAATGGAGGAGAGAGATTGAAGGTAGTACATGAGAGGAGGAGGAGGAAGTGCTGAATGGTGAGGAGAGATGGTGAGAATCCTGGACTGAATACAGTGGCAGTGGATTTGGGGACACATATTTAACACATGACCAGGTGCCATGTGATGGAGGGTGACTGAGGGTGCTTTCAACCAGAACCTATAAAGGGTATGACTGTGAAAATAGAAAGGCAGCATCAGACCTAAGAAACTTTGTGAAAAAAGAAGCAATAGACCATCATAATGAGTCAAAGGTAGTTGGCAAAGGAGAGAGGGAAACTTTGATAGAATTGGGGAAATTGGGAAGGGATAATTATTAGTTGAGATTGGTGATAGGTTAAGTTTTCTGTAAGGTTTCAGGCCACTGACAGTAATGCACAGGTTTTGTGTATACGTTGTGGCTTAACCATGAATGAAGAACGCCACGGTGACAAACACAAGGTGTCTTACCTCTGAATTTCAACCAGGCCAGTCACTCTGTACCCGTTTGGCCATACCTCTCCACGGGTCCTTGAGGACAGTGTAGTGTTTAAAAATAAAACAGGCCCACCTATGTTGACTAATTGGGAATCTTCACAGTTATTATATATTTGAGGTTAAAAAGGGAAGAACGTAGTTTCTGTGACACTGTAAATTATGTAATGGCAGCAAAGTAATTTCCCTTCCCTAAAAGTGACTTATGAAGTTGCTCTGTGGGAATGGAGACAGATTGGTCAGGTTCTTTTTTACAAGTGACAGAAATCTAACTTGAACTATCTTAGGCAAAAAAGGAGAATTCATCTATTCACCTAACTGAAAAGTTCAAGGATTCATTGCTTCAGACATAGCAGTCCCCAGTTACTTAAATGATGTTGTTGGGCCTCTGTACCTTTTTTCCATATCTTGACTCTATTTTCTTTTCTGTTGGCTTAATTTCTATGTCAGGAAAGATGGTCCCAAGTATATTTGGATCATAATAGCCCTTATAACTACTCTACTGCATTCTACTGTTTTTGTATGTTTATCAGTCCTTTTAAAAAAAGAAAAAAGAGGATGACTCCAAGTGCTCTTCCCTGGAATAAGTGTACCAACCACTGAGTCTTGGGGAACAGAAGACTCTGATTGGCAAGTCTGGGTCTTGTACTTGTCCTGAGATGAAAGAAGTGAGATCTGATGATTAGCAGCCCCCATTGGAATCACATGGAATGGCGGAAGTGGGGCCCATGAAAGGAAGAAATGTGAGGCAGAAATTAACCTCGTGTGGGCTTAAAGTAATTGGTAGTATAGAAATATTCAAAGCAAAAATAAAAGTGGTATTGGTATCTGGGAGATTGGGAAGGAGAGAAACCCAATCAATGCTCATCAGTTACAGAGGGATTTAGGAAAAACTCAGAATGATTAAGGACTGAACCAAAGATTAAGAAAGCAAATGTCTAGTTAAGTAGTTTCTCTAGACAGTGCCAGAGATCTCTGGATGGATTAGCAGTTCCGAATGATTGTGAAGTTATTGATAGTTTTGAACTGTGGCTAAAAGGCTTAGGCTTGACTCTAAGCTACAGACATCTGGCCAATCTAGGAGTAGGACTTTGTCTTTCTTACATGTGGGTAGCAGCAGGGGTCTGCGGCTCTGCATTGAATGGAGCAGAACTTTATGATGTGTTAGTGACACAGCAGATATGAGTCTAATGGAGACAAAAATTAAGTTCTTTTTTTTTTTTTGGCCTTTTTGTCTTTTTGCTATTTCTTTGGGCCGCTCCCGAGGCATATGGAGGTTCCCAGGCTAGGGGTCGAGTCGGAGCTGTAGCCACCAGCCTACACCAGAGCCACAGCAACGTGGGATTCGAGCCGCATCTGCAACCTACACCACAGCTTGCTGCAACGCCAGATCGTTAACCCACTGAGCAAGGGCAGGGACCGAACCCGCAACCTCATGGTTCCTAGTCGGATTCGTTAACCACTGCGCCGCGACGGGAACTCTTTTTTTTTTAAGTTAAGTTCTTGAGGGAGAGGAAAGAACTTGCAGAATCATACAGGTACTGTGGTTTTGGGAATCAGAGAGAGAGTAAGAAAGGGGCTATAGATATTTTGGGTGGATCCTGACACTAGAGCAGAAACAACTTTTTTCCTGCCATTCTGTAGGCTTCCTACCTTTCTCTAGGCTTCCTACTGACAGAGTTTCTCCACTTGGTCAGCAATTAAACAAATTCTAGGCCCTTTCCCAAAACCACTTACTGAGGTAGGGTTTCTGAGAAGCAGGGTGGAAATCTGAATTTTTTACAATGCCAGGCAAGCCTAGGTTGGTCTAAGCCCACAGCCACAGGGAAAAGCCAGTTTATACTAACTCTTAGGAGATGTCAGATGGGCTGAATGGTCCAAGTCTGACTAGAAAATGGAAAAGTTTTGCAAAGATATTGTAAGTTCTTCCATTACATGTCTTCCCCAGACTCCTTCCAGTATTGTCCCCTCTGTCACACGACGACACTGATTTCAGTAAAAACCAAGGCAGGAGGGAAAATTGTGGAACTTATTTTCTGACTGATGTCCCAAGGTCCTTAGCTTTCCAACATCAAGTATATCAGAATGCTTTTGAAGATTCTTTCTCATTTTAATTTTATAAATCAGAGGGGTAGGGTTTTACCATCAAGCTATGGACCTGAAAGTGTGTGGAGTGAGGGATGCCTAAAGGAAAAGTACTCTTATTTAATCATTTTAAGGCTCACAGTAGAAGAGAAAAACCATTAGAGAAAATGGGCTCAAATTCAGGTCTGTTCTTCCTTAAGAACAAAACGGTAGATCTGGGCTTTCGGCACGGAGCGATGTTCGTGTTGGCGATCCCCACCACCGGCCCTTCATGCCCTCGTGTAATCCTCTTCCCTGGAGTGTGGGCTGGTCCTGGTGATGTGCTTCTAAAGAACAGAATACTGCTAACGTGATGGGATGTCACTTCTGAGATGAGGTTATAAAAAACTGACTTCCATCTTGCTGTCTTGCATATTCTTTTGCATTCCTTCATGAAGCCAGCTGTCATGGTGTGAGCTGTCCCATGGAGAGGCCCACAGGGCAAGGAACCACAGGTAGCCTGTGGCTAGCAGCTCATGAGGAACTGTGTACTATCAACAATCACAGGAATAAGCTTGGGTGCTTCCTTAGTTGAGCCTGAGGTAACTGAAGCCCCAGCTGACAACTTTTATTGCAGCCTTTGAGAGGCCTGAAGTCAAATAAATCTTCCTAGATTCCTGATCCACAGACACTATGAAATAAAAAGCTACTGTCTGTGCAGCAGAAAATACCTAGTGCAGTGGGCAAGCAACACATCAGTTCTAGGCAGCAGGACGGTTGGGAACTTCAGTGGAGTTAATAGGCTATGAAATGAAAGGAGCAGCTGTGGGACAGCTGAGAAGTAGCAAGTTGAGAGTCTAATGATGGCTTCAAGAGACCGAAGGGCAGTGCATAGACATATATTTGCCAGATTCCCCATTCTCGAAGGCTTTACAGCATAGTGAAAATATAATGGACTCTATAGATATAAAGAGGTTCAAAGCTTGACTTTGTTATGAGTTACTTAAGTTGTCTTAACCTTAGTTTTCCTTTCTATGAAGTAAGAATACCTCTTACTTAGAAGATTGGCTGAGCTGCACATGTAGCACTGTGCCTGACACATAGGGACTCATAACACGTGGTCTTTATTCATGGCTTGAGCAATTTTTTCTCCTTGTTGAAGCTTTTTCCAGTCAATATTTATCTGGCTTATGTTTCTGAGAAACCACTCTCATTTCTGTTTCTCTTTCTGGCTACCCCTTGCCTTTGCTTCTTCTTTATTGTTTGTTTTCCCCAAGATTCCATCATCAGTCTCCTCTTTCCATTCTCCATACTCTTCTTAAGCAATATTATCTCTGAGGAAACTATTCTTTCCTTTTCCCAAAGACCTTGTTGTCGTAAATAGGAGTTTCCATCAAAACGTTCACGCATTTAGAAGCACTCATTTGGGAGCAAACTTTCACCTTTCTCCACACCTCTGATCTGCTCCTCTGCCCAGGAGTGGGAGTGATTCCATTTTTTTGGTGAAATTGGAAAAAGGAGCTCCGTGTATAACTCTACCTTTCGGTTTGTTAGTCTCCCTCCCTCTCTCTCTCTCTCATTCTCCCCTCCCCCTCCTCCCTACCCCTTTCTCTCACTCTTCACCTTCTGTCTCTAGGTCTTCTGTCATATTCTTTTTTTTTTTTTTTTTGTCTTTTTGCTATTTTTCTTGGGCCGCTCCCGCGGCACATGGAGGTTCCCAGGCTAGGGGTCGAATCGGAGCTGCAGCCGCCAGCCTACGCCAGAGCCACAGCAACGTGGGATCCGAGCCGTGTCTGCAACCTACACCACAGCTCACCGCAACGCAGGATCGCAGGATCGTTAACCCACTGAGCAAGGGCAGGGACTGAACCCGCAACCTCATGGTTCCTAGTCGGATTCGTTAACCACCGCGCCAGGACGGGAACTCCCTTCTGTCATATTCTTTTCTTAAAAGTAAGCATATCGGGAGTTCCCGTCGTGGTGCAGTGGTTAACGAATCCGACTAGGAACCATGAGGTTGAGGGTTCGGTCCCTGCCCTTGCTCAGTGGGTTAACGATCCGGCGTTGCCGTGAGCTGTGGTGTAGGTTGCAGACGTGGCTCGGATCCCGCATTGCTGTGGCTCTGGTGTAGGCCGGTGGCTACAGCTGCGATTCGACCCCTAGCCTGGGAACCTCCATATGCCAAGGGAGCGGCCCAAGAAAAATAGCAAAAAGACAAAGAAGAAAAAAAAAAAAGTAAGCATATCGGGCAAGCCTGGAATTGTCTGAATTGAGCAGGTAAAATCAACCTTGTTGAACGTTAAAGAAATGTAGAGTCAGAATAAATATTGTTGACATAAGTGCTCCAAAAATTTAAAGTGTAAGATTATGGTACTTTCATAATCATTTCAGATAATGATTGAGAAAGGATAGTTTTGTTTTTAATCTCCTTATACTATAACCTATAATATTAAGACTTTGTTAACCTCAAGGTTTATTTAAATGTTTGCTATAGGAAATTGAATTTGCTCACTAAAGTTATAAGCAGTATTTATCCTAGGAAATTGAATTTTCTTACCAACTTTGTGATAATTAACCCACTAACTGTGACCTCATTGATTTTACTAAAGCTGACCTTACCCATCTTTAAACTTTCTAAATTCTCTTTAGATAGGAAACTATTTCGAATTCTTTTTCTGGATTTTTTTTTTTTTCTGGTTGTGTAGTTAAAAGAAAATGTCAAATCACATTCTTACAAAGTACCACATGAGGCCCCAATCTAGTTTTTCTGACTATATTTTTATTTTGATTCTATATTTTTTTCATATTTTTGGATCAATGTTGAATTTGGAGAGGATGGATATGATAAACTGGTGTTTTAACTCCCTGGCATAAGTTAAATTCACTCAGGTACTTGTTTTCATTGTAACATGCCATTTGGTAGTAAAGTTGAGGAGGAGGGGATGAATAGCTCCACTTAATTTTTTTTTTTTTTGCTTTTTAGGGCTGCACCCGTGGTATATGGAGGTTCCCAGGCCAGGGGTCAAACTGGAGCTACAGCTGCTGGCCTACACCACAGCCACAGCAATATCAGATCCAAGCCACGTCTGCAACCTACACCACGCTCATAGCAATGCTGGATCCTTAACCCACTGAGCGAGGCCAGGGATTGAACCTGCAACCTCACGGATACTAGTTGGATTCATTTCCGCTGTGCCACGAAGGGAGCTCCTCTGCTTAACTCTGACATGGGCAACTATCAACATTTTAGAAAAGAACTTGCAGGATATCATTGAAATAGCAATATGGAAGGATTCTGAATTTTCCTTCTCTTGCAGACACACCAGATATACTGCTATACATGGGTTATTTCCCTTTGAGAGGAATACAGAGCTAGTTTAGTGACTCCTGCACATCAGGCAACTGAGAAAATATCCACATCAAAAAGAGTAGGAAAGGCTGAGACACAGTCTCCCTTTTAACCTTAGCACAGCACCTTACAATCAGTAAGGAACTCCCAATATCCAAACCTAGCTTCTCACCGAAGAGCTAAAGGTGTGGACCATATAGAGTGCCCCCAGCTTTTAAGGCTACCACGCAAGGGACAGGTCCCCAAATGACCTAGCTCTGAGTGGGGGCTTGAATTCACAAGTCCCATATTGTTATAGCAGACAGATAGTTAGGTATGAGCAGAGAAAGGGAGTGTGGGGCCAGATGGCAGAACCAGGCATCATGTAAACAGTGGGGTCCATTGGCAGAGAAAAAGCAGGAAACTCCAGACTAACAGGAAACCACACATTTTGGGGTGATCAGTGCCCTGGAGGCAAACAAAGGTAGAAAACGGTGTGACTCTCCAGCATTAGAATGTAACCTTTTGCTCATTATACCCTCATTATAATAAAATTATAATAAATTAGCTATGCAGATAAGTACCCATCTTGTACTGATATCATGACACTTCTGATAAATGCTAAATAAGGACAGAAATCCCTCCTCCCTTCAAGGACGGTGGAGCTGGGATAAAAATTAAGGAATATGACCCCCAAACCCCACCTTCCCAGTGAATATTCTGCCCATGCAATTGGATGTCCCTTATAACTGGCATGCCAGAGAAGAGCAGGGCAGCTGCTCACCTCTCTTGAAGAGGTATATGAGACAAGAACCTAACCTTCAGGAACAATAGAACTATTTTAAACAAAGAAACACTTCTTAACAGGCATGCAGGCACTACCCATGGCTATCCCTCTGGGCTCAGTGCAGAGGGAGTAGACAAAAATGCCTATCTCCCAGTTTTTCCTAGTAGAATTTGACTGCATACTTTACTGGGGGCTGTTTGAGTGTTTGACTTCTGTTTAGCCCACATCTAGGTGCTGACTGTGATCCTTCCTGGGGCCTGAAAGAGCTGGAGGGTCTTCCTCCACCTTCTCCTTTTGTCTCATTCCATCAATATAACCAAGTCATCAGCTTTTCTCTGAGAGGAGCTTGTTTCCTCAACTGTTATGGCTGCCACTCAAGGGAATGGCTCCCAAATCACTTTACTGTAGGAGCTGGTGGGACTTAGCATTCATGAGTTCCCTAGAACTGCAAAAAACAAAGGGTGGTTCTGTTTGGTTATACAAATACTCCCAGCAACTATTCCCTCTGGCTCAGTACAGAGTCAATGAGCAGAAAAACAAACAAACAAACAAACAAACCACCTACCTAGTCCTGATTTATCCCTGATAGGGGCTAGACTGCATAGCAAATGTTCTGACTTTCCCAGCAGCTGCCTGAAGGTCAGGCTTCTAATTAACCTCTCTTTGGGAGCTGAGGGTGTAGGCAACTAGTAGTCCTCTGGGAGCCTAAACAAACATGTGGGCATTTCTCACACTTTGGGGGCACTCAGGGTCTTGCAAATCTCTATTACTGACGGTCATTAAGAACAAAGAGGCAGCTTGGTCAATCGCAAACGTTTGAGAGGCAACCAGGAGCTCAGGCTCGGCTTATTGCCAAAGTTTATCCCTATAAAAGGCCAGACGCTCAAAACTTGGAGAGGCAGCTGTTATATCTAATGCTCAGAAACTAACACAGAGAGTCAAACAAAGTGAAGAGATGGGGAATTATGTTTATAACAAAACAAAAAAATTAAATCTCCAGAAACCAACCTTAATGAAATGGAGATAATTAGTGGTCATATAGATGTTCAGTGAAGTCAAGAGAGCAATTCATGAACAAAATGAGGATTTCAACAAAGAGATAGAATATAAAAAAAAGTACCAAACAAAGCAAAGATCTGAAGAATACAGTAACAAATGAAAAAATCAACAGAGGGGTTCAGTAGTGGACTAGACCAAATGAAGAAAGGACATGCAAACTCAAAGACAGGGCAGTAGGAGTCATCCAGTTAGAGGAATGAAGTAAAAAAGAATGAAAAAGAGTGAAGATAGCTTAAGGGTCTTATGGGACCTTGTTAACCGGACCAGTGTAAGCTGAAGGAGTTCATACCACTAGACTAACATTACCAGAAATGTTAAAGGGAATTCTTCAGCCTGAACTAAAGGACACTATTGGTAACACTGAAAATATGAAGGGATAAAACTTATTGGTAAAGGAAAATACGTAGTTAAATTCAGAACTCTAATATAATGGTGGTGGGGAAATATAACTAGTATGAAAGTTAAAAAAGTATTGGCATTCCTATTTTGGCTCAGCAGAGGTGAACCTGACTAGTATCCACGACTATGTGGGTTTGATCCCTGGCCTCGCTCAGTGGGTTAAGTGTCCAGCATTGCTGTGAGCTGTGGTGTAGGTCACAGATGTGGCTCAGACCTGGCATTGCTGTGGCTGTGCCCTAGGCCAGCAGCTGCAGCTCCAATTTGACCCCTAGCCTGGAGCTTCCATATGCTGCGAGTGCAGCCCTAAAAAGCAAAAAAAGGAAAAAAAAGTATTAAAAATAAATATAACTATAATTTGATAATGGATATACAAGGTAAAATGTGTACATTGTGACATCAAAAACAAAGATGTGTAAAAATATAGAGCCTTTATATGCATCCAAAGTTAATTTATCAGCTTAAAATAGACTGATAATGATATTTGATATTTATCAATTTTAAATTGATATTTAATGTAAGCATCCTGGTAACTGCAATATAAACCTGTAGTAGATATAGAAAAGGTAAAGAAAAATCAAAGTGTTCTGCCACAGAAAATTATCAACCATAAAGGAAGAGAGCATGAGAAAAAGGAACAAAGGAATTATAAAATAGCCAAAACACAGTTAATAAAAATGGCAACAGTAAGTTTATATATATATATCCATAACTATGTTATATGTAAAATAGATCGAACTTTACAGTAAACAGACATAGAATGGCTAAATGTATAAAAATCAAGATCCAACTGTGAGCTAATTACATTTATAACATAAAAAATAGACAAGCCAAAATGATAGCAAGAAATGAAGAAAGTCAATATATAATGAAAAAGAGGTCGATTTGTCAAGAAGATATAACAGTCATGAATATACATACGCACAACATTGGGATACCTAAGTATATAAAGCAAGTATTAACAAATCTGAAGGGTGAAATGGAAAGCCACACAATGATAGTAGGGATACTCTACTTTCAACAATGAATAGACCATCCATACAGAAAATCAATAAGGAAACAGTGGATTTAAACAACATGTTAGACCAGATGACCTTAACAGACATTTATAAAACACTTGATCCAACGTCTGCAGAATACACATTCTTCTCAAGTGTACATGGAACATTCTCCAGGATAGATCAAATGTTAGACCACAAAAAGTCTTAACCAATGTGAGAATATTGAAATCATGATGAGTATCTTTTTTTCTTTTTATGGATGCACATGCAGCATGTGGGAAGTTCCCAGGCCACAGGTAAACTGGACCCGAAGCACATTTGTAACCGGTGTCGCACCTTGCGACAATCTGGATCCTTAATCCACTGAGCAAGGCCAGGGATCAGACCTGGATCCTCACAGACGTTACATTGGGTTTTTAACCTGCTGAGCCACAGCAGGAACTCCAGTTGTATCTTTTTAAATGGTTAGACCTATAGTGTTGACAAAGACTCTTTGACCAACCTAGTTACGTTCCTTTTAGCCTTTTTCTTGAGTAGGCCTGGACGTTAGACCTACTACTCTTGCTGGGCCCAATTTTAGCAAGAATCTTGCTTAAAGTCAATTTACAGAGAATCTCCCCACTTTTGGTATCTGATCACCCTGGCCTGCCTTCAGCAAGAATCCTGTTAAATTGGTGTAGCAATAATCTTCCTACTCTCAATGTCTCTCTCCTCTTAGTAATTTTCTATCCACTGAAAAATTGCTCCTCATCCTGTTCTTTGGCTATAAATTTCTGCTTGTCCTTCTCATACTATACTGAAGTTTCTTTTTCCCTGTCCTCAATAATTTCTGTATAAAAATCCTGCTTTACCACTTTCATCAGTGTTTGGCTTTAGATCTCTCTGATACTTCAAGATTCTTCATTTATATTTCTCTCCATCTACCACAGATATTATGGCTGGGCCTTTTTATTGAGCATTTAGTATTTGCCAGTTGCAATGACAATAGCCAATTGGTACATCCTACAGATGACCTCAGTTTACACACAATGAAACCGGGACACAGAGACATATAGTGACTTTGTAAAAGGTCTCCTAGCTCAGAAGAGTCAGAACTGGGCCTGGCATGGGGCTGTAGCCTTACAGATTGAACTCTTGGCCACTGTGCCCTCCTATAGGGCTATTAAAATGGTAATTGTGATTCTCATTTATTTTGAAGGGAATAAAACAGACTGATTAGCCACAAGTAGTGAGGTTGTCTGGAGGTAATAATTGTCTGGGAATCTGCAACAAATTGTTCAGACTCCAAGACTTGCCTTTTCAGACATGAGACTAATTATAAAAACTGCTTGCATTATCCTGTAATTAGTTCTGCCTTAAGTAGTATAACTGCACAATGGAAAGAGTGGGTAATCTTGTTCAGATGGGAGTTTCCTTTAATAAAGGAGCAAAGGAGTGGAAGGAATCTCCTTGAAACCTGAAAGGAAGTAGCTCTGTATCACTTATCAAGGGGTGTTAATAGATGTGGGGAAGGAAGGTAGCCTTTAGCTTATCTTGAGATGAAATAACAGTGCTCAAGAATTCCATCAACGTATTTGTATCTTTACGCCTCAGATTTACACTACTTGTAGGCAGTATCCACACTATTTTGTCTTTATTTTATTTTATTTGTGTGTGTGTATCTTTTTATTTTTGTGTGTAAATATTCAATGTTAGAGCAGATCTTTACTTACTCAAATGTTAGAATTGTTATCTAATTTAGGACATCATTCCTTGTTGGAACTTGGCCCTGGTGGAAACTTTCCAGGTCTGCAAGAAAACCTAGGTTAGTGGTTTGGTTCTTTGCTCATCATATTTTTGTTTGTTCCTAGTAAGATCAGTTTTTAATTTGAGAAATGACATCTTTTTTGGCTCTTCACATGACCACGAATGTCCCAAGCTCCTGATGATTTGTAAACCACAGGATACAGCAGCTGAAATGCATTAGTTTAATAATAAATCCAGGGAAAAGTTTGATCTTATAAAGTACTAATTATGCAAATATCTCACACTGAATAGTGGTCTTAATGGTGGCAGTGTTTCCCAATGTACTTCAAGAGATTTTTTTTTTTTTCATGTGATCTTAAGATTCTGAATTATTTCCTGGATAATTCAGTCTCCTTAAAATTTTTCTTCTCATCCCTTACCGTGCTTTACCTCTCAGAGTATTGCTGAACAGCTACATAAGCAGAACACGGAGGAAATCTTGAGTCATAGACGGAATCAGCAGTGGAAGATTTGGTGCTATCTCAGTCCCTTAAGTGAGAAAAAGGAAAAGTATTTGGGGCAAAGGAGACCACCCAAGGACCCCTTGGAGGTAGATAAAGCTACATAGCTACGGAGGAAGAGTACTGACTGCTGCCTCTTAGATATCCCCATAGGTATTTCCAGAAGGCATCCCCCATTAGGCAGGCACACCTCGCAAGCATCTCAGATATAACATATACAAAACTGAATTCCAGATCTTGCCCTGCCCAAGCAGGTCCTGCCAAGGTCTTCCCCATCTTAGTTTATGGTAACTTCTTCCTCCTAGTTACTCAGTCCAAACATCAGGAAGTTATCTTTGTCTTTTTTTTTTTTTTTTTACATATTGAAAAGCAAAAAAATCCCTGTTGGTTCTACCTTTCAAATACATACAGAATACAATAACTTCTTAATCTTTCTCAGCCTGATCCTAACTATGATCACCTGAGTACCTAGGTTATTGTGGTAGAGACTAAGTGGACTTTTTGTTTCCAACCTTCTAATTCTTCCTTCAAGCTCCTTTCTTTCCAACGGACAGAGTGATTCCATTAAACCTTTGTCTGGTCATGCCACTGCTCCGCCTAAAGCCCTGTAATCATTCTTCCTCTCATTAACAATAAAATTTAAGTCTCTTCTCCTCCACCTCCAGTTCTCTGACCTCATCTCCTATCGCTCCATCCTCTGGCATCATCGGCTGTCTGGCTGTTTCTTAAATACTTTCAGTGTGTCTGCTTCAGAACTTCTGCACTAATTGAAATGCTCCTTCAACTCCATGTCTTTGCTGAAATGGAATTTTCTAAGGGAGGGATCCTTGACTACCCTGTTTATATTTGTAACTGTGTACACTACGCCTTATCCCCTCCACTGTGTTATTTTTCATCACAATTATAAGTAATTTAATTGACTTATTTCTTTTATTTATTTGCCTCTACTAGAGTATAGACTCCATGTCAGTAGGAATTTCCATTTATTTGTTCACTGACACACCCCAGCAACTAAAACATTATTTGGCATGTAGTAGGTAGTCAATAAATGAATATCGAGTGAATGAATGAGGATGTGAATGAGCTCTGCTGAAACATGTCAGTGGCCTCTTTCTCCTGTTCAGTTCTGGAACTATTGCCCTGACCATGGAGAACAACAGCCATGCCCAGATAGGTGTTTATGTATCAGAACATGTCCAAGCTTAAATGTTGGTAGGGGCAGAGGAAAATCATTTTGTATGAATTGATAAGTTCTTCTGTCTGCATTATGCCTTTCTTTCTGTAACAGGGATAAATGAGATTGACCATAAGGGATTTTAGAAGTAAATATGAGACTTATAGGTGAAAATTAATTTTATCTAGAATTTTTGAGTCAAATCTCAGACCAAGAATCAACCAATGTGTTCAAAGAAATGCAGCAGAAAGCCTTTGGAAGTTTTTTCAGGGTTTATATGAATAAGTCTGTGTGTGTGCAAGTGCTGTGGGTAGTTGTGGTGGTACTGCAGGATTGGCTGCTCCATCTTTATGGGAGTCCCATTCCCTACTAGAAAGCCCTAGGAAATCACTGGTACAGAAGATGCCTGGAGAAGGGGAAGAGCATGAAGGACCTAGAAAAACTTCCATTCAACTCACACATCAATAAAATAGTCATCTGTCCTTTTTCTCCCTTTTTGGTTTAGAAAGGTCTCCCTGCCATTTTACAACCTTTCGTGTTTGTTTTTCAGTTTCCTCATGATAATTTATGAGTTGTCTGGATTTTCCACTAAATTTTTATATGTTGAGGGATACTTTTAAATCCCGTGATTCTCCTGTGCATAAACTAAGTTTCTAAATTATATCATACACGGGAACTGTAGCCAGGAGTTAAAAACTTGGCAGTTAAAAACTTGGCTTCGGTTCAGGTTTTCTACTGTTCCTTGGAATCATTCAATATGACCTCTTCATGGGTGGGGGCTCACTCTCTTTCTTCTCTAGTTCCTAGGGATTTCAAAGTTGGAAGTCAGATAAATACAGAACTGATGGTGTAACTTTATTTGGAAAATGTGTGGTTTTATTTCTGCATATTCAGATGTGTGCTTTTTTGTTGGCCAGTGTAAACCTATCAATATATTAAGAAAAATATCTACATGTAAATGTGTAAATATTTAAAAAATAGTGTGAGCTTTGAAACACAAAATGTTTAATTGCTGTCTGTCTTTACATGGTGGATTACAGTCGCTTTTGTTACTGTACAGGAAATTCCCAATCTAGGAACAAAAGCACTTGGATGTAGATTGTTGAAGATTCATTCTGGGTATGGAGAGAATGGCAAAGAGCTAAGAACTAGAATTTTTTGAGAAACTGCTATGGTCTAAGTATGGTTAGGTGCTCCACTCACCTTAATCCCTTTAAGACTTAAGAGCAATCTTTTTCAGGTAGTTGTTATTTTCCCTAATTTACTGGGTAAGAAAAGTAAGTCTCAAACTGTGTAACTGACTAAGGATGAGAAGAGATTGTGGTTGAGCTGATATTCAGTGCTCCTAGGCCTTGTATAACTCTGAAGCCTCTGTTTTTTCCAACCTCATCAGGCAGAAATGGGCTTGAAAAATATTTTCTTGTTTTCATCTGTTTCCCTAGCCATCATCTCTACCAGGTTTATTGAGAATCATGGTGCCATTTCTTGGTTTTTTTCTCTGCCATCTGTTTAGTTCCTTTTTTATTGAGTTTAGTCAAGGTGGCTTTTCCCTCCCATTAGTTAAATTGAAATGCTTTTTTTTTTTTTTTTTGGCCCAGCCTGCAGCATATGGAAGTTCCATATGGACCAGGTATCAAACTTGCACCTCAGCAGTGATCCAGGCCACTCTAGTGATACCACTGGATCCTGCTGTGCCACAAGAAAACTCTGAAATGTCTTTTTTTTTTTTTTAAGCTATCCTTTAATTTTTTTTTTTTCCCATGGAATCCTTAAAGTATAAATAGTTCCACATAGAAGTTCTGGTAAAACTCTGGCCAAACAAAGGATTCAATTAGATTTAACCAAAATAAGAAGGGAAGCCAGATTTAAGTGGTTCTGAGCTTTTTCTCAGAAGAATTGGGGCAAGCACTAGCATGAAAAGCTGTGTCATTTGAAAGATATTCCCCCCCTTCATTATTCTTGTGTGAATTCACATAAAAAATAATGAAAAACCTCAAGAGTATTTTACTTTACAAGATACGGTAAGGAGATGGGACAGGAACAGAGTATATACTGCTAACAGGGCAGGTAGTGTTGAATTTGGGGAGTCAATGACAGAAGGGCAGGAGAGGGAGGTGCCACTTTGACAGTTGGTCTTCCCACTCTTACTCTCTCATGGAACCCAAGTTTCTGATCTCCAACAACCTGAGATGAGAGAAGGAGATAGTTTGAGGTATGAGTGGTCATTGAAAATTATAGGTGCTTTAAAATATTTTATTCAGTCTTTATAACAAGCGTGTGAAGTAGGTAGCACAGTGTATTACTTGACCTTGCAGCAGTAACAATCCCCAAACCTCAGCGGCTTACAACCACAAAGTTTGTCATCTACGTTTTATATAGGCTGTAGATCAGCTGCATTTCTGCTTCCCATGTCCTCTTCACAGACAGAGCAGCATGTGTGGCATGCCTTCTAACAAAAAAGAGAAGGAACAAATGTCACATTCCAATGGACAAAACATGTCAAATTGTCAGGTCCAAAGATGATATGGTGCAAATGTATATTCCTCTCTGAGGCAGATAGTACTATGATATATACCCCCGGCCTTGTGCCTCACATTTTGCAGAAGTGGAAACCAAAGCATAGAGAAGTTAGATGAAATGCTCAAGTTCACACTGCTGACAAGTGGCAGAGGCCAATTTGAACCTCAAGTTCTAACCTCATGCTATTACTTTTTGTGTTATACCAACGAGAACAGCAACTTCATTTACCCGTCCATCATCATTGTCATTTGCCTTGAGGACAGTTTTCCTCCTGATTACCTCCCAGAAAATTTATGTAGTTAACCCAGTGCCCATTATGCTTCCTTCCCTTTCAATCCTCCAATAAATGGCTTTGACATAAATTTTGAATCAAATAATTTCTATGTGGTAGAGTATTTATTTTTATTTTTTTAAGGTATAGTTTGGACTTCCTGTTATGGCAGAGCGGAAATGAATCTGACTAGGAACCATGAGGTTGCGGGTTTGGTCCCTGGCCTCACTCAGTGGGTTAAGGATCCGGCGGTGCCGTGAGCTGTGGTGTAGATTACAGACGGGGCTCAGATCTGGCGTTGCTGTGGCTGTGGCGTGGGCCGGCGGCTACAGCTCTGATTGGACCCCTAGCCTGGGAACCTCCATATGCCACGGGTGCAGCCCTAAAAAGACCAAAAAAAAAAAAAATCAAATAAAGTGTAGTTGATTTAGAGTGCTTCTTCAATTTTCTGTTGTACAGCAAAGTGACCCAGTCATACATATATGTGAGAGACGTACTTAAAAAGTTAGTCCAGGAGTTCCTGTCATGGCACAGTGGAAACAAATCCAACTAGGAACCATGAGGTTTCAGGTTCGATCCCTGGCCTTGCTCAGTGGGTTAAGATCTGGCGTTGCCGTGTGCTGTGGTGTAGGTCGCAGATGCAGCTCAGATGTGGAGTTACTGTGACTTTGGTATAGGCTGGCAGCTGTAGCTCCATTTCTTTTTTTTTTTTTTTTTTTTTTGTCTTTTTACTTTTCTTGGGCCGCTCACGTGGCATATGGAGGTTCCCAGGCTAGGGGTCGAATCGGAGCTGTAGCCACCGGCCTACGCCTGAGCCACAGCAACGCAACCTCATGGTTCCTAGTCGGATTCGTTAACCACTGCGCCACCACGGGAACTCCCTGTAGCTCCATTTCTCCCCCTAACCTGGGAACCTCCGTGTGCTTCACTGTGGCCCTAAAAAGACAAAAGACAAAAACAAAACAAAAAACCCCAAAACAAAACAAAAAAAACTTAGTCCAAGATTGAGTTAAAAAATAAAATCCGGAGTTCCCGTCGTGGCACAGTGGTTAACGAACCTGACTAGGAACCATGAGGTTGCAGGTTCGGTCCCTGCCCTTGCTCAGTGGGTTAACGATCTGGCGTTGCTGTGAGCTGTGGTGTAGGTTGCAGATGTGGCTCAGATCCCGCGTTGCTGTGGCTCTGGCCTAGGCCGGTGGCTACAGCTCCGATTCGACCCCTAGCCTGGGAACCTTCATATGCCGCGGGAGCGGCCCAAGAAATAGCAAAAAAAAGACAAAAAAAAAATCCCATTTCAACACTGGGATTTTCAATACTAGAATAACTTAATTGTAGTTTAGTAAAAATTTGTCCTAAGTTATATATTTCTTTGTATCAATTAAAGACATTGTGTCAATTGAAGTCAAATGTAATGATAGTGGTGATTGTGTAGATCATTAGTGAGAAGGAATTTTGGGAGCAACTCCAGAATGAAGCACATTATTAACTGAAGTAGTGATATGATTCTGAATTCTTTCCAGTTCATGCTCCCATAAGTTCTCTAAACCTCAAGCCAACAGGGCTGCTGACTTTTCCCAGAATCCTTAGATTTCTACATTTTCTCACCTCTGAGTCTTGGCTTGGTGTATATTGTTCCCAGAAATGTTTCCAGCCTGCTCCACATTCTTCATCACCCAGGTCTAATCCCAATAATCTTTCAGGCTCCATCCTTAAGTGCTTTCTGCTCCTGGCCGACTTTTCCAATCTCATCAAATACAAATACAAATCCTAGTAAAAAACCCAAACAATGCTTTCCTTAAATGCTAGTATCCCTTACTCTTATGCACAGTACCTTTCCTTTAAGAGATGTGCAACACATAGCTTTAAAAATTAGAATAGATTGAACTTCTATATTTGCTAAATTGAAAGTTTTCTGGACAGAGTGTGGAGTTGATACATGTTTTTATTTCTTCAACAGTTATTCACTGTCTTTCATTGCAAGGTACAATTGACTTGGCAGAGGTGACATAGCTATAGAGTGACAGATTCAAGATTGAAATCCAGAATTGCTTAACTCCACAGTCAGTATTCTTAACCACTATGTATATATCAAGAGCTAGAAGTTTCTGAATGCTAGGTGTCTTCATTGTTGGGCAGATATTAATTTTCTTTCTTTCCCTTAAAAATTGTATGTTGCAGGTATGGCCCCAAAACAGAAAAAAAAAAAATTGTTTGAAGTAGTTCACCAAGGCCTATTTAGCCTCAGTTTAAAAATTGCCATTGAAATTAGATTCCCCCCTTATGAGATAATCCCATTAAAAGTGAAATAGTTTCTGGGTAGACTGTATGGGGGTAATGGTACTTCCCAGTGGTAGATTCAGGTTTTGTGGGTCCTGAGCTTACATAATTTGGGGAGCCCTCTTTAAGAAAAAGATAAAAGAACAAATATAAAAATAAACGTCATATTTAGCATAGGAAAATAAATCATGACGATTCACTTGAGTGTTGGAGGTTCAACTTCTTTTTTTTTCTAAGCTATTTGAGACAGTGTACCAGAAATGCTTGCATGGATATGCTTCCTTATTGCCACCTGGTTTCTCGTCCTGACCTAGGGTGCTTCACAACTTCTGGCCACTCCCAGCATCCACTGATACCCTACACATGAAGCTTTATTTATTTCCCAGTAGGTCCAACCTCTGGGCCTGGCAATTTAAAAGTGATGGTCAGATGGCATTAGTTTTAGTGTCATAGGAGTTTTTGAACTAAATTTTGGACTTCTTGGTACCTTTTCTCAGAAAATGGAGATATTTTAACAGGAATAGCCTTTTGAGATACAGAGATTTCTTTATAATTAAAAAAATTTTTTTTGGCCATAGCACTGGTTGGATAACTGTCCTCATAGAAGCTATTTGGCATGAATATAATCTCCTTTTGGAAATATTTATACAAAATACAAAATATATAATGAAAATCAGTTCTTAAATAAATAATGCTGTCACTAAAGGATTTAACTAAGGTTTATGTGGCTCAGACACTGTGTTCAGAATAATATTACCTAGAATTAATCACTTCAATTTTTAAAAATCTTGGAAATGACTAAACTTTGTTGGAAGAATTTTTTTTTTTTCCTTTTTAGGCCCACACCTGCAGCACATGGAGGTTCCCAGGCTAGGGGTTGAATCAGAACTGCAGCTGTGATACTACTCCAGATACTTAACCCACAGAGCAAGGCCTGGAGTTGAACCCGAGTCTCATGGATGCTAGTTGGATTCATTAACTGCTGAGCCAAATCAGGAATTTTAGTATAATTTTTGGCCTACACCACAGCCACGGCAATGCCGGATCTGGCACATCCGCAGCCTATACCACTGCTCACAGCAACGCCAGATCCTTCATTCACTGAGCAAGGCCAGGGATCGAACCCGCAACCCCATAGATCCTAGTTGGATTTATTTCTACTGCGCCATGACGGGAACTCCTGTTGAAGGATTTATGTCCTTTTTTCCTTAAAGCTTTGTTGAAGTATTGGCTCTTGTAAAGAAAACGAGACGCCACTAGAAATTAAGCCTTTTGGTGTAGTATTTTTAAAATGGCAGCAGAGGGCCTCATTGCAATGTGCTAGATTTTTCTTCATGAAAAACCTTTTTCTACCTATTGCCTTGTGTTTATTCTCTCATTTTGAAACTTACAGTATGTTTATGTGGAAAAAAGCTTTTTGAAATACAAGTTTTACTATATTGGGGGTGAAATGTAGGGTGAAATTTAAGCCTTAAAAACCATTATGTTTTCTATTGGTTCCTATGAATATGTTGAAATTTTGATATCTTTCTTTACTTCCTACCGCAGCTTTAAGGAAATATATACTTTCTTCTGCTTTTTCTTTCAGAATGTTGCTCTCTTTATTAAGACTATCTAATTTGTTGGTATATTATTATGAAAACCCATTCATGTAAATTATGTTACTTTATTCAAAGATGAGAAAATTACATGGCAACAGTTCATAATATAATATCACATTTATAACATCTTCCGGTTGTCTTTCTTCTAATTGTGCTCAAGTTCTAACAAAATTATCTCATATAATTTTTTTTCCCTCTTTTTAGGGCCGTGCATGCAGCGTATGGAGGTTTCCAGCCTAGGGGTTCAATTGGAGCTGTAGTTGCCGGCCTACACCACAGACACACGGGATCTGATCTGCACACAGCTCATGGCAACACCAGATACTTAACCCACAGAGCAAGGCCTGGAATTGAACCCGAGTCTCATGGATGTTAGTTAACTGCTGAGCCATGTCAGGAATTTTAATATAATTTTTTCAAAAGCTGTAGGTTATGACTCTGTCAGATAGTTCAAAAGGAATGCTTTTGAGTGCAGGTGATCCATAAATTAAATCTGCTTTAATTATTCTATGGGCTTATCGTGTGATTAGTTTGACTATGATCAGGAATGATAACGGCACAGAAAATAAACGGACTGGCTGAGCTACAGTGCACCCTGCATTGATAGACATGGGTTCACAGTTAATCCCAGTGAGTTCCTTTTTAACACTGTTGTCTAGGAGAGATTGTCTCCAGCAGAACACAGATATCTTTGTGTGTGTCTTTTTGTCTTTTTTTTAGGGCCACACATGTGGCATATTGAGGTTCCCAGGCTAGGGGTCAAATCAGAGCTGTAGCTGCTGGCCTAGGTCACAGCCACAGCAATGCATGATCTGAGCTGTGTTTGCAACCTACACCACAGCTCACGGCAATGCTGAGTCCTTAACCCACTGAGCAAGGCCAGGTATCAAACCCTCGTCCTCACAGATACTAGTCGGGTTCATTAATCACTGAGCCATGATGGAAACCCCACAAATATCTTCGATAATTCTGGGTTTGTAGTCAAATATACCTATTTTTGGAGTCTCAGCCTGGTTATTATAATTACATAACTGTGTTAAAAGAGACTTTTTATCTTATCCAACCATCATTCATTCTTACTAAAAGTACATTTCTAAAATCCTGCATAAAAAAGTTTCTAATCATCCCATAGGACTTGTTTTGAGATGAAAGAGAGTTTCAGAAAAGCGGATTATTGTCTATTGCCAGCTTTCAGAATCCTGTTTCTTGAGGAGCTTGAATAATTTACCTATTAGGGAATATAAACATTATATAAGAAACAGATTTTATTGAGATTAGATGATTATTTATATATAGTATTATATAGAATCATATAAACTTTATATGGAAATACATAACACTAAAAATATGGGCCTTATATAGAAATACTGGATAGAAATGTTAAATAGACCAGGCCCCCATATAAACTTTATATAGAAAAGCTATAAACACTGCACAGAAACGGACCAGTATCTTATTGAGATTAGGCGAACTTGTTATTTTGCATACATTTGTTGTGATCCATAAAACAAAATGCTAATAATGATGGCTACCAGTTAGTAAATTTAAAACATGCCCTACTATTTACCTTTTGTGATAAAACATTGTATGTTCTGATTATGTTTTCTGATAAAGCACTATATAACAATAAAACTGAACAGATTTGTCAAAAGCCACCACGTCAGGGCTCTTGAAATCAGCCAACAGCATACGACATATTGAGAAGCAGTTTATTCATGAAAAACATACTGAATGATATGAATGGTGGGTGTCTATGGCATTCTTGTCTGGGGCTTCTCCTATGCATGCCCACTCCTAAGGTAGATCTGAACAGAGCTCTGCAGAACAAGAAAACCAGTTTGCCTGCCAGAGGGCGCTCCATTAGTTTGGAGCAGAGTATGCAAAACCCTCACATCCAGCCGTGTTGTCAGTAAAGCACCAATTTTGGTGGCAAATGAATGGGGAAGACCAATGGCTCAGGTAGCCTAAGGTTGCAGAAGTGGCTGGAGCAAGCAGTGGACTAGCAGATTAGCCTGGGATTTAATAGGGAGGTGTGGGAAGTGAAATAGCACAGAGGGCTTTGATAAATTCTCCACATACCCACTCAGGAGAGATGGGAGAAAGCTCCCCAAATCCACACATTCTGGCTAAGCTATGAGACTGCACACCGATGTAGGATTGTTGCTAGAAGCTCTATTGGGAAGTATAAGCCACAGCAGTCTTGAAAACTAATTAATTCAATGGCAGAACTTCCTTTAGGTTACTTCATTAGGGTTAAAGGCCAAGATGGGATTATATAACATCTTCTATTTTTGTAAATTCTGTAATTTGTACATAATTAACCTAGAAATACTTTAGAATAGGCAAGAGATTTTTAATCTTTGAATTGTGAATTTCTGAAATCTCTTTCCTCACCTACAGAGTGGAATTCTTAAAGACTTACACTGTTTCTTTTGGTTTTAGATCAATAATAGCAATAGAGCACTTTGGAATGTTAATAATAGCTATTTATTTATTTTTATGGCTGCACCTGCGGCACATGGAGGTTCCCAAACTTGGAACGGAGCCACATCTGTGGCCTACCCCACAGCTTGCAGAAACACAGGATCCTTAAACCACTGAGCAAGGCCAGGGATTCGATCCCACATCCTCAAGGACATTATGTTGGGTTCTTAATGCACTGAGCCACAATGGGAATTCCAATAATAGCTAATGTTTATTGAGCACCTTTTATTAGTCCAATGCTGTGCTAACTTTATACCTTTTGTGTCGTTTAATTTTACATTCACCTTATAATAATATTACTCCCATTTCTGAGTGAGGAGGTTGGAGTTTAAGCAGAACAAATTATTTTTCCAAGGTTACAATAGCTAAAAAGCAGAGCGGTGGAATGAAACTTAAGGCAGTCTAATTTCCAAATTCTTATTCTTAAATACTAGGCTATATTTTAAATGCTGGTGCTATAGAATATAAAATATTTCTCTGGGCCTATTAAAAACGTAATCTGATAGCAATCAAATTCCCTTATGTAGAGTTACTGGTATATGAAGCAGCTACATACTTTAACTTCCTAGTTGAGCCTTTAAAAAATGTATATTAGGGAGACTGTCAAACAGATACAAAAGTAGATAATAATGTAATGATCCTTGGAGTTCCCGTCGTGGCTCAGTGGTTAACGAATCTGACTAGGACCCATAAGGTTGCGGGTTCGATCCCTGGCCTTGCTCAGTGGGTTAAGGATCCAGCATTGCCGTGACCTGTGGTGTAGGTCGCAGAGGCGGCTCAGATCCCGTATTGCTGTGGCTGTGGCGTAGGCCAGCAGCTACAGCTGTGATTAGACCCCTAACTTGGGAACCTCCATATGCCTCTAGTGCAGCCCTAGAAAAGACTATAATAATCCTTCAAGTATGTACCCATCACACAGCTTTGAGTTTTCTATGAATGCTAAAATTATAGCTTGCTTTGCTAATATTTACTATAAAAGGGGAATAAGTGTAGATTAATTTTGGTAGGATAAATACGAAGAAATTTTAAATTTGCAACTAATTTTTTTCAGTAATGGGTTTTACTCTCTCATTGTTCAGCAAATATTTCCCTTTGAAATGGACACACTTATGTGTTCAGAAGTAGATAGCTCAGTGAGAACAGCACGAGGAGCAAGAGCAATGGGCAGGTGGAAGGTCCCACTATCTTGGCATAAAGAAGCAAGCAACTAGAATGCAGTCAGGTGGAGCTGCAGAGTTTGGTTTGTTCACCCTCTAATTCTTTAAAGTGTTGTCTGTGGACTCTATGGGTCCATCAGTGAGCAGTGAGCTTGTAATCTTCTCTTTTTTAAGACTAATTTTTGGGAGTTCCTGTTGTGGCACAGTGGCAACAAATCTAATTAGGAACCATGAGGTTGTGGGTTCGATCCCTGGCCTTGCTCAGTGGGTTAAGAATCGGGTGTTGTCGTGAGCTGTGGTGTAGGCTGGCAGCTCTAGCTCTGATTAGACCCCTAGCCTGGGAACCTCCATGTGCCACAGGTTCAGCCCTAAAAAGCAAAAACAACAACAAAAGACCAATTTTTGGAGCAGTTCTAGGTTTACTGCAAAAGTTGATTGGCAAGTACGGAAAGTTCCCGTGTAACTCTTGCCCCTCCATGCATAGCCTTCCCCACCGGGGACATCCTCCCCAGACTGGTTCCTCTCTTGCCATCAACGAATCTTCATTGGCAAGTCATCATCACCCAAAGTCCATAGGTTGCATTAGGTGTCATTCTTAGTGTTGTATATTGTATGGGTTTTGGCAAATGTTTAATAATGTATATACCATAATAGTGTTAAATAGAGTAGTTTCACTGTTCTAAAGATCTGGGCTGGTCTTTTGTTTATGGCATTTTCTCTTTTATACATATCAGTACTATTCTTTCTGGTATTTCTAATCATTCATAGTTTTCAGGGACTCTGGGGGTGGATAGATAACTGACAAGCAGTTGTAATTACTTCGGCCTCTGCCCAGTGGGTTGCAACAGAGGTGTAGTGGCTTATGGAACTGGAAGGAATTAGTGCTGTGATCATACTTCATTCTTTTACTCCACCTGCAGAAATATTTTATGTTGCACAAAGCATTTAACCAGTTTATTTAAAGCTTTAGGTCTCTTGAATAGAATGTGATATTTTAAGCCATATGTTCCTGTAATAGTCTTTTAATCCCCCATTTCAAATCTATTTATAATAACTCTGGCTCCTGACAGAAACCATTTAGTAGTTCTGCCTCTTCTTTGGCTTTATACTTCTGTCCCATATTTCAGGAGTGAATGTCATTGTATTCAGTGTCATTGTCTTTGGTTTATTTCTGGGAAAGTCTTCCTGGCTTTTACTGTCTGGTTTCCTCCAGAAGTTGTAAGCTATATAGATCTAGACTATTTTTACTTAATTCGCCAATTTGTTTGCATTAAATGAACTTAGAGTAATTTTGGTTACTAATATTTGACTTGCTTCTGGACTAGGCATCCGGACGCTGATACGCTTAGAAACTGTGCAGTTTGATTATTCCTATAAGTTCTTTTGGCCCTTTAAATTATCACTCTGTTTTGCTCTTCAAGAAAATTAAAAATTATGGTTTAATTAGGATATCTCCTTTGACTTCTTAGTGGCAAAGCCCACTCCAGAGTAAAATTTCAGACAGGACACTTCTGTTCTATAGCACAGTTGCCATGTACGTAGCAGGATTGTAACCATCCCCAAAATTCTTTTCAGGTGGAGTTATTGCTGTGGTATTAGGTGGGCTCTGCTCAATTTTAACATACTTTACAGGTTGGTTTTTGTGCAATTTGTGAAACTTTCAGATGAAACTTTCAAATGGAATGGTTTTTAGTTTTATAGGTCTTAGGTCTTAGACCTATAGGTCAGATATCACTGAAGAGCTCAGACTCTGGGGCTAGAATCTCAAATACTAGCTCTAACACTTAAAAGCCAAATGCTGCTAGGAAAAATGAGCTTCACTTTTTTCATTTGCATAAAAGAGGTAATAATGCCAAACAGCCAAAAGTTGTACTAGCTAGGATTAGTTGAAATAATACATTCAAGGCCCATAACGTGGCCCAAATGGTAACAATGTGTACTTGGGCTATAAATGTAAAATTGGGTTACAAAGTCTCTTCCTCCTCTCTGGATATACTAGTCACCCTCTGTATCCCAAATGCACTTCATAAATTTTTTTTTTAATCATAGTAGTTATAGTATGTTGTTGCTCTTATGTAATTCCAGCTTGGTGTAGAGAGGATATTGAGACAATACATGTTGAATGAAAGGTACATTTCAGTCCTGAGTGCCTGCCCCAAATCCCACCCAGTGGGCTTTTTCATTGTATGATTATCACCATCACCACCATGACCTCATCACCCCCATAGCATTCTTTTGGCCCAGTACTAACTGCTAGGAATACAAAGGGGTCAAAACATAAGGTTCTTCCTGGAGGAGCTTAAAGTTAGGATGTCCGAACATGGGCAAACATCGAATGTAAAAATCGAACAAAAGCAAAATGTAAAAGAAATAATTCAAAGGAGCACATGTTAATTTTTCAGTGAGCTGTACAGGAAATAGCTATGGGTAATATATATTTTTTTAATTTGAATGATGAAAAGCACAGGTTTTGCAACTGCGTAGTCTTATCTTACATTTAGTCATTTATTTGCTGTGTTGTCTTCGTAAATTATGTAATTTTTATTATACTCTGTTACTGAATTTTAAAAATAGCCTTTTGTCCTTGAGAGCAATGTAAGTGAAAATGCATAAAATGAGCTCTGATGAGTGTCTGATATGTTGAAATCAGCCAATAAATTGTAGTTAACATTCCTATAGAAGAGAAGCCCATCTATGAGGGCTGGAGGAGATTTCATAGAAGAAACAGAAAACATAATAAGGACAGTTTTAAAAATGTCTTCCTTACACATTAACTTAGTTTTCTAGAATGAATTTGTAAGAACTGGGGCAGAGTAGTAGGGTGTAGAGGCATTATGTGGTGAGTTATTGAATATCAGGTACCAGATTATATTCTCACTCATTGAAATTTTTAGTTAATGTTCTGTAAATAAAATAGAGCATAATTTTTACCAACTAGCTTTTTGATATCTGAGTTGAAATTCATGTTTCACTGTCAAAGAGGTAACTGATTTCTTCAGTAAAATCTATAAAGTGGAACAATTTCGTGATTTTGTGAGATATCGTTGCTATCAAAGCTCTTCCAATCAATGACCTTGTGATTTCTTTCTTTCTTTTCTCTCTCTCTCTCTCTCTCTTTTTTTTTTTGATCTTTCTAGTGCTGCACCCTTGGCATATGAAGTTCCCAGGCTAGGGGTAGAGTTGGAGCTGTAGCTGTTGGCCTATACCACAGCCACAGCAGCTCCAGATCCAAGCTGTGTCTGCAACCTACACCACAGCTCATGGCAATGCTGGATCCTTAACTCACTGAGTGACTGAGGCCAGGGATCGAACCTGCGTCCTCATGGATACTGGTCAGATTAGTTTCTGCTGAGCCACAAAGGAAGTTCCACCTTTATGATTTCTGTAATATGTCCGTAGAAAGCAGCAGTACCTTGAGGTCACTTTCTAAATATTATTTGTAGTGAAACTAAAAGGAAATATTCATTTTTAATGTTTTATTTCTTGAACTAGGTAATTCCCACACTTACTAAACAACTCACAGGGTAAAAATAGTCTGCAATAAAACATGTCTCTTTTCCACTCCTTTTTTTTAGTTTCCAGGTTCCCTTCTCAGAGGAAACCCCTGATGTTTGTTTCTTTCACATTAATCTAAGCATCTAGAGATAGTTCCCCTTTTTAAAAAGCGCAAATCATCTGTAATGTGCACATTCTTGCATTTTCACTTAATATTTCTTACTCATTTTATATTAACTCATACGGCTCTACTGCCTGAAACATGGCATTTAAAAATGGGGTTACTCTGTTGAGATCTTACAATGATAATAGCTAGTTAGCATACACTGGGTCCTTACTGTGTTTCATGAAGTTTACATGGAATATCTATTTTTTTTATAATGACCTTAGGGAGTGGGTGCCATTGTTGTGACCATTTGTGAGGTTTAGAAATGTTAAATATCTTTTTTAAAAAATTTTTATTTATTTATTTTTTTGCTTTTTAGGGCCGCATCTGTGGCATATGGAAGTTCCCAGGCTAGAGGTCCAATTGCAGCTGCAGCTGCCAGCCTACACCACAGCCATAGCAACATGGGATCTGAGGCACATCTGCGACCCTCACTGAAGCTCATGGCAACGCCAGATCCTTAACCCAGTGATCAAGGCCAGGGATCAAACCCACAACCTCATGGTTCCTAGTTGGATTTGTTTCCACTGCGCCATGACGGGAACTCCCCTAGAAATGTTAAATATCTTTCCTGTGGTCACACACCAATAGGTTGTACAGTTAGGATTCAAATCAAGGTGATCTGACTCCAGAACCCCCCATATTAAGTGCCGTATTGCCCCCCAGATATCTACTCTTCATTTTCAGGAAGACAACTCTGTAAATAAATAGAAGTTAGTGTGATTAATAACAGTGATGGCGGGGATGGAAATAAGCCTCTGCCAGTGCTGAAGGATGTCTGAAAAGGCCAGTTTTGCGCTGGTCCAGGTGGCTCTGGGGACCGAAGGGAGCAGATACAGCTGCTACAGGCGACTGGGCTGCTACAGTGTTGTCAGGGGTGCCAGCAACTATGGAGCTGCAGAGTCAGAAGATACCACCAAGTCTGAGGAAGCTGTGGTGATGGATGCTGGCAAGTTCATGCTGTATTTATCATGCTGTATTTATAACTACCCTGTGAAGATGCTATTTAGCCACAAGTTCTAGGTGAAAAACTGAGACTATGGTGAGTTGCTCTATTTTTCACACAGCTGGGAAGTAATAGGATCCAGATTCAAAGCCAGACCCTAATGCCTCCTGGAAGGAGGTGATGGTGCCATCCTGCTCACAGCATCTGGTAGGCATACCAGCCTTGAAACCTCAGCTTTGTATCACTCATTGGAGTGGTTTCAAACTCTCCCCTCTAAATTTGTGTAACATGTTTTAAGTAAAAGTTTATAAGAAAGTTCGACATAAAACTAAAATACAAATGAGTGGGTGTATCATTGCCACCCTCTTAACGTGGGTGCCTTCTTTCCATCTTCTGGTGTCTCCTAAGGGAGTTCCAGATAATCACGTTTGAAACTGTCATTTGTCCTTCAGGAATGGAAATTCTATCTGTCAAAAAACGATGCTATCAAAAGGCTTAATCTTTATGAATTAAAAGGCTAAGTATGGTCTTGTCAGATTCTATGCAAACTTCTGCCCTCAGTTATGCTCTTATAAGATGAATTTGGATTATACTCTTGTTTCAAAGGACATAATCTGGAGCTAGAGAAAATGTTATTGCCTCTCTTCAGAGTATAGTTAAATAACCATTCTGAGACTTGAATGTAACTCTCAAGATTATTGTGGCATTTGCAGGCCTTTGTTCAAGTGTTTTTCTAGCACACACTCTCGAGTTCCAAAAACCAAAGGGCTAGTCTTTGCTTTGTCTGGCATGGTGGATGCTAGAATAGAGTCTATATGATAGCTATTAATTTCAGAAATATTTTGTACAAAGCTTCCTTCATCTGCTGTTGTAATATTCTTATGAACATCCAGAATTTTACTCAAGGAGATCTGGCTTTGGTCCTAGCAGGCTGGAGGCTGTGAAATGTGTCCTGCCAGGTATGTCATAGGACATGCCTATGTACTGAGCAGAAAAGCAGGGTCTTATGTGGAACCAAATGAAATAATAAAGGACTCCTCTAAGTCTCAAAGATCCCATCAAAATTCTTGGATGGAATTACTTATACCTGGCAAATGGAAACACAGCTGCATTTTCAATGATTTTTAAAACATACTCATTAAAGTATTGGCAATAGTAGAGCAAATTAAAAAGTTAGTATAATTTTTGGGTCAGACAGTACTTTTATGAAAACCCATAGTCCTTTCTCATAATTGACATAGCAAAAGAAACCTTGGTTGTAAGTTGAGAACTGAGAAAAAAACTTAGTTTAAGCACTAGATCTTTTATTTAATGAATATGTGACCTCGGACCAAATAGTGTTTCGGAGCCTCAATTTCTTCTTCTGTAAAATGGGGCTAATATTCCCTCTACATCATAGGGTTTTCTTGAGGCTTGAATGAGATCATGTGTATAAGCTAATAATAAGTACTCTACATGTAAAGTAAACTAAGAATCACAAAATCATATGTAGAGGATGTTGCATAGATGCATCTTTTCTGTACACTTAAAGGTAATTGGCCCATCTTTGGACAGTTCCAATGATGACCTCATATTCTTTGGGAGGCAGGTCATTCAGTAGTTGGCAGGTGTCCCAGGTTGGGTTCCTTACAAAGAAGACTCAGAGGGGGAAATTAGAGTATAGACAATTTATCAGAACATGCTCTTTGCATCATCACCTGAGGAAGGGAGGCTGGAAGACAGCACTGGGAGAGGTCAAGCTATCATGCAGTCTCAGTGAAAGTTTCACATGAACCTATGGCAAGCTTGGGGCTGCAATCGCCCATCCGAGTTGTCATGAGTTTGGGCTAGAAGGCAAGACTTTTATTTGCCTTCTTATTGACCAATCATTGGATCTTGGGTGAGGCAATTTTCTTTAGCTCAGGCAATCCTCAAAAAGAGTTAAAAAGTGAAGGTTCTCTTCTCTGATAACTAATAGAATAAGTCATTCCTTCCTCAAGGGTCACCGGGGTATCACTGCATCTATCAGATCAGCTCCATAGATAAAATAGTTTGCCTCATAGTGAGTGGAAACCTTCCTCACTGTGACTATCATGTCAGTTCCTCTCTTCTGAGTCAATTCCAGGTCTTAGCAACACACACACACACACACACACACACACACACACACACACACACACAATAGGTAAGAAGTAGATTCATTGATTCATTGATAGAGATAGAGTATGGGCTCTCTTAGAAGGTGAGAGGCCTGGAAAATCAACATTCCATAGACAGAATGCAGACCATTTCCAAGGGAGAGAGAATGGCATTACCAGTGTTTTCTAACATAATTCTTTACTATATTCAAAGCACTAGTGCTATAACACTAACACCTATATGTATGTATTTCATATATACAGAAGTGATGTATGTATAAACTTTATAATATTTATACACTCAACGTTCAAATTTATATTTATACACATCGATATACATATATACATGTATATTCTGAAAATATACATGTATATTCTGTTTACAATTGGATGAACAAGCTCTATTTTACTCAACACCCAGCTTTTAGTAACCATGATGATGTCACTTATTACAGACAATAGAATAAGTCTGCTCTCCAGGAGAAGTGAGTTGAGAGATCATGAATTCTGTTTCAGGCGTCTTGATTATAAAGCCCTTTTGAGACATTCAAGTGCAGACATTGGGTGGATGATTGAAGGTGTATATCTGGAGTTTGGAAAGGATGTCTACACTAGAGATAAGTAATTGAGAGCTGGTGTTATATAGTAGTTGAAGATAGGAAGCAACATTTCCATCACATTCCTGCAAGTCAGTAATGAACTGAGGTGAGGCTTCCCTTTCAGATGGTAAATGTTGCCTTCACTGGAGGGCTTTTCCTATTCTGTTTCACTGGTTTAGTTACCTGCCAAGCTCCTGAGCCATCTGGGAGTGCAGTTGCCAATATAAGGTGGGAGGAGAAAGGGACCCATGCCTGAAGACTTGAAGAAATACAGCATTTAAAGGCTGGTAGGAGTTCCCGTCATGGTGCAGTGGTTAACGAATCTGACTAGGAACCATGAGGTTGCAGGTTCGGTCCCTGCCCTTGCTCAGTGGGTTAATGATCTGGCGTTGCTGTGAGCTGTGGTGTAGGTTGCAGACACAGCTCAGATCCCGTGTTGCTGTGGCTCTGGCCTAGGCCGGTGGCTACGGCTCCGATTAGACCTCTAGCCTGGGAACCTCCACATGCTGTGGGAGTGGCCCAAGAAATAGCAAAAAAAAAAAAAGACAAAAAATAAAATAAAATAAAAAATAAAGGCTGGTAGATGAGATGTATGGAACCGAGCTAGAAAAGGAGTGGCCAGAGAGGTAAAAGGGTGGAGTCATAGACGCAAGGAGAGGGAAAAGTGGTTAGCTTTCTAAAATTGTCCAGAGAAATGCTGCCCATTGGAAACGGAGATAATCGATGATCTTAAGGAGGCTGGTTTTGGTGGGAGTAGAAGCCAGACTAGTGGGCTGAAGAGTGAATGAGGGTGAGGAAATGAAGGAAATAATGTGCACGATGATCTTGAGAAGCATAGCTTTGAAGGTGAGGACAGAGATAGGGATTAGCTGGAGTGAAATAAGGTTGTGGTGAAACAGGGGGTTAAAGAGGTGGGCCTGGGAAGGGTAGTGTGGGGAAGAGAAATGGAAATATTCCCCATAATCAATGCTTTAAATATTATTTTACTTTTAAGCAGTTTGAACTATATTCTGAAATGTTGGAGAAATGAAAAGTCAAAGTGTTAGCGCTTTATGAAAAACAAACATAACCAAAATACTTGGGTTGTGGATAACTTAGACAACTTCTTCAGGTCAAATTGAAGTAAAGATAAATACAAGATAAAGAATTTTCTTCTTGAATTATTCAGACCAGTGATTCATGTATGCATTTTGCTTTTAACTAAGACAATCTTGACTGGCATGTCACTTTATTTATTACTTGAAAAGAAAATCTTTTCGTTTAAGTCTCACTTACTGTCCAGATAAACAGTGGGGTTTTTTTTGTCTGTTTTTAGGGATGCACCAGCGGCATATGGAGGTTCCCAGACTAGGGGTCTAATTGGAGCTGTTGTGTCCAGCCTACGCCACAGCCACAGCAATGCCAGATCCAAGCCGCATCTGCGAAGTACACCACAGCTCATGGCAACTCCGAATCCTTAACCCACTGAGCAAGGCCAGGGATCAGACCTGCGTGGTCGTGGATACTAGTTGGGTTTGTTAACCGCTGAGCCTCAACAGCAACTCCAACAGTGTTTTTGTTAAAAAGGAGAGGAGGTATTTTTGCATTATCTTAACACGAAGATAGATTCTCATGTGACCCTGATATACTACTAAAAACTGTTATTTCCTCCTTATATATGGGAGAGGAGTAAAAGCAAGGAGTTTCTTCCCAGGAACATTTTGCAGATTCTTTTGTTGAGCACATGTATCATGGATCTCTCTGGCTCCGGCCTCCCTGCTCAGAAGTGGTACTCAAGCCCGCGGACAGTTCTTCGAAGTGCTCCTGTGACTCCGTAGGGAGAGTTTCCAGGTGCTGGGCAGTATTTTACAGCCTCGTGCTACTCTATCGGCTACTTCAGTCTGTCCTTGGCGTGATGTGGTAGCTGCTGGGGCTGCTGCCCAGAGCTTACTGGCTTGCAGATGATTTGTCTCACTCCAGACGAGAAGGTGCTCCAGAGTCTAGTTTTTTCCATAGATGATGGCCCAGAGCCCTCAGGGTGTGATGATTCATGCGGAATCGGGGAACGGGCTTGGAGGACCCTCTTTCCTTTTGTGTTAAGATCTGTTGGAGGCTCATAGAGCAGATTTTCTTAGGCCTCAACATATTTTGAGGGAAACAGCTTTTTCTTATTGCTTACGGTTCTTTTGTCCCTAGAGTCAGAGGTGTGTATTCAGAAGCTCAGCCAGAGATAGAGTTTCTCTCCCTTTATCTATGACCAGAAGAGTCATCAGAATGCTGAGAAAGTAACCTTGAGCTAAAAGCTGAACAGTGAATAGATGTGCTGGTGCTATTGGAGGTGGGCATGTATTTTGACTCATTTCTGTAAGTAGATTATCAGAAGTGAAGTTTCTGGGTCAAAGTTTAACTTCAAAAATTACTTAAATGTTTTTTCATTGTAATTCTCTAATTCTTTAAAAAAAATTTTTTTCCTTTTTTTTTTTGGGGGGGGGGGTGGGCTGTAGGTGTGACATATGGAAGTTCCCAGGCTAGGGGTCAAATCAGAGCTACAGCTGCTGGCCTACACCATAGCCGCAGCAACTCAGTGTCTGAGCTGCATCTTCGCCCTATACCACAGCTCATGGCAACGCCAGATCCATGGCCCACTAAGCAAGGCTAGGGATCTAACCCTCATCCTCATGAATATTAGTCAGATTCGTTTCTGCTGTACCACAATGGGAACTCCTAAATTTTTTTTATTATGGTTGATTTACAGTGTTCTGTCAATTTCTGCTGTATGGCAAAGTGACCCAGTTATACATTTATATACATTCTTTATTACTCTGGTACAAGATGTCCCAGGCTCATCTTGTGCTTTTCATATCCTAGTCCTGGAATTGGCCATTTCTCAAAAGAGCTTTGATCCTTTTACTGGAGTATAGTATGTAGAAGCCGTAATGTAGGCAGTAGGTGTGCTCATTCTATGGATTTTTATTGAGCCTAGGTCTTCTTAGTGGTGGAGCTAGGGGCGGACACACACACACACACACACACACACACACACACACGAGTACTTATTTCTATATTTGTCTCTTTGAAAACCACGAGTTCACACTAATATCTTCAATTCTAATCCAACACCATAGAGTTCTATTTTTTCCTCTCTCTCCGTATTTCTATTTCCCTCCTCAGAAAATGAGAAATCTGGTTCCCATTATCTTAACATGTTTCTTAATTAATCTTCCTGTATGTAACTAATATCCCATTGCCACTGTACCTCCCTCTTGTGGATGCCCTCCTCAACCAGCTCTGAGGCTGACACCTACAACAAAAACACCGGCTTTTCCCTGCTGGATCTAATATCCTCCACCAGCCGCCGTTTCTGGTGTGTACGCTGTCCTTACCTGCTCATGCTTTGACACTCAATGCTGGGCTTCCTTTCCCCACCTCACACTACACACACTCTCTTTTCTTGCTCAGGCTCCAGTAGTCCACCCTGGACTGCTCTTCAAGTGGATCCCTCCTCATTCTTCTTGGGTTCCAACATTTTACACCAAGTAGCCTTTCTGTAGTAATGCCCTTCCAGCCTGCTTAGATGCTGATGTGTGGTCCACTGTTCTGGGTGGATGCCGTGCTTACCCTGTTTAACCTCTGACCCCTTGTGTTGAGTCACCTTGTATGTGTGCCTGCACACCCTCCTCCCTCTAATCAGGCTTTGACACCCTGCTCTCCGTGAAGTTTGGAGCTCCCTCTCATCCATGGATATCCCCGTCTTTTGCCATTTTATCATATTTCCTTTTAGTCTTTTCTTTATGCATTTTAAAATATTGCTGGTAACTACAGTTCTATTTTTTATCTTGTTTATACAGTACACTTTTTCTCAAATCATTAAAATGTTTTTTTTCAACTTTCTAATTTTATTTTTAAAACATAAAGTATACCGTAAATAATATGGAAGAGGAATAGGAAATGAGCAAACATCCAAAAACAAATCATGAGGGGGGCAGGGGAGTAAGTTACAGGAGGGGGAGCAGTGGATGGGGTTTTGGGGGAGCTGATGGGAAGGGTGCTTGTGGGGGCAGAGGTGACCTTGTGGAAGGTGGTTTTGGAAACTGGCCCAGGGCTCTTGTAAGAGCCAGCAGAGGACCTAGTATGGGGGCGGCTGCAGCAGTCAGTGCAGGCTCTTCCTGCAGGGCTGCTGAATTCTCTGGCCCTTGGTCTCCTGCAGGAGCTGGTGCAACATTTCCCTCCAGCGGAGGTAAACGCACATCAGTGTCTGGGGCTGCTGCCAGAGCAGCTGCAGGTTCTTCCTGCAGCGGTAGTGAGTCCTCATGCGGACCTGGGCCTCCTGCAGGAGGAGCTCCATGTTTGCCCTGCCTGGGTTGTGACTTACCTCTGGCTCCAGGTCTCCTGCTGGAGCTTCAGGCTGGGCCTTGGGGGGGGGGCCCAGGCCATCCAGCGGACTCAGGCACAGGTGGACTCTGTTCTCTGTGCCAGAGCCGGATGTGCTGAGCTCCCTATGAGCCTGGCAGAGGACCCTGGGGAGCGGCTTATGTGGGGTTTCATCTGGAGGCCTTCTGCCTTCCTCACTCAGCTCGTGGTGGGTCTCAGATGGGCGGTTCTGCAATGACAGTGAGCAGCAGAGGGCCCGGCCCTAAGGTGTCAGAGCCCTGCAGGGCCGTTATCTTCTCGCTGCTTCTTTTGCCCCCCTTGACCTTCTGCTCCCAGATCAGGTGAGTCCTTCTCTGCTCAGATACTGCCCCCTCCCCGGGAGGCATGAGACCCCCCCCCCCCAGAGGGCGGGGGGTACAGCTCACGCACAAGGCTCAGCCCTGACTCTCAACACCACCCCTTCTCCCCGGACAGCTTTGTCTTGGCGTATGGACATGCCCTGCCCAGCAGGCATCCAGCTCTGCGTTACCCTGCTTCTGCTTGAGGCAGACCCACCTCTCACAAAACCCTTTGCACACAAAGGGAGGGGACACGGGACTACCATGTGAGATCAGAGAGGGCCCTGTGCTGGGCTGGAGCTCCCTCTTCCTGTATTACCTCTGGGTTCCTGTGGGCAAAGGCCCATAGATGTCTGCCCTGAGTTCTGATCCATTTTCTGCGGGTTTCGCAGATATTGTCTTTGCTGCAGCCTTGGGGGGATGGGACATAGTCCATTCCTCCTCTGCCGTTTCCTGGAGAAGTAGGTTCCAAGTTCCTTTGGGTTCTATTGCCAGGGAAGTGAGGTCACTTCCTGGGGTCCGCTTAGCAGGCTTTCCTCCTTCCACAAAGCTCCCCAAGAGTACCTCTGGGCTACTATAGCTCACCCCCCACCCCCAACACCATGTTCTAATTCTGTGAAAAAAGTTTTGGTAATTTGATAGGGATCGCATTGAATCTTTAGATTGCCTTGGGTAGTATGGTCATTGTTGACTCTTCCAATCCAAGAGCATGGTATGTCTTTCCATCTGTTTGTATCATCATTGATGTCTTTCATCAGTGTCTTACAGTTTTCAGAATACAGGTCTTTATTCTCTTTAGGTAGGTTTATTCCTAAGTATTCTATTCTTTTTATTTTATTTTATTTTTGGGTCTTTTTTTTTTTGTCTTTTTAGGGCCACACATGTGGCATATGGAGGTACCCAGGCTAGGGGTCCAATAGGCGCTACAGCCGCCAGCCTACACCAGAGCCACAGCAACAGCAGATCTGAGCCGTGTCTGTGACCTACATCACAGCTCACAGCAATGCCAGATCCTTAACCCACTGAGCGAGGCCAGGGATTGAACCCAAAATGTCATAGTTCCTTATTGGATTCGTTTCCACTGTGCCATGAGGGGAACTCCATTGTTTTATTCTTTTTGATGTGATGGTAAATGGGATTGCTTCCTTAATTTCTTTTTCTGATCTTTTGTTGTTAGTATATAGAAATGTAGTTGATTTCTATACACTAACAGAATTTTGTATTCTGTGACTTCACCAAATTTATTGATGAGCTTTAACAGTTTTCTGGTAGAGTCTTTAGGATTCTCTAGGTATAGTATCATGTCATCTGAAAATAGTGATAGTTTTACTTCTTCCTTTCCAATCTGGATTCCTTTTATTTCTTTTACTTCTCTGATTGCTGTGGCTAGGACTTGCGAAACTATGTTGAAGAGTAGTGGCGAGACTGGACATCCTTGTCTTGTTCCTGATCTCAGTGTGAATTCTTTAGGTTTTCACCATTGAGAATGATGTTAGCTGTGGGTTTGTCATATGCGGCCTTTATTATGTTCAGGTAGGTTCATTCCCACTATACCCACTTCCTGAAAGGTTTTTATCAGAAATGGGTGTTGGACTTTTGTTAAAGGCTTTTTCCGCATCTGTTGAGAAGATCATATGGTTTTTATTCTTCAGTTTGTTAATGTGGTGTATCACACTGATGGATTTGTGGATATTGAAGAACCCATGCATCCCTGGGATAAATCCCACGTGAGCATGATGTACAATCCTTTTAATGTATTGTTGGATGTGGTTTGCTAGTATTTTGTGGAGGATTTTTGCATCGATGGTCATCAGTGAAATTGGCCTGTAGTTTTCTTTTTTGGTGGTATCTTTGTCTGGTTTTGGTATCGGGTTGATGGTGGCCTCATAGAATGAGTTTGGGAGAGTCACTTTCTCTCACTTTTTTGGAATAGTTTCAGTAGGGTAGGTGTAGCCTACCCTTCTCTAAATGTTTGATAGAATTTGCCTGTGGAGCCATCTGGTCCTGGACTTTTGTTTGTTGGAAGTTTTTTACTCACAGTTTCAATTTCAGTTCTTGTGATTGGTCCGTTCATCTTTTCTGTTTCATCTTGGTTTAGTCTTGGAAGATTGTACTTTTCTAAGAATTTGTCCATTTCTTCTAGGTTTTCCATTTTATTGGCATATAGTTGCATGTACTAGCCTCTGGTGATCTTTCGTATTTCTGTGATGTCTGTTGTTCCTTCTCCATTTTCATTTCTAATTGTATTGATGTGACTGCTGTCTCTTTTTTTCTTGATAAGTCTGGCTAAGGGTTTATCAATTTTGTTGATCTTTTCAAAGAATCAGCTTTTCATTTCGTTGATCTTTTCTGTGGTTTTCTTTATTTCTATTTCATTGATTTCTGCTCTGATCTTTATGATTTCTTTCCTTCTGCTAACTTTAGGTCTTGTCTGTTCTTCTCTATCTGCTTCAGATGTAAAGTTAGGTTGTTTATTTGAGCTTTTTCTTATTTCCTGAGGTAGGCTTGTATTGCTGTAAACTTTCCTCTTAGAACTGCTTTTGCTGCATCCCATAGATTTTGTATCTTTGTTGTCATCTGCTTCTAGGTTTTTTTTTTTTTTTTTTCTTTTTAAAGGGCCGCACCTGTGTCATATGGAGGTTCCCAGGCTAGGGGTCGAATTGGAGTTATAGCTGCCAGCCTACGCTACAATCACAGCCACAGCAGTGTGGGATCCAAGCTGCATCTATAACTTATACCACAGCTCACAGCAACACCAGATCCTTAACCCACTGAGCAAGGCCAGGGATTGAACCTGCAAACTCATAGTTCCTAGTCAGATTTGTTTCAATGCGCCATGACAGGAACTCCCACTTCTAGGTATTTTTTAATTTCCTCTTTGATTTCTTCTGTGATCCATTGGTTGTTTAGTAGCATGCTGTTTAGTCTCCATGTGTTTGTGTTTTTTGCAGTTTTTTTTTCTCATTGTTGCTTTCTAGTCATATATCATTGTGGTCAGAAAAGATACTTGATATAATTTCAATTTTCTTAAAGTTACCGAGGCTTGATTTGTGGCCCAGAATGTGATCAATCTTAGAGAATGTTCTGTGTGCACTTGAGAAGAATATGTATTCTGTTGCTTTTGGCTGGAATGTCCTGTAAATATCTATTAAGTCTATCTGGTCTAATGCTTCATTCAGGGCCTGTGTTTCCTTATTAACTTTCTGTCTGGATGATCTGTCCATTGCTGTAAATGGGGTGTTAAGTCCCCTACTATTATTGTGTTATTGTCAATTTCTCCTTTGAAGGTTGTTAGCAGTTGCCTTGTATATTGTGGTGCTCTTATGTTGGGTGCATATATAGTTAAAATTGTTATATCTTCTTCTTGGATTGATCCTGTTATCGTTATGTAATGTCCTTCTTTTCTCTTAAAATATTCTTCATTTTAAGGTCTAGTTTGTCTGATATGAGTATTGCTACTCCAGCTTTCTTTTGATTCCCATTTGTTTGGAATATTTTCTTCCATCCTCTCATTTTTAATTTGTATGTGTCTCTAGAAGTGAAGTAGGTCTCTTGAAGACAGCATATATATGGATCTTGTTTTTTTATCCATTCAGCCAGTCTCTGACTTTTGGTTGGGGCATTTAGTCCATTTACATTTAAGGTAATTATTGATATGTATGTTTTTTTTTTTTGTCTTTTTGCTATTTCTTTGGGCCACTCCCACGGCATATGGAGGTTCCCAGGCTAGGGGTCTAATCGGAGCTGTAGCCACTGGCCTACACCAGAGCCACAGCAATGCAGGATCCGAGCTGCGTCTGCAACCTACACCACAGCTCACGGCAACGCCAGATCGTTAACCCACTGAGCAAGGGCAGGGTTCCTAGTTGGATTCGTTAACCACTGCGCCATGACGGGAACTCCAGATATGTGTGTTCTTATTGCCATTTTATTAATTGCTTTGGATTTGTTTTTGTTGCTCTTTTTTCTTCCCTTCTTCTCTGTTTCTCTCCTCTTGTGGTTTGATGACTATCTTTAGTGTTGTATTTGAGTTGATTTTTCTTACTCATGTGTGTATCAATTGTAGAGTCTTGGTTTGCAGTTACCCTGAAGTTTTGATGTAGGAGTCTATATATCTATGAGATTGTTTTGAGTTGTTGGTCTCTTAATTGCAAGTACATCTCCAGTGATCTGCATTTGCACTCTCCTTTTCTCACGATTTCCAATTTCTGATTTTGGTAGCATAATTGTGTATGAATAATTTCCTATCTTTACTGTATACATGCCTTTCCTATCTTTACTGTATATATGCCTTTCCTGGTGAGCCTTGTCATTTGTGGTATTTTTATTTCTAGTTGTGGCCTTTTCTTTTCTGCCTAGAGAAAGAAGTTCCTTTAGTATTTATTGTAAAGCTCGTTCAGCATTGCTGAATTCTCTTAGCTTTGCTTATCTGTAAAGCTTTTGATTTCTTCTTCAAATCTGAGGAAGAGCCTTGCTGGATAAAGTAATCTTGGTTGGAGGTTTTTTTTCTTTCATCACATTAAGTATATACTGTGCCACTCCCTTCTGGCCTGCAGAGTTTCTGCTGGAAAATCTGCTGATAACATGGGGTTCCCTTGTATGTTACTTGTTTCTTTTCCCTAGCTGCTTTCAGTATTATCTCTTTGTCTTTAATTTTGGTCAGTTTGATTAATATGTGTCTCAGGGTGTTCCTCCTTGGGTTTATTTTATATGGACTTGTGCTTCCTGGATTTGAGTGAGTGGTTCCTTTCCCATGTTAAGGAAGTTTTCGGCTGTTATCTCTTGGAATATTTTTTCTGTCCCCTTCTCTCTCTCTTCTCCTTCTGGCACCCCTGCAATATGGAGGTTGGTGCGTTTAATGTTGTCCCAGATTTCTCTGAGACTCTCTTCACTTCTTTTCAATCTTTTTTCCCTTTTCTCTTCTGCATCAGTGATTTCCACTGGTCTGTCCTCCACCTCACATATTCATTCTTCTGCCTCCTGTGGTCTGCTGTTGGTTGCTTCTAATGAATTTTTTTTTTGTCTTTTGTCTTTTTTGTTGTTGTTGTTGTTGCTATTTCTTGGGCTGCTCCCGCGGCATATGGAGGTTCCCAGGCTAGGGGTTGAATTGGAGCTGTAGCCACCGGCCTACGCCAGAGCCACAGCAACTCGGGATCCGAGCCGCATCTGCAACCTACACCACAGCTCACGGCAACGCCGGATCGTTAACCCACTGAGCAAGGGCAGGGACCGAACCCGCAACCTCATGGTTCCTAGTCGGATTCGTTAACCACTGCGCCACGACGGGAACTCCCTGCTTCTAATGAATTTTTTATTTGTTACTGTATTTTGCATCTCTGCTTGCTTGAGTTTTAAATCTTATATTTCTTTGCTCAGTGTTTCCTGTAAATTATCAATCTTTTCCTCCAGTTTATTTGCAGTGTCTTGCATCATCTTCAGCATCATCAGTCTAAAGCTTTTTTCATGAAGGCTGAGAACCTCCTGATCTCTTAGCTGTTTTTCTTTCTTTTTTTTTTTTTTTTTGCTCCCTCATCTGAGTTTTAGTTCTGTCTTTTCATGTTTATAGGTTTTTTTGGTGTGGAGTGCTTTTTGCAGACAGTAGAGTTGTAGCCTCTCTTACTTCTGATGCTGCCCCCCTTATGGCTGAAGTTGGTACAGGAGCTTGCTGTAAGCTTCCTGATGGGAGAGACTGGTGCCTGCACACTGGTAGGTTGAGCTTATTCTTATCCCTCTGGTGGGTGGGGCTTTGTCTCTGGGTGAGATTAGAGGTCGCTTTGTGCCCGGGGGTCTTTAGGTAGCCTGTTTACTGATAGGTGGGGCTGTGATCCCACCTGGATTATTGTTCGGCCTTGGGCTTCTCAATGCTGATGGGTGGGGCCAGATTTTCCCAAAATGGCCACCTCCAGAGAAACGCACACTGCTGAATATTCCCGAGAGCTTTTCTTCCAATGTCCTTCCCCCACAACAATCCACAGTCACCCCCTCTTTTCCCAGGAGATCCTACAAGAACTCTAGTCAGTTCTGACCCAAATTGATTATAAAGTTTGTTTAGAAGAATAAACAAAGAATGGCCAGAAAAATTCTGAAAAATAGAATCAATGGGAATTACCTTTATCAGCTTCTCTAATTAAAAGTTTATGATATTGGTAACTGAATAAACAGACAACCAGAAAATCCAGAAGTAGGCCCAGGTTTAAGTTAAAATTTATTATATGAAAAAGGTGGCATCTTAGATCAGTGTGGAAAAGATCAAAAAGATCAAATTGGACCTGTTCCTCATTCCATATGCTGCAGATATTTCAGAAAGGTAACTATAACAAATGAAACCATGAAAATCCCAGTAGGAAAGTTGTGTTTCTAATAGGAACCAAAATTAGAAGCATAAAAACTGATCAATTTATCAATTTAACTACAGAAAAAATCTTCACCAAACCAAAAAATACCATAAGCAAATATAAATATAAATTATAACTGAGAAAAAAGTATTTGTTACTGTTTTCAGAGACAAAGGGTGAATAAATCTAATACATAAAAAAGATAATGACCTATATCCTAATTAAAAATTGGCAGAAGTTAAGAAAAGTTTACAGAAAAATAATGGAAAGTATCACTGAAACATAAAACATGTATAGATCATAATAAGAAAGATACTTATTAAAATTACACTCCCATACCATTTGTAAATTACTAGATTGCTAAAATTCCAAAGGTTTACAATGTTTTGTTGTTGAGCCTGTGCAGAATGCAAAACACCACAACCTCTGTGGATGGAAACTTGATGTTATCTGCAAACTACAGGTACATTTTTGTCTTTCGCTCAGCAATTCCTCATCAAGCAATCTATCCTAAAGATACATTGACAAAAGTATGACAGGTTTTCAAAAAATGTAAAAATTGGAGCCATCCAAATGGCCTTTAGTAATAAGATCGTTTTTGAATAAATTATTGTACATATGTGTAGTGGATTGCTAACTACTGCTAAAATAATGCTTTATAAGAAACTTCCCCCAAAACCTTTGCTGAAGATGGGTTTTTAAGGAATATATGCATCATATTATAGTAAACACACTCACATACAGTGCACACACAAACAAAAAAATATTCTTCATTTTATGTAAATAATAGTATATTAAACACACCTTTTTCTCCCTGATGTTTTAACTATCTTTATGAAGATCATTTTATATCAGATGTAGAAAGCTACCCTATTTTTTTTTGTGGCTGCACACTATCCCATGGATGAGTAAACCATTATTTATTAATTCAATCTCTAATTGAAGGACATTTAAATGTTTCCAACTCTTTATTATTAAAAATGCTGTGATACATTAGTGTGCATGAATACACACATGTTCATACAATTATAATACTACACATATGTGAATATATCCTAGTTTTCCTCCTTAGAAATGGAAATTTTCAGCACATTTAAAATTTCCCTCTCATGGAGCAGTTCAGTGCTATTTCTTGTTTAGATTTCACATCCAGTGATGCATTAATTCTTTGAAGAATTCCTCCAGGGCTTTAAAAAGAAATAGTACAAAGAGATTGGAAGCAGTGTGTTCAGTGTTGGTTTTGCAAAATTATCTGTTACCAAAAAATGGGAAAAGCTGTGATCTATAGGAGAAAAAATATGCAATTATATTTCCTCCATGTATTTCCATTAACCCACTGAACTTGAAATGGGTGAAAATTTGAAGAGAATTAATCATTTTGCATAATCAGTCTGCACAATGTTGTATCATAGGCGATAGCAAACTGAACTACATATGAAGCCAGCTGTCATGTTTTGAGAAAAAATACAGGTAGAATAATCACCACAAGTTAGATTTTTGGATAGAATTTCCAAATGACATAATAGGTAACATGGAAAAAATATATATTTAAAGAAATTTTTTGATGCTTTTTTTGTTTTCCTTGTCTTTTTGAAAGATGACATCATGGCTTTGGGGAGATTTAAGGAACTGAAATATTTAAAGAAATAAATTAGATATTGAAAATTACTAGTGAGGAAAGGAAAATGGCTCATAGCACAGAAGATATGTTGGAAGGTTGTGCAGACTTAGGAGAGAAAGTGATCAGGACTCAGGCGATCACCTGAACAACACAGTCAGTTAAGAAAAGTAGACAAAAGCAATCATTACAAGAATGCAAACTCTGAATGCTAAAATATAGTCCAATGGCTGAGAATTCTCATCAAAATCATGAGTTCTGCTTATCTTCCTTATAACATCATGTGTATTTATGTGTCTGTACGTGTATGTTTGGTCCTTTTATTCTCTCCTGAGAACTGGAAAGAGTTAAATGCTTTGCATTTTATAGAGTATCAGGTTTTGGATGCAGCACCTTTGCTCTATGTAGTGTGGATGCTTTTTCTTCAGTACATGAAATTTTTAAGCTAGTTCTCTTTTTTATTCAATCCTCCTTCATATAATTTAAAGCCATAACATTGAATTGGTTTTTATTTTCATTGCACTAAGCCCCCTCATAGAAAGACTCTTTTATTTTCTTATTGTGGAAATTTCTTGCTGTCACATCTTGGCATTCTTCCACACAATAAGCAGTTGAGTAGTGTTGGCAGATGTCCATGAATCTAATTCCAAAGAAATGTACCCCATGTATCTCCCATTTCCTCTTGACCTGACCTTTCCCTTTGACCTAGCTTGACTTATCTAATTGTGATTGTGGTATCAAGTTCCTTGTGGTATCAAGTTCCTTCTGTTTGTGATCTAACACATGCACATACATACAAATCCCTGGGGAAAGTTACCCTGTTGACTTTGGGGAGGGAGTTGTAAAGGTAGGATGAGGAAGCTGAAGAGTAGTGCTAGGAATTCAGTGGATATTATAGAACAAATTGATTCAAATGATGAGCTACTCTCATTTTACATATTCTGAGTAGGCAGCAATGTATTCACTTCTTTCATGTGGCAAGTAGCTACTTTTGTGCACTGGGGAGAATAGTCTAGTCTGTTTTGTTTCCTGTCCTTTGATTCAGGCTATTTTATATTGCCAAGAACCAGAAAAGGCTGGAGCCATTGTGTGCTGACACAGTCCATGGAGTTCAGTTGGGGAATACTGGCAGCCAGACACTTCCAAAAATGGAGGTAGTGTGGTTTCCGTTGGCCCACAAATGTTCGCCTACCTTATTTTAAAACTTATTTACCTTCTCAAAATTGCAGATGTAACACAGAACCCTCTCCAATTTCTGTCGTCATCACTATCTTAAAAAAACATGGTTTCTTTTAATGATCCCAGCCCTTTAATGACTGTATTAATTTTTGCCAGACAGAACACTCCTCCAGCTTTCTGTGGAGTTCCTTGTTCTCTCCGGTCAGTTCATAGTTTCCTTCATCTGCAGTGCTGCCTGGAATATCACTGATTGGTGGTGAATTTAATTTTAAACGTCGCATTTTTCTCCCTTCCTTCCCTTCCTTCCTTCCTTCCTTCCTTCCTTCTTTCCTTCCAGTACATATTTAAGGTTTATTTGCTTAACACTATGATAGGTACCAAGGATCCAGTGGTGAAAATGTAGCACCAGAAAGCTATAGTCCAAAAGGGAGAAAGATATTTTAAAAATTAGTGAGTTGTAGTTGTAATAAGCAATGTAGATGGGAAGTACAAGATAATATAAATGTGAATAACAGGATGAAGTAAGTTGCCCATGGAAGCGATGTTTCAAAGGAGGCTTTGAGGAGTTCCCATGGTGGCTCAGTGGAAGTGAATCTGACTAGCACCTATGAGGAGCAGGTTCTATCCCTGGCCTTGCTCAGTGGGTTGGGGTTCCGGCATTGCCGTGAGCTGTGGTGTAGGTCGAAAACTCGGCTCGAATCCCACGTTACTGTGGATGTGGCTGTGGCCAGCAGCTACAGCTCCGATTCAGCCCCTACCCTGGGAACCTCCATATGCCATGGGTGTGGCCCTAAAAATACAAAAAAAAAACAAACCAAGAAAATAAAAAAAAACACCACACACACAAAAAAATGGAGAGTGAGTGGAAATTACTGAGACAAAATGTATGAAGTTAGGGTCAGAATCCATGGGAGTTTTTTCAGGCAGAGAGAATGGAATGTGCAAAGGCCCTACAAAGTTGACTCAAATTATAAAGAGGCTAATGAGGCCTGGATTCAGAAGTGAGTGAAGGGAGTCTGAGATGTTATGCAGAGGCCACGTTGTCATACTCAGGTTAAGAGTTTAAGGTTTATCCTTTTATAATAAGATGCTTATGAAGTGGAACTAAAGAAAATGTACACAGATATTTAAGAGGGATAAACTGCTGCTTTAATGTTGTTAGCAATTTTATTTTTAAAGGTGAAACCTTTTTTTTTTATTTTCTTTATTCTGGGAAGAACTGTTTTAGTGTCTCAGTCACAATTGTATAAGTCAAAACCTGCCCTTCCAAGGGAGGTGTAATGAGAGATATTTTTGCCAAGGGACTCACCTCATTCTTGCTCTGTAGAGCTGTGCTGCTTTTCCCTGGTGATCTCAAGGATGAAGAGTGGACCCACTTTCATAGGAGCCGTGGGAATTTCTGGGTGGAAGAGGATTGTGATCACTCTTAGAGTTCAAAGTTATTATGCTCCATCTGATAGATTAGAGTAGCACCAGCTGAGGCTGTTTAATGGGAAAGAATGAAGAGCTTCCTCCCCCTTTCCTTCTAAAGAATGTATCAGTGATGTATAGTCTGGGTCTGGTTAGAACACAGAGGCATTGTATGGATTCTGAATAGGAAGGATTTCAATACAGGGAAGCAGAGGCTTATGTAAGTCTTGAAAGCAGTGTAGGGGCAAAGGGCAGGGAAGCGGCACTGATGATCTCATCCCACAGCAGTGATTCCCATGACTTTGAAAGGAGCTCAGATTTCTTTGATCCCCATGTTGGCTCACGTGTCTCTCTGCAGCTGTCTCCAGAGGGGAGCAGCCTCTCCTTTTCTTCTGCCTTCAAGATTTCATGCAAATGTCTCTCAGTAGATTCTAGCCTATAACCACACAAGGAAGTGGATTCTGGAAATGCAATTCCTGGTTTCTCTTCTGTGATGCAAAGGAAACCTTTGGAGAGGATGGCAGTGATGTCAGGTTGACAAAGGAACAGTCCAGCCCAGGTGGTGACCCTGGCTATACAGCAAAGCCTGGGCTGCCCTGAGGGAGAGAGGGTTCCAGCAGAACAGGTTTCCACCTTGACAGTGTGGATGTGCCTCCTTGAAATCTCTTGTGTTAGCCAGGGTTCTCTGGAGAAACAGAACAAGTGTGTGCGTGTGTGTTGAGAGAGAAATGGAGACACAGAGAGAGATTTATATTAAGGAATTGGCCCTTGTGACCATGGAGGTTGGTTAAGACCAGAATCATCAAGTTCTAGAACCTAGGAAGAGGTGATGTTGTCGTTCAAGTCTGAAGCTTGTCTGCTGGCGGAATTCTGTCTTGCCCAGGGGATGTCAGATTTTGTTCTATTCAGGTCTTCATCTGATTAGGTGAAACCCATCCACATAGGGAAGGCAATCTACTTTCCTCACAGTTCACTGTTGCAAATAGTAATCTCATAAAAAAAATCCTTATATTTAACCGTGAGGTTGCGGGTTTGATCCCTGGCCTTGCTCAGTGGGTTAAGGATCCGGCATTGTCATGAGCTGTGGTGTAGGTCGCAGAGGTGGCTTGGATCCCACGTTGCTGTGGCTGTGGCTGTGGCTGTGGCTGTGGCTGTGGCTGGTAGCTGTAGCTCCAATTCGACCCCTAGCTTGGGCATCTCCATGTGCCATGGGTGTGGCCCTAAAAAGCAAAAAAAAAAAAAAAAATATCCTTATATTTGACCAAATATCTGGGCATTGTGGTCGAGTGAAGTTGACACATAAAATCAACCATCATACACTTCCCCCTTCTTCACCTATACTGAGAAAATCAACCACTGATAAATGCTATTCTAAAATAATAAAAAATTTCTTTATTGATATGCTCCAAGTTAAAAAATCATGATCTTTTAATGTATATATAGTTCAGTCCAATTTTTTTTTTTTTTTTCTATTTCTTGGGCCGCTCCTGCAGCATATGGAGGTTCCCAGGCTAGGGGTCGAATCAGAGCTGTAGCCACCAGCCTACGCCAGAGCCACAGCAACTCGGGATCCGAGCTGCATCTGCAACCTACACCACAGCTCACGGCAACGCTGGATCGTTAACCCACTGAGCAAGGGCAGGGATCGAACCCGCAACCTCATGGTTCCTAGTCGGATTCGTTAACCACTGCGCCACGACGGGAACTCCCAGTCCAATTTTTTTTAAAACAAAGAGTGTGATAATTATTTTTCTCTTCTCTTAGATTTAGGAAAGAGTAGAGACATCTTTTTATGTTGTACCCTCTCAATGTTCAATCATCCATCCACCCATTCATTCATTCAGTCAGTCTTTCAACAGGTATTTATTGAAGATGTACGTGCTGAGGTTGGTGCAGTGGTATGAATAAAAGGTCAAATTCAGAAATTCAGGTGTTAAGCTGGGGAGAAAGACAAAGTTTTGTTGTAACTTGTGCAAACGAATAAAGGAAACTTCAAGTTTAAAAGATATTAGATTTACAAGCTTGCAAGAGCTGATCCAAAAAGCTATATAAAAGAATAAAATTTTACAAGCAAATTAAACAAATGAAAGTTTATAAGTTTTAGAAATCATGATGTCTACAGATGTTTCCTAAATAATCAAAAATGAGTCAGGACAGGGATTTCCCATGGCTCAGTGGAAATGAATCTGACCAGCATCCATGAGGATGCAGGTTCGATCCCTGGCCTCACTCAGTGGGTTAAGGATCCAGCATTGCTGTGAGCTGTGGTGTAGGTCGCAGATGTGGCTTGGATCTGATGTTGCTGTGACTCTGGCGTAGGCCAGCAGTTGTAACTCTGATTTGACCCCTAGCCTGGGAACCTCCATACGCCGAGGGGTATGGTCCTGAAAAAAAAAAAGAAGAGTTTCAAAGCAGAAGAGATCCTACTGTTGGTCTTAAGGAAACAAAGGCTGTGTTATGGAAAGAGCCACTTGTCAGCACATGGTGGGAGGCATCTACAAGTTGTGAATGCCCTGGTTTGCAGCCAACAAAAAAAACCCAGGGACTGCAGTCATAAAACCTCCAGGAACTAAATTCTGCCAACAATAGAGTGAGCTTGAAAGTGGATTTTTTTTTTTTTTCAGAGTCTCCAGATGAAAACTCAGCTTAGCTGACACCTTCACTTCTACCTCGTGATACGCTGACTAGAGGAGCCAGTCACACCATGCCTGATGTCAAAACTACAGAATTGTGAGTGAATTGAGTTGTTATTTTAAGCTGCTAAACTATGGCAATCCATTGTGTAACAAAAGAAATTAAGACAAAAAGGAAAATAAAACAGTAAGGTGTGATCTCAATGGTGAGGTGACATGGCTGGGAGTAGACCTTCCATAACAAGAAGGCGGTTCCTTTAGCAGAGGCTGACATAAAAGGTTAAAAAGGTGTATCTTCCCCATAAACTTGCTGAACATAGTTGGGTATATTGGTTCCACTGTTTTTTATCATTAATATTCTATGAATGTGGGATTTAGAATAAGTAGCTAATTTATTTGTCACTTTGGGACTTGAGAATACTTCAAACCTAAGCATGTGACTCAATAATCATTTTGTGATGTTCAGTTTAGAGTTGTTGAGAGAGAACTTTTTTTTGGGAGGGTGAAATATTTTACTTTCTAATAAGTTTAATTTAGTAGTTTGAATAATCAGAATTATGTTTATTTCAAGGGAGTTAGGTTGAATCCAAATGTGTAGAGACTTCTTGAGAAAAATGTAAAACGCAGATCAAACTTTTATACATTATCCTTTGTTTTCTTTTCCTGCTGTAGAATGTTTAAATGTTTAATTCCATGAAACCCTAACACTGATCTCTATATAAATTCTTTTAAACTATGCTATCATGCATTGTATTTTTAGGATAACTGCATATTGTATTAACTCAAAATAGGTCAATGATCTTCTTTAATTACTTGTTAGCTGGAAAGTTGAAGCCACAGCTGTGGTTCCTATTCTCATTTTTTCTTTTCTCTGTGACTCAGATTCCTTATCTCAAAACCTTTTCTTGACTCCATATCTGGACCCTTCTTGTCATGTCCGATCATCTTTTTTCCTTTAATTCTCATCCTTGACCTTTCCTCATCTTAGTTTTCTATGAGGACCTTTCTTCCTTCTTTTAGCCGTTATTTTACCTTCCTCTCCAGCACCTTCTCTCATGGATCATTTCTTTCCACGACTACCACCCCCCAGCTTTAAGAAATTAATTTCTTTCCTCTTCTATTTCCTTTTTAGGAAATAATTACATAACTCTAGAAATGTATAAACTCCTCACAAAGATTGGGCCAGGATGTGATTCATACAAGTTCAGATCTCTTCCTTTATTTTCCTTTCTAATTAAGAACCTTCTCCCATCCTCAGCATAGATGATCAATACATTCTCTTTATCAGCCGACCTTTATCTTCTCTCTCAACCTCTGTGTCCTACTTCATCACTGTAAATTGCTAAATGTCTGTTTAATACAAGAGCTGGGTTATGCAGAAGTTGGAACATTCAGGATGTTGTTTAGGAATTTTACCTGCATTTTCTAGGTTCTTATGAGAGATCTGCTGGAAAAACAATAGAGGGACATATGGTTCTGTTGGACCTCTGTGCTCATGAGTATAAATGACCATGTGGGTGCACAACTTGGTGAGCAGAAGAGACCTTCATGCAATTTGGAATAAAGGTGGCCTTTCTTGTGGAAGAACGCCACCTTGTGTCAAGGTTTATGGCTAGAAAAGGGGTGTGAAGGCTGCATCTAGCCTCAGCTCTTCAGCTAGTGTTGACAAAATATCGGCTGCCTCTGTACACCGATGCCAAATAGAAACTCAGAGACAAGAGTTGGAGGAAACAGAAAAAGTAACTTTAATTGCCAGGCAAAGAGGGGAACACAGCAGGCTAGTACCTCAAGGACTATGCCACCCCTTGGAGGAGTAGTGAGGAGTCTTATAGCATTGGAGGAGCAGGGCGTGATTAGCTCATGGCCATTTTCCTGATTGGTTGGTGGTGAGTCGTTAGGAGTGGGTGTCATCAACCTCTGGTTCCAGCTGGTCTGGGTTTTACGTTTTGTGGGCAGCATACACTTGACTGCTTCCACGGGGTGGGGGCTTCAGCACCTGCAAAACAGATCCAAGGACATGGCTCAGAATATTATCTATAGTCTTTGAAAAAGAACTGAGTGTCCTTGACCTTGTTGAATGTCCAAATTATTATTATTGTTTTCTTTTTTTTCTGTATTTTCTCTCTTCTCTGATTAAATTGGTTTTTTGCCTAAAGTTTTTCTGCAGATAGAAAGGCAGGTGGAGGACATGAGCGGGGTCCACTCTGGGAAGGCCTCCCGGGTCCTGTTTGGTTGTTCTAGGCCCTTCTGTGCAGTGAAGAACCTGCACAATCATATGTTGCCTCCCCCCGGGAAGAGCAACTCCAGTAAATGTAAAACAGCAGAGGGTAAAGAGTCAGGTGTATGTTGTGAAAGGTAACAGCAATTCTTATTTCCTTAGAGACAATTGAAATTTACTAAACATCTTTTTCAAGCCAATTATTCAAAGTGTAATGAATGCTCATTAGGGTTTATAATAAATTAGGCATTAGAAATGTGTATTTCAGTAGAAAATGAGAGTAAAATTGGGAAAGACAGGTAGATGGAGTAGAGAACACTGTTTGGCAGACTTTTTGTTAAAATGCCAGGTGGTAAATAGTTTAGGCTTTGTGGACCATACAAGCTTTCTGTTGCAACTCTTAAACTCGGCTCAAAAGCAGCCATAGAAATTATGTAAATAAGGACTTTTCCTGTGGCTTAGCGGGTTAAGGAGCTGGTGTTATTCCTGCAGTGGCTTGGATCACTGCTCCGGTGCATGTTTGATCCCTGGCCCGGGAACTTCCATGTGTTTCAAGTGCTTCCAAAAATATGTAAATGAATGGGCATGGCTGTGTTCACTTTATTTACAAAAGTGAGCTGGGGGTGTAATTTGTGAATTCCTAGTATAGAGTATTAGGACAAAATGGTTCACTGAGGCATTTGGTTTGTATGAATCTGCTGTTAATAAGGAAGAGCTTTAAATCTGAATAACAAGTATTCATAAATTGTCAGATTAATTCCACACAGGATGAAAAACAAATTTTGATGACTGATTTTAATTTATAGATTTACAAACACCAGGAATGGAAGTTTTATTTGTCAGGGATTTATTTCTTTATTAAATCTCCTGTAATATATACACTTGAAAAAATAAAAAACTGAACCAGTAGACCACATTTCATATAAATTGTTACTCTTTAAACTTCTCTTGCAGTGCTCAATTTAAACAATATATAATGAATGTATATTATGAGTCTCTGGATCATGGTGAATTTTATTCCCTTTCCTTCATAACAGCCAGCTGATATCAGAACTGATCTTTGTTGGAACTGGCCTTGCTAATGGAATTCATATGGTTTGCTCAGATAAGTAATTCTTTGGGGAAAACTCATTATAAGCAAAATACTTGAAAAGATATGAGAAAGGGCAACAGTTGGACTATAAAAACAGAGTTTATATTTTTGCATGGAAAAAATTTTATGGTCCTAGCATTTTACTCATTCCCAAATTATCTAATTGTATTATTCCAGAGGCTAAATATAAAGATTGCCTTGAGTTACCAAACTCTCAAATCTTGAGAAGGATCGATGTTAAAAAAATCCTTTTTCTTCTCCTTCTCCTTCTTCTTCTCTTCTCTCATTCCTTCCCCTTCTTTTTGTATGTCTGTTTGCAAGATGAATATAGACTGTTCCAGAAAATTCTTATTAAAAACTGTGTGGAATAGGCAAGAGCTGATGGGTTATAAGCAATTGGATATCTGGGCCTTAGTGTTTCCTGCATGGAGGTGAATTCCTTTGGCCACACCAGCCGTCCTGTATTGTTTATTATAGTCTGCAACCTCTCCCTTCAGCTAAAGGGGCAAATTCACGAAGGAGTTCACAGAGCTCTTCTGATTTTCGAGGCATTTAAGGCCAGCTAGAATACACTTTATTCAGCATAATTACACTTTTAATTCATAAGACTTATATATTCAGGTGAAAACTGGCAGTTAAGAAGCCTCAGAGGCAGGGTTTAGATTTTGATTGTCATTTACCACTGCTAGAAAGAAATTGCATTTTAGTGGGGCCATATCTCAATGAAAACAAACCTTTCTCTTCCATAGCACATTGATCAAAAGAAAGCTCAAGGTTACAAGGATTCTCTGAAGTCCATTGACTCTTTACTGCTAATTAGTAGCACAACTTATTTGAGCAAATTGAGAATTTTGATACCTACTTTGACTTGCTTTTAATATTGCTCTAATTTCCCATGACATGTTTTTGTTCTAAACTTGATGCGGACAGATGTACAAACTGTGGATAGGCCAGTCTTATTTATTTATTAAACAAAGTTATGTTTTTATTAGGTTTGGAATTCACTTCTAGGCAGTTAAAAAAAAGGGGTTATTAGTACCTTCCTTCTAAGGCCATTTTGAAATTTTATGAAAAAAAAAAAAAGTATGTGGTACAAAATTGATCTGGGTATACAGCGGGTGAACTGATTCTAATCCTACTCTGTGTATGGAACTAGATCAATTTCCCGGTGCTGGCTGTGGGCTTGGGATGGTATATTTATCTGGTGTTGGAGTCTAGTAATATCTTGCATGCTTTTCCTATCTGTGTGCTCTCTGGAACAAGTAACCTAGAGAGAGTGTGCCATTGAGTGGGCTGGCAGAGATGAAGCTAAGAAATAGTCAACACCTTGGCTCTGCTTATTTCCTCAGTGTGAATCAACTGAGGTGGGAGAAAAGGATGAAAGCAGTGTGTCAGTGAGAGAACTACAGTTTCATCCCCTGCTTTGGAGACATTATTCCCAATAGCTTAGAGATTTGTCAGTGACTTGGTAGAGCATGAATTCAGGTATGTGCATTAATTAAACTTCCTTTTTGAAGAATCACCTCAATGGCTTCTAGACCTAGAAATCTGCTGCTCCAAGTAAACCGTAGATTTACACCAGATCTTGACATGTAAGACCATCTAGCATAAGATGCTAAAATATAGTTTTGGTTGTTTGCTTTGTAGTAGAAATAGTCATTGTATCATGAATTCATATTTGCTAAGACTTGGGAAATCTTTTGGTTAAGATTTCCTCAGCCTGTTTGCTGCTACTGAATTTTTTTTCTTTCTTTTGGTTCAGCAAAGGCGAACTCCTTTAGGTCCTATGACTAATTTCCCCACATCCAGAGATTATCTAATGAGTTCCTTAGAAAACTTTGGAACAAAATTAATCCAAGATTTACTGGGTGACTAATCATATCTCTGGGGAAATAAGCTGGCCCTTAGTTTACTGGTTAGTTGCAAAGAATCCTGGCAATGAATAGAAACAAGGATAAACATCTATTATTTAAAAAAAATCAGATGTTCTTGATGTCCATATAAGACATATCCTCAGTTTCAAATTTTCTTCCTAAAGCATGACGTCTCTTCCTTGGCCATCATGATTTATCTGTTGATAAAATTTACCCTGTGTATTCATGAGAATATGATTTATAAAAGTTAAGATATATACTGGATCTTTATCATATAAAAGCTTCTAATGAATTTTTTTTTGGAAGAGTAACTGTGAAAAGGAAGTTTGTTTAGAGCAGGAGTTGAGAAAACGTATGGAATAAAAGAAAGCATAAGATTGCCAGGTTCATCTATTTCAGATTTTGATGCATCAGAGGAAAATCAATATGGGTTCCAGAAGGCATTTTAAGTAATAAAAGGATATTACATTTTTTTTCCATCAGATATTGTCAAATTTGTGCTTAGATAATGCTTCAAACATTTTGAAAGAATAGAGAATGCTATGAAAAAAACAAACAAACAAAACAAAAACCACGCTGTTTCTAAATCCCAAATGATCATAACTCATAATCCTGGCCAGAATTTTGTTTTCTTAAAACTATTCTCAGAACATACATTGATGATTGATTTAATACTTCTTAGTCTCATACATATATATGCCATGGCTCTGTGTGTGTATGTATGTGTTAGTTGTGTGTGAAAATGAGGTCTTTTTGTACTTTATAAGTTTAATTTGGAATCCAATTCTAAATGTTTATATTTAAGGCCTAGAATAACAGAATTTGTGAGAATTAGAATGTGCCCAGAGTATAACAGAAGCCCTAGGACAAGATGTAAAGTAAATGAAGTTCACCTTCCTGAGATTCCACCTCCATCTATGGGGGCTTTACTCATTGAAGTTCTGCCTCTGGCTGGGGCAGGTGTGCTGGGCCACCAGAAGAGAACTGTCCTCTGGTATTTGCGGTTTGCAGAGTGGTTTCTGAACCAATTTGCAACTTCCTATACTTACTTTCTCTCTGCTATTATGAATTTCTCTGTGTGTGCCTTATTGTGTGTTTGTTTCTTAAACTGTCTGCACTTTATTTTTAAAATTTTATATATGTATGTTTCTTCTTTTCTCCTTCCCTCCCTCCCTCCCTCCCTTCCTTTCTTTCCTTTTCTTTCCTTTTCTTTTCTTTCCTTTCCTTTCCTTTCCTTTCCTTTCCTTTCCTTTCCTTTCCTTTCCTTTCCTTCCTTTCCTTTCCTTTCCTTTTCTTTTCTTTTCTTTTCTTTTCTTTTCTTTTCTTTTCAGGGCCGCACCTGTGGCATAGGGAGGCTCCCAGGCTAGGGGCGAATTGGAGCTGCAGCTGCTGGCCTACACCACAGCCACAGCAACATGGGATCTGAGCAGCATCTGTGACCTACACTGCAGCTCCTGGCAATGCCAGGTCCTTAACCCACTGAGTGAAGCCAGGGATAGAACCCGCATCCTTATGGATTCTGTTCGGGTTCTTCACTTTCTGGGCCACAATGAAAACTCCTAAAATTGTATTTTTAATTGAGATATAATTGACAAATAACATTATATTAGTTTCAGGTATATAACATGCTTTTTTTTTTCTCTTGCAGTAAGAACTCTTTTCAGTTCTCCTTTCCCCCACTTAGTGGTAATGACCTGGCTCCTGGGATGCTGGCCGTCATTCTCTATTGTCTTACAGGTCTGAGTCCTTGGGAATTCACCCTGGGTGGTTTCAGATTTTTTTTTTTCTTTTTTTTCAGGGCCACATGTGTGGGATATGGAAGTTCCCAGGCTAGGGGTCAAATTGGAGCTATAGCTGCCAGCTTATGCCACAGCAACAGCAACGCCAAGTTTGAGCCACATCTGCAACCTACACCACAACTCACAGCAATGCCGGATCCTTAACCCACTGAGCAAGGGCAGGGATTGAACTCATGTCCTCATGGATACTAGTCAGGTTGGTTACTGCTGAGCCACAGTGGGAAGTCCCTTCTCTGCTCATTTTTAAATGATTATTTTTTTGCTATTGAGTTATATTAGTTCTTTATATATAATTTTCTTTATTAGTCCCTTACCAGATATAAGATTTGTAAATATTTTCTTTTAGTCAGTGGGTTGCTTTTTTTTCGGGGCTGCAAGTGCAGCATATGGAATTTCCCAGGCTAGGGGACAAATCAGAGCTACAGCTGCAGGCCATAGCCATAGCCACAGGCCATAGCCACAGCCACAGCCACGCAGGATCTGAGCCACATCTTAGAGCTACACCACAGCTCACAGCAATGCCAGATCCTTAACCCACTGAGTGAGTCCAGGGATCGAATCTGCATCTTCATGGATACTAGTCGGGTTCATTCCAACTAAGCCACAACGGGAACTCCCTCACCTATTCTTAATCTAGTGCACTAAGCTCTCTCTTTTGTCCTTCTTTTCCTTTTATTTCCCCCCATAACTTCATCTGTAGAAAGTACTATGTGACTGTATAAATCTTTGTCATTTGTTTCCCCTACCAGACTCTGAATTCGTTGAGGACAGAGACCAGTGTTCTGATTTTCTATTTTTAATATCTATAGTTGATGCCTAGCATATAGCAGACATTCAATAAGCATTTGTTCTATAAAAACTATCTTTCAACAATCCTTTGGGATAAGTACCATTTTTATAGAAATTGAGACTCACAGAGTCTAAGTGGCTTGTTCAGAGTCATACAGCAGCAGCTGCATGCGCAGGGATTCAACCCATCACTTTTATTTCACATTCAAGGGTTTCTTTCATAAGTTGCCAGTGCTGGAAATGTGTTTCCATTATTGAGAGTTAGTCTTTTTTTTAAAAATTAATTTTATTATTTTTAAAACTTTTTTTTTGGGGGGGGGGCGCATCTGCAGCATATGGAAGTTTCCAGGCTAGGGATCAAATTGGAGCTGCATCTGCCAGCCTGTACCACAGCCACAGCAATGCAGGATCTAAACCGCATCTGCAGATTACACCACAGCTTGAAGCAGTGCTGTATCCTTAACCCACTGAGTGGGGCCAGGGATTGAACCCTCAGTCTCATGGATGCTAGTTGGGTTCGTTTCCTCTGAGCCACAGTGAGAACTCCAAGAATTAGTCTTGTTTATAGTTCCTAATTGATTTGTGGTTTTCAATTTAATGAAAATATTTATATTTTTCTTATTTGAGGTAAATTCTTAAGGTGTAAGAATAATTTAAATATTTGTGCTTTGTAAGTTTAATGTCCTTTTAATAGCATTTACTAATAATTTTTTCAGCATTGTCAGTAGGTTAGTTATTTCCAATTAAGGAACATTTAAAGGTAGCTTTGCAACTAAGTAATTTTAGGTGGTATTTTAAGATTGTGAAGAGCTTAGTGTTGTAAATGTTCTTGTAATGGTTGCAATATTTTCAGTTACTCAGGTGTGAAAAAAGTAGTATCTTTTTTTTACTTTTTCAATAACTCTTGTTAATCTGTTTCTGCTCTTTATGGAAGAACATGCAACCTTAGTGCATTCTGAGTAAACTCAATGATTTCACACTTAAACCCAGTAGCTTTAGCTCTAACTCTATGTGGTGACACTGGGGAGCATATCTGACCACTGATTGTTGGCATCTGTCCAGTCTCTTATCTGTTGAAATGTAACCTGCTCCATCTGCCGCCTTGGCGTTGTCTACACTCCCACCCCCTGAATAGTAAGCTTTCTGATTAGGTTCTGGCTCACCTACTCTGATCTTTTGCCTAACTGGAAAGTCCTTACGATCTCTAATCCCCAGTCCCATGGAGGCAGGGAAATTTGGCTGCTTTCTCACATCACTCCAGAGCTGCAGGTGACTTGGTTGGGTAACAGCAGGAAATTTCTACCTTTATCCCACATGCTCCCTGCCAGCCTCTTTCCTCTACTCTAGGGGAAGTCTTAGGATCTAGCTCACTTCTCCACATCTCTGACAAGAAGAGAGCACAGGTCCTTTCTACCATAATAGCCCCTGACTCTTCTGAAGCTTCCAATTAACTCTCTTCCTTTTGAAGCTAACCCTGGTTTTGGAGGGTAGGCATGAGAGAAATGCAGGGCAGGGAGACTCCCACAGGCATCTAACTTTTTTGCTTTTATTCCAACTTTTTAAAGGATGAAAAGCAATAGGACACAACGTCTAGGGACTCATATGCTGCAGTCATATAAAAACATGTCTGAAAAAGATAAACCCAAATTCAAATTAAATTTACCTCTAGGGAGGGAGGGAGAGAACATGTTTGCAGAGGGCTGCAGTTCTACTGGTAATACTTAATTATTTATGAATAAGGATCAAATATGGCAAAAATGTTAAGATTTCATGGTATTTGGTGTTCAGTCTAGGATTCCCTATAATTATCTGTGTATTTGTGACATTTCATGTTGAAATTATTTTTTAAAATAGCAAAGAAGAGCTCCCAATTTTGTTTGCGAGGTGAGTTAGTAATATACACAGATTTAAACCATAAAAAAGTCAGGTGACAGACATTATAAGGCAATACAATAGAGATCTCATACAGGTCTTTGATTCCAGAAGAGCACAGCACATAACGAGAACAAGTTAAAAGGAAGAAAATATTGATTTATTCATTTATTAAATAAACGAGTAGATACATGGTGAGCATTATAGATAATATAATAATTATTATAATAACAATAAAATAATTTTAATGTTTATTGGTCATGTAGCCAATATATTGTATAACTTTTGCTCTTTGCCAGAAAACAGACTTCTCTTTATTATCTGCAAAAGTATAGATTTTATGCAGTACCAATCATGCCACTACTCACTGATTTAAAAAATGTTTACTGCACATGAGGTATGTGTGAGGTTGGAGAAGACTGGCATTTTCTTCAGCAATCAACTTACTACCCTGACACTCAGTTCCAGTGATCTTGAATGAGAACATAAATTGATGATACAGAGATATACCTGTGTTGAACCTGAATCTTCAGTTATCTTACCAAATATTTAATGTTGCTGAAGACGGTATAATCTGTCATAATAAACTAAATTATTAGAAGTTACTTCCTTACAGGGGTTAAGGAAAAAGATTTTATGGAATATTTGAATTAAGATTTTTTTTTTGTCTTTTGTTGTTGTTGTTGTTGTTGTTGTTGCTATTTCTTGGGCCGCTCCCGCAGCATATGGAGGTTCCCAGGCTAGGGGTTGAATCGGAGCTGCAGCCACCGGCCTACGCCAGAGCCACAGCAATGCGGGATCCGAGCCGCGTCTGCACCCTACACCACAGCTCACGGCAACACCGGATCGTTAACCCACTGAGCAAGGGCAGGGACCGAACCCGAAACCTCATGGTTCCCAGTCGGATTCGTTAACCACTGCGCCACAACGGGAACTCCCTGAATTAAGATTTTTATTTAATATATATAGGACTTTTATTTTTTCCATTATAGTTGATTTACACTGTTCTATCAATTTCTACTGTACAGCAAAGTGACCCAGTCATACATGTGTATATATACTCTTTTTCTCATATTATCCTCCATCATGTTCCATCACAAGTGACTAGATATAGTTTGCTGTGCTCTACGGCAGGATCTCATTGCTTATTCATTCCAAATGCAATAATTTGTATCTTTTAACCCCAGACTCACCGTCCATCCCACTCCCTCTTCCTCCCCCTTGGCAACCATAAATCTATTCTCCATGTCTGTAAGTTTCTTTTCTGTGGAAAAGTTCATTTGTGCCATATGTTAGATTCCAGATATAAGTGATATCATATGGTATTTGTCTTTCTGACTTACTTCACTTAGTACGAGAGTCTCTAGTTCCATCTATGTTGCTGCAAATGGCATTATTTTGTTCTTTTTTATGGCTGAGTAGCATTCCATTGTGTATATTTACCATATCTTCTTAATGCATTCATCTGTCAGTGGACATTCGAGTTGTTTCCATGTCTTGGCTATTGTGAATAGTGCTGCAACGAACATATGGGTGCGTGTATCTTTTGCAAGGAAAGTTTTATCTGTGTATATACCCAAGAGTGGGATTTCTGGGTGATATGGTAGCTCTATATTTAGTTTTCTGAGGTGCTTTCATTCTCTTTTCCATAGTGGTTGTACCAATTTATATTCCCACCAAAAGTGTAGGAGTTCCTTTTCTCCACCCCCTTTCTAGAATTTATTTGTTGACTTGTTGATTAATGATGGCCATTCTGACCAGTGTGAGGAGATACCTCATAGTAGTTTTGATTTGCATTTCTCTAATAATTAGGGATGTTGAGAATTTTTGCATGTGCTTGTTGGCCATCTGTATACCTTTTTTGAAGGAATGTCTATTCAGGTCTTTTGCCCATTTTTCCATTGGGTTGTTGGGTTTTTGCTATTGAGCTGTATAAGTTATTTGTATATTTTAGAGATTAAGCCCTTATCAGTTGCATCATTGAAACTATTTTCTCCCATCCTCTAAGTTGTCTTTTTGTTTTCTTTTTGGCTTCCTTTGCTGTGCAGAAGCTTGTTGGTTTGATTAGGTCCCACTGGTTTATTTTTGCTTTTATTTCTGTTGCCTTGGAAGACTGACCTAAGAAAACATTTGTAAGGCTGACATCAGAGAATATTTTGCCTATGTCCTCTTCTAGGAGTTTTATGGCGTGTTGCCTTATATTTAAGTCTTTAAGCCATTTTGAGTTTATTTTTGTGCATGGTGTGAGGGTGTGTTTCAGTTTCATTGATTTACATGTGGCTGTCCAGTTTTCCCAGCATCACTTGCTGAAAAGTGATGTCTTTTTCCCATTTTATATTCTTGCCTCCTTTGTCAAAGATTAATTGACCATAGGTGTCTAGGTTTATTTCTGGGTTCTCTATTCTGTTGTATTGGTCTGTATGTCTGTTTTGGTACCAGTACCACACTGTCTTGATTACTGTTGCTTTGTAATATTGTCTGAAGACTGGGAGAGTTATGGCTCCTCCTTGTTTTTGGTTCCTCAGGATTGCTTTGGCAATTCTGGGTCTTTTGTGGTTCCATATAAATTTTTGGATTGTTTGTTCTAGTTCTGTGAAAAATGTAATGGGTAATTCAGTAGGGATTGCATTGAATCTGTAGATTTCTTTGGTTAGTATGGCCATTTTTACAATATTAATTTTTCCAACGCAGGAGCATGGAATAACTTTCCATTTCTTTGAATCCTCTTTAATTTCCTTGATTAATGTTTTGTAGTTCTCAGCATATAAGTCCATGGTCAGGTTTATTCCCAGGTATTTGATTTTTTCAGGGGTGCAGTTTTAAAAGGCATTGTATTTTTGTATTCCTTTTCTAAGATTTAATTGTTAGTATACAGAAATGCGACTGATTCCTGGATGTTAATCTTGTATCCTGCTACCTTGTTGAATTCGTTGATCAGTTCAAGTAGTTTTTGTGCAGAGTCCTTAGGGTTTTCTATATGTAGTATCATGTCATCTGCATAGAGTGACAATTTTAGCTCTTTTAAAATTTGGATACCTTTTATTTCTTTTGTTTGCCTGATTGCTATGGCTAGGACTTCCAATACTATGTTGAGTAACAGTGGTGAGAGTGGGCATCATTGTTTTGTTCCTGATTTTAGTGGGAAGACTTTCAGCTTTTCTCCACTGAGTATGATATTTGCTGTGGGTTTGTCATAAATGGCTTTTATTATGTTAAGGTATGTTCCTCCTATACCCACTTGGGTAAGAGTTTTTATCATGAATGGATTGAATTTATTAAGATTTTTAGATCATAGCATTCTCATTTTTATTAGGTTAGGAATGACAAATCCTTCTCAAATCTGGACTCTCTCCTGTTCTACTTAGTCAGAGTGGATGAGAAAAGCAAGGAATGTGCTACTTCAATAGGATCCAAGTCAGAAAGAATCAAAATAACCTGATTATATTAAATACACTGATGACTGATGAAGACGTGGCAAAGAGTAAGAAGTCCAAGGATGGTCTCAGAGAATAATGATAAGCAGTTCCCTAAATTTATCTTCAGATAAAGAGTAGTCATAATCAAGTAATGCATTCCATGCCTGAATATACATGAAGTTCCTGTCAGATACTTCCTCAGGGTATTTCCACTCTGAGCAATTATACATTTCATTTCTAGGGAGGAGTACATGTATTCAGATGGAAATAATTTCACCTTTTATAAATAGACCAAAATAAGCCAAATTGGTACATTCCCAGAGATACTGAATATGTGTTTTTGTCAGCGAATTCTGAAATACAATATAGTGTTAACCACTTAATTTCTTAAGTATGCTGAGCTTTCAGACAGGTTTTAATGTATGTGGTGCTGTCTGAAGAGCTGTGGGGAGAATGATTTCCAGGAGAAGGTCCAGGAATGGAGTTGTTAGTGCCCTCTGTGTGTCAGGGTACAGGGTGGCAGTCTGTCTAGTCTGGCCCCTCACTGCTAACAGAGATGGTGTATAGGCATACATATTTTAATATTGATATGATTCTGCAGATAAACTACGGCTGAACAGTGGGCACAAGGAGAATGATGTTGGGGAGTGAATAACTTCAGTATTTTGCTAAATGAAATTATAAGCATGATACCGATCATTTCCTTTATCCCTTATTGAAGACTTGCTCACTCATCCCTCTGAGTGGAGCACAGATGCTGGCGTCTTCATGAAATCTTCCTAATACCCTCATTGAACTGCAGTATTTCCTGAAATGAACCATGAACCACTGTGAAAATTTATTTGTACTCTTTTGTGATGCTCTTCACAGTGTCTTATGTTTATTGCTCATATATCCTTCTTCCTGTTTACTTTGTAATTGTAATACTTTATGTTGTTTGCATAGGTCTTTTTTTTTTTTTTTTGGTCACTGCTGTAGCACGTGTAAATTCCTGGGCCAGGGATTGAACCCATGCCACATAATAAGCAGAGCCATGCAGTGACATTTAGGCCACCAGGGAGCTCCCTGATATTTGCTTAATTTTGGCAGCTTTAAAAATTTACGTATTTGTTAAGTGTATTCATATGGTCTTTATCAACTTTCATGGAGACCTCATGATTCCATAATCATCCCCATTTAACAGATCTGAGGGATGAGAAGTGGTGCAGTGGGCCAGCATGGGAAGTCTTGAGCTCTGGCTTCCACTTGATTACTCACAAGGCCACTTACACATATGAAATTTTGGTTTTCTTTTCTGAAGAATACAAGGGGGTGAAGCAGTGCTGTGAAGGTCTATTATAGGCAGCATTAATCAGATTTGATAACTTTCAAACACCATTAAAATGGCATTAATTTATAACCATGGAAAGATTATAATCTACTTGAAGGTAAGAACTGTGTCCCTTTTTCATCTTTCTGTTTTCTAAACACTTAGGACAGAACCTAATGCACAGTGGATGCCCAATAAATATTGGTAAAATGTATGAATAGAATAGTGATCCTCAAACTTCTGCAAAAGGTCAGATGGTGAGTCTTAGACTAGACTTTGTGGGCCATGGAGTCTGTTGCAGCTACTCAGTGCTGCTCTTTTAGTACAGAAGTAGCCACAGACATATATAAATAATGAGCATGGATGTGTTCCAATAAAAGTATTTATGGGCACTGAAATTTGTATTTGATATACTTTTTCATGTTATGAAATACAAATTTTTTCAACCATTTGGAAATGTAAAAATCATTCTTAGCTCATAGAATGTACAAAAAACAGATGGGCTGGATTTAGCTTGTGGGCTGTAGTTTTCCAATCCCTGGAATAAAATATAAGTACCAGTTATGTTAAATAATTGGACTGTATTTTTAGATTTATTGTGGTAATTATATGAGAATATTTTATGTACTATTACTTGACTAAGGCAAGAAAATAATCATTCACTAACATAGTCTTGTGAGGATAAGAATCGTAGTTAAAGGCAAAATTGAACATGCTATACTGGGTTATATATAACTTTATCTTTCTTGAATTATGGTTTGTAGATGTCCATCAAATATTGTGAGTTTTTCACTTCTGTATTCATTTAAAAATATACTGGAAGAGTTCCCATGTGGCTCAGTGGTAACGAATCTGACTAGTATCCATGAGGAGGTTGGTACCATCCCTGGCTCAGTGGGATAATAATCCAGCGTTGCTGTGAACAGTGGTGTAAGTCACAGAGGTGGCTTGGATCCCTCTTTGCTGAGGCTCTGGTGTAGGCCAGTAGCTGCAGCTCCAGTTCGACCCCTAGCCTGGGAACTTCCATATGCTGCACCTGAGACCATAAAAAAAGCAAATAAATAAATAAATAAATAAATCAAAACAAGTTGAAAAAAATTGAAAAAGAAAATATTCAGTGGGGAACAATTGATGAAGTGGTAAAATGATATAACCTGCTTGGTGTTATAGAAAGTCACGAATCTGCAGACTCAGTCCACTGCAAATTCATGCTTTGTAACCTCATTCAGGCTCCTAATGCTTCATGTCAATAAAGAATTCAACATTCTTTTTCCTTTGAGTGTTAAATTCCTATTGTATTTCTCATGGCAGCTGTTTTGATTTTCTACACATGTTTCAACCTCCAATCTTGTGACCTCTCCCTCACTCTAAGAAATGGCCCTTGCTCCTCTTGTACACGTCAGCCAACATGAACTCCAGCAGCTTCCCCCCTTGTCCTCGGATATCCCTACTGTCACTCTTTTGCAATAATCCATAATTACTCTGTTTCTTCATCCCTTTCCTCTCTATTGTAGGAGAAATGTGTTTTTCCTCTTTTTCCATGATGAAATTGTCACTTGTGCTCACTAGGCCATGATTTGTTAACTCTTTCACTCTTTCCTTTTTTTTTTTTGTCTTTTGTCCTTTTTCAGGGCTGCACCCGTGGCATATGGAGGTTCTCAGGACAGGGTTCTAATCGGAGCTGTAGCCACCAGCTTACACCACAGCCACAGCAATGCGGGATATGAGCCGCATCTGCCACCTACACCACAGCTCAGGACAACGCTGGATCCTTAACCCACTGAGCAAGGCCAGGGATCGAACCCACAACCTCATGGTTCCTATTTGGATTCATTTCTGCTGTGCCATGATGGCAACTCCATGTTAACCCTTTCCGTAAAATTCTTCAGCAAATGATTTACTCTACCTCTGACGTTAACATCTCTCTGCCTCTTTCTCTTCTTCCTATAGAATGAGGCCCATTTTCTGCACTGGTGTGACCTGCCAGGCAGCATCTTCTCTGATTGGTCAAGCTTCTATATCCCCTTTCTATATCCATATTCTATCCTACTACCTTTGAGCTGATGTTTTTCACCTTTCTCTAGCCTTCTCTTTCATAAGCTCCAGTTCTGTGTGATCAGGGATCTGGTGGATATTTCCACGTAGATGTCTTATCATGCTTAAGACTGAACTCAGGATCTTTTCATTCAAATTATTTCTCACTCTCATAATTTATTTCCTATTTTTTACAAAGGAGGAGTATTGAAATCTTGGAACCTCCTTGATTCATTCCTTTTTATTGTCTCCCAGAGATAATCAGTACCCATGTCTTGATAAATTTATCTTTGGAATATTTTTGACATCTTTTCTTTTCTGTATTTTTCCCACTACTACTGCTACTACTATACTGCTTTAGTTTAGCCCTTAATCAGCACATATTTAAGAATTTGGTGGTATTCTCTCTATTGGTCTCATTTCTTACAGTCGTTCTTCTCCAATGCATTTTGACACTTTCCCAAATCTTTGACTTATGTTACTTTAAGCTCAATTCTAATAGCAATTATGTAAAGTTTACTATGCGTTAAGCATAGTTCTAAGTAGTTTGGCTTTTAGCTCTCTGACCTTCAATTTCTTTTAACTTCCAGGAGGATTCCCTTTTCTCCACAGCCCCTCCAGTACTTGTTATTTGTGGATTTATTAATGATGGCCATTCTGACTGGTGTGAGGTGGTATCTCATGGTAGTTTATATGGATAGATGAAATTCATCCTCACAAATATTCTTCGGGTTAACTGCTATTATCATTTAACAGTGGAGAACACTGAGCCTTAAAAAGTTCAGCAGCTCATGGAAGGCAGATCACATAATTTGCAAGACACAAGGTCAGAAGTCAAATCCCGGATGTGGATGTGGGTTGGGGAAGTGGGGGAAGGGGGGAAAGAGAGCAGTGCCTGGCCTCTTAATCACTACACTGTTCTGCCTTCCTTTAAGTGATTGGGTAAAAGCTCAGACTCAATAACTTGGCTTTTAGCTCTCTGACCTTCAATTTCTTTTAACTTCCAGAAATATCTAAAATGAAACAAGTGTAATAGCTCATTTGCCTTATTCATAATTCTCATATATATACTTTGGGTTTTTGGTCTGCATAGTTTTATTTTTCTTTCTTTCTTTCTTCTTTCTTTCTTTCTTTCTTTCTTTCTTTCTTTCTTTCTTTCTTTCTTTCTTTCTTTCTTTCTTTTTTTTAATTTTCCCACTGTACAGCAAGGGGATCAAGTTATCCTTACATGTATACATTACAATTACATTTTTTTCCCCACCCTTTGTTCTGCTGCAACATGAGTGTCTGGACATAGTTCTCTATTCAGCAGGATCTCCTTGTAAATCTATTCTAAGTTGTGTCTGATAAGCCCAAGCTCCCGATCCTTCCCACTCCCTCCCCCTCCCATCAGGCAGCCACAAGTCTTCTCCAAGTCCATGATTTTCTTTTCTGAGGAGATGTTCATTTGTGCTGGATATTAGATTCCAGTTATGAGTGATATCATATGGTATTTGTCTTTGTCTTTCTGGCTCATTTCACTCAGTATGAGATTCTCTAGCTCCATCCATGTTGCTGCAAATGGCATGATGTCATTCTTTTTTATGGCTGAGTAGTATTCCATTGTGTATATATACCACCTCTTCCTAATCCAACCATCTGTCGATGGACATTTGGGTTGTTTCCACGTCCTGGCTATTGTGAATAGTGTTGCAGTGAACATGTGGGTGCATATGTCTCTCTCTTTTTTTTTTTAATGGAGAGCTAATTTATTTATTTATTTATTTATTTATTTATTTATTTATTTTTGGTCTTTTGTTGTTGTTGTTGTTGTTGCTATTTCTTGGGCCGCTCCCGCCGCATATGGAGGTTCCCAGGCTAGGGGTCGAATCAGAGCTGTAGCCACCAGCCTATGCCAGAGCCACAGCAACACGGGATCCGAGCATCCGAGCCGCGTCTGCAACCTACAGCACAGCTCACAGCAACGCCGGATTTTTAACCCACTGAGCAAGGGCAGGGACCGAACCCGCAACCTCATGGTTCCTAGTCGGATTCGTTAACCACTGCACCACGACGGGAACTCCCATGTGTCTCTTTTAAGGAGAGTTTTGTCCGGATAGATGCCCAAGAGTGGGATTGCAGGGTCATATGGAAGTTCTATGTATAGATTTCTAAGGTATCTCCAAACTGTTCTCCATAGTGGCTGTACTAGTTTACATTCCCACCAGCAGTGCAGGAGGATTCCCTTTTCTCCACAGCCCCTCCAGTACTTGTTATTTGTGGATTTATTAATGATGGCCATTCTGACTGGTGTGAGGTGGTATCTCATGGTAGTTTTGATTTGCATTTCTCTTATAATCAATGATGTTGAGCATTTTTTTAATGTGTTTGCTGGCGATCTGTATATCTTCTTTGGAGAAATGTCTATTCAGATCTTTTGCCCATTTTTGCATTGATTGATTTGCTTTTTTGCTGTTGGTTGTATAAGTTGTTTATATATTCTAGAGATTAAGCCCTTGTCCGTTGCCTCATTTGAAACTGTTTTCTCCCATCTGTAAGTTGTCTTTTTGTTTTCTTTTTGGTTTCCTTGGCTGTGCAAAAGCTTTTCAGTTTGATGAGGTCCCATGGGTTTATTTTTGCTCTAATTTCTCTTGTTTTGGGAGACTGACCTGAGAAAATATTCATGATGTTGATGTCAGAGAGTGTTTTGCCTATGTTTTCTTCTAGGAGTTTGATGGTGTCCTGTCATATATTTAAGTCTCTCAGCCATTTGGAGTTTATTTTTGTGCATGGTGTGAGGGTGTGTTCTAGTTTCATTGCTTTGCATGCAGCTGTCCAGGTTTCCCAGGAATTCTTGCTGAATAGACTTTCTTTTTCCCATTTGATGTTCTTGCCTCCCTTGTCAAAGATGAATTGACCATAGGTGTCAGGGTTTATTTCCGGGTTCTCTATTCTGTTCCGTTGGTCTGTCTGTCTGTTTTGATACCAGTACCACACTGTTTTGATGACTGTGGCTTTGTAGTATTTCTTGAAGTCTGGGAAAGTTATGCCTCCTGCTTGGTTTTTGTTTCTCAGGATTGCTTTGGCAATTCTGGGTCTTTTGTTGTTCCATTTAAATTTTTGGATTGTTTGTTCTAGTTCTGTGAAACATTTTTTTTTCTTTAACCCGACCAAACCCAAAGTCTTCATATAAGACATCTGAATCTTCTTCCAACACTTTGGGTTTACCGTTGTCCTTGCTAGCAATTATAGGTATTTTAAATACATTTGTAATCACAATGTATTTTGTTACTTATACTTCACATGTCATAGGTTGGGTGATATTTTGAGCTTTGATGTTTATGTGTTATCCCTTTTAGTAGACTGTGCTTTTGGCATCTTTTATTAGAGTTATGAAGTTGTATTAAATAGCTGTAAAATAATAGAAATGGATTGGATATATTTTCTGATTATTAATTTTTTTTTTCTGGCTATGCTTGCAGCGTGTGGAAGTTCTCTAGCCAGGTATCAAACTGGCATCATAGCAGGGAGCTAAGCAGCTACAGTAATAATGCCAGATCCTTAACCTGCTGTGCCACATGAGAACGCCCTGATTATTATTTTTAAAAATGTAAAAATTCAGTTGAAGAAAGGGAAAGAAAGAGTAGGTCCCCCCCACCCCCCAGCAACATGAAATGATCTCAGATTATGTTACAGTTTCTGGTTTTTAGTCACTATGGAATCTCCACTTAATGTATTTTTTTATGATTTTTATTTTTTCCATTATAGTTGAATCTCATATACTGATATCCCAAGAATGGAGCTTTTCCTAATAGTTCTGACTTGGAATAAACAGGAAGTAACAGTACCAGAAATCTGGTTTGGAAGTCTGATCTCTTGAAACCTCTACTCCCAGGGCTTAAGCTTTTTCTTACATCTTGCTAAGTCATTTCAAGTGTGGTCATAATTTTCTGTTCTTATCCAACTAGTTGGGACTCTGCAGTAGTAGTTCTAAAACCACAGACAGAATGGGTAGAAACCAAATATTACAAGATTCAAAGCTGCTACAACAAAACCTTCCTGACCAGTAGAGCTTTCAGATTTGTGAGATGATGTGGTGACAGGGGTACATACTCACAGCAGGATAAGGAAGAAGCACCAAGTTAAATGACACAGGGCTATATTACCCTCTTTTAGTTACTCCGAAGGCAAGTTACTCTTGCCCTTGGAAAATTTATCTGGTTGGAGGATTCAGTTATAGCAAAAGAAATTTTGACTCAGTTTTTCCCTACTATGCTCGAGGCTAGCCAAACTAAACCCTTGTTATCAGAGGCTCCTTGAAAACTCATTTTGTTTTCTGAATTTCTGAAAGTACTTCCTAAAATTAAATTCAGAATGATAGCAAGAGCTACTGAACTTGTGAACGTCTAAATTTGCTGATACTTATCAGTGTTTTTAATATCCAGCCAAGCGTTTATTCTGGGTCTTGTACATGCATTCTTGAATGGAGTTTCTTAGTTCTTCTCCCACTTTTTAGGTAGAATTAGCAAAATGGGCAACTTTTACATGTTATGATTTGTATGGCCACACAGACACCTTGTCGGTTTCAGTAAATGCTTGTTGGCTGTGCAATTAGGAAGCATACTGTCTGTAATATTGATCAGTGGAAGAACACATTGCTAGAGGAGAATAGGAGCAATTCCTCTTTCTATTCATGAGGTTCAAGAGATTCTATTCTAGTGTTTAGTTAATTCAGATGTTGTGTCCCATCCTAGTTGCTTTTACCTGGATTCTGAATTTTTCTGCATACTTTGCTCCCCCCCATAAAACTGCTTTAGGTATTAGCCATTAGTAGAACATGTCTTCTGTCATCTACCAACTTAAAAATAGCACTTTTCCAGAGAGCATATTCTGAAAAGGATTGAAAGTTAAAAACAAAAACAAAACCCAAAACAAAGACCAAAAACCCCTTCAACAATCCCTCAAACAAATTCTCAGTCAATAGTACACTAAGAAAACCTACAAAGCACCTATCTTGTTTGTGTGTTTTGCCACATCTCTCACTAAGATTGATATTTTTGTAGACAGTTCAAAGGATCATAAAATTCACACTGTGTCTTAAATTGTGATTGAACTCAGCTGAAATAAATGCCTTTCCAGTGAAGTATGTGCAGAAATCCTTTTAAATATTTAGAGACATAATCGCTTACTAGTTAGTATGCAGTGACCAATGAAAATAAAAGCATTATGTAAGTGTTCCCAAAGGTTTACTTCTTCTAATTTAAAAGATTTTCTAGTTACAGTCACCAAGATGTTGTAAACTCCCTCTTGGGTAGGGGATGCTGCTCTCTTGGGTGAAAGTGACTACCAGTGTTCATCACAGTGACCTCAAGCCCTGTGAGTAAGGGAGGACAAAGGGACAAAATTTTTTCAAGAGAGATGACTAAGCAGCTATATTCGTGATTAAATTAGAGGGACAGTGCTGTGGTCCAGAACGGAAGACTGAGGCAAAAGGTGGAGAATCCAGGAGGTCAGAAATGCAACAGAAGACAGGTCAGATTGAGTAGTTCAGTTTAAGTCTGTGAACTGAGACTATGGGTCTGAGGTTGTTTCTATTGGATACCTACCACATAGCTTCTTCTTGGGTAGTCAGATGTGGAGAGAAGACTGGAGAAATTGCTAATGATAATAAAAGCTGGGCAACTGACCGTGTGATAGCCACCTAGTCTCAGGTCAGACTAACTTCCCTCAGAATGTCACCCTAATTAACGAATTTAAAACTCTCCGGGGTTCCCGTCATGGCGCAGTGGTTAACGAACCCGACTAGGGACCATGAGGTTGTGGGTTTGATCCCTGGCCTTGCTCAGTGGGTTAAGGTTCTGGCGTTGCTGTGAGCTGTGGTATAAGTCGCAGAGGAAGCTCAGATCCCACGTTGCTGTGGCTGTGGCCGGCAGCAACAGCTCCGATTAGACCCCTAGCCTGGGAACCTCCATGTGCTGCAGGAATGGCCCTAGGAAAGACAAAAAGACAAAAGAAAAATTAAAAAATAAAAAATAAAACTCTCCATCATCTGACTCTGATAGTCCCCACCTCTCCCCACCTCTGCCACTTCTGTCTTTAGCTTTAACAGTTTATATAGTTATGTTTTTGAGAACCTAATCTTTCACCCGGACTTTCTTATTTGGTAATTCCTATTAATCCTTCTTTAACGAGCTCAAACATCACTTCTTTGAACTGACTATCCTAGGTGGGCTTGGGTAGTCCTCTGTGCTCTCGGAAAATGTTACATCAGTGGGTCTCAAGTTTTGGTGTCTAGCAGAATCATCTGCAAAACATTAAATACAGAGTTCCCAGGGCCCCACCCAGACTGAACAAATCTTTGGATGCAGACTCAAGAATTGAATTTGTAGCAGTTACACTGGTGATTCTGATATACATAAATGATTGAAGACATATCAATGGGGTCATGATATTTATTGTAATTATACCAGTATGCATTTTCCTCTGTCTCAGTTGAGCATGCTTTCAGAGAAGGTCAATAGTCTGGATCCTCAGAATCTAGTTCATAGCCCGGAACATGGTAATACTAATATGTATTTGTTAATTCAGTTAATTAATTCTTTAGAGAACAATAATTAATTTTTTTAAATGGGCAAAAATACTACCCAATTGGTTAGGGATTTGAGTTGCTACTCTCTGAGTATGCACAGCTTTACTTTTGGTTCTTAACAGATAAGGTATTTGAAAAGTGTGTGTGTGTGTGTTTTCCTGATTCTACTTCATCAACTACAAGTAGGATAAATAATTAAAATGTAGGGTATATTTCTTTGAAGGAAACTATACAGTTTTAAAATTTAGCACAAAGAGCATTAAAGGCAGACATGGGTCAATTGCTTATTTTACCTTATTACTTCTTCATTTATTTCTGCCCCGAGGCCCTTTGTAAACTACTTTATTTCAACCTCATCTTCTGTTTTTATCTACTTTCTTCCTAGTCCTCTTTTACAGATTATTTGATTTTCTCTTCTCTCCTATTTTCTAGCTTATCTTACCTTCCTTATATTGAGTGATAATTTGCAGCAATATGTAATTTGTAGTGAACTTTATTAAGGTATAATTTACATACATCTTTTTTTTTTTTTAAGGCCACACCTGCAGCATATGGAGGTTCCCAGGCTAGGGGTCGAATAGGAGCTGTAGCTGCCAGCTGTGGCCACAGCCACAGCAATATGGCATCCAAGCACTGTCTGCTACCTACACCACAGCTCACGGAAACGCCAGATCCCCTATCCACTGAGTGAGGCCAGGGATTGAACCCGCATCCTCATAGATACCAGTTGGATTCGTTTCCATTGTGCCACAATGGAACTCCAACATACATCCATTTTTAAACAGCCATATTATGACTTTATTGCTTAAATTCACAGAAAACAAATAGCAAATTTACCAAATGTAAACCTGTCCAAAACTCTGTTCCTTTTTCTTATTTATAGCTCTTGAAATTTTCTTTAAATTGAGGTCTAGTTCATGTACAATACCATATAAGTTCTAGGTGTACAGCATAGTGATTCATAACTTTTAAAGGCTATACTCCACTTAGTTATTGTAAAAATTGGCTCTATTCCCTGTGCTGTGCAATACATCCTTGTTTATTTTATACATAGTAGTTTGTGCCTCTTAATCCCTTACTCCTGTCTTGCCCCCACTCCCTTTCTCCACTGGTAATCACCAGTTTATCCTCTATATCTGTGAGTCTGTTTCTGTTTTGCTATATTTATTAGTTTGTATTATTTTTTAGTTTCCACATCTAAGTGATATCATACAGTGTTTATCTTTGTCTGACTTATTTCATGAAGCATAGTGAAGTCCATCTATGTTTTTGTAAATGGCAAAATTTCATTCTTTTTTTATGGCTGAATAGATTTTGGCTGATTTGTTGGGCATATGATAAATGTATATTTAACTGTAAGAAACTGCACACTGTTTTGCAAAGTAGTTCTTCATTTTACATTCCTATTAGCAATGTATGAGAGTTCCAGTTTTTCTTGGTTTTATCAACCTTTAAAATTTTAATCATTCTAGTGATTGTGTAGTGATTATCTCATGGTGATTTAGTCTGCATTTCTCTGATGTCTAATGATTTTGGAGCATCTTTTCATGTGCTTATTGGCTTTTATTATCTAAGTGAACTATTCCAATCTTTTGTCCACTTAAAATATATTTGAGTGGACAAAATATTTAATTTAATAATCTTATGATGGGTTGTAAGAGTTCATGATATGTCAGCAATACATAATTTGTTTCTAATTTTAAAAAGCTATTTTTCTGTTTAATTAATATTGGCAAATCCCTAGTTCAATTCAATAGTACTTGTACTACTTATATGTAAGTCAAGTGCAGCAGTTAGGCTGGTGGACAATCTGCCATGAGGCAAGAAACTGCTATAAACTGCTCCTTGATAATTCTCTCTTCCTTTTTCAGAAGACTTAAACCTGTCATAAATATTGTATAGTAATAGTATAAGAGAAATACATCATTCAAAGAGTAGCTTATACAAGGCAACTCTTCCATATGGTTTAAACGATTCAATAAACAATCTTGTATGGCAAGTAGAATGGAAATTTGATAGATTATGTTATACTAGATAGCACATAAATTCCTGCAGTTAAATTGGTGAACAATATAAACATATTGAGGTACATGTAAAAATAAGGGCATAAAAGCCTGGGGTAAGAATGATCTCTCCCAGTCCTTTCTAAGTGCAAGCTTAAGTCATTGTTATGTCTCAGAATCTCATCCTCAATGGCTAGATACAGTGGATTCTTGATATTCATAGTAGCTATGGTCTATAAAGTTGCTGTAAACATTGAATTTCTTTTATGGTTACATATATCTCACACAGTATATAATATATATATATGTGTGTGTGTGTGTATATATATATATATATATATATATATATATATATATATATATATATTTGTCTTTGGCTTTTCTAAGGCCACTTCTGTGGCATATGGAGGGTCCCAGGCTAGGGGTCTAATCAGAGCTGTAGCCGCCAGCCTATGTCAGAGCCACAGCAACGTGGGATCCGAGCCGCGTCTGCGACCTACACCGTAGCTCACGGTAACACTGGATCCTTAACCCACTGAGCAAGGCCAGGGATCGAACCCGCAACCTCATGGTTCCTAGTCGGATTCGTTAACCACTGTGCCATGACGGGAACTCCTCACACAGTATATAATCTTTAATCCTAAAAAACAACTCACTCTCTTGTATTTATTCTACAAAAGAGAGAATAGGATACAGAAATGTTAAGTAGCTTGCCTGAGGTTCCCCCCTAACAGGTGCCAGAGTTGAGATTCAAACTTCATCCACCTGGCCCCAGAGCTGGAGCTCTTCACCGCTGCTCCTCTCATCTCCATCCTCTGGTCATGTCTGTGTTAGAGTGAAACAAGAGAGCAGAGCATCACCTTGTTTGACCTCAGCTGGGAGCAAGTGCTTTGGACAACCCGAAAATTTTTTCTGCTCTGAGCATGTTCATGAACCATCACAAAAATGATATTTTTGTGTGATACAGATTTGGGGGTTATAAGTAAATTTTAGAAAGTTAGGTGAATTCACAATTATGAAACCTGTGAATAGTGAGGATTGAGTGTATGAGAACATAAATCCATGCACTCACACACACAATCATAGGCAGTTTTTGGAGGGGCAGTGTGGGGGGAAAGGGGTACCAATATGGTACCAGACTTGGTCTCTGCACATTTTTCCCTCTGTCCTAAATTGGATGCCAGTGGGGTTCTTTGATCAATTTTAGATCTCTGGTTTATGTCCTGACTGTGTCTATATGGCTAGTTGACTATTTGTGGATCAAAATGAAGCAATCCTTCAGCTGACAGAGCACAAAATCTGGGTCATATAAACTTCTGATCATTTACCTGTCCACAGTGTATCTTCACCTCTCAAATTAAGCAAATGTTGGTAGATTTGGTAATATAACTTGAACCACAAAAGCATAAAAATGTTTCACTAGCTATTTATCTTTGCTTTTCTCATTTCTTCATTTGAGGTCATCAAAGGTCTGTATAAGATGATTCTAGTTATTTCCATAGTTCAGTTTGAGAAATGAGGTAATGGCATTTGGCAGAAACTTTAAAGCTATACTAACTTCATACTGGCACTAACGTTCAAAATATTATTCCAGACAATTTGGACCTAGGAAGCAATTGAAAGAACTCAACAAATCACAAAATTGAAGCAGGTGAAATTTCTCAAGGTGGGAAATCATTTAGGTAAAAAAAATCTGTTATCTTAGGTTGTCCCCCTCATTCTTGCATACCTCTCACAGTACTTTTGGAAAAGAGAATTATTTTGGAGTTAGCCTTTATCACTAAGTTTTTATTTTTTTTTTTTAGAATATGCTGGCTAATTTGTTTTATAATAGGAATATTTTAACATTGTAGACTACTCAACAGCAAACATTTTATGACTAATTTTTATTTTATGTAGTATTAATTATATTTTGAGTAAAAATTAATTTTGTCTGCTGATGAACACATATTTTAAAAATAGACTTATATTTGAAATTTGTGTTTTGTTAGAAGCTTATTCCTTTTTGGATTTGAAATAGAATCAAACATTTAATTTATGGTTTGGTTTATGAAATATGTATAGTTTAAAATAGAATGCAAGTGTTTGAAAAAGACAAGAGTTGTTATTTTGCTTCTTGTATTGCATCTTGATATTGCATTGCAATATCCATTTGAATAGGAATATTTAGCTAGGAGTATTGACTACTGTCAACTCTGGAATTTTTTGTCACTATTTAAATAAAAATTATTTTATGAAAGATTTTGAAGATACTTCTGTACAGTTCTGTTATGAAAGAATATGTGATTGGGGAATAGAATGAATCAATTTTTGAATGAATGTATGAATGAATGAATAAGTGCCTTTGTTAGTTTGTTATTTTAAGAATGGGAATTTTCCATGTCAATATATAAATCATGGGGAATAGAAATGACATTTTTAGCCTCCAGGTTGACTGTTTAATAATTCAATTTGATTTAATAAACATTTATTTAGTATTTAAGGGGACATTTCTAGGCATTAGAAAGCTGAACATTAATAATACATTGTCTTTGGATTCTAGAGGTTTATAGCCAGTAGGAGGATTGTGCAAACCATACTGTACAGTGTGGCAAGTGCTCTATTGGTATCACAAGGAAATATATCTGTTATGAGCTGTAGTAGCAGCTAAAAACAGTAAAGTTTCACAGATGAGAACTTTAAAAAATTCATGAGGCATAGAATGGGGAGATGGTATGTATGGTGGAGAAAGGCATTTTAGGCAAGTGAAACAACATAAAAAAGCACAAAAAAGCATAAAATGTTCTGTGTTTTGGATTATGGCATTGCAATCCCAAATAGTACATGAAGAGGTTTAGTGAAGATAATATCGTAAACAAAATAAATTGGGATAAAAATGCAAGTGGTTCGACAGCCAAATTAAGAAGTTTAGATTCGGGGAGTTCCCATTGTGGCACAGTGGTTAACAAATCCGACTAGGAACCATGAGGTTGTGGGTTCAATCCCTGCCCTTGCTCAGTGGTTTAACGATCCGGCGTTGCCGTGAGCTGTGGTGTAGGTTGCAGACGCAGCTCGGATCCCGCGTTGCTGTGGCTCTGGCCTAGGCTGGTGGCTACAGCTGAGATTCGACCCCTAGCCTAGGAACCTCCATATGCTGCGGGAGCGGCCCAAGAAATGGCAAAAAGACAAAAAAAAAAAAAGAAGTTTAGATTCAACTAAGGCAGCATGAAGACTTAGAAGGTCTTTAAATGAGAGTGGATCCAGTCGTATTTGTGGTTTTAGGAAATACTGCTAGTGACATTGTAAAGAATGGATTGGAAAGAGGAAGGGCTGTGAGTAGGTAGACCAAAGAGGAGGCTGTCACATTAGCCTCAGCCTCAGTTGGACAGGGTGAGGACCTCCGCTATGGGTACTGGAGAGGAAATACAGAGGAAGGAACATATTGGAGAGACATTGTTTAGGTAGAATTGTCGGGGAACAAAGTCAGGCAATAACGAGGGAGTCTGAGGAACCAAGGAGTGGTTGAGAGCATCTTTGATAGAATGGAGAGAAAAAAGCCATTGGCTGAATAAGGGCAAGAAAGAAGGAGTTAAATCTATTTTTAAAAATTTGCTTGATTCGGAAAGGGGAAAATAAAGTTTTTCTTTTTTTTAAAGACAGATAAGTTTGTTGTTAAGATTGGGACAAAAAGCCCTTGGAGAGAAATGATCATCAGATGATACAGAAGAAGGAGATATCTCTCTTTGGCCACATGTTAGCTATAGATTGGTCTAGACCACACAGAAAGAAGGTGACAGTGTTTGAGTGACAAAATAGAGTAAATTTTTTTTGACCACACCTGCAGCATACAGAAGTTCCTGGGCCTGGGATGGAACTCAAGTCACAGCAGCGACCAGAACTATAGCAGTGACAATGCCAGATCCTTAACCACTGAGCCACCAGGGAACTCCTAGAATCAATTTTTAATTTGTTCATTTGGCATATATACTTCTACTTTATCATGGGCCATATTGATATTGACCCTCATTTCCTGTTTTCTCCTACCTAGTTCTCTTACTTACTTCTGGCCTATTCTATGTCCTTCTCTATGACATCTCTCCTTGAACTCTAATTAATAATGTATATGGGAAAAGAATCTGAAAAGGAATGGATATATTCCAAAGGAATGGATTTACTTTGCTGTACACCTGAAATTAACACAACTCTGTAAGTCAGCTATATTCCAATAAAATTAAAAAATTGCTAACATGGATTAAGTGGTATTTAAAAAAAATTCATCTGATTGTAGCTAGCCAAAAGAGAAAAAGGAAATTTATTAGGAGAGTACAGGGGTATTTCCTAGGACTCCAGGACAGGAAGGGACTGAATCTAGTTGCTAAAAACCCAGGGAGAACCTTACTTATAGACCCTGCAAATCTGTGGCATTCTTCTTTTTCTCTCTTTGAAGAAATGGATTCTCTGCTTTGCTGGAACAAAGTAAACAATGACAACTCTTAGTACCCAAGCTTCTCTTGTATCTGATCTAGTTAGTCAAGAAGGACTAACTTCTGTCTCTCAGCCCTAGTATTAACTATTTGTCCCAGATTAGGTCAGGTGCCCAAGCCTGATTCAACTAGCAGTAGTCAATGGAATAGTCCCATTGTATAAGCATGACTCATGGGAGATCATTATACAGACATGTTAATTAGGGTTATGGGAGGGATTGCTGTGTTTAGAATGTAGATGTTGGGCTGAAAACACAGTGCCTTACACTGATATAACTCTATACCTCCCATACCTAGCTTTTAGTTTCCATTTACATAGATTGCTTAACCATTGAAATATTATGGTTATCTATATAAACATTCATATGTATAATAAATTTTATTAGAATTATATGTTATGCAATATAACACAATGTAATATAATAGGAATTCTATGTACTATCTATATAAAGGAGGGGTCTTTTTTAGAAGTAATAAAAGGCTACCTGCAAAGACCAGGACATCATTCCAGTCTTTCCACTCCAGACTGTACAGGAAATTCCTCATCACATTACTGAAAACCATTCTCAGACAAAACTTTCTATAATCCTGTCATCAATTCATCTTCAAACAGCAGAGATCTTCTTCTTTTGTAAAAACCATATGTTTTTATTGGAATAATGAGCTAGAAATAGAAACTTATTCCAACTGTGATTCCAGGCTTTCCTATAACTAAAACATTGAAAACAAGCCTTTTATTTGACCGCATGAACCTAAAGCAATACAGAAATTTCTAAGAGTTTCTAGTGCAGTGGAGTGTGGCCAAGCGGCAAAGTTCAGTTAAGTGATGAATGTATTTTTTTAAATTGTTTCCTCAGAGTCAATAATAATTAATGACAGTTTATCAACTATCTTTTACAAAATCTGTTTATCTTTTCTGTGACTTGCTTTGAGACTGTGCACTCAAAATCAGTAGGTTATATTTATTATTTTATCCTCCATCCTTTGAACAGTGCCAGACATGTGATAGGTGCTCAGTGTTCCTAAAAATGCATGAAAACTTTATGGGAATAAAAATAATTTTGTTACAGTGATGTCATTCAATTCTTTGAGCTTTGTGATAAATCCTCTCCAAAGATGCCTGCCATTAGTTCCTTCCTTGTAGGTACTTGAATGTTATAACAAGAAGAATTCAGATCTCTTTCTTATATCCTTGTCTTGAGGCTGGTCTTATAGTTTGCTTTGACCAATTGAATATGGAGAAAGTAAAACTGTGAGAGATCCAGGCCTAGCATTAACAAGTCTGGCGGCTATTACTTATCTCTTGAAGCTGGTCATCATGTAAGACACCCCTAGTCCGCTCTACTGGGAGAAAGCGTACATGGGGTTATCAGGAGAGGTCAGAGGCACCACACATGGGAGTGAAGCCTCTTTGGACTTTTATCTGAGTCTACTCAGCAACTGAAAGCAAATGAATGAATGATCCATTTTTTTTTTTTCTTTTTTCTTTTTAGGGCTGCACCTGAGGCTTGTGCTAGGTCCCAGTCTAGGGGTCGAATCCAAGCTGCCACCGCCAGCCTACTTTGCAGCCACAGCAATGTGGGATCTGAGCCACATCTGCAACCTACATCACAGCTCATGGCAATGCTGAAGCCCCAGCCCACTGAGTGAGGCCAGGGATTGAACTCGGATCCTCATGGATATTAGTCAGGTTTGTTACCTGCTGAGCCACAATGGTAAATCCTTATCCTAGTTTTCATTACAAAGTAGAAATCCTCAGCTAAGCCTAGCCCAAATTCCAATCGTATAGAATTAGGAGAAATATTAGATTATAATTTTAAACCACGAAGTCTTAGGGTTGTTTGTTAGGCAAAAATAGATGCCTGAAATAAAATTATTCCAAGTTACATGCCAAAAATCACCTAGTGATATAGTATGAAAAATATATATATATTTTTTTGTCTTTTTTGTTGTTGTAGTTGTTGTTGTTGTTGCTGTTGCTATTTCTTGGGCCGCTCCCACGGCATATGGAGGTTCCCAGGCTAGGGGTCTAATCGGAGCTGTAGCCGCCGGCCTACGCCAGAGCCACAGCAACGTGGGATCCGAGCCGCGTCTGCAACCTACACCACAGCTCATGGCAACGCCGGATCGTTAACCCCCTGAGCAAGGGCAGGGATCGAACCCGCAACCTCATGGTTCCTAGTCGGATTCGTTAACCACTGCGCCACGACGGGAACTCCTGAAAAATATTTTTAATGATTTATAAGCTGATAGCTCAGTTAGGTATTTCTTTAATTTTGTTAAAATCAACTGATTAGAAACCACTCGATTTGCAAAATAAATTTCTATTTAGTTGTGAATGTCATTCTCTTTCTTTCTACTAACACCAAGATTTTGAATTGTGCCTTTGTTTGGCAGTTGCAGATCTTTACATCCTAGATTAATATACCACAGCAGGATATAAGACAGTGAGAAATATGCTTATCTTCTAATAAATGGTAGAATGTGAAGAATCTTGTGGGAATGGAGAATTAGGCCCTAGAGAATAATTTTAGGAAAATGTTCATATGATACAGAATATCTGAAAATTAAGTTTTCTAAAAACTATCAGCTTATTGTTTTAGGCTGCTTGGATATTTTTATTCAGTTTTTGACTCATTGTTTTAAATGTAATCACTGATGCAGTTTTTTTTGTTTATTACTTTTTATTTTATTTTGTTTCTTATGCATCAAAAGAAAGTTTCCATAATTTATTTATTTTTTTTAATAATTTTTTAAATTTTCCCACTGTACAGCAAAGGGGTCAGGTTATTCTTACATGTATACATTACAATTACATTTTTTCCCCCACCCTTTCTTCTGTTGCAACATGAGTATCTAGACAAAGTTCTCAATGCTATTCAGCAGGATCTCCTTGTAAATCTATTCTAAGTTGTGTCTGATAAGCCCAAGCTCCTGATCCTTCCCACTCCCTCCCCCTCCCATCAGGCAGCCACAAGTCTTTTCTCCACGTACATGATTTTCTTTTCTGAGGAGATGTTCATTTGTGCTGGATATTAGATTCCAGTTATAAGTGATATCATATGGTGTTTGTCTTTGTCTTTCTGGCTCATTTCACTCAGTATGAGATTCTCTAGTTCCATCCATGTTGCTGCAAATGGCATGATGTCATTCTTTTTTATGGCTGAGTAGTATTCCATTGTGTATATATACCACATCTTCCGAATCCAACCACCTGTCGATGGACATTTGGGTTGTTTCCACGTCCTGGCTATTGTGAATAGTGCTGCAATGAACATGCGGGTGTGTGTGTCTCTTTTAAGTAGAGTTTTGTCCGGATAGATGCCCAAGAGTGGGATTGCGGGGTCATATGATGCAGTTTTTTAAGAGTTCTTCCTTCCAGAAACTAACAGTTATGTCAGTGACTATTAAAACAAAACCCAAATAAAACCAAATCAAATCAATCATCTTTCTTCCTTAATTCTAAAGCAGTGAAATACAAAGATGGCAGTAATAATGGGTATTAATATCTTTCATTTTTTTCCTCCTTCCCTCTTTCCTTTTCTTTCCATGATATTTTCAGGGAAAAGTCTCTACTAAGTGGTATCGTTATAAATAAGGTCACAGGAGTTCCCGTTGTGGCGCAGTGGTTAACGAATCCAACTAGGAACCATGAGGTTGCATGTTCGATCCCTGACCTTGCTCAGTGGGTTAACGATCCGGCGTTGCTGTGGTATAGGTTGCAGACGTGGCTCGGATCCTGTGTTGCTGTGGCTCTGGCGTAGGCCGGCGGCTACAGCTCCGATTCAACCCCTAGCCTGGGAACCTCCATATGCCGCTGGAGTGGCCCAAAGAAATAGCAAAAAGACAAAAATAAATAAATAAATAAGGTCACAATAAAATAGATATTTAAAATCTTTAGTTCATTTCTAAAACATCACTATGCTATTCTGATTTTGTTTGGACCTATACAAACAAAATAAATGACCTTGGCCCTTTATTCCACCCCACGTAGAAGAAGGTCATTATCAAGGAGAAATCAATATCATAATTCCCAAGCCTAGCAGTGGGATCTTAGTGGTAGGAGTATATGGTTACAAAATTAGGAGAAATGTAAAGGTGAAGCAGAGATTACTGCCTTATTTATTTTATATTTCTTTTTCTGAGGGTGGAATTTGGGGCCAGGAATGTCTTAGGTTGAAAAAGGCCTTCATCTCAACCATCTCATCCCTGAACCGCTGAGTGAGGCCAGGGATTGAACCTGCATCCTCATGGATACAGTTGGATTCATTTCCACTGTGCAACAACGGGAACTACCAAGAGCATCTTCTACTTAGAAGACACTCCATAGGTGTTTGCTTCTTTTGAATAAATATGTCTACTAAGACCTGGATTTGGCTTAGGTTATAAGATAGCACAAGAGAGTTAGACTTGTGATTTCTACACAGTCCAGGCTATCTCAGCATTGGAAATCAGGTAGGCATTTGTAATTACTTTGCTATAAAGAATGTCTATTTGATTGGTTAGAACTCTGGTATCTTAGAGATACCTAAAATATCAGACCAGGGAACTGGCTGATCTGTACATCTAGCAGAGTCAAGGGAGAAACTCGAAAAGGATGTCTGATGTTATCTATCTGGTCTGGAATGAATGTATTGGCTTTAGTAATTTGCTAAATTGCTCCTGGGTTGAAAGAGCTAGTTTAATTTATTTATCCATTCTAAAACCATCCATCATCTATTTACTATATGCTAAGTCCTGGGCTTTGCCTTGAGAATACTAAGAAAAACAATACCTGTTTCCTACCTTTAAAGGAATCTTAATCTAGAGAGAGAGAGAGACAGAATCATATATAACTAGCCTCACCAGTATGTAATCAGTACTAATGAAGACAAAGAGCTACAAGAATGTACATGAAGGAGGAAATAATGTTGCTTGGGAGAAAGTGGGAGTTAGGAAAAGTGAATTAATACATACCTAACTTCTGTCAGCTTGTAAAGAATTCACAGGAAGAAGGTAATTCTAACTCTTAGGTACTCTTTTTGACTTGTGATTGGGCCTATTGTAGATGTTTTGGGGATGCTAGGGCAGAAGAGGGTGGGTAAAAGAAGATACCTTTTGAATCTGATCACCTAATGTCTGTTAGGTCTCAGCAAGACCCCTTGAATTGAGACTGAGACCTGAATTTTAGAACTCACTGCAGTTCCCCCTGCCACTCCACCCCCCAATTTGGCTCACATATCAGATGTTTATTAGTATTGTGGACTTCAGACTCTCATACTTCCCAAATACAAACTCTTTCAGTTCATAAAAAGGAAAGAGACTGGAAGTGGGAGGAAACCGTGGGGCCAAGCCAAGACTGGGGAAGGAGGCACTACTGCTTTATCAAGTCAGAGACATATTAGGGGAGGTGTCAGTTACTACAGTTAACTCGTATTTTTATAAAATGTAAGTAAACAATAATAAGGTGACGATGTTTGGGAAGCAACTTTGCAATCTCCTTGAAATACGCATTGGTAGATGCAGTCTGCCTTTGCAGTGGGGAGACTGGTACCACATGATAGTGCCTCCTCCTTATTTGCATAATGTAGAAAAATGACGTTATAAAATCAAAAGGGAATACATAAGCCAAAAGATATTTAAACCCAATAAAAGCACAGAAGAAGCATATTTTTAAGTTCCTCATATGTGATGTATTTGCATTTTGCTGACTGAGTTGATCTGCTGCTTCCACTCTCCCATCCCAACATGGGAATAAAGAAGGTACATCTCACTTGCAGGGAGATAAAATCTGATTCATCAGCAAAAATCACAAAAACTCATTAGTCTGAGAAAGTACTTTCCATGTGTTTGAAACTTTTTATGCTGTGATTCTGGTTTTGCCTTTGTATGAAATGTCCAAATGGATGTCTAGTGGTGGGACTGATGATGTGTCAGAACTATCTTCTAGGCTCCATCAAGAGCACACGTCATTTTGTGGGCGCCTCCTTTCTAGGCAAATCCATGGGGGATAATTGAGTCCTAAAAGGCATGGAGACATGTATCACGTTACTCTTGCCATTTTCCCCTCTCATATAGAGAAAAACATCCAATTTTGGAGGGACCAAGTGAAGATGAGAAACAGGCAGTGGAAATTTGTCTTTGCAGCCATGTCTTGTGCTGTGCATGCTGTAGGTGAAGTTTGCTTTGGCCATTTATAGGGACAGTTGAATTTAGGGGAAAAAAATATATTTCAGGTCTTACATTTGGCTCAGTTAAATCATCAACTTAAAAGCAGGTGCCCTTGCATACTTTCCTTGAATTTCAAGACTATAACCAACAAATCAGAACAGTAAGAGCTGGAATTATGTGTGATTCATTCACTTCTCTATTTATTCAACAAGTGTTAGATGTTCTCTGTGTGTTAAACTGTGCAGTTGCCTGGGGCTGTAAGAACAGAACATGGAATGAAGGACCCTGGCTTGAACAGAAGTGGTTATGGAACACCATACAGGTGGTTAGGAGACACTTAGAAAAGAGATGAAAGACAGAGGAAGCAAATAACTCCAGGCAGAGGACCTCATGAAGAATCTCAAGTAGGAAAGGGCATGAGGAATGGGTAGATCATGCAACACCATTGTTCACATAAGGATTTTGAGTTATTATTTGAAGGACAGTGTGAAACCATGGGAGGATTTTAGTATGTTGTCTGTTTGCAGGATAATTGTTTTTAAAAGGTAAAACAATTTTCATGCAAATATAAGCACAAGTCAAAGTTATTATTTAACTCATAAATTATTGATGAGACCTAGAATATTGTAAGGTGTTCTAGCTGGTTCAAAGGAGACTCCATCAAGATTAGCGGAAATGAAGTATAAAAATAAAATCTCATTATTGTTTTGATTCACATTTCCCTAATGATTAATGATATGGGCATCACTTCCTGTGCTTATTTACCATTTGATATCTTCTTTGGAGACATCTCTGTTTTTAATTGGATTAATAGTTTTTTTTTTTTTTTAAATTTGGAGTTGTAAGGGTTCTTACTATTAGTTTTTATTTTATTTTATTATTATTATTTTTACTATTAGTTTTTAAATTAATATTGAGTCATAAGTGTTCTTTATATATCATGGGCACAAATTCCTTATCAGATGAATTATTTACAAACACTTTCTCCCATTTGGGATTATCTTTTCACTTTCTTGATAGTATCATTTGCCAACCAGAAATTTTAAAATATTCACATATTTCAATTTAACTGATTTTATTTAGTCACTTTTGCTTTTGGTGTTGTATGTAAGACATAACCCAAGGTCGTGAGTATTTACTCCTCTATGTTTTCTTCTAAAAGTTTTATATTTTTAGCTCTTAACATTTAGGGCTATAATCCATATTGAGTTAATTTTTGTTTTAATTTATTTTTTATTTTTACTTTTACTTTTTTGCTTTTTAGGGCCATACCCACAGCATATAGAGGTTCCCAGGCTAGGGGCTGAATCAGAGCTACAGCTGCCGGCCTATGCCACAGCCATAGCAACACAGAATCCGAGCTGCGTCTGCGACCCACACCACAGCTCAGGGCAATGCCAGATACTAACCCACTGAGTGAGGCCAGGGATTGAACCCTCAACCTCATGGTTCCTAGTGGGATTCATTTCTGCTGTGCCAGAAGGGGAACTCCAATTTTTGTTTTAATTTAAAATAGGCTTCCTATACCTTTCTTTTTTACATGTGAATATCCATTTTTCCCAGAACTATTTGTCGAAGAGGCTATTCTTTTCCTTCGAAATAGTTTTAGCATCTGTGTCAAAAGTCAGTTGACCATAAATACATGGATTTTTTTCCTGAACTTTCAATTCTATTCCATTACTTTACATATCTAACCTGATGCCAGTACCACACTGTCTTGATTTTTGTAGTTTTGCAGTAAGATTTAAGATTGAGAAGTATGAATACTCCAAATTTGTTTTTCTTTTCCAAGATTATTTTGGCTAATGTGTGTCCCTTGAATTTCTATATGAATTTTAGGACATGTATATTAATTTCTGCAAAAAAAAAGACAGCTAGGATTTTGATAGGAATTGTGTTAATCTGTAGATATATTTGGGCAATATTGCTCTCTTAACAATATTAAGTTTTCAGGCTCATGAACATGGGGTATATTTTCATTTTTTTGGATCTTTAATTTTTTTCAACAATTTTTTGTATATATTACTGTATGTCTTATACTTTCTAAGTCTTACAGTTTACTCTTAATTATTTTAAGCTTTTTGATACTATTATAAATTTTTTCTTAATTTCATTTTTGTACTGTTCATTAGTAGAAATGTAATTTATTTTTTTGTGTATTGATCTTTTATGGTGCAACCTTGCCAAACTCATTTATTAGTTCTGATGTTTATTTCAGTGTATGTTAGTATTTTTTTGGTAAAAATTAGGGCCAACTGCAAATAGAAGTAGTTTAATTTCCTCCTTTACATTCTGAATGTATTTCATTTATTTTTTGCTGCCTAATAAGCATTGTGGCTAAAAGTTCAAGTTCAATGTTGAATAGAAGTAGTGAAAGCAGACAGCCTTGTCTTGTTCCTAGTTTTAGGGCGCAAAGCATTCAATATTTCACCTTTAACTATGAAACTAGATGTTTTTTGTGGAAGTCCTTTATAGAGTTGAGAAATTTCCCTTCTACTCCTTGTGTGTAGAGTTTTTTTGTTTTTTGTGAAAGGGTTTTGGATTTTGTCAAATATTTTTCTGAGCTGATTGAGGTGATTGCATTCCTTATTTTATTGATATGGTGTCTTATATTAATAGATGTTTACCAAACCTGAGTTAAATCCCACCTTGTCATGGTGTATATCCTTTTTTATACAGAGTTAAAATCCCTTGATGATCTGCAGAGGATTGATTCAAGGACTCCTTGTGGGTACCAAAATCCATGAATGCCCAAATTCCTTGTATAAAATGGTGTATATAGTATTTACAAATAACCTATGCATTTTCCTATATACTTTAAATTATCTCTAGATTACTTATTTACATTATATTAGTTATTATAGTTGCCAACATGTGGCAAATTCATGTTTTGCTTTTTGAAACTTTTTGGAATTTTTTTTTTTTTAGAATATTTTTTATTACAGTTCATTGAATTTATGGATGTGGAACTGTGGATAAGAACAGCTGACTGTATAGCTGGATTCAGTTTGCTAATATTTGTTAATAAATAATATATTTCCTTTTTTTGTTATGTGTTTGTTTTGCTTTGATATGGTAATACTAGATTCACAGAGACCTTTTCTTTTCTGTCCTCTTTTTATTAAACAAAGAGTTTAATTCTTCTGTAAATATTTGGTAGAATTTACTAGTGAAGCCATCTGGAAACTTTTACATTACTAATTCATCTTTTAATTGTTATAGATTTATTCAGATTTGCTATTTCTTTTTGAGTCAGATTTGATAATTTGTGCCGTTCTAGGATTCCCCCCCTTTTTAAGTTATTTAATTTGTTGGAATTAGATTCTTAATAGTGTTTTTAGATAACTTTTTAAAAATTTATGTTAGGTTTGTAGGGATTCCTTCACTTTGATTCCAGATTTTAGGAATTTGAGTCTTTTCTTTTGTCTTGGTCAGTTGAAATTGCAGTAGCATTTTTACTTGCCTCTTAATTTCTGCTTTTATTGCCTTCCAAACCATTTTTCATGCAGTATCCAGAATGATCTAAAAAAGAAAATAAGATCATGTCATTTCCTGATTACACACATTAACAGTGTTATATTTAATTATGATAAGTTTCTTATCTAAGCCTACGAGATAATAGATAATATGACCCTTGACTTGCTTTTCAGTGTTACTCTGTGCAATTTCATTAATTATGCTGCTGACATACAAGCTATTTTTCCAGAGTCTTGTCTTCTCCGTAGGCCCTGAATTTATTGTGACTTCTGTCTGAAATGCTCTCTTTCTTAAGCTGGATGAATTATATTAATACTTTTGATGTTAGTTTAACCTTCACTTCACATAGATACTGCCAAATCTAAAGTAAATCCTGGAGTTCCCGTCGTGGCTCAATGGTTAACAAATCCGACTAGGAACCACGGGGTTTCGGGTTCGATCCCTGGCCTTGCTCAGTGGTTTAAGGATCTGGCGTTGCCGTGAGCTGTGGTGTAGGTCGCAGACGTGGCTCAAATCCCGTGTTGCTGTGGCTCTGGTGTAGGCTGGCGGCTACAGCTCCGATTCAACCCCTAGCCTGGGAACCTCCATGTGCCGCTAGTGCGGCCCTAGAAATGGCAAAAAGACAAAAATAAATAAATAAATAAATAAATAAATAAATAAATAAATAAGTAAATCCTCATTATTTTATTACAACATGTTCACCATTTATGATGATACATCATGAGGTTATTGGTTTAAAAGTTTTTACCCACACTGGACATTAAGCTTTATGGAAGTATGGCTCATGCTACTGCATAATCACAGCCTACCATAGACCTGGCATAGGGAAGATGTTGAAAAATACCTTTGAATAAATGCATGTGAAATTTATTGCTAAAACTTAGTGTACAGTTCTGTTGGTGACTTGAAATCATCATGGTATATGCTGTTATGTGGCTGTTCAATACCACTTTTTCAACCACTGGGAGGGAGTATTCTATAGATGTATGAGTATCAGGTTGCCAACCAGGAGGACATCAGCTTCTAACCTTGATTCATTTCTGCCACTCAGTAGCTATATGACCCTGGTCAAGTCCCTTGTTCCTTAGTTTTCCCTTTGATTAATTAGAAGATAGATGAAGAGTGTCCCTTAATGACTTCAGTAAACAATTCCAATCTTCCTGGATTTGTGTTGGCACAATACTCCATAAAGAACTAAAGAGCAAAAAAAATTTTTTTAGTTGTGTTTTACTCAAATTTTTGATACAACTACTTTTGTTAGAAAAGTGGGAGCAATTTTTTGTAGTGTTTCCAGTTTACTTTTCATGTTAAGGAAATTTCAATGTCTGTGAAAAAATACTTAATATAACTTTAATAGTGTGAAGAGTTTAATTGGTACTGTAAGAGAATTTCATCTCTAGGTCCTTCAGAAAACATTTAAAGGTGATCCATATTGCTGAAGCAAAAAAATATATATTTTAGAAGACAAGGTGGTTCCTCAGTCTTTCAACTGCTGCTCCTTGTTTCCTTGCTTGCATAGTTTATAAAGTATATACCAGCAGAAATTTAGAAGTTAGAAAGTTTAGGTACTTTGAAATTTTATATTTACAAACTTTTTTACCTTTTCTTTTTGAAAAGTTTTTCTCAGTTTTTACTGGCCAGATACCGAAATTTTATCTCATATGATATAATGACACATTGTACGCTTGCTTCTTGGTGCCTGAATAAAGAATTTGAGGCAGTATTTTGGCATCTGAGTGAATGTATAATGTATTCTGATGTGCCAGTTTATCATTCAGCTTTGCACTTACATATCATGACTTTCTGGCAAAGTCAATTTCTTAAAATGTTTTGGGTTGCTTACATGTTATAATCTCACAGGTATGATTCAAATCTAATCGTCATTTGGGAAGTACCTGACAGATAGGGACATGGAAGCTATTTTCACATTAAAAATAATTACTCTTAACCAGTCTACTTTTTCCCAGAAAATATGGTTTTTAGAGTAGACTCTGATGATTCTAGAACATACTTGAATAAATATATACATATATATTTTTATGGCCACACCTATGGCATATGGAAGTTCCCAGGCCAGGAGTCAAATCTGAACCACCATGGAGACAGACCTATGCCACAGCTGTGACAAAGCCTGATCCTTAACTTACTGCTCCGGGTGGGGAATTGAATCTGTACTGCCACAGAAACAATGCCAGATCCTTAACCTGCTGTGTCACACAGAGATTTCCTTAAAAAATATTTTTAACGAAGCCCAAATGTTTTATACAAACATGAGAGAAATGTTTTAAAAGTTCTCATCTTTCTCATCTAACTAAGAAATGTTATTTATTTTCTTCTTGTTTAGTTTCTTTTTCTAAAAAATTGAATCCATCAGATTCTTAGTTGTTTTCAAATGGTCTGTGGAAACACTGAGAGCAGAGAAACTTCTTGTATTTATTCCTAGGCAGTCATAATTCCATGGCAGAATATATTAACCTGTATTTCCTTCCATTCTCTAAGGGAAAAAATGTGACTCTAAATTTCCTTGAAGATATTTTGTCTCCTTAATGTTACATTTAAATTTAAAAAAATGTAATTGGCATTTTAGGATATGTAGTCTTGGATCTTTGTAATACATTGCAAAGTGAGTATTCATGGTCTTGTTTTAAAGTAAAAAGTGAAAGATTAGAGTGATTAAGTGATTTTTCCCAAGCTCAAAGCCATAAAAATTTAAGTAAGATATAAACTCATGTTTGTGTTTAACCAAAGTGTCTTTTGTTTTTAGAAGGTCAATTTTCTTTTTTTTTGTCTTTTTTTTTTGTCTTTTTGCTATTTCTTGGGCCGCTCCCGCGCATATGGAGGTTCCCAGGCTAGGGGTTGAGTCGGAGCTGTAGCCGCCAGTCTACGCCAGAGCCACAGCAATGCGGGATCCGAGCCGTGTCTGCAACCTACACCACAGCTCACGGCAACGCCAGATCCTTAACCCATTGAGCAAGGGCAGGGACCGAACCCGCAACCTCATGGTTCCTAGTCGGATTCGTTAACCACTGTGCCACAACGGAAACTCCTCAATTTTCTTTTTTATTGGACTTTGTGAATCAGAAAGGCAAGGGTCTGATTAGCAGGTGGTTGATGCTAAGAAGGAATCTGTTAATGTGTCTTATTTATGAAAAGAATGATGAAACCTGCTGTGTTTGGTTCTCTGTGTACTTTGAAAAATTTACTTTTATAAGTTTACAGATGATCTATAGCTCATCTTAGTGGAATATGAAGATTTTATCTTTTCTCTTTGGAAGATTCATTGTAACCATAGAAAAATTTTTTTATTTATCTTTCTTGCAATTAAAAGAAAAATGATTCTAGATCAAAAGCTCTAAGAAAGCAGGGCTAGAATCATTTTCACTTGCTTGTAGATGCCTTTAAGTATTAATGCTAATAAAAGGCAATCAGGTGGAAATTTGTTACTTCTTTCGTCCATACAACATCTAAACTATTTTCTACTTGGGAGAGCCTCCTCCTTTTGAGTAGGATAGAGATGATCTCTCTTAGAAAAGCTGAAAAGTTTTCACTTTGTCTTGTAGATGATCACTTTATCTTAAGATGATCTCTCTTAGAAAAGCTGATAAGGAGTTCCCGTCGTGGCACAGTGGTTAACAAATCTGACTAGGAACCATGAGGTTGCGGGTTCGATCCCTGCCCTTGCTCAGTGGGTTGACGATCTGGCGTTGCCATAAACTGTGGTGTAGGTAGGTTGCAGATGCGGCTCGGATCCCTCGTTGCTGTGGCTCTGGCGTAGGCTGGCAGCTACAGCTCGGATTCAACCCCTAGCCTGGGAACCTCCATATGCTGTGGAAGCGGCCCAAGAAATGGCAAAAAGACAAAAAAAAAAAAAGAAAAGCTGATAAGTTTTCCCTTTATCTTGTAGCTCCACATTACACACATGCGTGAAAGACTTTTGAGGACACAGAGGGCAAAGAGAGAAGTGATAGTGAACTCTTTCTCTTTCTTGAATGTAACATTAGAAATGGTTATAAGGTCAAATTTCTAATATACGATGTGCACATTAATTCTGGTGGTATTAGCAACTGGTCTTTTAACTGGTAGAAAAGTTAAAGCTGTAAAAATTGTGATATCTAGTGCTTAGTGGAAGGAAAATTTTTTCTTTCAGTCCAGACCTGTGGCATATTATTTATTTATTTGATTGGGAAAAAGTATTTGTAATACAGATAACAAAGGATTATTCTCTAGATTAATTTTGGATTAATTCTTTAGATGAATTTGTGCATATCAATAGGAAAAGGCCAACCACCTGGAAGAAAAATGATCAAAGGACGCACATAGACACTTTATAGATGAGGAGACTTACAAGGCAAATAAGCCTATTAAAACTGTAAGAGTGAGATTATCTTTCACATTCTCTAGAATGGTAAATATTATATACTGCCAGGTAACCCTAGGAGTTGTTGAGCATGTAGGAAAGGGATGCATTAATACATTACAACTGAGAGTATAAAAATAGTATAGCATAATTAGGGAGCCATTAATCAATGTCTAGTACAGTTGAAGATGAACATAGCTCACATTCAGCAATTGCATCTGTTCCAGGTATATCTATCCTAGAGAACTCTCAAATGTGGCAGGAAGAGACATGAAAAAGAGTTCATTACAATGCTTTTGCAATAGTAAAAAATGAGAAATAATCTAATAGTTCATCAGTCTAAGTTAAATGTGGCTTAGTATTATAGTGGAACACCTCACAGAAAGTCAAATATATGAACAGAACCTACATGACCTCAACATGGATAAATAATCAACATATTGTTTTTTAAAATATGTCACAAAATCATACTTTTTACATAAAGTTTAAAAACACTAGTGGTATCTTTGGTTTTGGTATCAGGGTGATGGTGGCCTCATAGAATGAGTTTGGGAGTGTCTCTTCCTCTGCAATTTTTTTGGAACAGTTTTAGAAGGGTGAGATGATACCACAAAAAAAGAAAATTACAGGCCAATTTCACTAATGAACATAGATGCAAAAATCTTCTACAAAATACTACTAAACCGAATCCAACAATATATTAAAAGGACTGTACATCATGATCAAATGAGATTTATCCCAAGGATGCAAGGAATCTTCAATGTCTGGAAATCAATCAGTGTGATACACCACATTAACAAACTGAAGAATAAAAACCATATGATCCTCTCAATAGATACATAAAAAGCCTTTGACAAAATCCAACACCCATTTCTGATAAAAACCCTTCAGAAAGTGGGCATAGTGGGAATGAACCTACCTCAACATAATAAAGGCCATATATGACAAACCCACAGCTAACATCATTCTCAATGGTGAAAACCTAAAGAATTCACACTGAGATCAGGAACAAGACAAGGATGTCCAGTCTCGCCACTACTCTTCAACATAGTTTCGCAAGTCCTAGCCACGACAATCAGAGAAGTAAAAGAAATAAAAGGAATCCAGATTGGAAAGGAAGAAGTAAAACTCTCACTATTTGCAGATGACATGATTCTGTACCTAGAGAACCCTGAACAGTCTACCAGAAAACTGTTAGAGCTCATCCACAAATTTGGCAAAGTTGCAGAATACAAAATTAACACACAGAAATTGACTACATTTCTATACACTAACAACGAAAGATCAGAAAGAGAAATTAGGGAAGCAATCCCATTTACCATAGCATCCAAAAGAATAAAATATCTAGGAGTAAACCTACCTAAAGAGACAAAAGACCTGTACTCTGAAAACTGTAAGGCACTGATGAAAGAAATCAAAGATGACACAAATAGATGGAAAGACACCATGCTCTTGGATTGGAAGAGTCAATCTTATCAAAATGACCATACTACCCAAGGCAATCTACAGATTCAATGCAATCCCTATTAAATTACCAAGGACATTTTTCACAGAACTCAAACAAAATATTTTAAAGTTGTTTGGAAGCACAAAAGACCCAGAATAGCTAAAGACATCCTGAGAAGGAAAAATGGAGCTGGAGGAATCAGGCTCCCTGACTTCAGACTATCCTATAAAGCAACAGTCATCAAAACCATATGGTACTGGCACAAAGACAGAAATATAGATCAGTGGAACAGGATAGAAAGTCCAGAATTAAACCCACACACCCACAGTCAACTCATCTATGCCAAAGGAGGCAAGAATATACAATGGAGGAGTTCCTGTCATGGCACAGTGGTTAATGAATCCGACTAGGAACCATGAGGTTGCGGGTTGGATCCCTGGCCTTGCTCAGTGGGTTAAGGATCCAGCGTTGCCGTGAGCTGTGGTGTAGGTTGCAGACGCTGCTTGGATCCTGCGTTGCTGTGGCTGTGGTGTAGGCTGAGAGCTACATCTCCGATTCGACCCCTAGTCTGGGAACCTCCATATCCCATGAGAGCAGCCCAAGAGTCTGACTCACAGACTTTGAAAAACTTATGATTTTCAAAGGAGACAGTTTGGGTGTTGGGGGGATGTGCTGGGGGTGTGGGATGGAAATCCTATAAAACTGGATTGAGGTGATCTTTGTACAACTATAAATGTAATAAATTCATTAAATAATAGTAAAAAAGAAAAACACTAGTATTAGTTGTTTGTAGATACATGTGTATGCAGTCAATGTATAAAACATACCAACTTCAGAATATTGGTTACTTTGGGGGAGGCAAAAAGAATCATGAGGGACTTCTTTTTCTTTTTTTTTCTTTTTCTTTTTTTTTTTTTTGTCTTTTTGCCTTTTCCAGGGCCGCACAAGTGGCACATGGAGGTTCTCAGGCTAGGGGTCGAATAGGAGCTGTAGCCACCGGCCTATTCCAGAGCCACGGCAACGCCGGATCCGAGCCGCGTCTGCGACCTACACCACAGCTCACGGCAACGCCGGATCCTTAACCCACTGAGCAAAGGCCAGGGACCGAACCCGCAACCTCATGGTTCCTAGTCGGATTTGTTAACCACTGTGCCACGACGGGAACACCTTTATTTTTCTTTAAAATAAAAAATGAAACAAGAAAAATAAACTGTTAATGTCTGTTTAAACTTGATTGTGGGCACACAGATATCTGTTATTATTACTCTTCTGTTTAAAATATCTCAAATTGGAGTTCCCTTCATGGCTCAGTGGTTAACGAATCCGACTAGGAACCATGAGGTTGCGGGTTCGGTCCCTGCCCCTTGTCCATTGTGTTAACGATCCGGCGTTGCCGTGAGCTGTGGTGTAGGTTGCAGACGTGGCTCGGATCCTGTGTTGCTGTGGCTCTGGCGTAGGCCGGCGGCTACAGCTCCGACTTGACCCCTAGCCTGGGAACCTCCATATACCACGGGAGCAGACCAAGAAATGGCAAAAAGACAAAAAAATAAAAATAAAAAATAAAATATCTCAAATTTGAAATTAAAGAAAAATTTACTTTGGGTACTTTAAAATGATGGAGAAGTGTTAGCTTCATTATTACTGTAACTCCAAAGGCTGTGTATTACTGAACAGTTAATCACTTATTCTGATGACTTCGCTTTTATCTATTCTCTGCTTAAAATATTATATTTGTTAAATATATGGTAATTTTATAATATAAATATTTATATTTGCTATGTATAAAAATAAATATACAGACACATATACCATGTATACATATATATGTTTTTTGTTTGCTTGGGATAGTAGACAGAACTGCTCATTTTGGGTAAAGAAATCTGGGTACTTAATCTCTTTGAGGCTTACGTTTGTTTTGTTCTTCCCAGACATTTCTGCCACCTGATTTAATAAAAGATACACTTTTACTCAATATGTTGCTTAACTCATTAAAGATGCGTTTTTCTTATATAAGAATTGAATACCATTAATTAATCTAAAAGTTTGTAAGCATTAAATAACATCATGTATGTAAAAATTCCTTTTAAACTCTAAAAAGCTGTTAAATATAGATTTTATCATTTTCTTTAATTTCTGTTTCAGTGCCTCTGGACTGAAAACCAAGAAATTCATACGCATTTCTGTAATAATTTATTGCATCCCTAATGCATGAAGTGTAAAATTAGTTGCTATCATTATATCAAACAATTTTTAAAAACTCAATATTTTGACTGTAGAAAGCCATGATAATGATCCAGGAAGGGAAATTAGCTTGTGTGATATTTTTTTAAAATTTTTTCCTCTAGAAGGATCCTGTGGACTATTTGATGGCAACATAAAACTCAGATCCTGCTTTTGTAACATAAATTTCAAAAACATAATGATTTACTTGAAAACTGCAGGAGTGGAAAAAAGTTCTTTGAATAATAGTATTTCTTTTAGTGTGTGTCTTTCGGTGACAGATTCGCTTAGTTTGTTTTGTTATAGAAGATATCTAGGAGTTCTTTTTGTGGTACAGTGGTTAATGAACCCGACTAGTATCCATGAGGATATGGGTTTGATCCCTGGCCTTCCTCAGTGGGTTAAGAATCCATCGTTGCTGTGAGCTGTGGTGTAGGTTGCAGATGCAGCTACAGATCCCCTGTTGTGGTGGCAGTTGCTGTCATGTAGGCCAGCAGCTATAGCGCCATTGCACCCCTAGCTTGGGAACCTCCATATGCTGTGGGTACAGCCCTAAAAAGACAAAAACAAAAAAAAAAGAAAATATCTGTATTTGGTTTTCATTTTTGGAGGATATTTCTGCTGGATAGTGAATTCAATATTAGTAGGTTTTTTTTTTTTTTCTTTCAGCATTAAAAAGATGCCATTTCATTATCTTCTAGATTCCATAGTGTCACTGGAAAGTTAGCCATTAGTCTTGCTGCTGCACTCTGGGAAACACTGTCTTTTTCTTTCTCTCTGATTGTTTTAAGTTATTTTTCTGTCTTGGAATTTCAGCAGTTCGTCTTGAGCCATTTTGTTTGTGTTTATTTTGCTATAGGCTCAGTGGATTTCTTGAGTCTTTGTGTGGCTATCATTAGTTAGTTTCAGAAAAGTCTTGGCTGTTATCTCTTTTTTTTTTTTTTTTATTTTCCCACTGTATAGCAAGAGGGTCAGGTTATCCTTACATGTATACATTACAATTACATTTTTCCCCCAGCCTTTCTTCTGTTGCAACATGAGTATCTAGACAAAGTTCTCAATGCTATTCAGCAGGATCTCCTTGTAAATCTATTCTAAGTTGTGTCTGATAAGCCCAAGCTCCTGATCCTTCCCACTCCCTCCCCCTCCCATCAGGCAGCCACAAGTCTTTTCTCCAAGTCCATGATTTTCTTTTCTGAGGAGATGTTCATTTGTGCTGGATATTAGATTCCAGTTATAAGTGATATCATATGGTGTTTGTCTTTGTCTTTCTGGCTCATTTCACTCAGTATGAGATTCTCTAGCTCCATCCATGTTGCTGCAAATGGCATGATGTCATTCTTTTTTATGGCTGAGTAGTATTCCATTGTGTATATATACCACATCTTCCGAATCCAACCACCTGTCGATGGACATTTGGGTTGTTTCCACGTCCTGGCTATTGTGAATAGTGCTGCAATGAACACGCGGGTGTGTGTGTCTCTTTTAAGTAGAGTTTTGTCCGGATAGATGCCCAAGAGTGGGATTGCGGGGTCATATGGAAGTTCTATGTATAGATTTCTAAGGTATCTCCAAACTGTTCTCCATAGTGGCTGTACCAGTTTACATTCCCACCAACAGTGCAGGAGGGTTCCCTTTTCTCCACAGCCCCTCCAGCACTAGTTATTTGTGGATTTATTAATGATGGCCATTCTGACTGGTGTGAGGTGGCATCTCATGGTAGTTTTGATTTGCATTTCTCTTATAACCAGCGATGTTGAGCATTTTTTCATGTGTTTTTTGGCCATCTGTATATCTTCTTTGGAGAAATGTCTATTCAGGTCTTTTGCCCATTTTTGCATTGATTGATTTGCTTTTTTGCTGTTGGGTTGTATAAGTTGTTTATGTATTCTAGAGATTAAGCCCTTGTCGGTTGCCTCATTTGAAACTGTTTTCTCCCGTTCTGTAAGTTGTCTTTTTGTTTTCTTTTTGGTTTCCTTGGCTGTGCAAAAGCTTTTCAGTTTGATGAGGTCCCATGGGTTTATTTTTGCTCTAATTTCGATTGCTTTGGGAGACTGACCTGAGAAAATATTCATGATGTTGATGTCAGAGAGTGTTTTGCCTATGTTTTCTTCTAGGAGTTGGATGGTGTCCTGTCGTATATTGAAGTCTTTCAGCCATTTGGAGTTTATTTTTGTGCATGGTGTGAGGGTGTGTTCTAGTTTCATTGCTTTGCATGCAGCTGTCCAGGTTTCCCAGGAATTCTTGCTGAATAGACTTTCTTTTTCCCATTTGATGTTCTTGCCTCCCTTGTCAAAGATGAATTGACCATAGGTGTCAGGGTTTATTTCCGGGTTCTCTATTCTGTTCCGTTGGTCTGTCTGTCTGTTTTGATACCAGTACCAGACTGTTTTGATGTGTTATCTCTTTAAGTATTACTTCTGCCTCCATTTCTTCCCATTCATCTACTTCTGGACTTCAGTTTATATGTATCTTAGAGCTTTTGACTGTGCCTTACATATTTCTTATGCCCTGTAGGTTTGTTTGTTTGTTTGTTTTTTCCTTTTGGTCTCTCTCTCACTCTTTCTGTCGACTTGTCTTTGGGTTCAGAAATCCTGCCTTTGCTGTGGCCACTTTGCTATTCAGCACTGCTCACTGGTTCTTAATTTCAGATGTTATATTTTTCAGATCCAAAATGTCCATTTGATGATGTTATTTCTGCTAGAGATGATATCTCCTTTACTCTCTTAGGAAGATAATAGGAGAAACTATCATCTCAATCCAATCCAGGATTGACCTAAGTTGGTTTTAGGTTGCAACTTTAGGAAGACCTAGCCAACTTGTGTTTTAACCCCATTCCTTGGGTATTGCCCCCTCAGGCTTGTGATTGAGAACCAGGCAAGTCTTCATATTTTCAGTCTTGAGAAACTGGAAGGTCCATTTGTGCCTTTCACATTTTTTGAGCATGATTGACTGGTTTCCTATCACAAGTATGTTCAAAGTTGTGCATCTTGAGGCTGAAACCAGTGGAGTGTTTGAGGCAGGCTTTCTCACTCTAGTGAATTTGGTCTTCTAACTACCATAGACTATGGGTCTAGAACATCAAGTTTTTGTGCTACTCCAGAACTCAAGAAATATCCTTTGGGGAAAAACAGATAATGATTTCAGAGTTACTGTAGTTTCTAATATATAATTCTGGTCCATGTGAACTTTAAAGGTTTCACTTACTCCTTTTCATCAGTAGAATATCTCTACCTTATCCAAGTGGATCCCGGGACTCTTCTTAAAAATTGGCAAATTCCCTATAAAGACAGAAAGCTCAGAAGATTATCAGCTCCCATGGGAAGGACTAGAATACAGGACTAGTCATCTTTGTTTTCATAGTTCTATAATGTTTTAAAGAATATTAATCTTATAAATCATCTTTTTTCTTTTTCCTAGCTGCTGCAGTGGGAATGTTGACCTGCTGCCATCTCCTATATTCTATTTAGAAGTAGAAGTCATATGGCATAGTTTTGGAATCCCAGACTCGAGTCTTGTTTATAACCATTTCAGTGCTTATTCAAGCCATGTGAAATCTTTTTATAGCACTTCTCCCCCACCCCACCCTCCAATTCAGGAAGAATCTACTTCTTTTGCTTACAACAAAGAGCCTTGCCTATTGCAATGGAGGTTGGGAATGGGAAAAGAGAGTTCTGAGAGAATCACTCATTAAAGAGACTGCGATTGGGATAAAGAGGCCACAATGTTTGCGGGCACTTCAGGACTGGTTACAAAGCAAAGTTCTGTGATTATCAGCTGCACATGTGAACCTAATTCTGCATAGACCAAGTAGAAGCATCCACCCCTCTGTGGATGCTGTGTTTGGGCATGCAGTGACCGGTCAGGCCAGGGTGCATCCTAACTGATATGATGAGGACAGACGTCAGTGCTCTGACAAAATGAGAGCATCACAAGGACTGGATACTTCCTACACTTTTGCTGATTAGAAATTTGTTTATCTTATATTTAGAAGTCATGCTGGGAAGAAATCTAGAAATTTCTTCCAGGGAAAGCACAAATCTGGAAATGAGTAGTTACTCTAAATAGACTATTTTTAAGTAAAATGCCAGGATACATTTAGTTCGCAACGTTGGAAAGGCACCTTGAGAGCCAAGATGAGGTAAGTAATTTAAAATACAGAAAATCGTACTCTTGGATGTCTGAGTATATATATAGACTGTAGATTTCACCCTCTTGAACTGCATGATGAGACAGACATAGTCTAATGTTGGTGTAGGAAATAATTTTTTTTCCTTTGGGTGTGGTAGACAAGTACTAAAAATTCAGTTCAATATTATTAAAAATATGTGTAATTTTATTAAACATGAATTTTACTAACAAGTACTTTTTTTTTTTTTTTTGCCAAGTCACATTCTCTGGATAAGTGAACACAAAAGTATTTGCTTACTGTGTAGTGAATGATTACAGAAAATACTGCAAGGCCTATCCTCTGATAAGTTTCTTTATAAGAAATGTATGAATTCTAAGAATACCTGCAGTTTTTATACTTACTGCTTTCCATCACTTAAAAAATAGACTTGGAATTTGTTTTGTTAGCTCTTTGTAAAAAAAAATGCTGAAAACAAAGCAGAAAAATCCTTCATTGACTTAGATTGGAGGTTGAATTTTAAAAAAAGAAGAGAGGAATTCCATGGTTGTCTAGCAGTTAAGGATCTGGTGTTGTCATCACTTTGGCTTGGGTTTGATCCATGGTCCAGGAACTTTTGTATGCTGTTGGTGTGGAAAAAAAATAGAGAAAGCTATAACAAAAATGTACCTCCTTATTTGGTTAAGAAGTTATCTGCACAGTAGACAGTGTAAATGAAATCACCAAAGCTCTTTTATTTGGGCTCTTTCAGAGAACAGAGATGGAGTTTAGTGAATGGAGGTTTATTCTAAATGCAACCTATTTACTACATGGCCTGGATGTAGGGGTGCACAAGTAGGAAATGACTATCTCCCACCTTTCTTTCCCCTCTCCTCAGCTTCATTCCACTGTATCTCCCCATAACTGGATGATAGCTTTGGAAGATCCTACAAACTTTGGTAAATTTTAACTTTGAAGATGTCCTTATTTTCAAGTAATATACTAAGAATATGTTATACTAAGTAATGTACTAAGAATATATCCAGCCAAGACTCCACTGAAGCTTTAATCTCATTCCCAGTTCAGAGATGCTCCCTCTCCTCCACAGCCTCAATTCCCACTCTTGCCCAGCCAGATCTGGGGCTCAAGGACTAGCAATAATTGTTCCTTCATGTGCCTCCTCCTACCATTCCACCTTCTGGTTGATTGAAAATCTAAGTAAAGAGAATGGGAATTGGAGAAAAAAAGGATAACACCTTTTACTTATCTGGGGCTCTTTCTCCTTTAGCTCACACTGGATGAACATCGAACCTTCCTTCGTTGCAGAAGTCTAAATGCTGTCTCCTCAGTTCTTAAATGTTCTTGTTTTAAACCCCAACCTCCACACTATCCCAGTCCTTCATGCACGTGGCACAGTTCATGGCCACCTTATTGTAGTGCCTTTTCAAACTCAGCCTTATTTTATGGTAGAACTCCCTGCTTGGCATCACCTTTCTTGGTCAAGGTCCCTCAAGATACCTTTGCAGGTGCCCACCTGCTCTTTAGCTTTGAGGAAGATCGAGATATTTAGAAAAACTAGGGAGGCACTTTGGCATGACAGGAACTCTTTTTTTTTTTTTTCTTTCGGTCTTTTTAGGGCCACATTTGCAGCATATGAAGGTTCCCAGCTAGGGGTCGAATTGGAGCTTTAGCCACAGCTACAGCAACACTAGATCTGAGCCGTGTCTGCAACCTACGTCACAGCTCACAGCAACTCTGGATCCCTAACCCACTGAGCGAGGCCAGGGATTGAATCTGTGTCCTCATGGATACTAGTCAGATTCGTTTCCGCTGAGCCACAACAGGAACTCCATGGAGCTCTTAAAGTGATTTAGATTAGCAGCAATCAGTATTCCATTTAATTTTGGGCGGCTGAGAAACAAGTCCATTTTAGTCTTTCTACTTGCTTTTCCACTCTAGGATCAAAAGATTTCTATAATTCTATATCTTTAGTTTAAAATCTTTTACATTCCTAAAGGGGCAGAGGAGAAAAACACAAAATTGGTCTAAAATCTAAAGAATAGCAGATAACCTGCTTTTTTTTTGAAGGGAGGAGAAAGTAGATTTCCTCAGTTCTGAACACAAGAAATTTTGCCATGTGTACATGAGTTTAAATAGTCGTGCTTTTTGTTTCCCTACTCACTTTTAGACCCTAAAAATTATAAATAATATGTGACACGTTGGTTTAAATAAAGTTAAACTTATCTGACAGAAGGCTTTACCCCAGTCACTGTGGTTTCCTTTGGAGAATGTTTTCTTTTTACCATTTTACCCCTGACTCCATATATGTTGCCACAAAACACTTTTACACACTTTTCTCCAGAAAATTATGCTGTATAGAATAAATCTGAATAAATATCTTATTCTCAGCTTTGAGGCAAATTCCATGCATCAAACTTTCCTGTGGTAAAGCCAGATACAAATACAGAGCAATTAAATGACAAAAATGAGAAACACAGAACTTGACCACGTGTATGGTATTCTTCTGCCCTGTGGGAATTTATTTCAGCAGTTGATAACGGCTTTTTGGAAAGAAAATCTTCCACTGTATGAAATGCGTTTATCATTCATGTGTCATGGGGCGTATTGACTTGGGAAAGGATTCATTTGAAAAATTAGGGCTCTCTAGACCAAAACAAACAACTTGAAAATAAATCCACCAAAGGGTCTCTTTACTTTTTAAAAATTATGTGCCTAATTTTACTAATTTTGGACGTATAACATGTATATAGCACATATATACATATACATGCTATACTTTATTACTGTTATTCTGTACTTTTGCATGTGAACATTTTTGTGTCTGATAAACTAGAACATTTTACTATCTATGAAAAGAAATAGTAATTTGCAATATTTTATAGCCTAATTTATATTAACTTGAACTAGTATGTTTCCAACTTTTTTTTTAACACCCACTCCAATGCTATAATGAATATTAATTATAACTCATATTCTTGGGTGTTTTCTATATGCTAGGATTTTTTTCATAGCAGTCTGCATATATTTAGTAATTTAATTTTGACAGTGATTCCATGAAGTAGGTGCTAATATTATATCTGGGTTTTTTAAAAAGCTGGGGAAAATGAAGAATAGAGAAAATTTCTCGGTGTCATAGAGCTAGTGTGTGATTGAATCAGGTTGGGAACGAAGCTATGTGTCTCCAAATTCTATGTTCATAAGTACTATCCTATACTGAGGTAGCAAGATGGGAAGTAGAGAGCAAAAACATTTTGATCAGTCAGAGTCAGTAACAATCAGTAGATTTATATTTGGTCCTTTGCTTTGATTTCTACCTCTTGGAAAATCTTCCACTTAATTTCCTTGGAGTTGTCATTTTGATTACTTGTTTTCATAGCAATTTTGAGGCAAGGCACACAGGATGAATTGGAAAACTAAACTACCTCTCTTAGAGCAGGGATTCTCAAAGGCATCTTCAGGGACTAATAGCACCACTTGGGAACAATACTTCTTATCCTGACCCATGGAGATTCTGATTTGGCAGGTTTGGATGCTATTTTGGAATATGTATTTTAAAAAATCTCCCCTGTAGGTTTGGGTATGATTTAGATCATGGAATTCGATTTCAGCTCCTTTAAGTTGTTACATGGTCATTGGTTTAATTCTCTGAACTCTACTCAGTGCTTAAACTATAATATGAAGTTTTAAATTTTAACCCATCTCTTTAAATAGATTTATTTCAAAACTGTAATTAAAGAGATTAATTTTTCAGCACCTTTCTAGGAAGGGACCAATGTAGGGTTGCTGTGGTGAGAGTAATGGTTTAATGGAAGTGTACTGTGAAATCACATTTTCTCCAGTCAAAGCTGCCTTTGTTTTCTTTCCAGTCTTATGTTTCTGAGATTATATACCTATTACAGTTGAAGGTCATGTGTAAAGCATCTCCCTCCACTTTTCATCATTATTAAATCAGTGGTGCTTTTGACTTAGAGAAATAGACTGCTTCTACCTCCTTAGACCTTGCAATTTCTTTCAAGAAATACAGGAGCTTTTCATGAGATTTGTGTTGGGGGTCAGAGTTGCAGGAACTGCATTAGGAGTGGCAACAGGGACTCCAGAAAGGTCAGTGGTCTAAAAAGTTGCATCTAAGGGGCAGGAGTGAAATCCAGTCCAAGTAATGTTAACAATTAGGTTACCACTCCAAGGAGAGAGTCTAAGTAAGAGGGAATGTGAAGGAAACAGGAAAACTAGATGGGGATGAGAGAATACCAAGGACAGAGAAGAAGCCTGAACCAAAAGCATTTGCCCAGTGGCTAGAGGCTTTTTTCTTTTCTTTTTTTTTTTTTTAGGGTCACACCTATGGCATATGGAAGTTCCCAGGCTAGGGGGCAAATCAGAGTTGCAGCTGCCAGCCTACACCTCAGCCATAGCAACACCACATACAAGCCATTTTTTCAACTTACACTGCTACTCAGGGCAACGCCAGATCCTTAACCCACTGAGTAAGGCCAGGGATCAAACCCACGTCCTCATGGATACTAGTCAGGTTCATTACCACTGAACCAAAACAGGAACTCTGGCTAAAGACAAGGGTGAATTTCATCAGGTACCCACAACCTTACCTCTGGATGAATAGAGGGTCCTGGTGGTACTTCAGGACTCCACCTGGAGGTTGAATTTGCATAGATAGAGGAGATGAATTATATTGATGAGACTTATTAATCCTCTATTTATTCATTTTATGCTGAAACCAACCACTCGCTGTTAAGAGTATAGTTGAACTGAAAAAAAAAAGAAGTATAGTTGAACTGGATATAGTGCTCAGATTCATATATTTATGTATATTCATATATTTTCCCCACTCCATTACAGCAGAGAAGTCAGGAAATACATGGTAGTAGCAAGTGCACCCTGAGCCAAAGGAAGTTTGTTTTCTGCGTCACCAATATTCTATTGGTACAAGCAATGTTAAAATTACGAGTTGCTGTTCATGGCCCCTAGAATCCACAATATCTAGTGTTTCCGTGTAGAAAGAGAGGAGAAATTCTTTCTCTATCACCTTATTTTCTTTCGTGCCATTGTAGGACTTGGCTGACTATCTCACTGCTGACTGATCTTTCATAGCATATTTGTCAGACTACATAGGGTTTGGAAATTGTGCTTACTCGGAAAGAATATAAAGGTTTGGTACTAAGCCATCCATCTAAGAAGAACACACATGGAGGAAGACCCAAATGATATTTAATGTCTGCATTGGGAGAAACACATAATAAAAAAAAGCCTAGATAAATTTGTAGCAGGGATTTTGTTTTTACAACAGGAAGCTTAAGTAATAGTTCAGTCTCTCAAATTCTATGGTCAGGATTTTTTCAGTGTTCTTTAACTCTTACTACAAGAGTTTTTTTCATTGTAGGGGGAGAATATGAGAAGGGAGAAAAGTAAGAAAAAAGTCTTGAATTTCCCTAAGACCCTCTTAACTTAAGAAAATTTAATGCTTTTTGAGCTGATTAGTAGTTTTTTTGAATGTGACTTTTTCCTTATTCGGTAGAGAAGGAAAGAATATGTTTTTGATCATTTATGGTCATTGCAATAACTTATATTACTAAATACCATTTCAGTTATAATAAGGTTAGTTCACGTGATTCATAAACTTAAATATGATTTTGAAAAACTACTTATCCATGCATATGATTAAAACTTTCCAGACATATAAAAGTATAGAATGCATTACTTGTTGTTTCCTTGACTCTTACTCCGTTTATCTCATTAGGTCCTGCAATGGCTTGCTGAACACATTTTTAATAAAATTTGAAATCACCTGGTGTGAACAGAGTAGACAGCAGAGACTTGCCCAATGTGTATAATGTGTTAATCAAAAAGACATTTGACTTTGACATACATGTGATGACACAGTAGATTCTTTAGTGAAGTTACTCAGATTCCAATTACTTATTTACCTGTTTCTTCCATAGAATATTTGAATACTGAGTAAATGCTCTAGCTGGTAGATACTGCTTCTTAAAAACCAGATATGCTTGTTTGTCTTTATTTACTGATTTATTTATTTTCACAATTTAGTTCCCCTGCTAGAGTTTTCACTCTAATGTTTGACTTTTAAGATACCGCTTTCTTAGGTTTCAGAGATGGGGAGAAATAGTAGCCTATGATCTGAGAGAATTTGAAGGGGAAAAGCCAGTAAAGGTGTTTTCCTTTGGAATGGATGACTGTTTCCACAGAAGTAGCAGCAGCGCTCTTAGTGGGCCAGTTTTGTGATGTGATCCTGGAAGTTGTTTCTAAGAAACAAAGCTCTAATGATTCTGATCCTTGTGAAATGGATGAAGAGGTAGAAAGGGTATTAGAATTTTGGCTGTGTTGATTGACCCCAATTATCAAGGCGACTTAGGGGTGCCTTCTTAAAGGGGGCTACTGGGAATTACCTGAAACTCAGGAGATCTTTAGAGTGACTAAAGTGTACTGTCATGTCCAGTTATAAAGCTAATCTATAACTAAAAGTAGGATGATCAAGAATTAATTCTCAGAAAATAATGTTTGGATTATCACCTAAATTAGGAATGCTGACTGACGGAAGTATCAACATGTTTTAGAATGATGTCTTATAACTAGATGTTTTAAAATATCATGAGAGAGGATCTATATTTTAACAAATGAATTTATTACTGTAGAATTAATTACACTTAATGGCATTTGGGTTTGCTTTTTTTTTTTTTTTTTTTTTGGTCTTTTGACTTTTTAGGGCCTCACCCATGGCATATGGAAGTTCCCAGGCTAGGGGTCGAATTGGAGCCACAGCTGCCAGCCTACACCACAGCCACAGCAACACAGGATCTGAGCCATTCCTGTGACCTGCACCACAGCTCATGGCAACGCCAGATCCCTAACCCACTGATCAAGGCCAGGGATTGAACCTGCGTCCTCATGGATCCTAGTCAGGTTCATTAACTACTGAGTCATGACGAGAACACCCTTGAGTTTGCTTTTAAAAAGATTTTATTTTTTTAAATTAAAAAAATTAATTAAAATATGGTTGATTTACAACATTTCTTCAATTTCTGTTGTATAGCAAAGTGACCCACTTACACACAGGTCACTGTGCTGTACACTAGAGCTCCATTGCCCATCCATTCTATTTTTTTTATATTTATTTATTTATTTATTTATTTATTTATTTATTTTGTCTTTTTGCTATTTCTTTGGGCCGCTCCTTTGGCATATGGAGGTTCCCAGGCTAGGGGTCGAATCGCAGCTGTAGCCACCGGCCTACGCCAGAGCCACAGCAATGCGGGATCCGAGCCACGTCTGCAACCTACACCACAGCTCATGGCAACGCTGGATCGTTAACCCACTGAGCAAGGGCAGGGACCGAACCCGCAACCTCATGGTTCCTAGTCGGATGCGTTGACCACTGCGCCACGACGGGAACTCCTGCCCATCCATTCTAGATATAACAGTTTGCATCCAAAAGCTTCAAACTGAAAATCCATCCCTCTCCCTCCCCCCTTCCCTGGTAAGATTTTAGAGCACTTTTAGGTTCACAGCAAAATTAAGACGAAGGTGCAGAGGTTTCTCATTTAGCCTTAGCCTATCCACATGCAAAGCCTCCCTATTCTCAACATCCTCAGCAGAATGTACATTTTTATGGTTGATGAACCTACATATCATCATCACCCAAAGTCCACAGTTTACATTAAAATTCACTCTGGTGTTGTACAAATATATAATGTACACCTGGGTTTGGGCAAATGTATAATGGGTTTGGGCAAACATGACATGATTCCATCATTATAGTATCATACAAACTATTTTCATTGCCATAAAAATCCCCTGTGCCCCATCTCTTCACCTCACCCCTCGCCCCAATCATTGGCAACCATGGAATGTTTTACTATCCCATAGCTTTGGCTTTTCCAGAATGTCATGTAGTTGGAATCATACAGTCTGTAGCCTTTTCAGATTGTCTTTTTTTCACTTAGTAATACACATTTAAGCTTCCTCCATGTCTTTCCATGGTTTGATAGGTAACTTCCTCTTAGTGCAGAATAATATCCCATTGTCTGGATGCATCATGGTTTATTTATCCCTTCACCTACATCTTGAAGGTGAAGGACATCTTGTTCAGTTCCAAGAGATACTGGTCTGTGGTTTTCTTTTCTTGTAATGTTTTTGTATGATTGTTGGCATAAGGTTAATGCTGGCCTCATAAAACAAGTTTGAAAGTATTCCCTTTGCTTGTGGAGATTGTAGAGAATTGGTTATTTCTTCCTTACATATTTGATTGAATTCACCAGTGTACCCATCTGTGCATGGTGCTTTCTGTTTTGAAGGTTATTAGGTATTGATTCAATTTCTTTAATATATACAGACCTATTTGGATTGTTTATTTCTTCTTGTATTAGTTTTGGCAAATTGTTTCAGGCTGTAGTTATCTGCTCTCCCTGAATCAAGGGGGAGGAACATAGACCCACATTTCCTGTGGAAGGAGTGGCAGTGTCACATTAAGAGGAAGTGCATGTGGAACTTCTTATGAGAGTTTTTATTGTGGCTATCTTGGAAAATACATTATCATTAAACTTAGAGGTATTTGTATGTATAAGTCAATAACTGTATTTAGTGATTTAACACTAAAACAACTTAATTTTTTGTTTTTGGTGCTGTGTCCAAGTTTGGGATTTGCTTGTTACCACATCATAACCTAGCCTTTCCTGCCTAATACATGTATGAGCATTGTTTAAAGAGTCAGTTAGATCTACATTTGTCTCATGCTCCTAATTTCTTCTTTTCCAGAGATAGTAATTTTTAATTTCTCTGGAATATTCTTTTGTATTTATTTCCATATATTTAAATAACATTCTTTTATTGCTACTTATTGTTTTCTCAACTTTAGGCATTATCTGTTGATTTTCTCCTAAATAAAGTGAAGATTTTACCTGTTTTTAGTTGCGTTCCATGAACACATAAATATGCATTCCCAGCCCCCCATTCTCTTCATAGAGTTACATTGTAGTTTTTCTTAGATTAATATATTAGTAAATATTATGTCATTATTATATATTATAATCTACATAGACAATTCAGATTGAATCACAGAATAAACTATGATTATTTCACTTTGTACAGCACTTTAAAAAAATCATTTAATTTTGGAAAAAAAGTCACACAAATGGAAAAGTGCATACATGTATAAGTTTTAAGCAAAAATGTAACGATCAGCCAGGTCAAGTTAAAATATTGACATTACCACACCTGCTCACACTTCTCATTCTTATTTCTAAAAATAACCATTATATTGATAATAATAATCATTTCTCTGTTTTGCCTTATAATTTTGTCACTTAGTGTGCCTTTGTAAACTTTAAGTCAGTCTTGCCTGTTTTTGAATTTTAAGTGAATGGAATTCTATGATATTTATGCTTTTGTGTCCATCTCTTTTTGCTTTATATCATGTTTGTGAGATCCATACATGTTTTGTGTAGCTGCCATTTGTTAATTTTTATTGATATGTATTATTTTATTGCATGAAGTATTTTAATTTCTTTACCCACTATTGTCAGTGGACATTTAGGTTGTTTCATAGTTTTGACTATTGTAAATAATGTTACTAGGAGCATTTCTTTATATGCCTCTTGGTGCATATATACACATATTTATATGGGCCATATATGTAGGAGTGGAATTACTGATCACAGAATATGTGTATCTTCAATGATACACTGTTTTCCAAATTGATTGTATCTGTTTATGCTTCCACCAGCATAGTACATAAGATCATTTTACTCCATATCTTTGCCAACACGTGGTATTGTCAGTCCTTTAAATGTTTACTAGTCTGGTTGGTGTGAAATGGTTTAGTCTGAATTTCCTAAATAATAATAAAGTTGAAAAGTGCATACAAGTATAAAATTTAAGCAAACATGTAGCAATGTTTGTTGTTTTTTACGTTTATTGCTTTTGAATTTCCTGTTTATTGGTTTTGAATTTCCTCTTTTGCGAAGTACCTGCTCAAAAGCTTTCTCTGTTTTTAAATGGACTATTTCTCCTTTGCATTTTGATTTGGAGGAATTCCTTTTTTTAAAACCAAGGCCTAAGTGATATATAACATAATAATTTCAAGCGTACAACATAATTTGATTTGTATATACATTTGGTCCTCAGTATCTGCAAAGGATTGGTTCTAGGATTTGCCTTGGATACCATAATCTGGATGCTCAAGTCCCATAATTGGCCTTCCATATCCAACTGCATCTGTGGATTCAGCCAACTTCAGATAGCAAACATAGTTTAGAATCCATAGTTTGTTGAATCAACAGATGTGGAACCTGTGGATTTGGAAGGCAAATTGTATATTTATTGAAAAAAAAATCCATGAAGAAGTGGACGTGCACAGCTCAAATCCATGTTATTCAAGGATCGAGTATTTTGCAAAATAATTACCACAAGTCTAGTTAACATCTGTTGTCATACATAGTTCCTTTTTTTTCTTATGATAAGGACTTTTAGTATCTCTCTCTTAGCAACAAGTATGCAATACGGAATTAATAACTGTAGTCACCATGTTGTACATTATATCCCCATGACTTAGTTATTTTAATAAGGAACTCTTTATGTTTTGAATAAATCTTAATTTGGTTATGTTACAGATGGTATCACTCTGATTTGTCTTTTCACTTTCTTGGTGGTATCATTTGATGAACAGTAATTCTTAAGTGTAATCAGCCCAACTTATTGATAATTTCTTTTATATTAATTTTTGTTTTGTCTTTTTAGGGCCGCACCTCTGACATATGGAGGTTCCCAGGCTAGGGGTTGAATAGGAGCTGCAGCTGCCAGCCCACACCACAGCCACAGCGTCCAAGCCGCATCTGCAACCTACACCACAGCTCCAGCAATGCTGGATCCTTTCACCCACTGAGAAATGCCAGGGATTGAACCTGCCTCCTCATGGATACTAGTCATATTCTTAATATGCTGAAATATAATGGAAACTCCTAATTTTTTTTTTTTTTTTTGGCTGCATCCATGCCATGCCATGCTAAAGTTCCTGGGCCAGGGATCAAACCCAAGCCACAGCAGTACAACTTTGAATCCTTAATTGATAGGCTACCAGGGAACTCCCTAAATGATTTTTATGAATGAAGTGTTTTCCCAGTACAAGATCATGAAAATATTATCCTAAATTATTTTCTAAAGCTGTATTGTTTTAAACTTACATAGAAACCTGTTTTCTTTTGATTTATGTGTTTGGCATAAGGCAAGGGTTGAGTTAATTTTTTTCCATATGGATAACCAGCTGTTCTATTGCTTTTATTAAAGATAATTTCTACAAAGTTACCATTATTATAAATCAAAGGTCCACTTATATATGAATCTGTGTGAAGGCTTCTATTTATTTCACTGTTCCACTTGTAATTCCTGATTTTCAGTATTGTCCTCCTACCTTTTTCTTTTACTTTAGGATTGTTTTAGCTATTCTTGTCCCTTTGCATTTTCATATAGATTTTAAAATTATCTTGTAAATTTCCTTGATACTTTTATGTGGATTGCATTGGATCAATTTGGAGATAAATGATATCATTATAATATTAATCTAATCTACAGTTATGATTTAAATATTTATATAGGTATTTAATTTCTTTCAATATTGTTTTAAGGTTTCATGTGCAGAGTCTTGTGCATATTTTACTGGATTTATTGCTGGGTGATTTTTTAGATGCTATTGTAAAATTATGTTTAAAAGTTTTATCTTCCAACTTGAAGTCTTCTAGGCATGTAGAAACAAATAGATTTGTGAATGCTGACTAGTAGCCTAGTAGAAAGTGAACTAGATGATACAGAACAGATACTAGACAATTGAGATTTAGCTTCTGGGAATCCTACACAAGGGAGAATCTTTTGCTTTGTTATTTTAATATATATATTTTTATGTTTCTTAAAGTGTTTTTATAAAAAAATACAGCTCCCATATTAGTTTCCTATTTTCACTGTAACAAATTACTAAAAATTTAGTGACTTCAAATAATATAAATTTATAATCTTATAGGTCTGGGGTCCAGAGTCTGAAATTGGTTGGTAGGTCTGTGTTCCTTGTGGAGGGCTCTAAGGGCCAATCTGTTTCTTTGCTTCTTTAAGCTCCAGTAACCCCCTTGCATTCTTTGGCTTTGGTGGCCCCATATCATCTCCCTCTCTGACACTGATCCTTCTACCTCTTAAAAAGACCCTGTGATTACACTGGGCCCACCCGGATAATTCCGGATATCTCTCCATCTCAAGATGCTTAACTCAAACTTATCTACAAAGTCCCTTTTGCATTGTAAGGTGACATATTCACAAGTTCTGGGGGTTAGAAGGTGGGATATTTTTAGGAGGGGCGTTTTCCAGTCTTCTACTTTCTCTATGGCTTATTGGCCTTGCTTCATCCTCAAGATTAGACTTCTGCCGAAAATAGTGAATGAAATAAAAAAATCTATCATAAATAATAATTTCTTCTGTATTAACTTTAAAACAAACATTTGCTTGAACTGTACTGCCAAAATATTTTGGAAGTCCCTCTGGACAATTATTGTGACTTTAATTTCTGGGCCATCTAGATCAATAGTATGTAAGTGGCAATAGAAATTCTAGTCTGGAATATTTTGTACTTATGTTTCTATTTTTTGTTCAAAATATCCTGGGCTTGTTTAGTCATTATAGTCGCTTCTTTGGACTTTTCATGTCTTTTCATGTCTAAATGTAGGTTTTACTCCTGGAACCTCATTTATTTATAAATTTTGTCCTTTCATTTAAGTTTCAAAGTACTGCTGTGTTTTATCTGTTTCCTTATGGAAAAAGGACCTTTTCTGCTCTGAGGGTAAATACCCAAGTGGCCAGTTACAAGCCTTACAGTTTTCTGCGACCTCATATTTGAGTTCTAAAAATGTTTGCATTGCTCGGAGTTCCCATTGTGGTGCAGCAAAAATGAATCTGACTAGGAACCATGAGGTTGCCAGTTCAATCCCTGACCTCACTCAGTGGGTTAAGTTGCCGTGAGCTGTGGTTTAGGTTGCAGATGCGGCTTGGATCTAGTGTTGCTGTGGTTGTGGCATAGGCTGGCAGCTGTAGCTCCAATTTGACCCCTAGTCTGGGAACCTCCATATGCTGCACGTGCAGCCTAAAAGGAAAAAATAAATGAATAAAAATGTTTGCATTGCTCTATATTAAGATTTAAAATACTTTATAGAATACTATATAGAATTATTATAAATTACATCATATAACATATACTTTCCATCAAATATCTGAATATAAATGAAGTTCTAGAAAGATAAGTTACACTTAAACTATGACTTTTTATAACACCTGACATAGCACTGAGCATTCCATTTTTTGTTTTTAGCCTGAGATTGAAAAACACAGGTGGAAAGCATGGGATTTGAATTCCGAAGGCCTGGGTGCTGCTAATTATCAGCTGTGTAATCTTGGGCAAGTCTTTTGCCATGGTCTGAATTTTGGTGTCCTTCAAAATTCATAGATTGAAATTCTGAATGCCTGATATGATGGTGCCGGGTAGGGCCTTTGGGAGGTGATTAGGTTATTAGGGCTCTGCTCTCACGAATGAGATTAATAACCTTATAGAAAAAGGTGTAAGAGAGCCTGCTAACTGCCTTTCCCTTATGTAAAGATACAACAAGAGTTCTGATCCAAAAGGGGTCCCTCACTCCATTATGCTGGCATCCTGATCCTTCAGAACTATGAGCAATGCATTTCTGTTGTTTATAAGCTGCTAGTGGTATTTTTTTTTTTTTGACAAAGTGGTATACTCTATTTTTTCTTTTTCTTTCTTTCTTTCTTTCTTTTTCTTTTTTTTTTTTTTTGATTGCATCTACAGCATGTGGAAGTTCCTGGGCTAGAGATTGAACCTGTGCCACAGCAGCGACCTAAGCCACTGCAGTGACAAAGCCAGCTCCTTAACCCACTGTGCCACCAGGGAATTTTGGAAAGTGGTATAATATTCTTATGGCAGCCCCAACAGACTAAGACCTCATTTAACCTCATTCGTAAAAGGGGAGTCGTAGTGACACCTCCCTCACAGAGTTCCTTCAGTTGTTATGACAAGAGTGGAAATGGTGCCATGTAAACTGCAATGACTCTACTTATTGTTCAATATTTTGCTGAGACTGGATTCTGATTATTGGGGACTTTTCTAGGGTCACTAGATAGAAAATCCAACCTAAACTGGCTTAGGATAAAAGGGAAGTTTATTGGCTCACATGACTCAAAATTCCAGAGTGCATCTTATTATTATTATTATATATTTTTTTTTTTGGTCTTTTGTCCTTTTAGGGCTGCACTGGCGGCATATGGAGGTTCCCAGGCTAGGGGTGTAATTGGAGCTGTTGCCACCGGTCTATACCACAGCCACAGCGATGCCAGATCCGAGCCACATCTGCAACCTACACCACAGCTCACGGCAACGCCAGATCCTTAACCCACTGAGCGAGGCAAGGGATTGAACCCGCAACCTCATGGTTCCTAGTCGGATTTGTTTCCACTGCGTCACCAGGGGAACTCCTCCAGAGTGCATCCTATTTAGGATCAGCTTACTCAAGGGCCTGAAATGCTGTCATCAGAACTCACTGTCTGTCTCATCAACCTGCTCTCCTGCGTAGTGGTTTCATTCTACTTCCATGTGATGTTAGGATGCTGTCAGTAGCTCTAGACCTACAGCCTCCTATGTTCAACTCCGGTGAAAATGAACATAGCTCCCTCAGAGTTTCTGCACAAACCCTAGGATTTATTCCAAATTGAACCAGTTGAGAAACATGCCCATCCCAGATGTGGCCTGATTTGATCATGAGGCTAAAGGGGGCTGAACCAACATGAATCATGCAGTCCCATCCCCAGAGCCTGGATGAGACCTCAGAACCACAAGTACCAGGAGTGGCAAATCATTTGGAGTGTTATAACCAAAGAAGGGGAAGGTATCTAGATAGTTTAAAAATGTTCATCCCAGGCGTACTTAATGTTTTTGAGAGGATGCCATTTTATCCTTAGTTTGCCCTAGTCAGGAGAGAGAGCTTTTATGGAAAGAGCTTTGCTTTTTGTTTTAAAATATTCTTCTCCATCTCTTTGTTTATTTGAAGCTCATAATTATAACATGCTGTATATCTTTTCTTTCTTTCTGGCAGCAAGTTTTCCCCATCTGTTTTTTATTGAATGATGTATGGGAAAGCCACATGTTCCTAGCTGGGAAAGCTCGATGAGCCATTGTCTATGTCTTTGTGTATTCTGTTTAACACATCCCTATTTTTAGATTTTTGGGGAGATTTATACATATGACTGGTAGCCAGTATTAGCTCTTATAACTCTGTCTTATAAAATTTAAAGTTTAATTTATTCTTGAGCACTTTTCTATGGCTACTTAGGGTATTGTTCTAAATTTTTAAAACTTCAGCTGATACAGATATAATGTTTACTATTTTATGGACATATTATGAATGAGTTTGTATTTTTCTCTACCTAATTCCATTTATATTTACTTTCTTTTCAATTAGTGTTAATGCAGACAAGTAAAACAATGACTTTGATCATGAATAATACTGAAATTGGTCATAGGTAGCCTCCAAAATTTTTCAGTATTAGTTCTACTGAGGAAAAAGAAAAAAATAACTTTGAAGGCTTGCACACTATTATACAGCTTATCATTATACTCTATACTTTTAAATGATAAAGCCGAATAATTCAGTTTTAGAAAGAAGCATTGGAATCATCAATGGTAGTACTTTTCTTCTAGTACATTTTCACATTCTTACAGGGGCAGTTTTTTTTTTTTTTTTTTCTTTTTATCTTTGTTGTTGTTGTTGTTGTTGTTATTGTTGCTATTTCTTGGGCCGCTCCCGCGGCATATGAGGGTTCCCAGGCTAGGGGTTGAATCAGAGCTGTAGCCACCGGCCTACACCAGAGCCACAGCAACGTGGGATCGTTAACCCACTGAGCAAGGGCAGGGACCGAACCTGCAACCTCATGGTTCCTAGTCGGATTCGTTAACCACTGCGCCACAATGGGAACTCCATGGGGGCAGTTTTTGACCTTTTGTTTTTGCCTGTGTTTGTGATTTTATTAGATAATCTCACTCAGTAATTAAAGTTCTTTTGATTACACTGAGCATATGTAATAAATGCCTAAATAGCTCAACTGACCAAAATAATTTGTTTTTATAAATGTATAATATAAAAATAATCCATTCAATTTCCTTCCCATCATTCTGAGAGATAGTCTGGTCAAAGGGCAGGAGAATAAACATCTGAAAATATCTCTGTAATTTCTCTTATCTAAACACCCTGCTTACAAAAACCAGGTGCTATGAGGTGCTGTGGTACTATTGGATTTAAAAATATGTGTTGTTTATAACCCTGGGTCTACCAGTTCCTATCATGTGGCCTTGTGGGATTACTTAATTTTTCTGTTCTCATTTTCCCCATCTCTGAAATGGGGTTTATAATATTAGAACTTCATAGGACTGTGGTTAGGATCGAAGAAGTCATACTTGTGTAGTACTGAGAAGAGTGCCTATACAGTCCTGAGAAGAGATAGTAAATACTCTGCAAATGCTGCCCATTGTTATGAAATGGAGTATGGGATGGCAGATCTGAGCCAAAGCTCTGGGGTCAAACTTGCTTGATATTTTCCTGATTATGCCTTTGAGAAAGACACTTAATTTCCCCGAATCATAATTCTTTCATTTGTGAGATTGGTATAATAATTGTACCAAAGTTACAGGATTGTTGTGAGTTTAAATAACATATACAAAGTACTTAGAATAATGTGTGAGGTATGTAAGCACTCAAAAAAATATAGCTCATTACTATTAGCAGCATTTTTGTTGGATTATAAACACCGCAAGAACACAGAGAAGACATTTACTTAATTCAATTTGTGTAGATCCTATAAGAGAAACTCTGGATAAATACTTTCAAGTAATTAGGTCTTAAATGTGAATTAGCTGTGCTTTATTTTTTTTACTCCATTACCCGGTAGTATGTTAAGTGGTTGATTTTTTTTTTAATAAATCTAAGTAAATACATATGCACTAAATGTGAAACAGTTAAATAGAAAAGCCCTGTGTTAGATAGACTAGGCTTAGCTCCAACAGAAAATGGATCCCAAATCATATAAATGTTTATATGAAGAGGCAGAAAGTAACCCAAAATGAATGAGCTTTATGGAACAAAAGAATAGAGGAGAGTCTCAAAGAATCCCTTAGTTTAGACAAGAGTATATTCACCTAGGAGTCACTCCCTCTACAGCTTCATAGCACAGAAGACATTCACAAATATTAAAACAGTTTGCATTGGAGAACCCTAACTTCTGTAGTTGCTAGGTTATGCATATTGGGGCAAAAATATCTAGAAAAAGAGAAAAGAAGTACCAGCAAACAAGTGATAGAAATAGAGTTAATGTGCATTAAATGAGGCATTAGACCCATACCTTTTTTTTTTTCTAGGGCCGCACCTGTGGCATATGGAAGTTCCCAGCTAAGGGTTGAATCAGAGCTATAGCTGCTGGCCTACACCAGAGCCACAGCAATGCTGAATCCAAGCTGCGTCTGTGACCTACATCACCGCTCAGGGCAACACCCGATCCCTATCAAACTGAGCAAGGCCGGGATCAAACCCTCATCTGCAGGGATACTAGTCAGGTTCATTACCTATGAGCCACACTGGGAAATCCCATCCTCTAGTTGCAGTGCTACTCTGGTAACATTAAAAAAAAAAAAATCCATTTACTGCATATCTCTGAGCAGGACTCACTTCTGTTGTTCAACTCTTTCTTATTTATTTTTGGTAAAAATTATTACATTTTCCTTAAAATTTCTACCCCATATTTTGTAGATGACTGCTGAGTTCACATCTTGAGGTTTTACCTGCATCATTTAAATTCTCTACATTTTCTATCTAGTATTAGCTGAGAATGAACAATTCCTTTCTTTTCCCAGATTTTTCCAGTGATGTTTAAAACTCTTGTTTTCTATTGTTTTTCAAAATAACAGCCTTGAAACATTTAAAATGAATTTTTATTTCAAATTTCCTATGGAGAGACAGAATAAAATAACAGATCTAGAACTTTTTTTTTTTGTCTTTTGTCTTTTTTGTTGTTGTTGTTGTTGTTGCCATTTCTTGGGCCGCTCCTTTGGCATATGGAGGTTCCCAGGCTAAGGGCTGAATCGGAGCTGCAGCCACCGGCCTACACCAGAGCCACAGCAACGCGGGATCTGAGCCATGTCTGCAACCTACACCACAGCTCACGGCAACGCCGGATCGTTAACCCACTGAGCAAGGGCAGGGACTGAACCCGCAACCTCATGGTTCCTAGTCGGATTCGTTAACCACTGCGCCACGACGGGAACTCCTGATCTAGAACTTTTAATAGCTATCTGTGAACACATAAATCTTCAAAATTTTTGGTAAATGGCTTCTAGAACAAACTATACTGTACCATTCAAGCTTCAGAAAGAAAATGTAAAACGGCTTTATATTTAGACATGTCGTTCAGGCATTTAGGCTACTCTCACTAGTTATGGGATTTTCTGCACGTTTTGAGTTGGTGTTGGAATTGCACAAGGTCCTAGGCAATAGCAAAACTAGTCTTTCTGAGCCTCATTCATCTTTATAAATTCCTGTTTTATTGTTAGTTTTCCATATAACTGTGATAACTTTTATTTCTACAAGACTAAAGCAAAGAGGTTTTAAAATACTTATAAAATATATATAAATAAAAATGTAGTATTTTTAAATACTTATAAAACTTTAAAAGTACTTATAAACTTTAAAACAAGCCTTTTAAAAAGTAAAAATATTTCTCTTGAGAAGTAATATGCCTAAATTACAGTGATCTTCAGAACTATGTAACACCATAGACTGCGTGATGGCTGAGACTTGATTCCCTAGATAGTTGTAAAACCTTTAATACTCTGAAATGATGACAAGTTAGTCAGAGTATCATGCAACTGTCTGATCCTCAGAGTTTCCATTATCATAGATTATACATACATTTCTTTACATAGACCCTTACTTCATTAATTCCATTGTACTTGAGTCCGCCTAACAAGCTTCTGGTTCTACCCAGGCACCGTGCTTTGAGTGGTTTGCCAAGTTCTTACTGAATGCGTAGGTGTTTGCTGAGTCCAGTCTGACAGCTGGTGTTCTCATTTAATGATTTTGCCAGGGACTCGATAACTCACTTTGCCATTGCTTGGAGTTTGTGTGTAGTCTCACTCTTATAATTTTATGAGTATGGAAAAAAAAAAAAAGACTTCCTTTCCCCAGTTAAATCAAATGAAGAGAAATCTTATCCTAGGGAAAGAAGAAAATGCTGCACATAAAAATTTTGCAAAACTGTTGATATATCTTTGAAATACGGGAATCTTTAGAGATAGGGGATAATAAAATAAATCTATCAAAATGGCATTTTGCATGGTGAGAAAGCTTAAATTTGAACTTAATTTATCCTTCTCTTCCATAATCCCATTTTTTCAGAAGTTGACTGAAAGAAAGGTGACCAAATTCCACGGCATTTCTTCATAGAGATGAAACATTCACATTTTCTTTATAAATAAATTGGGGATAGAGCTGAGTACATTATTCCAGACCCACACAATCTAGGTTTGATAGATTTATTGAATTGGTTATTTACTTTTATGACTATTGGGAGACAATTCCTTATGAGCTGTTCTTTGTCTGCAAATCTTTTGAGCAAAGACACTACATGACTAAATTTTCAAGGATATATGTATAGAGAATGTCTTTGAAAGGTAATGATAATGTCTTTCTAACAGACTAAGATGTGCTTATTTTTTGGTATAATAAAGATAATGTCTCCAGCCAGAGCACAGATGAGGCAGGTTTGCTTAATGCCCACTGTAGAATTTTTGGGTTACCTAAACTGAGTCTTCCTCAGCTGTGACACTGATCCACTGTGTATGCGGTATCCACCTAACCTACTCTGCATCATCCTCATGGGATTTGAGGGTCAGAGGAGAGACTCAGTCATAAAGCTCAGTTTCCATGAATAAAAAATCTTGTATCTCTGACTTGGGAGTCTTTTCTCAGATCCTTTCAGTGTTAATTCTTTAGGCTAATTTTCAAAGGCAACCTCATTTCTCCTATTTCCAAGGTTTCAGTAGGTTGTTCATAATTGCCCTCTTTACTGTTTCATAGTACTCAACTCACATAGGTTTTTTTATTTTATCAGTCAGGATAGGCTCTGTATGCTGTGGTAACAAATAAACCCCCAAATCTCAGTAGATAAACACAACCAAGATTTCTTTCTAGTGCACACAGCATTCAGTGAGAATTGGATGACTCTCTAGGGAAGCTTCATCTTTTATCCACCACGTGATGGTTGATTCAGCTTGTTTACATTTTTGGGTGCTTCCTTCTGAATTTGTATACTCCTCATGGCAGAGCAAGGAGTGAGAGTAAGTGGAGAACTCTCACCCACCCTCAGATGCCTTGACTCCTATTGCTTCTTATTCATTGGCTGGAACTAGTCATATGGCTCTACTGTGCAAGGTAGTTGAGAAACTGGAGAAACCATGGGCATTCAGTAAGTGCTAATATCTCTGTTGTTTTCATGGATATCTTGAAGATATTGTTTAAAAATAGGTTGACTTGCCTATTCTCATGCTGACATTGCATTTTAAAAATTATTATAGTCTCATAACAAATTTTAGTAACTGCTTTGTGTGATTTCCTACATCCTTAAAAAAATGGTCTTTGCTATTTTTTTCTGATTATTCTTCCAGATAAAATTCAAAATCATTTTTCTAGGCATTAAACTTCTCTAAAAAAAATCTTGGCATTCTTATTATTTCAGAAGAATGGTGTTTTTATAATATTAATCTTTCAATGAAGAAACTGGGCTATATTTAATTTCTATAGCTATGAAGACATAATTTCTTTTATGACTCATACATTTCTAAAATAATTATTCATAGGCATTTTAGGTTTTTAATTGTTTCTTATGAATGTATTTCATCTCATTATCTCATACATTTGATTATGAGAGCTGAAATTTGTATCTTTAGAAAGATTTGTGAGCTAGATAAACTTATGGAAAAGCTTACTGAGAAAATGTAGAAGAAAGAAAAACAAAATATAGGAAACAAAATGTAAATAATTATATACATATGTATAAAGAATTAAAAAATCTAAAGCAAATGTTATGAACAATCATATAAATTTGAAGTGAATTGATATGGCTACATTTCTGAAAAAACAACATAAAATGTTGAAACTGATTCTTAGTTAGAACTAGAAATAGGAAAGAAACAGAAAACTTGAAAAGCAATTGAAAATAAAATAAATTGAAATGGTAATCAAAACAATCCCCTCTATAAAAGCACTAGGCTAGATGATTTTTCAGGCTAGTTTTATTGAACTTTCAAGTAACACATAGCTAATACCACCTTATTTTAGATTGTCCAAGAAACTAGTAAAAAAGGCAAAAATTTCTTGATAAATTTGTATGAGGCTAAATATAACTTAGATACCAGATATCAAAATCTCAAAGACAGAAAAATAGAGGAAAATTGTAGGTCAATTTCATTTGTGATTAGAGGTGAAAATCTATAATAAAATCTATATAAAAATATACTATATAAAATAGTAATTAATTGAAGGAGCTAAAATTTAAAGCTTTGGCATTTTGATAAATAATTTAAAGCATATAGTAAGATAAGTATAATGATAAAATTTATTGGAATTAAAAATATCTTGATTCCCCAACCCTTTTGCATATGCAGAGCTAACCTGGCACTTCTAAATAAAAGAATATTAGGTAAAATTAACATTAGTGTGATAGTACTTAGAAAATGAGAATGTGAATGACTCTATTGATTGTGTGGCAAATCCTTTTGCAATCAGTTGGCTTCCAATTCTTTCTTTTCAGCAGTATTGGGAAAGGATCCCACTAAGTTTTCAGTTGATTGATCATGAAAATAATTTTAAATTTTAAAATTAAAATTTGTAGTTTTGGTGAAGAAATACAAACAAAAACATTCTTCTATTATCATCTCTTTGTTTATGTGACCAAAGTTTCTTGGAACTTAATGCCTATAACATTGGAAAATAGAGACAAGAACTGATGCTGAGCATTATCTCATTCTAGCAATCATTATCAGTCTATCATGAAAACAGTAACTAATTGGGAAACTAAAAATACCTTTACCAATTTAGTTAAGAGGTACATAAACGAGTAACAATTTTTTTATGTTTAAATGTATTTTTGAAAATTTCTAACATTGTTTTTGATAAATCACACATTAACAGCAGTAGTAATAAATCAATTCAAAAGAAAGTTTTTAACCCAGTTTTGTTTGCTCTGAGCTCTCATTTGATGCCAAGCCTGCTGACCTGAGACTACACTTCAAGAAGCAGGCTCTAATATGCTTGAAAAGCTTGTAGCTGGTTGGAAAAGGCAAGTGCCATAGAATGAGGGTGATAAGGGCCCCCGGCCCTGTGTGTTCTGATCAGGTGAGGCACTAGAGTGTCAATCAGAAGACAGAGAAACTGTGGAAACTAACCAAAGATGAAGTCAGATACCATTTGTGCAGTCAGGGTGACATGAAATTGTGACAAGATCAGAAGCAGTCTTCTGAAATCACTAACTCATGAATAAAACCATGAAATAAGGGAAATTGTTACTTTTTTGCCAGTCAACTAACTTTTGCTTTCTTTTCTAAAGTCTTTTGAAGTGCAGTCTTACTCTCTGCTCTTAAAGCTGGATCAAATACTTGCCTCATTCAGTAATGCTCCAAGCATAAGATTATTGAGTAAAAATAAAACACGAGTGTAGAATTCAGGCAGAATGGGAATAAAACTGTTCTTTGATTTGAATTGGAGGCAAAGGCTTTTAATTATTATGAGAGTGAGTACACATTTAATCACCTTATTACTCAGTACAAAAATTTACTGTATACATGTCAAACTGAATTATTAGGCTTATAAAATTGAGTTAGTAAGAAAATTTCCATTTAAAGAATGAACTAGCACTATAGTTATTAATAAATTAAGGATAATTGCTGAATTATGTCAATGATATTTCAAATCTGGATGCATAGCTTGAAAATATTTAGTTGTGATGTCCTCAGATTTCAAGGATTCCTGGAAAGGCTATTCCTGCCTTTGGGAAACTCTATACTTAACTAGTTCCAGTGGGATATTTAACATTTGTCTGTTTCTGCGGGGTAATTTAAACGTTTGACATTTTAACTCCCATCTTTGCTAAATTACTAGACCTAGCAGAAATTTGTTCCACCTGCTTCATGAAAATAATCTCATTCTGAATTGTGTAACACTAATTTGAAAATTACATTATTCATTCATGATGTGGTTAAGGGAGCAAACTTCAAAGTCAGACTGCTAATGTTTAAATTCCAGCTCTGTCATTTAATAGTTATTTAATATGAGCAAATTTTTTAACCACTCACAGCTTCTGTTTTTCTGATATGTAAAGCAGGAATAATAATTAGATTAATTAAAATAGCGCCTGTATAAATACTTAGCATAGTGGATGGCACAGATAAATTGTCAGTAAACATTAGCTAGTATTGTTATTGTATGTAGTCATGTATTCATTTATTCCTTCGACCTGTATTTAATATGAGATGCCTGAAAATCAGCGGTAAAGGCTCTGTCCCAGTCATCAGTGAACTCACTGTCCAGATGGAGATAGAGACAAGTAAAGAAGTGAATACAGTTCAGTGTCTTCAGTGGTAAGACAGAAAATATTGTGAGCCACCCAACCTGGGAAGGAAGTGGAGGCCATGAGTACTTGGAGGAGGTGATATCTGGAGTGAAACTCAAAGGATGAGTGAGACTAATAGGGCAATAAGTAATACTGTTTCAAGCAGAGGAAATAAGATTGATGATCGGAATTATATCCAAATATTACTCATCCATGTGAAATCTCATTTTCAAGTTTATTGATAGCATTTGTAGAATTGTTTGGTGTTTTATTTGTCAACCTCTGTCTCTTACATTCTCATTTTTAAGCTGAATCCTACTGGACCATGACCTCCTTGAGATGGGACGGCCCCGTCTAACACAGTGGCCAGCACATAGTAGGAGACAATAGATGTTTACTGAATTGAACAGAATGAAATTAAGTCTCAGGAGAGAAAATCTTTTGCAAGCAAAATTATAAAACATAATTTTTAATCGCAGAAAAATTAGCAAGGGGGAGATTAATTACAGATATATAGTGTGTTGCAGTGGGGGAGGTAACACAAATTCATGCAGAAAAAGCCGGCAACTTTCTAACTCTTTGTGAGGCAAGGCAGTCAAAATACATTTTGTAATATATAATAACTTTAAATACAACCACACCATTTTAAAAGCAATTTAAAGTATTTTCATTATTTACCTTGTTTCTGTTTATTAGTATAAATAATTGAGAAATATATATGGTCTCATAAATTTGAGATTGAAAATAAACATGAGATGAAAGCATAATTTAAAACAAGTACAAGGACGTCTAATTTGTTGAGCATTAAAAGATAATCACATTTATGAATGACAACCCAGGAAGCTTTGCAAACACTTGGTTGTAGAGCAAACATTCTTCATCAGCAAGGCACAGTTTTCGGTGTCTGTGTTTTCTGAACAGTGCAGAGTCTAAATAGATAAATCTCAAGTGAGAAATTAGCAGCATTTGCCTGTGTAGACTGTGATGGTCTGAAGCAGTGCATTGATCTACAAAGGAAATTTTGAGAATTTGATTTTCTTGCTTCAGAGAATTTGTACTTACCTTTTAATCTTTGTGGTGCTATCTACAACCTGTGTATACTGATCCTGACATCTGAAACATTTTCAGTTATTTTGTGCCTTTCATGATCATTCAACTTGCAGTAAATAAGTTAGATAAGAAGAACAAGATGGGCAGGGGTGCCCTGCATTTCCCTGTGCTGTCAAATAAGAGGATTACATCAACCTTATTGCTCCCTCCACTCGAATGGACTTTAGAGAGTTTCTTTCTGACCTTTTTCGTACAGTATTTACTTTGGAAAATCTGTCAATTCTTTTTCTGCCCCTTTGAGATGTATGTATAATATCTTTTAAAAACTTTTTGCCAGTTTTATAACCCAGGAGTTTCCTTTCTCAAGGACCTGGGAGCCTCCTTGTATGGCCTGTTAAGAGCAGATTATACACATTCTTACTTAAGGTAGTGAAGTAAAGCTAGATTTAAAAATCTTTCCCCTTGAGAAACTAATGGTATAAACAAGAGTCCTACATAAAAATGACAGACTGAATTAAACAGTGCAAAGGAAGTGGCTAATAAAAAGAACAAGCACAAATTTCAGCTGTTAATAAGCCATTGATTAGAGCATCTCAGTACAGCTACTAACTTCCGTTTAGAAAAGCACTGACAGTGAAGATCCGGTGGAGATGGAAGTGAGAAAAGGGCTGTGGATAGACAGAAGCCTGAAATATCTAATGCACCATGTAGCAGTGGCAGAAGGAGAGACAGAGAGATGATGTGGGCAGATGTGGAAATGCACTTGAAATTAAAAACCTCTGCCTTTCTGGTTTGTCAGAGAAAATGAGTTTACCGTATTTGCAGACTGCTGTTGAGACAAAAGAGGAAGAAAGAAGACAAAAGGACCTACAAATACTAAACACCTATTAATACAGGGAGCAAACAGAAATTAGGTGAAACAGCAGGCAAAGAGGAGATCTAAGACTAGATCTTCTGAGGGAGGCAGGAAAGAGATGAGTTAAGAGGAACCCTTCACTACACTGTGAATTTGTAACCCGGGGGCCAAAAACCAAAACAGAATAGAAACACAATAAATCCACTCTTCTGTCTTCTTTCGGAGAATAAAAGTGGCTGGTGGAAAAGGAAGTAAAAAATGTAGTTAGGAAAAATTCGGGCTGACCTTGATGGAGTTGAGTCTTTAGGGACTCACATTAAGTTGGAGGAATTATTTGAATTTCAAATTATCCACACTGGAGTAATATAAATTGAAGATTAGCTAGAGAACACTGGAACACAGAATATTTAGCAAAATCCCTCTAAAGCTCAGTCTCGCTAACAGAGACTGCTCACAGGCCCAGCTGAAACTTACTTTATTCCAACCCTAAATGTTAAAGGCATGAGGCTCCAGTAACTAGAACTATGCAAGTGTAGCATAGAAGGGGATTCAAGAAGAGTTCTTCTAGGGTCTATCAGATCAAACAGCAGATATTGACTGAGTTGCTCGTCATCCTTCTTGTGTGAGCAACACACCAGTGAAACAGAAAACAATATATCATGCTGGGTTCTATGTAAATAAATTGCAGTAAATATATTGGGTGAAAAGTGGGGAGAAAAAAAGAAAATCATTAAAGATAAAATACATCTAAAGACTTACTGGATCAAGAAGATGTGATACATATATACACTGAAATATTCATCATAAAAAAGAACGAAATGATGCCGTTTCAGGCAACATGAATGGATCTAGAGATTACCGTCCTAAGTGAAGTAAGTCAGGGAAAGACAAACATCATGTGACATCACTTATAGAATCAAAAAAAGAGATGCAAATATTACACAATAGAAGCATTCACAGATGTCAAAGACAAATTTATGCTTTACTAAAGGGGACAGGTGGGGGGCATAGATTAGAAGTATGGGATTGGTATGTGCGAACTATTATATATTGATTGGATGGTCAATGGGGACCTGCTGTATAGCACAGGGAGCTCTACCTAATAGTCAGTGATAAGCTATAGAGAAAATAATCTGAAAAAGAAAAAAAAATATTTTAAAGGTGAACATAACCCAGGGAAAAGAAGGAACATCTCTATGAAAGCATTTGATTATTAAACTATTTGCAAAAAATATGGATTTAATTAGATAACCTCAAAGATAGAGCTGTGAAAGATGACATAAGTGAAATCATTTGAAATAGAGCTGGAGCAGCCATTCCAGAGGCACTGCCTGGTACATCCTGGTTTCTGAAATTTTGAACTGGGCCAAACTGCCAACATTCCGAGAAGTCATCAAAACCAAGAATATCCTGTTGAAAGGACTAAAAAAAGTAAACTTTTACCTAGTGACCACTTCACTTGACTGATCAATGAAGTTTAAATCTGGCTTTACATCATCTATCACCAATGAACACATCACCTGATTTATCACCTCATCTTGCGCCAATAATCTCTTCTTAAAAACAATTTACCTCATCTCCCTCTCTTTCCCCATAAAGACTCTGAGCCCCTGTCCTATAATTGGGACATTATTTGGGTTTCTACCTAAATCTGTGTACCTTGAATTGCAATTCTCCCATCCTCATAAACGCTTTGCCTCTTGAACTGGAATTAATGATTATTTTTAGATTGATAAGAATATAAGAGGAGGAAGTGGGAGGACTGGCAGCTTGGGGTAAATAGATGCAGAATGTTGCCTTTCGGGATGGATTTGCAATGGGATTCTGCTGTGTAGCACTGGGAACTCTGTCTAGTCAATTATGATGGATCACATAATGTGAGAAAAAAGAATGTATACATGTATGTGTAACTGGGTCGTCATGCTGTGCAGTAGAAAAAAATATATATATAAATAAATAAAAAAACATAAAAATCAGACTAAGAATGAAAAAAATAAAAGATTTCCCAGAGCAGGAGACATATTGAAGACAAGGAATCACTATTATAGAACTAATATAATTACAAACAGAAAAGATATAACTTAAAGTTTATTTTCGCAATAAAAGACTTAAGATAATTAAAGGTAGAAGAAAAAGACCCAGAGATTAAAGCAATTAAAGAACTTAATACATACAAAGAAGAGATTAACATGATCCAACAAAAGGATAAATGATGTCCCTGAAACAGAATTGAACAACTGGAGCCGTGAATGTATTCAAAGCATATTATGAAAGACTTTCCTTAATTGAAAGGAAAACTGCCTCTGTAGATTGCAAGTAACACTCTGTTCAAGGAAAAACTGATTGCATTATGTGGATACAAAACCAATAAGCCCTTATAGTGGTTAAATAATTTTGAAAATATATATTTTTCTTCTGCCATTTGATTGATGATACATTTAATTTGCAGAGAACATAACAAAACATAACAAACCCCTCAAAAACATGTTTACAGTTGATATTTAGGGCTAACCTGGATTTTCTAAAAACGTTAGACTTTCAAGCGGTTAATTACTGAGGTGGAAATCACCAATAAAATGTTAAATTATCAGGTAATATTTGATATATAGGTTTAGTGACTGTATTTTCTGAACCCATTCTGAAACACATGGTCTCATAAATATATTCACAATTTTTCTTTCACTATTTAGTCTTTAAGCATTGTTAAATCATTTTAGAAAGGGATTTATCCTGCATCCTAATGGATGTTAGTCAGATTCATTTCTGCTGAGGCAGGACGGGAACTCTGAGAAGCTGATTTCTAAGTAGAGTATTACTCAAGAGATTCTTTTCATTACATCATATGGACTCATTTAAAAACTAGCTTTAAAGAGTTCATGTTGTGGTGCAATGGAAACGAATCCGAGTAGGAGCCGTGAGGTTGCGGGTTCGATCCCTGGCCTTGCTCAGTGGGTTAAGGATCTGGCATTGCCATGAGCTGTGCTGTAGGTTGCAGATGCTGCTCAGATCCTGCGTGGCCATGGTGGAGGCTGGCAGCTATGGCTCCGATTCGACCCCTAGCCTGGGAATCTCCATATGCTGTGAGTGCGGCCCTAAAATGCAAAAAATAGAAAAATAATAATAAAAGAAACCCCACTAGCTTTAAAGGATTATCTGTTGGATTAGCATTAACAGAGGAACTGATTTTCTAAAACTTTCAACAAATTTCTATATAACCCCCAAATAACAGAATTCCACTTAATTTTATAAGTCAACCCTGATTTAGAGTTCTCTATATGTAAGACGAGCCTTTTCTCCTTCATCCCAAGGAGGCATAAAATTTAAAAGGAGAAGAAACTGAAGATATTCCTACTAATCCCTGAGAATAAATTGTTCCCTTCTTGGTGCTTTTATAGTCACCTGTTTGTTATCCTTATAAAATGCTTATACATTGCATTTAATTATTTATGCACATATCTTGACTCATGTTTCCAATACCTTCTTCCACCACACACTGTGAGTGTTTCCAAGGAAAGGAGGATGGCGCATTTAATTTTCTGACTTAATGCCTAGTAGAGAGCTTGGCATAAAATTAGCTCCTAATAAATGTTTGTTAATTAACTGCTAAAAGATTGAACCGTAGCAGAATGTTAAAACTGAAGTTGCAACTGAGGCAGATACCAAAATCAGAGTGAGCCGTACCTTTCTGGAAGACTTTTTATTTATTTATTTATTTATTTTATTTTTAGGGCTGCTCCCATGGCATATGGAGGTTCCCAGGCTAGGAGTCGAATTGGACCTGCAGCCACCGGCCTATGCCACAGCCACAGGAACATAGGATCTTTTACCCACTGAGTGAGGTCAGGGATCAAACCTGAGTCCTCATGGATACTAGTGAGGTTCGTTAACTGCTGAGCCACAATGGGAACTCCCTGAAAGGCTTTTCGAAGTTGAATATTCAAGGACAAGTTCTGTGATTCTTGAACTCAGTCACTCACTTGGAGAATATAAAAGAGCGGTGTTAGAGAGTGGATACACTGTCAACAGCAGGCCAAAAGGGGAAGCACCCTGCTTCAGACAACCACCTAGGGGAGTGAGGAGACTCCACATTTGAGAGCTGATATGGGGGAAAATGGCCAGGAAGAGAAGCACAGCCCATGTCAGGTGATCTGTGGTCAGACAAACCCACCAAGAGGGCCTACAAAAGCTCACAGAGGAGCCCGTGGGAGAGAAGAGCATGAATTTTTGACCCTTGACAGGCCCAGAGAGTCCAGATTTAATCCTAGGACCACTCACTCACTAAGTAGGAACTTTCTGTCTTGTTCCCTTCCTTGTCTTTCCCTTTCACTGGCTGAGCAGAAACTGCTGCTAATGACTCAGGGAAAGTGAGCCAAGAAAGAGAAGAGAAGCCAAGGATATCATTGTCTTTGTCTCAGACACCCACCCAATAAAAGCCTTCGGAGGCCAGCTGTGTCCCACCTTTCAATAATGTGTTGATTACTCTTTTGGACTAAACGGATTGCATTTCTATAATACATTCAAGTGGCCATAGAATTATTTTATATGTAAGTTGAAAGAAAACCATGGAGTCTGGTGAGTTTTTATCCAGTGGCAGGGGGACCATTTCCTCCATTAAAATAGAAGACCCAGAAAATTGTGTGTTCATTATACCCCGTGTTGTTCTTGTTTAATGTAGTATAATGATTGTCACTTATCTCTTAGTAAATTTTCTGTCCTCCATCCACTCTTTTCCCTTTGATGCAAGACTTGATGAGGAAATTGTGTAGATCTGATCCTGTTGTGTTGAGAGGGGAAATATAACCTCTGTTCAGTTATGTTGTCTTGAGCATGTGGGAAACCCAGTGGGTACATCTAAGTAATTAGATATGGGAACTAACAGGAAGCCAGTTTTCCTAAAGACAGGGCAGGGGAAGGAGAAAGAGGCTGTTGATGAATCCACTCTAGGTCTTCTGTAACTCTCAGTCCTTCCATAGTAAACTCCCAATCTCAGATTTGGAACACAGCTTCAAGAACACTTTTGAAATTAAGGTGGGTAGAATGCTGGGCAATCATATTTCCCCTCCAGCTGTTCTTTTGCAACTTTAATCTGTAGACAAACAGTCTGCTCTAAAATTAAAATAGCAAAATGTTTGCAGGAAAAGCATGTGTATACTAAGCCAGTGGTATGGTAGAGCACGTGTTGCCCTGGAAATGCCAGGAGGCTCATGTTCCATCAACTTCACAATTACCCTGGTGGTTTTATCTCATGCCAATTTCTATCCTTTATCTTTCAGACTTGGAAATATGATCTTGGCAGCACCAAGATCAGATCCATTTCATGGGAGGAGATTCTCAGAAAATAAGTTCAAAACATTAATATCTAAAGCCAAAATGATAACTTGATAATTCCGAATGAGAAAAGAAAAAACATCTCATGGGAGATGGAGTACTTGTACTGACTCCAATGCTCTTTCCTCCCTGTGGTCAGGCAACCTGAGTAATAAAATTATAAGCAAAAGGTGCTTGGTGAGAAGGACTCAGCATGAAGGGATATTGATTGTGGGCTTCTGTAGTCCTAGCTAAGCAGGGAAGTGGTTTGAGTGGTTTCCCTTTTGATCTATTTATCAGCTGCACAAATATTTTATTTTTATTTATTTATTTATTTTGGTCTTTTGTCCTTTTAGGGTCACATTGGTGGCATATGGAGGTTCCCAGGCTAGGGGTTGAATCGGAGCTGTTGCTGTCGACCTACGCCAGAGCTACAGCAATGTCAGATCCGAGCAGCGTCTGTGAACTACACCACAGCTCACGGTAATGCTGGATCCTTAACCCACTGAGTGAGGCCAGGGATAGAACCCACAACCTCATGGTTCCTAGTAGGATTCGTTTCTGCTGCACTACGACGGGAACTCCATGCACAAATATTCTAAACATTTTTTTATATGCTTAATATTTTGCAAAACCAAATGTTAAAAAGAAGTATTCAGCATTTCAAATTGTATAAATTACTATTTATGTATGGAAAACGGTAAGAAAATATACTAATATAGTAACACAATTATCTCTGCTGTTATAACTATTTCCTTCTTTATAATTGTCTACCGTCAGAACATTTAAAATTGTTGTATGTGATTTAAAAAAAATCATTTTGACGTAGTTAGCTTCATTTGTTTCTGTTTATAAAATCTTACTTAAAAGGGGAAATGAGTGTAAAAGTTTTGAGCAAGGAAAGGGGTTTTATGAAATTTTTGTATGCCTTTTTTATTTTACCAAAAAACCTAAATATTTAAAAGATTTATTGAAGGCATGAAGAAAGAAAAAGAATGAGTGTAGGCTTTATATTATTCTTCATTGCAGATAAACAGTGTGCTTACTCTGGTTCTGTTTTTACCCAAATCATTCTTTCACATTCATCAGATTTGTTTTAAGGCTCACATCATGTCCCAAGTCATTAAAACTATAATAAAGGGAAAGAAAATAATAAGATAGAATGTTGCCCTCAAAGATTCTTTAAAATGCCAAAGCTTTAATTTCAGCTGCTACAAATTTCCTTAATATCTCAGTGCTATAAGTAGAAATGGAATTCACAACCAAGACAAATCAAGCCTCCTGACTGGCAGCCAACTTTTTTGCCTGGTGTGATTTCCATTTTTTCCTTGGTTTATATTAACACCAATTTCATTAATATACATTTCTTCTTTCAAATAGCACAGTTTTAAGTCTGTAGCTCTAAAAGGGGAAAGATAAACAAAAGCTTAGAAAGAGATTCTTCAAAGTAGCCTTTGTGTTGGATTGTGCTCCCCCCTTAAAATTAGCCTGTTTCCTGAAGGTGGAAATGTTGGGTCATTTCTGAGCCCTGCAGGGACCCTGCTTCACTGCATCTCAGGGTAGGCAGGCAACAGACCCCCTACTTTCCATGAACCCCATAGACTGAGATAGGCAGTAGCACCAGCTGGTCTCCACAAGGACTCTGTTTGGGGAACTTCTTTCCTACTACTTAGCTCAGTTTTCTCTGGAGCAACTTTGGTTCTCAACAGCCAAAACAGGACTGGTCTAGATGAAGAAGAGAGTGAGAGGTACAAAGTATTTAAGGATGACAAGGAGAAAAAAAGGAAAAATAGATAATGATGGTTAGTTTATCTTATCACTGGCTCCCTTCCTTAAAGCAATGATTCTTCTAATTCTTTTTTTTTTTGAGCTGACAACCATCTTATATGAGCAAAAGATGTAAATGCTAGCAATAGACAAATTTTTTTTCATTTTTAAAGTTTTATTGAAGTATAGTTGATTTACAGTGTTGAGATCATTTCTCCTGTTCAACAAAGCGGTTCAGTTATACATATACACATATCCATTCTTTTTTAGTATCTTTCCCCATATAGATTATCATAGAATATTGGATAGAGTTCCCTGTGTTATACAGCTGGTCCCTGTAGATAAAGATTTTAATCTTGAAAACCAGAAAAAAAAATCCAGCAAAAATAGCCTATCACATTTATTGACAAATGTGATAACGTATGACTTCTCTAGCCTCTGTTACCCTGATCAGTATTCACAGTATTCCCCGAATACCTTTTACCACTTAATCATCCTGTGGGTATGCACACATACACATGCCACACCACATCCATACTCCACACCACACACCACATGTAGCTCTCTTGGCTTCTGCATCTAATCCCATCACATTTCAGGGCATCATCCTGTGTCCAATACATTCATGTTCTGTACTGGCCATTCTGCCCCCCCTGTAGGCCTCTTCTTCACATAGGGAACCATAGAGATGCTCAATGATTTTGGGGATCAGAAACATAGGTCATGAGACTCGGGACTCCTAACCATAGAATGACACCATGGTCACCTTACTTGGGAGTGGGAAGAGAAGGTTCAGTGTTGGGGGTGATGAAGTTACACGAGAGAGGGCGATGGTTGAGGAGCTTTAATAGGAAAGATGGGCCTTCAGGTTAGGAAAATTGGATGAACAAAGGCCAGGAGATGTAAGAGTTTGTTTTGTTCAGAGATGAGTTGAATTGTCTTCCCCTCAAAAGATATAATTCTAATGTACTTAAGAATGTGGCCTTATTTAGAGAGATAGTCAAGTTAAAATGTGGTCCATGGATGGGCCCTAATCTAATATGACTGGCATCCTTATAAAAAGGCGAAATTGGACACGGAGAGGGGAAATGATAGGAAAAAACACAGGTAAAACATCATGTGAAAACAGAGACAGAAATTGAAATTATGCTGTCATAAGCCAAGGGTCATCTGAAAATACCAAAAGCTAGAAAAGTCAGGGAAGGATCCTTCCCAAACACCTTCAGAGTGGGCATGTCGCTGCTGACACCTTGATTTCAGACTTCTGGTTTCCAGACCTGTGCGTGAGACAATAAATTTCTGTTGCTTTGATCCACCCAGTTGTGGTACTTTATTAGAGCAGCTCTAGGAAATGGATGCAGGCGGCCATGGTAGTGTTCTGGTGTTGGAGTGTAAGATATGCAGGATCAAAGTCATAAGGACCCTGAATGCCATGATAAGGACATTATGTTTTACTCTGTAGGCACAAATCAGATGGGGAAAAAAAAAAAAAAAACTAAAGCAAATACTGAGCTATCAAAGTTGTTAGAGGAATAGCATGATCAGATATGTCCCAAGAGATATATTTTTAGGTGCTCTGGACACAGTAATTTTCTATAAAATTGAAACTTATCAATTGTTTTTCACTATATGGTATCATTTCGTCTGCATACAGTGACAGTTTTACCTCTTCTCTTCCTATTTGGATGCTTTTTATTTCTTTTGTTTGTATGATTGCTGTGGCTAGGACTTCCAGTACTGTGTGTGAGAGTGGGCATCCTTGTCTTGTTCCAGATTTTAGTGGGAAGGCTTTCAGGTTTTCTCCTTTGAGTGTTCTATTTGCTATGGGTTTGTCATAAATGTTAAGGTTATGTTCCCTCTATACTCACTTTGGTAAGAGTTTTGATCATGAATGGATGTTGGATTTTGTAAAATGCTTTTTCAGCATCTATTGAGATGATCATGTGGTTTTTAACATTTCTTTTATTAATGTGGTGTATGACATTGATTGATTTGTGTATGTTGAACCATCCTTGAGAACCTGGGATGAATCCCACCTGGTCATGGTGTATGATCTTTTTTATATGTTGTTGAATTCAGTTGGTTAAAATTTCATTTAGAATTTTTGCATCTATGTTCATCAAAGATATTGGCCTATAGTTTTCTTTTTTGGTGGTATGTTTGTCTGGTATTGGAATTAGGGTGATGGTGGTATCATAGGATGTCTTTGGGAGTGTTCCTTCTTTAGCCTCTTGGAGAAGTTTACAGACGATGGGTATAAGTTCCTCTTTGTATATTTGGTAGAATTTGCCTGTGAAGCCATCTGGTTCTGGACTTTTATTTGTAGGGAGTGTTTTTATGACATCTTCAATTTCATTTCTAGTGATCAGTCTGTTCAGTTGATCTATTTGACAGGATTCAACCCATAAACTACTTGAACTGATCAACAAATTCAGCATAGTAGCAGGATATAAGATTAACATTCAGAAATCAGTCGTTTTTCTGTCTAACAAGGAAATATTAGAAAAGAAATAAAAAAATACAATACCTTTTAAAATTGCACCCAAAAAAATCAAATACCTGGGAATACATCTGAACAAGGAGGTAAAAGACTTATATGCTGAGAACTATAAAACATTAATCAAGGAAACTAAAGAGGATTCAAAGAAATGGAAAGATATTCCATGCTCCTGGGTTGGAAAAATTAATATTGTAAAAATGGCCATACTACCCAAAGCAATCTACAGATTCAATGCAATCCCTATCGAATTACCCATGACATTTTTCACAGAACTAGAATAAGCAATCCCAAAATTTATATGGAACCACAAAAGACCCAGAATTGCCAAAGCAATCCTGAGGAACAAAAACCAAGCAGAAGGCATAACTCTCCCAGACTTTAGGCACTATTACAAAGCAACAGTAATCAAGACAGTGTGGTACTAGTATCAAAAGAGGCAGACCGACCAATGGGACAGAATAGAGAACCCAGAAATAAACCCAGACACCTATGGTCAATTAATCTTTGACAAAGGAGGAAAGAATATAAAATGGGGAAATGACAGTCTTTTCAGCAAGCATTGCTGGGAAACCTGGACTAGCTGCATGCAAATCAGTGAAACTAGAACACACCCTCACACTATGCACAAAAATAAACTCAGAATGGCTGAAAGACTTAAACATTTGACAACATGCCATCAAACTCCTAGAAGAGGACATAGGCGAAACACTCTCTGACATCAGCCTTACAAATGTTTTCTCATGTCAGTCTCCAAAGCAACAGAAATAAAAGCAAAAATAAACCAATGGGACCTAATCAAATTGACAAGCCTTTGCACAGCAAAGGAAACCAAAAAGAAAACAGACAAATTAGAAAATGGGAGGAAATAGTTTCAAATGATGCAACTGACAATGGCTTAATCTCTAAAATACAGCTCAACAGCAAAAAAGCCAACTACCCGGAGTTCCCGTCGTGGCGCAGTGGTTAACGAATCTGACAAGGAACCATGAGGTTGCAGGTTCAGTCCCTGCCCTTGCTTAGTGGGTTAACGATCCGGCGTTGCCGTGAGCTGTGGTGTAGGGTGCAGACGCGGCTCGGATCCCGCATTGCTGTGGCTCTGGCATAGGCTGGCGGCTACAGCTCCAGTTTGACCCCTAGCCTGGGAACCTCCATATGCCGCGGGAGCCGCCCAAGAAATGGCAAAAAGACAAAAAAAAAAAAAAAAAAAAGCCAGCAACCCAAGGGAGAAATGGGCAAAAGAACTGAATAGACTGTTCTCCAAGAAAGATATACAGATGGCCAACACACATGAAAAAATGTTCAGCATCCCTGATTATTAGAAAAATGCAAATCAAAACTACCATGTGTATATAGTTCTATACATGCATGCAAACACACACACACACACACACACACACACACGTGCACGCACACTTTGAAATTACTACAACAGGCCACAAAAGATGACCTATAGTCACACTGGTACCTTTGGAATGTCTGCTACACCATCAGTCTCTTTCTCAGTGATTTGTTATGCATGTGTTGCTATGCAATTGTCTTATCTATTTGGACTCCTTAAACAGTATACCATGAACTGTGTAGCTAATAAATGATAGTGCTTTATTTCTCACAGTTCTGGATGCTGAAAGTCCAAGATCTGGGTGTCAGCATGGTTGAGTGAGGACTCTTGTGGGTTGCAGACCTCTCATTGTATTTTCACATGCAGGCTCTGTTAGGCCTCTTTTACAGGGGCACTAATCCCATGCGTTAGGATTCTGCTCTCATGACTGAATCACTTCCCAGAGACCCTGCCTTTAAATGCCATCATATTGGGATTAGAGTTCAGTATTTGAATTTCTTTGTGAGAAGGACAGAGACATTTAGACTGCAGCACCTCTTTTTCCTAAGGATCTCCTTTCTCTATCATCCCTATCTCTGGTCTCTGCTAAATTTTGCCAGACACAGATTCCTACCTCTGTAATCTTACCAAATGTAAGTTTCCTTTGGCCATTGGAAAGTGACAGTAGAATCAAAACCACCAATGAGAGTTTGCATTCTGTAACTGTAGGATGAGGCTTAGTTGGCAACTATGTGGGAAGAGGAAGTAGAGTCCTTCCTGTGTGCCAAGTTAAACTGGAGTGATTAAGGAGTGGTCAAAATCTGAAATCAGCTAGGGTCAATTCCCAAAGGCTCAGACCTGTGGGACAACAGAGAAATGACGGCTTGCATCCCAATAGCCAGGTCAGTACCACTAAGTGGGAGAAAAGAGAACCGAAAGGAGAGGCAGTAGACAGGGTCCTGTGGACAAGTTTGGAACTCAGGGAGGGAATCACTGCCCTTTGCCTCCTCTTTAGGTCGTCTTGGGGTGGATAGAGCCAATCAGTAGTTGCTGGCTTCCTGGCTGAGGCAGGGTTCTTTCTGCAGGAGCCTGTGATAGTAACTTTAGAAGCGGATAGGCTGCTGGGTGTTCTTGGGAGTTTGCCTTGCTCCACAGTAGGTGCACTTTCTCTTGGACCACATTCTGCAAAAATTTTAAGAAAAGAATTGTAACAACTTTCCACATCTTAGGTGCTGGGTCTTTAGAGATAACTAGTCCCATATTCAATGGGTGATATAATCCTTTGGTTTTCATAAACATTATTGGGCCTATCAGGTTCTAGAATATTGCTAAGAGTTCTGGAATATTGGTGATGACTCTCAACTGTAATCTAGATGTCATTATTATCATTTATCGAATGTTTTCTTATATGACAGGCATGGTTCTAAATTCTCGCAATATATTACCTCTTTTAATTCTGATACAGTGCTTGTGAAGTTGGAACTATTTTTTTTTTCTTTTCTAGGGCTAAACCCACAGCATATGGAGGTTCCCAGGCTAGGGGTACAGTCGGAGCTACAGCTGCTGGCCTGTGCCACAGCCATATCAATGCCAGATCTGCGACCTACACCACAGCTCATGGCAATGCTGGATCCTTAACCCACTGAGCGAGGTCAGGGATTGAACCTGCATCCTCATGGATCCTCGTCGGTTTTGTTAACTGCTGAGCCAGGATGGGAACTCTGGCACAGTTTTTTTAATTTCCATTGTGTAGGTTTCAGAACTGAGTTATAAAGAGATTATGTAAATTACTTGCTAGCAGGCGGGAGACTATGAGAGAACCTGGGCTAATCTTTGTCCAGAGCCTCCTGTCACCGTGCTGTCACCCCCTGGAGGGCAGCATCTTAGTATCACACCCATCTGGCTCCTTTGGGTACTAGGAGTGTCCACTCTATCTCATGGGATGCTCAGGTATATGTATTTTGGTTTTCAAGTTCAGGGGACAGTGTCTTTCCCCACCCTCGCATTAGGTATTCAGGAGGTATCTTCGGTGGTTATTAAAGCTCAGCTCTGAGTGGCTCTCCTGCCACAATAACTGTATGAGGTACTTTATAAAGGTAAGGGGGAGTTCCTGCTAAGATGGTGACAGCTTGGATAGCTGACTAGGACTGTGACAACAGTGTTATTAGACACTTCAGCTGTGGCCATGGCAACAATTCTTGTCTTGGTCGTTTGCCAGCAATTCCTAAGGCAACACCTCATTCTTGAAACTCACTTAGCTTGGGGGCCTCTGGCAGTCAGATTCCTTCCTCTGTCTGCCTTCCTTCCATTCCTTCCTAAGATCTTCCACTTCTGCTTTCTTTTTGGCTTTATTTCCCTTATCTTTTTTTTTTTTTCCTCTCTTAGCATTGACCTCTAGAAGGTCTGTGATCTCTCATTTAAAATTGCTTCCAGGAGTTCCCGTCGTGGTCAATGGTTAATGAATCTGACTAGGAACCATGAGGTTGCAGGTTCGATCCCTGGCCTTGCTCAGTGGGTTAAGGTTCCGGCGTTGCCGTGAGCTGTGGTGTATGTAGGTCGCAGACGAGGCTCGGATCCTGCGTTGCTGTGGCTCTGGTGTAGGCTGGGAGCTACAGCTCCGATTCAATGCCTAGCCTGGGAACCTCCATATGCCACAGGAGCGGCCCAAGAAATGGCAAAAAGACAAAAAAAAAAATTGCTTCCAAAACCAATTCAGTAGAAAACTCAATTTCCCCTCTCTTCAGGTAGAGCGGATTCCTCTTTAGAAACACAGTGTCTAATTCTTACTGATTGGATCTAAGGGGAAAGTTTCACATTCCATCGATGGGAAGATTGTCCCTATAAATATTTGTTTTATTACACTTGGTTGATAGAAAGTTAGAAGGAATCATAAATTGCCTTAAAAATCTCTTAACAGGATACTTAAAGCAGTTCAAACCATCCTTGTTCTACCATACTTTAAGAAGAAGGTTGTGTAGGAGTTCAGGACATGCCATCCCCAAATGTGCCACTTTGATGTCTTGATTATTTTGAGTTAAAGGCACTTGGAAATCAGCAGGTGCAAGAAGGGCAGTCTGACCCCCTCTTTTCTTCATGAAAGCAGAAGGTAAAGGAAGCATTTTTATCACCAGAGATGTAGAGCCCAGACTCAGAGAGATCTGTATAAACAGATCTTGTCAAAATAACTCTTGTCTTCTTTTAGTCTACCCCTATGTTTTTGTTACTTTTCTACAGTTGCTAGTATTTTTTGAACCTAGTGTATAAGCACTTAGGCCTCGCTGTTACTGAGTGAGTCCATGCTCTTACTACTTGCCACAGGAGGACAACGTGTTGGGGCAAGGAGTAGCAAATGACTTTATTTGAAAAGCCAGCAGATTGAGAAGATGGTGAACTTGTGCCCTAAAGAGCTGTCTTACTGGAGCTAGAACACAGGCCTCTTTTAAGCTAAAAGGGGAGGGGGCATGGCAGGATATCGCAAACTTCTCCATAGTAATTGTTTGTTCTTACAGCTTCCATGTAGGTCTGTTCACAATGTTCCTATAAATCTCCAACAAGACAATTGTTATTTTTTTGTTCTGCAACTTTTTAATCTCTAAATGAATGGAAAAGTGTTATACCTTTAAAGGTCAGAGCTTTGAGGATGGACTCTCACGAATATTTCAGGCCATAGGCAACTTTCTTTTGCGAAGGTTCAGAGCTGGCATGTGACTAAGCCAGGCAGCACAGCCCAAGGGTTCAGACTAAAGGAATTACCTAATATGTAGTCAGGTTTGTTCTCTGTGCAGACTTTTGGTTGACTATTCTTACCAAGTCTTACTATCATTGAGTCCTGACGTATGTCTAAACCAATCTTTTCTCCCACAGATTGCTTCCTCTTGCTCAGTTTTCAGAGGAAATAAATCAATGGTGGAAAAACAGCTGGATGCAATTTCTTTGAAGTTTTTTAATCAGAAAATTCTCTGGTTTATTTCATTTGCCTGCTTCCTAGGGCCTGACTGTCTAGATGGAACATTTAAATATCTTTCTCAAACCTTCCACTAAGGTTTGCAGCACAAAGAGTATGAAGTTATAAACTAGAAATGTTAGTGGAAATGAAAGGTGAACTTTAACAACAACTAAAATAAAAATCCTCCAATGTTTTAAACCTGACTTTACAGAGGCTCGGGGAACTAAATATATCTGTCCTTTCGGATTGTTGTACTGATGAACATCCCTGAATTCCAGTACACTGAGGGGAAAAACAGGTGAATAACAGTTATTGCTGTATCACTGGGGACGTTGTTTCCAGAATTATTCCCATTCTATAGTTGAAACTTTTTAATTATTCACACTACTTTGGTTTACCTTTTTGTCTTAATTTAAATGCTCGTCACCTCTATACTCTTACTTCATGCTTAGTCTATCTCTATTTAGGTCAAGTGAAATAAAAGAAGTGATAGGAAAAACCCTACAATTGAGGCTTTAACAGATTTCTTATTTGGGTTTATCAGGTTGACTGCAGCTGCTCATGTTTATGCTATAACTCTGACTTTTTGAAGATACAAACTCAATAAGAAAAGAGCACAAGAAGAAAACAAAGTCATACAGGGATACCAAGTATTAAAAATTCCTAGGTTCAAATGTTCTCTCTCTCTCTCTCCACTTATGTTTTAGCCCCTCCAATCCAGTCTTTACAGTTTAAAAAGTGATTTTTCTGTGTTTGTCTGTATTTGTCACTCTGGCTTAAAGTCCTTTAGTGACTTCCTGTTTCCAACAGAGTCAAGTTCCAGTTCATTAGCTTTGCATATAAAACTGTACAGGAACTGATCTCTTATCGCCACATCCTCCCCCCAGACTTGAGACTGTCAGAGTATTTGTGTTTCACTCTGTTCATTGTGAGGAAGATAAACATCCTTGGTTCCTTTCATCAGTAGTGTTTTATGATAAAGATGTGTGGGGAAATATGAGAAGCCTCACAGTCATTCAGCCAACCTCTCCAGGTGTAAGAACTGCTGTCCCAGATCAGCCCAGTTCACTCAGCAGCACCTCCTTAATGAACTCCTCAGAAAAGGACAACTGTAGTTTCTTTTATAGGGTCTACCATCCGGTCTCTGTTTCTCCATCTCTGCTGTTTTTCTACCTGCTTGTTATTCCTTCTCTTTTCCTGACTGCCACTGCCAGGGTCTCTCTGCTTGCTGTGTTATTGCCTACATGTGACCAGTAGAAAGAGCAGTGTAGGAGTGATAAATTGGCATCCTCCCCTGAGTAACTTGGACAAGGACCTTCCCCCAAAGATGTATGGCTTTGGTTACTTGGTAAGAAGGAGCTTGATGAGCTCTCGACCAGGGAACTTGTTGTGACCAGATACCAGGCCAAGCACCTGGAAGGTCCTGATGGGCAGCTCTGCTAGGGTCCACATGATGCCTGTGACTTCTTGTGACTGACACAAGTGCCATTCCTTCCTTCCCTCCCAGTGAGTGTTGAAATGAATTGGAGACCCTTACCAACCTATAGTCAGAACTCTTAGCTGTAAAAATAAACAGAGATAGGGGTTACGCTTAGGCCCTTCTGTCCCTAGGGAAGACCAGAGTTCCTAGGCCAAGGTCAGAGTTCAATGGGGAGGTGGGGGGAGAATTGTATTTCTTGGGTTTTTTCAGATACTGGTTCATGGGTGACTGTGATCCTTACAACCCCTTCCACCAGGAGGAGGGGGAAGCAGGTAAGACTCTTTGGTTTTAGGTCTGAGATTACCATCACTAAGATCATTGCCCAGACTTGGCTATGCATGGGTGCTGTTGTGTCCCTACAAACCTCCGTTGCTATGACCTCCACTATTAAATATATTATTGATATAGATGTTTTATCTGCGTGTACTTTGGTTCACCTTTATCCCTAACTCCTGACTGGATTTGCTGTAGTTAGGGCCACCTTAGTGGGGTAAGTGGAAGCATGTTGCCATTTTCTCCCCAAAGCGTTATTGACTTCCTGGGGAGAAAAAAGAAATAATTGCCTTCATTGCCAAGCTTGAGAAAGCCAAAGGGAAACTATTTCTCCATTTAATAGTTCTTTCTGGACTGTGTTCAAGGCCTTGGTGCTGCCCTTGGTGCTGGTGGACCTGACATTGTGACTGTCATGGAATTTACTGGCCAAGCCAAGGGACATTGGCATGGGGCAGTTTACATGACAAGTGCATTGTCCACCATCACTTTCCATCCAAATGATCACGATCAATTTGCCTTTATTTAGTTGGAATGAGTTGCACTAGAACTTTTAGGTTCTTCCACAAGGCTACTTAAACTTCTTGGCTGTCTGCCATCAATGGGTGTGCTATGATCTGGAAAAAGTCCTATTCACTGAAGCACTGAAGGAGCATTGACCTTCCACCTCTTGGTGGGCCCAGACAAGGGCACTGACTAATAGGGACTGTATACCCTGTTGACCCACATGTAGCAACACAGCTGGGCCATTAACACAGACAACATACAAGGGATTAGAACCCAAGTGATATTCCTATCTGTAATCTGGGTCACAATATCTCATCCATTTTATTGTCTATGAGTATAGCCACTCCTTTTATGTTTTTGATACTGTCTGCATGGTTTCCCTTTCTCATCCTTTTACTTTCAATGTGTTTGTGTCTTCAGATCTAAATTATATCTGTTATGGACTTCATAAAGTTGGATCTGCATTTTTATTCATTTGTCAATCTTGGCTTTTGATTGGAATGTTTAACGCATGTATACTTAATGCAATTACCAATAGAGTTTACACCAGCTATTTTGCCATTTGGTTTTGTAATATGTCTATGTCTTTGTTTCTATATGCTTCCACGAATGTCTTCTTTTGTATTATCTAGATATGTCCTATTTTGTCATTTTAGTTTTCTTATCAATTCTTTTACTATAACTTCTCGCCTCCATGGATGATAATTAGCATTTCAGTTGTATCAACCTAGTTTGGAGGAATACTAACTTAAATTCAGTAATATACAAAAACTTTGATCCTTTATAGCTCCATTTTCTTCCCACATCTTTGTGCTATTATCATAAAGTCACATCTCTAGACATTACAAATCCATCTATAATTATTGTTCTATGCAATTGTGTTTTAAATCAGATAGGAGGAGAAAAGAACTGGAAATGATAGTTCATGGCCATGCTCACAGCTCTGCTATTCTTTGTTCTTTTATGTGATGGTCAGTCAGGTGTAGTCATAATGGGAGACACAGGAAAGTCTCAAGAAAACAAAATTTATTGTACTCACAGGCCCTATAAACAGGAGGCATGACACACTACACAGGACCACGTTAGGAATACCATGTTTTGGTCAGGAGACAGAATATAGCAGTGAGGGGAAAGTCTAGGTCAAAGCCTTTATTGGGATTTTCTCAGGAAAGGCAAGACTGGGGAAGGTAAACAGTTTAGGATGAAGTAGTTTGAATAACTCCATTGAATTTTGGTCTATAATGATGGTCTCTTGCTGGCAGTGTCTGGCCCTGGGATAATTAAGGCCTCCTTGAGCTGCACATGCCAGATAGAGGATGTATGGGTCTGGACTGGTTAGTTTGCATATCAAAGACATGCTCCCCTAACCCTTTACTATCTCTAAAAATTGGCTAGTCCCAGGAAGAGCAGTCTCTTTCCAGCCAGAAAGATTCTTACAATGTCAAAACATCATAATAGGACCTCCCATTGTGGCTCAGCAGGTTAGGGACCCAACGTAATATCTGGGAAGATGGGAGTTTGATCCTTGGCCTTGCTCATTGGGTTAAGGATCCAGTGTTTCTGCAAGCTGTGGCATAGGTCACAAATGCAGCTTGGATCTGGTGATCTGATGGCTGTTGTTTTGTTTCGTTTTGTTTTCATGTGTTGTTTACGTACTTTGAGTTGACCATTTGCAGGAATTACTCTGAACTCTATGATAGCCTATATTGAATTTGAGATATTAAATTGGATGCCCTTGGTGAGCTCACAGAGTAACAGGCCTAAGATAATTTTTTATCCTGCATTAGAACATACATAGCTTCTCATCAGTTTCTGCTACAAAGATAAAAAATGGCCAGATTCATAAAGCGGGTCTCCCCTACTCTTGAGTGGGAGCTGGACCCTCCTTACAACACAACTTTCCCCATTTCCTCTTCCTAGGTAATAGGCCTTTACTGGCTTTCCAGAGATAATTGCTTTAGTATTCTAACTTAAATGAGGGACTTGGACAGTGAATATATCAAATAAAGTGGAGAAAATGGTAGGAAGTTTCAAGAAAAGTAAGAGGGGCAAAAAATATTGAGATAATTTAGATTTCAAATTATTCAAATCATTTCTTTTTCCATTTATGTTTAAACCTAGGTATATGTAAAATCTCGAAGCTTTCTATCCATCTATCTATCTATCCATATATCTTGGTCTTGGTATAACCTGGTCTTTCCAAATAGAAAACAAGAAATATTTTTGGAAATGAGTCAATCAAAATCTCAAATTACTGTATTATCTGAATTGAAATGAAAACTTCTTTAGCAAGCCCCATCATGGAATTGCCAATGAAAGCAGCAGAAAGTGCCAAGCTGTTTGAGAGGATCTTGGGCATATTTGGACTTGTTTGGCGTTGGTATTTGTTTCTAATTACTCTGGGAAGTGGTACAATGGAAAATAAATCTGAGAGGAAGTTTGCCAGGACAGCCAAGGGAGCCTCTGGGAACAATCAAAGCAGGCCAAGCTGCTTGGTTCCTGATATACCTTCAGGGCACTCTGTCCTTTCTCTGAGCTATCACTTAACAAGAGAGGGGAACTCTTTTCTTCCACTTCAGATTTTATGTTGGTTTGGATCCACAGATTGTCTTCACCAGCATTTAAAATGCCTCATGTACAAAGCCTGCACGGGTGTGATTGTCACTGAGTTATCTTGCATCTACACAAGGTCAGGGGGAAATTTCTTTAACTTTGGTTAAAGTTCCAAAGCTTGGGTTTGATGAAGGACGTATGCACAATGATTTAAAAGGGATGAAGACCATTTACCATTACATTAGTCATATGGCTGTTGATCCTTTATTTACCTAATAGTGTCATTTAAAGTTGCAAAGGATTTTTAGTTTTGTCCAAAAAAATATACTTTTAAAAAGTTGTAATTATTTTGATATCTATATATTGATAATGTCTGCTGTGTAGCAAAATGAAGTGAATCTGGGTCACGCTTAGTTCAAAATATCAGTCTACCTCTTCCTTACCATGACTCCTTGAACAAGTTATTTAAAAGAATCTCTGTTTTGGAATTCCCTTTGTGGCTCATTGGTTAACAAACCTGACTAGGATCCATCAGAACGAGGGTTCGATCCCTGGATTTGCTCAGTGGGTTAAGGATCTGGTATTGCCATGAGTTGTGGTGTAGGTCACAGACGAGGCTCGGATCCCCTGTTGCTGTGGCTGTGGCTTAGGCAGGCAGCTGCAGCTCTGATTCGACCCCTAGCCTGGGAACCTCCAAATACTGCAGGTGTGGCCCTAAAAAGAAATAAAAAATAAAATAAAGGAATCTCAGTTTTTCTTCTTTTAATGTGTATATTTTAAGGACTAAATGATATTAAATGAAGTCATTTGTGAAAGTATTAGCTTACTTCTGACACAGAGTGGACACTTGATAAAAGTTATTTTGAATATGAATCTAATCTCTGCCACTCTTCTCTCCTCATCTCCATGGATTATCTAAATGGCAGTTGGAAATATTTTTCTATATTATCTTTGTAATCACAGGGTTATTAAATGGACTTATTACCTCCAATTGATATGTTTAGGAAGAACACTTCTTCCTCCCTCCCTATGAAAAGTAAGAAAAATAGAAATGAGCGTATTTCCAATTTATACCAAATTTTGGGAGTTAGGAAAACAAATATTTATTGGTATGTAACTCATGCTGTTGGCACGTGCCTAGACCATTGTAGACTGTTCCGTAAATAGTCTGCTCATGACTGGCACAGTGCTGGGCTCCTTGTGCATCGCTGATGGTGGAGGAACCTCCTTTCTACAAGCTCCCGTCTTTCCATGTGGAAGGATTTACACGAGAGTAAAATTGGTGTTTTATTCCATCCTCTGGTGAGATAACTCTGGTGCTCCCAAAAAAGGTGACTTTGGAAACATGAATTTTGCAAGCATCCTCTAATTATTTCCTTTTCTCTAGATTTTCTTATGGAGAATACACATTCTGTCATGATTTTCCATTCCAGTGTCTGCCCCTGTTGAGGGGGTCTGCAGCCTTCAGCCCTGCCTGTGCCTCAGTGGTAACTCTATTTAATTTGGGAGTCCAACATTAGGAAGCTCATGATTACTGAACACCTAAGCCACATCCCCCAACCATTAGTAATTAAATTGGTATTTGTTTTCCTCCTGCCTAAGTCCCACTTCCATCTCCCAATCATTTCTGAAGTTGGGAGAGGAAAAGATGATTTCATTTATTAGCTTTCTAAAACCCCAGTATGCATTTAATCTACAACTGCTGATGTGCTAGCTTCTATCTGCATAATAGAAGATCTCAATCTGTCACCCTTAATGCGTCCCTCAGTTGTTTCCATATATTCCCAGGATGCTGCCTCGAAATGCCCATACTCTAGATGTAGTTGTGACTTGGTGCCCAATCTTTGTGTTCTTATGTGTTAGCTCCTGTATATATAGAACTGGTGCCTGAAGGCTCATTATTGCCCCTTTATGTCATAGGAGCACTACTTGTTTACTTCAAGAAAAATATCTTCAAATGTGTCTCAAGCTACAGTCCTTGAGCTGCTAACTTGTGGGATTCAGGGTTGCAGTGGGAAGAATGGCTACTTCCTCATTTCTTGCCTCAACTTTTAAAAAATTTAAGTCCCAGAGAACCTCTTCTTGGGTCCAATATCTTACAGAATCTTTCATGTCAAAGAGTTTAATCATTTTTGGACCCCACCCTACTAATTGTAGGGTCTTAAACATAGAACAAGAGTTCTGTTTAGAACAGACATCATAGTACCCCTGACACCTTCTGCTTCCTTAGGCTTAGACTCTGACCACAAACTCCCATCTCCTGTTTTACTTAGAAAACTGAAACTCCTGTGTATATCACTTACTGCTTAGATACTTTGGGTGTGGGTATTAGAATGACGGTTAATGGATGATGTTATGTATGAGCTCCAATTTAGCCTCTGTTAAACCATAGATCATGTGTTTTATTTGCTACTTCTTTTCCCTCTAAAAGCTATTGGATGTTTACTACTATTATAGAGGACAGGCTGTATATGTCTATATCTGTATAGCCTGATATATATATTTGATTCATGGATACAAAGAACAATATTATGTCAGTAATTTGATTTTCTGAATTTACAATTTCTTAGCCAAGTGAATTTCTGTGAAAATTATCCTGTAAAAATAATAATATTTATTTAATCAGTAGGTAGGTAGAGAGCCATGAAACACGTTCTTGCTCTCCTAGTTAGGTGCAGGTGTTTGGAGACAGCCCAAGATTCAGATTTTGCAATCCAAAAAGAACCAGAGACCTAAAATTGCCTCTTCTTTTTTTCCCCTTTGGCTGACTTCCTTTAATTAATGGAATTGGTCTCTCATGAGCCTGAGTGCTTGCTTTAAGATGGGGTATGTATGCACACAGGACTAAGTGTGAGAGACATGAGCAGAGCAGTGAAGAGATAGCATGACCTAAATGTCTGGAAAGTAGTTTCTAATCCTTGAATTTCTCATTGCTATGAAAAATAGCTAAAATGGTCATTATGGATTAGCCCTACCTCAATCCTTGGCTACATACCAATAAAGTAGCTTTAAAGCAAAATGAAAAAGGCTAGAGAGAAAAAAATCTCATCCTAAAGTATGCCCACAGTTTTCAGTAGTTAAAGTGATAACTATAAGTACTCTTTAGCAATTGTTTGCATATTTTATAGTGGTAATATGCTGAAAAATAAAATTTATATCCATGGATAAAGATGCAACTTCATGAGTCTAACATTTATTCATGTATTTAGCCTTCTCTCTCTCTCTGGCCTGGAATTTCAGTGGGGACAGTGAAAAGCTTATAGAAATGGACATCAGAATACCTCGGGTAATCAAAAGGGAAGACAGGGCAAGCACTAGTTGATAAGTAAGGTTTTGAGGTGATTCTCCAGTAAGGTGTCATAAACCAAGTTAAAAGTATACCAACACAATTGGTTTTGTCACAGCTGGTGTTTGAGCTAGTAAATATTAATTAAGCCCCATTATAAGCAAGATATTCTACTTAGTACTACCACAGATACAAATAGGTTAAAATGCAGTTAATGCCTAAAAAGAAAAGATAAACATGTAAGTTGTATTATACCATAGATACATAAGAATTGTTTCAAAGCAACACATTAGTAATTGACAAATACAGTAAGAATAGCAAGTGTTTAAGAGGAGATATAAGGAAAAAAAGACACCACTGCCCTCTATAGTGAGTTAAGACAATTCTGATAAGATCCAACAATATTTGGTGTGTACTATTTTTCAGGCAATGAATGTTCTAAGGACTTTACATGTGTTGAATAATTATCCATATGATAACCCTATCTGGTGGAAGCAATTACTATCATTCCATTTTGCACTTGAGGAAATTGAAGCTAGAGAGGTTGAATAATTTGCTTAAGGCAATGGAGGAGACAGAATTTGAACTCTGCTGCCTACTTTCATATACCATGTCCTTAATTACTGCTCAGGATTTTGATGGCTGATCCTTCAAATTCATGTGAGCTGGATACACATAAGCAGTTTGCTTTTAAAACAGTTTTGAATACGAAATGCATAGGATAAACCGTACTTTATCTAAATTAGTTTTAAATATACATTTCTTTTAAAATCAATGGCCAGCCAAGGTCACCTGGTTATTCGTGACTATTGCCTCATTTGTTTTTTCTTTCCTATAGTTAAGAGCTATTGGGGTAAAAAAAACACTTGGGTAATCTCCTGGAGTTGGGTGGTGAGATTTTAGGAACATCTCAATGACAAAGACAATCACTACATTGTTACACTTGAGACAAGAAAGAACATACTGCTTTTCCTGAGGTGGAGGGGAAGAAAATGAACAGAAAAAGGTCAGTGATTAGCAAGAGCAGTTACCAGAAAGATGAGGGGTTGGGAGGATAGATGAAGTACTGGCTAGAGAAGGGACCAAGAAAGGACCCCTAAGTCCCATTCTTATCAAGAAAATTTTGGGAAGAAGCATATCTGAAAGATGAATTTTAAAATTTGAGCTATGCCACAGCCTTCTAATCTTCTTTAGTCTTTAATAAAACCTCCATTGCTCATAATGATCAGTGTATAATTTTTTTTCTAAAGGTAGTATGTTTTAATTTTTTTGAAATCAGTAAAAGATGTGAGTTCACAATTTGGTTGACCCAGTGAGACATTGAGACAGTGCATGTGGAAGCAGACAAAAGATAAAGGCAGAAGGGGATCGTGGGAATGTTTACACTCCCTCAATCTGTGGAGCTGTGTGTTACAAGCAGCTTTAATTTCGAGCCAGCCTTACTACCATTGCAACTGTGGTGTTTTAACCCAAATTTGTTTCTTTCTTGTAGCACTAGTCAAAACCTCTGCTTTAGCGTGGTTCTGAGAGAACTACTACCAGAGTGGTTCTGATTTTGTAGCAAGTTCCTTAAAAGTTGAAGTGATAACTTTCATATCTCACTTCTTTCTCTTTCACAAAATGTCTTCCCCAATTCTATTCAGAATTGCTGAGTATCTCTTCAAGCTCCATTAGCATCGCTCTTCCTTTTAAGTTGTGTATCTTCTTTCTTCTCACCCAACAGAAGGGAGTCCTAGGCAGCTTCGTCTATTTCTTTCACATATTAAGAGCAAATACAGTCAATAAGAAAAATCCTGTTTTGGGGTCAGGGGTTTAGATTCAGGTTCTGGCTTCAGTTTCTGCATCTACGAAGTAGTGATCTGAACACTGTACTGGTGAGAATTAAACAAAATAAAGCAGGTAGCGCTTTGTAAACTATCTATGTCTATAGAAATTTAAGTGTGATCCTAAAAGAAAAAGATAAAAAATATTTTAGGCAAAACATTTTCTGGATTGAACAAAGTAACCCATCTATTTTCTCTCTTGAAACTTTTGTCATTGGAAAATGGATAGTGGGGGAAATTTTAGGTCTTTCACGAGTGAATTAATCTGGTGTGCAAACTTTCACCCTTCTTGGGTGAAAAGCGTCAGAACCTTTAAATTTTTACTGAAATGACTGAAGGTAAGTTGCCAAGTGGGGTGATGTGGAGTTCCGGAAAAGCACAGGAAAACACAGAAGAAAGTAATTGATATTTGTTAGAGTTAACTGTTCACAGTAATTTTTGACTCGTTCTTTATTCTTTGCACAATAAGATGTGATTTTATTTAAATGGGTGTGAACATATTTATTTGGAAAAAATATGTTCTATTTATAAGAATCTATGTGTCAGGAAATATTTATCTTTTTGGAAATTGGGTGTTAATAGCTATTGTTAAGCATAAAAATATTAGTGCATGTGATAGAATTAATCTGATTTATGTATCTGCGCAATCCTTTGAAATCCAAAGAATTTCAAAAAGAAATCTTTCTTTCCTCATTTAGGCATCTTCTGACATCTTCAACCACTCTGTGAAATCTTCTGTAATATGCTGTGAGTAAAGCGATCTTCCACCTTTTGGCGGGAGAATAGCTTCTGCTTTTGACACATACACGCATCATCACACGTGCCAGTTTTACACCAAGTGGATAAATGTCGCATATCTTAAAGTAAATGCCCAAACAACTTTCAATTATGTATTGTCTTTCTTCATGAAAGGCTTTTTTTTTTTTTTATTAGAGGCACAATTTCATAGATGCTTCCATAGCACCTTTTAAAGTTTTCAGAATATGTAAACGGAGTAGATGTAATGATCATGTGAACAAATATTCAGTAGCTTGGAGTATGAATAGTGTACTTGTCAGGATGCAAGAGGTATAGAAACATTCTTCCTAACTAGTGAATTTGCAGTTGAGGAGTAAGAATGTTGAAGGGAGGTGGCAAAATCTGATGAGTGATTTAAATAACGTGTTCTTAAAAAAATTTTTTTTCGCTTTGTAGAGATGTGAAAACAAGGTTTCCCTTCTCTAGGCATAAAAGGGAAAATATTTAGACACATGGGTTGCAAAAGCCACTTAAACTCAAGGTACTTGCTCAGAGTCATGTTCAGAATCTCCCTGGCATTGTAAGATCTTGGAAAACTCAGAGTGTACTCTTCTGATTAGACCTGGGATGGTGTCCCAGTGGCCTGTCATCCTTCCCCCTACCTGGCTGAGGCACCCTCTCTGTACAGTATGTGCAGTACCATTTGGCTGCTGCTTCCTTGCTAACTGGAGTCAGCTGTGCATGTGGGCTGGTCTCGGAGCCTGGGCCCAGGGAACGCTGTCTGAGCGGAGTTTTCCACTCAATGTTTGGTTTGGCCTGGTCTGTGCGATGTCTTGCCAGATCTGCAAACTCCTGTCAGGAGTCACTCCTCCTTGGATGGGAAAATATTCCTCATGCCATTGTTAGAGAACTCTGATCTTTCACTAGAAACCTGGTGGGAGGTGTTGGCCCAATCGAGGTATCAAGAAGCCAGGATTTTCCCCTCTGAAGAACGTGTTTACAGTCGGTGGTATTTGTATGAGCAAAAGTATTTAGGGTTGTGGAGTTGGCCAGGTTCACCCATTTAAAAAATGAGAAACTCATAACTGTAGCACTGAAAAGCCCTCCACTTAAAACTAATGGAGGCAATGACTATTGCCATTCAGCAGCCAAATTAAAACAGAAGGAATGGTACAGGATGTTAACTTAGAATTTTGTGTTTGGGTCTATAGCCTTAGAGCATTAGCAAAGTGTTCTTCTATAAAGTGAGCATGACACATGGGTACATACAGCTGTGCCAAGGGTGTGACGGTCTTGGCACTGACATAGGGCCTCTCTCCACTCAGCCCTCCCTCACACCTGTGAAGATGGATTGCTTTTTATATTCTATTCCTGTGCCCAGAACTCTCATTCTTTTGATGCAGTGTGTGCATAGCAAATGAAGTTTATAATTTTAACCAATAGATATTGGTAACCTTTTATCTGACATTGTGCTGGACATGTAACTTATTATAGTTTAAAGAAAGTACACAGATCGTGTGTAAAGCTCAAAAAACTGCACTAAGTGAGCACATGTGTATTACTACTACCCATGTTAAGAAACAGAACAGTTGTTCATATCCCAGAAACCCCTCTTGTGACCCTCACACAGTCACTACCCACTCTTCTTCTCCATGAATAATCTTCACTTATACTTTTGAGGTTTATATTTATAGGATCATACAGTATGATGATTTTTGGGAGGCCTGGTTTTATTCAAAATTAAATTTCTGGAAAGCATCTATTTTATTGTAAGTAACAGTAGTTTATCATTTGTCATCATAGATAGCCTTCCATTGTATGTATATAGCAAAATTATTGACCCATTCAACTCTAAATAGATGTTTGGGTTATTCCCAGTTTTTAGCTATGATCATGTCTGTATAGTTTTTTAATAAACACAGATGTGCATTTCTGTTAACTAGCAAACTAAAAGAATTTCTGGGTCACACGATAACGTGTTTTTTCAGTTGCAGAGGATATTAGTAAAAAGTTTCCCAAAGTAGTTGTATCACTGTATGCTAATCAGGAATATATGAGAATCCTTTTCTCTAGGTCCTTACCAACACTTACTACTGTCATTCTTCCTAATTTGAGCCATTCATAGCTGCAGAGTATTTCCCTAAAGACTAATGTGCTTGTGCACATTTTCCTATGTTTAGTGGTCATTTGTATGTACCCGCCATCTTCTTTTTAATGATTTTTCAAGTTTTTTTATGGGCTTATATTTTTCTTATTAATTAAAAGTGCTCTTTATTTGGAATCATTTCCTTTGTTAATCATATTTTCTCCCACTCTGTGCATTTCTATTATCATAATTTTGTCGTTTGATGAAGAGATGATTGTGTGTGCTGTAACATAGCAGCACTACCTCTTTCTTATGATCAGGGCTAATTTTTCCCCTTAAGAGGGTGATTCTTCTTGCCTGCTTGTCCCTAGTGGTGCTATAGCATGGCGTTCAAAGGGACAATTGTTTTGTTCTGTGGTTAAAGTATACTCTCTTTAAAGATCAGGACCTCTAACCCTACAGATCTCCAAGCTTTGGAGATGGGAATTCCAAAGTCAGTGGGTCATGGGGCATGATGATAAGCAGGCCATCACATGCCCTGGTTCCCATGTTCATGTATTTTTCTTAGTAAGTGCAGATTATCATTTACTCTTCTTGAGTTCAGTATATATACTGCTTCACAGAGGATGGAATTCTATCCTCATGGTTGATTGCTTCTAACCTGGCACATCAGTTGTGACTTTCAGCAACAATAGCATCTTTTTTGGTGGTATAATATGTAATCGCACCGGTGGATCCAACCTTTCCGTTTTCCAGGCCCACTTTTGTACCTCTTTTGATATAGAAAGATGGGTCATTTGGTCATCTGGTCTGATGGGGTATTATGTGGGTCCCATGTGGTGGAGCAAATACTCTGTATACATTTAGATAATGGTGCTAGCTGAAGCTTCAAGTGCAGGAAAATGAACCCATATCTAGAATATGTAGCTATTTCTCTTAAATTGTCTTACTTTTTAGGAAGTAAGAGGCCCATTTGGTAAGCTTGGCCCCATAGAGTAGAATTGGGCAGAATTCCTTGAAGAATAGTGCTGTATTGGGGCTCAACCTTGGCCGCTCTTGTTGTCAGGTTATGTATTCAGTGGCAGCAGTAGGTAAATCAGCCAGTCAGTGGGAGCTCACACTGTTGGGCCCATGTATAGCCTCCATGTCTTTCACCGTGGCCACTTCCTTCATGTGCCTGTTGTAGTTCTGTGGTTATCACTAGTGCTGGTTGAAGTCAACAGACTAGGTCATTCTTTTCTCTTTGGTTGTTTAGTGCTTCTCCTGTAGTGGATGCTCCTCTTTGATATGATTTAACATGTGACCCAAAGATCTTCACACTTTGTGCTCACACCCATGTGTACATCTGCATGTCTCTACACCAGACCTCCATGTCTCTTTCTTCCAGTCTTTCTACTTTTAGGCCCCAACCAAGCAGGCTCTTCTCCACCAATGGATTTGTATATGTTCTAACCTGAGTCAGCTTCACACAAAGAGGATGGCTTGTTGCTCTGCCCAAATTTCCAACCATTGGGAGGGTTTTTCCTTGCACTAGCCTTTAAGGACACTTCTGCATGAGACTGTTGTGAAATTATTGTTCATTTGTGTCTTGCTGTATATACGAGCCGATTCATACATAAAGTTTGCTTAGGTCTTTTCCTTCTCTATCAGAGGGTAATGAGAAATCCTATGTGGTCATAGGTCTGAGCTAAAGGAAGTGCACTGGAACAGTATTGGTGAGAGACATTGGAATCTGGGCTGTGTCTTATACAGCTTATTTATGTAATCTTGTCCTGCTAGTGCTGGATCCAGGATATATCATTTCCTTCTCAAGATGCGCTTTTTCTGGGTCTGCTTGTCTTTATGACTTATTGGGTTTGACAGAGCCCAGCGTATGGTATGCATTTCCAGATACATGGTAACTTAGTATCCCATGGTCAGGTATTTAGTCTCCACCGGAGATCAATAAAATTCCAGGAATATTTCCCCCCCCCAGTGGTGTATAGTTCCATGGCAGATGATACAGCTCTGCTCCAGAAAAATCAGAGGACTGCACTCTAGGGCTTGCCCTGAGCTCCATGTTTCACATGGTGTCTTTTCCCAACATTGATACTTGTAATAATGTAGCATCTATTGAATCAGAGCTGCTTACTCCACAGCCTAAACCTGGTGCAGAGTTTTTTGTGATCTAACTCCTAAATCCTGGGCCTGGTTCTTATCTTTCTTTGCCATTTGCCTGAAGAAGATGAGACATTCTTTTTGAACTACCAAAGAGGTCTGATGTTTTTCACACTTATCTTTCAGTTGCCTGTTCATCCCTTGCAGGTTTTCGTTATTATTTTCTAGGGGTTTCCGTGACATGCAGCAATAGCCATCGAATCTCATTGTCTTTATGTCTACTATTTTATGTGTTACTTCTCAAAACCCTGATATTTACATTAGTCAGTGCATTCTCCTCCACTGGCACACTATCCCAGTGATCAGTTTTAATGATCTGTTATAGTTTTAACTATTGAACCAGCACCTATGTCTGTGGCATTCTTTGCTACTTTCAGCCATGGAGTCTTCAATTCCTGTTGAGTAGCAAGTCATTCAGTTCTAACACCTAATCTTATTGCTTATTTATAGGAGTGTCCTGGTACCAGTTGTTGCAGGTTGGTATAAATGGGTGCCAAGATGGAGATAGGCACATAGGTTATTTATTAATGGTGAACATCTTTGAAAGAGAGGGTGATTTACAGAGGGAGAAGTCAAACTGCAACATAGGTCTGACAAAGACTTGGCCAAGCCCAAAGGCTCCTGTGAGTAAATTCATCTCATCAAAATTGCCCCTGGATGATTATCCATTATTGGATATGGATTGCAGGCGGAGAGCATGCTGTTGAGCAAGATGGCTCCTTGTCAGTGAGGAAAATTCTGAAGGGGTTGTGATAGGGAGCTATCTTCTGATGGTACTGCGTGGATGGGGCAATAAGATTTTCATTAACATGGGTCTTAATGGCTCATCTCTTGTTTACCACACCATTTTTATAAATAATACTACTTAAAAATTTTTCATTTTTGAGTTTTTGATTGTATATAGAAACACAATTGATTTTTAAATATGTTCTTTATATCCAGAAACCCTGCAAAACTTGCTTGTTTATTCTAACAGTTTTTATGTAGATTCTTCTGGGTTTTCTATTATATATTTCAAGTGCACAGAAATATTTATGAAAATTAACTATGTACTGAGCCATTTTATGTGTCAATACATTTCAACAGATTGGAATCATACAATTTTTGTTCTCTGGTGACAATCAAATTAACCTGTAAAACAATAAAACATTCCTAAGTGTCTAGAAATTAAGGAATACATTTACAGATAACATATGAATCAATTTAAAAGTCAAGATGTAAATTAGAAAATATTTTGAAGTGAATTATAGTAAAAATAATAAATAATAAAACATGTGGAAAAAGCTAAAGAGGCAAATTTATAGCCCTAATTGCATCAATTAGAAAGAAAAGTGTTGTGTGTTGGTCTCAGCTTATCAATAATCAGTGTTGTGGTTGGACCAGCTCTTATAGCTCTTATTATAATTGCAAGATCCTTCTCAGCAATAACTGTCAAGAAACTTTGAAAAAATAAAGGTTTCTTACTTAGAAGACATGGAAACTATATAGCACACCTGCGGCCACACAGTGAGGTCAAGCATAGAGAGAGACCACAGATGGTCTGGGTTTCTGATTTTATTGGGGTTGAGGGTGGGGGTCTAGCATTTCATGGGTTCACTCTTTATTGATGAATTTAAAACTTAAGATCCAAAATTTTGAGAGCTGGAAGTGAAAAAAACCAAGTAGCCCAGATGATCAGTTATTGTAATCAACCAAGATCTCTAAAACAAAGGAGCCTCAGTGTGGGGAGACATCCTGGCTCTATCTAGAGTATGCATGGCAATGTGTTTTTTGAGATAGTGGTCTTTGAAGTGAATGCCTTTTTGAAATGAATGCCTCTGCAATCAAAGCTTAAGTCAGGCACTTGCATTTGGAAAAAACCAACCAACCAACAAAGAACAATTATCAGGGCTTACACTACAGAGGCCAAAATCAATGATCTGTATATCCATCTCAGCAAATTATAAATAGGATAGGAAGCCCAGAAATAAACCCATGTGCCTATGGTCAGCTAATCTACAAAAAGGAGATAAGACTATACATACAATGGAGAAAAGACAATCTCTTCAATAAGTGGTGTTGGGAAAACTGGACAGCTGCATGTAAAAGAATGAAATTAGGATACTCTCTAATATCATACACAAAAATAAACTTAAAGATGTAAATGCAAGACTGGATACTATAAAACTCTTAGAGGAAAACATAGGCCAAACACTTTCTGACATAAACTGCAGCAGTATCTTCTCAGATCTGCCTCCTAGAGTAAAGAAAATAAAAACAAAAATTAAAAAAATGGGACCTAATTAAACTTAAAAATTTTTGTACAGCAAAGGAAACTGTAAACAAAAAGAAATGACAACCCACAGAATGGGAGAAAATATTTGCAAATGAAGTGACTGACAAGGGATTAATCTCTAAAATATACAAACACTTCCTGCAGCTCAATATCAGAAATACAAACAACCCCATCAAAAAATGGGCAGATCTAAATAGACATTTCTCCAAAGAAGACAGATGGCCAAAAAACATGAAAAGATGCTCAACATCACTAATTATTAGAGAAATGCAAATCATTTAAAAAAATTTTTTTTCCTCTGTGCAGCATGGTGACCCAGTTACACATACATGTATACATTCTTTTTTCTCCTGTTACCATGCTCCCGTCGTCGTTACCATTCTCCGTGGTAACTAGACATAGTTTTCAGTGCTGCACAGCAGGATCTCATTGCTAATCCATTCCCAAGGCAATAGTTTGCATCCATTAACCCTAAGCTCCCAATCCCTCCCACTCCTTCCTCTCCCCCCAGGCAACCACAAGTCTGTTCTCCAAGTCCATGATTTTCTTTTCTGTGGAAAGGTTCATTTGTGCTGTATATTAGATACCAGATGTAAGTGATAGCAAATCTACCTTGAGGTACCACCTTATGGCAGCTAAATGATCATCATCAAAAAGTCTACAAAGGGTAAATGGTAGTTAGGCTGCCTCTTAGTCCTGCCCTTCTTATAGCCTAACAATTATCTGGAAGGGAAAATTACCACAGCATACTTCCACTTCTCTCCAGTATATTGATTATTCAAATTTTTTATCTTTAAATACATACATTTTTAAAAAATTTTCTCCAACTTTTTAAATTGTTTCAGATTAAGCCTTTGAAAATATCTCTGCTGTAAACCACTCCACCTATGCCAGGAGCAGGAAAGCTAGAGGCTTTTTCAATGAGAGTAATGTATTACTTTTATTGTTGTGTTCCCAAAGCCTTCCACGATCCTCCCATACATAAAGGTGCTTAGAAATTTTTTCAGGGAATGAGAAATATGTAAGAGAAGAAAACAATCCCATATTCAGGGGATATTTTCTATCTCATGAAGTAGCTAGGACTTAGTAAAAATTTCTTAAATGCTTAAATTCTAACATATTTAATAGAATCTTTCTTTACATCTTGAATTATCTTTTATCTCCCCCCCCATAAAACATTTGGAACCTGTTTTGCAATTTATCTCTTATCTTATATTGTCTTAATAGTGTATTTGATGTTGTAAGCTGGGAAATATATTTGTCATCTTAGCATAAAGTAAGCTCTAGAAAACAGGCTCTATTATATTTCTGCTGCATTCTTCAAAATATCCCAAGTGATGCTCAATACATTGATGGCATGTGATAATTCCTTCTTTAAAATATAAGGTCATCAAAACTAAAGTCATGCAAACTCTTGCCTTTGGAACGGATTAGCAATGAGATCCTGCTCTGTAGCATTGGGAACTATGTCTAGTCATTTATGATGGAGCATGATAATGGGAGAAAAAAAAATGCATGTGTAACTGGGTCACCATGTGTACAGTAGAAAAAATAAAAGAAAAAAATACCCTAAAGTGCTATATTCTGAGCTTGAGGGATTCAAACAACATGTTTTTCAGTGCATATTTTTTAAAATTAAAAAATTATGGATGTCCTTATTTTTGATGTGCAGTAGATTTTGATGTGTGGTTTTCAGTAGGTTCAAAGCACTATGTTTTGAGGAAGTGTCCCAATGGCCTACTGAGAAGAGCGCATAATCATTGTGGTTAAAAAGTAAGGAGATTTGTTGGGAGTTCCTGTTGTGGCACAGTTGAAACGAATCTGACAAGGAACCATGAGGTCACAGTTTCAGTCCCTGGCCTCACTCATTGGGTTAAGGATCTGGCATTGCTGTGAGCTGTGGTATAGGTTGCAGATGTGGCTAGGATCCTGCATTGCTATGGCTGTGGTGTAGGCTGGAAGCTGTAGCTCCAATTTGACCCCTGGCCTGGGAACCTCCATATGCTGTGGGTGTGGCCCTAACAAGCCAAAAAAAAAAAAAAAGTTAGGGGATCTGTTTATTTAATGCTTAACCTATGGCAGATACTATAGTTTATTTTAATAGTTTTATTTAGATTGTCTCACTTAATCTTCATGATAACCCAATTGAAATATACTGTTGTTATCCCAATTTTTAGAGGAAACTGAGGCAAAGAAAGGTTAAGTCACTTTCCCAAGGTTATAGAGCTGGCAATTAGAGGAATTAGATTAATGATTGTGGTAGCTTATGGCCCTAAAATATGTCACACTATTCTACTCTCCATTTCAAATTCTTCAGTCCCTGGTCCTGGTAATGAAGGAGAAGTGGAGAGAAATGCATAATTCAATTTATTGTCTCATTGCCCTCAGCACAACAACACACAGAAGAAGGGAAGAAATTTTTTTTTGAAAAATTTTATTTCATCTTAAGTATATATAATTATCTGTAGGAAAGATATTTTACAGTAAGCATGAGAAATTGGTTCCATAGTTTGTTTATTTCATATTCTGGGCTTTCTTGTTTTTAAGTTTTTCACTGGAAAAATTTGCTATACTCAAAAAATATATACACAATTTTAAAAGTATTACATGGGAGAAAAATGTTCTGTGAGGACAGACTGAAACATGAAGCTTCTTCAGTTGGGAAGAATAAATGCTAAGTGGATGTTCTCAACATCTAGAAAATCATGGAGGTTGCTTTTTGGACGATAAAAACCAGAATATATGAAAGAATAATGCTTGTAGTATCTGAACTTTTTTTGGGGGGGGATTAAGGAATTCATTAGGAAGAATTGAGAAACAGCCAAATGGAGGTGACAGAGAAGTTCATTTTTACAGAAATTCAAAATTGGAAAAATGAAGATTGTGATGGGTTCTTTTTTCTTGGATTGGTTATGAGAAGAGAGGAGAGAGTGAAGGGCATCTCTCTTTTGGAATTATGGAGGTTAATAATGTCCTGAGGATATCTGGGAACTTAATCAGAAAGAAAGTTATCAGGCACATAATTTGGGTGTTGCAACTGGAAGAAGTTTTGCGTGTGTGTGCGCGTGTGCACATGCACGCATGCTCCAAACAGGGCAAAGCATATCTTCATGCTACTTCTGGCAATAAATTCTAGGGATTTCAGGAGCATAGGTTGTAAGAGAAGATTAAGTGTTGGTCTGCTTAAGTTGGGATAACACTGGCATTTAATTAAATCAAGTGATAGTCCCTAGCAGATTAGGGTGGTAAAGAGGAATAGAAAACCATACTAGGGAGTTATTGAATCTTTTAACTTTCTTTTATCTTGTATCTGAAGATGGGTGCAAATTTTGTAAATGATTATATGTCAAAAAGAAGTTTTGGAATTTCACTTCAATGCAATTTGCTGACAGACACACATTTGTATTCAACAAAACTCTTGGAATGCCTACCAGTAGGAAGAGAACAAAAATGCTGTTCTCCATTATACAGCTTCTGTTATGACACTCTCCAGAATAGTTTTTAACTCTGTCATAGGGAATCATTTTAAATTTTGAATTTGGCTCATGTGAATCTAGGTTAATCTTATCCAATTTTTTTTTCATTTGACACAGTTATAGTAAGATTCAATAGTGATTATCAAAATAAGAGTAACTTAAAAAGTTAGGAGGTGATTTCCTTCCCAATGTAAAAAATTTTAGGTAAATAGTTAGGTCATGCTTGCTTTGCTTCACGAAGATTTACTCAAAGCTTCTTCTAGCTTATTGTTTTTCTGTGATATCCTCCCTTTCCAAGGTCACCTCATGGTTCAAAATAGCTTCTTTTCCTTTAGCCATCATGTTCACATTCTATCTAACAAAAAAGAGAGAAGGACAGAGAAGAAATGAGAGAAGACCATATACCAGCAACCTTTTAAGGAAAGTTTTTGGAAAGTGCTTTAAGAAACTACTGCTTTATATATTGTTGACCTGAAGAACCAGGTCACTTGGCTACATCTATTTGTAAAGCAATCTTTGTTTCGGGTGGTCAAATGCCCATTAAAAAATGTTTTCTTCAACTCTGAGAGAAGGACAGAGTAATTTTTGGAGAAGAGTTAGCATTCTTAGGCATGGAGTGTTTATAGACTCACAAATATTCTGGTTGACCTTTTGTAGGTGAATTTATGTTTTAATTGCCTATTTGCCCAACTACTGAACATAGTAATCTGGGCTGAATACAGAGGGAATTTACATGCCTTGATATTTAACACAGCCTAAGATAATAGCTGCTTAAAATCAATACTTTCACCATGAGTTACAGTTAAGGGTAAGTAAAAAGTTGTTCTCTGTCACTCTGGCCTCCCAATTTTGTCAAGTCCAGGAAGTCCAGGATGATTTTTGTCACTTAACAATTTTTCAGATGTTCTCTGCAGCCATTGGAATTGATTTTCTTAAGATTCCCTGGGAAACTAATGAAGGACAATGCTTTTTGTTTTTTTCCTGCTTGGTTTCTTTAAGGTGGATATTTGACCACCATCATAATTACTTGCTATGTTAGGCACTTTATACCCATTATATCTTTTAATACTTTCAACAGTCCTGTAAGGTAGGTATTTGTGTCCTTGTTAGAGTTGTGCACACCTATGTCTAGAGATTTGAAGAATTTACTCCAAAGCTCAAGAGCGGTAGCGGAGTTGGGATCCAAATTCAACTCAAAATCTGTGTTTTTAATCACGATGCGGTATTTAGTCTTTTGACCTCTTTTCTTAAAATAAACTTTAGTTTAAAAAGAGAAATAGGAGTTCCCGTCGTGGCGCAGTGGTTAACGAATTTGACTAGGAACCGTGAGGTTACGGGTTCGATCCCTGGCCTTGCTCAGTGGGTTAAGGATCTGGCATTGCTGTGAGCTGTGGTGTAGGTTGCAGATGCGGCTCCGATCCCAAGTTGCTGTGGCTCTGGTGTAGGCCGGCGGCTACAGCTCCGATTCGACCCTGGGCCTAGGAACCTCCATATGCCACGGGAGCAGCCCTAGAAAAGGCAAAAAACCAAAAAGCCAAAAAAAAAAAGAGAGAGAGAGAGAGAAATTGAGTTTTCCATTAGAGATAAATATGTATTTTTACTTGAAATATTATACTACTGCCTACAGATACACACACCACACATACACACATACAAACACAATATGTGTCATGACAGTATAAGATGTTTTTTTCTGGGCATCTGAATTATTTTCAAAATTGTCTTTTGGATGTATTTATAAGGTAAGATTTATAAGTTTCAGAGATGAAAACTTTTAGATCTTCAGTTATTACCCATGGATTTTGGGGCTTTGTGAAAATACACAGTTCAGAAAATTTCTGCAAGTCCAGCAGAAATCAGCTTTATGGGGATAGACTGGGTAGAAAAATTAATGGAGAGTATAAAGCCACTGCAGACTCCTTGGATTACTAGTGGATTTGAAAATGAACAGGTATTTGCATGAATAGTAGTTTGACTGCTTATTAAACTTTGTTCTCTTCTCTGGTCACATTACATGATGTAACACGATGAATCAGAAATTGGATCTGTATGGGGAGATGTGGATGACCACAATTCCCTCCTAGCCACTGCTTCTGCAGATGAGATATTCCAGCATTCTCTGGAATCATTCTAGAAATCAACCAGAACTTAAGCTTTGTTAGGGAAGTTTGCTAAAATGCTCTTGAATAGCACAAATAGTGCCGACCTGAGGGGCTTGTTCCAGAGACTTCTACTCCTGATCTCCATGTAACTTGTGGATTGAACCCTTGGTTTTACAGTTCTGCTTACTGTCCTCACTTGAAAAATGTAGTGTTATCTCCAAGATGTTAGTGTTTTTTTCTCAGGGGCGTCATTATCTTAGGATCTACTCTCTGTAAGCTTCTAAGAACTGGTCTGTATCCATGTTGTCTGTTTTATTTCAGCCTGCATTTAGGAAGCAGAACTGATCTAGGTTGATGGGCTTTACTCACTGATATGTGCACTCTCCCTACTCTTATAATGCATGGTAGTTTAAAAATGTCTGGCTTTATTAGATGTCGCAGTTTTTGATTAACCATAAAGTACATTTCTCTTACTGTAGTTTTTGGACCACTAGCGTCAGAATCACCCAAGGTGCTGATTAAAAAGGTAGGATCTTAGGACCCACTCAAAACTTATGAATCAGAATGTGTAGGAGTAAGGCTCAAAAATTTGTATTTTAAATAAGTTTCCCAGGTAGTTGGATGTTCACTAAAGTTTTACTACCTAGTGTTTTATTATGTGAGATGCTTAGAATTGACTTTCTTCCTTTTTATTTTTTATAATTTTTTCCCCCTTTCCTCCTTATTGCTGTCTTTTCTGTTTCCAAATGTAACAGAAATTTTTGGAAAAATCTATGACTCATAGGGAATTTCAGGTGCTATTTTACAGGTATTTATTGATATTCAGTAGCTATTGGATCTGGAGACTATCATATATATTGAGGATTCTTAAATGATTTGAAACTCAGGGCACTGCCAGGTTTCTCCTGGTCTAAGGATATTCCCTTTTAGACTTCCTTGGCTTCAGCATTTCATTCCTCTTAGATATTAAAAAATAAATGTCATGTCTTTGGGTTATATGGTGGCTTTAACATTTGTTCAGTTATAGCGTACATGGCTGGCATAAGGTTTTAAAAATATTTAATACCACGAAATATAAAAAGTGTAAAATAATTAAATTCACAATACTTTATATTAAATACTCTCCACTTTAGTAAAGAATCCAATTCTTGGATTATAACCTTTTGATGGTATAATGCTTTATTTAGATTCTTATGTTTTGAGATTCAAACGTGAGAAAGGGGAAAATGTAGTTGTTGTCAATAAGTTTCTGTTATGATACGTCAGTGTTACCTAGGAAAGAAGAAAGGTGCAGGGAATATTCATACTTTTTCACAGCTCAAGAACAGCCTGAGCACATTGATTTCCATGCCTAGGTTTAACAAAAGTAATCGCAGTGTGTTGGCTGCATCTGACATAATAGCGTAGTTGTTTCCATGAGATAGTTGCCATGGTATTGGCCTTCACAATCAGTAGATCACTTTTCCCAGGCTGGGATCATTGGCTCTGGGATCATTTGAGTATATGATCAAAGATGGCACAATCAGAGTGAATCTCAGAGCTTTCTGGAACCTACTGGAAACATGGCTCCTTTTTCTGCTATTCCTGTGAAGATGTGAGATGAGGCTGCTGTAGCTATCTTGTCTCCAGATGAGCTGGATAATGCAGACATCCAGAGAAGATAATCCAGAAGGTGGAGAAAGAGAAACCAGTTTGGGGTGATATTATATAAATCTCTGTATCAAAAATCACTTGAAGATAAGTGTATGCCTGACGTTTCCAGTGGTATGAGCCAATACATTCCCTTTTATTGTTCAAGCCAGGTTGTTTTTGTGTGTGTACATTTTCTTGGCAGCTGAAACACTCCTAACTCATTTATCATCTAACAAAGCTCATCACACTTCATTACTATCGCTTGTATAAGATCTGACTTCTGTGCTAGACTATAACCTCCACGAGGGCAGGGCCATGTCTCTCTTGCAAACTATTGTGTTCCTATTCCCTTCCATAATTTAAGCACAGAGTAGGCATGCAATAAACATTTTTGAATGTGAATTGACAAATATTATATTAGTTTCATGTGTACAACATAATGATTCAACATTTATGTATATTGTGAAATGATCAGCACCATGAGTTTAGTTACCATCTGTTACTGTACAAAATTAATACATTATTATTCTGTATTCCACATGCTGTACATTATATCCAGGCATATTTATTTTATAACTGGTGGAAGTTTTAATCTCTATATCCCCGTCAACTATTTTGCCCCCAATCAATATCCCTCTTCTGTGGCAACCACCAATCTATTTTATGTGTCTGTGAGCCCTAGTTTTGTTTTGTTTCATTTGTTTTGTTTTTTAGATTCCACACATAGTGAAATTATATGATATTTGCCATTTTTGTTTGACTTATTTCACTTGGCATTAATGCCTTCAAGGTCTACCCATGTCGTTGAAAATGGAAAGATGTCTTTCTTTTTTATGGCTAAGTAGTACCCCATTGTGTGTATGTGTTTTTTTTTCCCCAGCGATAAGGATTATTTATTTATTTATTGAGATAAGGTGGATTTACAGTATATTAGTTTAAGATGTACAACATGGTGATTCAAAAATTTTAAAGATTATGCTACATTTAAAGTTATTGTAGGAATGCCCATCATGGCTCAGTGGAAATGAAACTACTAGCATCCATGAGGATGCAGGTTCAATCCCTGGCCTTGCTCAGTGGGTTAAGGATCTGGCTTTGCCATGAGCTGTGGTGTAAGTCATAGATGAGGCTCGGATCCCACATTGCTGTGGCTGTGGTTTAGGCCGGCAGCTGCAGCTCCAATTTGATCCCTAGCCTGGGAACCTCCATATGCTGTGGGTGCAGCCGTAAAAAGACAAATAAATAAATAAAGTTGTTGTAAAATATTGGCTATATTCCCTGGGCTGTACACCATGTCCTTGTAGGTTATTTATTTTATACATCATAGTTAGACCTCTTAATTCCCCACCCTTATCTTGACTCTTACTCTTACTTTTACTCCCTCATAACCACTGATTTGTCCTCTGTATCTATGACTGTTATATATGTTTATTTGTTTTATTTTTTAGATACCACATATAAGTGACAACATACAGTATTTGTCTTTCACTTCTTCACTAAGCACAATACCCTCCAGGCCCATCCATGTAGTAAATGGCAACATTTTTATTCTTTTTATGGTTGAATGATATTGCAGTAGATATATATGATATATAGCAAATATATAATAGGACATATAATATGTAATGTGACATATTATGTATCTATATAAAACATATGGTATCATATATCTTCTTTACCCATTCATCTCTTGATGGACATTTAGGTTGTCAAGTTTTAGCAATTATTATAAAACTGCTATAAACATCCTTGTGCAAGTTTTTGTGTGAGCATAAATTTTCAGCTCCTTTGGGTAAATAACAGGGACTGTAATTGCTGGATTGTACGGTTAGTTTAGTTTGTATAAGTGTTTAGAGTTTAGTTTGTTTAGTTTTGAAAGAAGCATCCAGATTGTCTTTCAAGGTGGCTGTACCATCTTGCATGTATACCAACAAGGAATGAGAGTTCTTCTTCTACATCATTTCCAACATTTGGTGGTGTCAGTGTTCTGGGTTTTGGCCATTATAATAGGCAGGTAGTTGTGTTCGTCATTTTAAATTTGCATTTCCATGATGACATATGATGCGGAGCATCTTTTCATGTGCCCATTGGGCATTTCTATGTGTTCTTTTAGTGAGATGTTTATGAAGGTCTTTAGCTCATTTTTAAAGTAAGTTTTTTGTTTACTTGTTGAATTTTAAGAATTCTCTTTATGTTGTAGATAATAATTCTTTATAAGATTATCTTTTGCAAACATTTTCTCCCACTCTGTGGTTCATCTTTTCATTATCTTGACATTGTCTTTCACAGAGCAGAATTTTTTAATTTTAACGAAATTCAACTTATCAGCTGTTCATTTTGGGAGTCATGTCTTTTGTGTTGTATGTAAAAAAGCATCACCAAAGCCAGGGTCACCTAGGTTTCCCCTACGTTATCTTCTAAGAGTTTTATAGTTTTGCCTTTTACATTTAGGTCTGTGATCTAATATGAGCTGATTTTTGTGACAGGTGTAAGACTTGTGTCTAGATTCACTTTTTGTATGTGATTGTCCAGTTGTTCCAGCACTATTTGTTGAAGAAACTGCCTTTGCTTCATTGTAATGCCTTTGCTCCTTTGTCAAAGATCAGTTGACTGTATTAATGTGGGTGTACTTCTGGGCTCCCTCTTCTGTTCATTTGATTTGTTTGTCTGCTCTTTCAACAATTCCACTCTGTCTTGATTACTGTAGCTTTATAGTAAAACTTAAAGTCAGATAGTGTTACTACTCAATTTTATTCTCCTCCTTCAAAATCGTATTGGATATTTTGGGTCTTTTGCTTCCCCATATAAGTGTTAGATCAGTTTGTTGATATCCCAAAAATAGCTTGCTGGGAATTTGGTTGGGATTGCATTGAATCAATAGATCATGTTGGGAAGAATCAAAATCTTAAATATTGAGTCTTCCTATCCATGAATATAGAATGTTTCTCCATTCATTTAGTTTTTAAATTCTGATTTCAAAATCAGAATTTTGTAGTTTTCTACATGTAGATCATGTATGTATTCTGTTAGATTTATACCCCAGTATTTCATTTTGGGGGACACTAATGTAAATGGTATTATGTTTTTATTTCAAAATCCACTTGTTTATTGCTGTCATATAGGAAAGTGATAGACTTTAGTATATTAACCTCCCCCCCCCCTTTTTTTTCTTTTTTTTGGTTTTTAGGGCCACACCCATGGCATATGGAATTCCCCAGGCTAGGGGTTGAATCAGAGCTATAGCTGCTGGCCTTCACCTCAGCCACAGCAACGTAGGATCCGAGCTGCATCTGCAACCTACACCGCAGCTCATGGCAATGCCTGATCCTTAATCCACTGAGCAAGGCCAGGGATTGAGCCCACATCCTCATGTATACTAGTCAGATTCATTTCCGCTGAGCCACAATGGGAACTCCCTTGTATATTAACCTTGTATCCTGCAGTCTTGCTACAATCACTTTCTAGTTACAGGAGTTTTTTTAGTTGATTCTCGTGGATTTTCTGGATAGATGATCATGGTACTCCCTAGCAAAGATAGTTTTATTTCTTCCTTTCCAAGATGTATTGCATCTTATTTTTCTCATCTTACTGCATTAGTTATAACTTTCAGTACAGTTAGAAAAAGGAGAGGTTAAAGTTGAAGAGGAGTTTATCAAGTTGAGAAAGTTTCCCTCTATTCCTAGTTTACTGAGATTTTTTTAAAATCATGAATGATTGTTGAATTTTGTCAAATGCTCTTTTTTGCATCTAATTATATGTCCATGTAATTTTTCTTTGTTAGCCTGTTGATGTGATTAATTAAATTAATTGATCTTCAAATATTGAACCAACCTTGTATACCTGAAATAATTCCCAATTAATGTGGTGTATAGTTTTTTATACACTGTTAGATTCTATTTGCTAGTGTTTTGTTGAGACTTTTTTCAGGTACATTCATGAGAGGTGTTATCCATAGTTTTCTTTTCTTGTAATGTCTTTGTCTGGTTTTGGTATTAGTGTAACACGGGACTCATAGAATGAATTAGGAAACATTCCTCTGCTTCTATTCTCTGAAAGAGATTGTAAATAATTGACACAATTTCTTTCTTTCTTTCTTTTTCTTTTTCTTTTTGGTCTTTTTTGGGTTGCCGCTGCAGCATATGGAGGTTCCCAGGCTAGGGGTCGAAGCAGAGCTGCAGCTGCTGGCCTTTGCAGCCACGGCAATGCCAGATCTAAGCTGCTTCTGTGACCTACAACACAGCTCACGGCAATGCCAGATCCTCAACCCACTGAACAAGGACAGGGATCGAACCTATATCCTCGTAGATGCTAGCCAGATTCGTTTCCACTGAGCCATGACAGGAACTCCCCCATAATTTCTCTTTTAAATATTTGGTAGAATTCACTGGTTAATCCATCGTTCTGGTGCTCTCTGTTTTGCAACGTTATTAATTATTGATTCAATTTATTTCACAGATATTTGCCTATTTATATTGCCCAGTTATTTCTGTGTGAGTTTGGACAGCTTGTGTCTTTCAAGAAATTGTTCCACTTCATGTAGGTTATCAAATTTGTGGGCAGAGTGTCCTTCACTGTACTCTTTTATTATCCTTTCAATGTGCATGGGATCTGGACTGATGTCCTTTCTTTCTTTTCTTTTTTTTTTTTCTTAAGGCTGCAGATGCAGTATGTGGAAGTTCCCAGGCTAGGGGTCGAATGGAGCTGCAGCTGCTGGGCTATATCACACCTATAGCAATGCCAGAACCGAGCCACATCTGTGATCTACACTGCTGTGCATGGCAGCACCAGATCCTTGACCCACTGAGCAGGACCAGAGATCAACCCATATGTTCATGGATGCTAGTTGGGTTAGTTTCTGTTGAGCCACAACAGGAGCTCCCCCTCTTTAATTTCTAATATTAGTAAGTTTCCCCTTCTCTTTTTTTGTCTTAGTTAACATGGCTAGTAACTTGGCAATTTTATTGATTTTTTAAAAAAGCATTTGGTTCTGTAGATTTTCTCTGTGGATTTCCTTTTTTTCAGTTTAGTGATTATAATCTAATATTTGTCATTTCCTTTCTTCTGCTTATTTGAATTGAATGTGCCTTCTTTTTCCAGTTTCCTTAAGTAAAAACTTAGAATATTGATTTTGTATCTTTCTTCTTTTCTGATATAGGAATTCAATGTATAATTTCCCACTGGATACCACTTTTGCTTCAGGCACAAATTTTGATAAGTTGTACTTTCATTTTCATTTGGTTAAAAATATTTTAAATTTCTCTCATGATTTCCTTCTTGATCCATGTGTTATTTAGAAGTGCATTGTTTAATTTATATATATTTTGGGCTTTTCCTCTCATCTTTCTGTTGTTGATTTCTGGTTTAATACCATTGAGGTCTGTGAGTACATAGTGAATAATTTCTGTTCTTTTAAATTTGTTAAGGTGTGCTCATAGCCCAGGATGTAGTCTCTCTTGGTGAATGTTCCATGTGAACCTGAGAAGAATGTATTTTCTACTGTTGTTCAATGAAATAACCTATAGATGTAAATTACACCCATTCGCTTGATAATTTGTTGTGTCCAACTGTGTTCTTACTCATTTTCTGTCTACTGGATCTGTAAGATTTCTGATAGAGTGGTATTGAAATCTTTATTAATCATAGTAGATTCTTCTATTTCTCCTCACAGTTGTATCAGTTTTACGTCATTTAGTTTCCTGCTCTATTGTTAGTTTCATCCATGTTAAAGATTGTGAAGTATTCTTGGCCATGTTGTTATTACATGATGTCCTTTTTTTTTTTTTTTTTCTTCCCTGTCTTTTTGCCTTTTCTAGGGCTGCTCCTACGGCACATGGAGGTTCCCAGGCTAGGGGTCAAATCGGAGTTATAGCCACCGGCCCATGCCACAGCCACAGCAACTCGGGATCCGAGCCTCGTCTGTGACCCACACCACAGATCATGGCAATGCCGGATCCTTAACCCACTGAGCAAGGCCAGGGATCGAACCTGCAACCTCATGGTTCCTAGTCAGATTCGTTAACCACTGCACCACAATGGGAACTCCCAACTTATCTTGCTTTGTAGTTTTCTCTGGCACTTACTTTTTAGAGCCTATTTCATCATGTCTAAAACTGCTGCCTCTAGGAGTTATTGTGAGATTTACTGGGCAAATGAAAATAGAGCACTTAAAACAGTGACTAATGTGTTATAAATGTATGATAAGTGCTCACATTATTATCAATAAAATGCCTATTACAATGTGGGTACTCAAGAATTGCTGTTACCTTGTATTTTAACTCAGAGAAACATTTTCATGAAAGTCCTTATTCATTCATTTCTCAGATATTTATTGAGTTCCTTCTTTTGGTATTGCATCATTCTACATGCTGAGATGTAGCAGTAAACAAAATAGACAAACTCCTTGTTTCCACGTAACATGCATTCCACTGTGAAAACACGTAACATACTACAAAAGAGGTAAAAATATAATGCCACATAGAGAGAACGTGCCATAACATAAAGCCAGAAAAGAATAAGAAAGTGATGAAAGCTATACAGAAGAAAGATTCTTATTTTTGTTGATTTATGTTATGGTATAGTAGTATTTGAATTTTTTTTTTTTTTTACCAACTATGTACTTTGATTTGATTTTTTCTCCTTTTTTGTCTTTCTCTCTTTTTAGGGCTGCACCTGTGGCATGTGGAGGTTCCCAGGCTAGGGGTCGAGTCGGAGCTGTAGCTGCCAGTCTACACTACAGCCACAGCAACGCGGGATCTGAGCTGTGTCTGTGACCTACGCCACAGCTCACTGCAACGCTGGATCCTTAGCCCACTGAGCGAGGCCAGGGATCGAACCTGCATCTTCATGGATGCCAGTCAGGCCGTTAACCATTGAGCCACGATGGGAACTCCCTAAAAAATTTTTACATCAACCAAAAAAATTAACTTTTTTAACCAAAAATGTTGTTCTTGTTTTTCACCTATACTAATGTAAGTAACCTAAGTAAAAGGGCATACGTTATAGTATAATGCATATAGTATATGTATTATATTATGTTGAACTAATGAAATTATATTTTTGCACATCTTTATAAAATCAAATATTGGCAATTTTATATGGTTCCTTACCCTTTGGCTATGCTGATTTTGGAAGATAAGTGAATAAATTAAGAAATGAATCTGCTTTTGGTAACTTTAATGTTGCTTTTATTATATGGGAATTTCAGAATCAAAACAGGAAAGTGATTATCATTGGTAGACATTTTCTTTCATGACCTGTACCTTAGCTTGAAATCCCATTATTTGGAAGGTAAATATTTTTCTAATATTTAAAAAAATTCTAGAGAGCCCATATCCTTAAATAGACAACAGGGACTAGAGGGGAAAATGCATACAGATGCATATATATGCATTAATCTTGTTATAAATCAATAACTTCCATTAGAACATATATTTCAATATATTATGATTATTTGTGCATCTGTTTCTCCTATTGTGTAATGAATTCCTAAGGGAAAATGCTGTATCCTGTTAATTTTTATGGAATCATTCAAGTAAAATAACGAGCTTCCAATGTTAGAAAATAGTGTTGAGACAGTAATTATATTGATTATGCCTTTATATTGGTACAGCTTATTTGGACAGTATTCACCAAGAGATGTGAGGCTTTCTTTAAATCTTACTAACCCATAATCTCACTTTCTGTATGTTAGCCCAGTAAGTCATCTGATATGGAGATAATTCAAATGATCAAATATATTTATGGCACTATAGCTTAAAACTGTGAAATACTGGAAGCAATAAAAAGGTTTATAGTAGAGCGATGTTTAAGTGAATTATTATTTCCTCATTAATATATCATATGATGACAAAAATAATGATGATGAATATTGTGGAATAATAGCAGAAGGATGATAACAAAGAAAAATGTAAGTTATAAAATTTTATGATGTTTTAAATTAACATATTTGTATATTAAAAAAAGACCTGGAGTTCCTGTCGTGGCTCAGCAGAAAGGAATTTGACTAGCATCCATGAGGATGTAGGTTCGATCCCTGGCTTTGGTTAGTGGGTTAAGGATCTGGCCTTGCCCTGAGCTGTGGTGTAGGTTGCACACGCAGCTCAGATTTCACATTGGTGGGGCTGTAGTACAGACCAGCAGCTGCAGCTCTTATTCAGTGCCTAGCCTGGGACATATGCTGTGGGTGCAGTCCTAAAAAATTGAAAAAAAAAAAAAAACCTGAAAGGCGTACATAAATATGGTCCTCATTGCTTTCTTTGGATTTGAAGGCAACTACTTTTCGTAAAATATTATGTTTATTTTGTGAAAAAAAAGTTGAAATTAATTTCTCCAATTAAAATAAGTATAATTTAACCATTATAAAATTTGGTATTTAAATTCTGTAAATGTAAAACCAGTGTAGTAAAATGTTGCTTATTGCATTTCTGTTATCAAGTTTTCTCTCTTTTTTTTTCCTGATAAACTATATAAAGGGAACTCTCTGAATCCTTACTAGACTTTATTTTTCTTCTTAGCACTTAACCATCACATGAGAACTATTATTTAAAAAAAATTTTTTTTGAACAGTTTTGAGTTCACAGCAAAATTAAGAGGAAGGTAGAAACTTCCCAGATAGCTCCTGCTCTCATATAGGCATAACATTCTCCATTATCAACATCCCCCAGTAGAGTGGTGCCATTGATGAACCCACATCCTAACAATTAGCACATGAAAATCACCTGAAGTCCATAGTTCACCTTAGGATTCACTCTTGGTGTTGACTGTGGATTCTATGGATTTGGACAAATGTATAATGACATATAGCCATTATTACAGTATCATATGGAGGGGTTTAATGGCCCTAAAAATCCTCTGTGCTTCTCTAATTTGTCTCCTCTCTTCCTTCTCACCATGGTAACCAGTGATTTTTTTTTTATTGTCTCCATAGTTTTGCTTTATCCAGAATGTCATATAGTTGGAGTCATATGCTATGTAGTTTAGTTTCTTCATATACTTTTTTATGAACATAATAGGAATTTGTCACAATGTTAATCCTCATGGGTTTCTTTCTGGATTAATCTTGTTTGCCTGATCTCCTTTCTAATGGCATTTGATGGATAAATCTTGATATGAATAGGAGTATTTCAACTCTTTTGTTTGAAAGTTCTGGCCCTATAAAACAATTGCTGTACATAATAGTCTATGCCAACCCTCTAGTTAGGAAATGTTGTTTATATTTTTTCTTTTATCATACTGAAATAAAATTCATAGGTAATGTAACCTGCCTACACATACAATTTTAAAGTTATGAATAGAAATCTCTGGATCTAAGTTTAAAAACATAAAGAGAAGTAGAAGGAAGCTAATTTATACTAAAATAATGTATATTTCAATTGAAAATGTTGGGCATACCTACACAGAAAGAGATAATGAAAAATCAGATATTTCTCTCGCTCTCTTTTTTTTTTTTTTGGTCACACCTGTGGCATATGGAAGTTCCCAAGCTAGGAATCAAACCTGTGCCACAGCAGCAACCTTGGCTGCTGCAGTGACAATGCCAGATCCTTAACTGACTGCACCACAAGGAAACTCCCCAAATCAGATATTTCTGACATTTAATATGGATTTGTTTAAAATAAATGAGGTCACAAGCCAATCTGTATGAGACATACAGGAAAATGAAAGAATGCAGGTATGAATAAAACTAGCATGAAAACTGGTAACAGTAAGTAATACATATTTATTTGCATATGATAAGATAAAGAGGGAAATAACTTTCTCTGAATTATTGATAGCATACCAAGACTAACTGTAAACTATAGAACCAGAGTAAATAAGGAGGAATGATATTGTTGAAACTAAGCTGGGCTTATTTAGATGTACCATCAAAATTGTTCCTAATATGTCTTAGGGGACTTTCTTAGATTAGCATTTCTTCTAGCTTGAACTCCCACTTGGGAGGGATATATTCAGTCATTGGTACTTGAAAGATCAAGGAGGATGTGCCGTTTGATATGCAATTAGAAACGGAGGATACATTGGAAAAATAAGCAAGAAAACAGGAAACTGTTAGAAGTTACATAGTCAACATCTGAGACAAAAAAAAAAGGTTAACTCAACATAGATTTCTAATCATTAAGTTTTGTAAACAAATTTGAAATTAATATAAAGTATAGCATAGCTATAATATTAAATATTTCAAGCTTCATTTGTTGATGTAATTCAACAAGATCCTTGTACTTCATGTGCTTTGCTAATTTAATAGTGTTTAATGTCTGTTAGAGATCACAAATCTACTTGTATATACATATATATATACAATTGTTTTATTGTTTGCAGTAAGTATACCACAGCTATCTAGATGATTTCAGTAAGGTGTGGCTATATGTGGATGTGTGTATATCTGGGTGCCTAGGCAGCTTCATTGGCATTTTAAGCATGAACATTTCCTGAAATGTTAAAATATGTATTAAGTAATCAATAATGCTGCTTCTTTAATTGGAAATATATGGAAACTTTCCTCAGGCATGTGAAATATTCCATTCAACAACCTGACTAGTCTTCAATTAAATGTTCCAATTTGATTTTGATAGATAACATGAAGGAAGAAATCCCCAAAATGTGAAAATAAAGAAAACTCTTCATAAAAATCCTATTACATTCCTCCAGAAGTGGTGAAATAGTTTGTGTGTGTATTTAAGAGCATAAATTTCTGAATTCTAATAAAAATATCTGTAGTGGTTGTATTTCAGAATCCCCACTTCCTTTAGGAATATGAAGTTTATAATTTTTTTCAGATAGAACACTACATGACAAGGTTTAGGAAAACAGTTTTTTTCTGAGCTGAATTGTGGCATTGCTGAATAAGCTCTAATGTCCCTTAGGGGTGGCAGGGCTCATTGGCAAAGTATGCTGTATTTTGTTATAGGTGTAATATAAAATATTAACCATTATAATATAATTATTATCAGTAGTAGTATGAGTAGTTGGAGGAATAGTGGAGTCATGAGTGGAAATTAGCTGAGTCTTCATTAGAAATTACAATGTGGAATAAAACATTCGGTAGGGTTCAGAGGATAGAGGAAAATTCCCAGTTGGGAGAGATGATTTTCCTCAGCTTTAGTGAGATATAATTAACATACAACATTGTTTAAATTTATTTATTTATTTATTTATTTATTTATTTATTTTTGTTGTTGTTGTTGTTGTTGCTATTTCTTGGGCCGCTCCCGCGGCATATGGAGGTTCCCAGGCTAGGGGTTGAATCGGAGCTGTAGCCACCGGCCTACGCCAGAGCCACAGCAACGCGGGATCCGAGCCGCGTCTGCAACCTACACCACAGCTCACGGCAACGCCGGATCGTTAATCGTTGACCCACTGAGCAAGGGCAGGGACCGAACCCGCAACCTCATGGTTCCTAGTCGGATTTGTTAACCACTGCGCCACGACGGGAACTCCAACATTGTTTAAATTTAAGTTGTACAAGATATTGATTTGACTTGATAAACTTAGGTATGGTAAAACCATTTTCACCATAGCATTAGCTAACACCTCCATATGTCACATAAGCAATTATGGTGAGAACCGTTTAAAATCTACTATGGGAGGGATATTTTTAAATTGCTTTACTCAGGAAAAAAAATTCTTGTATCTTTTCTTTGGTTGAGAATTTTTTGGGTATACATTTAGTCTTCAAAAATATATTTAAATGAATTATACAAAATACATTGTTATTATCATTGTATTATTTTTGGGTAATGTGCCAAAGCTGTTCTAGTCCAGAACAAGAAGAAATGTTCAGTGAAAGATCTAGGTAGGGGATTTTAACCTAGTTGATAAATCAGCACATTTTCTTGAATGGTTTCCTACAGGCCTATGCAAATTGTGTGGCTCTATAAAATCTTAAGATTAGGGAAGGTGGAGCAGAAGTGGCTGGCTGTGGTTGAAATAGCCTTGAAGGTTACTCCTGCCAAATTTCCGCAGCTTTGTAGCTAATGAAAATACAGACTGTAATCTGATTGGTATAGATCCCTGTTTCCTTCCATTTTGTTAACACGTATTTTCCATAGAAGCATATTAATATGATTCATGGTTCCTTTAAGGTGTTATATGGAAAAACATCTGTTAACTGAATTGCATATGTAGACATACGCAGGTATTAGAATGGGTAATTTGGAGTAGATCATTTGTTTCTCAGTTTGCTTTGTGGAATTAATATACATAAATTCCGTATGTGTGAAGAATCATTATGCCAAAAAGATTTAGAAGGGCAGACCGACTCAATTCAAGTTTTCTCTCTATATTTGTTGAAGCCGTGGACAACTCAATTCTAATTTAATGTCTTTTTCCTTTTTGTATAAAGGAGCTAATCTGATGGGTTATAAATAGCAGAAACCCACTTGTACTTTAGTTTTTTACTGAGCCACAAGAAAACTATTAATGATATTAAATGATTGGCAACTGTCTCCAAGGGATTTGGAATTTTTAAGTATGAGGAAGGCTTGAGGGAAGATTTAACCATTTTAATTATAGCTATGGAATTATTCAATTTAAGGTTGGCCCTTGGCAAAATTGTGAGTAGGAGAAATTTGCTTCTAGGGAAATAACCTACTGCTTTCCTCCTCCCTTTAGAGCTCCCTGCTCTCTCTCCACTCATTTCAATGAATCAATTCCCTCTTATTTTCTGGGTAGCTGCCATCATCAAAATCTGAACTCAGGTGTACACTAAGGTGTGACACATTCATAAAGTTCTAAAGTTTTCTTCTTTTCAGAGTGACCCCCGTGTTAATAAGTGTAGCGAAATACTTTGGGGGGCTTCTTTTATGATCTGCAGAATGAGGAAGAGTAGTTGAAACCAATGATTCTGAAAGATTGTCCATGCAAACTAAATCCTAGGTAACTTTTCTGAAAATATGGTCATATTGAGAAAGATTATTTATCCCTTTGTTGGAAATTCAAAATTCACCTTAGAATAGAAAAGGCTTTGAGGAGGTTTATGAAAACAGTCTTTAATTCTATTTAACACACACTTGGCAACTGTATTTGATCATGAATCCCAACTATCATTCACTTGTTTCTATGGAACCTATTAATATTTATCAGAGTCATTGTGTCGTGGAAGGCATTACAGGAAATGCTGATTTAGGGGCTTTATCTATCATCTCTGATCTCACACCACATGAGCCTCTGTCACTATAACATTCCTGGGATGGACAATGTACTCGTGACAAATGATCTTTTCTACAGAGGACAGAGAGAATAAATTTACATAGTTTATAGTAAGAAGACTTTCTAACACTGGTATAATTTATATTTTAAATGCATCATCTGGAGAAGCTCTGAAGCCTTTAGAATAAAAGACAACTTGTCAGAGTTCCCGTCGTGGCCCAGTGGTTAACGAATCCGACTAGGAACCATGAGCTTGCGAGTTCTATCCCTGCCCTTGCTCAGTGGCGCAGTGGTTAACGAATCTGACTAGGGACCTTGAGGTTGCGGGTTCGATCCCTGCCCTTGCTCAGTGGGTTAACGATCCGGCGTTGCTGTGAGCTGTGGTGTAGGTTGCAGACGATCCCGCGTTGCTGTGGCTCTGGAGTAGGCTGGTGGCTACAGCTCTGATTCAACCCCTAGCCTGGGAACCTCCATGTGCCGTGGGAGCAGCCCAAGAAATGGCAAAAAAAAAAAAAAAAAAAGGACAACTTGTGACCTCTGGACTAATTTTGAGGTGTGAGATATTGTACTGTCCTTATCACATAATGCCCAATAGATATCTATGAGAGACCCCAAATTTTGTTGCAGATAGCATTTATATCACTGCACTATATTCATGATTTTAATGCTCAAATAAGTACCATCTTCATCCTTTTGCATAATTTTACCACAGGATTTACAGTCGTCTAATATATTATATATCATACTTAATTTATTTTGTTTATTGTCACTTCCCTATCCCTCACCTGGAATATAACCTCCATGATGTCATGACTTTTTTCTTTTATTCATAGTTATATCTCTGGTATTTAGAATAGTGCCTGGCATGTAAAAGCACTCTAAATGCTGTATTTGTTAAATGAATGAAATAAGCCCTGAAGTAGATACATACACCTATACTTCGAGGGCTTACCAGCATATAGGTAATGGATATGTTCATGACAATAGATAACATCATATAGATACATGGAATGAGATGGTTCAAACACTGAGACTCCCCAACATTTATAGGGAAGCAGAGGAAGAAAAGCCCATGCAGGCAATGAGAAGGAGAAATGAGGTGTTAAGTGGAGAACAAAAAGAAAATGATGTCTTGAAATAATTGAAGAGATGACTAAGAAGGAAAATATGTGAAGACTGCAGGGAGATTGGCAATGATACGCACCTCTTCTCTTTTTAGTGATGCCTCACTTTTAATTATCATATTTTCTTTTATAAGAGGTACTCCATCCCTAATTTTATTCAATTCATACTAAAGAAAATTTTTAGCAATGCTTATAACATAGTAATTACATAGTAATTAAAAAGAACTCCTTATGTTCATGCTATAGTTTAGCTTAAAATATGTATATATACACACAAAAATCATCTTGTTTTTATTAATTGGAAAGGTAAAAACATGAAATTTGATACAAACAGCCTCTTGATGTAGTGGAAAGAGCTGTAGAGTCCCAATTAGGAATCCTGGGTTTTAGACCATGCTCTGGCATTAACTATGTGTTTGCCCATTGGTAAATTCTGGGTCTCTGTTTATACAGTTTCTTTCTTGTGCCTCTGTGTCTTTAGTGTCTTATGATTATGAGTCATGTTGATTGAATGAAAAAGAAACACATGTCCAAATTTGGCTTAAGTCCACATGTGGATAATATGTTGAAATTGTTTCAGGTTTTTAAGTACAAAAAGATGAATAAGGATATTGCCAGAGAACCTGATGGAGTAAAAGATGTTCAACGGCTGTGGTAGAGAATGTCATAAATTTCATTCTACCAACAGCTCGATTCTCTTGACATGTGTTTTATTTTTGCTGTTGAGGGGTCTTTTGAAGTTGCTTGGAAGGAACGTTGGTGTTCTATGGAGAGACAAGCCAGGACAAGCAAAGTTAATAAGAGGAATGTGGCCTACGTGCTTTGGGCTGCTGGTGCTATTTGTCATTCTTTGCGAAAGACTGGTGAAGCTTTAGTTGCTGGGGAGGTAGAGCCCAGGGGTTCATCTGTTCACTGAAACATTAAGCCTAGAATAAAGAATTGCTGTCATTTTAGCTGGTGCTTCATTTTGTTTTCTTTAAAATATAAACTGTTCTCTTCTTAGCCACTTTTACAATCACTTTTATGACTGTGATCTGTGTTGGAAAACACTGGGAAAGAGAATAGTAGTCTGAATTTTAGGTCTTTGGGCACAGTTGTAAATCTATAGGTATTTCGTGTTCGATATGCTTTTTTTAAAAAAACTTAATTGGAAAGCAGCTCAGGAGCAAATAATGTTTAAAAACATTTGCAGTCCATGATATATGAAACAGAAATGGGTAAGGCTAGGGATAGGTTTGTTTGATTTACAAATATCTATTTTAACATGAAAAGAAGAAACACAACTCTTTGATGAAGGATATCAGGAGTTTCACTATTCTGTTGAAACAGATAAGACAGTAGGCACTTGACTTGACTTCTTGGCATAGTTTCTGTGTAGGTATAATTGTGTCCTTTTTCTTTGGAAACTTTTAGACAGTACTTTCCAGTCTGGTCTTTATTCATTTCAGACATTGGAAATATGAAGTGTCTAGTTTATACCCAGACCTATGAGAGCAGTCTTGGTGAAGAAAAGTAAAATACTGACTAAAATTGTCTTAAAGGAACTCACAGTCTAGTTGGGGAGCAATATAAGCAAAAATTGAACTCTACAAGGAGGTGTTAAATTGTGGGCCAAAGGAATGCTGGAATATGGGAATTCTGGATATGGGAATTCAGTTCTACTACTATTTCCTTTTATTAATTTATCTCCATTGTTGGCAGACATGATATCAAATATAGTTAAATTTTCAAATAATTGATATTTATCTCTTTGATACTTTAAATTATTTTGATAAAGTTTTTTTTTTTTCTTTCTAAAACATGTAACATAATTTCCTCCTAAATAAGAATCTTCCCCTGGTAAGTCAAGACAAACATTATGGACATATATATATACTTTGAGCTAAAAATAAATTTAGAGATGATTAAGTCTAATCTCTTCATTAGATAGTGGTGGAAACTGTATTTCAGAGAATTTCCCAAGAGAGAATAGGAGGATAAGAACTAGAATATAAACTTTGCTGACATCTTCCAGTGTCACTGATGTGTTGAGGGCTATTTCTTTTCCCATGGTAAATGATCTTAGACTGTTACACTTTTATAGTTGTTCTCTTTGTTATTTATGATTTTTATTACTCAGCCCAAGAACAGTAACTTTCTAGGACTGTACATGTGCCTGATTTGAACTGAGAAATGGGTTTTAATTTTCTCCAAAATAAAGTCAATAAGTGCTATGAACAAAGAGGATAAATTTTATTCCTTGAATCTTGGAAGATTTTGGTATGTGGCTCCCTGTTTTCAGCTCCAGTCCAAGTTCTGCCTTTACCCTGGGTTGCTTTATCATCCATGCTGATGATGGATTCGAACCCTGGATTCCCAGTTTCTTTTAATTCATGTTCCATCTCTTTGACCACTGTCTTGACATGATCCTCAACTCCCTAAACCACCCATTTTCCTTTCTTTGTCTATGGAAAGCAACTCTTAGTTTATCTAGCATTCTCCTTATGTCTCTACCAGAAAGTTATAGAAAAGTTGAATAGCTCTTTCTAGTGGGTACTGCCTTAAATTCAAAAACTCCAAATTCATGTGATATTTAAATACTATGCAGAATGTCTTCTATATTTTCCTACACAACTCTTTTTTTTTTTTTGTCTTTTTGCTATTTCTTGGGCCGCTCCCTCGGCATATGGAGGTTCCCAGGCTAGGGGTCAAATCGGAGCTATAGCCACTGGCCTACGCCAGAGCCACAGCAACGCGGGATCCGAGCCGCATCTGCAACCTACACCACAGCTCACGGCAACGCTGGATCGTTAACCCACTGAGCAAGGGCAGGGACTGAACCCGCAACCTCATGGTTCCTAGTCGGATTCGTTAACCACTGCACCACGACGGGAACTCCGACAACTCTTTATTTTATTCTTCACAGCTTTCGAAATCCAAGCTGTTGTCAAACATGTTTTACCCTTACTTTTGCTCTCACTCTTAATGGGTGGTCTTACCCCACAGAACAAAAGCTATCAGTTGAGGGCATCCTTAATTTTAAAATACAGCATCATTTATACCCTTTGTTTCCTTTTTCCCTTTGGTTACTGTGTGTGTTGTGAGATTGGAATCTAATTTTATTTAAATTTTCTGTATAAATTATAACTTTTACAAACAAATCATTTATTAATTATGAATAAATCCATTATCATAAAATTAATTTTTATTAATTATGAAATTACTAATTTTAAATGTTATAAGAAACTAATACCATGTATTGTTATTTTCCCTATACTTTAATAAAGCATCATTATAGTAATTTTTCATTTTATGCCTGTTTCTGAGTTCTTTATCTGGTTAATTAGCTATTTTTCTCTCATCCTATTATCACATAGTGTAGTTATTAAAGCTTTTTTTTTTTTTAAGCCTTGATATCTGGAAGGGTAAGAGCTCCCATAATGTTCTTTTTTGTAAAATGATCTTGTCATTATTGGGTCTTCTTCCATATAAATTTTAGAACCATTGTTGCTAAGATACATAAAAATAACTTAGGGATTTTGATTGGAATAGCACTGCATATAAACTCAATAATATATAGGGAGACAGCTGAAATCTTTATAACACTGCATCTTCTAATCCATGAATGTGACATATCACTCCATTAATTAAGCCTTCTTTTATCTCCTCTAATAATGCTTAATATTTTTTCTATATGTGTTTTTGCAATATTTTTAGGATCTTTCCTGAGTATCTTAGTTTTTGAGGCTATTTTGAAAAGTAATTTTCCATCAGACTGATCTTTCAAAAATCTGTATCAACTCAAATCAGGATAGCTGCCTAAATCCTTTAATGGATTCTTATTACCCTTTGTATTAATATTTAGATTCTAATAAGACATACATATTCATGATAAACTGGTTCTTGCTTTTTTTTCTCATTCTCATCTTTCACCAGCCTTATTATTTGCTTTAAATTCCAGCCATATAGAACTCTGTATTAACTTTGATATTTTTCTTTCTCTTAGCTCATCACACCTATTGAATTCATAGACGAGAGCAATCAGCTTTATCTCCAAAACTGTATCCAAAGTCTGCTCACTTTTTGTCCTCTCCACTGATTGCATTCATGCCACCATTTTTTCTGTCCTGCCTGTCTGTAATAACTTCTGACTTCCTTGCTTTTCTTTAATCCATTTCCTGCATAATAGCCAGAGTAATCTTTGAAAAATGTAAATCAGACCTTATATCCCCTTTGTTTAAAACCATATGGTAGGAAATGAAAAAAAAAACCCTTTATTTTGGCCAACATAGCCCAATGGAATTTCATTCCTGACTACATATCAAGTGTTTTCTCTTTTTGGTCAGTACATTCTTACTTCTGGCCCATTCTTGGTTCTTCAAACACATCCAGCCTTTGTCATTTTTTACTGTTTCCTCTGCTTAAAATGTACTTTGACCCACCAAATGTAAACAATAGAAGAGCAAAGGGCCTGTCTGTCCACCCCATGCCTCTATTTCTGGTCATCTAAGGTTTCAGTTAACACTTGTTGAATAAATGAATGTATGCATTTCTCATTCCTCAAAACACTGGGTTCAACTCATTTATTTTGCCTAAAACAACACATTTCTCTCTTTTCTCTTATAACTTTTCCACCTTTGTCTAAAAATGTAGTCATCTGAATACTGGTTTGGTTTCATTGTCTGAATAGCCTTCCTTCATCCCTACCCTGCCATCTTATTCAAGAAGTGATGGGAATTGTAGTCCTTGCTATGTATCTCTGGATACATTGTATATACTCATATCAATATCTTTTCTGCAAGACTATAAATCCCATGGAGCACTATATTTGCAGCACCTAGTACTGTGTCATGTTCATGGGATAATTCTTCAGCAAGTATCTGATGAATGAACAAAGAGTAAATGAATGACTAAATCTGTTTTAAATTTAGCTTTATTTCTGTTTCTTACCTATATTCTATAGTACTATTTGTATCTGAAAGATAACCTCTAGAGAGCAGTGCTATATTTCACTTGCTAAACCTTTCATCCAAGAATCCCACAGAAGTTTAGAAATGTTATCTGAATAATGTCTATTTTTCTGACTTCATAATTTAAATCTCCCTAATTCAGATAGGGAAAAACTTTTTTCTTCTTTTCTTCTTGGGAAAAGAAGAATATTTCTATGGAATTAAAGTTCATTAACTTCTAGGCCACATTAACCCCTTTAATGACTCCAAAGTGTCCTGACTCAGGGACAGCGAAACACTTTGCACTACTGAATAATTCCATTGTGGTGAATATCCTGAAGTTTTGAATCGACAAATTTTCTGAATTTGATATCTTTCCTCTAATACCTGAGATTTTCTCTGAGTAATTCTGGTTTCTTTCCTGTGCCTCTGTCTTCCTGGCTTATTCTCTCTTGGTTTTCTGAAAGCTTGTGCTCGCTCATTGGTTGCACTGCATTTTGGACTTGGATGCAAGCTTTGGGTTTGTGTCTTACTTTTCTTTCCTTTCTGATATTCAAGCTTTAGACCCAGCCATTGTCACAATTCAGTTCTCCAAGATGCACGGATTTTTCCAAAAGGAAAAAGAAATTTACAGAAATATGTTTTCTTAAGTTTTCCTTATTTAATTTTAGTTAGAAAGTTGTGCTTTGCCTAAATGTAACTAATAAATAATCCCTATTTAAAAGTGCTTTCAGGAGTTCCCGTCGTGGCGCAGTGGTTAACGAATCCGACTAGGAACCATGAGGTTGCGGGTTCGATCCCTTCCCTTGCTTGGTGGGTTAAGGATCCGGCATTGCTGTGAGCTGTGGTGTAGGTTGCAGACGCGGCTCGGATCCCGTGTTGCTGTGGCTCTGGCGTAGGCCGGTGGCTACAGCTCTGATTTGACCCCTAGCCTGGGAACCTCCATATGCCGCGGGAGCGGCCCAAGAAATAGCAAAAAAAGACAAAAAAAAAGTGCTTTCACAAACCAGTTATCTGAGATTTGATTAATAAAATATTATAAAAACTACTCTGTAGATTTAGCAATTAAATAATACAGATTATAAAAGGGATTACTTTATCATTAGATACTGAAATTACACCTAATTGTGTGAGAAAAACTTCATAAAACTGTGCACTAAATCAAAGAAAATTTTAAGTCATAATGGTGATGATAATAAACTAGTCTGATACTTATTTATACTAATTAAAACAATTTTAGTCCAAATAGAGTTCTGCTTACTTGATACTGTTGAATATAGCATACTGGAGTTATTTTTTTTACCTTGACTTAAGTTAAAATTGTTCCTTCTCGTTTTCAGAAAGAAACTTTACTGGGAAACAAATTCACTGTCGAACTTCTAATGAGTTACTGTGATCAGTGAACCATTTTTTCTTTAGCCTAGGTAATATTTTACCAAAAACATTTTTTTCCAATAACATTTTAAAACGTAAAATATGTTTAAATTATCTCTCCTCCATTTAACTGGACCTAATAAGTTTATTTCATCTTATAAACTAATTTAGGAATAATTTAGAAAAAGCTTTGTACTTTAAAAATTGCCTAGTGGTCAAACATACACTGGTACTCAATTTTCAGCTAGGGTGAAGTTGAAGCCTCAGAGTAAATACATTTTGACTGATGCAAAATAGTGCTCAGTAAGTTGAAGTTATTATCGTTATTAATTGCTAGTATTCATTTTCCTTAGATTGTCTTTCAGTTGACTCTGGGTTAATAAAAAGTTTCTACTAGAAAGTTCATTTTTGTAAAGTCCAGCCACAGTTAATAATTGGATATAAAATGTTATAAAACTGTGTATGTTTGAAACACTGCAACAGTTCTGTGAGTTGGGGTGGAAAGAGGGGTAGAATGAAGAGGGAGATTGAAAAATGTTGGTTGGAATGTCTATTTCTTTATAGGCTCAGCAAAAAACAAAACTTCTTTAGAATGTGAAAATAGGTAGCCTGGGGAAGATTTTTTTTTCCTCAAGGCAGAGACCCCAGAATTCTTGAGAGTCATTAACTCAGTTGTTCCTTTTCCATTGCCTCTGTCAATGACTAAGTGAAGACAATTCTGGAGATATTTAACCTTAGCATAAATTGTTGTGTCTTGGAGTTCCCTTTGTGGCTCAGCGGTTAACAATCCCTGTTAGAATCCATGAGGTTTTGGGATCGATCCCTGGCCTCATTCAGTGGCTTAAGGATCCGGCATTGCCATAAGCTGTGGTATTGGCAGACAGCTGTAGCTCCAATTTGGCACCTAGCTTGGGAACTTCCATATGCCATGGGTATGGCCCTAAAAAGAAAAAAAGAAAAAAAAATTGTTGTGTCTTCTTTACCTATGCTCTGAATCCTAGACCCTTCTGTTTCTGAGGGGCATTGCTTTATGGCTCATTGCCTTTGTCTTCTATATATTAAACATTTTTGTTTCTATAATTTCTTCTTCCTTGATCCTAGGGATACTCAAAGTTCTCCCTTCCAAAAAGTCAGAATTCCATATCTTCAAATCCTACTCTCTTCTTCCTACCCTTCTTTACCTTCAATCTAGCTATATCTTCTTTTATTTCCTTCTTCTAGTCCATATACTTTTTTTTTTGTCTTTTGTCTTTTTTGTTGTTGTTGTTGTTGCTATTTCTTGGGCCGCTCCCGCGGCATATGGAAGTTCCCAGGCCAGGGGTTGAATCAGAGCTGTAGCCACCAGCCTACGCCAGAGCCACAGCAACGCAGGATCCGAGCCGCATCTGCGGCCTACACCACAGCTCACGGCAACGCCGGATCGTTAACCCACTGAGCAAGGGCAGGGACTGAACCTGCAACCTCATGGTTCCTAGTCGGATTCCTTAACCACTGCGCCACGACGGGAACTCCCATATACTTTTTACTTACTTTTCTTATATTATTGCATTAGCTAGGATCTCCAGTATGATGTTGAATAGAAGTGGTGAGAGGAGACATTCTTGTCTTGTTCCTGATCATAGCAGGAAAACATCATTAGATATAATGTCAGCTGTAGGTTTGTTGTAAATGTTCTTTATGAAGATGAGGAAATTCCCCTCTATTTCTAGTTTTCTAGGAGTTTTAATCATGAATGAGTGTTAGATTTCATCAAATGGTTCTTCTGTATCTACTGATATAATCATATCATTTTTTCTTCTTTAGCTTGTTGATGTGTGATGGGTTATTAAATCTGTGGGTATGAAGTTGTCTATAATATTCCTTTATTATTTTTTAATGTCCATGAGATCTGTAGTTATTTCCTCTTTTTCTGATATTAGTAATTTGTGTCTTCTTTTTTTGTTAGTTTATCTGTCTAAAGGTGTATCAATTTTATTAATCTTTCTAAAGAAGTTACTTTTGGTTTTGTTGATTTTCTCTATTGATTTCCTGCATTCAGCTTCATTGATTTCTGTTCTGAATTTTTATTATTTATTTTCTTCTGGTTACTTTGAATTTAATTTTCTTTTCTTTCTCTTGTTTCGTAAGGTGAAAAGTTTAGTTTTTGAGTTTGGATCTTTCTTCTCTCTTATACACACATTCAATGCTGTAAATCTTCCTCTATACTCTCCCTTTGCTACATCCCACAAATTTTGATAAGTTTTATTTTTGTTTTTATTTAGTTCAAAATACTCTTATTGTTTGATTCATCTGTTATGTAGAAGTGTGTTTTTGGATCTCCAAATATTTTGGGATTTTTCATCTATCTTTTCATTATTGATTTCCGGTTTAATCCCATTGCAGTCTGCAAACATACTTTGAATAATTTCTAGTCTATTCTTTTAATTTTATTAAGATGTGTTTATGACTCAGAATATGGCTTACTTTCCCTGTGAACTTGAAGAGAATGTTAATTCTGCTATTGTTGGATGAAGTGATCTATAGATGTCAGATTTAGGTATTGATGGTGCTGGTCAATTCAACTATATTTTTATGGTTTTTCATCTACTGAGTCTCACTATTCAGTAGATGAAAAAGAGTGATATTTCCTCACTCTTTTTCTAACATGGTGGTCTTTACCATATGAAGTAGAAGCTTACCCATGAGAGTCACCTGTCTGTGAGTTTGAGTTACTGAATGATGGACAGAGCCCCTCTGTTGACCTATCATGAATGTGTACCATAAATAAGAAATAAATCATTCTTTTGTTTTAAAGAACTGAGATTTTTGAGGCAGTATGTTACCGTTGTATAAGATTGCCTATTCTTACAAAGTTCACATCAGACAGTGAGAGTTGCTTATTCAATATCACCTTTTTCTGTAGTACTGGAACTGCCATTTTTAATCTGAGCTCAGTGCAGTTTGGGATAGCCATATGTTCAAATTCAAGCCAGTAGGATGCAGACTGAAGTGTTGCATGGCCCTTTCCACAAACTTTTAAAATGATAGCTGGTGCATGCCTTTAGTTCCTGTTTTCTTTATTCCTTCTTCTGTCTTTTGCTTGGAATGTGGTTGTGATGGTAAGAACCCTGGCAGCCATCTTGGTTTCTGAAGATAAGAGCCATTCTTTTAGTGTGATTGGATAATCAGCGGAAAGAATCTGAGTCTCCAAAGAATATTGAATCCAGAAACAAATCTACTTATCTCTGGACTTCATTTAGATGAGAGGGACACATTTCTGTCTTGCTTTAAGCCACTAATTATGTACTATTAACACTTTAATGGCCCCCCTCTGTACTTGGAATAAAATTGAAATTCCTTATTATGACCAACAAAACCCTAATGACCCTCTACCCAAATCCCCAACCTTCTCTATCCTTTATTTCGTCTATGCCATCAATACTGACCTTCTGTTCTTTTGATCTCTGACAGGATCACTGTGAGATGATTGGAGAAGTTAACAATATTCATAGTTCAGGCCTTCTCAGTTGTTCTGACCTTATGCCTCCTCTGAATGACTATAGAAGGTACAATACCCACTATACTCTCCCAGTTTCTAGTATTTTTTTCAGGAGCCAACATTTGATCTTAATTCCTATATTTGGTATTATCAAAACAAGAAGTATTTAAATCATATTCTGAATTTAACATTATATTCTGGTATTTGTATTGTTGTAGTTAATATATAGATTAGAACAGGAAATGACATATATAGCTGCTATAACTTCCCAGTTCATCTTAGCTGAGAATATAGAATTTAATAGAAATGAAATGTCTACACTGAGCAGGAACAAACAGCCAAATATCTGGGTCTTTGATTCTTAGCTGGTGACAATTTCCAGAATGGTAGCATCATGTTACACTTGAGAAAGAAGTCTAATTATTGTATTGATATTGTCTGATTTTACCATATAAAACAAGTCTGAGTTATATTGCTGTTACCTGGACACAAGCTTTTTTCCCCTCACCTATAATATAGACAGAACATTTTAATAAAAGTTTTAATTTTATGTAGCTATATGTTAGTGGACTTGATTAGATTTGAAACATGTGCAATAACTAATTTATAATAATTTTCCCACAGTGTAATTATTTTAAAAGAATGGTTGTATACTGGGGAGTGGGTGTTTAGTATTTTTTGGAAACCAGGTAACTGTTATTTCCTTACTAAGGTCATTGAACAAAATAAAGCAGAACATTCTTAAATTTTGTTAACATGCAACTTATGCAGTTAATTATATATCCAAAAAATATACTGTTTTGAGAGTCCAATTAGACAATTTCATTTGGTGGATGAGTTTAATGAAAGAAGATTAGAGAAAACAAGAACAGTACATATTTATTGTGCCGTATTTTCTACACTTTTTCAGAAATATGAAGAGCACATCATCTTATACAGTGTAGAGTGGATGACTTTCATGTTCTAAAGGAAAGATGAAAGCTTGGAAAACATCAATATAAATTTTCTTAGTGAGAATCACTTGACTTTTATTTTTATGGCTGCTTCATGTATTGTTAAGTGTTCTGACTCAGATAAATAGCGTAATATTTTCAAAAAATTTCCTTAGACTACATAATGTAAAACAAGATAAGCTAAGCATAGGATTATGTTTGTAGAAATGCAGTGTTCCTGATTATATTCACATGCTTAAATAGATATGAACTCATAAAACAAACTAAAGGAAAAGAAAAAAAGAAAATATGCTCCATTTTATGCCTTCATTTTATCTTCTATGTAGTCTATTTGTTGTTTGTTGTGTGAACCTTTTTTTTTTTATTCCTCGTATAACTGTTCTCAGTGAAGAGATATTACACTTCCTGAGAAAGCAGAGTTGTTACTGAGGAGAATTCATCTTCCACTTTATGCCAAAACCCTGTGCAAAAAAATTTTCTTGGAAACAGAGTAATGAACTATTACATTCCCTTTAGCTGGCAGGAAAACTGTCAGATAGGGAAATTTTATAAGTGGGAATGTGTTCAGGATACTTATTGGAAAACTTCCTAGTTCCTGAATTCCTGAGAATTTATCAACTGTTTGGTTTTCTCTGCTTTGGAAAAAAGATGCTCCACATGCTCTAGTCTTTAGATGTATATATATATATAAAAAATCCTACTTTATCACCTACATTTTAGGTTTTCTTGAGATTACTCAAGGTTATGTAAATAGAATCAATGTTGTCTTGTTTGTTTATGAGAGGGCTAATTATAAGGAAAGGAATCTCTTTACAGTGCTGGAGACTCTCACTTTTCCCCTGACCGAGATGGCCAGTGTGATGCTCTCGCTCATTTATGTATGACCTGGAGCAAATAAAGACAGATCAGGGCCTTTTGATTTTATGTTCTACCACTTATTCATTTTTTTAATAAGCCTGTAAATGAAAGGCTATTTTGATACTAAATTATCAGAATAATCCTTAGTACGAAATATTTAGGAACCCATGTCTTGACAGTATGATCACTTATACCTTTTTCTGAAGAAAGAATAAGATGCCTAATTATCCCTTACTTTTAAAGCCTTTGAGAATTTTGAGGGAAAAAATGCAGTTAGCAGAAGGAAATTTTTAAAAATTCAAACAAAATTGATATTCTCAGGAAATAATCTAGATTACTTTAAAAGCAGAAGGAAGATAATTCAGAGTAAATGAAAGAGCTCCTGGAAATTAAAATTTTGAGCAGGAATAAGAAATTTAGTAAGATTTGAAAGATGGCAATGAAATTTTCTAATAACTAAAACAAAGAATAAAGAGTATATCAGAAAGAATAAAGGATAAAAGAAGTAGATGGTCAAGCCAAGAGATACAGAATACAACCAACTGCCATTTCAAAAGGAGGATAGAGAATATGGAGAGAAACAAAACAGAGACATAAAGAAGAAAATGTCACATAAGCAAAGTCATAAGTTTCTAGGTTGGAAGGTTCTATCAAGTATTCAGCATGGTCTGTGCGAAATACTCATGCTGAGGCTCTTTATTGTGAAAGTCCAAAATACCAAGGAGAAACTAAAGATCCTAAAAACTTCCAGAAGAAATAAAACAGAATATATATACAAAGGAACAAGAATCAAAATAACTCAGACAATTTCACAACAGTGGTAACAAAGGATCAAATCAGTCTTAGACGATAACTTTTCAACCTAGAATTCAATATCCAGTTAAACTATACACATACAGCCAGAATACAGCCATTTGAGATGTGGAAGTTGTAAAAATATCTATATATATCTATATCTAAATATATCTATATATATCTTCCAAGCACTCTTTTTCATGAAGAGAACAAATGATCTTTACAAAGAAAGGGCAGAGAGAAAGGTGAAAAGAGATCTGGGATCCAGGAAATAGTGAATGCTCAGGAATTAGAAATCTCAGAATGATGCTTACCATGGCAGCAGCTGAGAAGCAGGCATAGTGTGACAAAGGACCAGGCTGGAGCTGGAGGAGAGAGTGCTCCTGGAGCAAGATAGTCAACAAAAATAAAATGGAACTGATGGAGGAGTTCCCGTCATGGAACATTGGAAATGAATCCGACTAGGAACCATGGGGTTGCAGGTTTGATCCCTGACCTTGCTCAGTGGGTTAAGAATCTGGCATTGCTGTGAGCTGTGGTGTAGGTCGCAGACGCGGCTCAGCTCGGATCTGGTGTTGCTGTGGTCTGGCATAGGCCGGCGGCTACAGCTCCCATTGGACCCCTAGCCTGGGAACCTCCATATGCCGTGGGCGTTGCCCTAAAAAGCAAAAAAAGAAAAGGAACTGATGGATTAAGAAGTGTGTTTGATTATACTGGAAAAAGTTTTACAGTTCTGTCAGAGAATTTGGGAAAGAATTAGTCTTAGGTGTATAAAAAACAAGGCAAAGAAAAAAATTAGCAATTAATTCCAGGAAAAACAAAATTTTAGTTCATGATGCAGATCAGCTGTGGATAATATTTAAGTCACATTAATGTGAGCTCTGAAAATTGATAAAATCTTTATGATTTTTGAAGAGGTGGTATAGGTGGTATGTCATACTTCGGAAGCACAAACACTAAGATTACTTACGATTACTGCCACTTAACTACAGTGTAGAGTTGAGGCCTGAAGTACCATCAAGTTTGTATGTACATGCACATGCAATCAAATTGTCAAATGGCTGTTTTCCTCAGTAGCCTGGGATTTTTCCAAAAGGGAGGCAAGCCACCAGGAGCAAGTTTGGAGCTACATATCTTCAGTGATGTGGTATTACGGCCAAACACCAAAAATTAAATTTAAATGAGACCCACAGCTGAGAAATACTAAGTTAGGTCAAAATAATAAAATGTGGTAAGTAATGATGATTCAGGTAGTTGAGTTTCATTTCTGATCTTCAGGGAATAAAGAAGCAGCTGGGCAGTTGAAATGAACAAAAGAAGCAGCTGCTAAATTGGCAGCAAATGAGGGAATGGGGGGGCCTTTTCAGAACTCAGACTTCTTGTAATAGAGAAGCGTGCAATCATGAGCTTCTCTTCTTGAAATTAAAATGAAAGTGACTTTTTAAATTTTTGATTAGCAAATGATTACTATAAATCTTGAACATGAATATAATTTCAGAGACTTTTTTGTATTATAAACGTATTTTTCAAAAATACAGATAAGTAAAAAAGAAAATTGCTAATGAAATTTAGTATATATCTTTTCAGAATGTTTTCTACTCATAAACCAACTTTTTTCAAGATATATACATTATTATACAGTATTTATGAATCTGTATTTAGCTGTTTCACTTTTGAGTGGCAATTCCATTCTTCAGGGACAAACTTAAAATGCTGTAATTGTGACAGATAACTAGAATAGCATCAATAATTTATTTAGGAGGTTATTATCAGAGATATTTCTTATTTAAAAAATTTTGGAGGGATGGATCATAGTGTTAAGCAAACCTAATCCAGGATTCCTTTAGGAACTGGAAAACAGCTAGGCTTAAGAGCAAATGTAGCTTTTTAATCTTTCATTCCAAATGTGGGAGATTTTCTGAGGCATCTGTGACATCTTGTTCATGTGAATATGATACAAATAGCTTATTATTTATCCAAATTATAAACCTGATAAAGCAGTCTCTATTCCTTAGTGGAGTCTATTGGGCAATAATATTTTTAATTTGAAAATAAGTTTCAATATAAATACATTATTAAGAATTTAGAAGATGTGTGCTTTCTAGACTTCCAGCTTACGTTTCACTCTAAGAGACATGTGGTTACTACATAGATGTCAATACTGGCTGAATGTGTTCTCCAAATACCTCTTTCTTGAACACCAGAGGCTCTTGATTTACCATTGTTTTTCTTTGAAATAGAGTAATAACTATGTTAATGTATTTTGGGATACAGAAAAGCATTGGTAAAAATCCTGCCTTTTCTGCTAATAGAGCATTCTTTGTAATTCGACTTTAGTTTTCTCTGAGGTGTGATATAGGTGGGGTTCTTTTGTGTGTGCATTGATATGTGTAGCTGAATGGAAAAATAGCTCTTGGGTGATTATTTTCCGATTTCCTACTATGTCCTTTCTCTTTTGAAAAGTAGGAGTCTTACACATTAAAAGAAAGTTATTCTTTTAGCTCTTTTACCCCGATTACCTTTCCTCCTCTCTACAGCGATATGTTGGGATCGTATGTGATCATTCATTAATTCATTCAGCAAATATTGATTGAAGGCTGTATGCCAGGGGACCCAATGCTTTATTTGAAAGTCAGTGATTCCTTTGAAGAAAAAGAGCCAAGTTGAAAGAAATGACTTTCAATGCCTACTCTCCCGGGGAGGAGAAAAAAACAAAGGGTTCACTTACGTGAAAAATAGCGAAAAAATTGACTGTGAAAAATTTCTTCATTTTATTTTAGGAGCAGCAGGAAGTAATTCATATAAACTCTTCTTAAATTGATGACATTGTAGACTATAAGAACAGTAGAATATATACTACATTGATTTCGTTCAGTAAATATCACCATCACAGTTTTGTATGTGGTATTATTACTGATATTAAATATATCAAGGACATGCACATATTGTTTTTACCCAGTTCTTTAAGAATTAATTTTTTTTAAAAAAAGCCTTATCTCACAGGATGTATTAGGATGACATGAAGTCCCATACTTTACTGAAATGCTATATTGATTTCATATTGTGACATTTGTTCTAATTCTCAATATTATTATTTTTAACTTTTTAATATAACGATTTTAATTTTTTTCATAATTCTCAATATTATGAACAAAAAAATAATAAATTCAGCAAGTTAACTGAGAAGTTCATAATCAACAACACAAGTTTTTGGAGAGTTTTGAATTTGAATTTCACAACCTGAGAACATAGGCCCAGAGGGAGCTAGAAAAGATATGAGCCAACAGATGATGGAATATTGGATTTTGGCCCTGTGTAGATTTCAGATCCTACTGGTGAAAAAGGAAGAATGGGACACATTTCATAAATAGGCTTAGTGTGAGATGTTGGTGATAATTTTATTTCGAATAACGATTACCTTTTGCATACCATTTAATATCTTTCTAGTGCTTTTCTCAGAAATATGAATCACTGCTGGGTGGGTCCCTAATTGGAAGGGGTTCCAGGCCTCAGCCTACCTGCAGGGAAGTCAGTAACCATGTGGTGTTAATAAAGCCATTTCCCTTGGCTGTCCCTTTGACTGCCTGGGGAAGAGTGATGAGTAGCAAGCAGATGGAGGGCTGCTTGCTTTCTGTTAGTATAGTGGGCTGAGGATGTATATTCTGGCGCTGCTTCTTTCCTTGAATGTCCTGCCAAGACATTTCTTCCTGAATCCACTGAGACCAAAGATACCACGTTAGAGAGAAATTTATTTTCCAAGCTGGATTAATCATTGACCTTTTCACTGACATACAGCCCTTGGTGACTGTGGTAGAGAAACAGAGAACGGCTTGTATGTGGGGTTGCCTTTGATTTCCCTTCCTCTCTCTTTATCTCTACCTTCAGTCATCTAGTCCTTTGAAGTCTATTTTCCTCCCTGAGAATCCAACAGAAATAGACATGGCCTTCAGATAAAGATTAATATATTAGCTTTATTATTGCTGAAGCTGGATTGGAAAGTGAAGCTCAAGTCTCTGGTCAAAATGATGCTTCCTGATACTTTTCCCCAGATCTAGATGTCTGGGCTTACCTTGGGAAACAACTGCCTGGTATACAGCCTGCTTGCACCCCTGGAATGAAACTTGGGAATGGGGATCTATCAAGATCTGGGCCTGCTGGCCTATCTCAAAAATGAATTCCTGCCATTTGCAACAATATGATGGACTTTCAAGGCATTGTGCTGAGATGAGTCAGACAGAGAAAGACACTTTATGATCTCGTGTACATATAGAATCTAAAAAAGCCAAAATTGTAGAAACAGAGAGTAGAATGGTGGTTACCAGGGGCTTGGAGATGGTAGAGTTGGGGAGATGTAAAAGAGGACTAACTTGCAGCTAGAAGAAGCAGCAGCACTGGAGAGCTAATACATGGTATATGACTGTAGTTAACAATACAGTATTATATACTTAAAGTTGCCTAGACACTAAATCTACCCTCAAGTTGAGTTAGGTTCACTTCAGTGTCCCAGGTTTTGTGCTTGTTTACAAAATACTGTGGGAGAGAATATAAAACCCTGAAACAGGTCTTTCATGTCTGCATATTCATACAGAAATCAATAAATATTGCCAGCATCTTTCATGTTATTTCCTTCCTTAACCAGAGTTTTCATTGTTTTAATATTTGCTAAACTCTCAAACATATTTTACCATAAGAACTGCCTTGATTGTGATAGAAATAGGCAAGCAGATTATTTGTAAAATTCTTGGTAGCTTTAGGATGGTGAAACAGTGCTTTTCTCACTAAATAATATTTTTGTTTTTCTGTAAATTCCATTCTTTCAAAATACAAGTAATCTGATTTTAATTAACTTGCCTTAGGGTTTGTGAAATAGTCCTCAAAATGGTAATAGAAATTATGTTTTTGTTATTCAAATTTTGAACTATTCATTAATGATTTCCAAACCCTCATGAAGACAAACATGTACCCTGGCCCACTTGTTTGGACAGTAAGATTGTGAACCGGTTTTCTATTGGATTTAGTTACATGCTGCATCAAGGAGTAAAAATGAAGGAATCATCCTATAGGAAATAGAGACCATGTAATGTTAAATTATTCTGAAGACGTCCTTAAACCTTTTTGAGATGTTAAATATTTAACATGAAAGTTGTACAGACTGGGAATTAGCAACTTAAGAGGTAATTTGTTACATTCAGGTTGGATAGAAAGCAACCGCCTGTTTTTAGTTTTTTGACCTGACATGAAATCTACTTGGGGAAGAGTCAAAATGATTTGACTATGTCTTGTGCTATATTTTGTCTAATCAGGTAAAAATATATGTCCAGTGTGTGTTAGATATGATTATATGAGTACTGAAAAATGTGATATGAGTTATAAGGACTATATTCTCGATTTTTAGTAAAACCTTCACGGGTTCATCATTTTTTCCCTAACTTACAAAAAATTTTTAATATTCATAAGAAAATAGCTTTATTCATCCATGCTTTATAACGACATACTGAACACCTTTAATGTGGTGGGCATGAAAAAATCATGCATGTATAGTTTATGGTTTTTGGTATCTAGTTTATTTTATAGTTTTGCAAATGTAGAGAAAAGTTACCAGGACAGTAGAAGGAACTCTGGATATTCTTTAATCCATGTACACCATTATTTACATTTGCTCCATTGGTTTTCCTTTTTTATATCTACATGCATATACATTAATAGTTTATATATAATTGTATAATTCTATGTTGATATATAAAATGTATCTGTAGAACTTACACATTTCATATATACATATTACTTTCATATTTATATGCACATATAAATTTACATACATATATACAAATAAAGACCTTGAGTTAAGATTATCCTCCGTAATAATAATGTGGGTGGCTCTCATCCTTAAGAGGAAAGAGTGAATTACCCTAAGGAAGATAGAGTTCTGCCTCTGGACTGCCTTAGACTTCAGATGGCAATATCAGTTCTTTCTTTGGTATCAGCCGGCCAGCCTGCCCTGCAGATGTTATACTAATTCCGTAAATCTCTCTCTCCACCCTTCCTTTCTTCTCTTTCTCTCTCTTTCACACACACACACACACACACACACACACACACACACACACACACACACACTCACACACACACACACACACATCCTATTGGTTCTGTTTCTCTGGAGAACCCTGACTACTATACCCTTTTGGCCTAGAATACCTAGAAAATAGTTTCAGAATTGCTAACCCATACTGCCATGAAAGGTCAATCTCTAATTAGAATTTAATGTTTGTTTATAGATTTTTTGGAGGTAAAATTACATACAGAATATAAAAGGTACAAATCTCGAGTGCACAATACAATAAAATTTTGGCAAATGTACACACTGATGTGAAATGCCAGCCAAGATGTAGAATATTTCTATCATCTAAGAAAGTTGCTTCAGTCTCCTGAGTCAGTATCCTTGCCTCTCAGGCAGGATTTTTTCCTGATTTTATTCACTAAAGACTGACTTTACTTGTTCTAGAATTTATGTATATAGGAGAGTTTTAGTTGTATCTGCATCCTATGCATCACTTGATATTTTTGGTTAATTTTATTATTTTTTTTTTCTTTTTATGGCCACACTTGCAGCATATGGAAGTTCCTGGGCCAGGGATCGAATTGGAGCTGCAGCTGAGACCTGTGCCACAGCCACAGCAGTGCTGGATCTGAGCCACATCTGTGACCTATGCTGCAGTTTGTGGCAATGCCAGATCCTTAACCCACCGAGCAAGGCCAGGGATTGAACCCACATCATCATGGACACTATGTTGGGTTCTCGACCCAATGAGCCACAACCGGAACTCCAGTTTATTTAATTTTAGCTATTCTAGTATTTGTAAACTTGTATCTTATTATGGCTTTAATTTGAATATCCTAGTGATTAATGATGTTGAATACTTTTCGATGTGCTTGTTGGCTATTTTATAACTTTCTTTGTAAAATGTTCACATTTTGCTCATTTAAAAATTCAGTTGTCTGTCTTTTTTATTATTGATTTATAGGATTTATATTGATTTATATAGTCTAGGCACAGATCCCTTATGAGATACATGTTTTGTGAATATTTTCTCCTCTTATGTGATTGTGTAGTCATTCATTTTATAGCAGTCTCATGATGAGCAGATATTTCGGTATTGACGAGGTCCATATCAATACTTTTCCTATTGTTCTTGTATTCTGTATCTAGTTTTAAATCTTTACATACTCCCAGGTAGTAAAGTTATTTTACCTTCTTTTCTTCTAAAAGCTTTGTGAAAAACAGGATTTTCACTTACATCAGTGATATTTCTCATATTGAATTTTATGTATTTTATGAGTAGGAGTTGTGGTCCTTTTTTCTGTTTCATTGGTTGAAAAGATGTTCCTGTCTCCATTTATCCATGTAATTGCTTTAGCCCCTCTGTCAAAAATCAGTTGACTATAAGTGTGGGTCTCTCTCTGGGCTTTATTCTCAGTTTGTCTATCCTTGTACCAATACCAAAGTGTTTTCATTATTATGTTTTGTAATAGTAATTTTTAGGGCCGCACTGTGGCATATGGACGTTCCTAGGTTACAGCTTGAATCTTTCGATTTGTAGCTGCCAGCCTAGGCCACAGCCACAGCAATGCAGGATCTGAACTGCATCTGCGACTTACACCACAGCTCATGGTAACACTACATCCTTAACCCACTGAGTGAGGCCAGGGATCAAACCTGCAACCTCATGGACACTAGTCGGATTCATTTCCACTGCACCACAGCAAGAATTCCTGTAGTAATTCTTGAAGTCAGATAATGCAAGGCTTCCATTTCTTTTTTCCTTTTACAAGATTGTTTTGCCTGTGCACTAAGCATCATATCAGTTTATGTAATAAATCCTGCTTGGGTTATTAATGAGATTTTGAATCTATACATCAGTTTGAGAAGAACTGGCATCTTAATGACATTGTTTCTATTAGTGAATATGGTGTAACTTGTTCATTTAGTTCCTTCTTTTTTCAGAAATACTTTGTAGTGTTTTTTTAAAGAGTTCCTGTGTGTATTTCATTCCATTTATTCCCAAATATTTTATTTTTTTGTTCATAGAATAAATAAAATTTTCAAAAAATGTATTTTCCAAACATTTGTTGTTGGTATATAGAAATCTAATTACATTGTATGTGTTAACCTTGTATCTTGGGATCTTTTAAATTCACTTAGTTTTTAGTAGCTTCTTTTTTTTTTTTTGTCTTTTTGCTATTTCTTGGGCCGTTCCTGCAGCATATGGAGGTTCTCAGGCTAGGGGTCGAATCGGAGCTATAGCTGCCAGCCTACGCCAGAGCCACAGCAACGCGGGATCCGAGCCGCGTCTGCGACCTCATGGCAATGCCGGATCGTTAACCCACTGAGCAAGGGCAGGGACCGAACCTGCAACCTCATGGTTCCTAGTTGGATTCGTTAACCACTGCGCCACAACGGGAACTGCGCTGCTTGTTTTTAACTTATAAGTATTTTCATGTTATTTTTAAATTGGGGCACTTTTACTTCTTTCTTTCCAATATTTATGCTTTAAATTTGATGGCATAATGTTCAAAATACTCACTTACTACATTTGATATCTATAAGAGCTGAAAGGATAACCCCTCTTTCATTCCTGATATTGGTAATTTGTACTTTCTTTTTTTATTAGCCTTTCAAAGGACTTATAATCTTTCAAAGAACAAACATTTGGACTTGGTGGATTTCTCTAGTTTGCCTATTTTCTGTTTAATTAATTCCTTTCTTGTTTTCTTCCTTCTGCTTAATTTAGGTTTAATTTGCTTATTTTTTCTAATTTCTATAGGGAGATAACCACATAATTAAGTTAAAACTTAACTTCTTTACAAAATAAGCACTTAAACCTATCAATATTTTTCTAAACACTACTTTAGAATTATCTCACAAATTTACATACACACAATTTTTTCCTTGTCATTTAATTCAAAATATTTCTTATTTCCCATGTGACTTCTTTTTTTTTGTTTTGTTTTGTTCTCCAGCTTTCACTTGTTTTTTCTTCTTGTTTTATTATTTTAATTTTTTTTCCACTGTACAGCATGGGGACCAAGTTACTCTTACATGTATACATTTTCTCCCCACCCTTTGTTCTGTTCCAATATAATTATCTAGACATAGTTCTTGATGCTACTCAGCAGGATCTCCTTGCAAATCCATTCCAAGTTGTATCCAGTATTCCCAAGCTCCTGATCCCTTCCACTTCCTCCCTGTCCCCCCGGGCAGCCACAAGTCTTTTCTCCAAGCCCATTATTATCTTTTCTGTACAAAGGTTCATTTGTGCTCTATATTAGATTCCAGTTATAAGTGATATCATATGGTATTTGTCTTTCTGCCTCATTTCATTCAATATGAGTCTCTAGTTCCATCCACGTTGCTGTAAATGGCATTATGTCATTCTTTTTTTATGGCCGAGTAGTATTCCATTGCATATATATACCACATCTTCCTAATCCAATCATCTGTCAATGGACATTTGGGTTGTTTCCATGTCTTGGCTATTATGAATAGTGCTGCAATGAACATGCGGGTGCACATGTCTCTTTTAAGTAGAGTTTTGTCCAGATAGATGCCCGAGACTGGGATTGCGGGGCATATGGATGTTCTATGTATAGATTTCTAAGGTATCTCCAAACTGTTCTCCATAGTGGATGTACCAGTTTACATTCCCACAAGCAGGGCAGGAGGGTTCCCTTTTCTCCACAGCCCCTCCAACACTTGTTGTTTGTGGACTTATTAATGATGGCCATTCTGAGTGGTGTGAGGTGGTATCTCATGGTAGTTTTGATTTGCATTTCTCTTATAATCAGCGATGTTGAGCATTTTTTCATGTGCTATTGGCCATATGTACATCTTCCTTGGAAAAATGTCCATTCAGGTCTTTTGCCCATTTTTCCATTGGGTTATTGGCTTTTTTGCTGTTGAGTTGTATAAGTTGCTTGTATATCCTAGGGATTAAGCCCCTGTCTGTTGCATCATTTGAAACTCTTTTCTCCCATTCTGTAAGTTGTCTTTTTGTTTTCATTTGGGTTTCCTTTGCTGTGCAAAAGCTGTTCTGTTTGATTGGGTTGCTTTGGTTTATTTTTGCTCTAATTTCTGTTGCTTTGGGAGACTGACCTGAGAAAATATTCACGAGGTTGATGTCAGAGAGTGTTTTACCTATGTTCTCTTCCAGGAGTTTGATGGTGTCTTGTCTTATGTTTAAGTCTTTCAGCCATTTAGAGTTTATTTTTGTGCATGGTGTGAGGGTGTGTTCTAGTTTCATTGCTTTGCATGCAGCTGTCCAGGTTTCCCAGCAATGCTTGCTGAATAGACTTTCTTTTTCCCATTTTATGCTCTTGCCTCCTTTGTCAAAGATTAATTGACCATAGGTGTCAGGGTTTATTCCTGGGTTCTCTATTCTGTTCCATTGGTCTGTCTGTCTGTTTTGATACCAGTACCACACTGTTTTGATGACTGTGGCTTTGTAATATTGCTTAAAGTCTGGGAGAGTTATGACCCCTGCTTGGTTTTTGTTTCTCAGGATCGCTTTGGCAATCCTGGGTCTTTTGTGGTTCCATATAAATTTTGGGATTGTTCTAGTTCTGTGAACAATGTCATGGGTAATTTGATAGGGATTGCATTGAATCTGTAGATTGCTTTGGGTAGTATGGCCATTTTTCAATATTGATTTTTCCAATCCATGAACATGGAATGTCTTTCCATTTCTTTACATCTTCTTTAATTCCTTCAATTAAAGTTGTATAGTTCTCGGCATATAAGTCCCTTACCTCCTTGGTCAGGTGTATTCCGAGGTATTTGATTTTGTGAGGTGCAATTTTAAAAGGTGTTGTATTTTTGTATTCCTTTTCTAATATTTCATTGTTGGTATACAGAAATGCAAATGATTTCTGAATGATGTTGATTGATTTGTGTATGTTGAACCATCCTTGTGAACCTGGGATGAACCCTACCTGGTCATGGTGTATGATCTTTTTGATATGTTGTTGGATTTGGTTGGCTAAGATTTTGTTGAGAATTTTTGTGTCTATATTCATCAAAGATATTGGCCGATAGTTTTCTTTTTTGGTGGTATCTTTGTCTGGTTTTGGAATTAGGGTGATGGTGGCAGCATAGAATGTCTTTGGGAGTGTTCCTTCTTCTTCAACCTTTTGAAAGAGTTTAAGGAGGATGGGCACCAGATCCTCTTTACATGTTTGGTAGAATTCACCTGTGAAGCCATCTGGTCCTGGACTTTCATTTGTAGGGAGTGTTTTTATGACATCTTCAATTTCATTTCTAGTGATCGGTCAGTTCAGTTGGTCTGTTTCTTCTTGATTCAGTTTTGGCAGGCTGTAAGATTCTAGAAAATTGTCCATTTCTTCCAGATTGTCAAATTTATTGGCATTTAGTTGTTCATAGTATTCTCTTATGGTTTTTTATATTTCTGAAGTATCTGTTGTGATTTCTCCTTTTTCATTTCTAATTTTGATTATTTGGGCTCTTTCTCTCCTCTTGTTGGTGAGTCTAGCCAGGGGTTTGTCAATTTTGTTTACCTTTTCAAAGAATCAGCTCTTGGTTTTATTAATTTTCTGTATTGTTTTTTTGAACCTCTATTTTATTGATTTCCTCTTGGATCTTTATAATTTCCTTCCTTCTGCTGGCTTTAGGTCTCTTTTGTTCTTCTTTTTCTAATTCGTTTAGGTGGAGGGTTAAGTTTTCAATTTGAGATCTTTCTTATTTTTTGAGGAAGGCCTATATTGCTATGAATTTCCCTCTGAGAACTGCTTTTGCAGCATCCCATGTATTTTGAGAGGTGGTGTCCTCATTATCATTTGTCTCCAGGTGTTTTTTAATTTCCTTCTTGATTTCCTCATGGACCATTGGTTTTTTAGTAGCATGTTGTTTAGTCTCCATGTAGTAGGTTTTATTTATTTCTTTTCCTATGGTTGATTTCTAGTTTCATGCCATTGTGGTCAGAGAAGATACTTGAAATAATTTCTGTGCTCATAAATTTATTGAGGTTAGCTTTGTGTCCCAACATGTGGTTGATTCTTGAGAATGTTCCATGACCATTTGAGAAGAATGTGTATTCTTATTTTTTTGGATGTAGTGTCCTGAAGATATCAATTAAGTCTAACTTTTCTCTTGTTTCCTTTAGGATCTCTGTTGCTTTATTGGTTTTCTGTCTAGAGGATCTGTCCATTGGTGTGAGTGGGGTATTAAAATCTCTTAATATGATTGTATTCCCATCAATTTCTCCCTTTATGTCTGTTAATATTTGTTGTATGTATCTGGGTGCTCCTGTATTTGGGGCATATGTGTTGATGATAGTAATATCCTCTTCTTGGATGGATCCCTTCATCATTAAATAGTGTCCTTCTTTGTCTTTCTTTATGTCTTTTGTTTTAAAGTCTATTTTGTCTGATATGAGTATTGCAACTCCTGCTTTCCTGTCACGTCTATTGGCATGAAATGTTTTTTCCCACCCCTTCGCTTTCAATCTATATGTGTCCTTTGTCCTAAGGTGAGTTTCTTGTAGGCAGCAGATTGAAGATTTTTGCTTTTTTATCCACTCAGCCACTCTGTGCCTTTTGATGGGCACATTCAGTCCATGGACATTTAAGGTGTTAATTGATAGATGATTATTTATTGTCATTTCAAACCTCATGTTCCAGTTGATTCTATGGTTCTCCATTCTTCTTTTTTTGGTTGGATGGTCTCTGGTTATTTGCTGCTTGAGTTTTTTTTTTTTTTTTTCTTTTTCCATTTTTTGCGAATGCAATGTTTGGTTTTGGTTTGTGGTTGCCTGTTTTTTATTTTTTTTTAATTTATTCATTTTTTAAAAATTTTTTTTGTCTTTTTGCTATTTCGTTGGGCCGCTCCCACGGCATATGGAGGTTCCCAGGCTAGGGGTCGAATCGGAGCTGTAGCCACCGGCCTATGCCAGAGCCACAGCAACGCAGGATCCGAGCCACGTCTGCGACCTACACCACAGCTCACCGCAACGCCGGATCGTTAACCCACTGAGCAAGGGCAGGGACCGAACCCGCAACCTCATGGTTCCTAGTCGGATTCGTTAACCACTGCGCCACGACGGGAACTCCTGCCCTGTTTTTTAAGTATGCTAACCCCTTCCTATAATTGTGTGTTTTAGCCTGATGGTCCTGTAGGTTCAAACACTTCATTACTATACTAAAATAAGAAGAGAAACAAACAAACAAAAAAATTTTTTTAAAGAAGAGTCTATTTATTTCCTTACTTCTCTTGCCCACATTTTATGATTTTGATGACTCTTTTTTGCTTTTTAATTTTATTTTGTTTTAAACATGTTCATGATTAAATCTGTATGCTGGTTTATTTGAGTGACTGCTCCTCTGACTGCGGTTTTCTCAGTCACCCTAGGTCTTCCTATTTTTTTTTCCTCCTTTTCCTTCCTTTCTTTTTGGTCTAGAGAAGCCCTTTCAATATTTCTTTTAGCCTGGGTTTTGTATTGCTGTATTCCTTTAGGCTTTGTTTGTTGGTAAAAAATTTGTAGCTCCTCTTCTATTTTAAATGATATTCTTGCTGGATAGAGTATTGTAGGTTGCATATTTTTTCCTTTCAGTGCTTTAAATGTCTTTTGCCATTCCGTCCTGGCCTGTAGAGTTTCTGTAGAGAAATCAGCTGGTAACCTTATGGGGGTTCCCTTATAGGTAACAGTCTGCTTCTCTCTTGCTGCCTTTAGGATCGTCTCTTTATCACTCACTTTTGCCATTTTTATTATAATGTGTCTTCGTGTGGGTCTATTTGGTTTCAACTTGTTTGGGGCCCTCTGTGCTTCCTGTATCTTGAACTCAGTAGCCTTTAGATTTGGGAAGTTTCCAGCGATAATTTCTTCAAATATATTTTCCATCCCCTTATCTTTTTCTACTCCTTCTGGAATTCCTATTATGCACAGATTGGCTGGCTTTATATTATCCCATAGGTCTCTTATATTGCTTTCATGTTTTTTCATTTGGTTTTCTGTCTGCTGTCCTGATTGGGCGATTTCCATTATTCTATCTTCCACATCACTAATTCATTTTTCTGCATTATTCATTCTGGTTTTTCCTGCCCTTAGTTCAGTTTGTATCTCTGCAAATGAGTTTTCTGGTTTTTCTTGGCTCCTCTTTATATTTTCTAGTTCCTTTCTGAGGGTGTCTGCATTACTGTTCATATCTTCTCTTAATTCCTTCAGTATTTTCACTATTTCCCTTTTGAACTCCAAGTCTGTCAGACTGCAGAGGTCCGTTTCCTTGCTGACTGCTTTAGGTGAGTTCTCCTGTTAGGTTAACTGGGGGTGGTTTCTCAGCTTCTTCATCTTGCTTGTTGTTTTCTTTTTCTTGGTGGAGTTGTACTCCCCATGGCCAGGCAGGGTTTGCCTTGGCAGTACTATGGAATGTTTCCCGAGGGCTGGCATTGTTGGTTGGTCTCCTTTGAGGCAGTGTGGCTTTTCCTGAGTGTGAGCGTGGCTGACAGGGTCTCTCTGAAGCCAAGGAGGACTTCCCCAGGGCAGACAGGACTGGGAGGTCTGCACCATGATGGAAGCAGATTTCACTCGGCCTGGCAGAGCTTGCTCTGATGTTTTTGGGCTGTGGGGCTCTTCCACGGGGCTGGCGGTGCTGGGCAGCTGTTACAAGGAGTGCTGCAACCCCTGAGGGTGGGAGTGGCTAGCCGGGCCGCTGAGAACCCAAGGGGCTTTTCCCCAGGGCAGCCAGAATTGGCAGGGCCACCCCACAATGGAGGCAGATTTTGCACAGCCGGGACAAGCTTGTTCTAGCTTTTCTGGGGTGTGGGCCTTTTCCCGGGGGCTGGCAGTGCTGGGCAGCTGTTCCAAAGGAGTGCAGCACCCCCCGAGGGCTGGAGCAGCTAGCTGGGCCACTGAGAACCCAAGGGTCTCTTCTGCAGGGCAGCCAGAATTGGAAGGACTGCCTCAGAATGGAGGCAGCTGTTGCACCCCTGGGCTGAGCTTGTTCTAGCTTTTCTGGGCTGTGGTCCTTTTCCAGGGGATTGGTGGTGCTGGGTGCTCCTCTGCCGGGGTGTAGCCCCTCCAGAGGGCAGAGAGGCCAGGGCAGGGAAAGCCCCTGCAGTGGTTGGCTTGCCACTAATGGTGAAGCCAGCCCTCCAGGATGGCAGGCAGTCTCAAGTCCAGTGCACATAGGGTAGGGGGTGGGGGATGCACTGGGAAGCACAGCTTTCTGATAGCTGAGGGCAAGTGAGCTCGCTGTAGCGTGGGGAGTATTTTATGGTGGCCCACCCCTTCTTCTCTCCCCTCCCCAACACTGGCACCTTGTCTCTCCTGCAGATCCAGCTCTTCTCCCAGGTTCCCTCTGATGTGGCTTTCCAGTCCCCAGCCCTTAGCATATTGCTTTCTAGACTCCCAGGCAGTCTCTGCCCCACCAATCTGACAGACTGCTTCCTAGTCCCCCAGGGCAGTCTCTGCCCTGCCAAACCAACTGGTTCCTAGCTCCCCAAGCAGTCTCCGCACTGCCCACCCCAACCCGTTCCCAGGGACTAACCTCCGTAGCCGAGGTCTCGGTGCCCAGCCCCCACCCAAGCGCCTCTGTTTTTGGTGACTGTGCCAGTAGTTTGGTTGATGTGTTTGATTCTCACTCTGCTCTTCGGAACTCAGACTTACTGCTGTGCTCTTCTCTGCATCTGGAGATCCCTCGGATTCGATTGATCTTTCTGTGGAGTAGGTGACTTTCCAGGGTGTGGGATCCCTTTCTCCCCCACAGTTCCCTTTCAGGAGTGCCCGTCCAGCCCCGATTCCCCTTCTCTCACTCTCCTCTTTTCTCTTGTTTTACCCAGTTATGTCACGAGATTCTTGCCGTTATTGGAGTTTAGGTGCTTCTGCCAGTGATTAATTGCTGTTCTGTGTGAGTTGTTTAACCTGTCGATGTGGGGTTTTTTTGTTGTGTTAGTGGGGGAGGGCGAGCGTGCCCCCCTACTCTTCCGCCATCTTTCCTGTCCCTCCCATGTGATTTCTTTTTTCATCCATAGGCTACTTAGACATGAGTTGCTTAAATTCTAAATGTTTGAGGGATTTTCCAGATATGTTTTTATTAATGATTTCTAGTTGAATTCTGTTGTGATCAGAGAACATACTCTGTAAAATTTTCATATTTTAAATTTATTAAGAATTATTTTGTAACCAAATACCTTCTATCTTAGTGAATATTCCATGTGTACTTGAAAAGAATGTGTATTCTGTAGTTGTTGAAGGTATAAACACATCATTATATAAAAGCGGTAGATTCAGATCTTTTGTATTTTTGTCTTTTCTTTAAAAGGAGCTCATTGTTCAATAAATAACGGAGAGTATTTAATTTCATTTTTTAGCTGAACCCACATCATATGGAAGTTCCCAGGCCAGGGACTGAGTCCAAACTGCAAGTGTGTCCTATACCACAGCTGTGGCAATGCTGGATCCTTAACCTACTGCGTCATAGAGAGAACTCCAACTCAGAATATTTTTAAAGACTTTAACTATTATTGTGAATTTGTCAATTCTCTGGCTTACAGATTTTTTTTTTTTTTTTGGTATGACAGTTAAAGTAAGTACCTTGTGAAAATGTGTGGCAGTTTAACACCTTTCACACAATAATGACAGTAGACAGTAATTACAAGTATTAAACAGTAATGAAATATTATGTGCATATGCCAGCTAAAGTCACTATATTCATTCATGTACCAAACCATTTTAGAACATACGTTGTGCCAGCTCATATGGTAGATATAGATAACATACATATTCTCTACACTTGAGAATCTCCTTCCTCAAATAGATAAGCAAACAATATGAACACCTGAAATAAAATACTATGTATATATTCTACAACAGAGAAAGTAATCATTACAAAGGCAATGATTATTTTATTATCAAAAAATCAAACTCCAGTTCAGGACATGTGCGTTGTATGTGTGATTTATGCATTAACAACGTATTACTTATCACTCAAAATTTCCACTTTGGCTTCAAAAAGGAGTCAGTTTAATAATAGATTCAGATAAAATGTGTACCATATTGGAATGATTAGAATTTGACTAAATTGCTTATAAACTTAGCAGTTTGTCTGCCGAGAGTTGAGGCTTGTATACCTAGGAGGAACATTAGAGATAAAATATTCCAACTCCCTCAGGATCAGTAATGAAGTGTGCACCTAGTTTGCACACTTAGGTGGTATAAAGGTGAGATAGAACTCTGATCCAGATGCGTGGACTCTGAGACCAATGCAATTTTTAATATACAGTTCTGTCTTTCTGGTTTGTCTGTGGTTGGAAAGTATCTTCATTATTCTGTAACTTATAAGAAGTCTAAAACTCTGGTTCCAAGAAAGTTTACTTTCCTATTAAGTATGCTGTAAAAGTGATATGAGTGAGCTTGGAAATATACTAATGGAAATGAACTGACAAGAAATGTCAAAGTATTTGCTCTACTACCCACAAAATGAAATGGCAATGATCTTAATTGGTTTGAATAAGATTTTCAATTTGATTGGAAATGTGTAGATAAGGGATAATTTAGAGGAATTTTAATGACTTGACAGCTCAATTGGGATATACCACCATCATCTTATCTAAAATTCAGTGAGACTAAAATTGAAGCTATCCATTCCTTTAAATGAATTTTCACTCTCAACTCCTTATACCCACTATTACTTCAGCCTTTTAAGCTGGAAATCTTATGGTATTTTTAAATTTTTCTTTCCTTCCCCTGATGCCAGTTCTTAATACTTAGGCTTTTATTTTCCTTCTGCTTTCACTGCTTCCTCTTAGTTCTCAGATCTGTACCTTAGTCCTGGCATTCCATCATCCTACCTCTGTGGATTATTGAAGAGCTGGGATCCCAGTATTTTTCTGTAAGACAAATATCCCTAAAATATTGCTTGCATCACTTCTCTTAAAAATTCATGTTTTCCTAAAGTCAATGCTTTGGTCTTTGATCATTGCATAATCTGTGCCAATCTTCTCTGTTCATATACCACATTCTGTGGTTTTCCCACACACACTCCTAATTGTCCTCTGTTTGCATTTTGGCTACCAGATGTAGAGATCTTCTTCAGAATAATTTCTGCCCACCAGCAGCATCCCATTTACAGTATCTCCGTCTCTGCTTGATGACTTCCTCCTGCCTCTAAAAACTTGCTCAGCTACAGGCAGGTGCAACCCAAGGCAACCTTCAAACAATGGTCAGGGCTAGAAGTCAGTGCAATATGCCCCAGGTTCCTTATCCTTGGTGGTGGAGTGAATGATTCTGAATTGTTTCCAGATGGTATCTATAAAGGCAGAACAATCCCCACCACCACATGTACTCATCCTAATCCCTAGAACATGTGAATATGTGACCTTCTGTGAAAGAGACTTTGCTGATGTAATTGAATTAAGGATTTTAAGATGAGGAGTTATCCTGAATTATCTAGGTGCTCCCAGTGTAATTATAAGTGTTCTTATTATGGAAAGGAGGGAGGCAGGAGAGTAAAAAAAAAAGATATGTGATAATAGAAGGAGAATGATGGCATTGTTTGAAGGTGGCAACAAGCCAAGGAATAGCAGACTCTCAAGCTAGAAAAGTCGAGGACTTTACTGTATAGACTTTAGAAGGGATACAACTCTGTTGGCATCTTGATTTTAGCTCTGTAGGAGCCATTTTTGTACCTATAACCTCCAGAGTTGCAAAATAATAAATTTGTGTTGTTTCAAGACACTTAAGTTTGTAAATTTGTTACACCAGTGATAAACCAAAATGGTGGCTCAGAGTTCTCTAGGAGAATTGAACTACAGTTGCCTTGGTAGTTGCCCACTCATTACCATACACTTCATTGGTTTCTGTCCTTTCTCTGTGTCACTTTCTCTCCTTCCTGACGTGTGCTTCCAGAAATCACACTCAAATAAATTACCTTCCGTCTTGGGGTCTGCTTGTGGGAAAATCTTAACTAAGACATCATTTTCATTTGTCTCCCTGCTTGCCAGCTTCCTTCTTCCTACTCAGAAAGCTCCTCTTCTCACCTTCCAGCTCCATTTTCTTCAAGGCCAAGCTTATGCGGAACTTCCTTCTCTTGAGGACTTTCTCCCACTCCAGTGTACAAAACCCTCTTCTTTTCTGCCTTCCTTTGCTCCAGTCATGAGTATAATTCTTATTCCCAGAATATTTTACATGATTTTTCTATTCACCCATCCAGTCTACACATAAGATGCTGTAAGTCTCATTTCTTGTAAGAATGGACCATGTTAGATGAATGAGGCTGCCTGAACTGAATAAGAACTTTAGTTTTTTTTCAGTCAGACTTAAAGGTAAATATTTATTAAAGGTCTTTTATATTTTTCAGTGATGGTACAACAACAAAAAGTGTATATCTCTGTCAGAACACAGACAATAACAAAATAAGTAAAATATATAGTACAGTTGATGGAGATAACGGCTAAAGAGAAAACTAAAGCAGGAGAAAGGGGATGGAGTTGGGTATGTGGTAGTCTGAGATCGTGGGTCAAAGGAAGTTCTTTCCTCACTGAGGAAGGTGAAGACTTGAAGGAAGAGAGGGAGAAAACTCAAAGGATATCTTAAAGAATGGTGACGGTAAAGACAGTACTGGTGAAAAAGCCCCAGACTGAAGCTTAGCAGTATGTTTGAGGAACGTCAAGGAGCTCCATGCCCTGTAGCAGAGTGAGCAAGGCGAAAACCAGTACGGGTTAAGGTCGTCGAGTTCATGGAAGCCAGAACCATGTAGGGGAAATACATTTCTCAGTTCGCTCAGAAGATTCCCAGCTTATGCCTCTTGTCCTGATATGGTTATCAGTAGTGCCTATTTTTACTCTGCTCTTAGGCCACTGTAGGGCTTGGCTTCTTGCTACACATGATAATAACTTACAAAAGAGTGGTTTCTCATCCGAGGAACGGCATGATTTGTTTACACTCTATCAGACTCAGTTTGGCTGCTGTATTGATAAAGAGAATAGAGGGGGCTTCTACTTTTTGAAGGGGCGGGGTGGAGAGAACAAGATCTTTAATGGGTGTGAAGAGAAAACGTAAGACGTTGGAAGTTTGGGGAGAAAGACATGGAGGTTGAAATCTGGTAGGTCTGCATACACTGATAATGACAATTTCTAGCCTATGACTGTGAGAGTGAGTGGTTGAGGTAGCATAAAGGATGAGGTCATTGGAGGAGGAGAGTGTCAAGATACCAAGATCCATGGTGTTGGAAAGACATCTCTAGTCACACAAATATAGTTAGAATCATGTTAGAAGATCTGTATGATAAAGTAATGGCAATTAGTAATGAATGCTCTCCAATATGGAATATAATTTCATGGGTGATTTTTTGTAACACTTTTGAAATGCTATCTGCAGATAAATAAATGTGAATTAAAGAGTCTTAAGTTACAAATGAAGGGTCAAGGGAAGCAGTATGGGGCAGGATCAATTTTTATGTCAGCACAATAGAGTCACTCAGTAAAATGTCTCTATAATTAAAATTCAGCTGTACTGGTTCATTATAGTTCTCATCTTCTGAAAACAACTGTTAGCAAAAGAAAAAGCATTAGATTTAGTTTCCCTACGTAATTATCCATGGTTTGGTTTCTAGGCAATTTGTTCTGGAAACTTGGAAAAATAAGTACAGCATTAATAAATATGGTGGCATCTAGGGAATTGTTACCATAGTAAAGATTGACGTCATCTTTTCTATTTTATTGAATTATTATAAATTATAATTGCAGGGTTTGTGTGCTCTTCATGGCATTGTTACTACGGTCATAAACAACCCTATGAGGTTGTTCATTTTAGCTGACAAACTAAATTTCAAAGTTAAATGAATTGCCCAAGTGACTGCATCACTTCTGTCTTGTTCTAAATTTATTTACTTATTTAATCAATCAAATGTTTATTGTCCACTCCCCCCTCCCATCCCTGCCCTCATATAGATTACAGTCTATCAAGAGAAAATATTTATGAAATATTCAAGTATTATAAAATTATATAAGAATTTGTTACATTCATGCTATCAGAAAAGAAGGATTTGATGGACTGATTGATTTACTAAGCTCTAATCTAAGAGTTTATATTGCTTAAATTCTCTGCATTCTGAAGCAGCAGTGTTCTGCTGCTATTAGAAGTGGTTTAAGTATCTCTAAACCTTCATGGCATTTATGGAGGGGAGGTCAGTACTTTTGATTTGAGGACACAGTGGAAGAGATGTGTAAAGATGTTCTTCTAAGGCTTTCAGAGTGTTGATTCAACAGTAGATATTTAGGGAAATGAGTCGTACTGTGTTAGGGTGAAATGCCTATTCTAGTGACAGAAGCTCCCGTGTGTTTCTTAATGTGTTTTGTATGTGCACACACATATGTGTGTGGGGGCAGGGGGAGTATGGGAAAACTTTCAAAGTGAAGGGTCTAGCAGAGGTCTCTCTCCTGCCTCTAAGGATAGTACTGGTAGGAACTATGACTGGAGGGATATGTAGGACCAGACCTTATTGTAACCACATCCAAAAATTTGTTTTTCATCATAAAATAGTAGAAAGCCATTGATCTTTGTTATCACTCTTGCACTGTGGAAAACAGAGTAGAGGAGAAATAAAAGTGATTTGCAGGGAAACTAGCTATTAAGTTATTGCAGGAGAAAATGGTGGCTTGGCCCTGGGAAATGGAGATAGAGATGCAGAACTGTCTATTGATTCAATATTTAAGAGGTAAAGTAAACAGACTTGCCGATAGATGTATATGAAAGGATCAATGAGTGGAGGAATCCATGGCCACCACTCAAGGATGGATGGTGGTGCCATTTTTGAGATGTGAAACACTGGAAGAGGACAAGGCTGGTGTCCAGGTTAGGCCTGTGTTACAATTTGGGGGAGAAAATTATGACTTTAACCTTTGAAATTTTGACTTTGAGGTGATTTTGATAAAATCAAGTGGAGTTGCCAAATAGCCAATTACTTATTAAGGTTCAGAATTTCAGAGGAATATACATGTAAATGTGAGTCGTCCATCTTTAGGTGGTAATTGAAGTCATGGACCCAGATCCAGGTGAACTTGCCAAAGAAGGTACAAAGAGAACTTAGCATTGATAACTTAGCACCAAAGAGCACTATCCCAAGGCTAAGCATTTTTCAGTATCCCCAGTGCTACAAATTTTACTCTAAATTGCCATCGTCTCTCACCCGGCTTATAGAGTCAGCCTCCTAATTAGTCTGCAAGTGACAGTGGAGAATTTGCCAGATATCAACTGCCTTGGTCAGACCAGGTGACTTAAACGACATAAATTTTTCCTCACTCTTCTGAAGGCTGAGAAATCCAAGATCAAGGTTCTGGCCAGTTTGGTTCCTGGTGAGAACCTTCTTGGCTTGCAGATGGCCACCTTCTTGCTTTATCTCCACATAGCTCCCTCATATCTCTCTTTATAAGGGCACTAATTCCATCAAGAGCTCCATCTTCATGACCTAATTACCTCCCAAAAGCTCCACCTCCAGATGCTCTAGCAGTGGGCTTCTTTGTGGGGGCATAAACCTTCAGCCCGTTATATCAACATGCCTTCTGCACCCTGAAGAAATTGATGTGAGCCATCACTTGAGAGAGTCACAGAGAAATGGGAATCTAATGACAAGTTAAGGCCAGGATGGAGAGGAGGAAGCTAGGAAAAGAGAGCAAGTACTCAGAGGAAGTTATGATTATACAAAGGCAATTACTGAGGGCCCAGTGACAATGGTTGAAAGATGGAACAGATATGATTTGAATTTTTGGTATTAACCAATGAAAATAATGAAAGTAGGACAATTTAGTGTCATAAGTATCTTTGAGGGAGGAAAGTCGGCTGTGTGTCCAGATATTTTTCCAATGGTAAACTTGATAGAATATAGTTCTGCATTCTACACATTAGTGTTCCAAAGTCACCAAACATTTGCTGAGTGACTTTTTTATGTTCGTGGACATGATACCATAAAACTGCTACAAGAGAACACAGGCAAAACATTCTCTGACATAAATAGTACAAATGTTTTATTAAGTCAGTCTCCCAAGAGGATAGAAATAAAAACCAAACCAACCCCCCCCCAAAAAAAAGGCTTAATCAAACTTACAAGCTTTTGTACAACAAAGGAAACCATAAAGAAAACCAAAAAGACAACCTACAGAGTGAGAGAAAATATTTGCAAACAAGTCAATTGACCAGGACTTAATCTCCAAAATATACAAACAACTCATACAACTCAACAAGAAAAGAACAAACAACCCAATCGAAAAAAGGGCATAAAACCTATATAGATATTTCTCCAGAGAAGACATATGGATGGCCAGTAGGCAGATGAAAAGACGCTCAACACCTCTAATTATTAGAAGAATGCAAATTAAAACTACAATGAAGTACCACATAACACTGGCCAAAATGGCCATCGTTAATAAATCTACAAATAAAAAATGGAGAATTTGTGAAGAAAAGGGGACCCTTCTTCACTGTTGGTAGCAATGTAAATTGGTACAGTCATTGTGGAAAACAGTATGGAGATTCCTGAGAAAACTAAATATAGAACTACCTTATGATCCAGCAGTCTCACTCCTGGGAATGTATTAGAAAAAAACTTTTGTTTTTGCAGCACTATTCACAATAGCCAAGACAGGAGAACAAGCTAAATATCCATTGACAGATGAATGGAATTAAGAAGATGTGGTACATATACACAATGGAATACTACTCCATAAAAAGAATGAAATACCATTTGCAGCAGCATAGATGCAACTATAGATATCATACTAAGTGAAGTAAGTCAGAGAAAAACACTTATATGTGGAATCTAAAATATGCCACAAGTGAACCTATCTACAAAACAGAAATAGACTCACAGATTTAGAGAACAGACTTGTGGTTGCCAAGGGGGAGGAAGGGACAGATTTAGATGAACTGGGAGTTTGGGGTTAGTAGATGCTAACTATGATATTTAGAATAGATAAACAACAAGTCCTATTGTATAATACAGGCAACTATATGCAGTCTCCTGGGTTAGAACGTGATGGAAAAGAATATAAAAAAATGCATATATGCGTATAACTGAGTCACTTTGCTGTACAGCAGAAATTGGCACAACATGCTAAATCAACTGTACTTTAATAAAAATAAAAAATAAATTTAAAAAATGATATGTAATATTAAACTACAAAAAAGTAGTTATCAGACTACGGTGTACACGAGAAGCACTTGGAGAACTTAAACATGCAGGTTTCCATAATATACCCCAAATTTTCTGTTTTGGAGCATGAGAAGTGAGAGCTCTGAAGCACCTGCCCACACTTCTTGACATCGGGGCAGATGGTATGTATTGTTCTGTGTGGCAGACACTGTACTACGTCTGCTGGTGCACATATAAGTGAAAAGTGTTCCATACTCTCAAAGGGCTTAAAATAATTTCATTATAATGGGGTGAAAAAAAAATTTTCAGTGCTTCATGTAGCAGCAGAGTATTTATTTGAAATTAAATATTATTAAAACATACTATATGTAATACCAATGCTTGTGCACACCTGTGTAAACTTTCCTGTTAGACTTTTATCTTAAATAATTCTGTCATTATTTTCAGCTGTTACCATGTTGTACAAATATAAGATTATATCACCATCTGATGTTTAGAGTTTCTGAATGTTAGCACTAAATGAATTCGGCATTCCACATTTGGGGCTGTTCTATTATTGTGCCCTTTAAAAGGGAGTAATTTGTGACCTGCTTTTGATTTCTGGTGGGTTTCTGATTGATTATTATCTTACGTATTCAAACATTTTGAGAAGTCTCATTAAGACTTGGTTATGTTACAAAGACAGTTTGATGAAGACACAGAGTAGTTTAACGATTGTGTATTTTTTCCTCACCAATAAGTTAATTCATTACTTTACCACCTGAAAGTCTAGGTCATGCTCATCCTGAAGGAATTGTCTGCACATGTTGATGGAAGAAACTTTTTTTTCTGTCATGACTCACTCAGATTAGAAGATGATAGGATGAGAAATTTTAAACCAAATGTGGTTTTCAATGTTATTCATTTAAAATTCCTTGGAAAAAACCTCTATTTATTAAATACAAATAATTATCTTGCTATCAAGAAAACAATTTCCTTACTGGGAAGAAACAAGTCTGTTTCTAGTTCTAAGGAACTCGTCATTCAAGTATGTGCAGAGGGGCCTTACGAACTGATGGAAGTGGGACAAAGTGAAATCTGGTTAGTGAGGGAGGGTGGGTGATGGAGAAAAATGTCCAGACATCTGGATAAATGTATCCAGGAAATGAGAGAACTGATCACATAAAATAAAAGCAGTAGTTCTTCTGGTCTAAGTAAGAAGTGTTGAAGGGAGGGCAAATATTTTAAAACCGAGTAGCTTCACGCTGATGAAAATCAGTTACTTTCAGACATAGTGGGCTTCGAGCTCATTGGTGGAGTTGTCCAGAGAGCTCTAGAAGAGGGCATGGGAGCTGCTGCAGGAAGGGCTATGGCCTGCCTCTGAGATAGGGTGGTTGGTGGCCTGACGAGCTGGGGTAAACACACCTGACATTTAAGGACGCACTTTAATTAGAGAATCTGGAAGTCATTACAGCAGGAACCAATAATGCAGGGTCTTAATTAAAATTCAGTGAAACATGTTTCTTTCTTTCTTTTTTTTTTCTTGTCTTTTTTCTAGGGCTGCACCCATGGCATATGGAAGTTCCCAGGCTAGGGGTCTAATTGGAGCTGTAGCCACCGGCCTATACCACAGCCACAGCAATGCCAGATCCCAGCCTTGTCTGTGACCTACACCACAGCTCATGGCAACGCCAGATCCTTAACCCACTGAGCGAGGCCAGGGATCGCACCCGCAACCTCACGGTTCCTAGTCGGATTTGTTAACCACTGAGCCATGATGGGAACTCCCCCTGAAATATGTTTCTAAGTAAACATATTTAGTAAGTTGGAATATTCATTTTTAAATTGTCAATCCTTTCCTATTTAATTGATAGTTTACTGCTAACCATGGAATATTGTGGATATTAGACATACTGAATTCCAGTCCTCTCTCCTCCACTCCCTGTGTCTGATTCTAAGAGCCAAAGAGTATCAGTCATTACTGTTTTCTGCTTTGAGCTCCCCAACTGAACATGATGTAACAAGTCTGTGGGTATTGACTGCTCCCTCACAAAGTTATTGTTAGCCTCATTGAATCTATCTTATTTTCACTTTATGGAAATCTTGTAATCCTTTAGATAATTCCGTGGCAAAAACTTCTTATTACTTTTTATTTTTTGTTTTTTTAATTTTTCATCTTTTTGTCTTTTTAGGGCTGCACCCTCAGCATATGGAGGTTTCTAGGTTAGGAGTCTAATTGGAGCTGTAGCTGCCGGCCTACACCACGGCAACACTGGGTCTGAGCCGCATCTGTGACCTACACCACACACAGCTCATGGCAATGCTGGATCCTTAACCCACTGAAGGAGGCCAGGAATTGAACCTGCGTCCTCATGGATGATAGTTGGGTTTGTTAACCGCTGAGCCATGACGGGAACTCCCTGATTACTTTTGAAGTCCATGAAGGATAGTTAAAATAAATACTTCATTTTTATAATTTATGTTAAGTTCCATTTTACATAAATATAAGATTCTCTCTTTGAGAATGAGAAGTTTTCAGCTACATTTTAGCCATTTTCATAGTATAATTTCATTTCCGTTTTCAAAGTAGTGCAAATTACAGAATTGTCAAACACATACACAAAGGTAAGTAAGAACAAAAGAAAATTCCAAATTACAGTGGAATGTAGTTACAAATTACAGTGTTATATATAATACAGGATTTTTTCATGTCATGGTTTTTCTTCAGAAAATGTAGTCTTGACTATAAATGTATGCATGAAAGCTTTATATTCTTAAATATTACAGTGGAAAATATATCAACAGTTAACGTATATTAGGCAGTCAAAGAATTATACAACCTTACACAAGTCCCTAACTCTCCTGGCAGAAACATCTTTTTAACTGCATATTTGGCTTTTAAAAATAGCTGCAGGAGTTCCCGTTCGGCTCACTGATAAGGGAATTCGACTGGTATCCATGAGGATGCGGGTTCGATCCCTGGCCTTGCTCAGTGGGTTAAGGGGTCCAGTGGTGCCATGAGCTGTGGTGTAGGTCAGACGTGGCTTGGATCTGGCGTAGCTGTGGCTGTGGTGTAGGCCAACAGCCGCAGCTCCGATTCAACCCCTAGCCTGGGGACTTCCATATGTCACACCTGCAGCCCTAAAAAAACAAAAAACAAAACAAAACAAAACAACCCAAAAAGCAAAACCCAAGAACAAGCTTTAAAACTCATGAATACATAAGATTTTAGATAGAAAGAGGTGCTGACTTTAACTGGAAGCATTTTTTTTGCATGAAATATTTTGAAAAATACACAAGTTATCATTTTCCCCAAAAATTTTTACAAAAGTATTTTTGCAAAAGTTCTACCAAGAGTGTGTACTTATTTTACACAGACTCTCATTATGTGATGGGAAGGCACACAGTGGGTTTGAAAGCCAAGGTCAGTGGAAATGATTCTGAAAACTTGCTTTGTGTCAGACAATTATGGGCTTACTTAAGAAACATATTTTAGCTGAAAATTTTGTTTATGACATCTTCCTACTACAGTTCTCTTCACTGAATTAGCTGATTTCTAGGTAGTTCAATATGACAGTCTCTAAATATCCCCCTTATGTATAGCTCCCAGGAGAAATCTAAATCCTTTCCTCCCACTAATTAAGACTCAAGCACTCTGCCTTATCTTGGTTATGTTTTTTGATTAATAGAACATTTAAAATGATATCACAGAGGCAGCATATCTATGGCTAAAGGCCTTGGGAGTCAGGCAGCCCAAGACCGAATCCCTGCTCTGCTTCTGACAAGCGGTATCATAGTGAGCAAGTTATTTGACGTTGGTAAGCCTCAGTCTGCTCATCTGCAAAATGGAGATAAGAACATTTTGTGCTTCCCAGCATTTTTGCGAGAAATAAACGAGATATTACATGTTACGTGCGTAACTGGAGCATATTCATTCTGAAAATGATATTAGTGGTCATGATGACTATCTAAACAAATATCCTAACATGGTAGGCGGTTTTCCAAATTATGGGAGCCGTGTATCATTACATTTCCTGATCTCTCAAGATATGGCAGTGATTTAGAATGGTAATAGTGAATGATTTCCAAATGAGAAATGTGATAGAGAAAAACTTACTATAATCAAATTTTCATACTTTAATGCTTATACTAAAGATCCAAACCCAAGCTATTAGTTATAAATTTTTAATAATTACCACTGTAAGAATCCAGGATTCAGTTAAGTAGCATACCTCATTTCCCTTGTTAGTATACAGGAAATTAAAAGTTTCAGGAAGTTAAAAACGGAAAGAAATCATATGAAGACTTAAATGAATAATTATCTTTGTACAGAATTACACTTACTTAGTTAACAGGTTTAATTTAAAGAGGTAAAGGGAAGGGGAAGAGTGAAATAACCACTTTTGAAAACAAAGTCAATTGGCCTTGTTCAAGTTCCCAAATTGTCTTAGCTACTTTAGCAGCATTTAAGAGGTAAATGGTACCATTTCTCTCTGCAAATCAGGAGAGTACTTAGGTCTGTGTTAGGTTTCTTGTGTTGAAGAGCCTCCGTTAAACAACTAGCTTCCTGTTTATGATTTGAGTCAGAGATTCTTGGAAGGTGGAGTGGACGTCTGTCTGTATACTGGGGACTGCCACCTCCCATTAAGTGGCAGACATCTTGTGTTTGTTGAATCATTTGTAAAGTGGAGTCTAGATTTTCTTAAAAAAAATTAATTAAAGGACTTGCTTGGTAAAGTGGTTGAGATAACTTTAGACAGAAATTAAGTTACACACTTACCATCTGTCTAATTTATGTGACAAGCCAATCCCTCCAGTATTTTTCAAGAAATTGATTATAAATCTAGTGAATAAATGTTTCAAAATGACTATATTTTGGTAGATAGTGCTTATTTATACAAATTTTATTGCAATTAAGGCATGAATACTTTCTATTGTAATTTATAGTCCTTTTAAAAATACTTTCTTTCCTTTCTCCTTTTTCCTTTTGAAAACAGGAAAATTATTTTTCACAATTTTCTCATATTTAACATAATTGCAGATAATACATTGGGTAAATATGACTTACTTAGGATGAACTTTGTTCTTTGAAACCAAGAAACATGTATTTTCATAACTATGGTTAGTCGGTATTATCATTTTGCCTCACTCAGATATTCAGGCCTATTCTGTGGGAAGATAACTCCATGGTTTTATAGTTTACAAGTCTCTGTGGCAAACATGGAAAATTGTTATTTTCTCTGTCAAGCAGGGTTCAAGTCACCTCTGAAAGTCTTCACTTCTCCCGTTTTCCTTCCTGCCCTTTACCCAGACTCAAAACAGTAGGATCGTTTTTTTCTACTCCTCCCTCTCTCCTCATACCTGGCAGGCGGAGCCTGTTGACAGATGATGCATCTTTTTCTTGTGCTTCTCCCCCACTCTACACTATGAAAATATCTCATCATCTAATGTCATCACCATCTGCCAGTCTCACCTTACTTAGAGCACACAGCCAGCAAACCAGTCTCTTGAGCACCAGTGCATAGCTATCTGTGCCGAAGGGCCCTGGGGGCTTCCTATTTCCTGAGGAGACCTTTCAGATTTCACATTTCCTGTTGTCATTTGTCTCTGTCTTCTCCATTGATGATTCTCACCCAGCTCCCTGCTTTTGCCTTCATGGTCACCTGCTCCAGTTCTTGCTCTGTGCTTTGCTTCTGTGTCATTCCTCCCCTGCCTTCAGGGTGTGGACATCCTCCCAACATTCCGGATCAGGTTCAAGGTTACCTCTTCCAGGAAACCCTCTTAGACGTCCACAGCCCGGGATGATTCATGTCTCCCGAGTCCCTTCTTTTCTAAATACTGGGAAACGTACGGTTTCTGCCACTAAATTGGCAAGTAGCATTTGAGGGGGTGGGTGGGTGGGTGGCACAGGGAGAACAAACATCTCTCAAGCATCTGTCATGAAGCTGGACCCTTATGTATGTGTCAGCTAGTTGTCACCATCTGTGGAAACAAAGGCTTAGGCAGGTCAAGTGATTTGTGTGTGGATGTAGAGCCGAGGTGGTTTGAATCCAAGTCATCTAACCCTGAAGTTGTTGTTCTTTTTATATACTGTCATGCCGGCCACCCCGCAACCAATAATGGAGGACAGGGACTCTGTCTTTGATTCAGAATTTCCACTCATTATTCCTTTGGCCAGTACATACTAAATGAGCACTTCCTATGTGTTAGACACTACCATACCTGCTTTGAGGGGATTCAGACGATGATGATAGTGGCAGTAGTGCTTAATATGTATATATAGTAATGATGGTGTGCCAGGCACTAGTTTGGGTAATTTACGTATTGTGTCTGATTTCTTCTTTGCACTGATTCCGTGAGGAAGGTTCTATCATTATCCTTTTTATACTCAAGGAAACAGGTATAGTGAGGTTAAAGGACTTGTTCCGCAGCACACATCTAGCAGTGGGCGGCACTGGATCTGTACCCAGAAGCCTGGTTCCCAAGCACAACACAACACTCTTCCTCAAAGGATGGAGACCTAATCCCTGTCCTTAAGGTGATATAACAAGTATGCTGTATCAGTTTATTCTTATTTCTGTCTGTGAATAGCTATTTAGGATAATGAGTAATAGGCATAAATGTTTTATTTTTTCTGTAATATTTGGACTCAGGACTTTATTCTTCTGTATATCTTACATGAAGGATAACTTCAGCAGGTGATTTTTCCCTTAGCCTCTAACAGGCCAAACTTCAGATCTGAATTTCAGATGAAACCCTTACCAAGAACATCATATGTTGCATGGTCCTGGCAAGGCTTGAGTAAATATTTATTCATTGACTAATATCAATTTCCCTCCAATCAGCAAAATAAAAAAAATAATGTGGCAAGTGAGCAGTTTTGTCATCTAATTTGTACTAGATAAATAATGCTCATGAAGACTTACTTGAGTATGAATATATATTTTCTCAAAATTGTTTGCTTGTATTATTCAACCCAACTAAAACAAAGTTTGACTGGAAAAGCACCTGGTAAAATAACAAACAGCAATACTTAGTAAACTTTGTAGAGGACACATGCCAGATAAGGTCTTTCTCTCATGGCTTGAAAGCTATTGTTAAGGAAGATCAGAGAGGTTTTCTCAATGTGGCTGGAGGGAGGTCTGCTTACACTTGGATGACATGGCGGCCAGAGCACGAATTCTCAAGGCATTTCTGGCTTCACTCAGACTATGAGAAATGTGAAAAGGGCCTTTCCAGATGGATATCCCTAGTTGGTTTTGGTACTGCGCTTTGCTAAGTGGAAAGGAGAATTTCTAGGATTATTTCAAATTGAGAAGGTGGCAACTATCAGTACCTGGATGATGACCCTCTTGTACCTTCTCCAACTCCTGCAGCCTGGGAAGGTGGCCCTTTTCAGCTCAGCACTCCAGGAGGGAATGTTTCTCTTTTAATGTCTGAAAAAAAAAAAATCACCTCAAGGAAAGGGCTCTAATTGACATGGCTGGGTTGTATTTTTGGACCCAGCACTGCATTTAGGGTCATAGGATACTGTGATTGGTCAGGCCTGGGTCAGGTTGGGGTTCCTTCTGGTGGGATGTACATACATCAAAAGGTTTTGGGGAAAGTTTATATAAAGTTAAGGCTGAAGATAATATTTTGAGCTTTATTGAGTCTTTGAAAATAGTTTTGACATGCTTTAGTGGTAATGGATAACTATCACAAGGTGTCTAAAATAATAATTGATTGATTATAAGAATAACTATTTAATTCCAGTCTTATGACTTATTACTCAAGCAAATTTTGAGAGACAGTAAGATGCCTCTTCTAGCAAATGTACTTTGGGATATAGTATAGACCACCACAGGAAAAATTAAAACTCAAAAATTCTCCTGAGAGATAATCCTCCTCCAGTTTATATGAAGAAAACATTCCTCTGTGGATCAGTAATTATAACAAAATGAAATAAATTTCAAATGGACTCATTACATATATATTCTCACAGAAACTTATTTTTCCATTGACATTTAATTTCAGATAGCAAGAGAAGCTAAAAAATTTTTGAAAGAGGGAGAGGAATTTCAGATTATAATTACTGCTATTATTAATGCTTCTCCTGTGTAAAGTTTTTAAAGATGAAAGCCTTTTCCTAAGAATTGTTGCTTAGAGCATGTAACGGAGTCTGAAAAGAGAAGGAAGAGACTGGTCCTAGACACACATGTGTACCTTGAAAATGGGATTTGACAGCTTCTTAAGTTTTTTAAAAGATATAATTCTTGTTTCACACGAGTGCCATAAATGACCAATTGTATGTGTTTGGGGCAATTTCAGTAAGATGAGTGCAGCATGACCTTCAGATGAAGGAAACTAGTAGGTAATATAAAGTCACTAAAACTTTCCCCATTGTTTGTCAAGGCAGGATATTTTCTCCATGAATAATCGCTCTTCAGCCATGATCAGGAGGATGTTAGCAAACCAGACTGAAAACACAGACTGCTCTGGAGAAATCATTAACCTACCGTAATTGTGGTCAGACTGAAGACAAACTAAGCGTAGCTGTGTCCAAAATACACATCCGGGCCATCTGACATATCCTGGCAAGGGAGGGCATTGTTCTTTCAGAGCTAAGATTTCGAAGGGGGCTTGATTCTAGGCTCTCTACAAGCACAAGCAGAGCAAGGTGGAATCTCCGACTTAGTTCTGTGGCGTTGCATCTGGCCCTGTTACTTTAACTGCCCCCTTAGAAAACTTATTTCTAGAATAAACCCATGTGTTCATTGAACAGATCTTTACTGTTTGTACCAAATCAACACATAGGATATTCAAAGATGACTAGGACAGAGTGCCATGAATTTTGGTCAGTTCACAGAGCACTGTCAGGCACTATTCTAGGGAAAATACCTGCTCTCACAGAGCTTGTGTTCCAGTGCAGAGCAGTGGAAAGCAGACAGATGATGCCTATATAGATACGGTGATATTTTGGGTGGTGATAAGCAATAAGAATGAAAAGCAAGGAGTGTAGAGGGGTTGAGAGTGGCTTGAGATGGTGCTTTGATAGGGTGATCTGTTTTGGTGAGACCTGAATTGAGTGAAAAGAGCCGCTTTAAGACCTAGGTGAGGAGAGAGCAAGAACATCAGCAGAGGCAGGACTGTTTTCGGTGGATTTGAAAAGCCCCAAGAAGGCCAGTGTGATCAAAGTAGAATGATTAAGGGGCAGGGGGGGAAGGGTGTATCTGAGAGGTAGGTGGTGAGTCGATTGTGTAGAGCTCTGCAGGCTGAGGTGAGGGCTTTGCTTTTATTTAGAGTGAAAGGGAAGGAATGCGAGGAAAGAACATGAGCAGAACACGCTCTGACTTAAGTTCTAGAAGCACCCAGGTAGATAAAGTGGAAGCAGGATGAACACCTGGCGGCTTTGCCATAGTCCAGATGAGGATAATTTACCTGGGTTAGAAGGGTTAGTGCTGGAAAGGGAAGAAGTGGTTTGACCCAGAATACATCTTGGGTGTAGAGCAAGATGATTTGCTGATGAGCTGGCCATAGAATGCAGAGAAAGAACGGAGTCAGGGGTGACCCAAGACTTGAGTCTGATGTGTGGAGTTGTCATTTGCTAATATGAATAAGACGGAAGAGAGGCAGGCTGTGGGGAGATGATTGGAAATCCAGAGTTCAATTTTGGATACACTGTTTGGTTCCACTCATGTGCACACACACATATACACACTTAAGTAGAAGTGTTTGTGTAGGTAGTTGGATGGAGGAGTCTGAAGTTCAGCTGGAGTGGGTGTTGTCACCTGTAGGAAGTATTTAAGGCATGGGACTATGCTAGGTCACTCAGGAACCCAGAAAGTGACCTTTGCATAACCTTCAGAGGCAACAGACTATGAGTAAAAAATTGTGGGAAGAAGACAGCTTCATACTGCCTTTAAGTTATTTCTGTCAAATTGAGAATTCATTTATTCTCATTCATTCACTTATTTAGTCATCCACTAACATTTAGCTAGCAAATAAATATTGAGTGCTCAGTCAAGTACTGTACTGGGTACCAAGGATGCAGTGAGGAAAAACAGGGACATACTTGCTTGGACACTTCTATACTATAAAACCCAACTATTTTGTACTCCACAGTACCAAGACTATTACGAGGCCCAAGATTAGCCTTTAATAGATATTTTTGCCTTTATTTCCTATTTCTTCTTAGTATCCTATTTGTCCCTAAAGAAAATACCATATTGTTAGAATTGTTGGATTATATGGTCTAAATGCTTGTTTTGGTTATATAATAGATGTAGATCTAATAATTTGAGTGCAAAAAAGATTTTGAAAATTTAAAAATTCAAATTTTAAAGCTGTGAGGGGAGTTTAGTTTTTAAAAACTGGTCTTCGGGCTTTCAAATCATAGAAAATAATATATACTTCTTTTGGTCTCCCAGACATAGCATGCCGAACTTGGAATCCTTGACAGTCTTTACTGAAATGAAGTTCAAGGGAAAAATGAATTCATTGTAGTATAGGCCAGGAGTATCTGAAAGTAAGTTAACTGCACATTTTCCATATAGTTTATAAAATATGGTTTCATGACTCATGAGACAAGGAAAGCTTTAGTAAATCCACTGGGTTGAATAAACATGAGTTTCTAGAAGAGATGCAGTTGGACATGGAGAAGGAGGGTTAACAGGAAGAAAATGTGGATGACAAAGGTTATTTATGGTGTAAAAACCTGCCATAGTCTGATTGAGATTGACCCACAGCCGGATCTTTTCCTCCTGTGGCTGAGGTTGTTTCCCAAGGGATACCTCGGCTTAGGCCGTAATCTCTCCAGCCAGACTCTTTTCCCCCCTGGCTCTGAGAGGCTGCCATCCCTATTTGTCCCTAAAGGGGGATGCCATCCATTCCAGTCCAGAAAGTGAAACATTAATGACTCTTCATGTGAAAAGTTATAAAATTACTGGAAAGAGAAACTGGACAGATGCTCTGGTCATTTTCAAATATTTACAAAACTGAAGTTTAGCCAAGATTTCCTTCTCTTAGCAATAGGCTCTATCAAATAGATCAGAAACTTCTTTCATCTGATTTTGGCTACAAGGCCTTGTATCCCTAATTATCTGTGATTTTAATTAGTTAAGACAGCTAACTAGTCATTTTAGGGAGGGGAGAGAAACACAGCACCCCCCTCCCCACAAACACACAAACACACACACACACACACAAATACACAAAACAAACACAACTGGTTAAGACAGTTTTTGATTTATTTGCTTGGACATCTGTCTGAGTTTACCTGTCTGTCCCTGTGGGCTCTGTGGTGGGAAATAGGTTTCCAGCCTTCCTCCTCATCCAGATGATTCTGCACTATTCTGCCCGAATAATTATTCCAGTATATTGTCAAACCTAAGAGGCACAAGCTTAGAATCTCCCCATTGCTTATTTAATAAATTTATACTTTATAGCCTGGCATTCAAAACCCCCTTACAAGCTGGCCCCTAAGTACCTTTTATTTATTTAACAATTTAGTTTTTTAAGTCCCTGCTATATACTAGGCAGCCTGCTGAGAGCTGGATATAGAGCAATGAACTTGAGTGACATGTCCTCATAGGACTTCGTTATCTACTGTAGCAAGACAGACTTTAAACAAAGTCATGCAAATGATTAATTGCAAAGTGAAAGCAAGAACACACAGTGATAACATTGAGATCCCTTGGCTTTGGGAATTAAGTCATTGACACCAGTCTCTTAAGAGTGTGGCTTCAGGAGCAGAGCACCAGTTTTAGGAGTAGAAGGGGGCATCTAGAAACACATGGGCTTTGGAGGGGGGGGAGTATGACCTCTGGATGCACCAGCACTTCACTGATCTAAGGCCTAATTTTGGCTACCTTCCCTTACATTTGCTTTAATGTAGTGTATGACTTTCTTTCATTGTTTAGCAGTTACACTGAAAGTATCACTTTTCCAAAAACTGTCCACAACATGGGACCAAAATAAATTTAAAGTTCTGTTGTTCAAGCTGGAGTGGGTGCAACTGCCCTTCCTAGAATACTTGAGCCTCAGCATAGAATATGCTTTGTCATGCCTTTTGTCAGAACTCTGGTGTGAACTGCCTTAGGGTAAGACATCAAGTCCTTTTTCTCATAAGCAAAGGATCCTCTTGAATTACTCTGATATAACTGACTAGCTAGCTGTAAGATGTATGCTTCCACTTGGTTTTGTAATACTTTTGAAGACAATTTCTAGCTCCTTGACACAATATCAATATAATCATCCCAGTTTGGCAATGGAGAATCTACATCTGCAGTGGAACCCTTGGACCTCACAATTCCTATTCTTACTCTGCTGTGAGGTGCCATCTTTGGAGATTTCATCCTAATTAATGCCATTATGACCTTAGGGGACATGAGTTTAGAGCTTTGGACTAACTAGATATTACCTAGGTGACAGTATGCTGGAACGTTAAAATTAAGACATTATTAAATGTTTAGTGCAAACAAAAGGGAAATAACCAGAGAGCAGCATATACCTAGAGAAAATGCTTTCTCAGACAGATTCTGTTCATCCTCACTTGCAATTCCTACAGTGATGACCCTCTCTCAGCCAGTTGCCTGACTCTGTAGGGTAGAGGGTGCCTGTGATCCTTAATGCTACCAGTTTATTGGTTAACCCATTGTTAACCCAAGACAAATTCTAGGTGCAAAAGGATAGTAGCATTGTTCGTTCTCACCACTCTCCACTAAACTGGCTTTGTCAAGTAGCTCTTTCACTGGGCCCTGGACTTTGCCAAGTGCTGTGATGTTTCTGGTTATTGTTAAGCAGTTAAGGGCCCTTTTTGGTATAATCGCATCATTCCATTCCTTAACACAGGTTCAAGGTTTTCTCTTCCCCGAGCCCAGGCACATTTCAGGCTTAGGAGACTGCAGTCGAAGGGGGTTACTAAGGTCTTTTCTGTTTTTTCATCTTCTGCTCTGCTTATTCTCCATAATTCCCTGAATGGCACGCAGCTCTTCTGGGTTCAGAGTAGGAGAGGAAAGAGGCATAAAAGAAGAAAGTCTTACTTGAAGTGAATCTGGTGTTGATGCCCTCTGGATGGCGCTAATTCAAAAAGAAGATTTTTGTTGCTGTCATGGAGTGTTTTGTGATTCTTTGGAGGACTGCCTCTCAGTTCCTTTGACAGGGTGGATACTCTCTATTCTTGATCACTTGCAGTTTTCCTCAAGGCCTCTGGATGCTGGTGGGCAGATCTGAGCATTCCTGCTGGATCCACCCATGCCTCCAGGCCTTCCTCTTCAGCAGTCCCACTCAGGCTGAGTCAGCCCAACTTATTCCTGTGGAGCCCACATCCTCCCCTCCCATAGCTCACACAGCCTTGAGTACAGGTCATTCCCATCTCACCCACCTCTCCTTGCTCTGTTGTCCCAGGACAATGGGTTAACCTAATGCCTTTCTTTTCAGGAACAAGACTGCTTTTATTCTCCTTATCTGTCAAATTTCAGGGACCACAAAACAAGTTATCCAAAGTTGTCCTATTCCACGGCTTGAGAGGGGAGGGAGATATTCCATATTCTCTCCCTTGGGAGAGGGAAAATAATGCACTGCACCCCGACAGTCTCTGCAAAGGAATCCTCAACCTGCCTCAGTCAAACTCTCTAAAATTTGTGTATTACCTCATCTTCTTCATTCATTTCGCCTGCGGGGGTGGGGGGGGGGGTGATGGCTGAGGCCAGCGAAATCTGCTTTAAAATTACAAAGGCCTCCCTGCAGATGTGGCCCAACTCTGCTTTAATACATGAAAGTATTTATATTTTCTTTATTTTTTTCCCTTTCTTTCTTTCTTCCTTTCTTTCTCTTTCTTTCTTTCTCTCTCTCTTCCTTCCCTCCCTCCTTTCTTTTCTTTCTTTTCTTTTCTTTCTTTCTTTCTTTCTTTTCTTTCTTTTCTTTCTTTTCTTATTGAATCCTCATCTGAAGCTCCGAGCAAACAGAAAATGTTATGTTTAACATTCTGTTCCACTGTCCAGAGGTATTTCAGCATGGGTCTACATTTCATAAAGTCCAAAGTCAAGTCTGGGGAGGCCCTAGGAGAGATGGGATGCTCCTTTCCTACATAATTAAAATTTACCTCCTAAGTTCTGATGGTGTGTCTGTGGATCTGCTTCTTCCTCAGTGATTCACATGAGGAGAACCTTCTGTCCTGGGAGACTTTAGTGCCTTTCTTTCTGCATCAGTCTTTCCTTTAAAGTCTCAGAGGACAATGGTATCAGAGTACAATGTGACAAAGCTCACAGGCATGCAAAAGCATTAATAACAACTGGTTCCCTTTTTAGAATTCTTTCTTTCTTGCCTGGCTTGTTCATCTTCATGATGTTTGGCTATGGTGAAGGCTATATAGTATGTTGTCTCAGAATAACATGAACAAAGCTAACTGGTTCACAGGAGGATTGCAGCTGGCCTCATAATTCTCTAGCAACGGAGCCAGCCAGAGACAGCCTCCTCATAAGGGAATACATTATCCTTACTTCATGGTTGGATTTAAGACAAAACAAATATTTAAAAAATCTAATAGTTTCTAACAAATTGCCAACATTTTAAAATAACAATCTCTCTTAAAAGATGAATGTTTTTGGAGATGCTTTTCAAGAAAATGGACATGGAAAGTACTTTCGTGGAGCAAACTGTTTCATATTCTGTAGTATTTAATCAATATCCTAACATTCTAGATAAATGATGGAATCTTTCTACCTGTATGTATGCACATTTCCCAAGATGTGATTTTTCCATTGGCACTCCCAAACATTGACATTGAATAACTGCTATGCTGCGACAATATGTTGGGATATTTTGTCCCTAAGCCTTGAACTTCTGAAATCAGTTGTATTCTTTCTATTAGTCAGAATATTTGTCTTTACATTCTTGGGAGAGGAAATTATATATCTTCCTAATGCTCACAAGGATAGATTTAACTGGGAGATTTTGTGTTGCAGTACTTTAAGAATTACTTGTTTCTGTGTTAATGCTAAAAATAAATTCTCATTTGTCTTTGGAGAAAAAAAAATCAGTCCAGGTTCCAGTTCCTGTAGTTTAGCCTTATATTTCCTCCCTATTTTTCACTTCAGTTTTTCCCACAGTGGAGTCACAGTGCCCTTCAAGCTCAGTCTCATCTGAGTTCCCAAGTCAGTCCAGCCATGTCATGGAGCCTGGGTCCATAATTCAGAGTCAGAAATATGGAGGTTCCCAGGCTAGGGGTCTAATGGAAGCTGTTGATGCCAGCCTATGCCACAGCCACAGCAATGCCAGATCCGAGCCTTATCTGTGACCTACACCACAGCTCATGGCAACACCGGATCCTCAACCCAGTGAGCAAGGCCAGGGATCGAACCCGCACCTCATGGTTCCTAGTAAGATTGGTTTCTGCTGTGCCAAGATGGGAACTCCAGAAATGCTAGGATTTAAGAAAGCTGCAGAAGAAGATCAAGAGTCCACAAATGAGGCTGGGGAGGCAGGGTAGGAGAGGTAGGGGAAACACAGAATAGAGCGCTGTTGCTGAAGCCAATGGCGGAATATTTTAAAAAGGAGCAGTGACCAGTAATAGGTCAAATGCCACAGAGTTCAAATCACAGATGGACTGGAAATTGTCCATGGAATTTTGGCAACCTTGAGGATATCTGGACTTGTTTGAAAGAGATAGAATTTGTATATATGATTACTTCACCAATGAGTAGACATGACACAATTAATATTCATGAATAATGATGAGAAATGTGAATAATTGTTAATATGTTATTGAAATGGTTGCATCAGCTATGTGAAATAAATATCACTTGGTGATAAGTTAATGGAAATGTGTAATTTACTGCATCTGAGAAAATAGCAGTCATATATTGATTCATCTGAACTTTGCATTTGACCCAGTAAATTCAGAACCCCCTAGTGATATGAGACAATTTGGAAAACAGGTGCTACTTTATTAACATATGTGCCTAATTATGATTATTGCCATAAAATATGTTTGAAAGAAGAAGGAATTTTCCACAAGAGTTTGTAATTTTTTTATCAGAACACATGCAATGGTTGTTATAGATATTTTGTTTGTTTTACTAAGGTGATTTTTAAATTTCGTTTCAGCAATAAAAATTGCAATAATGACTGTTCTTAATGCTCTTACTGTATAGAAATATTTACATAGTCATATTATGTCAAATGAACTATAGTATGTATTTTCCTCCCAAAGAACAATATGTAGATATGCTTCCCAAATAATGCCTTATCATTAAGTTTCCAACTGTTTTCCTTCACTCAGAGTTTTGGCTCTGATAAATATTTCCCTTGCACTTGAAGAAGTGCTCTGGGTTGTATCAACATGTCAGTTACAAACCACTTCTTATTTCTGATTTTTCTTGGGGGAGGATAGTGGAATCATATAAACCCCAAAAAATCAAATCACCCAAGTCAACAAGAGGGGATTATTAGGGACTCAATGTTATTGTGGCAAATATTTCCAGAGTCTGTCCGGAATATTCTTCCTCTCTACTTTCCAGCCCCATTCTTCATTCTTGAACTTGCAAATCTTTATTTATGATTTTAAAACAATACAACCATTCTGTTTCTCTGTAGTGTCTACCCTGTGTCACTGAGGTGGAGGTGTCTTGGTCGCCTCTTCACTAGTACATTCAACACATTGTTTTGTTCACATCTATTTGCATATTTGTCTGTTTCTCTAAACTGTGAGCACTTTGAGTGTCTTTTCAAAATATATGGCACATCTGCTAAAAGTAAAACAAAAATCCAGCTTAATTAAATCTTTTGATCTTAATTGCTTTTGTTAGCCTGTGCAATATAATACTTGTAAATAGCAAGGAATAAAACTGAAGTTAAATCCGTGTAACAGATGGACTGAGCTGTGTGCAAGTTAAGGATGCCATTTATGACCTTCATGCTAAATTTGAAGAACAATCAACACTTAATATTTCTTTTCGTTATTTCTTGGTAATATTTATAGAAGTAGTTTTTAATGCGTTTCTGTATATGACTTAGCATGTGGAAAAAATGAACAGGAGTCGAACTCATTATTAGCATTTTTAAATTTCGATAGGTATTTTTTGGAATGAAATGAGGCAAGATATTAGAATCCCATTTAAAACTCCTCTAATACTCTTTAGCCTATGACAGTTTATCTGTCATATCACATGTAGTTTTATTTACATAACAGTGTTTACTTGGTCCAGAAATAACCTCAGGTGTTACTTCTAACCTGATAGGTGTCAGGACTGACTGCAGAGAATTCTTCCACTTGGAACCTTCAGGGATAGTGCAGTCTGTCATTGATACGGCAGGGTGTTTATACCATATTGTTATTGTCGTTGTTAAAGGTAAACAAAAAGTCATTTGTAAATGTGCTCAAGTTTCTAGATGTGAGAGGGTTCTACAAGAATTATCTTTTATCAGTATTCAATAAGCTTGAACTACACAGAATTGCTAAGTGTTTGTTCCTCAGACTCCATTTTCAGAGCGGGTAGTAATAATCTTGGCAGATATGCTGTATGTTTTACAAACGAATACTTACAGCAAACCAAGCCAATGATAGCTTTCTGTTAAGTCAATCAGTGCTGTCTGTCTTCAAAATAAAGCTTGATGGGTCTGTTCTCAACATCTGTGGTGATTCATAGCACACATGCTGTTCCTTTAAGCCCTATGATTAGTAACAAGAGACTTTTCTATTGTCATGTAACAATATAGGAGTTTATGTAAATTCTGAAGCATGAAAAAGAACAAACTTACAATTTGTGTTTTTAAAGGCACCCTGGACACACTCACCATTCAGCATGGATGAGGTTCATGGAAAAGATTGGAGAAAAACTGAATCTGTTAATCTTCTTAAGTCAATGCCTAAGATATGTTTAGCATAAGTACGCTAAACAGATACTTTCTTTGGTGCTTTCCAGTAAGATAGATGATAAGATATTTGATTTTTGATTGAAAAACAGAAATTTAAACTTGACACAGAGTATGCTACTGAAGGTTGAATTGAACTTAAAAAAAAGCTATGAGGGTGTTGCCGACACTTTGTCCACCAGTGCCGAATAGAAACGTGAGACAGAATTTTAGGCGAAGAAGAAAAAGATAGCTTTTATTGCTTTGCCAGGCAAAGGAGGCCACAGCAGGCTAATGCCTTAAAGACTGTACCCTCCACTGGGAAGAACTGCAGAGAGTTTGTTATAGTAAAAAGGAGAAGAAAGGTTTTCAGGTAGGAATCAGGATTGGGACAAACATGCATTCTTCTTTCTTTGGGGAAATCTTAGTCATCAAAGCGGAACTCCGGAGATCTTGGCATGATCATGACGGTGGTCTTCTGGGTTATTGCCCAGAGTAACAGGACTTGTGAAAAGGGCATATTGATCGGAGATGAGAGCAAACGAGGCACGTTTCTGCAAAACGTCATGTCTCGTAATCTTTCACCCACAGGCGGTTGCGCTCAGGGTGCCTAGTCTCTCGTTTACGGGTGATTGTGTTTAGGGCGCAGTTACGCGGGGGAGAAGGACAAGGAAGAACTCTAAACTGTTCAGTTTTAAAGTATTTATTTCGAAAAGAAGCATAAGGAACATAGCTTTTCTCTTAGGTGTATAAGATGCCTGCATCATTTTGTGCATCCCTTGCGAGGGAACCAGTGTCCTGCCTCAAGGCTATGCTATTGTTTTTTGACTCTTCCTCCCTTGTCTTTGCATTCCCCTCCTTCCCTGATCAGCAACTGTCTGAACCTGTCCCTTGGAACTCAGGGAAGGCTGCCGTGGCTGAATGTGGCACATTTCCCAAGAACAAGAAGTGGAAGACACAGAAAGCCTGAAAGCCTTTTGTGCCCAGGAGCTCCACAGAGCCCTGCTAGATTACAAGAGGATATAGTAAATGATTCCTACATTAGCAGGGAGGAGGAACCTCTGTGTCAGACCTGGTGAGATGCTTCCTTCTTAGGTGCCAGTGATGGGGAGACCTGGCTTCCAAGTAAACTCCTTGTTTGGGGTGAAGGATGTAAATCAGAGTCAGGGATTCAGGGCACCTCCTGAATTTGGTGCCCAAAGCAGTTCCTCACAAAGCTTTTAAAGTCCTAGATGAAAAAACCATGTATCTTATGTGGAGAAATTAATGTTAAGAACCATTCTTTATACTGTGAATATGATCTTTTTAGTAGTTTGCAATATCTATGGTTTCTTTTATGCAATCAGAGTCATAGCAGATGCTAGGGTGCTTTGTGTCTAATTTCTTTCTCCTCCTCCGTCTCCACTTTTTTTTCTTTCCTCTTTCTCCTTGTTTTAATTTGTCTGCTTTCTATGTCCCAACCTGGCAAAATAAAAAAAATTTACACTCATATCAGGACATAACTTTGAATGAATTATTTACCTTCTCAGAGCCTGAGTGAGATCACTGGCAAATTGGGACAATAGTGGCACTTATTTATAACAGAGACACATATTGAGTTTATTCATATCAGAACTGACTGTCTTCTTTCCGACCCACACCGTTAACTTAATCATGTCTTCAAACCTATGTTCTCTTGTAAGGTAACAAACTCACAGGTTCCAGGGATTAGGGCATGGACGTCTTTGGGGAGCTGTTATTCAGCTTACTACACTCAGGATTATCTTGCACTCAGATGTCTCAAAAATAAAATTGAGACATATTTAGGATAGAAAAACACATTTAGGGTAACAATAAAGACAAAACATGAACATTCTCTGAAATATATGTAATGTGACAACAGATGAGTCAAAGAACATACCCCCTTGTGTCCCCTCTTACATGTTGGATGTATGCAAGGCAAATATCTAGGGCTTGCCCCAAAATAACATGTGATGCAGTTTTCTTTTTTTTTTTTTTGTCTTTTGTTGTTGTTGTTGCTATTTCTTGGGCTGCTCCCTCGGCATATGGAGGTTCCCAGGCTAGGGGTTGAATCGGAGCTGTAGCCACCGGCCTACGCCAGAGCCACAGCAACGCGGGATCCGAGCCGCATCTGCAACCTACACCACAGCTCACGGCAACGCCAGATCCTTAACCCACTGAGCAAGGGCAGGGACCGAACCCTCAACCTCTTGGTTCTTAGTCGGATTCGTTAACCACTGCGCCACGACGGGAACTCCCCCAGTTTTTTTTTAATATAAGATCTTTACTAACTTGATACTTCTGTTGAACAAATTGCTTAGTCTTTACACACTGTTAAAGTAACACTTCTTATGTCTCTTTACTTAATGTACTTTAGGGTAAAATCATTATACTGAAAAGCAAGAAGTACATCAAAAAGTAGTATCCCTTTCCAAGTACTGTTTTGGCAAAAGATGTAAACTGAACAGTTGTTAAGATAGAGTCTCTATTAATTGGGAAGTTTATGTTAACTCTCCCAAAATGTTATATTTAGTACAAGAGCAATCCAAATACTCTTGGGAGAAACCATACTGATACTCACATCGAGCATTTTAAAGTACTTAAATATATTTTCAAATCACTGTTGCATCTGTGATCTCCACTTACGCCTACATCATCTTGAAGAGTTTTAGAGACGAATCCTAGAGATGAAAGCCTTTTTCCCCACAAATCACTTCCTTTCCAACCCATATGACTTTCTTAGCAAAAACTAATCTCAGAGGCCCTTCTCACCAGTCCTGGCTGACTATGCTCTATTCTTCATGACTCCATCCCTTCCTGTTCTTTACTTATAACTGGTGAGACCAAAGGGAGAAACATGACCTAAGTTGGACAATTAATTCTATTTTCTCTCTCGGGAACTTGAAGTTTGGAAAGACTTGTTCATTTAGCTGTGGATATGAGATTTGTAAAGATAGATGAATGAGAATGGTCATATCTGTGCCATGTGCTTGTAAATAAACCTGTGGAGCCAAGAAGGAGGGAGAAAGAAAAAAAATCAGACCGAAAAGAAGACAAAATGAGACATTTGTCTATAGAGAGAAAAGCGGAAAGTAAATGCCTTGGTTCCTAAGGGTTTTACTTCCTGGTTCTAGTTTCTCAGTTCTTGCTGCATTTCACTCCATTGGGTTCTGTGAGGTACCGTGTAGTCTTCCAATAAATTTATTTATTTTGTATGAAGATTCAAGTTATTTGCATTCTGCCAGCTCTGGACTGCTATACAAGGGAAATCTAAAGCATGGACAGGTCAAGGATTTGGATTGTACAAAAGCAAGTTATCAGAAGAGCTAGGAGTGGACTGGGCTCGAGGGTTCTGTCTTTGAATTCCATGCCAAGGAATCAGTGGGCAAAACTAGGGCCAGGGAAAACTAATCCCTCTGAGCAGCCATCAGAACACTTACCTAAGGGCTCTAGGTTTCCTTGAGAATTCTGTGAGTGGTCTTTAATTTTCTATAAACATTTTCTCACATGTTAGTATTTGGTACTTGAGGTTTTCATGTTTTTGCTTCCCGAGCCAAAGTCTCTTGTGGAAGTTAAATTTGTAATCAGACGTGGAGATGGCTCCCCTACCTTAAGTGTTGAAAGTGCATACATTCCTAGAATTAGCAAATTGGGCAAATGAATGTCATAAATTTTAACATCACTACCATAACATAAAAGTTCTACTGGTATAAATGCCATATAAGTCTGTTGTTGTACCATAAATTCTGGAGGTTTAAGTACACTAAAAGTAATTTATTTTCATTTATGAAACAGTTGTCTTTTCTTTAATATGCATCCCTGAGGTTTTTCCATATTAAAATGAATATTAAAGCAAAGCAAAGTTCAATTCTATTTTCCTGCCAATTATCTATGAAAATAAACTCTACTGTATCTAATTTAAAAAATATGATTACCATTCGAACTACTATTTTAAAAATTTAAAAGTGGTTTTGAAAATAAAACTGCAATTAAAATCTGACAAATAGTTACCCAGAACAATAATTTATTCAAAAGTAATTTTTAGGATTAACTTGAAACTTTTTTTTTTTTTTTAATGGCCACGCCCAAACACATGGGAGTTTCCAGGCTAGGGACTGAATCTGAGCTGCAGCTATAACCTACCCCAAAGGTGTGGCAGTGCCCAAGCCACTGTGCTGGGCCAGGGATCAAACGTGCACCTCTGCAGGAATGAGCCCAGGCAGCTGGATTCTTAACCCACCCACTGTCCACAGCAGGAACTCTGAAACTTGTTTTTAAAAGTGAAAATTATGGTCATTCATTAAGCGAAGTTTGATCATTTTTTTTTCTGGAATTAGAAGTTTAAAAAATTATTTATTTTCACTTTTTTGCAATTGTCAGTTGAGTTAGGCTGGCTCCTCATTCAGAATAATACTCTTTTTCAATTGCATAACAGATCTGTCTTATTCATTCATGGAACTAAAGATACACATGTGCCCACTCCCACTCGCCTCCCACATATATGTATAGATCAATGTAAAGGTATATATAACTATATTTTTAATGAAATTCAAACATAATATGATTTGACATTAAAATGTTTTTAAGTATTGAGAGAATTTTTGTTTATGTCTTCTGTCCTGCTTTCAAATCATTTTACAAAATAACATCTAATGAGGTTTTTTTCTTTTACTGTAATTTAGTGAAGTTTTAAGAAGAAAAATGTTTCACATAATTTTATGTCTTAGATAAGCCTATGACATGGAAAAGAAAAGCAATTTAAATGTATGGCCCAAAACTTTGTACACAGTTCAGATAGCATTGATTTATTTAAAACGCAAAAGAAGATTTGGACCTAGCTATGGTTTGCCAAAGTATAACTAACAGAGATAAAAACAAAACCTACATATGAGTGTAAAAGAAGATGAAAAAAAAAAAATCCTGGCTGAAGTCCTTTTTGAAAAAGAATTGAGGGGATACTTATATTTATTAGATTTTAAATAGTCTCTCTTGGATCCTTTCCATCATCACAGTAATATACTTAAAAAAAGAATGTACTTTTTTAAAACTTTTAGGGCTGCACCTTGAAGTTCCCAGGCTAGGGGTCAAATGGGAGCTGCAGCTGCTGGCCACAGACACAGCCACAGCAACGCCAGATTTGAGCTGCATCTGTGACCTATTATGAAGCTTGCAGCAATGCAGTATTTTTAACCCACCGAGTGAGGCCAGGGATGGACCCCACATCCTCATGGATACTAGTCAATTTCTTAACCTGCTGAGCCACCATGGGAAATCCTGAATGTACTTTTATTTCCCATTAAAACTACAAAAAGAGCCACAATAACACTCTTTTCTTTCATCACAGACTCCTCTAGGAACTTGCCCTCTCTCTGCTCCCGTACTTTTCATCATTCCTATTGTCTCTACTTCCTTCCTAGTCATCCATTCCCTCTTCACCCATACCAGTCTGACCCCCTTGCCCCTTACTCAAAAATGCTCTTGTCAAGGTTAGCAGTGACTTGCCCAGTGAACACTCTTCGGCCTTATCATACTTCACTTCTCAACATCATTCAACACAATTGATTATGCCCTTCTTTACTCAAATCTCTTTTACCTTCAGGGACACTAAATCTTCTGGTATTTGTTTTCTAATCACCAGTTTCTCCATAATCTCCCTTGCCAACATCTCCTTTTCTACTAGATGCTGAATACTGGCATTCCTAGAGACTTGGCTCTGTCTGGATGTCTTCCTAACCTCTTTCTGGGCTACCTCATTCACCCCCATAGCTTTGACTATCACGTATATTCAGGCATCTCCAAAATTTTGTAAATACCATTGCCCCTTCAGCTTTTAGATCTGAAATCACATATTCACCTGTTTATCTGATAGCCCACATAGAAGTTTTTCGAACTTAACTTGTCCAAAACACAATTCTTGACTCTCTTTCTCTGTCCTTCCAGCCTAATCTCTAGCCACTCCTGCTTCCCTCATGGTGCTGTCATCACACTGAATTTGTGGCCAATCTTTCCCTCTTAGGACGTGCAGAACAGGCTGTCCTCAGCCTGACTCCTTCATCTTGGTGCTTTCTCATCTTCAGCTCTCAGCTTAAATGCCCTATTCACAGAGAGTCGCTCCTGAACTTGCTATTACAAGAGTGTCTTTGTATTAACATTTTTAAGATCCCCGCATCCCATTTCTTTCTTCTGACACACTGTTCTACCTTCTGAAATTACAAAAATCAAAACCTATAACACTATGATATTAGCCCAGTGGATATAGTACAAGTGTTGGACTATAAATAGAATACATACAGTTAGAGCATGACCATATCCCAAAATATATCCCAGATGGATTAAAATATTTTAAAATGATGTCATTAAAAAGTACATTAATAAAAGATACCGGATGTAAAGATGTATAAAATAATGTGTAAAAGATGTATGAAAGGAACCAAAAAGGGGCTATCACATATGATCACATAAATAATTTAAATCTTAGACGTAGAAAGTCAAAAGAAAATGAAGAACAAACTGAAAACAAGTATACAGCCAGTACGATAAAGAGCTGACTATTATACCTACATTTGAATTTTATGAAATATCTTTCCATTGCTGCCCAGGGACGAAGGGATCATGGAGAGGTAATAGAGGAAAGAAGTTATAAATCATACGGCTTTGTATCGAAGATTAGGTATTTTTTCCCTTACTAGTCTGTCACATATATAGTTATACACATAAAAATATTCCCTCCTTTCATCATTTTTCGCTGGTGCTTCACATAAGTGAGTGGTGGTAGTGATCTTACTAATTACTGGAGTTTTCGTTACAGGATAGTGCTAGAGGAATATGACTGAATTTGAGGAGAGCTGATCATCCAGAAGTGGTTGTGATGTTTGATGACACTGTGGATCTCCGCCTTTGAGGAGATGGTCTGTGCCTTTTCATTTATGTGAGGGAAGTTGCATTATGGTTGGGAAAAATACGGCTGTTGTTATTTGGAAGTCAAAGTGTCGAAGTTAGTGACTCTCTTGATGTAGAGTAGCCACACACGTAGGTTTTGATTCTTAATGCAATTGGCTCACCACACACCCACCCACACTCCCTTGGAGCACGTTTTCCTGAAGAGACCAAAGACAAGAGACGGGAAAGAGAAAAAACTACAATTGTCAGCTACGATTGTATTTATGATCTAGGTTTAAGCCAACTGGGCATCACTGTAGTGGCAGGCATGAGTGAAGTGTTGGGTTTTCTGGAAATAATGGTGATAAAAGGATTTGGTTCCTCTTGGGTTCAAATTGTGGCAATGGTTTCCTCATTTTGTTGCTTTCTAATTTTAAGTCAAGGTAACGGCAGTGGCTCTCCTTTATCTAGAAAATGTTACCATGTGATCCTGAGAATTATCACAAAGTCATTCTCGGAGTTCCCATCGTGGCGCAGTGGTTAACGAATCCGACTAGGAACCATGAGGTTGCAGGTTCGGTCCCTGCCCTTGCTCAGTGGGTTGACGATCCGGCGTTGCTGTGAGCTGTGGTGTAGGTCGCAGACGCGGCTCAGATCCTGCATTGCTGTGGCTCTGGTGTAGGCCGGTGGCTACAGCTCCAATTTGACCCCTAGCCTGGGAACCTCCATATGCCGTGGGAGCGGCCCAAGAAATGGAAAAAAAAAGACAAAAAAAAGTCATTCTCTATACTTTTACTTCAGTTGTACTAAATATAAAGGGAACTATCTAATAGTCTTCCTCAAATTAGCTAGAGTGGATTCTTTTGTTTCTAAGAATGCTGATTAATATAGGTATTCTTGCCATGTTTCTTGAATAGATTTTGTGTGTGTGCGTGTGTGTGTTTTTAGGGCTGCACCACAGCATATGGAGGTTCCCAGGCTAGGGAATTGGAGCTGTGGCTCCCGGCCTACACCACAGCCATAGCAACATGGGATCGAAGCCACATCTGTGACCTACACCACAGCTCATGGCAATGCAGGATCCTTAACCCACTGATCGAGGCCAGGGATTGAACCTGCATCCTCATGGATGCTAATTGGATTCGTTTCTGGTGAGCCACGATGGAAACTCTGAACAAATATTTATTGAGTCCCTGGTATGTGCCAGGTAAGAGAGCAATAGGCAATAAATGTAATAAGTAAATTAGGTAAATGTTAGAAAATGTTAAGTTATATGGAAGAAATTTAAAAAGTAAGGCAGAGAAAGGTAAATATAGAGGAGGAAAAGTATGGAGAGCAGGTTATAATCTTAAGTTAGATCATCAGAGCAACGTTCATTGCAAAGGAGGGATTGGGCAAACACATGAAAGAAATTGGATTAAATGATTCCAAGCAAAGGAAAGAGCAAATGCCAAGATCCAAAGGTGGGCATGTGCCTATTGTCTCGGAGAAACTGCAAAGAGGCCAATGTAAAATGAGCAAGGCCGTGAGATCAGAGGTAACAGTGCAGCACTGGAAGAATTTTGGCTATTTCTCTGGTGAAATCTGAAGTCTCTGGAGACTTTTAAGAAGTGTCATCCTACTTACCATCTTACATTTTAAAAGAAATCCTCTGGTTGCTTTGTTGAGAATAGACTGCAGCTGGAAAAAGACGGCAGTAGGAGATCAGTGGTGAGCTGTTGTAATATCCACGTGAGATGACGGGGGCCTGCATCAAGGTGGATCTATGAAGGTGTGGGAGGTGGTGAATCTGGATGCATTCTGAAGTTAGAGCTAATAGCATCTTCAGAGAGATCAGCTATAAGCTGTGAGTGAACGGGAGGACACAGGAATGACGGAGCACTTCAGGCCTGAGGAACTTTAAGTGCAGATTACCCTCAGTTGATACAGGTGGAGTGTTGTGTCCAATGGCTCTGTCAGGGAGGCAGTCATTGGAATAAGGTGGCATTTCAAGTCTCAAGTCTGGATGCGCTCACTCAAGGAGGCAGTAAAAATAGAGAGGGTGTCCAAGACCTAAGCCCCGAGAGACTCAGGTGTTCACAATGGGAGAAAAGCTAACCTAGGAAACAGAAGGAGCAACGGGCAAGGTAGGCAGACTGTAAGCCTCATGAAGAAGGTGTACTTAGGAAGAGGGAATGAGCATCTGAGCTGAGCACTACTGAAGACATGAAACTTGAGATTTAGCTGTTGTATTTAATAACTGGGAAGTCATTGGCAACCTTGAAAATAGCAGTCACAGGAGAGTGGTGAGTGGAGTGGGTTTAAGAGGAAATAGTTGGTGAAGAACTGGAGATAATGAATAGAGACAAATTCTCAAGGATTTTTGATACAAAAAAGGAAAAAGGAAATTGGGCAGTAACCCACAGGCAAAGGAGATCAGTCAGAAAAAGACCAGTGATCACACTTGAAACTAGATCATGGAATAAGTCTTTTGTGCTTAGAGATTTAACAGGGCTTGCTACAGAGTAGTTATACAAGGTGTTGAGTAAAGCTGGGGTGGGGACAGGTAAGATGATCTGGAGATGCTAAATGGCTGTGTGAGACCCCAGCAGACATGGCCAACTTAGTACCTCGATAGACAGACACTTCAGGGACCACCTTGGAACTGGATTAATACAAAAAGCTAATAAAACAATTATTTGACAAATGTAAAACTCTTTAAAATAATCAAAGAAAAATTTGGTGGTGGCATGTTATATATTTGAACTCAAATTTAACTGAGTGTCATCCTAAAAGCTGGCATGCTATCCAAAAATGGGGAGCTCAGAAATTTGTCAAGTATATTTATATTTTTAATCTGGCTGAGATTAGAGAGAAATTTTTCATGAGGATGTTTTCATAAAACATAGAATAAACGATGTACTTGATAATATTTTTACAACAGTTGGAGATAGTTTATATATGAGGTCAAGCATAGCGTGTTCCAATTTTGCGGTTTTATGGATATCTGGTTTAATGCACAAATCACGCTTGGAGACTTTAGAGGAGTATACATAGCTGCTACAGTGATCAGATATGTGGGTCAGACACTTACCAGAAGCAGAATGAGATCATTTGAGATGAAAGTTGCTGGTGAGAAGCTAGAGCACGGAAACTAGAGATCTGTATTGGTAGTTTGATGGCAGAGATGAAAATTTGATGTGGAAATTTCAGACCTGTTTTCTTATCTTTATAGAGAGCTATCTCATCTCTTCATGAAGGTGAACCAGAGGAATGCCTGCAACCTCATAGTGGTTTCCCCAGTAGTAAGGTTGGGACCTAATAAATGATTAAAAAGGAGCATGGGTTTTTTTCTTTTTAGGGCCACATGTGCAGCATATGAAAGTTCTCAGGCTAGGGGGTCAGATTGGAGCTGCAGCCGCTGGCCTATGCTACAGCCACAGCAATGTGGGATCCACTGTGTCTGTGACCTACAGCACAGCTCTTGGCAATGCTGGATCCTTAACCCACTGAGTGAGGCCAGGGATTGAACCCACATCCTCATGGATACTAGTCAGGCTCGCTACCGCTGAACCACAAGGGAAACTTCTAAGAGGTCCAGTTTTACATCTAAATAATCTCAAATGCCTACATCTACCATAGCAGAAACTTAATACAACTTTTGTAACATTGATTTCTAGCTACAACTAGATGCTAGTTAGTAGAATTTCAAAGGAGTCCCCCAAATAAATTAGTGTGTTAACATTTGAAAAATAGACATTGTTCTATGTAGTTGCCTTAGTGAATCTGCTAAAAACCATCATCACTACCAACATATTTACGGCATAATTTGTGACTAGATGGTTTTCTAGGCCAGAATTAATATTAATGTATCTAGCATTAGTTGACTACTTACTATGTACCGTGCATAATGTGAAAAATTTTATTGAGACTTATGTAATTAGGTTTTTATAACAACTAGAAACTTTTATTTTTGCATTTTACTGATGAGGTTAATAATAACCTCCCTGATATCTCAGAAATAGCAACTAAAGCCCACATACTCTGACTCTGGACTCTATCTTTCTGCTTCACCTACTCCTTCGATGGTGCTGGAAACATGAAATTTCAGAGACTAGTGGTACTTTGATCTTCCTATTTGCTGCAGTTGAAAAACTGGCCTAAATAGATTAGGTACGGATTAAAAAATGGTGTGTGTGTGTGTGTGTTTAGGGCGGGAGTGTTTTGGTAGATGTTGGAAAGAGGAAGAAGAAGCAGGGAGTGTAATTCATCCCACCCTTACTCCCTTTTAAAAATAGGAATTAGCCATAAAAAAAAAAAATCTTAAAATACACGAATACCTATTAAATTGAGGGTTCCTAAGACTGGAGATCTGTTGTTTTGGCTTAACTCTACTGCCAATTGGTCATGAAGGAAATTATTTATATTACAAGACAGGGAAGCAAAGAGTTTGGTAATTATGTGAGTGGATCCTGCAGTCAGATTTCCTAGGGTCAAATCCTTGTTCTTGCCATTTCTTTGTCCCAGTAAGCCTTATTTTCCTCATTTCTTCCTAAATCAAAGGATCATGAGGATTAAATGAAATAGTCCGTATGAGGCATTTATCATAGCGTCAGTCACTTTTAGCTTTTATCGTGATGAAGCATTTCGATTTAATATTATAAAGTCATTTCTGATGACTTTAAAACAAGCATTTGTCAGGAAGGATGCTTGTGGAGGCTCTTTTACTGGGTTTATTTAAAAGTAAAATGTGCTCCATAGTCTCAAATGACTGATGTGTGTTTTTTCCTGGATCTGAGTGTACACATCAGATGAGCTTTGAAGGTCCTCTTCAATCTTGTGAGCGTGTTTTTTGTTTTGTTTTGTTTTTCCATGTTACCCCTTTACTCCATGGTTGCTAGTTTTTCTTCAAAATAAGATTGTGTAATCCATTCCATTTGTAATAACTAAAAAAGAATATTTGTTAACTCATGCTTTCACAGACTTCTGATGGATCAGTTTTAGTTTTGGCTACAAACAAACACACCAAAATAGTTAAATAAACAAAAGACACATATTCTATTTTTAAGCAAAATAATATATTAAAATAATTTTGAATAAATTTAAGTATTTAAAAAATGAAGTAATAGTAAGACAATTGCATAAAAAGCCTAGGTTAACAAAAGGACAGGTCATTTAATTATTCTCCCCTACCTTCCTTCATTTGCTAACTCATGTATTCATTTGCTCCTGGACACCATGACGACAAATTTACCAAGTGACTACTGTGTATGATGCTGGCTGCCTGGGAGGATGCAGACTTCCACAGCCCATGATTTCTACTCAGGGGAGCTTGTAAAAACTTTGAACATGAAAGCAGCATAGCAATGCAGAAAAATCAAATTTCAAAAGAATATCGCGTTGACGTTTTAAGATACATTTAGCTCGGCAGACTTAGGTCACCTTCCCTTCCTCTGCTTCCTAAATGCATGGAACTCTTTATGACACAGATTTCATCTGATAGGAAGAATTCTTAAAAGGCTTAATCCTGCTTCCCTCAAACTAAAGTTGTACTTAGGCTGTTTGGATGAATTAATTATGGGCAAAGACCAGAATACTAATTAGTATCAAAAGTGGAAACATATACATAGAAAATATATGAATGGTGATTTGAAGCTTATTAAGACTTTCTTATCAGTGGCCTTGCTGAGTGAAGTTTTTGATCAAGCTTATCTCTAGGAAATGTGAGAAAATAAAAAGTCGTGAAGGCACAGGAACATGTTTTCCTTCCTGTTTGAGCTTCACCAATTCCACCTCTCAGAAGGTAACATGGTCCTAAGGAGCTTCTGTTGTTGATGAGTGAGATTAAAATGTTAACTTCGAAAATCATTAAATGATAAAAATTCATGGTAAAATTTCAAGGGTTACCATTAAAAAAAAAAGAAAAAGAAAAAGAATAAATTGTGAATCTGTTAGAAGGAAAAATGGAATAAGAAGAAAACAAGGAAAAACCCAGTTAACCCCAAAAAGGTAAAAAGATCAGAGAATTTATTTTATCTATATAGAATGAATTGGAGACTATGAAGGAAAAGAAATGTGAAGTGCTAAGCAGATGTATTCATTTGGTAAGTTATCACTTGGTAATAATTATGTTTTTAAACTAGAGTAGAAATTTGGATACAAACACTTCTGCTGCTGGACAAAATACATCTTGTTCTTTGGAATTATTTCACATAATTTGTTTACAAATAGCACACAGATAAAGACTTGACAGATTATATTCAGCTTACTGTTAATTACACAGAGATAAACTCATGAGCTATTTCCCATGATTTGTGCCAGGTATCTTAACCACTCTTTCTGTAATACAGATAACGAGTGCTGCGTTCATCCTGATACTTTGACATTGAAAGGAAGAATTTTAAGAATTGATTAAGGATTAAAGTGAGATTGATCTCCTTAAGTCGAGGACTTCATTCACAATGAAATTTTCATTTGTGCATAACTTCAACAGAAAACATACTAAGATGTGGATGGCATAAAATAAACCAATTTATTTATTACCCACATATACTGAAAGATGTGTAACTTCAACATCTCAAGAATTGGGAGTTTGCAAAATTAAATTGTGAACATTGAAACCAGTCAAATATAGTTATTCTTAATTAATAGTTAAAGCATATTTACAACTTTGAATACAAACAGCAAATCTATGATGGCTGAATAATAGTTAAAGTTTTTAAAAAGTAGAAAATTTCAGATAATAACCATTGCATAGTAAAATTAATTTATTAGTCTGGGTTCAATCAAAGAAGCAGATCCAATAAGAGGTAGTCTGTCTATCATTATATCTATCTATCTATCTATCTATCTATCCATCCATCCATCCTCCATCATCTACCTATCCATATTAAGGGTTTTAATCTTATGTAGAGTTGCCAAGGAAATTCATTGGGGAAAATTTTACAGTTGCAAGTGGTTCTGTGGCAATTGGATGTCTATTTGAAAAAGAAAAGAAAAGAGAACCTTACCTCACACCATAAACAAAAATAACTCAGAATGAACCATAGAGCGAAATGTAAGAGCTAAATCTTCTTGATGAACACAAGGAAATATTTATGATCTTAGATTAAGCACAGAGTTCTTAGACATGACCACAAAAGCACTGACCCCAAAGAAAAAAAAAATGATAAATTATAAGTCGTAAAATTAAAAACTTTAATGTTTCCCAAAGCAGTCCAGCTATAGATTGGAGAAAATATTTACAAATCATGTATCCGATGAAGACTTGCATCTGAACTATATAAAGAATGCTTACAACTCAATCATAATAAGAAAAAACAACCCAGTTTTTTAAATGAGCAAAAAACTTTGACATTTGTCAAAGAATACATCCAAATGGCTACTAAAAACAAGAAGAGGTACTCAATGATGTCATTAGAAAAATGCAAGTCAAAGCCATGACATACCACTACACACTGACTAGCATGGCTGTAATGAGAAAAGTCAGTTGATTACAAGTATTGCCTGCTGTGGAGAAACGGGGACCCTCATCATTGCTGGTAGGAAGGTGAAACAGTATACCCACTTTGGAAAACAGTTTTTCAGCTTCATAAATAGTTAAATATAAACTTACCAACATAGAATCCAGCATTAATTCCTGTAGATCTAGTGAAAACATATGTTCACACAAAGACTTGAACAGAAGTATTCGTAACAGCATTATTCAAAACAGACAAAAATTAGAAAATTTCAAATGTCCATTAATTCATGAACATATAAACAAAATATATTCATACAATAAAGACAAAATACTGATATATAGCACAGCATTGTTGAACCTCAAGACTACTATGCTGGGTGAAAGGTGCCAGTCAGCTGCAAACGATTTCATTTGATGACACCATTTATAAGAAATATCCAGAAAAGTCACATTTACAGAGATAGAAAATAGTTAAGTATTGACCTGGGGCTGGTGGTACAAGCAGGAATTGGCTACAAATAGAGTGAGGGAATTTTGGAGGGTGACAGAAATACTCTAAAACTGGGTTGTGCTGATGAATGCACAATTCTATAAATTTACTAAAAATAAATGAATTCTTTGCTTATGATGGGTAAACTTTATGGAATGTAACTTATTCTTTGAAAAAGCTGTTTGGAAAAAGAACAACATGGAATCAACCAGCATGAGCTAGAGGCACAAGGATGAACTGAAACGTGTTAGTATTTGTTCCTCTGAGCTTAATGGTGTGGGTGTCCAGCAGAAGCCAGGGCCCTTTGTCACAGAGCAAAGCTCACACCTGGCGTCGCAGTTGGAGAATCTGAAGGAGAATCTAGGGAAGGATGGAGTGGTTGCAGGCTCGGCCAGTGTTTCATACCGTAAGTTGACTCAGATAGTAAATGGCTGCTGTTTTACTTCTGCCACCGTATCTCACCCAAGAACCCCACTTGCTGGAAACATACAGGAAGGGAATTCTAGGAAATACACTTAAGCCTTACCAGGCTGACACTTAATGAAGCTACCAGAATAGGAAGAGACAGAGGGAGCCTAAATTGTCTGTTTTGTGTGTGTGTGATAAAATGGAGTGACGTAAACGATGTCCATTTATTCTTTATTTTGTTAGTTAGAGCAGCACTGTAATGAAATAATTTTAGAAGAAATTTTAACCACTACTACTAGGAGATTTTTTTTCCCCCAAGAAACATAAAAAGTTAAAACTGGATAAAATATAGTCTGTGTGGCAAAAGAGAATGCAAAGAAAATATCAAGGAAAACAGAAAATGTCTTAAAACATGGAAAACTGCTGTGATATGATTTTATTTTACTTTATTTTTTATTTCCCCAATACATTATTTTTTTTTCTACTGTGTAGCATGGTGACCCAGTTATACATGTATACATTCTTTTTTTCTCATATTATCAGGCTCCATCATAAGTGACTAGACATAGTTCCCAGTGCCACACAGCAGGATCTCATTGCTAATCCATTCCAAAGGCAGTAGTCTGCATCTATTAATCCCAAGCTCCCAATCCATCCCACTCCCTCCCCCTCCCCCTGTAAAATATAGGAGTTCCCATTGTGGCTCAGCAGTAATGAACCCAAGTAGTGTCTATGAGGATGCGGGTTTGACCCCTGGCCTTGCTCAGCTCAATAGGTTAAGGATCTGGCATTTCTGTGAGCTGTGGTGTAGGTCGAAGCTCAGATCCCACATTGCTGTGGCTGTGGCGTAGGGTGGCAGCTGCAGCTCCAATTCGACTCCTATCCTGAGGACCTCAATATGCTGCATGTGTGGCACTATAAAAATAAATAAATAAATAGAAAACACAAGCTACATTACAATATTCTAAAATGTACGAAAATATTTCTTTTAATTTCAGTGATAGCATACAGCGAGTTTTATTTCCTGTATTATATACATTTTTAAAATATTTTAAAAATTGAAGTTTAACATCCATCATCAGACATAGTTACAAATTTTTTTTGTATTTTTTTTTATAATAAGCAAATACTATTAGTGGAAAAAAAATCATAAAATACCTGGTCCTTAACTCCAACCAAATAATTAAGTTTAGAGTATTTATTAAATGAGTAAATTTTGTTTTGCCTAAAGGCCAATATTACTTTCCTTATAAAACAAAAATAATGGACAGTGGGAAACACAGTTGATGTGGAACTGTACAATTGAATACCTGTATTTTTAGTAAGTTATGACACATCCACTGTAAGTTATTTTATGTTTGGCCCTTCGGAAGAAGTAAAATATATTTGATGGGTCATAAGAGCATTGCTTGTGGGCACATTACTGATGGAGGGTGCAAGTCAAACAACAGCTTCCAAGTACTTCTGCTTTTTATTCTTTTTACAAAAGTATGTTTTGTAACAGTGTATTTCCACTTCAATGGAACATGCAAACTGCATCTTAAAATAAAGAAAAAAGCTGTTAAATACTTAGAAAGGCAGTTACGTTAGATGAAATGAATTCTCTGCAGATTTTAGAGCATCTTTATGTTGACTTTTTATAATCATTTTTTGATGATATTTTCAAGAAGCTGAAGGGGAGGCCTTGCTTTGGTGTCACAAGGCTGATGCGCGTCTCTGTGCTCGGGTGGGGGCTGGGCTGATCTAGGAGTCAAGCAGGAAGGTCCTGGATGCTCCCAGGGCAGCTTGTTCCGCTCGGACACATCCTTGTCCTTTGAGGAACAGAAGGGAGGAATATGTCTTATACTGTACCTCTTGGAATCTCTCTGCCTAATGTCTGGGTATTACCGATTCTCAGGCCTCTAGGCAGATGCTGTGTAACACCGATTAGGAGCATGATACTGAACTTTCTGCTACCTAAGGCATAATCAAGGAGTCAGCATCCTCAATTTTCTGTTTTCCTTCTGAACAGTTGGCATAAACATGAGAATAAACCACAGTGTCACTTTGTGCAGCAGCAATGACCTCAGTCTAGACTTGTCTGCATAACCATGCAAATGCAACTATTGTAATACTCATATTTTAGAAACCATAATGAGTCTCATGTGATGTGGTCCTGCTTCCCATGAAGCAAGTCCCTGGAGATGTGCAGTGAGGGATATGTGGGAGAAAAAGCTTATTGAGGTCCCTATGAACTTGTGGTACCAAGTAGTAAATCTATGTGAGCCCCTGAAAACCTTCTTTTGATTAATAACCCCTTTTAGGTCTCTGCCGTGACTTCAGCTGTTCTATTCTTCCTGCATCATCTCATAAAGAGGCAGCACATTTTGGCTTATAAATATTGGTGCCTTGCATGTATTCCACCCACGTACCTCATATGTAACTCATAGATGTGGCTCTGACAAGTACCAAAATCTCACACTTTGTTTTAAGTACATCTGATTCAGTATATGTTTTTGTAGTTTTCCTCTGACTTTACTTAGCTAAGTTTGGAGAGTGTATGGAGCGTGGCCTTGGTGAATTGATGAGCTAACTGTTAAAATTGCTCCCAGCCCCAAGATTCCATAACTCTATGGCTTGATTCTTATTGTTGCCAAAATATTGGCTGCCTCTGTATACTGAGGCCAAATAGAAATGCAGAGGCAGAGTTGGAAGAAACAGAAAAAGTAGTTCTAATTGCCAGGCAAAGAGGGGAACACAGCAGGCTAGTGCCTCAAGGATTGTGCCACCCCTTGGAGGGCATAGTGAAGGGTCTTACAGCTTTTACGGAGCAGAATGTGATCAGCTTGTGGATATTTTCCTGATTGGTTGGTGGCGAGGTCATTGGGAGTCAGTGTCATCAACCTTCTGGTTCCAACCAGTCTGGGGTCTACAAACTTGTGGGCAGCATACAGTTAACTTCTTCCACCTGTGGGGGCTTCAGCACCTGCCAAAAAATAGCTCCATGGACATGGCTCAAAATATTATCTATAGTCTTTGAAGAAGAACTAACTAAAGGTCTTTGACTTTGCTGAATGGCTAAACTTAATTATTCAGTCTTGCTTGACTATTTTCCTTTTTCTCTGTATTTTCTCACTTCTCTGATTAAATTGATTCTTTGACTAAAGTTTTTCTTTAGATAAAAAGGTATATGAAGGGCATGAGTGGGGGTCCACTCTGGGAAGGCTTCACAGATTCCTGCTCAGTTCCATTATCCCATATCTTCCTCAGAAATTATTTCAGTTATTTCCCTTTTTCTTCTCTAGCTTTCCCCTACTCATCAGGAAATACTTAAGACGTAAGTGTCATGATAATTTGGCTGTTTTTAGTAGAGAACAAAAATAACAGTGTATTTTTTTCTCATGTGGAAGTTAGGATTTAAGAGTTCAGGATTGGTGAGGTAGATTAGTAACTGTCTGGGACTCAGGCTCCTTTGAGATTTCCACAGCTTCATTCTGGGGAATAACCCTCCTTCTTCTGGGCTAAATTCTACCTCCAGCCACCACATCCATGTTTTAAGCAGGGTGGAGGAAAGAGAGAAGTAGCCTTTCCCTTTAAGGTATGCCTTTGAACTTATTTACATCATTTCTCTAACATCCTATTGATCAGAACTTTCCATAGGGTCACAGCTAGCCACGAGAAGGCTGGAAATATCACCTCCCTGCCCCCCCTCCTTACCCTTCTGCTCCTGGAGTAGCCATGTACTCAACCTTAACTGCGGATTTCTGTTATTGTTGGAGGAAAGTTAGAATGCTTATTAAAATACACCCAGCACAGCCAGACACTGCACACACACACACACACACACACTCACACACACACACACACACACGAGTTTTCCAGAAAATCTCATTATTTTGCAATCTTTGGCATAGAAAAGAAGATATATTTCCCATATGCCAATTAAAATGTGGTTCAATAGCAATAAATTGCATGCCTATTTTGAATTGTAGGTTAACCTAGTATGTAAGCCCACCAGCTTCTGCCTTAGATGGGTATTGTGTTGTCAGTTACCATTGTGTGATGTGAGCAAGTTAATCTCTGGGATTCTCCATTTCCTCACCTGAAAGTAGGTACAAGTATATAACTCACAGAAATACTGTCATTGTTAAATGATATAATTTATACAAATCTCTTAAACCAGTGTCGGATACAGAGCAAGTTTTCAGTAACATTAGTTTGAAGATTAAAATATATTCTTAAGTACCTGAAAATAAAAGCTGAATGAGTCACAATCTCTCCACTAAATAACTATGTGGCAGATCAGATGTACATGGAGAAGAGAAGAGTAGAAAATAAGAAATAATGAAGAAACTTTTATAATTATCTGATTGTATGAACTTGAGCAAGTTACATAAGTCTGAGTTTTTTTCATTTGAAAAAAATGGCAACAATTATATACATGCCAGAGTTTCTTGGGTATCAAGCAACAATCTTTATGGTATATTTTGAAAACTCAGAAACACTATTTTAAACTTAGTAATAATATAATAGCTGGTGTTGATGAGTATTAATTTACACCAAATTTGTGCTTATATCTATAAACATACTATTTCATTAGCCTGGTAAGACTCTTGTAACATGGGTATTATTCATTCTGTTTTAGAATAAGAAAATGGAGCCTGAAACGTCACACAACAGTTTGTTGGAGGAGCTAAGAATTCAAACCCAGATATGCTCTTCTCTAAAGCCAATATTTTTAAACATGTTCTATGGTGCTTCTAACCGTAATGGTTAGAACATGGGTGGTTCAGAACACGGGAAAGTGTGCAGGGAACAGTGGATGGTTGATTTAGCCAGATCATAGTGAATATAGTGGATTTGTGGAAGCCAAGACTGGAGGGCATGATGGAGACACTCTTTGCTTTAAATGTATCGGTGAAGATTCAGTACTTAATTGAGAAAGAAATGAAGAACTATGAAGGATTTTTAGGAATATACAGTCTGTGGCTTAGAAAGAGTAGAGGAATTAAAGAAGGAAGAAAGATTTTTAAAAAATCAGGGAGATGACAAAGAGGCTATATTAAGGTTCTGCTATGAACAAGGTCTGGGACACTGGTCATGGGAATACATAGTGAGTCTGTGTCTAGGAATGTTCAAGTCCTCACATGTCATTTATTAAGCAGTGCGTTCAAGAGGAAGTTGTTAATGTGCTGTTTTAAGACAGCCCTCCCGTATTACCAGGAGGGCACCAAAGTTATATCATAGTCACAATTCTGGGTTTGCAAGAGTTCTGTCTGAGCCATACCTTGGACATATTCTCTCTATTGTGACTTATCTCTTATTTTCTCTTGCTTGCTTCAAATTCAGCTCTGACTTTGGCACTTGTAGTTTTCCTGGCCTTTGACCTCTGTGTTGTAAAAGGTAGGTATTACTATTATTCAGATATAGTGAAGCGAACAGATAAGGAAAGGATTGCCACTGAAATGAGGGTTCTTTACTTGCACTTATCAAGAGGAGGGGGCACATACATCATGCAGGGCCACGTAGGGAAGCACCAGTGTTGGTTAGAAGGCAGCAGGAGTGAAAGGAAATGTAGGCAAGAACCTCTACTGTGGTTTCCACAGAAGGGCACAGGCAAGTTTTGGCTAATCTGAGTAATTTCAGTGGGCTCTGGGGTGTAAAGGCTCTCCTCTAGCTCATTGTCTGGGACCTGACCTAGAGTGTAAGAGCCTGATGAAAGAGGTGTTTGTGGTGTGAACTCTGGATTGATTGGTTTGCCCAAAAAAGATGAACATTCAGGTCATTCTTTTACTGTCTTTAGGAGTTGGCTAGTTCTGGGAGGGGCAGTCCCTCCAGGGTCTGCAAGACCCCAAAATGTCAAAGCGTCAAATACAGAAACTGGAAAGCTTGGTTATTACACTGTGACCCACTTCTTTTCCTCCTCGTTCATAACAGATCTTTTTATTCTTGACTCAGCAAAGTCAAACTTACTAACTAGCATTTTTTTGAGGCTTTCTGGCTTGGTCAAAGGCACTTATTAAAGGGTAGGAGGAAGTGGAGGAAAATAGTTGTAGTGAGCAAGGTCCCAGATCAGCATGGTGGCTAAATACAGTTACAAAGACATTGAGAAGTAGAATTCAGATGTATTTAAAATGGTGTGTCACTGTCTGTATGGACTATAGCACTGGTTGGTAGTTAATAGACAGAATCAGTGTATCTTCTATAAAGTCCTCTGTAGAAAAGTAATGCTACATTAGAAATTGGGGAAATTTGGTCTATTTTCTATATTGACACTAACTGTGTAACTCTGAATAGTCACTTTGTTTCAGTGCCTTTCAGTTTTCTCTTTTATTTTAAAATGATTTTTATTTTTTTCCATTATAGTTGGCTTACAGTGTTCTGTCCGTTTTCTACTGCACAGCAAAGTGACCCCGTCACACACACATATACATTCTTTTTCTCACATTCTCCTCCATCATGTTCCCTCACAAGTGACTAGATATAGTCCCGGTTCTAGGCAGCAGGATCTCATTGCTTATCCACTCCAAATGCGATAGTTTGCATCTGTTAACCCCAGACTCTCAGTCCGTCCCACTCCCTCCTCCTCCCCCTTGTCGACCACTGGTCTGTTCTCCAAGTCTGTACTTTCTTTTCTGTGGAAAGATTCACTTGTGCATTAAGTTTTCTCTTTTATAAAAAAGGGATTGGATTAGGTAACCTGTGAGGTCCTTCCAGCTTCAGCATTTCATAATGTTAATGCTAACATATAAAAATAAAATTATGAAATATATATGGTGCAGTACTTACAGGGATTTCTTTTCATTTTCAACCTGATATGCCAACTAGACAGACTCTTTCAGCTTTCAGCTCAAAATACTCTATTACATCCCTCATCCTTCCCTTCAAAAGAAATGTAATGTTAGGGAATTTATTACACATAACATAACATGTGTTTATGGTTCAGTATGAAAGAACCCACTGTTTCTTCCCCCAATTTTGGGTAAAAAACAGCAGCTTAATCAGTGATTATGAATTCTGAGCTCCACTTTCCATTTATAAACAGTGAGGCTGAAAGCTATAAACATTCTGACTTCTGCCTCGGGAAGAATTGAGTGTTCCATAAAATGTACATTACACTGGAAAATCCAAGATTCATTGTTAATGTCTCTGTAACATGCTGTTTCCACAATTGCACCTCACGCCCAGAGAATATCCTCAGGATTTGGGGTGGCACTTTGCCTCACAGGATTCACACGGCATCCTTAGACTAAGCGGGACACATAAAGTCCTAAGAGGAACCTTTTCTTTTCTTTTTATTCAACATCTTTCCTTTTCTTTTCTTAATGAAGAACTTACACATGTGTTTGCACATTGGGTGAGGAGAGGCAGGCTGCTTCTTTATACTGGCTGAGTAGCAATCTTTAAAATCATGTAATAATTTCAGTGGCAGAACAGGGAAGGGCAAGTAGTAGTTGGTGAATGGTAGTGAGAAGAAAAAGGAGGGAAGAAGGGAGCCTGGTTGAGTCCTCAAGGGCTACTTATTTGGTAATGTTTTCTTAAATTGGTTTATAGGAAAGCTCAATAATACTGCCCCTTTACTTGTAAATTGTTAAGAGAATGTCTTAAAGGTCAAGTGCTCAGAAATGCAAATTAACAGGCTTTTAATGGTAGACTTTTCTTTATGAACAGTCTAGTCCCATGTTTTTTAGTATCTCTAGGTCAAGAATGATGATGTTCCAAGGAGTTGTGTTTGTGGTTTTTTTTTTTTTTTTTTGTCTTATTAGGGCAGCACCCACGGCATATGGAGGTTCCCAGGCTAGAGATCTAATCAGATCTGTAGCCACCAGCCTAGGCCACAGCCACGGCATCGCCAGATCCGAGCTGCATCTGCGACTTACACCACAGCTCACTGCTCACCACAACACCGGATCCTTACCCCACTGAGCGAGGCCAGGGATCGAACCCACGACCTCATGGTTCCTTGTCGGATTCCTTTCTGCCACACCACGACGGGAACTCCCCAAGGAGTTTTTGAAGCTAGAGAATCAACATCCCCATCTTCCTGGAGCATGAGTTTTTACTCGTTTCTTAAACATTCTGAAAATGAAAGTGTCTATATTTAAAATAAAACACAAAACTTGAATAAAATTTCTGCTAACAAGAGGCTTTTCTGGTTACATTCCCTCACTTCTTCAAGGTGATTACAATCACCCATCCCTGGGTATCTATGTGGATTTGTTTCCAGGACCTCTGTGAACATCAGAAAATCCATTGATGCTTGGAGTTCCCATGGTGGCTCAGTGGAAGTGAATCTGACTAGCATCCATGAGATTGAATCCCTGGTTCAATCCCTGCCCTTGTTCCATGGGTTAAGGATCCAGTGTTGCTGTGAGCTGTGGTATAGGTCGAAGATGCGGCTCGGATCCTGCATTGCTGTGGCTGTGGTGTAGACTGGTGGCTACAGCTCCGATTTGACCCCTAGCCTGGGAACCTCCATCTGCTGCAGATGCGGCCCTAAAGAGACAGAAAAAAAATCCATTGATATTCAAGTCCTTCTATAAAATGGTGTATTATTTGCATATAATCTACACACATCTTCCTGTATACTTTAATCTCTAGATTCCTTATAACACTTAATACAATGCAAATTCTTGTGAGTAGTTATAAATGCAACTTAAATGTTATTTGATTAGTAATGGGCATGCAGCATGTTTGTTTTTCTTTTTGGAAATTTCTGGGATTTTCTTCCCCAGTATTTTTGATCCAATGTTGATTGACCCCAAGGACATGGGACCTGTGGCTAGAGAGGGCCTACTGTCCATCGATAGTTTAACACTTACTAATCTAGACCATCCCTGTTACTTTAGAGTCTAGTAAATTGTGCCGCAGAGATGTTAAGTTGCCATGGCGACCCAGATCTGCAAACTCTGATGCTGTTCATTAATTTGCCCAGTAAATATTTAGCATCTACTTATTATGTTCAAGGTACTTTTCTTTGGTTTTGCTGTCAGACAGGCTCTACCTTCCTGGTCCCATGATGACAGAGAACGATGCTCCATACCTTAACGTATTTCATTTTCACATCTAACATGAGAAATGAGAATCAGGAGTGTACTGCACTGCATCAGGCCCGATTGGTTCATGTGCTTATTACAAAATCATTCACTTTCTGGGGAATTGTAATGCTTCCACTGGCTTACGCCAGGTCAAGTACAGCATCTATTCCTGGTAGGGAGGAACTTATTCAAAACACATGGTCAGATAATATAAGACAGATTGGTTGCCCTGAAGGAAAAATGGGTTATGTATGATTGTCAAAGGAAGACTGATTAGATTCTAGATGTCAAAAATTAAAAGTATATAATAATAATACTCCTGTGACCAATAAAAACAGTGATGGTGTTTTTATAACATAAAAGGCTTAGTTTTCCATAATACGGTGGCAGAAGTTGTCATTTGGCAGCCTTTGGGCCAAATTTAGCATGTATAGTATTCTTAAAAATAAGTTAAAATGGCTTTAGAGGAAGCATGCTTCCACAGTTCACTCCTTGCTGTCTTTTGCTTTCATTTTTGTACGTTACTTATGACCTATGACTCCATTCCAGATGGACTCTAGAGACTCTTCAAATTCATAATTAACTAATTATTTTAAGAATAGTTATCATCTGGAGTTCCCATCATGGCTCAGTGGTTAACGAATCCAACTAGGAACCATGAGGTTGCGGGATCGATCCCTGGCCTCGCTCAGTGGGTTAAGGATCTGGCGTTGTCGTGAACTGCGGTGTAGGTCGAAGACACAGCTCCGATCCCGCGTTGCTGTGGCTCTGGCGTAGGCCGGTGGCTACAGCTCTGATTAGACCTCTAGCCTGGGAACCTCCGTATGCCATGGAAGTGGCCCTAGAAAAGGCAAAAAGACAAAAAAAAAAGAGTAGTTATCATCTCATAGAAATAAACACAATACTTTCTGTACCTTAAAGGATTTGCTAGTAACCTCCCTCCTCTCCATGATGTTTTATGTATCAAGGATCAAATCTGTTTTGAAGTTCAGCACTAGCTAGCAAATGAGCTCATGGGAAAGGCCCCAAATTTTGAACCAGAACACTCTCTTATCGTCTAATGTTCACCTCTCATCATTTTGACAGTTTTCCCAGGAGCCTGTCCCTTTTTGCCACATCTCATTAACTTTGAGTAAACATAGACTGTGCCTGGAATAACTCACAAGTTAAGTTTCTTGCTCAGTGTCACACAGAAGATAACCCTAGTACAATGTCAAGTCCATGTGAGCAAGAACTTTCTTTTGTATACCATTCTTTCTTCAATTACTGGAATAGTACCAGACATAAAGCAAGTATTCAATATTTATTAAGATGAATGAATAAGGACCATGTACCTACTATATGAGGCCAGAGTAAATAATGTGGAGATAGTTTTTTTTTCCTTTCTTTCTTTTCTTTTTAGGGCTGCACCTTCAGCATATGGAAGTTCCCAGGTTAGGGGTCCAAGTGGAGCTATAGCTACCAGCTTATGCCACAGCCACAGCAAGATGGGATCTGAGCGGCATCTGTGACCCACACCAGAGCTCACAGCAACGCCACATCCCTGACCACTAAGCAAGGCCAAGGGTCAAACCCGCATCCTCATGGATACTAGTTAGGCTGGTTACCGCTGAGCCACGATGGAAACTCCGGGAGATAGTTTTCTTTATTTATTTGTTTGATCTTCTTCTCAATGTGAAAACTTGGCATTGTTGTCTTTCTTGGTAATTTCCTTTCCTGCTAGCAGGAGTCTTAGAGAGAACTGACTGTGTTCTTGTGCAATACCATTTCTTTCCAGGATATACTTGGACGACCCTGGGTTAGTCCGAGGGCGGCGAGTGTCATCAAAGAGAACCATGTCGACACCCGGGGATATTGTACCACCCTGCAGTCGCAAGTTTTATTGCAAAATTCTGATATTAGAGTTGCCACAGTGGGTTAAGAATGCAACTGCAGGCTCCTGTGGAAGTGCGGGTTCCATCCCGGGCCTGGCAGCAGTGGGTTAAAGGATCTGGCATTGCTGCAGCTGAGGTATAGGTCACAGTTGTTGCTTGGATTCAATCCCTGGCCCAAGAGCTTCCATGTGTCATGGGTGTGGCTATTAAAAAAAATTCTGATATCGTGAGGTGCACCAAGATTAAGACCAAGACCAGATGAAGTGATGTTTTGTACATATTTATAGTTGCCTACATGTTGAATAATTTCACCATGTGTAAAAAAGTATATGTTTATGAAGCTGGGCCTTATGTACTGGAAACCTGGACTTCCAGGTAAAGACCTTGCTATTTCAGACACTTTATTTCCATCTGTATAATCCTGGTACAGATTTGGGGGTTCAGAAACTTATGCTTCTGGACAGTGTGACTTGTCTCTCTGCCCTGTACCCTGATGGTGCTCTCTGTTTTGTGACTTTTATATCAGTAAATTCTGTCCAATTTAGCTAAGTTGTGCTGTGTTTGGAAGTTCTATCAATCCAAACCTATAATTGGCATTTAATGCAGTGGTTATATGGTCTGGTTGTGGTCATAAATAAGCTTCTTCCTTTCTTATGTTCAAGCAATATGCAAAGGACTTAAAATAATGTAATGGTTGATCTAGACTGAAATCAGAAGTACTCTGGGAGTTCCCATTGTGGCATAGCAGAAACAAATCGGAATAGTAACCAGGAGGTTGCAGGTTCGATCCCTGGCCTCGCTCAGTGGATTAAGGATCTGGTGTTGCCATGAGTTGTGGTGCAGATACAGACGTGGCTCGGATCTGACGTTGCTATGGCTCTGAAGTAGGCTGGCAGCTACAGTTCCAATTTGACCCCCAGCCTGGGAACTTCCATATGCCATGGGTGTGGCCCTAAAAAGAAAAAAAAAAAATACTGTGAATGAGTTTCTCATTTAGAGACAAAGGAAGCAAGATTAAGTGACAAAGGAAGTTCAAACTGGCCATTCTAATTTTCTAATATAATACAAAGCAGAAAATTTACCTATACTATTAAAATGATTGGTCAACTATTCAGTTTATTTTGGCAATCAATACAAAGTTTCTGCTCATAGAAAATACATTTTCTTCTAAAGATACTATAATGCTTTTTATACTTTGGTAGTAACTTTGTAAAAAAAAAAAAGATCTTGTGTTTAGTTTGTTTAAAATACCACAATATTTAAGTAATGATATTTTAAGGGAAACAGAGACAAAGATAATTGACCACAAAATTGAATACAGAATTCCTTTCTGGTAAAACAAAGCCACTTTTTTTGGGAGGGGGATTAGTGAGAAAAGAAGCAACAAAACAGTTTGTGTCTCTTACTGTTATTATTATTTTCTACTTAAACATGCAGTGATTTCCTGTGCCAATAAAAGTACTAGCACACGTTGAGGTTAGTTGTATAGTGAATCAAACTCTACAGAAACCAGGAAGAAGGTGTCCGCTTTAATCAATCATATGTGGATATACAATGTAGTATAAAAATACTTTTTAAGGTCAGTATTTAATAAATATAGCAGTTATTTATTGAAGGACTTTTTAATATACTTTCAAACTAAAGCATATTTTTATTTCTTTCTATAAAAAAAGGCTTCTCCTCTAAGGTAAAGCTATAATTTTTGTGTTTACAAGGAGGAAATACAGTCCAGGTTTCTGAATGATGGTATTTTTAAATCCAACTCTCAGAAATAAATATGACTACCAGTTACAATTTACTGAGCTCCCCACTAAGTGCAAAGAAATGACCTAGATTGCTGGACATCTTATGTTGGTTGTTATTTCCAAGAGAAGTATTCCCCTCTAGTTTAAAAAGTTTATCAAAGAATGGGAACAGGAGTTCCCATCATGGCGCAGTGGAAAGGAACCCGAGTAGGAACCATGAGGTTGCAGGTTCAATCCCTGACCTTGCTCAGTGGTTTAAGGACTTGCTCAGTGGGTTAAGTATCCAGTGTTCCATGAGCTGTGGTGTAGGTTGCTCACGTGGCTTGGATCTGGCATTGCTGTGGCTGTGGCTGTGGCTGGCAGCTATAGCTCTGATTAGACCCCTGGCCTGGGAACCTCCATATGTCACAGGTGCAGCCCTGAGAAGCAAAAAAAAAAAAAAAAAAAAGAAGCAAATGACAGGCCACTTCTAACTTCAGCATCTGAGTTTGCTTGCAAGCTAACCATGTGTTCTGCCAGCACTGGCTTGGGTGGGGCATGAAGAAGGGCTGTGGGTTGTGGAAACTGTGGAGATTGTGGGAAGAGAAATGCAGAGAAAGGCAAGAAAGAGTTCCACAGAATTAGAGCTGGCGATGATACTAGTTGGTAAAATGTGCGATCCCTCTTGGCGTGTATTCTTTCACCGTGCCTTGGTCTGGGCTTTGCATGCTCATCATTCCCACACAGGCTTGGATGCCTGTCCCTCATTTTAAGAAAAGGCCTGATTCAAGGGGAATTCTAGATGAGCTTCAGTGTTTTGAGCACATGGCTGATACTTTTTGTCCTATATCCTTCCCTTCATGTTGAGTACTTCCTCTGCACATAAGTGTAGTTGAGAAGTCAAATATCCAGCAAGACACCAAATGTGTGTGGCTGAGAATGCCTTCTTCAGCGCTGGTTTTAAGTATTGCCTTTTCAACTTGTGTATAAAGACATTTAACAATTTGACAAAAAAATAAGTTTTTTCAATACTTTTATTGTTTTCAGATATCTAATTTGAAGTTAATCTTATAGCTCACATCTGCATGGTGGGCTATTTTATCTCCCTTCCCTTTCATATGTTTTGGAGCGATTCAGTGTATGTAACTTCAAACTCACTGTTGCCTCTTGAGTCTTCACTTTCATCAAGTGTAGAATAAATATTTTATAGTTTCACCATTCCCATCCAAAAATGTAAGCACTTGTAGATATTGCTTGTAGAATTTTGTAAATATATATGTATATATATCTATTTACAAATATATATATATATATTTACATACACACACACACACATGTGTGTGTGTGTGTGTGTGTGTGTGTTTTGGACTTTATTCCACTTGCTCAAATTGATTTGCATTTAACTCTAGCCTAAGATAGAAGCCAGGTCCTCTAGGGTTAGCATCCTTTGCAGTTGTTCAAATCTGATCTTGGACCAAAAGAGTAAGATAAATTTGGATGTTAGTAATGGGAAAATTGGGGGATAACATTCATTCAACATTCTCAGCACTGCATAACCAGGGAAGAAATCCCTTGGTTCTCTTGGAGGAATTTCTTTACTTCTTTTTCCAGTTCACATAAGAATGAAGCAAATCGCAAAAGAATATTCTAACTTGGCTCCATCCACGACCCCTGCCTATGTCCCCAGCTTTCTCTGCACTGAAATTAAGATGTCATTAAGAATTATGTTTGTTGCAGATTATTTTTTTCTCTCACCAAGAACTACACATAAGTCCTTTCTTTTAGTTGTACCATCTGTATTTTCCTCTCAACATCGTCATTTTCTGATAATGCCCAATAGGTATACAAATTACCATTTGATTGGGGATACAGTGGTTTTTGCATGAGTGGCAGAACTCCAGTAGTGTAAGCATCCAGCTCAAGCTGCATTTCCTCATAGAAACTTTGAAAACACACATATGTGTGTGTGTTTTGAAAACACACACACACATGTGTGTGTGTTTTGAAAACACAGCCATTCTTTTGATGCACTTGATATATATCAAAAAAGAGGAACATTTTCATATGAACACACCAAAATATCAGTACATAGCCCATCACTTAAAATAGTACTAATTAATAGTTTAAGCCAATGCATTACATTTTAAAAGAACAAAGAAAGAAGATTTGATTTCAATTGAGAAGTCTTCATTGAAAGATTGGATTTTTAACTGGGCATTGAAAAAATTAGCATTTTACTAGAAAGTGAAAGAGTAGGGGGAACTTCGGGGCATACTGCATTCAAATATATGACTCTTTAGGGTATTGGGTAAACTCCAGAGAGTCTGAGCATACATTGGTGTAGAGAGTGGTGTGGTTTACAGTGGGAGAGGAAGGCCAGAGCAAGATCTCTGTGGAAGATATTGCGTGCTGTGCTCCAGTGTTTGAACCTTAGACAATGGAAAAAACTATAAGATTTAAAGTTAAAAGATAGTGACATAGTTTTTTTGTTTTGTTTTTGGTAAATAATTTCATATCAGTTAGGAAGCAGAGGGCACACTCAAACCAGGTGATTGAAGAAAAGTTTAGTAAAGGGATTCTGCAAAAGATGTTGTCATGATGTATGAAAATCAAAAGAAATACAATCTCTAGGACTTGAAACTGGGGCTAAGGTCACGATTTTACCATCCACGGCTCTAAACAATACAATCTGGAGAGAGAGAGGTATAAAGAGGGCCATCTGATAGAGTTAAAGATATCAAGGCAATAAAAAACCTAGGGTCATTCTCTGCCTACATTTTGAACTCCTATCAGCATGTCCTGTTGGTCAAAACCAAAGGAAGCTAGGGGACAAGAACTCTTGTTGATATATTCCTCATAGCTCAGCTTCCAGGGAAACAGATCAATGTGGAGAAGGATGGAGACTAGATTTGAAGGGGTAAATGGGAGAGCTTCAGCACAGCTGCAATTTGGAAAGTAGTTTGGGATGGCAAGAGAATGAGGAGGGCAGTAAGTGAATGAAGGAATTTACTGTAGTAGTCCAGGCAAAGATCTGAGTAAGATGCAGGTCATCCTAAGTAACAATGGAAGAGAAGGAAAGGGCAGGAGAGATGGTATATGGAGATAGAACTACCCAGACTTAACCATGGTTTGGATGTAGGAGGGCAAAGAGTAACAAAATGAAGATGACTGGTGCATACTCTTTCATTTCCCCAAAATACAGGTTTCAGAAGAAAGGATCAGTGTTTTCAGGGACAATAATGAGTTTTAGTGTGGGTCAGTGAAAATTGGGCGTTTGTCTCTGAGCCTGGGAAAACAGATCAAAGCTGAAGAGTATACTTAAGCATCATCTACTCCGGAATTGACAGCTGAAGTGCGTGACTGTTGTCCAGGAAGATAACTTAGAAATGTGAATAAGGCCAAGCATACAACATCGGGGTATGCCAGCATATCAGGGGGCAGTGATATGAATGGGTTGAGGAGGCTAACAAGTAGTCATTAGAAAGCATGGGAGGAGAGCAGGCATATATCAAGGCAGGAGCCAAGGGTGACAAAAATATCAATGATGAAAAGCCATAAATTTTATGTTTGCTTTACAGTTAGAGAAGGCTTGGGGAGAAGCTTCAACCTTGTTTATTTCAGTGTGGAATTCTAGATGACTTTGCTAGTGGTTATTATTTGATCTTTCTCTTTGGAAAGTAGTCAATAATTCAGTTCCTTAAATGAGTTTCCACTGAGCATGCACTTTGCATTGAGCCCTGAGATAAGCAATATCAAGGACCTAAAGTTGATGTGGAATGTACTATTACTCTCTAGGGACTTAACGATCTTGTTGAAATTATTGGAACATAGCACAAGGCAATATATATAATACAAAGCTAAATTGAATTAGTCTTAGATGATAAATATATGGCCAAGAGAATTCTGTTGTTGTCAGAAAAGGGAGAGACTGGTTTTACTTGGAGATGTAACAAAATATGCACCAGGATCTCTGGCTTCCAGTTCACTGGAATATATGAAGGCCACCACAGAGAAATGCTGCTAAAATGTTAGGAGTAATTAGTGCTCGTGACAGTGGTTTCTTTTCCACCTCAAAATTTGAAAAGGCAGAGTTCCCATTGTGGCGCAGTGGTTAACGAATCCAACTAGGAACCATGAGGTTGCGGGTTTGATCCCTGGCCTTGCTCAGTGGGTTAAGGATCCAGCATTGCCGTGAGCTGTGGTGTAGGTTGCAGACTCGGCTTGGATCCCGAGTTGCTGTGGCTCTGGTGTAGGCCAGCGGCTACAGCTCCGATTACATCCCTAGCCTGGGAACCTCCATATGCTTTAGGAATGGCCCTAGAAAGGCAAAAAGACAAAAAAAAAATCGAAAAGTCTAAACTAAAGTGTGATTTAACAACAGAACTGCTTGTGATGAGCCAAATGGGAAGGAGAAATGTGACAGAGACAGGCACATAGGGAGAACTCCATGTGAAGATTGGAGTTATGCAGCCACAAGCCAAGGAAGTAAGGAGGAACTTAGGAGGGAGCCATGGGACAGATCCTCCTTCGAGCCTGCAGAGGGAGCTGTCCCTGGTGACACCTTGACCTCAGACTTCCAGCATCCAGGAGTGTGGGACAGTCAATTCTGTGGTTTAAGATACTGTTTGTAGTGGTTTGTTGCTATTACAGCAGCCCTAGCAAACTAATGCATCATCTTATGCATGTCTAGGATTTCAACTTCCATATAAGCCTACTATTTTCCAGGGAGGAGACTTCCAAAGTGTGTGCCTCTGAACATTGGTCCCTGGAGAGGCTCCATAAAGAAGTGTGGTATGCTGGAATACCTGGAGTTCCGCAACGCATTATAAAAAATTGTCTCTCAGGAATTCTGCAGCCAAGAGGCCAGATTCCTCCCATAACTGACCAAAGAACATTTTTTATTATAACACATCCTAAGACTTTTGTTCTGGAGATGTGTAGCTCTAGTACAATGAAGAGCATCCTTTCAAATTTTTATTGTCAATTGACTTAAAAAAACCTCCTATTACAAAGCAGATGATGTCATAAATATATGTTTTAAATTATCCTTGTTTTAAAATTTTGGAAAAATTTAACACTCTTGGTAATAACTTGTAATGCTTTTGCATTTCCCCAAACACATTTTGCCAGTTGTTGCTTTAGAGACGTCTTAACAAACATGATTTCAGATGTGGTATGCTGTGTTCTAAATAGAGCACAAAAGTTTATTTTTGGATCTCCAAAAGTACAATGACTTTTACTTAAAGAGTCACTTGTCTCAATTTATTTCTAAAAATTGGATAATTGAAGTAGTTTGGGGTGAACACATTAGGCTAATATTTGCAGTTCTCCTCCTATTTTTTTTTCTTTTATAAACACTGCTTTAAAATAAGCATATCACTGGGAAGAACTAAAGTTTCAAATTTTCCTTTCTACAGGGTAGCACCAACTTCTTGCTGGTTTTTTTCCCATCGTAATTCTGAATATTAATAGGGTTAAAACATCAAGTTTTTTTCCTGGGAATATTTCCTTTTATTTTCAGTAAGAGGAAGTTCTCCCTAATCAGCATCTTAGAAGTCATTCAGTTCTGCTTAGACATATTTAATGATCATTTTATTTCACACTCATTGTACACAGTTACATTTTTCTGTCTTACTTTCATTGGTTTAGACTTGGTTGTTTTATCGGTAAGTGATATATCTATTGCATTCTATCTACTTGAACTTACTGCTAATTTGTTCCATTGCGCTATTCTGAGGATATGCAACTGAATTAACTGCTCTGCAAATGTGTCTTCAGCCACAAAGTTGCAAGTTTAGAATAGAACAGATGGGCAGACATGGCCACATAGATGCTGAAACTGTAGAGCAATAATAATTGGTCCTTAAATCAACCAGAGTTTGCTCCTTGAGGACATAACCTTTTCCATTGTGTCACAGTAATACTTTGTGAGAAATATTTGTATTAGAAATGTTAGGAGACGCCCATAGCTTCGAATACTTTGCACTTCATATGAAGGCCTTGGCTCGTGAAGTCAGCAGATTTGCATTTACTGAAGGAAAATTACTATTCATCACCCCATTCTTTTCCTAGCTGACTGAGGTAGCTTTAAAAGAAGTCTGGCTTTGCCTTACACATAGTGAAAAAAGCCAACAAGGACAGAAAATAATTTCCAGCTCTCCGTATGACCCTGTGGGTCTCATTGGATTTCTTAAAACCAATAAAAAAATACCATATAAAACTCTTGGTCCTTTATGCACTGGTAGTATTTACTGTTATTTGGGAAAAAAGAACACAGCAGACTATGCTTGTGGTAAACCTTTATCACTAAAGGTTCTGAATCTAAGATCTAGTATTTTCTTAAGCAAACATCTTCCTAATCACTGTGTTCTGCCTACAGCGAGATTGCTTTTCCTCTTCCTAATCCAAACATCATTCAGGGGCCATGTAGGGTGTAAGAAGTGTGCATTTATCATTATGCTTTTTTACCACAGAGGTGACTTTAGCGATGTCTGTACTTCTTGGGGGTTTAATTTTGTGTTTCTAGTTCCCTGAGTCTATTATGTCCTTTGAGCAGTTCTTATTTGCCTTGCTTACTTGGCAGAGTTTTAACTGCAGTTGTTTACAACTCAGTGGGCCCAGGACTTGACGGCATTTGAAGATCAATCTTCTTAACTTCCCAAATAGTTTTCATAGATTCTCCCATTGAGCAGCCAAAGATTTGGGGGCTGCCTGTGATGGACTGAGAAAGCAGGAACCTCATCTTGCCTGTGGGTTCCTGTCACAGTCTTTGTGGATAGTGATGAATCCAGCATTTTCTGCCCCTTGCCAACCTAACTCCTAGTTCAAAAATATCAAATGATATACATTTTATGACCAAATTTCATCAATGCTCCCCCTAAATTTCTTTTGTAGCTATTTTTAAAAATGTATTTATTTAGTCTTTTTAGGGCCATTCCCATGGCATATGGCAGTTTCCAGGCTAGGGGTGAAATCAGAGCTGTAGCTGCTGGTCTACACCACAGCAGTGCCAGATTTGAGCTGCATTTGCAATCTATACTACAGCTCACGGCAACGCCAGATCTTTAACCCACTGAGCAAGACCAGGAATCGAACTCTCATCCTCATGAATACTAGTCAGATTCATTGCTGCTGAGCCACAACAGAAACTCCTGTAGCTATTTTTAAAAGCCAAAATCCAATCAAGGTTCATATCGTGCATTTAACTGTTGTCTCTACAATGTCTTTCCACCTAGAACAGCTCCTAGTACTCACCAACTTCTTTTTTCCTTTTAATGATTTTTATTTTTTTTCCCATTAGAGTTGGTTTACAGTGTTCTGTCAGTTTTCTACTGTACAGCAAAGTGACCCAGTCACACACACATATATGTACATTCTTTTTCTAACATCCTCCACCATGCTCCATCACAAGTGACTAGATATAGTTCCCAGTGCTACATAGCAGGATCTCATTGCTTATCCATTCCAATAAATGCGGTAGTTCGCATCTATTATCCCCAGATTCCCAGTCCATCCCACTCCCTCCCCCTCCCCCTTGGCAGCCACAAGTCTATTCTCCAAGACCATGAGTTTCTTTTCTGTGGAAAGGTTTATTTGTGCTGCATATTAGATTCCAGATATGTGATATCATATGGTATATGTCTTTGTCTTTCTGACTTACTTCACTTAATATGAGAGTCCCAAGTTCCATCCATGTTGCTGCAAATGGCATTATTTTGTTCTTTTTTATGTCTGAGTGGTATTCCATTGTGTATATTTACCACATCTTCTTTTTTTTTTTTTGTCTTTTTGCTATTTCTTGGGCCGCTCCCACAGCATATGGAGGTTCCCAGGCTAGGGGTCTAATCAGAGCTGTAGCCGCCGGCCTATTCCAGAGCCACAGCAACGTGGGATCCGAGCCGTGTCTGCAACCTACACCACAGCTCACGGCAACGCCGGATCGTTAACCCACTGAGCAAGGGCAGGGATCGAACCCGCAACCTCATGGTTCCTAGTTGGATTCGTTAACCACTGCGCCACGACGGGAACTCCTACCGCATCTTCTTAATCCATTCATCTGTCAGTGGACATTCAGGTTGTTTCCATGTCTTGGCTATTGTGAATAGTGCTGCAATGAACATATGGGTGCATGTGTCTTTTTCAAGGAAAGTTTTGTCTGGATATATGCCCAAGAGTGGGATTGCTAGGCCTTATGGTAATTCTATATTTAGTTTTCTGAGGTACCTCCGTGGTGTTTTCCATAGTGGTTGTAGCAGTTTACATTCCTACCAACAGTGCAGGAGGGTTCCCTTTTCTCCACACCCCCTCCAGCATTTGTTATTTATTTGTTGACTTGTTGTTAATGATGGCCATTCTTAGAGGTATGAGGCAGTATGTCATAGTAGTCTTGATTTGCATTTATCTAATAATTAATGATGTTGAGCATTTTTTCATGTGCTTGTTGGCCATCTGTGTATCTTCTTTGGAGAAATGTCTATTCAGGCCTTTTGCCCATTTTACCATTGGGTTGTTGGTTTTTTTCCCGTTGAGTTGTATATGGTGTTTGCATATTTTAGAGATTAGTTCTTGTCAGTTGTATTGTTTGAAACTATTTTCTCCCATTCCTTGGTTGTCTTTTTTTTTTTTTTTTTTTATGGTTTCCTTTGGTGTGCAAAAGCTTGTCAGTTTGATTAGGTCCCATTGGTTTACTATTGCTTTTATTCCTGTTGCTTTGGGAGACTGGCCTAAGAAAACATTTGTGCAGCTGATATCAGAGAATGTTTCGCCTATGTTCTCGTCTAGGAGTTTTATGACATCTTGTCTTATGCTTAAGTCTTTAAGCCACTTTGAGTTTATTTTTGTGCATGATGTGAGGCTGTGTTTCAGTTTCATTGATTTACATGCGGCTGTCCAGTTTTCCCAGCATCACTTGCTGAAAAGTGATGTCTTTTTCCCATTTTATATTCTTGCCTCCTTTGTCAAAAATTAATTGACCATAGGTGTCTGGGTTTAGATTTCTGGGTTCTCTATTCTATTGCATTGGTCTGTATGTCTGTTTTGGTACCAGTACCACACTGTCTTGATTACTGTTGCTTTGTAATATTGCCTTAAGACTGGGAGAGTTATGGCTCCTCCTTGGTTTTGGTTCCTCAGGATTGCTTTGGCAATTCTGGGTCTTTTGTGGTTCCATGTAAATTTTTGGATTGTTTGTTCTAGTTCTGTGAAAAATGTCATGGGTAATTTGATAGGGATTGCATTGAATCTGTAGATTGCTTTGGATATTATGGCTATTTTTATGATATTAATTTTTCAAAACCAGGAGCATAGAGTATCTTTCCATTTCTTTGAATCTTCTTTAATTTCCTCCTCACCAACTTTTTTTAAATCTCTCTCTCTCTCTCTCTCTTTTTTTTTTTTTTTTTTTTTTTTTTAGGGCTATACCTGAGGCATAGGAAGGTTAGCCTAGGGGTAGTATTGGAGCTGTAGCTAGCTGCTGGCCTACACCACAGTCACAGCAGCACCAGATCTGAGCTGCGTTTGTGACCTACTCCACAGCTCACAGCAACACCAGATCCTTAACTCACTGAGTGAGGCAGAGATTGAACCTGCATCCTCATGGATGCCAGTCAGATTTGTTTCTGCTGAGCCAGGACGGGAACTCCTGACATTAACTTTTTGAGGCTCAGGCCGGTTATCATGTATAATGTTTTGCATTCTGGGCTTATCTGATCATTTCTTCTCAATTAGATTAAGGTTAAACATTCTTGGCTAGAATTCTAGATGACGTTATGTAATTTTTATCACATGACGACCAGATGTCTAGCTGTCACTTGAGTATGTCTAGCTGTCACTTGAGTAAGTTGTTGAATGCTGTATCTCTCCTTTATAAGTAATTTATGGGGAAGTAACTGGAGTCTATGTAAAAATTCTGTCTTCAACGAACTTTCACCCAATAGTTTTGTATCTTGATAAGTCGATTATTATATTGGAGGTTATAAAACCCATCTTTAAATAGTTATTTCAATCTTTCTACATATATTAGAGTTTCTCTCTCTCTCTCCTCTCTCCTCTCTCAACTATCTATCTCCATTTACTCATAACTTCCCTAGGTTATTATCTTTAATATTTATTATTTTTGATGCTTAAATTGTGCAAAATATTTCCATCTGGAGTCTCAAATCAACATATTTTTATTGTGGTAAAAGCACATAATATAAAATTTACCATCTTAAACATTCTAAGTGCACAGTATAGTAGTGTTAACTCTATCCACGTGGTTGTGCAACAGATTGCTAGAACTTTTTTACTGGCAGAACTGAAACTACAACCATTGAAGAACAACTTTTTCCTCCCTATCCCCAGCCCTTAGCAACCACCATTTGACTTTCCGCTTTTAAGAATTTGACTAATTAGATACCTCTTTTAAGTAGAATCGTGGCAATATTCTACTTTTTGTGACTAGTTTATTTTACTCAGCATAACGTCCTCAAGGTTTACTCGTGGTTGTAGAATATGATGGGATTTTCTTTCCTTCCTTCCTTTCTCTCTCTCTCTCTTTCTTTTTTTCTTTCTTTCGAGGCTGGAAATCATTTTGCTCTATGTGCATACCACGATTCCTTTATCCATTCATCCTTTAGTCAACAGCTAGGTCACATCCACCTCCTGGCTATTATGAATCATGGTGCAAACAACATGGGTGTGCACACATTTCTTGGAGATCCTCTTTTAAATTCTTCTGGGTACATACCAAGAAGTGAACTTGCTGGATCATATGGTAATTCCTGTTTTCAATTTTTTGAGGAATCACCACACTATTTTCCACAGTGGCTGCACCATTTTACACTCCCACGAACAGTGAACAAGGGTTGTCTGTATCCTCACTAATACTTTTTTGTTTTTGTTTTGGATAGTGACCATTCTGAGTTTGAAGTGATACCTCATTGTTTTGATTTGTATTTTCATGATAATTAGTGATGTTGAGCATCTTTTCATATGCTTGCTGGCCATTTATATATCTCTTTGGAAAAAATGACTGTTCAAGTTCTTTTGCCCATTTTAAATTTGGCTTATTTTGTTGTTACTGTTGAGTTGGAGGAATTCTTTTTAAATTCTGAATATTAACTCTTTATTAGATAAATTCTTTACAAATATTTTCTCCCATTCTATGCATTGCTGTTTCACTCTGTTGATTGTTTCTTTGCTACAGTTTTTAGTTTGATGTAGTCCCATTTGTCTATTTGCCTGTGCTTTTAGTTCCAAGAAAACTTTGCCAAATCCAATGTTGTGAAGATTTTCCTGTATGTTTTCTTCTAGGTTTTTTATACTTTCAGGTCTTAAAAGTAGATATTTAATCCATTCTAGTTAAATTTTGAGGTATATGTTGTAAAATAAGGGCCCAACTTCCTCCTTTGCATGTGAATATACAGTTTTCTCAACACCACTCTTTGTACCTTCCTCATTGTGTAGTATTGGCAGTTTTGTTCAAGATTATTTGGCCATATAGTAAAAGGTTTATTTCTGAGCTTTTTATTCTATTCCATTGGCCTGTACATCCGTCTTTATGCCAGTACCATACTGTTTTGATTACTGTTGTTTTGTAATATGTTTTGAAGTAAGGAAGTGTGACACCTCAAGCTTTGTTTTTCTTTCTTAAGGTTGCTTTGGCTATTTGGGGTCCTTTGAGGTTCCATATGAATTTTAGAATATTTTTTCTACTTTTGAAGAAAATGCCATTGGAATTTTGATAGCAGTTGCATTCAATTCCACAACTTTGAGTAGTGTGGAAATTTTTAACATATTAAGTCTTCCAATCCATGAACATGGGATGTATTTCCATTTATTTGTATCTTTTATTTAAAAAAATCAATGTTTTTGTAGATTTCAATGTACAAGTCCTTTGTCTCCTTGGTTAAGCTTATTCCTAAGCATTTCATTCATTCTGATACTATTATAAATGGATTTTTTTTTCAATTTCATAGTTTATTTTTTAGATTTATTCATTGTTGGTGTATAGTAATACCATGGATTTTTGTATATTGATATTTTATCTTCCAACTTTTCTGAATTCACTTACTGGTTCTAACAATTCGTGTTGTTAGAACTACATATAATATCTTGTCGTTTTTGAATAGGTATAGTTTTCCTTCTTGTTTTCCAAATTGTTGCATTGAGAATGGATGGGCAGTGGGGTTCTACTGTGCAGCACAGGGAACTGTGTGTTATTGGGTCACTTTTCTGTACAATAGAGATTGAAGAAACATTGTAAATCAACTGTACTTTAATTAAAAAAAGAATGCCTTTTTTCTTTCTTTTTCTTGTCTAATTTTTCTGACTAGGTCTTCCAGTACTATGTTGAATAGAAGCGGTAAGAGTGAACATCCTTTCCTTTTTCCTGTTTTTAGAGGAAAATCTCCCAGTTTTTCATTATTGAGTACTATGTCAGCTGTGAACTTTTCATACATGGCCTTTATTATATTGAGGTAATTTCCTCCTATTTCTAGTGTGTTGAATGTTTCTATCATGAAAGGATGTTTGATTTTTGTCAGATGTCATGAGCTGAGATGATCATGTGATTTTTGTACTTCATTCTTAATGCAATGTGTTACATTGATTTGCGGAAGTGGATACCTTTGTATTCCAAGAATAAATCCCCTTGGTCATGGTATATGATTCCATTAATGTGCTGTTGAATTCAGTTTGACAGTATTTTCTTTTCTTTTATACCTTTGTCTGGTTTTTATATCAGGGCTTCATAAAATGAGTTTGGAAATGTTTCCTCCTCTGTGATATTTTGGAAGAGCTTGAGAAGGCTAGCCTTTAATTCTTTAAATATTTGGTAGAATTCACAAGTAATGCCATCTGGTCCTGGGCTTTTCTTTTTTGGGATGTTTTGGATTACTGATCTCTTTATTACTTTTAGATCTGTACAGGTTTTTAGTTTTGTTATTCATGGATCCGTTTTGATAGGTTCCATGTTTCTAGGAATATAAACATTTCTTCTAGGTTATCCAATTTGTTAGTGTATAATTATTTATAGTAGTCTCTATGGTCCTTTTTATTTGTGGCATCAATTGTAATGTTTCCTTATTCATTTCTGATTTTTGATAGTTGAGTCTTCTCTTTTTTTCTTAGTCTAGCTAAGGGTTTGTCAATTTTGTTGAGCTTTTCAGAATATGAAGTCAAATACCAATACTTCACAGTTAAGTGGGTTTGTGTGTGTATTTTGAAGCAACATCATGGGGGGACACTGGAAGGCATCTGGTAGTTTCCATTACATTAGGATAATGCTTTAAAAAATTCTCCCTAGTTTTTCTTGAGAAGCAGACCTTATGAATGAGACATAGTATCATAAAACAAAGACATTAATGAAAATGTTGAAATGTTAGCAAATAGCCAACACTAAGGCAATGCTTAATAAAGATTATATTCTAGGGGTTTATGATCAGTCAAATAATAGCATACCTTCTGGAATATCAGAAAACTATGCTATTTTGTAAGCAGTTTTGGTGGATATTTTGTCTTGCGCTTTCTCAACCTTATCTCAATCTGCGTTTTCTTATCCTATGGTGACTTGTTTTATCTGGACCTAAACCATCATATTCACAGATTGCCAGTCTCTCTCCAAAGTTCTTGCTATCAACAACCCCCAACTAAGTTTCTTCCCATGTGATTTTTATGCTGAGTGTTTGGACTGTGCTATCTCTATAAGAATCCCAAGGTGACTTAATCTATGGAGGACAATGCTTCATGGTCCATTTGTGGGAAATTGCTTCCCAAGTTTCTTATCTAGTCTCCTGTGTATATAATTTGCCCTTTAGTCATGTTATGCTCCACTTATAGCCTTCTCCCAGCACAAACCCTATTCTTGTTCTATCTCATATGTTTGTCCCTGATTTGGAAGTTCTGGAAGAATAACCAGGGACCATATTTATGGAGCCTTGAAATACTTAGTAAAAAATTTGGATTTTTTGTTCTTTTTTAAATATTATATTACCTGCAAATCCTAACATTTAAAAAGGAGCAAGGTCCATGTTATATCAGATCTCTCCTTATAAGGAATATAACAATAGAATACAGATAGAACTCTTTGAAATGAAAAGCCATTTGTAAACCTTTAGAAAGAAACCACCATGTTTTATCACATTTGAGTTGGGTTGTATTTGGGCAGCATACAAATATTAGCCATTTCTTTAAATATGACAAGATGAATATATTGTTATTCTAAGTGAAAATCCCAGCTTATAGTGAAGAAATGATAAAAATAGATGACATTTTCAAATCCTTTAATCCTAGACCCAATTTATGAGTGTGTGTGTGTGTGTGTGTGTGTACATGTAAAGGAGGGAGAGAAAGACGTAATTGAATAATTGTTTCTCAGTGAACCATTAAAGGCAAAATCTATATAGAATTTAAATATTTATTGCAAAAAAGCCACTTTCTTTTCTTCTAGGATTGTGTAGAAAATAAGACAACAGTGGACAAATAATAGTAATGATTTTTTAAATTAATAACTTTAATATTAATGTAAATTCATATTGTGATTAACAAGAATATTTCTGATGCAAATTGTGTTTCTAATCTCTGATAAGATCATTAACTCTTAGAAGGCAGGAGAAGTGGTCTATAAACTGTAAAATACTGGATATTTATAGGAAGTTATTTATCTTCCATAGCAGTGCTTTGTATGTAGTAGGTGCTAAACAAGTGCTTTACTTATAATTAAGTGCCTGATATATTCTCAGCATTTTGGAAATTTTTATTTAATTTGAAAACAAGATTTTATGGGATGTAATTCTTTTTGATCTCTGAACAATAAGGTTTATAGTTAACTGTGGATTTTGTGCCTATGTTTAATACACATATACCCACAAACATACATTGCATACCTGATATGTTTGAGGAGTTCTTCTTCTTGAAAATATCTCACTTCTTGGTTTTCATAACATTGTACTCTTTATGTTCTTTCTCAGTTTTTTCCCTGGGCTACTCCCAACCAATAATGACATAGCAGGGATGCTAAGGCAGAGCTGTTCCTGGGAGACAGGGAACTCCTCTGACTTTGGCTCAAGGACTCCTCTTCAGCCTGGCTGAAATATTTCTAAAACACTACTGCAGAATGAGATCTTGTTACCCAGCTTTCTTTCCTTTCCTCTCTTCTGCACAGATATCAGACGATAGTGGTTTGCCAGGTCTCCTAGCACTGACTCCCTCTCTGTTTCACCCCAAAAGTTTTGTTCATCATCATCTTTCAGAAGACCTGGACCGGTACATAACCCACCTGGCACAGGCTACCTGGCCCTAGAAAAGCAGGAGAAAAACCTTGCTTGCTCTAGGCAGCTTGCTCTGAAGAGGAAAAAGAGTTAGTTGGGCTATGCATGGAAATTTATTACTCACAAATTTAATAGTCAGATGGGGGTGGATTTAATAAGGGTTTTGAAAAAGGTCAGTAATTGCATTAATTGAAGACAAAACCTGGAATGGGAAAGAAGTGTTCCCTCAACAGTGCAGGAGACAAACAGAGTAGGAAGCCCAGCTGGTAATGCTAGAGCCTCTCTGTCCTCCTTTCCCATCAACTTCCTGAAGGACAACAAGTTCAGGCCTCAGCTTTCACTTATTCTGCCAAATGTGTATTGCAGCAAAGTGGCATTTAAGAAGAAGTAACAAGACATATAAGACAGTAAGCATTTTAAAAGGAAGAAAATAAAATTGATCTCAGAGGGAACAGATTTAATAGGCCAGGAAGAAAAAGACTTTTCAATAAACAAAACAAATGCCCTCAAGAAACAAGATCTGTTGTTAGAGATATGAAGCAGAAAAAATTACTAATGAAAAAAAAGCAAATTGGAAATATAATGCTTCAAATGAAAAACTCATTAGAAAATAAACTAGCAGAATGGGTGTTAGCAAGGGATGAATATGTAGGCTGGTAAATCAGATTATTTCATTGTCCCGAGGCATTACAGAGTTATATAGAGATAGGAAGAATAAAAGAGTTAAGATGAATGGTTGGCAAAATTAAGTTTAATAAATTTTCAAAATGGTGAAAAAGGTGGTTAAATATTTTGAAAGGTTAAAGAATTACAAAAATAAGGAAATACATAGGTCTGTAATTACATATCAATAAAGGTAGGTAAGAATATATTGTAAAATTTAGGATTACTGAAAAGAAATTAGAAATATAGACAGTTTCCTGCACAAATACTCGCTCCATCTTCCCCTCCTGTCCCACCTTAGAAGTACTTTTTGGAAGAAATAGTCCAGGAAGAAGATAAATATATCCAGGAAAATTAAGAAGATATGTGAAGTAGGGATAACTTAATAAACTCTACTGTTATATAAATAAAGAATCATGGCAAAACAGGGAGGAAGAGAAAAATCTAAATCACAAGAAATGTTGATGATAATAATGTGATGTCAAATGGGAGAAAGATGGAAAAAACAAATAACAATGAGAACATGCTATGATACTTGTCTTGTCCAGAAGCAATACATAGATGTCAATAAACTCAAGACTGGGAGAAATAAACCTAAGCATGATCCTTAGTGAATATATATGAGAGACTAGAACATTACAAGTAGGGCATACACCTTTTAAAAATGGAATTAAAAAACCATATTTAAAAATGTAGAAGGTAGTTTTCTATATGAATTTCATAATTTCTATATGAAATTAGTTGGTAACAAATCTTATTGTAGTATAATTGACCTCAATGTTTAAAATAATGATTTGGTTTTTAAAACAGATCCAGAAATATGTTGTATTTAAAAATCAGTAAAAATATACTGAGAACTTAAAGACATGGAAAATATGTACTTATTACCAGATTAATACCACAAATAAAGCCAGGGTAGAAAAGTATCATTTTTTTAAAATCAGGAAAATAGACTTTAAGGGAGACAAATATCATATGGAGTAATCAGGAAGTTATGCTTTTGAGAATGACATGATAAGACAAGATGACATATCAAAGTTGAGACAGGAAGAATTCTAAGATGATCTTCCTCCCAGGGACCCCACACTTGTATAATACTATCTCCTTGAGTGTAGTTAAACCCTGTAACTTGCTCCTAATTAATAGAATACTGCAAAAGTGAAGGAATTAATGCCTATAATCAGTTGACTTTAAGTTAATCAAAAGGGAGATTATTATGGATGGGTCTAATCTAATCAGTCAGATGAGCCCATTCAAAGGGGGCTCATGCCTCTTATGAATTCAGAGGCCTCAACAAACTGCCCCCCCCCTCAGTTTGTATTTCTCTCCTTTGCTAGCGTAGAAGAAGTAAGTTGCCATGAATTGTACAGCTACATCCTGAGGCATCTTGGAAGCTACTAGCACCTTCAGATAAGAATGCAGCTTGGCAGACCCCTTTATTTCAGTCCTGAGAGACTCTGAGCAGAGAATCTGGTTAAGTTACAATTAGATTCCTGACACACATAATAAATATGTATTATTTTAAGCCAATAAGTATGTGATAATTTGTAATGCAGCAATAGATAACTAATAGAAGAGTAGAATATATAAAAGTTGAACATGTATGCAGCAAGCCTTATGGCCCCTAAATATATAATGTAATAAGTGAAAGAAATGTATATATAGAGAGAGCTAGATATAAATAGATGAGTCAAAAGTTGACATGAGTTTTGATATACTTTTGTCAGAAATGAACAAAAATTTTAAAAGTTAAGGAAAAATATGGAATTTTTATATATAATATATAAACTGGTATATATATTTAGGTCCCAGCATTTTATCCAAAACTCACAAGACTAGATGAATTTCAGAATTCAGATATTTTTGGTAATAAATTATATAATATAAATGCTATACATTATATAATAATCCTGATGGGATCTAGCGTAGGATTCCATAATCAAATATAAATATTTCTACAGCTAAATAAATATATAACAAATAAAGATTTTTTTGTAGCTGCCTATCAGTTCAGGATAGGTTTTTGTCACTAATCCATTAAAGTCAGCTCAGATTTCCCCACCAAATGAGGTTTTTTTTTAAAATTAAATTTAATTTTTTTTTTCCTGCTGTACAGCATGGGGATCAAGTTACTCTTACATGCATACATTTTTTCCCCACCCTTTGTTCTGTTGCAGTATGAGTATCTAGACATAGTTCTCAATGCTACTCAGCAGGATCTCCTTTTAAATCTATTCCAAGTTGTATCTGATAACCACAAGCTCCTGATCCCTCCCACTCCCTCCCTCTCCTATCTGGCAGCCACAAGTCTCTTCTCCAAGTCCATGATTTTCTTTTCTATGGAGATGTTCATCTGTGCTGTATATTAGATTCCAGCTATAAGTGATATCATATGGTATTTGTCTTTGTTTTTCTGACTCATTTCACTCAGCATCAGAGTCTCTAGTTCCATCCATGTTGCTGCAGATGGCATTATGTCTTTCTTTTTATGGCTGAGTAGTATTCCATTGTGTATATATACCACATCTTCCTAATCCAGTCATCTGTCAATGGACATTTGTGTTGTTTCCATGTCTTGGCTATTGTGAATAGTGCTGCAATGCACATGCGAGTGCATGTGTCTCTTTTAAGGAGAGTTTTGTCTGGATAGATGCCCAAGAGTGGGATTGTGGGGTCATATGGAAGTTCTATATATAGATTTCTAAGGTATCTCCAAACTGTTCTCCATAGTGGCTGTGCCAGTTGACATTCCCACCAACAGTGCAGGAGGGTTCCCTTTTCTCCTCAACCCCTCCAGCACTTGTTGTTTGTGGACTTATTAATGATGGCCATTCTGAGTGGTGTGAGGTGGTATCTCAAGGTAGTTTTGATTTGCATTTCTCTTATAATCAGTGATGTTGAGCATTTTTTCATGTGTTTGCTGGCCATCTGTATCTCTTCCTTGGAGAACAGTCTATTCAGTCTTTTGCCCATTTTTCCATTGGTTGATTGGCTTTTTTTGCTGTTGAGTTGTATAAGTTGCTTATATATTCTAGCGATTAAGCCCTTGTCCATTGCATCGTTTGAAACTCTTTTCTCCCATTCTGTAAGTTGTCTTTTTGTTTTCTTTTGGGTTTCCTTTGCTGTGCAAAAGCTTTCCCATTTGATTAGGTCCCATTAGTTTATTTTTGCTTATTTCTGTTGCTTTGGGAGACTGACTTGAGAAAATATTCACGATGTTGATGTCAGAGAGTGTTTTGCCTATATTCTCTTCTAGGAGTTTGATGGTGTCTTGTCTTATGTTTAAGTCTTTCAGCCATCTTGAGTTTATTTTTGTGCATGTTTTAAAAAGTATTAACTTTGGAGACTTTCAGATTATAGAATTCCAAATCAGAGATTACAGGTCTGTATTTTATATATAATATTACATCCCCAGTTATGAGAATCCAGATTCTTTTTGAGTATGCATAGAATATTTACAAACTCAGAGTTACTGAAAAGAAACTCTTTCTTCCATTAAGGCATACCCAGTTGAAGAAGAAATTTGAAGAAAAGAGCAAGATTTTATTTCCTTTATTGTTTTCTAGTTCCTATCTCTATGCCTTACTGCACTTAGCAGCTGAAAGATATTTGTGTCCAATAATGTGGTTTGATTTCTTTCCTTCCTCCCTCCCTCACTCTCTCCCTCCTTCTGTCCCTCTCTCTCTCTCTTTTCCTTCCTTCCTTCCTTCCTTCCTTTCTTTCTTTCTTTCTTTCTTTCTTTCTTTCTTTCTTTCTTTCTTTCTTTCTTTCTTTCTTTTTTCTTTCCCCACACCATATGGAAGTTTATGGGCTAGGGGTTGAATCACAGCTGCAGCTGCTATACCACAGCCACAGCAATGAGGGATCCAAGGCAGATCCACGACCTACACTGCAGCTTGAGGCAATGCTGAGTCTTTTTTTTTTTTTTTAACTTTTTTTTTAAATTGCTACTTCCTCAATACACATTTTTTTCCCCTACTGTACAGCATGGTGATCCAGTCACACACACATGTACACATTCTATTTTTGCACATTATCATGCTCCATCATAAGTGATTAGACATTGTTCCCAGGGCTGCACAGCAGGATCTCATTGCTAATCCATTTCAAAGGCAATAGTTTGCATTATTATGACACTATTTTGTTCTTTTTTATTGCCAAGTAGTATTCCATTGTGTATATATATCACTTCTTCCTAATCCAGTCATCTGTCGATGGACATTTGGGTTGTTTCCATGTCTTGGCTATTGTGAATAGAGCTGTACTGAACATGCAGGTGCATGTGTCTTTTTTAAGGAAAATTTTGTCCGGATATGTGCACAAGAATGGGATTGCTCTGTCATATGGTAGTTCTATGTATAGATTTCTAAGGTACCTCCAAACTGTTCTCCATAGTGGCTGTACCAGTTTACATTCCCACCAGCAGAGGAGGAAGGTTCCCTTTTCTCCTCAACCCCTCCAACACTTGTTATTTGTAGACTTATTAATGATGGCCATTCTTAGAGGTATGAGGCAGTACGTCATGGTAGTTTTGATTTGCATTTCTCTAATAATCACTGATGTTGAGCATGTTTTCATGTACTTGTTGGCCATCCGTATATCTTTTTTGGGGAAATGTCTATTCAGGCCTTTTGCCCATTTTCCCGCTGGGTTGTAGGTTTTTTTTTTTTTTGATGTTGAGTTGTATATGTTGTTTGTATATTTTAGAGATTAAGTCCTTGTCAGTTGTATTGTTTGAAACTATTTTCTCCCATTCCTTGGTTGTCTTTTTTTTTTAGGGTTTCCTTTGCTGTGCAAAAGCTTGTCAATTTGATTAGGTCCCATTGGTTTATTTTTGCTTTTATTCCTGTTGCTTTGGGAGACTGACCTGAGAAAACATTTGTAAGGTTGATGTCAGAGCATGTTTTGCCTGTGTTCTCTTCTAGGTGTTTAATGATGTCTTGTCTTACATGTAAGTCTTTAAGCCACTTTGAGTTTATTTTTGTGTATGGCATTCCCTTTCAATGTTAAATAATGTTGCATTATCTGGTTGTATCATGTTTTATTAACTATTCATCTATTAAAAGACGTCTTGGTTGTTTGCAGGTTTTGGCAATTATGAATATAGCTCTCTAAATATCTTTGTGCAGGTTTTTGTGTGGACATAAGCTTTCAGTTCCTTTGGGTAAATACCAAACAATGTGTTTGCTCTGTTTTATGGTAAGAATATGTTTAGTTTTATAAGAAACTGCCACACTATCTTCCAACACGGCTGTACCATTTTCCATTCCTATCGCATTCTCAACAGCATTTGGTGTTATCAGTGTTCTGAATTTTAGCCATTGTATGGTGATATCTTATTTTTGTTTTGATCTGCAAGTCCTGGATGATATGTGATGTGGAGAATCTTTTCATATAATTATTTTCCGTTTGTATATCTTTGGTGAGATGTCTGTTAAAGTCTTCGGCACATTTTAAAATCAGATTATTTGTTTTCATATTATTGAGTTTTAATAGTTCTTTGTATATTTTGGATAATAGTCCTTTATCAGATGTATGCTTTACATATATTTTCTCCCAGTCTGTGAATTGTGTTCTAATTTACATTTCCTTTATGATTAATGATGTTGAGCATTTCATTTGCGTGTGTGTGTCTGTTGGCCACCTGTACATCTTCTTTATAAAAATGTCTAATCAGATCCTCTGACCATTTTAAAATTAAATTGTTTGGATTTTGCTGTTGATATCATAAATCTATTTTTTTTTGTCTTTTGTCTTTTGAGGACCACACCTATGGCGTATGGAGATTCCCAGGCTAATAGTCTAATCAGAGCTGTACCACCGGCCTACACCACAGTCACAGCAACGCCAGATCCGAGCCGCGTCTGCGACCTACACCACAGCTCACGGCAACGCCGGATCCTTAACCCACTGAGTGAGGCCAGGGATCAAACCCTCAACTTCAGGGTTCCTGGTCAGATTTGTTTCTGCTGTGCCACGACGATGAGAACTCCAGATATCATAAATCTTTTAAACTTCAAAAACCATACTTTGTTTTCTTAACTAATTATAGTGGAAATTTCTGGATATATTCTAGATATAGTTCATCTTTAATTACTTTTTAAAAAAACAATCTAGGCAGCCTCCCATTCATACTTACTCATAATATGCACTATTATTTATGTGTATGCACTAATAAATACACTATTATTTATGAACACTTACAAGATTTGCTTTTATCCAAAAAATTTGTTATCAGCACGTGGGGATGTATCATAGGATCATACAGGATGTTCAGAGAAAGCATAAACTTTTTTCAACCTAGAGGTCTGAGAAAGGAGACTGTGACTTCAATTGGAAAAAAAAAATACTGTGCTAATATAAATATGTGTCTCATTATAAGCCTATTGTAGACATTCAGTGATGATTGCTCACAGGAGTGCCATGCCACGAGCGCACATAATAACATGGATTTCAAATGAGAAAATCTAATTACACCTACAGGCATAATGGCTAAAATAGTACTGACACATGCAGTTCTTTATCCAACATCACTATTGCATTTCATGGGGCAAATGAACAGAAAAATGCAGCCAACATGAAGAAAGATTTCCTACAAGTGTTCTAGAATAAATTGTTTACACATTTTTATTTTACTCTTCCACAGTTGTTTAAATAGAAATAAAGTGGGGGAAAAGAAAAGAATTTCAGAATAATCACATGTCAAATCTAATTTATATTGTGGTGTCACCACATTTGGCAAAGATATTACAACCAGACACAGTTGTCATTGTCCAAATATGCTATTCTTAATGATGTCCTGAATAAATAATAGAAGAGATATCACTTCTAAAAAATATTTTATTATCAGAGTTTCATTAATAAAGAAGGACACAGCTATTTGACATTTAAACTAATGACAAATGATAAATAAAAGTTGACCTCACCTAATTTTAGATAAATGCATCTAGAACACACCATTTTTTAAAAAATGCCTAGCCTAGTTCTAAATTAATATTTATCTCTTTCTATCTTAGGTATCTGTACACTCTTGTGGATCCTTTTTATCCTTGGAAATAGTTCTCTACTTAATCCCTTTTGTCGGTTCACATTGCTTTAATGAAATAAGTGCAGTTTGTGCTGTTTTCAAATCATCATACTCTGTTCTTGCATACTTGCTTTTGATGAAGAACATTAGGGGTATGGCCTGTAGCTTTTTCCATTCTTTGATCTGGTAAATTAACAGCTTAAATACTCATAAGCTGTGTCAAGGGCCATTGCTCAAAATCTGCCAGATCTCCAGGCCCGATCACATGTCATGTGAGCGATGCACAGGGGGAGGGGGGAAAAGAGAGACTCAGAGCCATGGAAAAAGCATAGAAGCCAAGAGGCTAGCTATTGAATCATTAGGGATAGCCACAATGAATATGATAATGAAGTGGGCTTGATTTTCAAATTTCAGAGAATTAGTTCCTATTCAAATTGTGTTTGCTCTTTCTATTAAAACACAGTTGCGTTTTAGTAAAAATAGGTCTTAGTGATGTTGATATTATTAAAAAGAAAACCAGAGAGGGAGAAAAGATTCAAGTTTTCTCCTTCTTCAGCAATAACTTCCTTGTCAATAAAATAAAGTTATGATAGAGTATCTATGGGTCACCTCTGGTGAGGTACTCCTTGGAGGAATGAATAAAAAAAAGGAAAAGTAGTTTGAAATGGTCATTTGAGGATGCTTTGAGCTGATGGTCTTCTTTTCCCTCTGACATAGTTGTGAGATTGTTTTCGTCAAGAGAGAAGAAGGGGAGAATGAAGTTTTAGGTGACACTTGAACATTTTTAAGAACAGACGTAGTTTCTTGTGGTCACACTGTATAAAGGAATAACAGTAAATGTTGTTTTCCAGTGTGGTTAGGGAAGAGTTGGAAACTGAAATGATGCAGATCAATTTGGTTTCTAAGCTTTTGGTAACAGCATTTTTCTGTTAAGCTTAGAGTTTGAAGCAGTGCATGATGAAAGAGTCCTATAAACTAAATTAAAAAGCTGTTTTTCCTTTACCATACTAGAAAGATTGTCTTTTTAAAGATTTAAGATAACTGCAAACAGATAGTATAGGGGAAGATAGCCAGAGACCCAAGAATAGGATTGATAATGTTAAAAAACCCCTCACAGTCAGTCATCAAATAGACATTGGATACTGAATTGGACAGAGTGTGAATTTATATAGCTGTCTGCTCTCTCTATACCTAAAAAGACATCAGGAGATAAAGTGAGCTGTTCGATCAGGTTAGGCAGTTGACCAGCTTAAGGGATTGTCATTAGAAAACAAGTTCTTTGAACAGGAAAGATGGATTCTCTCTCCTGGAGAATCAAGGTTCTATTTTTTTTTAATTTATTTTTTATTTCGAGGTGCTATTTGTTATGTCTCACTATTTTTACCTAGGGGCAATGTATTATATTTTTTAAATTTAATTTTATTGGAATATAGTTGTTTTAAAATGTTTTGTTAGTTTCAGGTGTACAGTGACGTGAAGCAGTTACACATATAAATATATCCATTCTTCTTTCCCATGTAGGTAATTACAAACTATTGAGTAGATTTTCCTGTGCTATACTGTAGTTCTCATTAATCATCTATTTTATACAGTAGTGTGTATATATTATTCCTATCCTCCCAGTCTGTCCCACACCATGGGCAACGGTTTCACATATGGTAACCATAAGATTGGTTTTGAAATCTGTAAGTTTGTTTCTGTTTTATAAATAAGTTCTTTTGTGTTATTTGTATTAGATTCCACATATAAAATGATCTCATGATATTTGTCTTTCTCTGTCTGATTTCACTTAGTATGATAATCCTTATTTCTATCCAAGTTGCTGCAAGTGGCATTATTTCATTCTGTTTTTATGGCTGAATAATATTTCCTTGTATGTATGTACATCTTCTTTATCCATTCCTTTGTTGATGGACATTTAGGTTACTTCCATGTCTTGGCTCTTGTAGAGAGTGATTTCCCTTATGGCTTTGTATGTGAGTGATATTTAAGGGAACAGTGGTTGTTCATGGACAGAGGAAGGAGGTCATTCATTTCAAGGAAATATTTCGTGAATCTAACTTCTGTTATGCAGGTGAGGAGCTTCCAGGTGACCTACTTCCTATGTAGTGCCTTACCTCCTTAAAAATAACCACAAGAGGACAACTGCAAAATGACTTGCATTCGTGCAATGGATACACACCTATCTGCAAAAGAAATAGAAATCTAGTATTTATTTTGAGCAGTCATGTGATACACATACAATTCTATTACTGTGAAAGGAAGGAATGGATTAATGAGGTAAGCGAGTCTCCGTGGAAACCTGGCCACCCATGAATAGGCCTGGCCTCCCTCCATATCTCCCTTCCTTTAGCACTGTAATTTTCAATAAAACCACACTCTAGTCATTTTCTAAAAAGTACACATTAGTGTTCTTGCTCTACAGACATTCTCAATGTTTCATTTGGCCAGTTTGTTAAAGGCAGCCTTTGAGGCAGACCATATGGATGTGTTTAGCTGTGGTGTGCCAGGCACTTTAGTAAGGGAAATGTCTGCACAATGGAAAGGCATTGCTCAGGGAGCTCGGTATGTCGTCTCAGACTGACGAATGCTCTCTTTTGCAGACTCCACTAGACACTGATGTTGAGGGGAAGGGATCAGGTGGGGGAAATCTGATGCTCTAATTAGGGAATTGATGATGTATTTTAAATTTTAAATAATGCCCTCAAATAAGCAAAGAAAATGGGCTTTTCATGATGTAATCATGAACTAATTGCCGTCTCGGTGGTACGACTGATTAAAGTTGATAATGATTAAACCGACTGGAGAATTATTAGGAGACAAAAAGGATGACATAAAAATATTGAGAAGTACCCAGGATCAGATGGGGAAAACCCCAAGAACCACAGCAGTAATGAAACTGAGGAAATGAAATAAAAGTGGTAAACTCAAGAGTCCAAAGTTGGCAAGAACACCAGAAGCATCAACCTGATAGAGCCCACTGACAAAGTGATATTCCATGCTATACATTTCGCAATATTTTTATGTTCTCTTATTTCACCCTTAGAAAATAAGAATATCCATATTCTGAACAGCAGTTCATTCTGAGCATAGTTAGCCTGTGGCAATTATATTCAGCAACATTTTTAGGAGAGTGTTGAATTTCATGGTATTATTATCAGAGGTCAGGGATTATTTAAGCTCTTCTTGCCCCTATGCTTATATCACTCTGCTTTATATCACTGAACATTTAAAAAGAGCTCTTTTTCTTGCCAGTGGAAACACCTGCGAAAATAAAACATTTTGCTTTTTATATAGCTTGTTCCAGATATATTGCAACAGATGACATTTTTATTAAACTTGGATTCCCTGAAAAGGAACTTTATACTCACACAAAGATAGCTTTCATCCTGCTTATGTCCAAGAGAGTATGCATTACACATTTGCAGATGCCACACAAGGGAGCAATTTACTAATTGTTTACTGGTTTTTGCAGACAAACTTTGCTGAATATATATAAAAGTGTTGGCTTGGCAGATTGTCTAGTGAGTTGTTTCTTGTTTGAATTGTAGGAAACAATTGCATCTGTTGTCACATTTGAAAAAAAAAAAAAAAGACAACAGCAGAGTTTTATTCTCAAAAGTTTTCTGTTTAAAAGTCCAGAGACCTAGAATGAGAACTGCTTTTGTCTCCAGTTATGTATGTTTTAAATCAGCTGTTGGAGTTCCCACTGTGGCAAGTTGGTTAAGAATCCAATTGTGGCAACTGGCTTGGGTCACTGTGGAGGCACAGGTTAGATCCCCAGCCCAACTCAGTGGGTTAAAGGATCTTAGTTGCCATGCTCTGCCATAGGTTGGAGCTGTGGCTTGGATTCACCCCTAGCCTGGTAAGTTCCGTATGCCTTGGATGTGGCCATTAAAAAAAACAAAATACAAAAATCTATTAAGTAAATGATTTCTAAGGTTTTCAAATAATGATTAAGATTTTCTTCTTTTCCCATAAATGATGATAGTGCCTTCTTATTCCAACTCTACATGTGTATGTGTGTAATAGCAATTTTATTTTTCAAATTCTATAAGGCATGAGTGTTTATTATCAGCATTTTTAGCATTTATATATCTTTTCAGTCAAAATTTTATGGTAGTGGCCAAGTGGCTCTTTTAAAAATAAAAGCTCTAGTCTAATTTTTTTAAAAAGGTATTTGAGGGTTCACTGTGGATTACGATCTATTTCTGGAAGCAGTTAGCTGGGGAAAAAAAGAGAGAGCAATTCCAAGTTTTTGACCAGCATCTTTAAAATATAAGAACATCATTTCCCTCAGGGAAACAGTGAAACCAACTAACGGTAAAGTCACTTAAAAAAAAAAAAGAGAGAGAGAAAGAAAGAAAAACCTTCAAGAGAGAACTTTTACAAACATGTAAAATCATAAGAATGAACTTTGACAGTGTAATTTAACTCCTTAAAAATGAATCAAGATAGTGTGATATAATTTCCAGGTGAAATCAATTGAAATCTTCAGTTTTATGTGGTTAGAATTTGAAAATGAGTGAGAGCAAGAGAGTAGGCAAGAACAAGCCTTGAGAAAGCACACCTTCATTGTTGTAGGTTAGTGGGTTTTTTTTGTTTTGTTTTGTTTTGTCTGTCTTTTGTCCCTTTTAGGGCCACACCCACCGGCATATGGAGGTTCCCAGGCTGGGGGTCTAATCGGAGCTGTAGCCACCAGCCTAAGCCAGAGTCACAGCAACTCGGGATCCGAGCTGCGTCTGCGACCTACACCATAGCTCATGGCAATTCCAGATTCTTAACCCACTGAGGGAGGCCAGGGATAGAACCCTCAACCTCATGGTTCCTAGTCGGATTCATTAACCACTGAGCTACAATGGGAACTCCTGTAGTAGGTTAGTTTTTATAGGGGTGAACAAGAATATTTCTGTAAAAAAAATTTGGTATTAGCTGGCATTCTTTAGGAAGAGAGATTTTTGTATACTAAATTCAGACTTACTAAATCGGCCCCTCCTAATGCTCTGTTGAGAGGTAGTAAAAAGAAGCAAAGACCTAGCAGGCTTGATTGGCTTGCTACCATTGTTTCTCCTTAGCCCTCTATAATAGTGGTGGCATGCAAACCCAAACTTAGAAAGAATAGAAAGCTCTCCTGTGAGAGTCAACTGTAGTTCTGCCTAGCTAATGTCCTGTTCTCTTCTCTCCACTCTTCGGAATGTCCTCTGGTCACCTCCATTCACAGGTGACTTTTCAGTAAGGATGGGTCTTCTGATACCAGCCATATTCAGCAAACACTGGTTCTTTTCTGTTACAAGAAAACTACAGTGCCCCTTCCGTTTATGTCTCTGACCTTGGAATGCAATTTCTTTGGTCAAACTGCCCACTCTTGTCTTTTCCACTTGAAGCCTAGATCCTTGAATTCTGAAAGATTCTGTTTATCTGTAAATATTGATTCTTCACTTGTGAGCTGCCTGCTTGTTTACCAAGGCCCCCTGATTGCAGAATAATGCTTCAAAAATACATAGGGCTGGATCGTATCAGTGGCAGTGTGGCCACAGTGGGATGCCCAGCCTACATAAGGGACCCACCAAATTCAGGCACTTTTATCTGTGGAAAGCTGTACTGAACCACACAGAACTTCACTTAAAACATATTGATAAATAAAGCATTTAAAATGAGACAGACAATCCAGGCCTGTAGGGTGATAATAGCCAAGTGAGGCGATCTTAGTAGCAGAATTGTTGGCAGAGAAAGAAAGCCTACTTCATCTCCTTTGGAGGGAGTTACTTAACAGTTGAGTATCTAAACTCCAAGTGGCTGCTGTCTCTTCCCTGATCACCCTTAGAGGAGTTCCTTTACAGCTGATCACCTCTACCCATAGGAGCCTTTTCTGTTCCCTTTTTACTTTGTTGGGGAAAATGTTGGAAAATGCAACCATTAGATAATAGACTATTTCAAAAAAAGCAGGATTTTTTTAAATTTAATTTTTATTATTTTTTTTATTTTTATGACATTAGTTAATTGAAAAAAAAATTTTAATTGTTATTTCCCCACTACAATTTTTTTCTGCTGTACAGCATGGTGACCCAGTTACACATACATGTACACATTCTATTTTTGCACATTATCAGGCTCCATCGTAAGTGACTAGACATCATTCCCAGGGCTACACAGCAGGATCTCATTGCTAATGCATTCCAAAGGCAATAGTTTGTATCTATTAACCCCAAGCTACCCAACCACCCCACTCCCTCCCCCTCCCCCTTGGCAACCACAAATCTATTCTCCAAACCCATGATTTTCTTTTTTTGGAAAGGTTCATTTGTGCCCTATATTAGATTCCAGATATAAGTGATATCATATGGTATTTGTCTTTCTCTTTCTGACTTGCTTCACTCAGAATGAGAGTCTCTAGTTCCATCCATGTTGCTGCAAATGGCATTATTTCGTTCCTTTTTATGGCTGAGTAGTATTCCATTGTGTGTGTGTGTGTGTGTGTGTGTGTGTCTGTGTCTGTGTCTGTGTCTGTGTGTGTATATATATCACATCTTCCTAATCCAATCATCTGTTGATGGACATTTGGGTTGTTTCCACGTCTTGGCTATTGTGAATAGTGCTGCAATGAATATGCAGGAGCATGTGTCTTTTTTTATTTTTTTATTTTTAATTTTTTTTGCTCTTTTGTCTTTTTTGTTGTTGTTGTTGTTGCTATTTCTTGGGCCGCTCCCTCGGCATATGGAGGTTCCCAGGCTAGGGGTTGAATCGGAGCTGTAGCCACCGGCCTACGCCAGAGCCACAGCAACGAGGGATCCGAGCCGCGTCTGCAACCTACACCACAGCTCACGGCAACGCCAGATCGTTAATCGTTGACCCACTGAGCAAGGGCAGGGACCGAACCCGCAACCTCATGGTTCCTAGTCGGATTCGTTAACCACTGCGCCACGACGGGAACTCCCGCATGTGTCTTTTTTTAAGGAAAGTTTTGTCTGGGTAGACGCCCAAGAGTGGGATTGCGGGGTCATATGGATGTTCTATGTATAGATTTCTAAGGTATCTCCAAACTGTTCTCCATAGTGGCTCTACCAGTTTACATTCCCACCAGCAGAGGAGGAAGGTTCCCTTTTCTCCTCAACCCCTCCAGCACTTGTTATTTGTGGACTTATTAATGATGGCCATTCTGAGTGGTGCGAGGTGGTATCTCGTGGTAGTTTTGATTTGCATTTCTCTACTAATTGGGAATATTTTTTCATGTGCTTGTTGGCCATCTGTACATCTTCCTTGGAAAAATGTCTGTTCAGGTCTTTTGCCCATTTTCCCATTGGGTTGTTGGCTTTTTTGCTGTTGAGTTGTATAAGTTGCTTGTATATTCCAGAGATTAAGCCCTTGTCAGTTGCATCGTTTGAAACTGTTTTCTCCCATTCTGTAAGTTGTCTTTTTGTTTTCTTTTTGGTTTCCTTGGCTGTGCAAAAGCTTGTCAGTTTGATTAGGTTCCATTGGTTAAAAAAAAAAAAAGCAGGATCTCTTAATGGAAATGTCTGAACTGCAGAGACTATCGGAAAACTGAAAGATACTTTTTTTTTCTGTGTTATTTTGAGGCCAAAATGAAGGGTAGACAGGTAGACACACACACACACACACACACACACACATCCTTTTGTTCTTTTTACCAGGAAAAAATGTTTTGTTGGAAATTAATTCAAACAGAGAAGGAGCAAGTAGACCTTTGACAAGACTTGTGATGCTCTCATTGCCAAATGACTTTATAAAGTACGCAATAGTGGAAAGTTGAGAACTAACAAACAACCAACAACAAAAAAAAAAAAACTCGCCTCCTACTCCATTGGTCAGTAGTACCCACTGAACATTTAAGATCTGAAAAAAATTCTTTGACTTAAAAACCCACTTCAAACAAAAGACTTTGCTGTTTCGTCATCGTTTCCATACCAAAGCATTTCTCCTCACTGAGGAATGGGATTCCTCATTCAACTTAAATGTCCCCTTTGAGGTAGATGTTTGGCAGTTGCTTCTGGACTTTTCATTTTGAGTCAGCTGGGTAGAGTTTCTACATCTTGTTTTCCTCCCTCAGAATAAATTTTTTTTTAGATTATTTTTGGTTTATTCCTCTGGTGAAGATATGACATCAATATTTTTGACCTAAAAGGAAATTCCACATTCGATTTTCGATGGCTGATTTAAACATTAAAGGGCCAAATCTAATCCTGGTCCAAACAGACCTTTGTGCTCAGATGGTTTGGAAACTAAGCTGTGGCAAGCACTGACTGATTTAGAGGTCTCTCTTAATCCTGCTACTTCCTATCCTACATCAGGGCTGTCACTATATCATGTAACTGTCTGCGAAAGAACATGGGTGATAAAAACAGGGTAAAATCTAAGAGAGTAGAGAGCAACTTTTAATTTTTTCAAATTGCCCAATAACCTCACCCATCCCATGCCACTTGACCCCTAAAAGCTTATCTGATCATTTTTTCCATTCAAAATAAATCGAAAGTGTTTGAGTCCCATGGGTTAACAGTACATTCTTATATCTTAAAGAATCTTCATTAAAAAGACAAATTTCAGTGGGAAAATTGCCACTCATTTTGAGTATAAAATTGAAGTATTAAGGCTATCTTTAAGTATTTGTAAAAGAGAGGCAGTATTTCATTGTTTATCCTGTAAATTATTTTTTGTATTTTTTCTTTTTTTATTTTATGATTTTTATTTTCTCCATTAGAGTTGATTTACAGTGTTCTGTCAATTTCTACTGTACAGCAAAGCAACCCAGTCATACATATATATTCTTTTTCTCACATTATTCTCCATCATGTTCCATCACAAGTGACTGAATATAGTTCCCTGTGCTACACAGCGGGATCTCATTGCTTATCCTGTAAATTTATTTAGTTTTTCATATTAGAAAATTGAGGCTTAGAAGGATGAAATGGCCATGACTCACATAAAGAGCTTCCCAAAAGTTGTATAGTTAGAATCAAAGTGTATTCCAGTCGTGGAAATCGTCACATAGAAGATGTACTTGGCAGTGTTCCTGGGCACTAGAGACATATCGCTGGACAAGGTATTGCTACTCCCACCCTCCTTAATGTAAGTGTCTGGTAATGGGGCCCCCTACCTTCCCAAGACTGTTTCATGTCCTTTAAGCTTTAGCTTAGCAAGCCGGTGCCAGTGGTGTCCAAGGAAGCTCTGTGCTGAGAGCCATTCTAGCTACTCTGAGAAATTGCCCTCCTTTGTGCTGGCTCACGGATCCCTCAGGTCAGCGCTGCCTTGGAACTCAGTGTCAGTGTCTATGGCTCAAACATAAATCTTTTGCTTTGAATTCTGGCTGAGGTTTTTTTTTGCCCTGATCTTTACTGGGGGAAATAATTCTTTTGGGATTAGATCATAGGCCCTGTGCTATAGAGTTGAGAAGGATGCATGTAGTATGTATAGATAAAATTCCTTTAGAGATAAAGTTTGCTTTTAAATCTTTTCACCTTTCCCAATGCAAATCTTAGTTACTCTACTTATGCTCTTTTAATATTTTTCATTTGCATATTGTTTTATAATTGTCAATTCCCACATACATCTTTTCTTTCAATCATACTCATGTTGTGTGGCAAATATAATCTCTCTTACAGATTAGAGACTGTTGGTTATAAGCTTGTCTAGGGCAGGGACCTCGCCTGTCATTTGTGCCCTTGAATCTCCATGGCTTTCCACGTTGTAAGTGCTCAATGATTATCTGTGACTGAAGGAGGAAATGAAGGGTGACTTGCTCAGAGTCCCATCATTGACCAGAGGCACAGTGGCCTTTTATCACTGACAAGCTCTTATTAAACTTCTGCTTAAATACATTCAGTGATGAGAAATTCATTACCTTTCCAAGTAGCCATGCTGCACAACTTTACTTATTTTTTTAATTCAATTTTTTTTTTTTTGGCTTTGTTTGGTTTGCTTTGGTGCCTGCGTAGCTCCTTACTGTTCTCTGTCCTACTCAGAGTGATTCTGCACTGTTAGGCATAGGCACATGACGCAGGGTAAGTCTCTCACAGCAGGCATCCCCCCGTCTGTGGTCATCAGTCCAAGAGTGACCATCTTGGGGTCCAAGCAGACTCAGTCATGGTTCTGGATGATAACTGTCAGATGGAAGATGGGAGATAGAGCTCCTTTCTTTTCTCTGTGATTTATGAGCTCTGGTACATCTCATACTGCCAGTGGCCCTTTTGGCTCTCGTGAAATCACAGAGAAAAGAAAGCCTTCTGAGAAGGAAACCAAACACAAAGAGATGAAAGCTCAGCAGTGACAGCACAATGACACTGTCTGAACCTCTGAATGTGCTGTTCCCAAAGCTTGCTCTGTCCTTGGGTTTCTCAAGCATGTGGGCCCGTAAGTACCCTGTCTTTGTTTTGTTTTACCACTTGTGAGCCAAAAAGACCTGGTTAGTATGGATGGTTTTTTAGACACAGAACAAGTGTGGCTCTTTTTTCATATAATGATGTTTTTAACCCTTAGAAAAAGTTGCTCTCTGTTTTCCCTGGAATTTTCCCGAGTCTTCTCTTTTCCAAGCTCTATGTGCAGTTCCTTCAGCTTTTCTTTATGTGATGTAGTTTCCCATACCGTCCTAGTTGCTAGCCTTTCAGTGCATTCTCGTTTGCCCATAAATGTCTTATCATGAGGGAGAATAAAATATACTGGTCAGAGCAATGTAGAGTAGGATGGTCACTTTCTTTTTTTCATATATTGTATTCTTCCACTGCTCCTGAAGACCTCAGTGGTCTTTTTTTTTATAATATCATCATCCATACTCATTTTTAATAGAGGTATCATCAATTAAAACACTCAAGTTTGACACACTTGTTGGTAGTAAAGCATGTCTCTCATAACTTTCAGTAATTTTTCTTTCTGATTTTTATATTTACCCCAAGTTCATTTTTATTTAGGTAGATATGTTCCATCTTTTCTACTCACTGATATCTATCTAGAATCTATCAGGAAATATATTTTCACAACTATGTTTAAAGATTGTGGTTTTTAATTTTTATTGCATATGTGTCTGTTCAAAGTTTAAAAAGTTAAAAACTTCTATGGAAGAATGCTATTTATAAATCCAAACAAGTACTTAATAGTTTTCTTAGCTGAATGGAGAATCCAATAGACTTATTTGTGAATATTACTTTCCTGAATCTTTATTCACCCTGAAGCCCCATTAATGGCTATTAATGTAAAAATGTGATTTCATTCAGTTCCTGTCTGGAAAACTGGAAAACAACAACAACAAAATTGCTTCTTTACTTTATTTGCCAAATATTTTGCACAGTGCTTATTTTGTATCGTTTTCCATATTAAGTGTAAGAGAAGACTCACTGGCACATTATAAGTAAGCAATTAATGCTGAAAAGGGAGCCACTTCCAAAGCCAACATTTCCCTAAGAAATAAAGAAGAGATGAGATCAGTACCCCCAGAGGTTCTGCAAATGTCTGTATGTCTTCTGTCTCCCTCTTTTTGCAGGATAAAATGAGAAACTGAGAAAGAATGCAGATAACTGAAACACGCACGCATCCCCTTAGTTATCTCAATGTTTTTGTACAAAAAAAAAAAAAATGCTTGACCTGAAGTGTATTATTAACCTCTGTTTTAGTCATCATCATGTTGAGTTTTAAAAGAAGGAAAAGTTAAAAAAAATTAAAGGGAATGCCATTCTGGGTTGTGTGTGTGCATAAAAAAAGGACATCTTGATATCCCAAAAGCAGAAAGAAAGCTTAAGTCCATTAGCCTCAGCAGCATCTCTCTCTCTCTCTCTCTTTTTTCTTTTCTTTTCTTTTTATGGCCACACCTGCAGCATATGGGAATTTCAGGGCCAGTCGTGGATCGAGCTGCCAGCCTATACCACAGCCACAAAACACAGGATCTGAGCCACATCTCTGATTTCTGCCACAGCTTGCAGCAACACTGGATCCTTAACCCACTGAGTGAGGCCAGGGATCAAACCCTCATCCTCACTGACATTATGTTGGGTTCTTAAAACACTGAGCCTCGGGAGTTCCTGTTGAGGTGCAGTACAAATGAATCTGACTAGTATCCATGAGGATGCGGGTTTGATCCCTGGTCTTGCTAAGTAGGTTGTGGATCCCATGTGTTGTGGTGCAGGTTACAGACATGGCTTGGGTCCCGAGTGGCTGTGGCTGTGGTATAGACCAGCAGGTGTAGCTCTGATTCAACCCCTAGCCTGGGAACTTCCATGTGCCACAGGTGCGGCCTGAAAAAGCAAGCAAACAAACACACCAAAAAAACTCCACTGAGCCACTACGGGAACTCCTCAGCAGCATCTTTTACCTTAAAGTAGGCCTCCTTAATTTCATTTTAAATTTTATTAGCTTTAGAAAGATGATTTAATACAAATAATTTTTTGGTGTGTTCTTGACACATTGTTTTGGAAAAAGAAATCTCTAAAAGGACTTTTATTAACACAAGTAAGGCTTTTGAGACAGAACATTGTAAATCAACTATAATAAATTTTTTTTAAATAAGGCTTTTGAAAAAACAAAATATGAGTCACTAAAATGAGATTGACATAGATACCAGCAAACACTCAGAAATGGTCCATCATTTTGTATGTATCTCAATCATTAACTTCTAATACAAGAGGGGGAAATTTTTGTCGTTATTTGTTTGTTTAGCTTTTGATGCATGTATTTTTTCATTAATCCCCAGCACACTCAAAAATTGACCAGTTCTCTCTTTCAGTGTTCTGTATTTTTCTTCATCTAAGCTACAACTTGGTGATGCAAATGCATCCACGCTTTGTTGTGAATGGAGTCATATTTTTTAAGACCTAATCTAGAGCTAGTTTGTTTCAAATCACAATGAACTAAACCTCACAAAGCTGGTGTATTGGAATGGACTGTGAGTTTTGAAGGTTGAATTGATTTAGAATCTCAGTGCTTATTACTTTATGATGTTTGGCAAGTTGTCCAACATTGCTGGTTCTTGATGACCTCATCTTAAAATGAGAATAATTAACTTTCAGGGTTGTTTTGAATATTAAATGAAATAATTATGAAAAATATCTAGCAGGGCTCCTAGTGCATGATACGTACTCAACAAGAAGCAATGTTGTTATAATCCAGCTCCTATTCTGAGGAAAAATGCACCTAGCAACTGACGTTTCTTATGTTATTTTCCTTAACTAATTATTTACAATGTAATTTATCAGTAACTATGATTAGAAAGCATATGGGTAGTTAGTCAACATTCAAAACTGACAATATTTTTGTTTCTTCTAAGGAAATAATAAATTTTGGGAGTTCTCATTGTAGCTCAGCAGGTTAAGAACCCTACACAGTGTCTGTGTGGATGCAGTTTCAATCCCTGGCCTTGCTCAGTGGGTTAAGGAGTCAGCATTGCATCAAGCTGCAGTCAAGATCTCAGACGCATCTCAGATCCTGTTGCTGTGGCTGTGGTATAGACTGGCAGCTGCAGCTTCAATTTGACCCCTAGCCTGGGAATTTCCATATGCCACAGATGCAGCCCTGAAAAAAACAATTCTGAAAAATTAAAAAAAAGAAAATAATCAATTTCAAAATTTCATTTGATTTCCTGGATGTGTATTTAGAAAAAAAAGTCAATTCAAAAATTGAGGAGTTCCCGTCATGGCCCAACAGAAACGAATCTGACTAGGGACCATGATGTTGAGAGTTCGATCCCTGGCCTTGCTCAGTGGGTTAAGGATCTGGCGTTGCCATGAGCTGTGGTGTAGGTCACAGACGTGGCTCGGATCCTGTGTTGCTGTGGCTGTGGTTTAGGCCAGCAACTGTAGTTCCAGTTGGACCCCTAGCCTGGGAACCTCCATATGCTGTGAGTGAGGCTGTAAAAAAAAAAAAAAATTGAAAATATGAATGATTTTTAATGAATAATACCATCAATGTTTGCTGAATCTGAAATGTAGTCTTAATATTAATATTGTTGTTTATAAAAATTGATGCTCTCCTAAGAGAATAAATAATGTTTTCAGGACTTTTAGTAATTTTTAGGTGTGAAAGGGACACTTTTAATTTATAGATATATATTTGGAAAAGAAGTGAGCGATCCTGTCTTAGTTAACATTGTTATGGTTAAAAAGTAACTTTCTATGTGCCAGTGTAATATCCCTAGACATAAATATGTCCCCTAAATATCTGTGATGGAGAGCATTGAGTAAAATGGAAATATATTTCATACTTCTTTGAGATCTATTCTGCAAAATCATTTGATATAATAGGACATAAAGTCTTTCCAGAACTTATGTTGACTAAATACACATGAGCTCCAATATATTTTGTAACCAAATTTGATGTGAGGTGAGCAAATGCCAGAATTACTAGATGATGGTAACTCTTTCGAAAGATTCAGTCTGCTGTGTAGGTCATAGCATGTAACCCTTGGTAACACATTATAGAATCTAATGTTTGGCTGTGTGTGGCCTATGGAAGGTTTAAATATGATATAGAGAGATTGTATAATAAACATCAACTACTTTATCAAGGGAAGAGGATATGATGATGATTGATAAATTTTCATTGTTTCTGTATCCCAGATTAAAGCTTTACTCTCCATCCTTGATGTCTGCATGGACATGAGTGAATTTTCCCTCCCTAAAAAGCTGGACAGGGAGGTTTTTTTCATCTTCCTATATCAAATGCAATGAAACAAACCTTAAGTGAGTAATATAGATTGAAATTAATATACATTTTAGGAGTTCTTATTGTGGCTCAGCAGTAACGAACCTGACTAGTATCCATAAGGAGGTGGGTTTGATCCCTGGCCTCACTCAGTAAGTTAAGAATTTGGCATTGCCACGACCTGTGGTATAGGTCACAGAAGTGGTTCAGATCCTATGTTGCTGTGGCTGTGGTGTAGGTCTGAGGCTGCAGCTCCGATTCGACCCCTAACCTGGGAACTTCCATATTACCATGGGTGCAGCCCTAAAAAGACAAAAAAAGAAAAAGAAAAAAAAAAAAGAAATGAAGATTCTCTAGGAGAGTGTGATGCACCTCATATCATTTATTCTATCCCTCATTAAATAGTTTTATTTTCTCCTAACTCTCCCTTCCATCACACTACCTACCATTAGTGTCCTTCATTATCTTCCCCTTGACAATCCTGTGACCTTTCACTGGCTCCTTTATTTTGTTATCCAGATTTTTTTCTTTAGAACCTCAAATTCTTCACCTTTTCTTGTACAGAGCAACTTCTGCATAGCCTTTTGTAAGGCAAGCAATCCTTTCTATCACAATTGGCTTTTTAATTTGGCTTCCAAATCTTTTTTATAAATAAGTACAAGGCTTTTCCTGAAAAGAATTTTGTTTTCTTTTTCTATTTTATTACAGTTTCTTCCATCCCATCATGACATAAAATATTATTTTTCCCCCCAAATTCTGTATTTGGGGTTAGTTATAAAAACTAATTTAAGGAGTTCCCGTCGTGGTGCAGTGGTTAACGAATGTGACTAGGAACCATGAGGTTGTGGGTTCAGTCCCTGCCCTTGCTCAGTGGGTTGACGATCCTGCGGCGTTGCTGTGAGCTGTGTAGGTTGCAGACGCGGCTCGGATCCCGTGTTGCTGTGGCTCTGGTGTAGGCTGGCAGCTATAGCTCCTATTCGACCCCTAGCCTGGGAACCTCCATATGCCATGGGAGCAGCCCAAGAAATGGCAAAAAGACAGCAACAACAAAAAAAAAACTAATTTAAAAGCAGGACCTGGAGCTTATTTCTCCAAACTCATTTACATTATTAACATCAAGCTTTTAAAGAAATTTATCTGTGTGGGGTCACCTAGAGTGATAAGACATAAAAAAATTGTATCTAGACTTTGCTTATTATATGGTAAACTTTTATATGAAACTATTTTCCAAGTATAAGGGTTAAAAATAAGCACTAGAGTCTGCTTAAGGCAACTTTTGTTCTAATATTCTATGATGTTCACCCCACTCTCTTGAAAAGAGAGGAAGAGAACAATAAATTTGACAGGATTTTTTGTTTAATTGGCATTTAATTGAAACTGATTTCCTTGAGAATAACTTGACTTAAGGCCTGTGTGCTTCATGTGTTGATGTGCAGACAGCTTCAAAGGTCATAAATGGTAAGAAACAGGAGGAAACTTTGAAGCAGACAACTTCTAATGGACAACCTCTCTTCTTCGACAGAGTGCCTGTGGAATTTTAGTTTTGTATCCATCCCTTCCCAGTCTCCCTGCAGATGTTACACAGTTGTCTTTTTTTTGGGGGGGGGGGGGGAATATGACTCGGAGTGTGTTGGTTTATACATCTTGTATACAGACACTGAGATCAAAACATCAGGAAGATGTCAGCTCAGTTTTACAAAAATTGTCTCATAGTATCTTATTGAAAAATCTTCTTCTATCCAGTTCCCATACTCTCCAGCTATCTTTTTTGAAGTCCTAATAAATGTTGCCCTAAAGCCCATGTTTAGAAAAATGAACCAGTAGTTAAAACTTATTCAATCATGTCTCTGGCTTTTGGAATTTATAAACTACTGGTTAATTAATAAAAAATTCGGAAGAACAGACATTCTCACAAGTAATTGTACAGGTAATAGAGCGCCTAAGAATCTTTCAAAACCTAAGTAAAATATGGGTGTGTTTAGTACACAGATTGCAGAAGAGGGTTGTTAATGATAGAGTGGGGAACAGAGTTATACCTCATGTCCCATGCATTTTTTCATGAAAGATAGAGATAGCTGTAAGGTTTCAAATCATTCAAGACAGAGACCCAAGCAAAGGCATGTGGAATTTGAAGGAAAATAAATAGACAAATCTGACTAAAGAATATGCTAAAGTTAGTAGGTATTGGAGTGTAAATTTAAGATTAATGCGTGTTAGCTGGAAAGAAATGATGACAAATGAATCTCCTTCTCCCCCCGTGTGAACAGTATGATTAAGGAAATATTTGTCTTAATATCCAGATAACATTTAACTAGCCTATATTCATTTTCTTATGTTTATGAAATCTGCCCCCCAAAGCCAAGGAGAAAATCAAAACGCACCAGAACATTGATTTTCAACTCCAACTGCACATAATTAATTTAAAATATTCAAACAGGAGATTTAGAGGAAGAGACTGAGTATATGAAGCTGGGAAGGAAACAGGCAGAGAAAGAAGGTCGCTGCTCTAGGACAGCAGCTCTGTACCAGGGGCTGCCAGTTAGAGTGACTGCATTAGCCCTTGACTATCTCATTAGAGGCAGCTTAACAGAAACGAATGAGTCCTTACCCTGTGTGCCTGCCTTCTGCTTGTCACAGCATGATTGGCAGGGCCCTGAGAAACCTCTGAGATAATAGTGAGAACACCCAGCGTATTTATTCTAAACCTATAGACAAGGTCCAGCAAATGGCGGCTTTGATTTAAGGTATATGCTTTCATTCAGCGGCTTTAGGGTTTAGAGAGGACAATAGTTTCAGATATGTTTATGTGCTGATTTTAAGGTGTTCTCAATGACAGCTCTGAAAGCTGTGTTTCTCACTCGCGTGGCATGTGGATTGGCCCTTAGGATGCTCTTAAAGGCCTTTTTTGTCTCTGATTAGAATGAACATTTCGTAGAGTGGAATTTTTGCCCTGGCAGGAGAAACCAGAGATTTCAACAAATAAATACATGCCTCTGTGAATGGATTGATTATATTTTTTATATTTTATATTATATTTTTTATTATATTGATTATATTTTTTGTGGTTAAGAGCACAATCCTGGCTAATTAGTAGCTGGGGAGGGAGGGAGGGGATTGTGGGTCAGGGGGAAGAAGAGGGAGAGAGAGTGATTAGAGGAGAGGTTGATTATCCTCTGGGTACAGTTCTCATGCTTAAACTACAATAAGGCCTAAAGGCGATGAGGGGAAAAAATAAAGTATGTGGAAAAAAGAAAAAAAAAATGGAGCTCTTGGCAAGAAAACACAAGTCTGGCATTTCTGAAAACATTTTAATCAGCGGAAATTACACTGATCATTAGGGCCAAAACACCATCTTCATTCATATCATCCTGATAATTTCAGCCAGAAATGGGTAGGGTTTAAGTATAAGGAAGAAATAAAAATATTTTGTGGTTCCTGATTTGCCAACATTAGTTTATTTTTTGGTCAATTAATTACTTAAATTATTCCATAAGTATGTATCAAGCATCACCTTCTGCCAGGCAATGTTCTAGGTATTGAGCACAGAGAGAAGAGTGAGCAAGACAAATAAGGCCTTTATGGAGCATATTCTAATGGAGGATTTCCCCATCTTTGCTAAAAAATTCTCCCAAATATCTTTAAAAAGTTGTTGTAATCTACATTTCATATTTCTTCTTTCTTTCCCTAGTTTCTCTTCCACTTTTGCAAACTTTAATCCGGTCTGTAAATATTTTAAAGAGAGGGAAAAGTGGTTTATAAGTTAAGTACTACCATTTTGGACCTTTGACTTTTTGTGCTTAAAGTATAATCATCTTTTTCTGTGCGGGAAAGAAGCACTGCATTCCTGTGGTCCTGGTTTATTGCTGAAATGCTCTCACAGGTTCAGCGGCATCCGGTGTTGAGTATTGGTGCTCCTTCTTTGGTCTGCATTACTTATCTCCCTAGGAAATCCTGTGCAGGCCACAACTTCTGTCTCCTTAAATAGACTGCTTGGTCCAAGCTCTATTTGCAGCTTGGAATTCCCCCTCCCATTGCCCTTCAGTCTTTCTAAATCTTTCCCAAACACTGGGAGACTCAAAGGTGGAGGGGAATGTTGGCTCTACACGACTGTGTCTGTCGTTTTACAATTAAATATGTTAATCTAATGCCTCCCGTTTTTCTTCATGGTGTCCACACTGGATTAGACTACAGCTTGCATTTTCTATCAGTAACTTTGTACTTGAAGGAGTTAGTGTTTATGCTACTCATATCATGGGGAGGAATGTGATTAAAATAGATTAAATATCGCTCAGGCTAGGAACAAGCTGCAAATTTGATGTAACATAATATGGTAGTTAAGACCATGGATCATGAGGCCTGCTGTCCTAGTTCAATTCCCATCTGAACTTGGGCACACAGTTTGCTCATTTATCAAAGGGAATACTAATACTATATACGTCACAGGATTGTTGTGAAGGTTAACCTAGTTGTTACATGTAAAGCATTTAGAACATTTCTTTCTTGGCTTAAGCAAGCCCTATTAATAAATGACATTAGTGTTTTCATAATTAAAGGCAGGATTAAAGTCCAAGATAGGGGAGGGACAATGCTGAACTAAGAAGACGATAGTTTAAGCCTTTACAGAATAGGTTAAAGTTTGGAACTGACTTGTATGTTATCTCTGATTGCTCTGATCAGTCACCAAATATTTAGTGTTCCACCAGATAGAAAACTCACTCTAATTAATAGCAAAAGATGATCTCATAAAATAAATAGTATATTGAATGTGCATTAGAATAGGAATGATCTAATTAGCAGTTTCTTCTGTGAACTGCCTTTTCGTAGATTTTTGAAAGTTTCTGCTTTGTGTTGTCTTTTTCTCATTGATTGTAGGATTTCTGCAAATTGGGAGAGGGACCCCACCTCTGGTCTTATTTTTCAGTGTGACAAAATGTCCATGGAGTTGACACTCTTGGTCTCTCTGCCCACTCTCTCTTTTGAACAAATTATCTCAGATCAGAAGTGTCTAAGCATAGTCTGTGCAATCCTTTCTGAGTCTCTTTTTCCATGGAGCAGAAAAATTGCAGCAAGAATCCTTTCCTTGTGCAGGAGGCCAGGGCCAGTTGGTATTTCTAATGCAGCATGAAGTATTAAAAAACTCATTTGACTGCAGATAATAAAATCATGTTTGCTTTATTGTTCAGAGTCCTCGTAAGAAAGAGATGACCACTCAAACCAATCTTTCAGAAGCATTTAACAGGAGACCATTTATAAAGATATGGACAGGTTAGAAAAACCAATGGGAATGGTGGTATACCAAGGATTATAAGATCAGGAACCATTACTATAAGAAGACCTGAAAGAAAAAAAGGGTAGGGAAAACCACCAAAATGTGGGGAGTGGATATATGAGTGTGTGGTAGAAACTACTGCACAGCACAGGGAAATGTGTGTGGTTGGGTCACTTTGTCGTACAACCGAAGTTGACTGAACATTGTGAATCAACTATGCTTTAACAATAATAAAAATAAATAAAACAAAAGTGATTTAACAGAACCAAAAAAAGAAACTACGTAGATATAGGGGATGAAGTCCTATATCTGATACCAACTTCTCAGGGTGACACTAGTTTGGATATGCTCCAGTTACTCCAACCTGAGATCTAAAATGCTAGTCACCATCACTGCTTTGCGTATATAAAGTAGCTGGGGTAGAGGAAAAACCCAGTAGTTAAGCAACAGAGTAGAGTTATTTAGACCTGCTTCTGTAGCTGTTTATGAGGATTAACTCTTTTTTTTTCCTTCTTTTTTCTTTTTAGGGCCACATGTGCAGCATATGGAAGTTCTCAGGCTAGGGGTCAAATCAGAGCTATAGCTGCTGGGCTACACCACAGCCACAGCAATGCAGCATCTGAGCTGTGTCTGTGACCTACACCACAGGCTCACAGCATCACGAGATCCTTAACCCACTGAGCGAGTCCAGGAATGGAGCCCACATCCTCGTGGATACTAGTCAGGTTCGTAACCCGCTAAGCCACAGTGGGGACTTTGTGAGGTTTGTCTTGAGATTTATGTTTCCGTCTTCCAAATTCCCTTAGGATTTGTCAGCATCTGATATTGTTGGAGTTCTTAATCCAATACTTCGTCCCAACTCTTTCTATTGGGCAAGGAGTCCTAGGAGTGCCCCAACAAATTCCTTGGATTCCAGGCTGTCTTTTTAATCGCATAATTTCTTTCTTTCTTTTCCTTCCTTCCTTTCTTTCTTCCTTCCTTCCTTCCTCCCTCCCTCCTTCCTTCCTTCCCTCTTTCGTTCGTTTGTTCATTCGTTCAGTTTTTTTTTTTTTTTTCTTTTTTAGGACTGTACCCGCACCATATGGAGGTTCCCAGGCTAGGGATCGAATCAGAGCTGTAGGTGCCAGCCTACACCGCAGCCAGAGCAACATGGAATCCAGGCCGGGTCTGCAACCTACACCACAGCTCATGGCAGTGCTGGATCCCTGACCCCCTGAGTGAGGCCAGGGATCGAACCTGCAACCTCATGGATACTAGTCGGATTCATTTCCGCTGCATCACAACCTAATTGCATAATTTCTTACTTGCAGTTGGGATCAATCAACCTAACCAGCACATTAATCCCTTTCTTTGCACCTTGGAAGACATTTTAGAATGACACGGGAAAATTAAAATGGCGATAGCAATGTTAGCATCTAATTTAACAGACGTGTGAGTGTATTTTCTTATTTATTCCTGGGCACAAGGACTTCAAAACCATGGATCCCAAATCTATGGCAAAATAAGAAAATATTGGTTACCTCTTGGTCTGCAGACCAGGGCCTTCTCTGACTCTGGAGAAACGGCACTATATATTTCCTGGTGGCTTAAGATAGGTAATGCCTTCTCAGGATAGTGATCTAACCTCAAAGAATCTTATTTTTCAGTTGGTGTCATAGGTGAGTCTTCAATGAAGACTGTTCAATGAAGCCTCCTTCTCCTCTGAGATGGAACTTGTGGTTAGACTAGTGAATTCAGTGTGCACGAGTGCATTGTCTCACCCCCTTTCCTATAAAATGTATCCTTTGTTCAGAGGTGATCGTTGTATGGATTAACTTGACAATGGATGGATAAGACATTCCATAAGTTCGTAGATGGTCATGCTAATAGCAAACCTGCAGGTAAAGAAAGAAAATCTGAACTCAAAATATTTGTATATCCTGTGAAGATAAGTTGCTGCTTATTGAGTCAAATATAATTACCTCTTTTTAAATAAAATTGAAATTTTGTGTCTTTAAATTTGTTGCTAAACAATTGTTCATAGTAACTGCTTAATTTTTAATTATCTGTATTTCAATAGTTATACACCATTTTAATTCTCTGTATTGTTTACACTTCCTTTGGTCTTTAATCTTTGATTAGCCACTTAGATTTTTCCATTTTTATTGGTATTTTAAAAATAGAGTGATTTAACTATTTCTGTTTTATTTTTGTTTTATATTTCATTAACTTCTGCTATGTCTTAATTATCCCTTTTATTTTATTTATGTTAGGTTGTTCAGTACAGTTTCAAAATCTTAAAGTAGAAGCTCAACTCTTATTTTCCTGCTTTTTTTCTTTGGTAACATAAGAATTTAAGAGAACTTTCACTCTAATTACATCTTTATTTACCTATGACAAGCTTTAATAATTATACTAATTATAGTTATATTTTCTAGGTTCACATATGCTATTTAGAAGTAAAATTGTGTTTAGTCTCCAAATTTATGTTTCTGTTTATTTTACGTTCAAAGCGAATTGATTTATTTACTTTACATTTTAAATTTTGTGACAACAGTGGATTTTCACGCAGTTGATAGAAAGTAGACATCTCACGTGCCCTCTACTCAGTTTCTCACAAACTGTAGGACACTTTCACAACTAGTATACTGACACCGATTCATTGAGAAATAGAACATTTTTCTCAGTTCTTGTTGCCTTTTTATTTTATTTTTTTTTCAATTTTTTATAAGACTTTATTTTTTCAAGAAGTTGTAAGCTTACAATAAAATTGAGAGGAAAGGACAGAGCTTTTCCATATACACTTGTCTTCACATATGCATAGCCTCTCTCATTATCAACAACACTCACCAGAATGGTACATTTCTGGTCCTTGTTGTATACCAAGAGTGAACCTTCTCTGACACAATGTAATCACTCAAAGTCCATAGTTTACCTTAGGATTCACTCTTGGTGTTGTACATTCTGCAGTTTTGGACAAAAGCATAATGACATATATCCTTCATTATAATACCTTATAGAGTGTTTTCACTGCCCTAAAAATCCTCTGTGTTCTACCTATTTACATCCTCACCTCTGGCAACTGCTGATCTTTTTATTATCTCCATATTTGTGGAGACATAAATTTCCTCCATATTTTCTTTTCCAAAATGTCATATAGTTAGAGTCATGTAATATGTAGCCATGTTGTCTTTTTATAACCACATTCGTCTCCTCTCCTTCTCTTCCTGTCTGTCCCCCCTTTAAACTTTGGCAGCCACTCATCTGTTTCCCATTTCTATAATTTTGTCATTTCAAGAAGGGTGTATAAATGGAGTCATACCATCTGTAACCATTTGTGATTTTCTCTTTCACTCAGCATAATTCTCTGGAGATGCATTCAAGTTGTTGTGTGTATCAAATTTGTCTCTTTTTATTGCTGAGTATTATTCCATGGTATGGATGTACCACATTTATTTAAATGTTGACTGTTGAAGGACACTAGATTATTTCCAGTTTTTCACTGTTATGAATAAAGAGCTGTCAACATCCGTGGATGGATTTTTGTGTGAACACAACTTTTCATTTCTCTTGGATAAATATCCAGGATGGCACTTGTGGGATTATGTAGTTTTGAATACTAAATCTTTGAACAACTGCTAAATGTTTTTCCAGGGTGGCTGTACCAATCTCCATCCCAGCAATGTATGAGTGATCCAGTTTCTCTGCAGTCTCGCCAGGCTTTGTTGCTTCACTATTTTTAAACTTAAGCCATTCGGATAGGTGTATAGTGATGTCTTATTGGAGTTTGAATTTACATTTCCCTAATGGCTAATGATGTTGAACATCTTTTCGTGTGTTTATTTGCCATCTGTATATCCTCTTGGTTGAGGTGTCTCTTTGCATCTCTTGCCTATTTTCCTGTTTGTTTTTGCACTATTGATTTCTCAGTTTATATATTTCAGATACTTGTTCTTTGTCAGATATGTGGTTTGCAAATATCCCCTCTTTTGTAGTTTCTCTTTTTATCCTTTTAACAGGGTCCTGCTCAGAGCAGAAGTTTTGAATTTTGATGAAGTCTAGCTTATCATATTTTTGCTATAAATTGTACTTTTGCTGTGAAGTTTAAAAGCCTTTGCCTAGTCCTAGATACGGAAGATTTTTTCCTAAGTTTTTTTTTCCTAGGCATGTTAAAGTTTTACATTTTATGTTTAAAATACTATCATCAATTTGGAATTAATTTTGTATAAATCAGGAGAATTAGGTTGAGATGCACTTTCTTTTGCCTGTGGCTGCCCAACCTCTGCAGCACCATTTGTTGAAGAGGCTATCTTTCCTATACTAAATTCCTTTTAAACATTTGTCAAAAATCAGGTAGGCATATTTTTGTGGGTTTATTTCTAGGTAATTTTGCTTCATTGACCTGTGTGTCAGGTCTTTTGCCAAGACCTCACATTCTTGATTACCGTAGTTATATAATGTCTTGAAATTGGGCAGACAGGTATCTCTCATTTTAGTCAACTTTCTCAAAATTATTTAGGTATCCTAGTTTCTTTGCTTTTCCAGATAAATTTTAGAATAATCATGCCTATATATACAAAAAAGAACCTTGTGGGAATTTTGATAAGAGCTGCATCAAAACTGTGTATCAATTTGAGATGAATTGATGTCTTTACTATGTCGAGTTTTCAATCTATGAACACAATCAGTTTCTCTGTTTATATCTTTAATTTCTTTCATCAGCTTTTCTTTATGAATAGTTTTCAATATACAAGTAAGTCCTATAAACATTTTGTTAGATTTATAACTAATTATTGCATATCTAATTTTGTATCTGAATTAGCAATATTAGCACCCAATTACATCTCTAGTTCTAGTATGTAGACCTAGCTGTTATAGTTAAGAAATAAAATTCTTCCTAAATCTTAAAAATAAGACTTTTTTCTCTGTATTTTAGGTTGTGAGCTGATACATATTTCCAAAGCATCTGAACAGTATTTGAATACTGTGTTATTATCTTATTGTTTATCAGAATGTTCTCTTTCCTCTTGTTACCACTTAGGAAAAACAAGCCATAGTTAATGTTCATTTTCTCTAGTGTCTGTTCCATTAACTTCATTTAGCTTGAAACAAAATAGGGTTATTAAACTGATATTGTTTTCTTTATCTTAAAGTATGTGAGAAAATTATGATTTAAGAAAATTCCTGTATGAATCATACATTTTCCAGAAAATTTTGATAGCTGAGTTTCAAAATATCTCCCACATCTTTGAGAAAGGGACAAGACTAACAAAAGGCCTTCATATCTAATTTGGGCCCATATACTGAATCAAAGTAGAAATTTTAATGTTCGCTGCTTTAGGTTTTTTTCTTACTAACTAAAAAGTATACAAAAACTGCATAAAATAGACATCTTGAAGTAATTCACTCCATAGAGAATACTGTTTATCTTTTAAGACCAAAAATGCTGTTAATAGTTATTCATTTTTTCTCTTGGTCCTTTGGGATGCTATAGTCAGACATTGAACATGCAGAGAAAGTTCTATTCACTGTGAATCTTATTATCTCTCTCAAAGTTCAAATTGTCTTCTAAATAAAGTTAGGGCTATGTTAATACAGACGTGATTCACCGTAATGCTTGGCTTTTCAGTAATCAAACATCAAATACAACAGAAGTCCAGCCCATTACTGGAGTACAACTAAAAAAAAAAAAAAGTAAGCTCTTTTATGTAATGAAATCTTATGTTTTCTCTTGGTTTCTTTAGGAATAGATAATGGATAAGGCAGGTTTTTCCTTTTTTTTTTTTTTGTCTTTTTAGGGCTGCACCCATGGCATATGGAGGTTCCCAGCTATAACTCAAATTGGAGCTATAGCTGCCGGCAGCAGAGGATCCGAGCTGTGTCTGCGAACTACACCACAGCTCACAGCAAGGCCAGATGCTTAACAGACTGAGCGAGGCCAGGGATTGAACCTGCAACCTCATGGCTCCTAGTCGGATTTGTTTCCACTGCACCGTAACGGGAACTTCTCTTTTTTAATAAAAATATTTCTAATGATGTAGATATATTAAACATTTCTTTAAAAATGTCTCAGATTTCTTTTGATCCTTAAAATTTGATAAATTGAATTCTTTAACATTGTATTAGATATGACAATGAAATTTGCCAAAACCCTAATGTGCAAGTGATTCTTGGAGAGATATTTTTATTTAGTTCAGTAGTGCAAAGTTGATGTAGCTAAGCTTGAAAACTAGTGATAAATTGTCAGTGTTGTCAGATTTGCTGATTTGAAAAATTAACCCAGGGAAATGGATTATGGAACATTTGTATTGCAATAATTTTGTGACTTATTTTTCTTACCTTAAAAAAATAAACATAAGTTATACTTAAAATATACCTGGTTGATTCCACGAAAGTAAAAAAAAGCGGGGGGGGGGGGGGGAGAAAGGACCCAATACGTTTTTACTTTAAATAGATTGTTTAGGAAACAGCAAATCAGATAGACCTGGTTCAGACCTTTGTTACTGTTTGTCATTTAGCAAAGAGTGTCTTTGAGCAATTTATAATTTTTTCTACATGTAAAATACACTAAAAATACCTTCATTAAAAAGTTATGGGAGTTCCCATCGTGGCGCAGTGGTTAACGAATCCGACTAGGAACCATGAGGTTGCAGGTTCGGTCCCTGCCCTTGCTCAGTGGGTTAAGGATCCGGCATTGCCGTGAGCTGTGGTGTAGGTTGCAGACGCGGCTCGGATCCCGCGTTGCTGTGGCTCTGGTGTAGGCTGGCAGCTACAGCTCCGATTCGACCCCTAGCCTGGGAACCTCCATATGCCGCGGGAACAGCCCAAGAAATGGCAAAAAGACAAAAAAAAAAAAGTTATGGACATGATTTATAAAGCAGTGTGTTTGTTTCATAGTGTATGCTCAATTGGTAAGTGATACCTGGTATTGCTATTTCCATGTAAACTAAATAATTTGCTGAATTTCATTTTTTTTTCTTTTCTGATGACTTACAACACTGTAGTGAAACAGTCGGTGAGTAAATTTCCTAGTGTATTTACTCTTGATCAATAAGATACATGACAATTAGTGTTTTTAAACAGATGAACGTTAGTATGATCTGTTGAGTCTGATATGAAGGAAAGTGAAGAATTTCAAAGATCTTAAGAAATTCCATTGTTGTCAGGAACAATTGATTTCTGAAATCTGAGCAATTATAAAAAGGCAGTGATCAGTAACACTGATGGCCCACAAGTCCTTTACCCTGCTTTTGCGAATCTTTATGTTAAAGTTGCCTGTGCCTAACAATAGTTTAAGCTTATTAGAAAACTTTAGTCAAATGCCATGAAGGCATATAACCTTATAGTTGGCTCAAGATTCTGGTTTGCTCTCAGCCTTTATGAAGTTATTTCATTAAGACATATAATCATTTTGAAAGGTTCCTGGAGTAAAATTTCCTTTAAAGATAACATTAAACAAACCATAAACTCTGGAGGGAACAGGGAAAGATTAGATTTCCAGCCCACTGGCTTTTTTCTTGTGTTAAGATGCGGTTGCCAAATCTGAAGAGGTGTATTTAAGTGCTTCAGTTTTTAACACTGTAATAAAAAGTAGAAAGAGCCTTTGATAACACAGAAACACTTCTCTCTGCACCTTATTTTCTAGACATATTTACCTAATTTTAACTCTTTGAATAGAGCGGCAAGTATGGAAATTTTGCATTCCCTCTTATTTCTTGTGTTCCTTTCTCTCTGATGTTCCTCTTTCAGTTTTGGACATTCTACCCAGTTTGTATTTGGCAGCAAGAAGTCTTGGGAAAAAATTAGTTCCAAGTGTTTGCTTTTATACATTATTTTAACACAGAGAACAGAGGATTCTTATCCTCATGTGACCAAGTCACTGATGTCAGTCTTTTTTTTTTTTTCTTTCTCAGCTCTCCTACTGGCCATATTTTTTAATGGAAAATTTAATTTACATCCACAGTTTTGTGTTGATTTTAAGATCTGTAAAGATTTTCTTTCTCTACCAAAAAATTTCATTGTCACATAAAAGATTCCACTTGGCACTCTAATTGTCTCTTCCCTGATGTAATCATCTTGAGAGTAAAGACTGTATCTTACTAATATTATCCTGGAATGCCTACCATTGCTGCTGAATGTGTAGTTGGTTCTCAGTAAATTAAAATTTAATTGAGGATGGAAGACATGTAACCTTGGCAGTATCCTTCATTTATCAAGATCTAAAGCATATCACATATGGCATTGCACATAACAAAGCAAATATCCTACATATAGGCTGTTGCAAGCAAATGTTGGAGAGAGGGGAAAAATCCAATAACCTTGACATGGAACGAAACCCATAGCTCTGACTTTAACACACATAAATTTTCCTGTTGGGAGATGACAAGTGGCATAATTTCATGTAGTAAATTTAGTCTATACATAAATGAAACTTCCTCCCCACATCTAGATTATTCAAAGAGCCCATAGCCCACCAATAGGAGGTCCAGGACAGACTCTTACTATGAGAACCGTTTGTTTTAAAATTATATATCAAAGCGTTTGTTTTAAAATTATATATCAAAGGTATAAACAAGTTATAATGCATCTGTGGAATTTCAGTCTTTTCATTTAACCGAATTTGTCTTAATTTTTTAAGTTTACAAGAAATAGTGAAATTCTACTTTTTATTCATTTGGTGATGAGCAAGGAAGGCGCGAGAAGGATGATTCAGACTTCAGATGAAATTATCCAAGTGTCAGGAGTTCCCGTCGTGGCGCAGTGGTTAACGAATCCGACTAGGAACCATGAGGTTGCGGGTTCGGTCCCTGCCCTTGCTCAGTGGGTTAAGGATCCGGCGTTGCCGTGAGCTGTGGTGTAGGTCGAAGATGCGGCTCGGATCCCTCGTTGCTGTGGCTGTGGCGTAGGCCGGTGGCTACAGCTCCGATTCAGCCCCTAGCCTGGGAACCTCCATATGCCGCGGGAGCGGTCCAAAAAATAGCAACAACAACAACAACAACAAAAGACAAAAAAAAAAAAAGAGAAATTATCCAAGTGTCTCCTTAGAAAAGTCTGAGGAGAAGTCTGGGAAACTTGAAGAAAAAAAAAATTGTGACCCCAGGAGATATGTTAGATATGCAAAATTTTAAATAAAAATAAGGATATGAGTCAAGAAGTGTTTTATTTTCATAAAAAAAATAAGAGATAAGGAACAGCTTATTGTTACTAGCTTAGGCTCTGGGTGAAGAAAGCAGGCTTGGGTAGGAATGATGCACCCACCATTCCTCCCTTTGTGGAAAATCCAGTGACTTATTCTGGAGGTCTGTGTGTATTTAAAAATATAAGTTCCTTTCCCAATTCCTCATTTTTTTTTCTTTAAAGCCTCAAATTTGCTGTTCCTCTTTCAAATCACCCAAGTAGCATACCAGTGATGTCCCTTTCTTCTCATTGTTCTTGGTTCTTTATTGTAGTTCTTCCTCTTGTGATCTGTAGACTAACCAGGAAATCTCAGACCACGGCAGAGTCAGATATTAAGAGAGGTGATTTGAGCAGTCCCTACAGTGAAGAATCAGAAGCTTCAACTATCAGACTTTTAATGCTCAGTAGGGTATTTTAGTACTCTTAGCCAAAAAGGAACTCTGAACGTTGTAGTCATCAACAATACCCAAGTAGCAGAAAGCCTAACAGCATTTGCTGTGTATTCTGTGCAGTGAAAATGATACCAAGGAAAGAGAAGATTCAGCCTTGCTCTCTAGGGAATTGAGATCTTGTTGTGAACAAGCACATTGACTAAAAAGTTGAAAATTTCAGATTAATATGATGAAATCCAACACAGGAGTGAATATATGAACCAAGATGTGGGTGGACAGCAATGAAGAAGAGTTGGGGAGGTATGCTTATCAGTACACCACTATGTGGTATGTTCTCCATGCAGTTACAATAAATGTAAATAAACTCAAGAGCACAGATAATAGCAAAATGCAGTAAACAATTAGAAAAGGATGTTTGGGTTATCTGTTATTGTTTTTAATGTAACTGTATTGTAGGCGTGTGGTAGGAGAAATAGGAACTATTTAACAGGCAGCTGCACTGTTGTTAAGTCCTCTGCTGGGGGAATACAGGTGCTATAGAAGTATAGAGGACTTGAGTCACCAACGCAAATTCAATCCTGCCACTAATACCAGCAGAGAGCCTGTGGAGAGAAAAAGACCAGAGTAAAAGAGAGCCAGATTGCAAGCGAAATACATGAGAGCACTCCAGATAAAGTGGGCTCCAGTTGAGACCTGGCATAAAATGCACTCCAACAATAGATCTGAGCAAGCATTCTAGAGACTGTGAGCAGAGTCAGCGGTGATCCTACAGTCTGGGAGCAAACCCCATGACTGTGCCCTCTTTGTTTGAGGGCGGACAGTAAGTGAGGAAAAATATCCACAAACACAGACTTTTTCAAGGAGGGCTATGCCAGGATGTACAAAAGAGTAATGCGACTCTTATTTGGCTGGAGTGTATGTTTTGCAGTGTTTTACTCAAGAAGGGTACAGAGGAAGTATTTTCAGAGTCTTTAAATATTTGAAATTTTCTGTTGTTATTTTTGATAGGTCCAGTTTGATTGGGTGACCAAAATCAGGGGCATTCAAAATTATGTTTGCACTAACGGCTTCTCTGTTGTTATCTAGAATTTTTAAAGCATGTCTGGGGAGAACTTGAGTTTTGTTCTTTAGTATAGCCTCACTTTTTTTTTAAGTATATTCAGTTTTTGCATAGATGCTAGGAGGTATACTTTTAATCATGTTGGAGGGCTATTTTCCAGGATGTGTCTCATTTGAAGGGTCTTTTTCATTACCCTCCCACCTCAGAATATAATAAAATATCTTAATCTATATGCTTAGGTATTATTTCTTTTAAACTTGGGGATGTTTTCTTCATTGTATGTTAACTATTCCATCTGGTTCAGTTGCGCTGATTTCCTGCAGGAATGCTACCTTCTTGGTTTGCACTCCTGTTCTCCATTCTCCATCCGTGTTATTTAAACTTTTTCCTTTTCCTGTAAACTCTGGTGCATCATTTTATGTTTACGGTCTAGATCACAAATTTATTTCTTCACAGTGACTATCTATGCTTTCCACTTCAGTACACATTTTGGTTCTACTGTACAACAGTTGCCTTGAACTCCTGAACTCATCTTTATTATTACTTATATGAACTGCCCAAACTGGCCCATTCATTTGAAATATTTTCTCAACTTACATTTTTTTTGGTCATCAATATGCATTTTAAATTGTCTTCAAAATTTAGCTCAAATCCAATCAATTGGAGTTCCCATTGTGGCTCAGTGGTTAACGAACCCGACTAGGAGCCATGAGGTTGTGGGTTCGATCCCTGGCCTTGCTCAGTGGGTTAAGGATCCGGTGTTGCCATGAGCTATGGTGTAGGTTGTAGACGAGGCTTGGATCCCGAGTTGCTGTGTATGCCGCGAGAGTGGCCCAAGAAATGGTAAAAAGACAAAAAAAAAATCCAATCAGTTGTTTAATGAATCATCTAATTACTTAAAATTTAGAATGAACCCTGGATTTTTAAGAAAGTAGAGATTTCAAGCATTTTAAAAAATACTTAGTGAATATTTCTGTGTACTAATGACTGATTCTGTGTACTTGCCCAATTCTTATTGTAGTCTCTCTTCCTTTTTTGGATGCAGACAAATTGTTAAACCAAGCACCTTCCCAAATTAGAAGCACAAAATAACATTCAGATAAGTCAATTTACATTGTGTTCTGTAAAGTAGTTTGGACTTTCTCACTTAGTAGAATCTGTCATCCAGAGATGTGGGAAAATAGCTTGCACTTTTGAAACGCACTAGAAATATTACTCGTTTTGATTTAGATTCAACCTGGATACTGTCGTATGTTAATTTTATTCTTATATTTTCTCTTTTAAGGGGAAAACACAAAAAGCTAGTTAAGCTGAAACTCTGGACCATATGGTAGTCATTAACATTGTGCAGAAAATAATCATGTATTGATTGAGATGGGAATTCAGTGGAAAAATATTTTGACATTAACCTCATACTTTAAAAGTTGGCTCATGAAAAAACATTAACCGTATTTTATGAAGTACATTTTCATCTTCCTTCTTTTATATCCAAGCATATTAATTTCTTCATCCATTTTCACTTTGTCGCCTTCCAGCTCAAAGGACTGGAAGTCAGGGCTTAACAGCAGTGTTAACCTTTCCTCTCTTTTTGGAGGCTAAGATGATCTTTGCTATCAGGCAGACTTGGATTTAGGCCCCGTTCCACAATTTATAAGGCGCATAGCCTGGGCAAATCATTTACCCCCGACACACACACACCCGGCCGTCAGCCGTAATTTCCTCATCAGTGAACGGTCTCTCTAAGAACTTGCTAAGATGCTTCTGCCAGTGGAAAGGCCCCCTACTGACAAGGGCTGCCCAGGCAAGCCCATGGTGCTCATGACCTGTGTCCATGAGCAGTTGGCCCCCGCACACACATGGTTTCTCTCCATAACGTGCTAATACTATCGTCCACATTGCCTCTTTCCCTTTGTAGATACCCAAGCCTCTCCTGTGAAGAAAAGGCTCCATGGTCTTGTTTTTCCAAATGTTTGTCCTATTTTTCATTTTCTTCAGGTAAATGAGTGTTTTTGTTTACATGGTTTACACCTGCTATCTCCCCATAGAGCCTACCCTTTTATTTTCTCAGGGTCTGTGTTTTGGATTACCGCTATTGTAACAAACGTAGTGGCTTCAAAAAATAGAAATGTATCCTCTTACAGTTGCAGAAGTCAGAAGTCTGCAGTGCAGTTGCCAGGCCCGTGTTTCTTCTTGAGACTCTAGGGGCGAATCCTTTCCTTGCCTCTTCCACCTTCTAGCGGCTGCCTGTGTTCCTGGGCTGGCGGCTCCCCGTTCCCGTGACTCCTGCTTCTGACACGACACATTGCCTCTCACGCTGATCCTCTTGATCTCGCACAAGGACCTTTGTGACTACATTGACTCCCAACACAGTACTCTAGGAAAACCTCCCGATTTCAACACCCCTGATTTAATCCCAATCGCCAAGTCCCTTTTGCCACATAAGGCAACATTTTCACAGGTTTGGGGGATTACAACCACCCCTGACCCCTTTTCTTTCGCTAGGTCTGGAAGAATTTATTTTTGTTTGTTCTGTATTGTATGTGTATATAATAACAATTAACAAAGATTACTGTCTCAGGATATACCCACGTTCATCTGTAATTATGGTAAAGCATTTACTGTGGGAATATTACCCGGGCAACCAAGATTAAATTAAGAGCAAGACAAAAATTCCAAGAGAATGTGATGTTTAAGCAGATCCTGTCCACCCTCCTCGTGAAACATCTTTCGATGTGTAGTTATTATCTAGGATAAAGGATGAATTTTACAACTTTGGAGTTTAACTCACAGGGCTAAGGATTGTGTTTTTGTGCTAACTTTGGTTAGCTGTGTATTTAAAGTGTAGCAGACATTTGATAAGGTGTGGAAATCTAGTTTTAACTTGGAGAATATTTTTATTTGTGAATCAACTTTAAAATGTTTCCTTCCCTTCTCTCTAATTTAGTCATTTACATTTAGCTGATTTTATTTGGTTTTTGGTTTCAGGGGCCTTTCCAGTTAAAGACATGCTTGTTTTTGTTTCTCACGGCACAAATCTCCAAGTGTTATAACAAGTGGTCAGTGTTTTACAGAGGAAAAAAAGATGCTATTAATACAGTGTTTTTACATCTATCAAAGAGGGTTTGAAATACAGTATTGCAAGATTTTCAAAGTAGAACAATATTTATTTTAGCCCAAACATCTGTAGGACTGCAAAGCAGGCAATAGTTGGGTATTAGCACGGACTCTAACCCTAACATAAATCAGGTCTCTGGCTTGTAGGACAAGACATTTCTAAGGAGATTCTGATAACGAGCCATCCACTCAACTCTTTGACAAGAGCAAGTCTCTCCTTACACTTTCTGCATAGCAGGCTTGAGACCCTTCAGATCTGAGAGCTGCAGAGTTTAATTTTGTTCAAACATGTTTCCGTTCCAAAGCAGGATGAGTAAATTAAACTGCTTTCCAGATCATCTATGATAATTTTATTTTGGGAAAATTTTACAAGTAAATCCTCTTTAATTGAGAGAAAGACCATCTCAATTAGAAAACACCTTTTCAAGCTTAGGTCTTAAAGCAGACATTTAGGGTAACTAGACTAATCCAGGGTGGCTTTGAGGAATTCCCTGGGCTAATCGTTCATGCCACAGACATGTATCAAACAAATTCATGTGTCACTCTTTATAGCTTTCCAAGATACACATACATATATTAATTATACTTTGCGTGTGTGTGCGTATATATACACATACATATACACATGTGTGTGTACTTACACGCATGTGTGTACGTATATACAAGTGTCCTAATTTTATATGTGCATTCATGTAATTAACCATATTCTCGGGATAACATACACCAGAAAGGTTTGTCATTAATGCAAGTTTATATAAATCCATATTTGAAATAGTCCTCACAAAAATGCCATTTTATTCAAGCTTTTGTCCGCATTTTAAATATTTTTCTTAACTGCACCACATGACTGATGAAGAAATTGTACTAGGAGTAGGAGATAGGTCAACTCTAGCTTTTAGTTGTTGTTCCCTTGTGCCTACAACACCAGGAGAATCTTTTGAAGCCTCTTCCTTTTAGAGGGCTTGTGTAGGGAAGAAAAAGTAATAATGTCCTCAAACCATCTGCCTCCGGCCCCTCTAAACAGTGATCCATTCCAATACAAATGAACAAGAGTGCTACCGTCACCTCCTGCAGGACACCGTGTCTAGAGTTGCTGACTTGACCCTTTGATAAATGAACCGAGTACAGGTGCAGGTATCAATCCTCATTGTAACTCTCAGTAAATCTGGAGTTTTTGTTTACATTTTCAAATTAAAACATAAAACAATATTTCAGATATCTTTCTGAAATAGTAGTAGTATCACACATTTCTATTTTTTTTTCCAATTTTGAGACCATTTCTTTGCAAAATAATTTTGAAGTTTGAAACATACTACCTAAATATTGCTAAGTCAATAGAAATTTCAAAAATGCAAGCATGCCTATAGGAATCATAAAACCCAAAGGAGATGGACTTAAATTAGGAGTTATTATTTTATAATATAAAATTGTACTCTATTATTTGACATTCTTTTTCAAATTCCATTTCTTTCTGCCCTTCAAGCCACTCTCTCCCAATTTTGATTGCATTGAATTCTGAGCATAATGCAGCCATACTCGCTACCACAGTGTTCATTCTCTAAAGCAGTGACTCCCAACTAAGGGTGGTTATTACTCCTCAGGATCATTTGGCAATGTCTAGAGATAACCTTGTTACTATGGAGAAGGGGCTTGGCGTCTTGTTAGTAGAGGTCATAGATGCTGATAAACATCTTATGATGCGTAGGACAGCTTCTCACAACAAAGAATTATCTCGTCCAAAATGCCAAAAGTACCCAAGTTAAAAAACTCTACTCTAATGGAGCATTTACCAGCTTTGAGCTTTGTAGAAGTTCAGAGACAGAGCAACCTATCTATGAGAGAAAACCAAACATTTTGCTTAGTGATGAGGATGCTAATATAGTGACCTAAATCAATCTTTTGACATTGAATATGCATACAGATCACCTAGGAGTGTTCGTAAAATGCGAATTTCAGTTCAGTATGTCTGAGATGACTCCTGACATTCTGCATTTCTAACAAGCTCCTGTGTGAGGTTGATGCTTGTAGTCTGGGGCCCATATTTGAGTAGGTAGGAGCTACATAATTCCTTAAGCTCCTTAGGAAAACTCCTGAAAAAAAGGACTCTAAGAGAGAACTAATTCAATTATGTCACAGTATAAATCCGGAATACCTGTAAGAACTATCTACTTATCTTAAGAATGTTGTTTTGAATTTAATTCACTTAAATGCAATTTTATGTAATTATTTGTGATTTTTATTCTCAAAAGTTATGCACAGAGTTTTCAAAAGCAAATGGTTCCTGGGAGTTCCCAGGTGGCTCAGCAAGTTAAGGATCCAGTGTTGTCACTGCTATGGCTTGGGTCACTGCTGTGTCACTGCTGTGGTTTTGACCCTTGCCTGGGAACTTCTCCATGCCATGGGCACAGCAAAAAAAAAAAGAAAAAGAAAAGAAAAGAAAATGGTTTCTATAAGACTTTTCATGAAAAATAAATTACTTGACTTCTCCCCTCTGCCAATTCCTACTCTACAGAGACAACCAGTTTCAACTAGTCTAATACCTGCTTTTGTCCGTTTACTAAGGGACATTTAAATATGGTTATTTTCTGGCTTTTTTGGTTGGAGACACAATGATTTCATGCAACAGATAACGAGGATTAAATTATTTTAGCCCAGACTTCCTCCTTTTCTCATGTATGTGCTTTTTCTCACGCCCATTCTCTGGAAGAGTTCCATCCTAATTTCTATTAGTTTGACGTTGATGGTTTGTAATATTATGAATATATACTATAATTCACAGTTAAAGTATTGACTGTGATCCCTTGTTTTGAACAAAAATTTACATCCCATTGAATTATTAATTATCTGTTTTTCTTAGCTTAGCATTATCTTTTACAGAATTAATCTTCACGTTCTCTAATGGAAGAGAACCTACAGGCATGTGGAGCATTTAATCTGGTTCATTCTTTTCAAGAAGAGATCCTATCCGGAGCCCAGATTCTTCTGCACCAGTCTGAACAGGATGTTATTCTCCTGTCATGGACCTTTTGGAGGCTATGGTTCTGGAACTTCTTCACCATCCCTGGGGCATCCCTTCCTTCTTTCTGGCTTACTCTTCATCTCCTGATTCCATGTCATCCTCTTCCTTGGCTAATTTATTTGTATGATATATTATCTAGTAACTTCCTGAACAAAAGATTCCTGGGAGAAAATATTTTGAACACTCAAATACCCCCAAATATCATTATTTTTCCCTTGTAGTTGACAGATTGTTTAACTGAGTATATAGCTCCTTGGGTTGAAGGGCATTGAGCTGCTGATAGTGAAAGCACTGATCATTGGTTTTCTAGATCCCACTATTCCTGTCAGGAAGTATAAATCTGTGCTTTCATTTCCCATCTCTTTCTGGTTTTTTGTTTGTTTGTTTGTTTTGCCTTATCTGTAGCATACGGATGTTCCTGGCCCAGTGACTGAATCCCAGCTGCAGCTGTGACCTGTGGCACAACTGCAGCAACACCAGAACCTTAACCTCCTACCCTGGGCTGGGAATCAAATCTACACCTCTGCAGCTACTGGAGCTGCTGGAGTTGGATTCTTAACCCACCGTGCCATAGCGGGAACTCCTCTTTCTGGGTTTTGATGACACAATCAGTCTGTTTCTAGGCTTTCCTGACCCGATAGTGCTCACCATTCTCTGATAGGTTAAGCAGGTTACTGTTATTCTAGTGGTTTCACAGCCTCCACATGTTGCTGACATCTCCTGTGCTCTTGCCTTTGTCCTCACACATCTTCCACAAATTAATTGGCAAGGGCAAGATGAATTCAACAAACAGTATAGAGACCATGAAGATGAAGAAACTTAAGGTTTTCAGGGAGGAAAGGATCTTCCCTGAGCCTAGAATATGACTTGGTTGCAGTAAGTCTCTCAAGTTCCCCAGTAGAAGATACGCTAACATTCTTTAAATACTTACATGCAGTGTTCTTCATGTGTGCAATGTAATTTAATCTCTGCAATAATTGCAAAAAAAAGATGTGGGTGCACAGAGAAATCTATCAATTTACCTTAAGAAATAAAGTGCCAGAAATGGATGGGATTCCCTCTCTCGAGGACTGGCATAAAAGCCCCTCAGTATAAACAAAATGCAACGCTCTGACTCCCTTGTTTGCTGACCAATACAGCGGGGGTTCCTGTGCCTTTATCCATTGTTCCCACTGATTGAGAGCTTTATAACACCAGATAGTTCTCTCTCCTCAGCTTCATAGACCAGATACATTTCTATTCTGTGAACTTCTTGAACTAGCACAGAATCTTTTTTAGAAAAATCCTCAATAAATGTTTACTTTTTTCTTTACTACAGTAATAATTTTCTGTGGCACCAGTAGTGGTAGGGTTAGAGAATGTGTCCATGGATAACATGTTATTACTTTGCCCTGCTCCCTCCAAATCACTGGATATAGACCTAAATTCCCTTTATCAGCCATCGACCATGTAAGTGATGTTTCTTGGAGGAAACTTTTATGAAGCAGGAAAAGAATAATCACAAAATGTAAGTTCATCGGAAGAGCAAGGGAGCAAAAAATCCACATCCTCATTTTGGAGTAAAGGCGATGTTTGAGAAATAGAGAAACAAAAATTCTTCATTATGGGTAGAGACGTTTGGAGAAAGTACATTCACTGTGCAGAGTAATCGAGAAACCAATAAACTGCAGGATAGACTGACCATGGGTTGTCATCAGACACTCATGGTCATCTGATAAACACTTGTGGCTGGCTGAGATGTGTTTCATTGCTGAGTGACACTCCAGGGTTCATGCCCAATGTATGATTCTTTCTTTCATTGTCTTAGGTTTCAAGTTCTCTCCCACAATTTTCCAGTGACTCTACAGGGAGCAAAATCCATAAGCAAAAGTTTTCAGCTAAAAACATAAGCATCAGTAAATATTCAAGATGTATTAGTTTTTTGTTTCCTTTTCTTTCCACATAATATGTTAGGCAAAGAAAGCCCTGAAAAATTCTATTACTCCAAATTCTTGAATGATAAGGTACTTTTGATTTTTATTCTCAATGTATTATTTGGCCACATATACTCCTAGTTTCCTTTTGGAATTTTCACTGTGATGGTAGTATGTAAAAGAAAGTAAAATATGATTTCCATTGTCTATGAAGTTTAATTACATATGTTTTGATTCAACAGACAGAACACAGATTTTTCTTTTGTTTTGTTTCTTTTTGTTGTTGTTGTTGATTTCAAAGATGGAGGAAAAGATCTGGCCTCAAATGAGGGAAAATAAACATCCCATAATCTACTTCAGCAAAAATTACTGGAAAAATTTGTATAAATTTTTTGAAAACCACTTAACAATAAGTAGGAAATAGGGAAAAATGAATTGTGTCCGAATCGAATCAAAGATACCATTACCTTCTTGAGTACTGTGTACTAAAATGGTGACTGGATCAGGAAATGTGGAAATTACAAATTATTTATTAAACAAAGACCTCTTTTCTTTTTTTCAAAATATTTAAATGGAAATTATGTGAAACATGTGCAGTACAAACAAAGCACATGCTCAAAGAGCAATGAGGAAGTTCATACATGTGAGACATGAAGCAGGAACAATTTCATCATAAGGGCTGCCTTAGTGACAGTGTCCAGAGCCAACATTAGTTATAAAATGCATTTTGATTTCAGAGATGTTAAAATGTGAAGAACATGTGCATCTTAGAAATATGACAATTTGCTTTTTATGTTGGATTTACAGTTTCTCTTTCCTATTAAAAACGGCTTTTTTATTTAAACGACTATCGATTAGATGACTCAAAATAAAAATGGAAACCAAAAGAGACTTGCAGAGGAGAACACGAGGGCACTAACATAAGAGGTAAAGGTAGCCATTCATTTATAATATGTTCCAATGTCCTGTGAGGAAGGGAAAATGACAAAACCAAAATTAAACTGTGGTGTCACCAAATAGAAAAAATACTGCAGTGCTACTTTAGAGATAGTATTACCATCAGGAAAAGGTTTTAGTTCATAGTATGTCATAAAGTGAAAAAATAATTATAAAGAGTGCCACATTATGATTACACATTTTGTGGAACTACATGTATAAAATAGAAATAGAAAAAAATTGAAAATATATAGACCAAAAATGTTTGAAGCATAAACAGTGGATAAATTTATGGTTAATATTTTAAAATTTTTCTTGAAGTATTTAGAGCATGTATTACTCTGTAGTTTTCCTATGATTTAAAAGGTTTTAATTGAAATAAATTGGGATATACAAATATATACAAATCATAAGTGTATTTGTTTGCTGGCTTTTCTACAAGTTGAGTACAGCAGTGCACCCAGCACCCAGATTGAAAGCAGAACATTATCAATACCTGACAAGCAACCCACCCCCATCCATCCCCTTCCATTCACTACCTTGTAATGATGTAAAGGTATTAATATCAGTTATAGGTAGAGGCCTGTGTGAACATATATGATAACATACAAATCTCTGACTTTTCTTTGTGGTTATACTCATACGTGTACAGTACAGCAAATTACAGTTATTAAATTGAATCAGTATTTGTGAATGTGCTTTGTAAATTTAAAATACATAGTGCAAATGCTAGTCATTACTATTTTATATTTCTCTGACCTCATGAGCAAAGACCATTAACTGACTTTGCTTATTATTTTCTTTCATGCTTTAAGCTAACTGATTTACTTTGCACACTTTTAGGTTGATCATGTAGTTCACAGAATCTAACATGATACAACTCAAGACACCTATGTCATGTCTTTTTCCTGTTCCAACACGGTGACAGACGATTTGGTCATTTTTGTCTAAGCGGATGACTAGGCTGGGAGGATTGCAGTTTAGTTTGGATGCTCATTTCTTAAAGAATCTGTGCTTGTCAGCTTCCCACACTGGTCAAGTCAGAGACAAAATCCCCATGAGACTGTGCACACATGTAAGTGATATTTGTAAAGGTTTTCAGAGTTAATGGATATGAAATTCATAACTGTCTCTCAAGTGGGAAACTAAACTTTTGGATGGAAACCAGTTTTAACCCAGTAATTACTTCTCCGGATTTCTCCCAACCCCTGTAATAGCAGAGTATTTTCAAAACTGGAAGACAGCCACACATTATTTGAAAACATGATTCTCAGACTTTGAGTTAATAAAGTACAACTATATAAATTATGCCAATTTTGAAAATGTATTAAATTAGTATATTTAGTAAGCATGAAAGGAAATCAGTTACAGGAAGATTAAAAATATTGACCACTGAAAGATAAACAAGCATATCTTTTAACTTCCTTCTTTAATAAAAAATTAGTATTAACTGATAAACGATGGGGCCAGCTTTGTGTTAAAGAAGAAAGCTTCTGTAGAACTTAGGAGGGTGTAAAAAGAATGAAGTAGCCTTACATATACCAGTATGGAAGATGTTCACATAGTTTACCATTTCAAAAAAAAAAAAAAAAGATTAGCACAGGACACAAGATTAATATGTTACCTTTGATGTATAAGATGAATAGATAGATGATAGATAGACAGATATATAGGTACAGATATGTTCATATATGCATAGCATAATTTTAAAGACAGCACAGGAAATTTGAAAAGAATGGCTAGGGATAAGAGGGAGGTTTACTTTCTAAAAATATGATCATTTGCACTTTGTATTTTATACCATGTATGTTCATTACCTCTACAAAAACATACTTTGAAAAAAAAGAACATGGACTAATACTCTGTGCTACGGAATTTAGGACCCTGAGAACAAAACCAAGATTTAAACCCTTGATTCAAATATTTAAACCTTGCCTTCCAATGAAAGCACACTCCTGCTCAGGGTTACAAGCCTTTCATGAAACTTTTTAATTGATTTCTTCTCAATGCTTGTTAATTATGTCTGGGACCACCCACTCATGTTGTAGGGGTAATAGAATCTAGTATATGAAAAGGCACTGGACTCAATTCATGAACAGGCTTTGGACTCACAGTAAGTTTTTTGTTTCAACTGATGTCAGCCTGTATACAAAGGGCAATAAACCAGTCACTTCGTAAGTTTATAATAGTTTCACACACATTATTACGCAAAGAAGTGATCAGTATTTCCATTTCTTATAGGCTTCGTTCTGGATTATTCCATGGTGAAAACTTTGATATTGGTCTTTGATGCTTGGTATTTTGCTGTGTAAGAGTCCATTTTAAAATAAAGCATTAGAAATTTTATTTACTATTTCTGAATTATTTATTTGTAAACCAAAGAAGATTCGATAAATTACCTGATCTAAACAAAAAAATTAAATATAAGAGGTTATTAAATTGAAACACAATCAAAACAGGTATTTATTTGCATTTTAACATAATTTTAATTTTGAGCAGTTGGTTCCATTTAGTAAAGACTATATTTTTTAACAAATGCACACAATTTCATGATTTTTTTCTACATTCTAAGAGAATATAGTCAACTAGCTTCAATTAACTGAGTATTTCTGAAGAATATTTTTTATTTTGTATTTTGTACATGCTCTCCAAATTTATGACAGATTAATTCTTCCTACTCTCTCACTCATTGATTCTTGTGAACCTTGTTTTTCTACCTCACTGAGTTCTCCTTTTTAATATGGTTTCTCATGCAGCTCTTGTTTTTATTTTAAATAAACAAGAAGGCCTCAAGGATGCAGAGAGGATAAGAGATGAATATGTCCAGAGCTTTCAGAAATGTGAAGCCAGGAGACATAAAATTCAGTTGGCTTTACTTTATTGTTTTTAATTTTTTCGCACATTTAAAAACTTGAAGTATAGTTAATTAACAATATCATGTTAGTTTCACGTTTACAACAAAGTGATTCAGTTATGCATATATGTACATACATACATACACACACACATATGTATGCCATATATGCTTTTTCCTTTAAAATGTAGCTCTAGAATTGTACTATCCAAGAGGAACTAAAATTTCCAAGTGTTTTACTGTGGCTTTATTCTAAGCTTTCCCATAGCTAGATACCTTTTAGAAACCAGCTACTCAGCAAACATATTATGGTGGTAAATAATTCAGAAACCCCAGTTTTGGACCTATAAACAAATCAGAAGATAACAGATAAGAAGGAAAATTTACTCTTTTTTTCCTTTACCCTTTTCTTGAAATCTGAGGGTGAGAAAGGAATTCCGAGCATATTTGTAGCAAGCAGATTATTCAGTTACCTGTTGTTCATTTGAAAAGAACACAAGGAATAAATAGATAGCCTGAGTAGGGAAACAGAGATGAATAGAACACACATTTTTAAGGCCTAATCAGTTTTGAAATATATTAGGCTGTGTCAAAGTATATTTTTGTTATTATTTTGCATATTATTTAGGGGTGAAATGCCTAACAACTTTTTTTTTTTTTAGTTTTAATAGCAAGACCAAAAAGTATGCCACATCAAAACTTGCAGTGATTTTTTAACTTGGATTAGACAAACCATAAGGACTTGCAGTGTTCTTCAAAACAAATGTGCAGCCTATTTTGAAGAAAATATGGTTATCATTAATGTTACTTTTTATTTTCTTCCAATCTTCTATCTGGTTCAAGTAGTGAATTTAAAATTTTTGTTTGGTAAGCTTATTGCAAATGTGCCAGAATTTGACATCTGCAAGTCTTAATATATGCTGTGTTAAGAAAAACAAAGTGTTCTTTTAATTAGGTATGATTTCAGTCCCATATGCAAAACAATGAAATAGTTTTTCTCTTTTGCTTCCCAGGGATGGATATTCACCCAGGTCAGTAGTTCTCAAATAGGTTGGCATAACGGAATTGAGATTCAGCTGGGGAATGTCTAAATGTGCATCTTTCTTTTCTCTGCCCTATACTCTTCCCAATTTCTTTCCAGCTGTTTTTTTTTTTCTATACCCTAAATTAAGAATAATTGCAGGAATTATGCCAAGTCCAGGACTATATGGTTCATGAACCTTTGCTCTTGCCTTCAAGGACCTTCTATTTTATTCCAATTTTGACAAGAAAACCAATGATATGATACATTGGGATGAGTGCCATGATTGGTAAAATGTACTTTATGGAATCAGAATCTAAAACAAATTGAGTAAGGAAAGCTTACCTGAAGAGGTGACTTTTGAGTTGAGAGCTGAAAGGTGACTGGATGTTAACCAGCTACAAAAGGTTTGTGTGTGTGTGTGAATGAATATGTATGTATGCATGTGGCTTGAGTACTGGGATTATTGCACAGAATATTCTAGGCAGATGTGTGGTGTAAGCCTATGCAAAAGTCTGAAGGAAAGCATCATAATATATTTAATACATCATTGTTGTTTGGGAAAATGGCTCCTGATAAATGCAGTGGGGGGAGATATACAGGAGATATGAGCTGATTTGAAAAGCTGAAGTAAGGAGTTGAGCCTTTATTCTGAAAGTTTAGGGATGACTTTAAGCTATGAAGCAACAATTGAATTTGGGGTTTTGAAAGAGTACTGATTAGAGAGAAGTAAGGCGAGAGACAGTGAGAGGCTGATATAGTCATCCAGATGAGAAACTATGGTGGAAAAAAATTCATAGGAGTGGTAATGAAGAAAGGACAATGGAAACAAAATATTGAATCCATACTTACATCACTGGATGTGTAGAACATTTTAATAAGATTTTTAAGATACAAGTTTAAGCTGTCTACCTCCTAGAAAACTTCATTGACAGTTTGTCATGCAAAGCATCTTGCTTCCTGTAATATGGAATAATTCCTATTAAAGGAAATAAAAGCTTTTCCTTAAGGAATCACTTCCCTTGACTCCTCATCCCTCTCCAGTACTGCCTCATTTTCTGTTTTCTCCAAAAATAAACACGTAAAGAAGAAAGTATATTTCTTCAGCCTTCGTTCTCTTACTTTTTATCTTTTTGTCAAACCCCTCTTGGCTTCTGGTGTCCTTGCCATGGCCCACAGTAACGTCTTGTTGGAATACTCAGTGGGCACACTCCCCATACTTTTTTTTAATGTCCTACCATTGATTGATGTGTTTGTCCATTCTGTTCTTGGGACAGCTTGCTCCCCTTGAAACTGCAGTCCTGGTTTCTCTCCCTTCTCTTGTCGCCACTGGGTCTCAGTCTTGTTTCCTAGCTCCCGCTCTTCCAACAATCTCCAGCTACTGAAGTCCTTGAAGACGCTCATCCCTTCTTTCTTTTCTCTAACTTGTCTCTGAATCTGGTCCATTTTATAACTTTAAAAAATCAATGGCAGTATGTGCATAATTTATTTCTACTCTAGTTAGAGTATGTGCCCTGAACTCTAAATTCCTTTGTCCAAGAATCTATTTGTTATATCCATGGTGTGTTTATAGAGAGCCCAGGAGTTCCAAGTTCAAAAGTGGACTTTTGATCTTTTTTTCTCCCAGGCTTTCCTGTTTTATTAAATGGCACCATCATCCATCCAGTTGCTAAAGCCATAAACCTCAGGATTATTACTGATTCCTTTCTGTCCTTCCATCTTATACTCAAGCCATCATTTCTTAGTATTATCCTGAATTCTGTCCATGCATTTATTTTTATGTGATCTGTACACAGGCTTGATGAGTATTTATTATTATGCTTATGAATAAATAGCAATTGTGGTGTTTTTAGACTAAAACTCTATAAGTTTATGAATTTTCAGGCGGTCTTACTTGTGACTGGGTCTGTGTTAGTGAGATGGGTTTCATAACGGGGCCATCATTTTTGCCAAGTGCAATTGTTCATTAGCAATACACTATTAAAAGTAATAATCTCTCAAAATCCCAAGATTATAATTTCAAAGTAATATTTCTGTGCGAAATGTTCTTTTCTCTGAAGGAAAGAAAATGGGTATCTACAGTTCCCAGGACTGGGTTCAACCTGATATTGATTATGAGATTTTTTTCACTTCACCAACATAAATAATGAGCAGGAATATTCAGTAGGAAACCAAATTCTTTACGTGGGAAGGGTTCATATACCCAGAATCTAATGCTCGTTGGCTAATATGAGGAGACTTTGAAGGAGAACTTAAGTAAAACTTGTAAACTCATAAGACATTTTCTCATGACTAATAATGACCAACAGATGTTTACAGATGACCAATAGCTTGAGAAGATTCTGAGACCACTTTTTCCCTCCAGTGTCTTGTTTGCAGCCTTATTGTCTAGAAGTGACTGTTAAAGATGGAGGGAAATTGAACTAATTCACAATTGGAATCAAGGATTCCAATTGACTTAGGATAAATTATTGAAAAGTATTCAATAGAATTTTAAACAAATGAGTATATTTATTTCAATCATCATTCATTAAGTATAACCAATGTGAAACACACCTAATTAAGAACCATAAGGGTTCCAAGATGGGAAAAAGTAGCACTTTCTTTAAAATCTAAAGTTTTGTAAAAAAGATGACACAAATATATGTCTTTATGTTTGCTTAATGAATTAATGCAGGAGAGATACAAGGTTGGCTATAATATGTGGCAGAAGCTAGAAGAATTAAATAAAGGATTTGTTCAGTGCAGATGATGTAGGGTATTTTTGGGAAACTAAGTCCAAGAATTTGAGATAGGTGTTGAATTTCCTTCTTTTTTTTTTTTTTTTTTTTAAAGGTCCCCATGTGCAGCATATGGAGGTTCCCAGGCTAGGGGTCTAATTGGAGCTGTAGCTGCTAGCCTACGCCAGAAGCACAGCAATGCCAGAGGCATAGTAACACGCCAGATTTGAGCTGTGTCTGTGACCTACACCACAGCTCACAGCAACGCGGGATCCTTAACCCACTGAGGGAGGCCAGGGATCCAACCCGCAAGCTCGCGGTTCCTAGTCAGATTCGTTTCTGCTGCGCCGCTATGAGAACTCCTGAATTTCCTCTTTTTGATGTTCATCTCTTGTGCAAGAGCACATCTATCTTTTAAAGGTCTGCACAGGCTCCCAGTTGGAAACACAGGTCCAATTAAGGTGATTACACTTTGTTATTACCCCCGATTTTTGCTTTTTTGTAGTTGTATTGTATATGCCAGCCCTTGTGTAAGGCAATGGGAGCACGCACATGACTAAAATATAGATCTCTTTCTTGATAAAGAAATGTGTCTTATGTAATGAAAGCTCTAGGATATGTACAAGAAGAGCATGGAAGTATGACGCATGGTATGTGAAGTGTAGGCAGAAGAGGTGGAGAGAAGAAAAAAAGCCTTTTGTTAAAAGGAAAAATTATTAGAGGGAGGTCAGAAATGAAATTTAGAAATGAGGTTTCAAATCTGGCCACAGTTCTAAAGATTCAGGTACCCAAGGAAGACTCTCTCTTTTTTTTTTTTTTTTTGTGAAACTTGACAAACCTGGCAAAAGTAATGACATTTATTTTCTAACTAAAAATGATCAACATAATCATCTTTAAGCATAATTTTTTTAATTTCTTTTTATTTTCGCACTGTACAGCAAGGGGATCAAGTTATCCTTACATATATACATTACAATTACATTTTTCCCCCAGCCTTTCTTCTGTTGCAACATGAGTATCTAGACAAAGTTCTCAAGGCTATTCAGCAGGATCTCCTTGTACATCTATTCTAAGTTGTGTCTGATAAGCCCAAGCTCCCGATCCCTCCCACTCCCTCCCCCTCCCATCAGGCAGCCACAAGTCTCTTCTCCACGTACATGATTTTCTTTTCTGAGGAGATGTTCATTTGTGCTGGATGTTAGATTCCAGGTATAAGTGATATCATATGGTATTTGTCTTTGTCTTTCTGGCTCATTTCACTCAGTATGAGGTTCTCTAGTTCCATCCATGTTGCTGCAAATGGCATGATGTCATTCTTTTTTATGGCTGAGTAGTATTCCATTCTGTATATATACCACATCTTCCGAATCCAATCATCTGTCGATGGACATTTGGGTTGTTTCCATGTCCTGGCTGTTGTGAATAGTGCTGCAATGAACATGCGGGTGCGTGTGTCTCTTTTAAGTAGAGTTTTGTCCGGATAGATGCCCAAGAGTGGGATTGCGGGGTCATATGGAAGTTCTATGTATAGATTTCTAAGGTATCTCCAAACTGTTCCCCATAGTGGCTGTACTAGTTTACATTCCCACCAGCAGTGCAGGAGGGTTCCCTTTTCTCCACACCCCCTCCAGTACTTGTTATTTGTGGATTTATTAATGATGGCCATTCTGACTGGTGTGAGGTGGTATCTGATGGTAGTTTTGATTCCAAGGAAAACTCTCAGCCCCTGATACTGGCATATTCAGTGCTTGATAATGGTTTCCAAAAAGAAATGTATTATCATTTCTTATGTCTTACTGATTATATGTAAATTGCGTAGGATTAACCTTACTTTAATTAATATATTGGCATTCCTTTTCTAGTGCTGAAAGCATGTGTGAATTATGAATTACTAGAAATGAATACAAAGTTATCAACTAATGGGCAAATCTCTTCAAAGCAGGGCTTCCATTTGTGTAAAAGGGACTAATTTCTACAAATTATTTTGTTCCAACTGGGTGGGAAATAATGAATTCAGTATGTGATTTGTGTTAAGTATAAAATTACAAAAGTATTTCCTAATTTGGGGCCTGTACCAAAGGTTGGCACTTTTCTTTCTGTAAAGGGCCAGTAGTTAAGTAGTTTAGGTTTGTGGGCCAAACTGTTTCTGCTGCAATTCTTCAGCTCAGCCCTAATACCACAAAAGAAGCCATAAATAGTACGTAAATGAATGTACATGTTTGTGTTCCAACAAAACTTTACATACGAAACAAGTAGTGGGCTAGATTTGGCCAAAGTTTGCCTGTCCTTTGATCTACAGTCAAACTAGATTATGCTATTTTTTGGTTTGGTAAAACTCTTATAATTACATCAGAGATTATATGACTTTTGCATTTAATAAAATGCAGTGGGTGCACTGTCCTGTTTCTCTGACATATGTAAAGTCATAGCTATAAACACAATGACAATAAAGGATTGAGGAAATTACCTAAATAATTCAGGCATAAAAAGATTTTCTCATCAAAGCCTAGTGTAGCAGAAACTGTGGATTTTTACTATAGTCTTCCTATTAATTTTTCTAATGTCGTCCCTGTTTGGCAATAAAGATGGCTGGGCAAAACTGTCATAGTAAGATAAGACCCAGGGTTTTTATGCTCATTTCCTGAAGATGTATTTACACTGTGACTGAGAAGATGATGAATTCCAGAGAGCAGCTTTAGGACCACAGAGGTAAAAATGTAATAGTTAAGTATGGTTCTGCCAGGTTCTTTGCTGTCTGTATCTCATAGCTGTGTGCCTCAATCTAAAGGGTGTGAGAGATGATCATTTTATTGTAGTAAAAGAGAAGCAAGCAGAAATCATGTCACAAATACATGAAACTCAGGTATTGGTGATATTTAATGAACTTTGAAAAATTTCAATTGAGCTCTCCTAGAACAGGAAAAATGAATTATTTTAACTTTTTAAGCCAAATGATGTATTGTTCTGCCATAAAGAAAAAGAAAAACTAGATTGATTTTTACAATAGAGCCTTAACCTAATAAACCGTTCCTAAAGTTTAACCAAATTAAATTGAGATTACTTTTTAGAATAATAGATTCAGGAAGCCATTTATTAAAATTCCTTTAACTGAACTGGATCCTTAATTCATACATTGTTTATTTACCCCATTTCTGTCCTTTTAAAAAAAAATTATCATGGAACATTACTTATATTTTCAAGCTAATATTCTTACCAACCACTGGAAATATTTGATTTATCTTTCATGGACTTCCATCATTCCCTTTTATCTTTCGGATTTTTTTTTCTTTGCTTCCACAGCTTTTTGTGAGACTTCATTAAAGTTTAAGAAATTCATTAGTTATTGGCTTTATTGCTAAAAATGAAAGTCATGTAACTGTTATTCACATATGGTCTAGTTTTCCAAATGTTATTTGGGAATCTAGGGTGGCTAGAAAATTACTAGTCTTTTCTCATCATGTAGTGTAGAAATCTAATCAATGAATGTTTATCAGGTATTTTGTAAGACCTTTCAAAGACTCAGAAGTGAAGAAAATGAGGCTATTTTCAATAAAATAAATAAGCACCTAAAACTTTAAGAAATGCTATTTTAAGGAGTTCCCGTCGTGGCACAGTGGTTAACGAATCCGACTAGGGACCATGAGGTTGCGGGTTCAGTCCCTGTCCTTGCTCAGTGGGTTAATGATCTGGCGTTGCCGTGAGCTGTGGTGTAGGTTGCAGACGCGGCTCGGATCCCACGTTGGTGTGGCTCTGGTGTAGGCCAGTGGCTAAAGCTCTGATTTGACCCCTAGCCTGGGAACCTCCATATGCCGCGGGAGCGGCCCAAGAAATAGCAAAAAGAAAAAAAAAAGAAAAGAAAGAAATGCTATTTTCAGTGTTTTTAGATGAAAGTAAGTATCTGCTTAGATAAATATAAAAAGAAATCTCAATAGATAAAGTTCAACTGCCATTTTCCTTTAGACAATTTTTAAAAGTTAATTTTATTGGCATATAGTTGACTTAGAAAATTGTATTTCACGTGAACAGCAAAATAAATCAGTTACAGACACACACACACACACACACACACATCCATTCCTTTTCAGATTCTTTTCCTATATAGGTTATTAATTACGGAGTATTGAGTAGATTACTCTGTGCTATACAGTAGGTCTTTGTTACCTATCTATTTATATATAGCAGTGTGTCTATGTCAATCCCAACCCCCTACTTTCTTATTGGTGTATGTGCGAATTTGTGTGCACAGTAGATAGCAATGATAGTAGCTGTAAGATATTTCATCTTGAATTCCTTTTTTGTTACCTATGATAGATCTATGCATGTCCCATCAACATTTTCCCATCTGGCTCTTATGATTAGTATTTTCCAGTTGGCTGCTTCTATTTAAAATTGCAGTTTATGATTATGAAATGGAATTATTATAACTAAATTAAATTAGAGATCTTGCACTTTCAGGAAATGGAATAGTAGGAACCATATTTACTCTCCTGACTAAAAAATTAAAAGAGAAATAGAGAAAAATTTCCAAAAAATGGTATTCAAGGATGACGCATGGGCTCAAACAACAGAAGTGCCTGAGAGTCAAGAAACAAGCGAGGTAAATCCATGATTGTCCCAGCATTCTGTCCTAAGAGACTTTCATGTGGTGCTGCTTTTCCATTTGTATGTATTAATCCAATCGAAAGGAAAGCCAGACAAAAAAATAAGCCATGCATGTTGTGTGATTTAGTTTATATAAAGATGTAGAAAATGCTGCTGCTGGAGTTCCCGTCGTGGCTCAGTGGTTAATGAATCCGACTAGGAACCATGAGGTTGTGGGTTCAATCCCTGGCCTCGCTCAGTGGGTTAAGGATCTGGCATTGCTGTGAGCTGTGGTGTAGGCCAGCAACCATAGCTCCAATTAGACCCCTAGCCTGGGAACCGCCATATGCCCCAGGTGTGGCTTTAGAAAAGACAAAAAAAAAAAGAAAGAAAGGAAAGAAAAGAAAAATGAAAATGCTGTTGTCTATAGTGACAGAGTAGATAGTGATTGCTTAGACACTGTGATCTCAACATAAATCTCTGTAAAGCATTATTTTTCAGTTAGGGCAGTGGACCTGTACATCAGGAATAACTAGAAGGGCTTATTTTAAAATTCAGCTTAAGTTCAACCACTTATGCAGAGAATGGTTAGAAAAAGAGCTGAAATCAAGCAGTACAGAGAAGCACAGTTTCAAAACCAAACGTGTTTGCTATGCTCAAATTTGTGCTTGTTGGGGAATGAGCATGTGCTGCACCAACTGAGGGCCGGATTTAAGAGTACAGTGTAAAAGAAGTAAGGACAGTGATGTAAATTCATGGAGCCTCATGTTTTTCATATAAAACCAGACATAATAAAACTATTCAGAATTTTTAAAAGAATAAATATTGTGTGTAAAAGCACGTCCTACTCTGCAGCTTCAAATTGTTAAGTGTCCCAGTAGGATTATCTATCTATCTATCTATCTATCTATCTATCTATCTATCTATCTATCATCTATTTTAAATTCTTGTTTTGTGGTTTTAGTCTTTACTCTCATATATTTTAATCTTGTTTCTTCTTATGTGTATTATTGTTTAATTTATTTCTATTTTATTAATAATTTATCTTTAAATTTTATCTTAAATATATTTGCATGTGTCACTTGACTGTCCTTTACCAGAGAGATGTGCTAGATTTTCGTATTTGTACTAGCCAATACTGATGGTTTCCTTCTGTGGTACAAAAAAAGAAGCAAGGCCTTAAAACTTAAAAGCTTTTAAAAAGACCTCAGCTTCATCGCTGCTGTCCCCGATGACCATGAACTGTCCGCCACACCTAGCTCTTTATCAAATGCAGACCCTGACGGGAGCTAACTGAACACATCCATGTGCTCTTTGTTCTATGCAGTCAGTTTATGACCTTCTAGAGGATCAAAAACTGCATGCTATCTGTTTGGAATAGCCATTTGTGCTGATAAGAGCTTCGTATATTCTACCAGCACCACCTTATGTAACCACCTCCTTCGAATCATGGTTAAATCACGGCCATACTCTGTCCAGTTGAGATTGAAGTCTGAAGGCTCTCCATGTGAGTACTGAGTTGGCAGGACATTTTGTTTCTTGGCTAGGGCTCTAAATGCTAGACATAAATCTCACCACTGTACCAGACTAGAAAGCATTCTGGAAAACCCCGGCTATTCAGGACTTCCTCAGTCAGTGGTACCATCAGAACTTTATATCTCACTTGATCACCCCATTTGCTCCTCACAGAACCAATGCTTTTCAGCTACCTCACGTCTTTCCAAGTCCTTTCGTGTTACTCTAGAACTAAGCCTCTGATCCAAGAGGTATCTTTAGTTTGGTCTTCCTCTGTCTTGCAGTCTGTCAGTGACCACCTCCAACGCACAGGGTAATTTACTACCACAACTCAGTTTCTCAGCAGTATGCATTCTATCCCCTGTTTGCTCTTACCCCAACTAAGACAAAGAAAGGATGACACTTGTGGAAATCTGAGTAGATCAAACTAATCTCTTCATCACTCTCAGCAAACAAATATTTTTCTTCCCCTCCTTTGCCATGCAGTAGATGCTTACGTTACTTCAAGTCTTGGTCAAGGGCATCTCTTTGGCTCCTTCTGTGTTAGCCCAAGCCTAGAAATAATTAACTGATGCATTTGTGCTTGTGCACTGCTGCTTATTCTTCTGTTGTAGCCCCTGATATATTTTGGGTTATTGGTGATTTGGCTTTTTACCCTTTGAGGACAGTACTTGCCCGATTCATCTGTTAAATTCTCACAACTTAACACAGTTTGGGGGTTATATTATATACTCAGTTGATATTACTACATTGTGTAATGATTCTTCATATATCACAGTAGTTTTAAAAATTCAAAAAATACTGAATTCATTCAATTTCCTTTAATGAGTATTTGTTATAAAAAAAGAGGTATAATATCCTGTTCCCAAGTCCAAATCCTCTCATTAACTTAAACCTTGAGTTTTCCAAATTAGCCAATTTGAAGTAATTCTCTGTATACCCGAAAAATGGATTTATTGAAATGTTTGAGATAAAAATATGTATTGCAAGAAGCATAAGAACAAACATTTCAAGAGTACAAAATTATTTGTAGAAATAATATAATTTACCAGTTAACCCACATTGTATTAGAAATGTGCAAAGCTTTTTGATGTAAAAGTTTTGTTTCAGTTATTTAATACGGAGCATCCATTTCTATTTATCCATTTCCCACAGAGAAGTAACTCCTTGCATGCATTTTATCTATCCATTATACAAATTCAAGGTTCAATCTTCTCAATGGGATAATAGCTCACCACTCTGAGATTTGGATTGTAATGAATCCAGGGACAAGAATTTTCTCCGATGGATTCCAAAGTTAGCCAGAAGTTTCAGTGTCAAGATGTAAAAGCCTGTGAGATGTTATGTTTCTCTCAGATTCTATCCCACAGGAGGCTAAACCCACAATTTCCCTCATGTTTCTCATTCAGAAAAAAAATGTCATTTTGCACTCAGAATTGTTCAGTGATTGTTTTTTTTTTGTGTTGGTGGCTCATTTCTTCACTTTGAGGTGGCTTTCATATTTTTCCTTTAAGATCAGGTTATTTACTTAGGGTTTCATAAACTTTGTTGTCTGGAGTCTGGATTTTCACTTTTCACTGAGGACGATCTTCCCTTGATCGTCTTCTAGATCCTGATTAGGAAGAACAGAGAACATATAGATTGTAAATGTGATGAAACTTGAGTGTTTAAGAATATGATATTCTACGCATAACTGTATCTATAAAAGACCACCTGATTGTAATAAGTGTTAGATCATATTTTCCTAATGGTATCTTCCAATTTATAATGATAAAACTTAAGTCATCTTTTGATCAAAGGTATATGAAAATAATAATTTAAAGTGATGATTTTAGTTCCTCAGAAAATTGGGATAAATCTTCACATTTAGGGAAATCTCTGTTAAATCCTTCAGTTAAAAATTATTTGTACAATTGAGTCTTTAGTTTCAAATGTCCATATTGGACTGGGTTAAAATCAGATATGCTTATAATGCATTTATACATGTTGCAAATTCTTCTGACTATTAGTATATAATTATCTTAGAAATTCCAAACATGTAATTTATTCTAAGTTCCACAAGGGAGATCTCTGATTTTTTTAATGGGTCAAAATATAAGGTAACCTAAGTGGAAGATTAGAAAATGCACATGAATTGAATTATAAATAAAATTATAGTGCATGGGTGATATATACATGTATTTCCCACACAAATATCAAAATTTTGTACATAGTTATATTAACAGTTTTATGTATGTGTACATACACTTTTGAACTTTTTTGTCTCAAACTGTAGCCTCATCTTAAATAATATTTTCACAAACTTCAGGTCTACCTGCATCCTATTTTTGCTTGGCTCTGGTACTGAAGGATTTCTTTTCACACTAACTCCGCTTCTTCTTCTTTTTTTTTTTTTTTTTTTTTTGCTTTTTAGGGCCACACCTGTGGCATAGGGAGGTTGCCAGGTTAAGGGTCTGATTGGAGCTACAGCTGCTGGCCTACACCACAGCCACTGCAACGCCAGATCCTTAACCCACTGAGCGAGGCCAGAGATCAAACCCACAACCTCGTGGTTCCTAGTCAGATTCGTTTCCACTGTGCCACGATGGGAACTCCCACATTAACTCTTCTTGAGTCTACCTCAAAGGTTCAATGTGTCTAGCAGTTTGCGTGAGTATAATTGCCTCTCCTTTGACATTTATTATTATTATTATTATTATATTTTACTAATAGTGAATAACATGATCAACTTATTTTCTGATTCGTAGCATCAGATACTTTGCTTAAAATAAAATACTCTCCTTTTCTTTGGTTTCTCTTCATATACCAAAAGGTATGTCACATATGCAAATAGTCGTAGTCAATATGTTTACCTTGAACTCTTTTGGTGGCTTGTATCTTCCTCACAGGTGTGTCTGAAATTAAATAGCTGTAGTTAAAATACTTTGATATTATGGCTAATCTGAGAAGGGAGACCATAGTTGGGCAGAAAAGTATAAAGTTTTAAATAAACACCATGTAAACATGTAGATTTTTTTTTGGAGTAGTGAGGCTTTTGCATTGGCAACAGACATTTGTTTTCCATACATCATAATGAATGTTCACTATGTGCAAAACATATTGTTTTCTTATGGCTTGTGGAGCCCCAGATGATGTTCCTTTTTGTGTGAAGTAAGTGACTTGCATGGATTTTTCATTCTTCTATAGAAAGCATTACTTTATGATGAAGGGATGTCTAACACTCTATAAAGTTTAGCAGAAATATTTTCCCAGAGATATCTACTCAATTTTTCTAGTCATTCCTATTTGTGGTATATCAGACTTCAAAATATTCCCCAGGTCCTCACCCTTTTAACCTGCTGGCAAGACTACTTGCTCCATCTAAATTCACCTTTTCACTCTGTTGTTAGATTTTTGAGATCAAAGAATAAATGTGGTTCCTACAGTGCCTTCATTATTCTTTTTACCTTTCTTAATTTTTTTTCTCCAATATTTGACTTCTTAGTTTTTGTATATCATCTATACTCAATAATGAAATTAAAATTTTTCTATTTTTTTTTTCAGTTCTCTGAAATCTCATTAAAAATAAGATATGAAACTATTACCAATGGTAATTTTGGTTGCAAAATACCAAGTTTATAAAAGGGAAAGAAATATTTAACAGGTTTCAAAGAATTCTGTGTCTATATACATAGCACATTTCCAAAATGTATTTCCTTTGCCCCTGCCCCAGAATATAAGATGCATAATCTGTCATCACACCACATTAATACTATAACAAAATACGGAACTGTAGAAAACCTCATTAGATCAGATAGTGAAGGAAAGTTTATGTGAGATAGAAAAATCTGAATTATGGAATATGCTCCAATTTATATATTTTTCTTAACTTCAGGTTTATTTGGTCACAAAAAAAATGGCTTATAAAATATTGTCAAGAAAAGGTGGATCCAATCTTTAATTAATGAATAGGAGCATTCTTTATAATGGACTTATTAAACTCCAAAAGCGTTTATTATACAATTTGAGACAAAATTATAGAAATGTTTACAACATTATTATTATTTTTTTGTCTCGTTTGTCCTTTTAGGGCCGCACCGCGGCATATGGAGGTTCCCATGCTAGGGGTCTAATCAGAGCTACAGCTGCCGGCCTACTCTGCAGCCACAGCAACACCAGATCTGAGACACATCTGCAACCTACAGCACAGCTCACGGTAACGCCGGATCCTTAACCCACTGAGCAAGGCCAGGGATCGAACCTGCAACCTCATGGTTCTTAGTCAGATTTGTTTCGCTGCACCACAACGGGAACTCCTACAACATTATTTTTCAAAACAAGCACTTATCCTCAGATTTTCTTTTATAAATTTGGCAGCATCCAATTAATGTACATCCAGTTGATTAACTTGTTAATTTATTACTATTTGGCTATGGTAACCTCAAAATAAGAAGTGTTCATTGAGGCAAACATCTGTAGAAGAAAAGCCCAATTAAAGTGCGGAAAGCTAGATTTGCTCTCAATGGCTCTCTGCCTTCTCAAAAGGATGACACTTTTATTAGGTCATGTTTAGAGAAGCAAAATGTGGTAAGAGAAACTAATCATCTGAATGATCCCACAAAAACGTTCCTCTCTACCACATTTCCCGAAGCATGCAAAATGCTTCAACACAATTATTTGCAAAAGTTGGGCATTTTTATCTGGCTATCACTTTGGAAATTTAAAGTAGAGTGTAAAATATTACTTTGTCGATCACAGTCGTGTTAACTGACTCTAATACTGATGGTAACTAACATTACTGAGAGTTTATATGCACTGAATGTTATTCCAAGTGCTTTTCATATGTTCATTTATATGTAGGTAACCTTACTATCCCCACTTTTCAGATGAAGAAAGCAAGGCAGAAAAGAATCAGTTTACCTAATTAGTTCAAGTTGGAGCCCAGTTTGGAAATCACACCTACAGCCTAGTCCCTTATTCTCTACAGAGGCCGTAAATCTTTACATGTTATACTGGTTGATTTGTCAAAATCTTCCCAAATAACCTTTTGTTTTTGCTTCTTTCTCTGTAACCGGCTGTCCTCTCTTAATTACCTTAGTAGTTTCAATAAATGTAGTTCTACCTAAAATAAGCCTAAAAAACTCTACACATTTTGTGGGAAGATTTTTTAGTTAAAGACTCTGAAACATTTCAACGGCATCATAATATTAGTACCAAAAGGACCACTTAGCCACGTTAATAATCATGACTTAAATGATGGAGGAATACACTCAACTCATCAAAATGTAATATATGTATCACAATAGGAGCAGTTCAGGTGGAAAACTCCAAGCTTTGAGATGAAGACCACAGTTTAGATATAGATCGAATATCTATCCTCTGGAAAAAAAAATCCAATCTTGCACATCATGTTTTTATTCACACGAACTTTTTGGATATCGGTATCTCTTAGGATCAAGACAAGAAGACACTTGTAACTCAGTGTTGACTCAGTGGTTTTACAGGGCTGAAAAAAAGAAAACTAGAATGTCTGATTAATATTCAGGTATTAGTAACCATACTGCTCATATTTTCTTTCTTATGAGGAAATATAACCTTCGAAATGTTTTGATAAAAAATTTATGGTGTGGTATTGTGGAAGCTGATGCTTTATAAATATGTAGAGAAATCAAATGCCAGGAACTAAAGGAATCAACCTCTGGGATGAACAGAAGCCAGAGTTTAGAAAGGATTTCATCAACTAAAATTAGAATATCTTATTCTTAATGTGTCATTTTGGTATTATCTTCTCTTGGCTGAAGTTATGCTTAAGTGCTTAGTTGATTATTTGTCATGGACTTGTTAACAGGAACTTATTGAAGGGGAGGAAAATATACTTACCTCAAGTTTAAGCCTAAGTATATTACAGCAACATATGCAAGTATAGCTACTAATTGGTTCATTCTCTAAAAAGCACTGCCATTCTACAAAGCTGCTTACTATGGCAAGGACTGAAAAAAAAAAAGAATTCAACTTAATCTTCATTATGTCTTCACCTCTTCCCTCAAATCTCTACCTTTTTCTAGTGGAGAGTTAAGCATTAGAGATAGATGAGTAAATTCTGCATTAGAACAGAAAACTGGTTCTGTTTTGATTTGGGGAGTGTCATGTACTCCCTGCAGTCTGAAAGGAAATCTTGTGTTTTTCAGACACATATTTTTCTCTTGAGGGGAAATTCAATCATTGATTCAACAAAAATTATTTATTTTTACTATCACTGAACAGCCACAATGCTATGTAAGAGAGCCCATGTATATAAAAATAAACAATAAGGAAGCAATAATTGCCAAAAATACATACAGTCCCAAGAGAATTTACAACTTCTTGGACATAGTACTACAATTAAAAAAAATTTAAGCATAAAAGCCACTGGGTATATAATTTGAATAAATACTGAACTTAAGTTGTGCTTCTCAATTCACAGTATATTTTAAGGAGAAAACTGGATTTTTCCAAATATTTTAGAAATTTGTTCTCTAAAATAATTTGTTACCCTAAGTATTTATATTATTAATAAAATGAACTAGAAATCAATTTATTCAAATGCCAATAACCCAAATGATACTCTACTGACATTTACTGTTTTTTTGATAATTGCCATTGAGGGTTTAAGATTTTGAATTCTTTTTTTCTTCTTTCCTTTTAAAAGTAGATCCTTTTAATGCCATAGACAAGAACATTCCATATTTTAAAGATTAAAATTAATTTCATATGCAAAATAATTTACAGCTCCAGATATTGATTATCACTCAAACTGTTAGAAGAAACAGATATGCATTCCCAAGAATGTAGTTTTGGAAAATAAAATTACTAAATGCATTTTTTTTTTTGCTAGATCTACGCACTTAAAAAATCTATAAACATGCCTTTTATTATTGTTGTGGGGGCAGTGAATACATTTTTTAAAATGTAAAAATATCTCAATTTGGCTTCTTTAAAAAGAAAACTACCAATTTAAAAAGTATTCCCTTTTCACATACTGAAAATATCCTTACAATTACCTGTGTGAAAGCAAAAAAATATTCAGTGCTCCCCAATGGACTTTTTAAAGACTGTTTAAACTAGTAATTCTTTCTTTATTACTTTAACCACCATTGACCAATCAGTCTGTTAAGAGCATAGGATGTTGCCTTTTTTAACGTAATTAAATGAAAAACCTGAATGCTCAGTCTTTAAAAAGTTGAAGAACTCAGTTATCAGAACCTGTTAAGTGGGTTAGTTATTTCCCTTTTACTAACCTCCCTGAAGCAGTCTTTTAATTTCTTCATCTTCAAATAAATGACCATCGCCACCTTCAATGAATTTGGTGACCTTGGTGACCTCTGAGAGGATACATGTTTATAGCAGAAATTGGTTTATGTAATAAAAAGGCAGGAGACTTAATGTGATATATAATGGCATCTGCCCAACAATGAATTCCAGACCAACACTTGATTCTCTGTTTTTACTGCTATTTTTGGATAAACCAATGTCCTTACAAAGCTGTTGAACAGTGTTTAACAAATATAGGACAAAACAATCAATATGACTGCCATTTGAGTTTCATTCCCTATCTTTGGGATTTTTTCTTGTGTTGGTCTGGAACTAGAAGAAAGGAACGAGATTGAGGAGAAAATGTAAAAGGCTTCAAAGATTCTTTTAGACTTTGATTATAGGTAGCTTAAGTAAAGTCACATTCTTATTTTTCTAGACATACTGACCTTCTTGCAACAATTTCTTCAGAGTTTCTTCTGTTTCGCCACCACTCGTCGAAATCCTAGTGTATTTTATTTCAGGACCTAAAGGAGAGACAATTTTATTTAAAAAAGGGTCTAAAGCAAGAGTAGGCCAACTTCCTCTGTAATGGCCAGATGGTAAGACTTCATGGATCATATGTTGTTTTGCAGCTACTCACCTTTGTCCTGGTAGCATGGAAATAGCCAGAGACATAGTGTAAGTGAATGGTCACACTATCTTTCCATAAAACTTTTATTTACATGAGTAGGTATTATGGGCCATAACTACTGACTGCTTGTTTAAACAAATACATATAAAATAGCTGAATTCAGAATTTTAGGCCAGTTCATTGGTGGGAGACTGATACAGAGGTTTACTGAAATTATTAATCATTTAACTTGCATATATTTTGGTGTGTAAATATGTAGACCTTAAGATTAATGGCAAATAGAAGGAGGGAGTGGTTTTTCTTCTAGGATTTAGTAACTCATTAATAAATAGCAAAATGAAGATAGGATATTATATAATATATATGTGTATTCATGATAAAAACACATGCTTCTAGATTTGTCAGAAACTTTCCAGTTCAGAGGAAAATATAGATTACATACTTAGGATTAGTATTATTTCTGCCAAAAAAGAAAAGAAGTAACTTCAGTAACCACCATGAAAATGACCTTGTTTCATTAATGGTTCTTATGGAGGTGTTTTAGGATTAAATATGGTTTGCTCTTTATAATCCAGGCATAGTCCCATATATGGAATTAAAGATTACCTGTAATGATTCGTTCTTCCCTCGTCTCTTTTTCAGTTATTTCCACAGGCACTCCATCAATGATTTTGGTGTATTTTTTAATAATTGGCTCTGAGATAGGGGAAGAAAAATGTGTTTAATTTCTCCCCTTATGGTGTCTAAATAATCATAAATTAGACATTTTATTTTTTTATATATATATATTTTTTTCTTTGGGGGCCGCACCCATGGCACATGGAGTTCCCCAGGCTAGGGATCCAGTTGGAGCTGTAGCCACTGGCCTACACCACAGCCACAGCAATGCTGGATCCAGTCCACGTCTGTGACCTACACCACAGCTCACAGCAATGCCAGATTCTTAACCCATGAGCAAGGCCAGGGAGTGAACCCACAACCTCATGGTTACTAGTCAGATTTGTTTCCACTGCGCCAAAACAGGAACTCCATAAACTAGACATTTTAATGATTAAACGTATTTCCCAAAGCAGTACCATTTAGAATTCAATCATAATCATTTGGGTACATATCTCACATAAATTCAGATAACAGAGGTCTAAAAGGTAGGAGTTAAGTCCTCAATCTTGGGTAAAGGAGAGAGCCAACAGGCAAGCTAACACTCCATGTCATACTACTTCCTGACTGTTTAGAGAGAGAGTGTTTAGAGAGAATCTGGGGAATTACAGATCATTAGAATGGGAACCTCATAAGAAGCCTTATTATTATTAGTCTTAGAGAACGGCCATTCTTTCTTCTAAGTTCAATATATTCGTCTGAACGTACATTATTGTTTTCATTATGTTTCACAGTCATCCTTGCATGTGCAGAGTAACGACAGTTTTGTTGGACCTGGTGACTTAATGGTTAAATTAATTCCAACTAGATCCATTAAAAGGTAAACCATATTTTAATTGACTGGGTAATAGGAATCCATAACTGAGAAGAGTGTTCCCATAATTTATATAAAGCAAACATCAAGAGAAAACATCAGATGTTCAATATATTTAAAGCAACAGTATTTCAAACAGTTGACTGTGATCCTAACCAGGCTACAGGAAACGTATATGACGCACCTCCGTGGATCACTTCGGTTACAGTTTCACCTTCTTTAACCAGTCTCAACTCGGGTTCCCCTTCAATTTTGACCTTTGTTATCATGGGTCCTGAGGCATTGTTTTAGGAGACAAATACCATGTTAAATGCAGTCCTTTAAATTTATAAGAACAGAAACTTATTTCAACATTTGGTATTGCTCAAATGTCAAAGTGGTTTCAGATTTTATGAAATTGGTAATAGTTCCCATTGTCTTTGAATTAGTCAGTATTTATGAAAAAATGACTCAGTCTATTGATATGCTACTGAAATAGCTTTCACCTGCTTTAGCATTTAAATTGCTGTTTAATTGATCCATCGAGTTTTTCCACAGTTGTGATCCCATAAACTATTAAATGTGGCTGTACTTTGGGAACCGTACAGTAGTATATGCAAATTTGAGTTGCTCTGATGATAACTAGTGTAGCTCTTACTTAAACATACTGATATTACTCTCTTTCTTATGAAATTTTTTATTTAATTTTTGGGGGGCCACACGTGCAGCATATGGAAGTTCCCAGGCCAGAGAGCAGCCCCACACCACAGCAGTGACCTGAGCTGCTGCAGTAGCATCGCCGGATCCTTAACCCACTGCAGCACAAGAGAACTCCTACTTTAATTCTACTTTAATTCTTTAATCATTCAACATCTTTTATTTTTTTATCTAATGGGCATAAGACTGAAAATCAAAAAAGCCAACTTTGGAGTTCCCGTCATGGCTCAGTGGAAATGAATCGACTAGTATCCATAAGGACGCAGGTTTGATCCTTGGCCTTGATAAGTGGGTTAAGGATCTGGCGTTGCCATGAGCTGTGGTGTAGGTCACAGACATGGCTTGATTCCCATGTTGCTGTCTCTGTGGTGTAGGTCAGTGGCTTACAACTCCAGTTTGACCCCTAGCCTGGGAACCTCCATATGCTTTGGGTGTGACCCTAAAAAGACAAAAAAATAAAATAATAAAATTAAAAAGACCAATTTTATGCCTACCTTTAAGATACGAATTTCAGGTTTCCTGGGAAAATGGATTTGAGTACTTACCTTCTATATGTGAATAATGTAAATATTTACTAATTAATAGTTAAACAGTCCTTCAAATGCAAGGTTTTTTTGGTTTTTTTTTTTTTTTTTTTTGCATTTGACTTGCAAAATGATTTTGCTCCCAGAGAAAATCATTTTGAATGTTAGAAGGCTAATTACTACATTAGTTAATCAAGACTATTTCTTAGAGGAGTTCAGTACATTTAACTCATACTATAATTAATACCCTTTAACAGTTGAATGTAACTATATTTGCTTATCTTTGAGATGATTTATTTGCTTGTCCAGAAATTGTCAATGTACACCATTACCCAGAATTAAATAGCCTAGGACAATCTAAAATAATGAAAACAAGAGTAAAATTCTTTCAAACAGTAAGAATTTCACACCATAATATTTGATCTATGGGGCCAGTAGACATTGAGTATCAAACATTAAGGCAAAGTTTTTAAGGTGTGAAAATTTCAAAAGGAAAGAATATTTAAGGAGTTAAAGAGCAGAAAATTAGTGAATAAAATGTCCCAATAGGCATTTCTTTAGAAGAGCCTAAACTGAAACTTCAGAAACATCGTCTACCTTTAAATTCTATTAAGACAGATTTTTATAACAATTTTTTTTTTCATATTTACTCCTCATGGGCACCTACGAGAGTGCTCAACACAATAGGTGCTCAATAAGTGTTTGTTGAATTGAATTTCAGTTGTTTATTCCATAATTCTAAAATTTAGTTAAGTACTTTTTTATAAGAAACATTTAAAAAATAGTGTCTCGGAGTATAATTTATTTAGTAAGAATCCAAGAGTTATCAGTGGATCAGCAAAAGTTCTAACAGTGAGAAGGAAATGCCAATAGCAATCCGAGAGCTAGACAGTTGTAAATAGCTGCCAAAGAGAGTATTTGTCTCCTTCATTATGTTACATAAAGTAAAACTTCTGAATTTTTAAAGTGAAGATTTATTAATGCATAGGTTACATGGCCCCATTTTTCATCCTAGTCCCCTTCATAGGAAGAATCCAAGAAAGATTAATACAGTAAAATACTGCTCAAAAAGATTGGGAAGATAAGTGGGTTGAATGAAGAAGCTTGAAAAAAAAGAGAAGAGTCTTTTAAAATAAGAGTAGTACATGTGTATAAATCAAATGTAATAATTTTTCAACAAAAAACAAAACAGTACATGTGAATTATTTCTATAGAAGCTTCTACAGAAGCTGTGTACACATGATTATAAAAAATATTAGGGAATCTAATTTTTAAAAAAGAGTAAAAGACTTAAAATCAGGGATCATTTTATAATTTTTCATTAAAACAATGAAGAAACATTTTCACAACAAAAATTTCTGTGATTTAACTTCATCTTAAAACACCAAGTTCTTTTCATCAATGTGTAGGAGCAGTCAAATTCTCAAAGTTGACAATAGATATATTATTTTTTAAAAAGTTCCAAATACCTCAATTTTGTCTCAAGAATATATACAAATGTAGGTAATAGCTAGGAAATAAACTTTTAAATACGTATTTCCAATGTCTAAGTTTTAGATAATGTCTTACTTTTAGAGGAATAGACAAAAGAATTCAAGAAGTTGGCATCTTAATTCATAAAATAAGAAGAAATACCAAAATCAAAGATAATTACAATAATAGTTTTCTTGAGATTCAATTGAAGGCATAATCTATTCCTTATTTGGAAGGCTATTTCTTTTCTTTTTACAGAATAATAACGATAACCTGGTCTGTTCTCTGTGGCCATTCATCACATTAAGATGCTTAGACATGGAAATGATAAATTCTTAAGGTCTGATCCTTTGGAATTAACTAAAACGTGAAATAAAGAGGGCATCAGGATACTGAAATTGACTAACAGAGACAGTAGGGGTAGAGAGAAAAGCGACTTTAATTTTCTTCTCTGAAATGCCAGGAGATAAGTATATGTGTACCTGGTTAATTTATTATAAGCCCAGGATTTGTTTAATCAGTATCTGGGTACTAGTGCTAATGCAATATTGAATTAAGTTCAAGTGAAATAAAATACAAGCAAATGTACTGAAAGTATTAGGAATGCACTATCTACCCTGCTAAATAATTTGCATTCCGCATTCTGCTGTTAAATGAGCATGCCATTGGTATAGAAATATTTAGCATGTTAGTTTCAAAAAGAATGTAGATACATTCAAATCTATTATATGGATTTTTAAGGAACCATGTTATAATACCAATTTTTACCTTCTGTTTTGATAATAGGCTGAAGACTGCCTTCAATCACTTTAATTTTTGGTTCCACAACTTTGGTTATAATTTTAGTGGCTGTAAGTATAGAAAGTGGAACATAAATGATGTTTCCCAAAAAACAACCTGAACATAATTGTCTTTTTTTTTTTTTTTTTTGTCTTTGTTGGGTACTGAGGTATCAGTGTGGTAACTGTTCAGGCAGTCATATACAGGAGATATTCGTGGTACATAATCTAGTATCTTCTTATGTCCAGATGATGAATTCTGAAGTCCAGTGACTTGGATTTGTTCCAGTGAAATAGATACTCACTAAGTGAGGATTTCTACCTAGAAATCTATAATTTTGAACTGTACCACTAAAGCTCTTTACCTTCTTTTGTACTTCTTGAAAATATTGGCTGCATAGCAACAAAGACAAACATGATTAATTTCATGCAATTCATAATATCTTAAATTGCATTGTTGAATTCTTTTTCAATTAGAAGACATTGAAAGAAAAAGACTCAATATATTTTTCATGCATTTGATAACAGTGACATAGAAAGGAAAATATGAAAAATAGTTTAGAATACTTAAAAGTAAAAATGAGTTTCAGCCAGCCAGATATGAGCTCTATGCAACAAACATATGATCAGTTTTTAAGTTGTAGACCAAAATGGCTCTAATTTTCAGCTTTATCATCACCATCTTTTTATGCTGAAAGTTGTGTATTTTGAATGTATGTCGTCCACCCAACTGAGATAATAATGTGCAAAATTTATTTGAAATAGCAGCCAACTATTTGGTTGGCTTTTAGTTGTACAGATTAAGTGGGAGTATGCCTCTGGAGCCATATCCCAGAGCTACTGGCTTTTTATAATTTCTAATTAGAGCCTAAAAAATGCATTCATTAGCTGATGCACTAAAGCTATCTCTGCAATTATAACAGATTGTGTTGACACATTAAATTCAAGATGTTAGCAGAGTTTGGATTTCTGTCACATTCTCATTTCAGGTTTCTGAGATCTTTAGCTGAGTCATCTCTTTGAATTAATATGGATTCGAAGGCTTAATCATGACTATGTCTCACTTATTTCAGATTGCATATGTTGAGACCTCAAATTATAAAATTTTTAATATATCAAATCAGTGTGTCCAATTATTGATTCCACATGTGGACTGGCCACAGAGGAACCTTTCCATGAAGGTCAAATCCACAGAGGTCACTTCATTTTAAGAAACTGGTAGTTTAGAATGTTTGTATTTGATTCCTAGTTTTATTTCAGTTTTGCTTTTCTGAAGACTTAAATAGTTTTAACGAGTCATGGGCTGAGGATTAAGTACTGATTTTATTCCTCTCTACATCAAATGTCATATAGTTGACAACGTATGCTAAAGAGCATCCCCACCCCATACAATTTAAAATGTATGGTGTTTTGGGGACAAGAATAGTACATGTTATGGAAATTCAAGAAGTTTTAGAGACAAGTCAATAAAGGAACACAAAAGTGGGATCTTTAGTTTAATTAGTCTCTCCCTCTATTTGAAATGTGCTTCCAAATAACAGTGTACAGGTTGGAGAGGAGTTAAAGAAACATTCCACATCAAAACGTCAATCTCAGAGCTGTCTCAAGAGCTGTGAGAAAGTATGCAAGATTCATTAAACTTGCATAATTTCAAAAAATGTAATTTGTTCTCTGTGAGTGAGGATCCAATTTAAGTAGAGGAAAATAAAGAAATTACAACAGTTTGGCTCATTGTAAACAAAATATTGCATTGGCATATATAGAAAGTGGTGGACCTCTTATGGATAAGTAGGAAAGATAAAGGAATGTAGTACCTTTCTAATGGATAAATGTGACATAGCACTGCTGATGAATAGAGCCCTTCAGTGTTCTTTAATTTATTATAAAATCTATCTTTAACAAGACTGTATACTTCTATATTGGAATTTATGCCAAGTTGAATGACAAATATTTCAACTAAATCTTTGAAACAGTGTGGAGCTGGCCTGATGCTAAGATTGCTTTTATTATTATTACATAGTTGAAGTCAGTAAGAGCAGCAGTCATTTTGTTTTGCTCCTTACATCATCTTTACTCCTTTCCATATCTAGTGCAAGTCTCAAGGACATTTTTCTTAGTTAAATAGCAGGACGCTTACGGTATAAAATAGAATAATTTCTAGCCAAGATAAATGTGAGAATTGAAGCAAGGCTTTACTGATACATTTTGAGTGTTGAATTGTAGAGTCAAAACAAAATGGAAAGAATTTCTGCTTTGAAAGCTGAGATGGAAGAGAGAAAAAAAGACGAAGAAAAAGCCATGTTGAATAAGAAACACAATAAGTTACATTAATGCAAATGAAGTACCCTTTACCATTGTTAAGAAGGAGAGCTTTAATTTTGATAATCTGGTAGAATCAGAAATAAAAGAATCTTGGATTCTAGACACTCTAGGTTTATTACCTGACAGATTTTTATTGTTGTTGTTGTTCCTTCATCCCATTTTGAATGGGAAGAGTCTTTGAACCACCAGCTCATAAACGTTAGAATTCTCTGACAGCCTGCCTTTGGATGGCTGAGGGCTTGAGAATGGAATGAGCTACAGATCTTTCAGCAACGTTATTTCAGGGTCCACACATTTGAATATTCAGATGGCTCTTGAGTGCCTTTTAGCCATCTCTCTTCTTTGTATGTTTGCATGTCTTTTTCCCCTGCCTCTTTGCCATGCTCTATAATATATGTATATGGTATAGCATATATTTTGTACGTATGTGATAGCTAGCAGATGGGTGAGGAAGTGGTTCATTGGTGTTGAAGGGCATAGTCATGGCTAAAAAGTCTCATCCAGACCTCAAACCGTTTCAAGTGGAGTGAGATTTGCCATTGTTTAGAATTCTAAATACCAGATTATCAATCATCTCTGTAAATACAGAGAAAATTATCATTTATTTTTTAATATCTTGCCATTTATATGTGACAGATATTCATTATGTACTTACTGTAGACAGTTATGGGGATTTCTTTGAAGGTGCTACCACGAACAAACTGAAAATAAATATTTATATTTGGTAACATGAAATGTAGCTGTATTAAAATCTTGGTACCCTAATTTTTAATTCCTAGCAAAGTAAAAATAGTAAAGCTATCATTACATTTACTAGAAATGAAGTCTTCACATAAATCATCTCCCAATTTCCTACAATTGGGCAAATGGTGTAAAATGATTGAATTTGCTACTCAGTTTTAAAAATTATAGAATAGCTAATAATCCCAAATTAAATATGTTTGCTAAATAATATTTCATATGTTGTATGAGTATGTCTGAATACAAATATTCAACCCAATATTTATCCCAGAATAGTCCTTTGCCTTTAACTATTGTGATTAGTGAAAATTTCTCGTAAGTACTTTATCTTTCCCTTTTATTATGCAGCAAAAATATTTGATAGAACTATTATAGTTTTATATCAAAATGTTTTATCTTCCCTAGGGACTATAAATTTTTTAAATAAAGGGCCGTATCTGATTCAACTTACTGTTGCTCAGAATACTTAACACACTTCTTGGCCCCAAGTAGCATTTATTAGATACTTCTTGAATAAAACCATGAAAAAATGAGGCCAATGGTGCATAATGAACAAAGAGCAATGCAAGCCCAATGTCCATCTACTTATTAATGCATACACTTCTATTCTCTTATGTTAAACCTGCAATATCTGTTAACACATTAGAAACACATGCAATATCCATACCTTAATTTGGATGTATTTGATCAGTTTATTAAGTATTTCCAGCAGCTGATCATTTCCAACAGGTATGTCTATGAAGAGAAATATTAGATGAATATTGGTAAGAATAGGTGAAATTAAAATCTGGGTTTCTACTGAAAAAGATTTAGTCCATTCATGAATTCAGTAATTACCAACCTGCTGGGTAGAGGAGTTTATCTACAACATGAATGACACCATTTGTTGTCATGATGTCAGATTCTTTTGATTTCAGTTCATTTACCAGAAGTGTATCATTTACCTGTTAAAACAGAGGATAGTGTTAATGAAAAATCTGATGAAATATGAACATGAGGAGAATTGAGTGATAGATGAACACTGTCACAGATTCATTCTAGAGAACTTACTCCTTTCAGATAGATTTTGCTTCCTTGCGTGGTCTTTAGAATGTTAGTAACCCCAGGTTCAAATCCCTTTCCAATGAAAACTCCTGGCGTCAGGTGATAAAGGATGATGTTCTGAAGAGCATTTTTGTCCCCTGGGGGAAAATATATACTTATTTAACAGAATGTCATATATTCTGACAATTTGATAGTAGGAGAACTAAGGAGAAGATATTTCTTTGTCTTTATTTTTTCCACACTGTGATTTCTCATTGTTCTCTCAAAACATAGAGTCTATGTCAAAACATAGAATCTCTTCAGTCAGTTCAATCAAATATTATCCAACTCACTGGGAGGAAAAAATCAAATTATTTTTGAAATCATGACTATTTCTTTTGTTGTTACCTAATTGTGTGGCCTTTAATAGAAATAGTAAATGGACATCTAGCCCAACAACATGACACTAAGCAGTTAATTGAGAACATTTCCAAGCAATCCTCTGCATACCCCAAGTGGAATTAAAGGAGACAAAGGCTAGCCATGAATATGAAAAAGGGAGTGTTTTTAGGGCTGACATCTGGTCAGGAATGCTTGAGGAAGAAATGGGATCCCAAAGTCAAGGGGCAAATATCTGGTGTTCACGTCTACTCACGAATCAGAATTTCCTTTTCTTCATTAGTCATTCCCTTAAAGGCATCATTGGTTGGCACAAATAAGGTCCAATCTCCAGGTTGTGTCAGGAGCTCTTTCAGATCTGCAGCTTCAAGTAGGCTGAGGAAGATGCTAAGCAAGAAGGGCATGTTTATGTTGTTAGATTTAATCTAGCCATGCCTACCCACCATGCATGAAAGAGAATAGAATCCCTATCTGTGGAAGCATGAGAAAATTGTTCATGCATTTTCATATGTTTCAAATGCAATTTACTGCTGAAGTTTTCTTATGGAAAAATCATTTAAATGTATACATGATCTTTAAATTTCCTGAACTCTTTTTTTATCCTAAAAAACTTGACAGTCATACTTTCTAACAAAGTAGAAGCATTTTTTTTCATTTAATAAACTGCCAAATAATTTTGGTTAGTATATACACTTATTTTTTAAAAGCTTAATTATAAAAAAGTTGCAAGGAGCAGTTCAGTCTGTTCAATTTTTAAAGATGGTTTATTTATTTATTTATTTTTACTCACAAAATCATCTGTTTGTGCATTGCACCAGGAAGAAAAATAGTATTAAGAATAGATTTTCATTTTGAAAGCATTTGCATATATCTCATTCTAAATTATATTCTCAGAGTTCCCATTGTGGCTCAGTGGTAATGAACCTGACTAGTAACCGTGAGGATGCAGGTTCAATCCCTGGCCTTGGTCAGTGGGTTAAGTATCTGGCATTGCCATGAGCTGTGGTATAGGCCGGCAGCTGCAACTCCAATTTGATCCCTAGCCTGAGAACTTCCATATGCCATAGGCGTGGCCCTAGAAACCCCAAAAATAAAAAAGAATTTCTGGAGTTCCCGTCGTGGCGCAGTGGTTACCAAATCCGACTAGGAACCATGAGGTTGCGGGTTCGGTCCCTGCCCTTGCTCAGTGGATTAACCATCCGGCGTTGCCGTAAGCTGTGGTGTAGGTTGCAGACGCGGCTCGGATCCCAAGTTGCTGTGGCTCTGGCGTAGGCTGGAGGCTACAGCTCCAATTCAACCCCTAGCCTGGGAACCTCCATATGCTGTGGGAGCAGCCCAAAGAAATAGCAAAAAGACAAAAAAAAAATTCTGTTCCCCACAATATTAACTACTAAATGCATTCTGGAATACTTACTGTGAAGCAGAACTATGCCTAAAGCTCTCTTTCTTTTGTGAAGGTGAAACTAGTAAGCTTACCTGAAGCGCTTATCTTGTTTTAATTTTTCATGGAGGGATTTCTCTGCTGGTTTGATGATCTCTCTGAATATGTGAATGGCACCATTTCTTCCTTGCTTGCTTCCTCTAACCATGCATGAATTTTCAATGCAGACAGCCTAGCAAAGAGAAGAAAGATACAGCTGACAATTTCCTACCTGAAATTCCCCATGTGGAAGAAGCTGTGTAGTAGAATTTCTGGATAGGCTCTTCTAAGAGGTCTCCTGACTTCTAATGCTAGAGAAAAAAGTTTCTCTCCTCTGTGTTTAAGGTCGTGTACAATCTGACCTCACTGTGCTTATTCGACTAGCTTTTCCACTACTAGGCAAGCTACCCTGTGTGTGGGAAAGCCAGTTTTGTTAGTAAATACCATACATTCCACATAATTACACTTCTACATTTTCTGTCATTCCTCTCCAGGTTCTGATCATTGTTACAGACCAGAGGGTAAACTTTAGTAAACTTTAGCCCCTTAGCCTTTTAAGGACCTTCTTTAACCATAAAGTTTCAGGGCTTCTCTGCCTCTTCTGATTTTTCACAAATATTTACTATATTGTCTTGACTGTAAGACCTATCAAATATAAGTCAAATTACTAAGTTATAGCATTTTTGAACAAATATAATATTCATGTATGTATCATGTAGAATGCAACCTGTTTTCTGCATCATTTAAAATGTGCGTCTTGGCTTTGTGGAACTGCGGTGAGCAGCGCTGGGTCATATTCAGTTTTAGCTAATGCTTGATGTCTCTGAATTCTTTTTAGCTGTAGCTGCAGTGTTGCCTGGACAGAAACTGAACAGCACCATTAGTAGCACTGTGATTTTGATAAGAAATCTTTTCTAGAAATTTTACTTCAGATAAAGTACATTGGAACCATTTTCTAGAAATCTTGATGAGCTTCTAAGAGTTAATCTTGAAAGTCTGCCAGAAGCGATTCTGTTGCTAAATGGTGATCTTACAGTAAAAGCTCATCCTAAATGTTTGACTCCATATGAACATTACCTTGTAAACAGTAAAGTACGGAACTCTATAACACAAAAGCTTGTTTTCAAGAAGTTTAGTGATTTATGGAATTGAAATCAAGCTTTAGAAAAGGTAATTTCTAAGGAAACAAGTGAAAAGTATTGGAAGTATTAATATATAACACTTTTTGTATACTTTCCTCATCGTCTTTTCCTATGAATATTTAACTATTAAAACCACATCAATAAAATTATGAGAAACATTTGTTGTAAGAACCTTCTTTGAGAAGGCCATGTCTTTGACATTTAGGCCAGTGTGGGTATTTTATCTTGTTCTGATTTACTTACGGTACGATACACGAAGACCCTGAGCTGTTTGCCTCCAATGGTCTCGAGTTTTTGTCCATTGTAAAGCTCGTTAAGGCCAACTTTTACTTTCAATATGTGATTCTGCAGAATTAATTTAAGAAGCCGCTGGTCCATGCTTAGAGTGTCATCTATAAGTAGATTCATTACAAAGGAGGGTTATTTTATTTAAAAAGCATTAAAATTTCTCCTATAAAAGAGAATCATGAAAATGGATAACTCCCAAGACGGTTGATCTATTGGATCCTACACTTACGTACTGCATGAGGTGTTTAAAAGCTGAAGGCTAGGAATTATGAGCGCCAGTTAAAACTCTATGAGCTATTTCATCAAATGTCTACAGCATGATTCCAAGAAGTTCAAACAATGGTTTTCACCTCTGTGAGGGCCACATGGTTTTATGTGGTCACTGCAAAAGTTAAACTCTAAGATCGGCCAAGATTTTCTCTGAGAATTTGATATCCCTTAGTCACATGAGAAACTACTGATGAATCATTTGTGAATGTGTTTTGATTGATGTAGAGAGAGTTAAAGAACATAACCTCTTAAAGGTGGGTTGCTATCAACACATATGAACATTGCTATTACAGAGAGGAAAAACAGCTTTTCTCAGAATTTGAATTTTCTTATTAATGATTTCCATCATTTCTTATGTAACAACTTAGTATTTGGAAAAAATTAAAAAGGTGATAATATTTTTTTTGATGCTAATTTTTGCCTGACAATTTAAAGATGTCTTTGTTAAGTCATTTTTTTTTTCTGGGAAAAAAAATGTGGCAGGTTGCATTAATCTAAACACAGTCTTTGAATAGCAGCTTCTGGGTCAGTACTTGCGAAAATAGTTGACGTCATAATATGTAAATGCATAATATTCTCTTCTTTTTATTTATTTAAAATTTGATACCTTCCTTTCAAATTCTGAGTTTCAAAATCCACCTATATATTCCTAAATATTATGTTGGTATTAAATAAACAAGTTAGATTTATTTTTCTATTAATAGACTCATTATGTGTGCTGAAAATATGATCAGATCCGCAGAATAACTGACGACCCCTTATCACAAACTTCCCCTTCTTGTTATCTATTATAGTGAAATGTTTTGAAATGAGGAGCATCTATCTGTGTAGCCAGTGAAGAAACTAATCAACACCTCGCAAAATGAATATTATTCCTTAATACAAACATTCATGGTTGAGAAAAATGGTGTGTAGGGGAGGAAAGACAGGAATGACAGTGACCAGTACATACCAGAAAATGCGTTATTCACAGGCGCCAGCAAAGTGTATTCTCCATCTGGCCTCAGAGCAGAAGCCAAGCCTAATTGGGCCACAAGGTCTGTGAAAGTGGTTTGCTGATTTCCAGCCAGCTCAATAACTTGTTTGGCTGTAAATAAACCACCACCAGTCAAACAATGTCGTCATTGTTATTAATCGTCATGAAATTAGTGAATCGGTCTTTGGCTGTTTTCCACAAGCTCTTTACTGCACTGGCAATGTGCTAAGACATCCTGCCTGTCCCCAGTAAGAGAGTTCCAGCTTCCCTTTCCCAGGGTTGATAAGCAAAGAATTTCTGAAGGAAAATGTCATTCTGACTTCTTGCTTTTCAGTTTTCTTTAATTCTCTATAGCTCGCCTCATGTCTCTCTGCTCCTGCGGGTACCACAGCTCTTTCATTGGTCCACACGTAACCATTTGATTGTATCTTTCCTTCTGTTTTCAAGGAAAAACTCTGGCACGAAGGTAATCTTTATAAATATTAGGTGTTAGAAACTCTGGAAAGCCAAAGTTCAAGGCCCATGACTACACAAGCTGCCTATTTAGTACCCAGCTCACTGTTTATTTTGTGTTTGTGCTTCCCACACCTTTTCTTAAACTGCACATTTCTGTTCCATGGGCTTACTCTTGAGGCATCCTAATTGGTAAATGACAGCAGGCAGAAGAAACGAAACTGTTGCTCACCAGAATCAGGAATCAGGACCTGATCGATCAAATGGATAACACCATTATTTGTCACAATATCTTTTTTGTTCACCATTTTGATGCCATTTACTGTTATACTGTCACCATCACATCCTATCTCAATTGTGTTTCCTTCCAGGGTCTCAAAGACTGCGCCACTCGTGATAGCCTCAGAACACTGGAGGGTGTTTAAGATGTGGTACTTCATGAGAGCTGCAGGACACAGTAAAAAGAGCAAGCTTTCAGATCAAGGTAAATAGCATTTGACTCTAAAAGATGCATTTCACTGTGGAACTAAGTATTCTAAGAAATATAATACATATATAAGACTTAAGTATTGACCTAAGGTTTTAAGATTCTGTTTATGTTCTAGAAATTTTTTTTCCAACTCTACAATAAAATTAGTTTATTAGCTCAGTAGGAAGTCAAAAGGGAAGATCGGCTGCATGAAATGATTGGTGTAGCTCTATAAAATGTGTTAGATCAAGTACCTATTATTACAGAAAGTAATTTTTGATGTGAACACAAGAATAAGTGCTCCTTGGAGTTTGTGCTGTGGCTCAGTGGGTTACGAGCCCGACTAATATGAAAATGCAGGTTCGATCCCTGGCCTCGCTCAGTGGGTTACAGATCTGGCTTTGCTGTGAGCGGCAGTGTAGGCCGAAGATGCGGCTCAGATCCTGTGTTGCTGTGGCTGTGAGGTAGGCCAGCAGCTGTAGCTCCTATTTGACCCCTAGCCTGGGAACTTCATATGCTACAGCTGCAGCCCTAAAAAGAAAAAAAAAAAAAAATTCCTCCTTTCAGAAGGCCTATAAAGTTATTTGTAAGTGATACCCATTCCAAACACCAAAGCAGTATCTTGCCTTAGCCATTCGTAACAGAATAGCTGTAGAGGCATCCCTCATTTCTTTGAGCATGACTTTACTGCGCTTTTCAGATACTGTGTTTTTTACAAATTGAAGTTTTGTGGCAACCCTGAAGACAACATCTAGAAAATAGCCAAATAAAGATTTCTTCAAGGAATCTGTGCCGATTCTGTGTTATGTCTATATCTGTATCAAAATTTCTCATCTTAAATTGGTTAAGCACATTTGGGGTAGGCTAAATGAAATGTGCCAGTCCTAACATAAAATCTAGTTGAAAATAAAAAGGGACACTGGAAAGAAGCCAAATTCTTTGGATCAGTAGTGACCAAAGAGAACCACGCAATTTTCTCAAATCAGCTTTAGCATAAATTTAGAATGAAAAGCATTGAATGATATATATAAAATATAAAATTTGGATCATCCAATATTTCTTTTCAACACTTTCTAGTTATTTTTAATGTCTGCTACTGATTTACATAAAGGCAGTGCAAAATAATGTGATCTTTAAGATATCCTGATTAATTATTTTAATTATTAAATTAACTATTTAATTACTTTGCCTACTCTTTCAAGGATTTTGTCTTTAAAGATTTTGAGTCCACCTCAGCACAAAAGTTTTTCTTTTCTTTTTTTTTGTCTTTTGTCTTTTTTTTGTTGTTGCTATTTCTTGGGCCGCTCTCGCGGCATATGAAGGTTCCCAGGCTAGGGGTCAAATCGGAGCTGGAGCCACCAGCCTACGCCAGAGCCACAGCAACTTGGGATCCGAGCCGCGTCTGCAACCTACACCACAGCTTACGGCAACGCCGGATCGTTAACCCACTGAGCAAGGGCAGGGACCGAACCCGCAACCTCATGGTTCCTAGTCGGATTCGTTAACCACTGCGCCACGACGGGAACGCCAGCACAAAAGTTTTTCTTTGTCTTTTCTTATCAAAGCTGGTGATACTGGCAGGACTTAATCTCATTTTCACTTCCTTTTCTTGAAATTTTGGGCGGTTTCTCCTAGAGGAAGACACTCAAGTACCTTCAGAAGCCACTTTGTCTCCCATGATCCTTTCTAGAACTCCTCGTGGAAGTTTCTCAAAAGCTTCATTGGTGGGAGCAAAGAGTGTGAAGTGACCATCTCTTCCAAGGGACTCCAGTATATCAGATGTGATGGCAGCTGCCTGAAACACAAATGTGCTTTTCAGAGGCTTGCACATTGCTAGTCCAGAAGAAAACTATAGCACCTTCAGTCTAGGCTGACATGACAGAGTTGACGCTATAGAGAACTATAGAAATTAGATCTAACTCTTGATAGATCTTTACAGTGGTTTTTTTGGCACAAGCAACCCTATCTTTTCAATCTTTCCTCAAGCTGTCTGCTAGATGGGGAATTCTGCCAATGCTTGTGTGACTGAAGAAATAAGGCAATAAATGTATAACTGATGAACACATTCTAAATACACTAATATACTACAGTCATGTAACTGATCATTTTTTACCTGTCATGCCCACATAAATATTATTATTTCATATGAGGAGATGATTTATTCTGTGTAAAATGAAAACCTTTTCATGTCACGAAATATCTTGGTTACATTTCTGCTAGATTTAATAGTCTTTTATTATTATTATTTTTTTCTTTAGAGCCTGACAAGGAAAGCGGAGGAATTTCAATGGTCTAAGACAATCTGCTGTTATTCTTGTACTTACCCTAAAAGAGGAGAGGTCATCTTCTGCTTCAATGAAGTCCTGGATTGAGGTACCAATTTGTGTGAGGACACGGTCAATGACATGTACAACACCATTTGTTGCAATCTGGTTCCCATGGATGATTCGAGCACAATTAACAGTGACAACCTGTAATTATTTGAGAAAAATCAAATCGCAGAAATCACAGCTATCCGTTGACCATGGAGACTTGCAAGCCCATTTCCTGTTTTTCCTGTTTATTGGTAAATGTAACATAAAGGAACTGACATTCTGAATGTCAAGGCTGAAGATGAAGACTCACATATTCCTATATCTAAAAAAAAAACCTAAGCGAAAACTGAACCAGCTGAGATCCCAAATCCAGTTACCCTTAACATATCTAGTAACATAAGGCAAAAACATCTTTGAAACATTATTCTTCTCTTTCCTTTATATAGTCTTACACTATTTCTAATATATAGATCAATGAATTACATGGTCTAATTAATCCTAAAAAAAGTTCTGAGGCAGAAATAATTATTGCATAAATATGATCAGTTTTGTTTCAGTGATTTCCTAAATATTGCATCATAGCTGACCCTTTTTGTCCCTAGAATTCTGATCAAAGAGCCCTATGACCTTGTTAGAAGTTTCCCACGAAGACATTATCTAAACACACAAGAACCTAAATCAGTACAGTAGCCAGAGGGCGAATAAAGGAATACACATTCTCTGATTATGCTTTAATAAATTATCTGATAAATTCTTATTTATTATTTTTTCTCTTATTAGTTTTTCAAATATATCAAATACTGAAATTTCCTTTTATAGAACAGCTACATCTCCTGTCAATGAACTGCCAGCTTAATTTCTTCTTCTCACTAACTCTTTAGCAGAAATCAGTCACTTGAGTTAGAAATTTACATGCTCTAGAAGTAGGGAAAAGTCATGATTTGGCACTCATATTCACTAACATTTTATTATTTCTGTGGACCTTATAAAAAAGGTACAGAAAAAAATTAAAGGCAATGTGCTTTTTATTAGTGAAACTTACCCCATTAGGATAATGGTTAATAAAGAGCCCCAGATTGTTATACATTGAAGGAATAATCATGCCGTTTTTCAGGTCCTTGGTCAGCATTCTCTTATTAACCATGTGGCTATGTAAAGCATTCAGCAATTCAACATTTACATTGCTCTCCAAACCTCTACGGATATCCTAGGAAAAATTAAAATAACGGAAGTTTATTTTATTGTAGTTAAAAATTCTCATAATCACCTAATTTCTACTCTATTATTTTCTCACTGAATTATCCAGACAGTCAAACCAAATTGACATAAATCACTTAAAATTATAGTGTTTTAACTGATTAAGAAATTTTGTAAGCAAAGTGTTCTGGATCTTACAGAACACTTGGACGTTTTCAGAGACAAAATAAAGTTTTTAGTGAATATACTTATGAAGGGATGATTTTGATGTAAAGGCTTAGGGAATATAGATCTATCAATATTTAAAATCTTATAAGTGGGAGTCCCCGTTGTGACGCAGTGGAAACAAATCCGACTAGGAACCATGAGTTTGCAGGTTCGATCCCTGGCCTTGCTCAGTGGGTTAAGGATCCAGTGTTGCCATGAGCTGTGGTGTAGGTCACAGACGTGGCTTAGATCTGGCATTGCTGTGGCTGTGGTGTAGGCCAGCAGCAACAGCTCCAGTTAGATCCCGAGCCTGGGAACCTCCATATGCCACAGGTGTGGCCCTATAAGACAAAAGACAAAAATAAAATAAAATAAAATAAAATATTGTTAAGTGGAAAACAAAACAAAAATGGCATTATATTTGTATACAACATTGGATTTTTAATAAGCATTTGATGTTTATTCTATAAAAAATTCAAGAATTCAACTATCCTATACCTTTTTATTTATACACTACCATATTATTTCATACTGTACTTGGTGTTTATGAGAAATATAATGATAAGTAAGGGAAAGTCTCAACTTACCCTGTAACAACAGGTAAAAATGAACATAGTAAGATAAAGAACAGGAGGAGAAAAAAATAGATTGGTGGTCAAATGAAGATAGCCAGCAATTCAAGCTTTGGAGACAGGTCTTGAAGGGTCAAAAGGGTAGGAATGATGTGGTGATCATTCTAAGTCCAGTTGCAGGCACTGGGCGGATGTTGAGCAAGCAGAAGTTGTCCAGAGTGGTTATTGTCTACTTCTACACTTATCAGATAATATTAAGAAAGAAATTTTATAAAATTATAGGGGACAATAAAATCGAAGACTTTAGTGCCCTAGTAAAGTTAAGTTAAATTGGCAGTGGAGCCACTGAAGCTTTTGCAGCATTGGAATGTAACGATCAGCCTGGACTTTAGGAAGGTTAATCTGGTGGTAACGCATAGCAGAAAGGAGAGTATTATGGGGGTGAAACATGAGGTGTGGGTGGATAACAGTTGTTTCTAAGATTTGGAGAGAGGGGAAGTAAGCATGACTCATAATTTTCAAGTTTGAACTCTGAGATTGGTATGGCCAATTATGGAAAAGAGACAACAGGAAAGCAATTGTTTATGGGGAGAAAGAAAGTAGCATATGTTTTCGATAATGTTTTGTTTAAAAATAAAGATGGTGTGTCCAAGGAGAAATAAGAAGATGGATGTTAGAAGTATTCTCCTGGGGTTCAATGGTTCTGTGCATTAAAGTGAAAGCAGAGGTCATGGGTTGTACAAGTAAACTGCTGAGTATAGTTCCTAGAGGACATTTTACTAAGAACCATTCTCTTAAGGCAAAGAAGCAGAGGAGTCAGCAAAAGGAACCAGAGAGGTGGTTAGAGAGGTAGTTAAAGACAACCAGAAGAGAGGAGGTTCTATAATGCAATCAATTAACTACACAGTTAACGTAGCAAAATAAAATTTAGAGGAATCTGCTTGTTTTACTCAGTGTTATCTGACTCTAGTAGTAATTATCATTTCATCTTCACATCAAGTAGAAAGTGGGAATATATTCTACACCAGTTTTACAGATTTGGATATTGAGTCATGATTTAGTGGGTTGTAAATCAGACGAGGCACAAAAAATGCCTGAAAAACAAATGTATTGCTTACAACCCTTCATTTAAATATCCACACGTTTACAAATCTGCCAGTCTTTGAACAGGCATATATGTTTACATGTAATTAAAGTAATAATTGTACATAATCCAGCATATTGTAAATTTAAAGCTCTTGCCTTTCATTTCTATGTCATCTAAAATGACATACATTTTCTCATAACCAAAAGGGAAAGAGGAAAGGCATAAAATAGAACAATAACACGTCCTTGTTCAGTCCACTATTGGTTTGCCCTTTTTTTAACTAGTCCATGAGCTTGCTGGGGTGTTATTCCATCACTGGATGTATTAAAATTATTTACTCCTTACCTTCAATAATTCATCCTTTTATGCACAACAGAAAGATATACAATTTATGTTAATTTCTAAGTTAATAAATTAATTAAAATAAAAGTAGCAAAAAACTACATTCATAAAAACAATAAATTACAGAATCCAGGTTGTCCCAAGCTTCATTACTGGGTGCGAAGTAAGTGAATGATCCCTTTCCTTCTATCTCCTCCCTCAGTTTTGAGACATCAGAATAGCGCTGTGTTGTGGTGGCTCCCACGATGCCCAGAGTACCATAAACATGGTCAATAGGCAAAACTGAAATAAGAAATGAATATGTACTTACAATAACATTTCATGAATATAATTTTACAATGATTTAACCTTTACATCAAGTTGTCCAATACACTTAACTGATAATTTTAGCAATAAAATTCTATAAATCATCAATTTTATGTCAAATAATAGAGTTGAAATATATCATTTCCCACATCCTTTGTATTGCTTGAAAATGAATTTTAAATTATTGTCCTAGTTTAATTTTAGTCTAAGTATCAAATCTGCTATGTCAAAAGGGTTCAATTCTCATTATCAGCAAGTCTCTTAAATTATTTTGCTGAAAAAAAAAGTTTCTCACTTCTCATCGAGAATGACAAAGGGGAGTTTCCATTGTGGTGCAGCGGTTAACGAACTGTCTACCAACCATGGGAAAGGGGATTCGATCCCTGGCCTTGCTCAGAGGGTTAAGGATGTGGCATTGCCATGAGCCGTGGTGTAGGTCACAGACACAGCTCAGATTCCACATTACTGTGGCTGTGATGTAGGCTGGCAGCTACAGCTCTGATTCTACCCCTAGCCTGGCAATCAGCATAGCCATGGGTGTGGCCCTAAAAAAGACAAAAGACAAAAAAAAAGAGAGAGAGAGAGAGCAAGGCGAAGGTAATTTTTTTCATGTTGACTCAAAGCTCCTAAATAATATAAAACGGTTAAATATAGGTGTCTAAATATAGAAATATGTAGAGCTTTTTTTTAAAATCATAATTTAAGGAAAGAAATAGATCAAAATACATAACACTTCCAGGATATATCTCCTGAACTTCATAAGATCAATACATGAATGCCAATCTGCAGCTTGGCACAGCCAACTTATTTTTTATGACCCTATCTTATTTGAAATTTAGTATGATTTGGATAATATCACAAGAAAAATGGCTATTATTTTTGTGAATATTGCAGTACTAGGCACACAATTAGTAAACTGCATTAGAAAATCAGGATTTTATTAAAAACTCCAACAGGATGAGGGAAATGAGTCACAATTAGCAGGTTAAATGTCACAAGGTTCCATGTAAATCCTATGCCTAAATCAGAAAAAAAAAAAGAACGAAATCCCAGAGGAAGACTTGACTTGACAGTCCTCATGTAGAAAAGGCCTATGATCAATTTAAATGAATTGAAAATTCAACATGAGTTAATGATATGGCATGGTTGCCGATGACATTAACCAAAGTTTAGGAGCTCCCCAAACTGAAGTATTTGTTTTAATATTCTTTCAGCTGCTTCGCCACACTTGGCTTGTGGACATCAGCTTTGGATCACAATCATAAAACAAATGACTGGACCAGAGGCTGTTCCTGAATGATGGTAAGGGCTCCAAAGTCTCTATCACATTTGAACTGGAGGTGGGGAGCCCGGAGAAGAGAAGATTCTGTTGGAGAAATGACTGTAGCTGGGGGAAGGGTGTGATAATTTCTGTTAAATATCTGAATGGCTGTCATTTCAAAGAGGAAATAGATGAACTGTTTTTTCCCTAGTTGGCAAGTTATAGGAAACAAACTCAATAGGAGGAACTTATAAAATCAGAGAAGATGATGCCTTGCCAAGAGGTCAGCCCATGTTTCTGGACAAATACAAAGAGAAGGATTTTGCAGTGGAGATCTTCGTTCTTGAAGGAAAGTTGGACTAATTTAAATTTAGATTAAGCTTCTTTGTATTGTCCAGCATCCAGTGTATAAGATATATTTCTTAATATTTTATCACTGTGATAAATTCATGATTAAATTCAAGATATGGGGACTCTGTCTTGGATTTATCATGGTACTAAATACACACACACAAAAAACTGAACTCTCTCCAAGCTACTTCAGCCCTTTTTCCCCAAACAAGACACATTCTTCATTTAATTCGGTAATTGAAACTTTACCTGCTGGACAGCCTTTCATTCCTTCCATTCTCATATAACCAGGGCAACATTCATATAACACAGTCCTGTACATTGGAAGAAAATTGCTATTAAAATGGGGAGACTACATAGGATACAATATAACATAAATTTAGCAAAGCATGTCACTTATTGTCATCATTTATTAAGAGTTTAGAAATCAAGTGGTTTTGTTCATTTGCTTCTTTTGGCACCGAAGTATTTTATATTAGCTTGATTTCTCTCTAGTCTCACGGCATGGTGGAAAAGTTCCAGAATCTTGAGCCAAAAGCATGGAGTTTGTTTCCCAGTTCCACTACTTGGTAGATGTGTGATCTTGAGCAAGTCTTTCAATAAATTTGAGTTCCAGTTTCCAAAATACTTAACTTGAACGTAGTAGCTAAAATATCTACTCATGGGGTAGTTGCGAATCTCAAATAAAACAATGCTTTGGTATTGGAAACATATGTACACTATAGGGGACCTTATGCAAATATGATCTCTAAAAGAATTTTATTTACATAGATATTCTTAAAAATAAATGTGGGTGTTTCCATTGTAGCCCTCAGCAGGTTAAGGACCCCATGTCTCTGTGAAGATGTGGGTTCGATCCCTGGCCTGGCTCCATTGTTGCCATAAGCTGCAGCATAGGTCACAGATGTGGCTCAGATCTGGTGTTGCTGTCGCTGTGGTGTAGGCTGCAGCTGCAGCTCCAATTTGATCCCCAGCCTGGGAAATTCCATTGGCTACAGATATGGCCTTAAAAAAAAAAAAAAAGTAAATATTTGGTTGCCAAGGAGTTGATTAAGAATTGCTTATAATTTAGCTTTCGCATATGTTATATATGGAATTATATTTTGGATAGAATTCCAAAACAGGCAATTGTAATTTCACCTGATAGTTGAGAAATATGGTTATCTGTGTTGATACCTGAAAGTGGGAAATTTATCTTTATTTTCTGAATAGTACCTAAAATCTCATGGAAATGCCAACTGAAAATGTCACTGATGTTTTTAAAAGGAAGTCTATAAAATATTATATTACTGAGCCAATATGTATTTTTGAGAATCTCTTAAACGTAGGAAACTTCAGGTTTTTCATTAGACTCAGTTACTTCCTCCATATCCCCAAAGCCACTCTTCGACCAGAAGGTAAATGTTTGTGCCCACTGCTACATTAAGTACTAAAGATAACTGACATTTTAGCAGTAGCAAGTGATGGCAGGTCAGACATTCTTCCTGTTAATATTAGTGACTTCTTTAGTTGTTGAAACTAGAAACCAGCGTTTTCATTTATTCCAGAGCACATTTGTAAATATATTTGTGAAAATGAAGTTAAGGGAAATAAGTTAATATAATTAAACAAAGGAGACACTGCTATGTTTCCGGTTAAAAGGCAGGTTTCAAAGCAGAGAAATTTTTTTTTTTTTTTTGGAAAGAAAGCAACAAAGAATCTTGGCATATGCTTTGTACAAGCCTTAGCATCTCTAATACATTTCGATGATTAAGGTAAGATTATATCAGATATCATTAACTTCCAGGAAAGGTGTAGTAAAGATTTACCCTAAATATTTCAGAGAGCAAGTCCTTTCTTATTACATAGTTAATGTGCATTCCAAGTAGACCTCTGGCAACCTAGAATATGGAGAACAAAAGGAGAAGGATCCAGAGCTTCAGAGTCCCCTATTGAGGCCTAAATCATGGCCAGGATCATTGTACCCATTGACTTACATTGTAATTGTGTGGATGACTCACAAGTCTAGCAGATGTCTGCAAATTAATAGGTCAAAAAGTAATGTCAGTTGAAACTCTATTAAGGCAGCATGTGGGAATGGGCAACAAGGTCCTGTGGTTACTGTGGGGAGGCACAGTCCAGCTAAGGTTATCTGCCTTGAATACATGATTTTTAATGGAAATAAAGATAATACTATCCTTTTAAATAGGTCTCTGCTCACAACTCCTTTTCCCAGCAGCATATATCCAATTTGCTTAAAGCAGTTTTATGCTTAAGGACAACTGGACTCGTGAGTTAGAGTTACTTAGTAATTTCACATTTATTCATTTATTTTAGCTTCAGAAACTCTCTAAGTATTAAATCTGCATTTCACAGGTAAAGAAATAAGGACGCCAAAAGTTAAGTGATTCCATACTTAGTATTTGCAACCAGTATTGTTAGGTTAGGAATATGTTCTTAACATCCTCCAAGTCTTACACCTGTTGAAGGCAACTGAAGTTTAATGATGATGAGCTTATGATTCTGGTTCTCAAGGAGCCCTTCACTGAGGGTGGGGTCCAAGTTAACAGGAAGCAGGCAGGAACCATTTCCATTGTTTTCTCGACTGAGGATGACCTCTCTAACGTTTTTGATCTAGAAACTTATTGTGCCCGGAACTCAGCTCCTTCATCTTAAAATGAAGAAGTTGTACCGCATGAGTAGTTCCTGACTTGCATATGTCTAGGACTGTATTTCTTCTACAAATACTTACTAATTGACTAAACCAATAAGCTATCAAGTAATACAAAATGTTTTCCAGTTTTAAGTTAATCAGTGAAATAGATAGCTAAGTTGAACAGCAGTCATCTTTTCGGCTATTGAAATAGTAAATATAGTGGTGAGCTTCTACTGTCACCTTTGGGGACCCCAGAGGATCTGGCAGTTGGGGTTGGAATGACTGGATTAAATGAAGAGATAAAACTTAAGTCCCTTCCAAACTTTGAGGTTTTTTTGAGTCAAAACTCTGGGGCGAAGTGGAGTACTTTAGGTAATTTCTAAATGACTATAGGCAAGCATTAATTTTTACCTTAAAACCCTGATATTTCAGATCTATTTGTTCTTCTGGCCTTTTTTTTTTTTTTTTTTTAATAAAATAAGGATACTGAGGCACAGAAGTTAATTGACTTGCCTAAGATAAAGGAGGCCAAATCAGGAGCAGAAATGACATAGTTAGACTCTTAACAGTGATTCTACACCAGATCACATGGGCCTTGCCATAGACTCTCAGGAATAATGAGAGTTGCACTGGTGTAGGGAGAAATGCAGGGAAAATTTTTGTCTTTATTCACACACGATCCATTTTTCTTAAGCTCACAATTTTGGAGCGCATTTTCAAGAAGGATGATGTGTATGTCCACGGAAAGGCATGAGTGTCATAGTGTTGGTTTTGGAACTGGCACACTAAGGAAAAGATGAGACTTACGTTTTTTTCCCACAGATGGCACCTTGATACCAGTTCTTACAAGTGCTGAAGTACTTCTTTTTTGTGCCCAAGATCTGTTGAAGGGCACAGACATTTGGGCTGAAACATAGAGGAAGGGAAAGAGAGTTAATTTCCAAATGACAACTAGTTTTTCCTATCTGCAAGGCAGATAGTGAAAAAAAAGAAAGAAAGCAAGAAAGCAAGAAAGAAAAAACTTAACATGTGGATTTGACATTTGAAGATTTTAAAAAGTTGTGATTTTAGTCATGCACAAATCTCATTCTTGATCCAGTTCTACTGAATCATTGGAAAAACTAAATCTGAGAGACAGAGAGAGAGTGGAAATTACACATGTTTGAGAGTAAAATGCCAGTATCATAAAACTTAACCTAGTATAATACTTAACATAAATTTAACATACTTTTGTTTTCAGGTGCCTTACCACTTTGAATAGTAGGTATTGCCCTGGCCCACTGAAGTCAAATGTGCCATTTGGGGTGTGGGAGTAGCTTTTAGACTCTGGGACAATGGCAGATCAGACAGCAAAACAGGAAAGTTTTACTAAGTCCAAAGTCACTATACTCTGTACTTTTTTAGGTAAGTAATCACAGAAGTAAATGAATGCTAAGCTTAACTTAAATAATACAGTTGTGCAAAAGAAATTTTATTTCTTTGACTGGAAGTAATGACATTAAAACATCCTTGGCCAAAATTTTAAGTGTCTTTCTCCCCTAAAGAGATGGAAGTCTTATTGACCCTGTAAGGCAAGGAAACTTTGGAGCATTAGGAAAGTCCCTTTGAAACATAGGAAGTGGGGCCAAAATCCATTTCAAAAAAATAGTAATAAATGGTTGGTTAAGTTACTAAATTATGTCTGATAACTTTAAAAATGCTAAGTTAACGTAGTTAAATTTATTCTAAGAAATATAATTTTTGGAAATTTTATAGAATGCAAAATTTAAGAGCATTCTTAAATGCTTCAAGACATTCAGAGAACATGTTACATTACCTGTGATTTAATTTTCATTCATAACTTAAATGAAAATTTCCTTAACATCACGTGAGATATTTCAAAACTTACATACCTGCAAAGCTTACATAATGAGAGCCTCTCACAAGATTCTTTAATTCTGAAAACCTCATTCCAAACATTTGGACAGAAAAAAAACACAAATAAACTGAATCATAAAGAAATGCCCTGTTAAATGTTGTTAATTAGATTAAAATTATATAGTTTCATAAAAAGCAATTATGCACAAGTTATGTTGACAATAATTCTTAAAGGTTAAGACAATAAATCACTCATTTTTTCCTTTTCTTGTTACATTGTAATAAGTAGGAAAAAAAAGAAACCCTGAGCTATAAATAAGGAGCTTTATGTAAAATTGTACATACAGCAAGCTAAGGGGGGAAAAAGGGTTTATAACATCAAACTGACTTACCCTTGATCCCGGCCCCTGATTCGGCTGTGAGCCAAGATCTTGTCATAATGACCATTGGCATTTGCAGGGTTAACAACAACCAGCAAGAAGAGAGAAAATATGGGTAAGAAAGGAATCATCTTCAGTCTCTCCGTTGCAGTTAGTCCACGAAGAGAACTGCCAGTGGGCTATGGAGAGCTCAGGGTTTATATACATGTCAGAGTTCTGGGAGGGAGCGCTGTATCAACCTGAGAATCTGAACTCCCTCCAAAAGCCTTCAGCAACTCCCTGTTGCCAGCGAAAGTCAGCTGTTGTCAGCTCTGTTTGCTGAGCACGCTGAGCCTCCTTTTCCTCTCATTACCAAAAAGATAGTTATTTTTATGATTTATCTTTCTCTTTACCCCTGATTCATTTCATGTCCATATTTCTGTTTTATTCTTTTGTAACTTAGAGGGGGTTTTATGGGAAATGATTTTGTTTCAGTTTGAAAGATCATTTTGTAATCTGTCCCTTTCAGAGTCCATGTTCCTGTGCTCAGTGAGAGCATGATTGGATCTTATCACATCTTGTCATCTTCAGTTTACCTCCGAATTGAACAACAGTTGTTATTTTTCACCAGAAAACAAAGATAGATGTAAGTGTGAAGGCAGTAAATGGCGGGTGATTAAAAACAAATGTTGAATAGATATGAACTTGCGCAAAGTATGAAATAAGAATTTTAACTTGCTGATGAAGCATGTAGGAGGGATCACCTTTTCTTTGCAGCCTACAAAACTGGAGGGATACTTCCCACTTCACTTCGTTTTTCAAATGTCAAGGAGTACATGGAGTTAACATAAATCTAGTTCTGGCAAGTATCCCTAACTTCTGAGATGAAGCAGCAAAGAAGAATGTGTGCGATTTATTTTTTTTTGTTTCATGGCATGATGTTGGCCATCTCTAGACAGCACATCTCTTGGTAGTCACTGGACAAAAGCATCCCCTGTTGGAAACAACTGTTACCAATCTAACAGGAAGAGAATAATTCAATGTGTATTAATAAAAAGCAGAACTGCTAGAATTCTTCTTTTTAACAGCTTTATTGAGATGTAATTCACATATCATACAATTCACTCATTTAAAGTGTATAATTCAATGGCCTTTAGTATATTTACAAAGTTGTGTACCCATCACCACAGTCAATTTTAGAACATTTTTACACCCCCCAAAGAAACCCCATAGCTGTCAACTCCCAAAACTTCCCACCGCTACCCCAGCCCTAGGTAACCACTACCATATTTTGTCTCTATTGATTTGCCTTTTCTGGACATTTCCTACAACAAAGAATTTCTTCTGTTGTATCAAGACTAGCTAAAGTCTCCTAGTGTTACACATTGCAATTGCTAGCCTAGGAACTATGAGCCCTCAGCACTTCACATCGTAGGTCAAATGTTCAGAACACTTTGGGTAAAAGAAATCCAAATGTCAGAAGTCAGCGATAAGCTGAGACAACTGCAGTGCATCTCCCTGGTTAAATAGGTTACACACTATCCTGAAGTCAAAGCATAATTCAAATGACATCGTACTGCAAATGCTCCTGCTATAGTGGCCCATTATAGCAGGACCCGGTTGTTTCCCCACTGGCAATATGGAGAAATTTTAGACTAAATCTGCATGTTGTGCCATTGAACGGGCTTTTAGGGGAGGCTGGTTGTATCAGTAGAGTTATATTAAGCTTGCTGTAAGATCTTGTATTGGGGCACTAAAATAGTTCTGCAGCTTACTCCTAGTTTATTAAGAAAGCATACAATGAAACAATAAATTTGGAAATATGATTTGGAAGGTTCTTTTCAATTTGAAAATCTTGATGTTAGGTATAGAAAATAAAAGAGCAATTCAAAAAGAGCTGGAGAAAAGATGCAGAAAAGGGAAATTATATTCTTTCTCTGGTACTCTGGAAAGAAGAGAATTTATCATTTATCTTTCTCTGAATGGAATTACTCTAACTTTACTTGTATGTTACTAGTTTGCTTTATATAATAGGTTTCTATTACTCTTGTGTTGTTCAAATAGTAGATGGTCGATAATTGCCTTATTGAGTAGCATGCGAAGACTTTTATGAAAATAAGTTCTACCTAATATCAGTATATTAACTATTAGAACATTATTGATAACATAGTTATATGAAAGTTTTCAATCTAGACTGGTTATATATTATAACATTGATTGCTTATCTTCTAAGATATAACAAGAGAATTTTGGAACTACATGGGAATAAGTTGAACTCAAAATCCAGAAATCTCTCCAACGTCCCCACTATATAGTCATTCACTCTTTGCTGGAGTTCTCTCTATTGTCAATCCAGCCCTTTTCATTTTAGACAGCTGCAAATGTTTATAAGCTTTGCTTTAGTGAAGCTGAAATCTGCTCGAATCCAGTGGGGTTTGATTAGAGAGGAAGGAATGAGGTCCAGAGGGAAAGATATAGACTTGGATAATGTGTATCAAGAGTAAAAGTGTTCTTTAAATATAGTCCAGCATAATACAAATAGACTTGATTATAAGGATGGTGGTGAAGGCAGAATTAATACTTTCCTGTCATGTTACCTACTTTTTTTCTTAATGGTACATTTACATTGAAAATATATTGAGGAGTTTCCATTGATGTGCAGTGGAAATTAACCCGGCAAGTATCCATGAGGATGTATGTGGGTTTGATCCCTGACCTTGCCCAGTGGGGATTAAGCATTAATGTGGCTGTAAGGTAGGCTGGCAGCTTAGCTCCAATTTGACCCCTAGCCTGGGAAAAGAAAATATATTTATTATTTTCAAGAACAATTTTGACTTAATTTCTCTTTCTTTCTGTCTTTCTGTCTTTTTAGAGCCGTACCTGCAGAATATGGAGGTTCTCAGGCTAGGGGTCGGTTTATTTGGAGCTGTAGCCCTTGGCCTATGCCATAGCCACAGCAACACTGGAACCAAGCCACATCTGCAACCTGCACTGCAGCTCACAGCAATGCTGGATCCTTAATCCACTGATCAAGGCCAGGGGTCGAACCTGTGTCCTCATGGATACTAGTCAGATTCGTTTCAGGAAACTCCAGACTTAGTTTTTGTTGTGATCACAATTTTATCCACTGGAATCAGTGACTTCCATTCATCCTGATTCCTTCAATGGACAAATAGTGCACAAGGAAAGTTTCGAAGAAGGAAATACCTTTGTATTTCAAAAGATGACTGCTCCCTTCTGTTAGGAAACAGAGGTTTACTTTTTGTAAAAAACATGATATATGCTCATACTGTAAAAAGAGTTCTTAAATCTTTCTTTTCATAGTTTCAAGTAATAGAGTCTTAAATGTATCCATCCTCAACGTCATATTTGGAACTCCTGTAAGTTCCATGGAAGTCAGCAAATGCTAGCCCTCAACAAATATTTACACTCAGGATGAGTCATGTCATCAGAGAGGATCTTGAAAATGAGAGCCAGATTGTAAATATAAATTACACATAAATTTAGAGGTTGGAGAACATACCAAGGAAAGGAAGATTTTAGGGTAAATATAGATACATAAAGTATTGTAACTTAAAATGTTGAGTCCACCCCAGAAGTGTAATATTATAAGGTGGATATATAGTGGGAGAAAGTGCAAGCAACTACATTAGCCAGGAAGGATCCTGGCTTTAGGGAGGCTAATTATTGAATCCTGGTTTATAGCCAATAACTTGGAGTAGGCTGAGGGAAGGAAATAGTTGCAGAGAATGGGAAGAAAAGATTGTCCAGGCTGTAGAGAAAAGATTCTAAAATCTTGAAAAGGACACAATTCTCTCCTTTCATCAAGGGTTAATCTCTCTCTCTTTCTCCCCTTCTCTCACAGGACCCTTATTGTTCTGCTTCATGATGGGATCCTGCCCTGAGGTTGACTACGTAATTTTCTTAGCAATTTGGAGGAAGATTGAAATCTTGGCAATTAAATCTGACTTCCAGTGTTGCAGAGCCTGACCCGGAAATGTAAGTCATTAATAAAAAAGAAAGGTTTATTATGCAACCAAAGAAAAATAATGTGTCTGAAAGACAGAGGCTTTTGTTTCTAGCTATCAGTATGCTAATTTACAGGCAGTTTGCAAATTATCCAGTTGATCTTTGTAGCAAACCCTGTAGCCTCTGGAGACTGTGATGTCATTAAAATATCATGCTTGCTATCACCAGCATGTAACCAACATTCCTACACTCTCTAGGACTGGACATGGCCTATGGAGTCAAACAAACCTGAATACTCAAGCCAAGAGTAGATTTTTTAAAAACAGAATTTCCATGGTTTTGAATGATCAACAGTGATTTATTTGCCGCAAATAATTTATGAACCCACTTTTTAACATACGGTCTGTGGGATGTTGACATTGCTTGAGTATCACTTTTCTTTACTATTGATCTATTTATAAACTACAGATAATAGAACTTGTAAAATATGATAAGGCTTTGAAGTTCATGCCACACTTTTTTGAAGCACCCTTCTCAGTGTGCAAGCACCTTGGCCAGTGAAGGGCTCAGCCTTCCTTTGTACCTGGGTTTGCAGCCTTGTAAACTGAAGTTCTGGCAGAGATGGATCTTTCCTTCCAGTGAGGGAAAACCTTTTTCTTAAAATGATTGGATTATGCTGTACTCAGCCAACAGTAGAAGGAATTCAAATTAAGCCAAAAATTAAATTTTGTTACTTTTCCCCTTCATTAAAATATTCATATAGTCAAAAAAGACCCCGAAACCTGAACATCAATGGCCAACTTAAAAGAGGTCAAAAGGGCAATATACAGGCTCAGATACTTGGGGCTGACAAGTTGTAAAACCTCTAAGAAGTATCATCTCCCCAGCCATCCAGCCGGTGTATTTCCTGTGGATTTCCTCCTCCGCTACACAGATCTTCCAGGCAGGCTCTGGCCAAACATATCTAAACTAATGAAATCATATTCAAAGAGATGACTGACTTAACCCCAAGTAAACATTAAATAAAGTCTCTTTAAAGTTAATTCATTTCAGAGTAAACAGGCTTTCTGTGATAAATGTGGGTAGTGAGCCATCTTTCCTATATACATTTAGACTCCTGTTTTCTTTAAAAACCCATCAAGTGATATTTTTCTCTCTCGTACTAAGTAAGCAATGTAAGTATTTGTCCTTAGGCAAGGTGGGCACTTTTGAAATTTTAAAACTGGGTGTGTATTAGCACCATTTCTTATTAGCAGTAAAACTTGTATTTCTCTGGAGACATCTAGTGGAGAAGGTGCAATACATACTTCCAGAAGCACAGATACCATCTATTACAATTTGATTAAAATAATAATTCATATCAAATTGATATGAAAAAATATTAAATATTTTACATGTATTTCAAAATGCCAACAACTGAAGATTAATAAGTGGTCTCTTATGTAAAATATTTTAAAATTGATTTAGATTGACCGCAATAAATGAGGGTCAGATCCATATATAAAGTGAAAAATCTGGTTTTGTTTTGGTATGTTTGTGGCTGAAGGATGAATTGTTTCATCTTTTATCTGAGTTTGTTGTTGTTGTTGTTCTATGCTGACATATTCTAGGGGTAAGAATAAGAAATTGTGACTGACTTGTTTATTGCAGATAAATGTTAACTGATTGGAAATAATCACCTCTGCAGTCTATTTTCACTTAGTGGTTCCCCCTCACATGTCTACGTCCTGTATTTCTAATCTCCACCCTGTTTGATGCTGTTGACAGTACCTTTCACCTTTCCTCTCATTTGGATTTGGATGGCCTTGTTTCAGAGGCAATCAAGACCCTGGTTATCACTCCTTCCCACTTGTGAGACCCTCTAATATTCCTTCAGGCCGTATGATGAATGGATGGATAATTGCTGCAATTATCTGTATACCTCCAACCCTTCAAGTGTAAGAATGTCAACATCCCATCTAGTACATTTGGTCTGCTAAAAAAATGGTCTGAGTTATGATAACACCATAATTTGTAATCATCCATCTACCACCTCCTTGGATTCTGACCCGCTGAAACAAATATTCTCAGATCGCATACCCAGCCCTCCATCTGCTGTTTATTTGTCTGTGTTTATTTGTCTGTTTATTTGTCTGTGTTGACACTGTCCTCAAATCCTCTTCATCTCCTGTTTCCAGTGTAATGTATGGTCTATATTCTCCCGTATTCTCTGTCTCCACAAGTGAGAATTTTCTTGTGCTTCTTCCCAGGAAAACATCAACCAAAGTTGAGTTACTTCTCATTTTTCAACCATAATCTGTCTGCTGTCCTCAGAGACATTGACTGTTTTCTGCTCTAAAATAAACTGTGTTTCTCCACTTCTCCAGAAACTGATCTTACATGTTGAGTTTCCAATTGTAGGGATTCAGTTTTCACTATTAGATATTCTTTCTTCTTGCTCTCTTCATATATCATTGGAGTTCCAGCTTTCTTTACTCGAATGTAGTCAAAAATGTCACTTCTTCTCTATGGTTTTTTTGCATGCGAACTCATCTTCGGGTACTAGGTTATTTAGCACTGTGGGAGAACAAGAGTGGAGAAGACTTTCTATTCTTATTTTAACAAAATGTCCAAAATTATTTATTTTTTATTCTTGTTCCTAAAGATATTCATACGTGTGGGAAAAGTGGAGTTATCCAAGTCATAGGACCTAAGGTTATGTCTACATGTATGACCTGTACAGGGGTTTGGACATAATAGCCTCCCAGGATTTAATGAATAACAAGAAAAAAAAGTGACCTCACTAGAAAGAGTCCTGGGGAGGAAAATCCATTCAAGTGGACATGGAGACTTAACTCCATGGTTCTTCTTCCAAAAAAAATAAAAATAAAAATAAAAATAAGGCCTATAGTCGTTAATGGAAGCTTTAACTTAATGAGAAAAGACTTTTTGAATCTTTGTCTGCTTTTAATTTTCATAGAATCATACACAGTTGTACATTTTTGCCTTTAGCAAATCATTTTCAGTTTAAGTAAAATAAACTCTCAAGTATGCAGACATTGCTTAAAAATAACAATAACAGCAATTCATTATAATGGATATATTCATGTACATCAGCAGTGTTTGGAGTTCATACACAAAGTAAAATGTGGGGAAGCATCATTTTGCGTAGGAGCTGATAATGCTGGTACAGTAAGAAACTTTAAGAGCCAGACAGTGGAAAACCACAGAATCAATAATTCTTCAGTCTGGGAGAACATTTGGGAACTTCAGTTTTGAAACAGATTATGTTAATTTTTATATTTAAACATCATATTTTTACCATGTGGCAGTTCCTTTTTCTCTAGGTTTTTTTTTTTTTTAATTCCTCCCACCCCAGTCTTACAAAGTTAATAGCCAGAGAGTAATTGTGAAAAACAAACAAATAAATCATTTGCCCATTGACCCACATTTTGGCTATTTCTGCTTTGACAAAAGACTGGTTGAAAGGAGGGAGTTCAGCTAATTTCTGTGGATGTTCCAGTTATCTAGTGCTGCCTCACACACCACTCCAAACTCAGTGGCATAAAATAGCAACCACTTTATTACACTCACAATTTCTGTGGGTCAAGGGTTCTCACAGTGCCCAATGGGAATTGCTTACAACCCATGTGCTCTGTGATGTCTGTAGCTTCAGCTGGGGAGACCCAAGTGGCTGGGATAATTCCAATGACCTCCAGCTGCCACCTGGAACACCTTGTACTGGGGGAGGCTCCGCCTCTAGGACAGTGTCTTCACTCACTTGTCCAGCATGTTGGCAAAGATGATGGGAAGGCTGAGCTCAGCTGGCATGCTCAGCTGGAGCACCTCCCCATGGCCTCTCCAGCATGGTGGACCACATACATGACAGCTCGGTGACCCGCCTAACAAGCAGAATATGTGTGTTTTTATGAGCTGACTTAGGGCGCACATGGCAGTCTTTTGCTACATAGGCTCGTGATCAAAAACGTCATGAATCAGAAGTTCCTGTCTTGGCTCAGCAGAAACCAATCTGACTAGTATCCATGAGGATGCAGGTTCGATTCCTGGCCTTGCTCAGGAGGTTAAGGATCTGGAGTTTCTGTGAGCTGTGGTGTAGGCCGCCGGCTACAGTTCTTTTTTGACCCCTAGCCTGGGAACCTCCATATGCCATGGGTGTGGCTCTAAAAAGACAAAAAAAAAAAAAAAAAGTCGCAAGTCAGCTTAAATATAAGAGGTGAGCTCATAGACCCTACGCCTCAATGACTGGAAGATAAAAATACTTACGGCAATGGGAGAATGGCATTTAGGCCCTAGGACTTCTGGTAGACCTAGAAATGCCTACAGAGCCCTATAACCTGTGGTTAAATTATTTAATACCTCTGGAAGTATTATATGTCTAGCACTTTCATTTTCTATTTTATTTTTAGAAAATCATCAGAAAAGGTTCTTTAATTTTCTGTACTCCTGGATTACATTTCTCTTTAGAGTTTTGAAGCTTGAATTAAATAGAGTGTAAGACACCTATACACCCAGGCGGGAATGCTTTGAGCTTTTTGAAAAGACACAGTTTTAGTAATGGGAGAAAGCCTAGAAAATATTTTCAAAATCGGAGAACAGAATTCTAAATTGAATGACTAGTGTTTGAGCGTCATATTGCACCTTGAAATGTCTGACCTCTAGTGGTTGCAACTAATTTTTGCAACTGTAAATTGGTAATGTGTTTTTAGTTACATCTTCACAAAATATTTCATGCTGTTTGATACTATCACAAATGGTAGACTTTTTCCATTTAATTTTTCAGTAGTCACTTGCTATTATATATAAAGTTGATTTTGTATATTGATTTTACAGTGTGCAATCTTAGATTTTTCTATATATTTTAATAATTTCTAATTTCACTTTGATCATAGAACATTCTGTATATGATTTCAATCCTTTGATAGTAACTGTGACTTTTTGTGGCCCAACATGTGATCTATCTTGGTAAGGTTTTGTGTCAGTGAATGTTAAATTTCTTAATATCCTTATCAGTTGTGTGGTTACTTATTTTTAATCCATTTTTGAAAGAGGAGTGTTAAAAATTATTCAGATTGGTCCCCCCAGAAGCAGTATGATTGTCCACTCAGTAATTTATTTGGATGCTGAGACAGATGGCACATGCCATCACCAATCAAAAAGGATAAAGTTTACTTAGTATTTACAACAATCGGGGGGGTTCCCAGTAGAGAGGCTCACCAAGGATCTGACAAGTAGGTGAGCAAATTAAGGAGGAGTAACTGTTGGGAGTTTCCATTGTGGTGCAGCGGAAATGAATACGACTAGTATCCAGGTTCAATCCCTGGCCTCGCTCAGTGAGTTAAGGATCCGTTATTGCCATGAGCTGTGTGTAGACACGTCTCAGATCCCGCATTGCTATGGCTATGGTGCAGGCCAGCAGCTGTAGCTCCAGTTCAACCCCTAGCCTGGGAACTTCCATATGCCACAAGTATGGCTTTAAAAAGAAAAAGAGAAAAGAAAAAAAAGGAGGAGTAACTTTTATTGTATTCAAGAGGTAGGACCTACATGGTCCTGGTGGGAGTGGAGGAGGTGGGAGAAGAGATAAGCATCTTTCTTGACTGCTGAATTTCCAACCTTTCATTCAAAAAGATACGTAACTATTCTGATTTGTTTATTCCTCGGTTCAGTTGGTTCCATTTTGTGTTTCATGTATTTTGAAGCTTATTGAGTAGACGTACTTAGGGTTTCTGTCTCCTTCACAGATTGACCCTTTGATCCTTATGAAATGTAACTCTTTATTTCAGATATTTCTTCTTGTTTTTCATTTTGCTTTATGAGTTATTAAAGTAGCTACACCAGTTTTCTGTAGATGCGTCGTTAACCAGTATTTTTTTTCTCTATGTCTTTGTTTTTCTTCTTATTTCCATCTACCTTTAGATGTAATTGACATATAACATTATGCGAGTTTAAGGTATACAATGTGATGACTTGAGATATATATATATATATATAAATATTTATCACAGTATATATGTATATAGAAATATTTATCACAGTAAGGTTAGTTAGCACACCCTTAACCTCACATAATTACCATTTTGTGGTGGTGGTGGTGAGAACATTGACGTCCTCTCCTCATAGCCACTTTCAGCTACACAATACAGTATGTTGACCACAGTCGCCACGTCTGCGTTATCTCCCTGGAACTTATTCATCGTAGAACTGAGTGTTTGCACCCTCTGCCCAGCATCCTGCTTCAGCAATCACTTACTGTCTGTTATTCCCACTGTAACTGGTGGATCATTTGGATCTCTGTATTTATCTTCAATTGAATTTGTGGACTTTCTTGAAATTATATATCAATGTTTTGAAAATTAGAATTATAACTTCAAACCTAACTTCAAACCTAGGGGCTTCTGTATGCTATAAATTCTCAAAAAAAAAAAAAAAAAGTACCCATGAGACTTTAATGGCATTTCCAAATTATTAGTTTCATTGTCATAGCTCTTCATTAATGTAAATGTTAACAAAACAAAAATAAGTGATTTGTTTTCCTTTCAAAACTTTAAGATGCATTCCCTTCATAGCTTGTTCAGATATGACTAACCTAATTCCTTTGAGGTTTTATTGACAAAGTAACAAATCCAGGATGTAGCGGATGAAAATATTTTTGATACAGTAACTAACATCCTAAAAATTGACTTTTAACTTAACTGCATATCCAGTGGTAAGCCTTTTTAAATGTGAATGTTTTATACTTACATGGGGAAAAAAACACTTTGACCATCATTCAGCTAACTTGGGCTCTAAGTACTGTTATATGAAACATCCAGATCAGTTTTTGTTGACCTTAACTGCATATTAGAATGACCTGAAGAGCTTTTTAATATACAGATAACCAGACCACCTCCCAAGAAAATTAATAAATCAGTATTTTCCCAAGAAACATTAATGAACAACCAGGATTGATAACCACTAGTTCAGGTGTTCTGACACCTGAATCTGTCTTAGTTGAATCTTGTTGCTTTTCCTTTTAAGTTATTAAAAGATACACTTTCAGTTTCTAATTAATTTAGCATGTAAAAATCTCGTGAAGGGATAAAATATGTAGAACTCCATACTAAGATTTTTTTGAGATTAGTTCAAAATAAAGCAATTAGATGAGATGATTTTTTAGGATTACTTTGGATTCAGATAGTATCACATCACTACACATAGTTGAAAGGGTTGAAGGAGAGATGGATGGTGTTTGCTGTTTGACCATGGACTGGAAATGTCCCAAAACATCAAATCTAAAGAGAAGAAGTAAAAAGCTGAATAGAAAAATTAATCCAGGGTATGTTCTCTGAGACCAGCAGGCACACTCTTTCCTTCCTTTCCAAATTCTTCATCCTTCTAACATCTCCCACTCTTTGATGTCGCCTGAAATTCTACTGTATGAAAGCCTTTTTTTTAAAAAAAGAATTTCATCTATTAAGATGCAACTTCTCTGAGAAGCAGGAAGGAACAAATCTTTAATAGATCAGCAGTTTTATTTTGTTTTGTTTTGTTTTGTTTTTTTGTCTTTTTTGTTGTTGTTGTTGTTGCTATTTCTTGGGCCGCTCCCGCGGCATATGGAGGTTTCCAGGCTAAGGGTCTAATCGGAGCTGTAGCCACCGGCCTACGCCAGAGCCACAGCAACGCGGGATCCGAGCCTCGTCTGCAACCTACACCACAGCTCACGGCAACGCCGGATCGTTAACCCACTGAGCAAGGGCAGGGACCGAACCCGAAACCTCATGGTTCCTAGTCGGATTCGTTAACCACTGCGCCACGACGGGAACTCCAGCAGTTTATTTTTAATGGTAAAAATGAGTTTATGATTTTTCTGCTTGAGATCAGATTCTGATAAGAAAAATTAGGAAGAACTGTAAATAAATTTAGGACTGGCACCCTATCAATCCCTTAGCAAGGATTATTTTCTCTATTTCTCTTCTTCTATTCCTCTCTATAACCTTTGCACCGAGTTTTTCTTCTTTCACAGAAACTTATACATTACTGTTAAAATTTGAAGGGGGGCGTGAATACTGATAAAAGTAAAAAGACTTAGAGTAAAGAAATTAAAAACGTAAAGATGAGACAAAGAGAAACAGTGCTACATTTATCTTAAAGAGGCTACTCCTGGGAAGTCAGATGGCCTGGATCAAACCCTTGGTTATCAAGTCTTAAGCAGTGAGATCACTGAGAAAATTGCTTCACATCTGTGTGCCTGAATTTCCTCAGCTTACTAATAAGCTAATAATGTCTGCCCTCTCAACCCCTCAGACATCTTTTAGGAGTTGTTTTTAAAGAAAGAGTGAGTTTTTAAATAAATGTCTAAATAGGATAAATTATGTGCCTTTTCAAGATTGGCAGAAATGAATACCACTCAAAACTGCCTACTCTGTACTAATGTCAAGTGAGAGGCAGTGAGAGGGTGTTCTCCTGTGGCACAGCAGGTTAGGGTTCCTGCGTTGTCATTGCAGTGGCTTCGGTCGCTGCTGTGGCACAGGCTCAGTCCCTGGCCTCTAACTTACACATGTCATGGGAGAGGCCAAGGGAAAAAAAAAAAAAAAAAAAAGGCAGGCAGTAAGAAATGCCCATATTTCAGCCTTGATACACATGGTGATTGACCTCAAAATACTGCTCTGCTGTAGCACCAAAAGTATCAGTGAAAATGCCGAATTATTTTTGTTGGAGTAAAGTGTATTTCTTACAGTTTTTATAGTGTGCACCAGATGAAGGAAGATTTAGATTTAAAGAATTAAGACACTTCTGGGGGGAGGAACATACACAGAAGTACCTACTTGACATACTCAGATAATCAACTCTGGGGAGATATAGAGAGAGAGTGTGCCAGTTGTGGAGGAAAAAGGGCAGGCCAAATGGACAAAAGACAAAATACTTGCTAAATAATTTTATTGTTAGGGTTGTGTGATTAGCTTATGATGACACTGAGATGCTAAACTGATCAGTCTTCAAAATTCACAGTATCCAAATTAAAGAGAAAAAAAGATATATGTATTATTCAATAATACTTCAGGATGGTATGTAATAACTTTACATATTTACTTGTAAATGAATTTAAATTGACTTTTAGAAATCCCTTTTCAGTGTTTTGTTTAGAAAGTACAAGATATTTTACTGTTAATGCATGGTCTGATTTTTGATTTTTGATTTTTGGGTGCCAGGAGACATAGATAGTTGAAACTAACTTAAAAGTTAGGAACACCAGACAGGGTTTCTATTCTGCTGATGTGCCCTGAAAAAGCAACTATACTTTGTATCCCTTTTCAACATGGAAAAGGCGCAGTCCAAAAGGAGTTTCTGATTATTTTGCATGATAACTTTATACAACGTCGTTATAATGATGCCTTATATTGTGGCTTAGGTGTTCTGCTTAGGGTCTTGGAAGGACTTATATCGATGCCACTGTGGCGTTATCAAGAGAAGAGTAATCCTAGGAGTATGTCAAGATCAGTGTTGCTATTTCTGCTGGGGATCGTGTTACCATAGTAATATATTCCCTGTGGCTTTTAAAAGACTTATTTTGCTTAAGTGCTATTTTGATTATATTTGAAATGAAATAGAAAATTATAAAAATGTTTTTCTTTAGCCTTCAGCCCTAATGGTAATTTCAGATAAAGCGATAAAGATAATCAATGCATATCTCTTTGAGCAACTTTCTTTTATTATGCATTGGCTCCTTGGGCCAACATCATCATTAGAAGGATCATGTGAATGGTAATTAGTGCCCCTGTGTGTTTTGCTTTCCTTTTTAATCTCTGGTTTCCTGAGCAGAGGCAGGATCAATTCCACTACTCAAATTTGGTCTAGATATTGAGAATAATGATTCTACACATGCACAAAGAAGATATAAAGACGTTTATTACTTAGATAATAAGACTTTTTTCTGGAAAGCAGGTCAGGCTGCCAAGAAGGTTCTAAAGTCATTCGAGAGACCAGGAAGGGGAAACTGGCTTTGACTTTGATTGGAATTAGGGTGCAGGCCAGGGTAAGTGGTCTCACCTCAGGCCCTCGGTATGCTTGGTTTGAATTTTCCACCAGCACCAAGAGAGAGTGCTTGTGGACCTTCTTATTGGCTTGTCTAGATGCCAGTCAAGAGGGAGAAGGGAGGAGCCGGGGCTTGAAAGCTGTTAGTCAAACATCGAAAACTGAGTCAGACTGTTTGTGGTCTTTTTATTACATCTTTGTATCTAAGCAGACAGTAAAGACATGAATGGAAATTATGTGTGTGTGTGTGTGTGTAAATATGTATGTACAGGATACAAACATCAATAAATGACAGTGACAGTTTGCTCTTGTTAAAGATTATGTGCATTATTGGGATGGTTACTGTGGAGCCAGCAGAGGATACGTTTCTGTACCAAAAGGGAAGTCAGTGAGGCATAGCCTGGTTTTAAGCAGCATTCTCCACCTTCCTACTCCTATTTTCCTGCTTTTCTTTTCTATTTCTTCATGGAATTGATGAATTGATGGTAATGATATTCATGAAACATTCTCCACATAGGAAAGGTAAAGACTCTTCCCTTGTTCTATATTTTTATTGTTTTCTTTTTTTTTAAATTTATTCCACATGGTATTCCTTCTATTCTTGTAGAAATTCAATTAATTGTGAATATATGTGTGTGGCAGGAAAAATGCACAATGTTCTGTTTTGTGTGTATTACTTATTATGAATTTGCATAAATAGTATTTTGCTATAGACTTGTGTATTTTAAACATGATCCATGTAGGTATATGTAGATTTAGTTTTTTACTTCTGACAGACACGTACAGTCAATCTTATGCTTGTAAGACATTGAGGTATCCATTCCTATAGTGAAAGACATCTAGAAATCTCTTCTTTAGCCTGTGCTCTTTCTATAATGTATGTCCTAGGCTACCATTTTTCCCCATGCCATTACTTGAAAGTAAGTGTTTTCTTCTCTAAGGACCTAAGATCTAAGGAGCTGGCAGTGTGTGTGTGAGAGAGAGAGAGAGACAGACAGACAGAGAAAGAGAGCGAGAGAGAAATATTCTGGAATATTTCAACCCCTGTCTTGCTTCTGTGGCATCTGTAATTTGAGTTCAAGAGAGAAATCCACCAGGTTGTTTGTTTACCACATTTTTGTACCTCAGAGAACTTTCAAATACTTGATTCGATTGATTCTCATAAATCAGTAAGTCAAGTGCTATGATTAACTCCATTTGATTGCTAAGGGAACTAGTCTTAGTGAAGGTACGTTACACTAAGACCTATATGATGGATTCTGGATTAGTGCTTAATTCTTCTGACTTTACCCACTGCTATAGATTAGCAAGAATAAGCCAGTACCAACCAAATTGTGATAAATGGGCCCCCAAGTTGTGGTACATTTTTTATTAGATCCTTGGTGCTTATTAGTACCCAGGACAAATTCTATAAGGAAATAAAATACTACAAATTATTATAGAATTTACATTCTTTTTTTTTTTTTTGCAATTTTGTCTTTTTAGGGCTGCATCTGCAGCATATGGAGGTTCCCAGGCTTGGGGGTCCAATAAGAGCTATAGTTGCCGGCCTACATCACAGTTACAGCAACAGGGGATCCGAGCCGCATCTGCGACCTACACCACAGCTCTTAGCAACACCAGGTCCTTATCCCACTGAGCGAGGCCAGGGATTGAAGCTGTGTTCTCATGGATGCTAGTCAGATTCGTTTCCACTGAGCCACGACAGGAACTCCTACATTCATTCTCAAATGTCCTGATTTGACTTGGTATAAATGTCATGCTTATCCTACTACACCATGGTATGGTCTAAGCATGATTAACTTATGGCTCTGAGGTGTTAGCCTACGCCAGGATCACACCAGGTGCTGAGCAACGTGAAATGATCTCATGTGTTTGTACAGGAAGCTCTAAAATATAGCATTTAATCAGCACTCAGGGCCATTCAATATCACTCCTCAAGGCCAATCATTTGGATAAGACTTGAAATGCTGGCTTAAGAATCTGGAAACTTCCAGAGGTGACTCCATCTCTAACTTGCTGTGTGACCATATGAATATAAATTCACTTCTCAAAACCTCAGCTGAAACTAGAGTGCTAGAGATGATTTGAAATTCTGTACCTGCAGTACATTGTAAATTCAAGTGAGATAACCCCTCTTAAATATTCCTCTGAATAAGGAATTCAAAATACTTTCTACCTTCATACCTGTTGGGACAAGTCAGGAGTACCAGCGCTTCTCAATTTTTTGACAGATAATTTTTATAAATGTCAGTGTCTTCGCTGAAGCTGCAGGTGAAGAAGTATCACCTGCACCTTCATACATGTCGGAGATCCTCTCACTAGCAGCATCTCTAAATTTAGGCCCTGTGCTCCCATCAGCTCCCATGGATGAAAGAAAGGAGGAGTGACAAGCTCAAAGCACATAAGATGTGAAAGAAAGAATGATAGAGAGTTTGTTTTTAACAGTAGAGCGCGTATGATGCTTTTCTCTAATTTTGTAGTAGCTGTGACATAAATTCTACCAGTTGTGCAACATGGGCAACTTTTTAAACCTTAAATGCTGTTTCATCATCTTTACATAGTACACATATTATTTGGACATATTTAAAGTGACCATTTAAAAAATATCTGCAGGATCTGAATCACATTTTGTTGCTTTTGTTATTGCATTTAGTATTAATATCTCTTGTAAGAAATTTCATGGTACTGATAAATAGAGGGAAAGAAAATTCCTTTAAAGTCCACTCCAGTGAAACTATACATCACCTGGGTTTGTTGCCATTGCCAAACTTTTCCCCACTGGGAAAAACTACCTTTGATCATTTCCTTGGAGCTGGGAGCCAGGCTGTGGTTAGTTCCTGCCTATGACACAGACATGCACCAACCAGGGCACATATTCACACTCCAGTATTTGTTCTGAGGTCAAAACCAGTTTGGGAGTTCCCATTGTGGCTCAGTGGGTTAAGAACCTGACTTAATTTCCATGAGGATGCAGGTTCCATCCCTGGGCTCGCTCAGTGGGTTAAGGATTCAGCATTGCCCCAAGCTGTGGCTCACAGTTGCAGCTCAAATCTGGTGGTTGCTGTGGCTGTGGCATAGGCTGGCAGATGCAGCTCTGATTTGACCCCTAGCCCAGGAACTTCCATATGTCACAGGTGTAGCCCTAAAAAGGAAAAAAACAAAAAACAAAAAACAAAAAAAACAGTTTGAAGTCATCCTTGGACCACTCTTTTGGATTGGAGTTCACAATTCTCCCTCCCTTACTCACAAGCAAAATGTTCAGCTGGACATATCACATTGTGTTTCTTCTGTAACAGTTCCCTCAGAGATGTCGCCTCCTTCTTGACAAAGAGTGAAAGGTTGAAAATAAATTGCTATTGTAATAACCTGTGTTAGAAGAGTTAAAACTGTGGCGGAGAGGAATAGACAAAGGGCATATATGTCTCTATATGTTCTCTTCCAACCAGCCAATTACCAGTTCTCTTCAAGAGCTGAAATCATCTTGCACAGGAGATGGCAAGAATATAACAACCATTTTATTTTGGAGTCAGGCAAAGGCTCTCTATCAAAAATTTCATAATAGAAACCTTAAAAATACAGCACTTCAAAAATGCAAACAAGGGGTTCCCAGTGTGGCACAGCAGGTTAAGGATCCAGTGTTATCTCTGCAGCAGCTCAGTTTGCTGCTGAGGCGAGGGTTGGAGCCCTAGCCCCGCAGTGGGTTAAGGATCTGGTATTGCCACAGCTGTCATGTAGGTCACAACTGTGGCTCAGATTTGATCCCTGGCCCAGGAACTTCCATATGGTGTGGTGTAGCCAAGGAAAAAAAACAGATGTAAACAAAGCATTTGTTAACTTTGCTCTCAGATCAAATTTATACGATAAATCTTTGTAGCGCATCATGTCATGACTAGAGACTCCCTTGACTATAATGAGGCACTGGCTTATCTCTGTCTTTGGGGCACACAAAGCTGATTTGGGGTTCTGTAGCTTTTGATTTTTCCTCTGCTATTACTATGTGCATCACTTAACCAATAATCAGATGATAGAAACCTTTATCAGGGGAGTTCCCATTGTGGTTTGGCAGTAACGAACCTGACTAGTATCCGTGAGGGCACAGATTTGATCCCTGGCCTCTCTCAGTGGGTTAAGGATCCGGCATTGCCATGAGCTGTGATGTGGAGCTGGCTGTGTTGTAGGCCAGCAGCTATAGCTCCAAATCGACCCCTAGCCTGGGAACTCCCATATGCCCCAGGTGCAGCCCTAAAAAAAAAAAAAGAAAAAGAAAAGAAAAAGAAACCTTTTATTAGAGTCTGCAGTTGTTGTTGGTGATGATGACATGAATCATGAAACAGCGTGGAAGCTCAGAAAGACCGCACCGATGTGAAGAGTTTGAGTCGGCATAGCTTGTTAAAATTCCCATGCCTTTAATGGAAAAGGCAGTAATTCTTATACACCTTTGCTGAAAAATTCACTTAATGTCATTATACTCCATTGTGTAGTCACAAAGATCACTCCTGGGCTAATTTCTGGGCGCACTCCTTTGGACTCATGGAGTGACTCTGCCAGTATATGTTCTGTCGAGGCAGAAAGCAAAAGGAAAAAAAATTGTTCATTTTGTTTGTGTTTATTATAAAGTGGTTCTCTGGCAGACTCTCCAGTGTGAAAGGAAACAGTGATCATATGTGTAATGAGCAATAGCTTGTTAATCCTAATTTCCTCATGATTTATTTGTAGTATAATATTAACGTGTAAATGCAAACAGTGTAACTTCAACTAATGGAAGCCTGGGGACTTGTGCGAAGGAAGGACACTGTGTCCTTCAATTGATCATGACTGTAAAAACCAGCCTAGGAGTTCCCGTCGTGGCGCAGTGGTTAACGAATCCGACTAGGAACCATGAGGTTGCGGGTTTGGTCCCTGCCCTTGCTCAGTGGGTTAACGATCCGGTGTTGCCGTGAGCTGTGGTGTAGGTTGCAGACTCGGCTCGGATCCCGCGTTGCTGTGGCTCTGGCGTAGGCCAGTGGCTCCAGCTCCGATTCGACCCCTAGCCTGGGAACCTCCATATGCCGCGGGAGTGGCCCAAGAAACAGCAACAACAAAAGACAAAAGACAAAAAAAAAAAAAAAAACCAGCCTAAACCCAGTTTTATGAAAATCAGTTTGGGTTGCGAATGAAACTAAATCTCTTTTGCCTTTCTTTTCTCTTACCGTCAAATATTGTGATATAATCAGAAGATCATGGGCTTTGGGATTAAAAATACTCCAGTTCAAATCTCATGTCCACTACCTTTTAGTTATGAATTACATGGAATGATCATGAAAAGTCTGATTGGCAATTTTGAATAATAATGTGAAAGGAGTTTATCACATGTAATTCTTGTGAAATTTATGGGATAAAGTATTTATTCCAAGTATTACTTTTTCTCTTATCTTCCTTCGCTTCCTTCCTTTCCCTCCTCCTCCCCCTTCTTTCTCCTTCCTGCTCCTCCTCCTTCTTCCTTCTCCTTTTTGAAGTGAGGAGCACATGTTAAAATCCACCTGATTGCACAAACATGGCATTTGACACGAGGCAAAGTGCTAAACTTTTCTCAGTCTCTTCTTCCTTTGCCTGCAGAACATATTTGTTAATAGCCTTTATGAGTTACATTAAATGAAATATGTATGAAAGTCTCCTAGTGTAAGTAAGTGTTCAGAAATAGATTTCCCTTCTCTTAATTTCTTTGTTAAATTTTCTGTAAAAATTGTGGTTTTAGAAAACCATTTAGTTTGTATACGTTTTACTCTTCCTACTTCTTTCGCTTATTGATGGAAGAGATTGGGGTGGTTAGTAAACTTGGTAGTATGAAAAAACATTTCAGATTTTATTGTAACATATTTATTAGGTATATCCTAATATCCCAAATACTGTTCTGAGCACTAGAAAAATGAGTGAACCAGATGGATACATCCCCTGCTTTTTGGAGTGGTATTTTAGAGAGAAAGAGGCAGAAAAATACACAGAGAAGCAATAAATAAACAACCTAATGGCTAGGGAAAAGTTTATATAGTCTAGTGATTTTTTAAAACTATCATAAAAATTGAGAGCTAGAAAATAACTTATTTAATCTCATAAAAATTGCAGTGGGTCCATTAACCTCTTTTGAATAAGCTTATGCCACCATCTCAACCAATTTTTTTTTTTCTTCCCTGGTTTTCAGCAACAATTCTCCAGGTGCCAAAAAAATGCTGATTTCACTTAACATTTTTCATTCAACAAATGAATAAAACTACCGCTATTTAGGGCTAGTGGTTAGACTCTTAATCTGTAGTTAAACTTATTACCCACATACTAACTTGGGCTAAGCTTCTCTCTGAAATGCAGTTAATCAAAGATGAGGCTGATTTTTCCCAGAAGGTATAGTACTGTAAGTAATGTCTCCACTCTCTTTCCAAATCCACCAGGAACTTGGGAGATCAATTGTTTGAGGAAATCTTGCAACACACTGAAGCAGGAGATAGGTGGGTCCCAGGCTGAGCAACGGTAATCTCTTCTCTGTGGACAGATAACTTCAAGATAAAAGCTGTGTCCCGCATGGATAAAAGATAGAAACTATCTGTTTCTCATTCTTGAGGTTGAGGGGTCCTCCGGAACTACACACTTCCAGAAAGGTTCCCTCAGGGGTCAGAGAAGGGAAGGGCACTGGACTTATTTGCCTCACTACCCTCCGTCTCTTTGCAGAATTCTATCTCCAAAGGGACAAGCTCTGGGTACTTACATCAAGTGGTTCGGGTTCAGTGTTCTCACCCCATGGCCACCTGAGAATAACTCCAGAGCCACCCTCTTTTCTATCCTTGTTGTGTCGTTAACTTCCCTCCATATGTTTCTCTGCAGCCACCTATTTCCCATGATTTCTTCCCCAAACTATTTTATTTTAAATTCTGAAAGTTATTTCTTTACTTATTTCATGCTAAATAAATGAATTTTAAATAATCACCTACTACTTTAAAAATAATTTCCACCAATTTTCATTTCCTGAATCCTTGATTCTTAACTGACAAAAGCATCTCCCTATGTAGCCCTGTCCTGTAGATGTGATTTCATTCTCCACATCCCATGTATCCTGAGAGCAGGAAGTTGAGAATCTGAATCTTATTCAGTTTTCAATGTACCTTTCAGTATATTGCACCTCTGTCCTGTGAATCGCATGTCAACTTGCTCTACCCACTTTGTTCCTCATTCTTGTTCCCAGAGAAATTTTGTATTTCTGTTACTTGACCCCTTGAAGCTCTTGGCAATGATTTTCTACTATCTTCTAGCAATGACTGTTTGGGTTGTTTGGTTCTTTCTCTTCATTCTGTTCCTCCTTTGAACTGTTCATCTGCCCAGGCTAGAGATAGGAGCATGCTCCTTGAATTCTCCATCTTTGTCACCACCAGCTTGGGTTGGTCTTAAAAACAATCAAACATGCAGACACACACACACACACACACACACACACACACAACACAAAACTAAGGTAGGCATAGGTTTTGTTAGCATAAGCATTTTGTTTTATTTCTAATTAAGCCCAAGTGGATAGCATCTGTGATCCTTTTACTTTCTTTGCTTAATAATTTGTCTTCAATGTAATGTATAAAGTGAGATTTGGCAATAATAATAATAACTGTGGATATTAGAATAGTAAATATGCCTAGTGATATATACATGTATGCACTCTGGGAAAGACAGGCTAATTGTCTTCCGGGAGATCTCTCAAGCTGGCCTCCCGTCAACCAGTTTGCCATAATTCAGTGTCTGGCTCTGCCTACAGACTCTGAAATCTAACTTTGTCAGCAGCTATAGCATGATCCCATCTCTCACAGACTCAATTTACTTAAGTTCAGGAACTTGCTTTCTGTAATCAAGGTGTCTACTTCTTATTCCCATGATTAAAGCTGTCACTTAAATTGGAAATGTTAGTAGTGCATTCGCTCCATGAATAAAGCCGTATAACAGCAGAACCTCACTGGGATTGGAAAGTAAACTTTGGGGCATGGTGTCAGAGGTATCTAGCTAACATACTTTCTTTCATTTATCCCCATACTGGATCAGCTTTATCTATGGGACCTGAATGATCCAAACCCATGGGCTAAGGTTCCTTCTTTGCCAGGGCAGCATGTGACTGAGAAATGCCAAAGTGGCTGCTCTAACACTCTTTCTCTTTTGTCTATGGCATTTCTCCAGATTGCACCTGTTACACCCGTTCTGACAAATACTGTCTTTGTTTTGCCACATTAATACGTTAGACCAGGTTGCAGTGATGTCTTCGTGGCCTGTGATTCATTCTCCTTCCTTAGGATGATTTGCATAGCTTTTCTTTGATTCAGATTATATGAGAAGAAACTTATGTACCACTTAATCCTAAGTACTTTGGGATTTCTTGGTGTTATCCTCATGTAATGAGAAGAAAATCATGCCCACATAGTTTTTTATACTTGATAAAATGTTTTTCATTTCTTTTTTCCATTTTTAAAATCATAATGCTAACCAAGCTCTTTGGTCCAGGGTAAGTTGTTATTTTCTCATTTTACAAATGAGCCTGTAAAGACATTAGGATAAACCTGGAAAGTGACCATCTTGCTTCCAACTCGAATAGCCACAGCAGAGGATTCTAGCCAACAGATTTGAGTGGAGGATAGTTTGGGGGATTTTCATTCATTAAACATGATTATAACCAAGTTCCCTTATATGTCTTTTTTTGTCTTTAAATTGTCCTTGATAGAGACAGAAAGACCAAATGAAGGCAGAGTGAGGCATTGTCAGGAGTAGAGATGTGGATGTAAAGTTGTGCTTCTTGTTATCTTCCTTCTCGCTTTTTTCCTCATCCTCAGTGGAATCTTAATCTTCAGAGATCATGGACCTAGTTTCCTAATGCTAGCCATCTTTTTCTTTTCATCTCAGTTTTTCAACTAATCCATGAGTCTGGTTATGGCTTCATATAGGTAGTAATTTGAGCATAAACCTCCCCAAGTAGCCAGGTTTTCTTCCTTTTGTCCTGAATCAAAGGTTAATGGACTATCTTGAATTCTATAAATGGGTAAAATTTATGGCACACTTTCCATATTAGACAAAAAATTCATTGCTAAGTATAGCACAATTGCAAACGTGAAAAAATAGTAAGAAGTATTATGATCTACTTCTCTACTCTTCATTCCTCATTTTCAGTAAGATGGTAATTAGACATTCATAAATGAAGTCTTCCGTATTGGTTACTTAGTCTATATTATCATCAACAAACCGCAGTGTATATATACATACAATTCAGTAAATTTGAAACTTCCTTCCTAAAAATGAACAAGTGGAAGTTTGTGTTCACTGTACTGTATGGTAAAATGGATAATCATGCTAGGTTTAGATGTGAGTACAAAATGTTACTAATACCTGTAACCACACTGAAATTTACAGCAAAAAAAGTCATATAGATGCTACACAGGGTAATGAAAATGAGACTATGGGGTAGAGTTTTGAATAAGAATGGAGAATTATATGCTTAAATATATAAAATATTTTATTCTTGGCTTTTATATATACTGCCTTCAAAACAACTTGAGCAGTTGAATGGCTTTATCAATCAAAGAGATTGTACCCTTAGAAATTGCATCATTTTTTAGCAAAAGTTTCTAGGGTAACAGAGAACAGATAGTTCACTTTATCTAGTCTTTTTTTTTTTTTTTTTAGTAGATGTAATTACAACACTCGTGAACTTTTTATATATTTGTGTATCAATTTTTGACTTTTGAGAATCTTAAAAGGTAATTGTAATTTGATTCATAATAGCATTGTAAACAATAAAATATGTAGGAATAAATTTAACAAAACAAGCATGAAATTTATGCTCTGAAAATTATAAAACATTGTTGAAATTTTTAAAAATCAAAAAATATGGGAAAATAACCCTAGTTCATGGATCAGAAGTTAAAATATTTTAAAAATGATAATAATCCCTAAACTGACTTATAGTTTCAGTGAAATCTTTATCAGAATTTCAGCTAATTTCTTTGTAGAAATTGAAAAGTTGATTCTAGAATTCATATGGATTTGGAGGGGACCTAGAATAGTCAAAACAATACTAAAAAAGGAGACTCAAGTAAGAGAATTCACACTTTTTGATTTCAAAACTACTGCAAAGCAGTGATAATCAAAACAGTATGGCAATAGTACAGGGCTAAACATATATCTTAATGAAATATAGTTGAGAGTCAAGAAAAAATTCATACATAACTCTGTGGTCAACTGATTTTTGATAAGGGTACCATGACCTTTTGATGGGGAAAGAATACTCTTTTCCACAAGTCATTCATAGGCAATTGGTTAGCCTCTTACAACCAGAACAAAGTTGGACCCTTATCTCACTGCATATTCAAAACTTAACTCAAATGTATCAATAACATAACTTTGAGAGCTAAAACTATTTAAAAATTTACAAGGAAACATTAGGTTAAATATTCATGACATTTTCAAAGTATTATTAGCTGTGACACCAAAAGCATAAGCCACAAAAGAAAAATAGATGAATTGGACCTCAAAATTAAAAAGTATTACACTTCATGAGAGACCATCAATAAGGTGAAAGTATAACTCATAAGAGGGTGAGAATATTTGCAAATCATGTATATGATCAGGGGTTTGTATGCATGATATACAAAGAACTCAAGATTCAATAATAAAAGACAACACAATCAAGAATGGGCAAAGAATCTGAATAGGTATCTCTCCAAAGAAGTTATACAAATGCCAACAAGCACGTGAAAAGATGCTCAAAACCATTGGGAAATGCAAGTCAAAACTACATAAGATATCACGTCACACACATTAGGACCACTAGAATAAAAAACTCAAGAGAAAGAATGATGAGGAAGTGGAGGAATCAGAATTCTCATACATCCTTGGTGGGAGTGTAAAGTAGCACAGCCACTGTCAAAAGTAGTCTGGCAGTTTCTCAATTATATGCAGAATTACCATATGACCTAGAAATTCTACTCCTAGATATTTACTTAAAAGAAATGAAAAAGAAATATGTCCACACCAACCTTAAATATGAAATTTTAAAGCAGCATTATTTCTAATAGCCAAAAGGTGGAAATAACCCAAATACAAATGGGTAAAAATAAAATGGAATATTAGCTATACAAAGAAATGAAATGCTGTTACCTGTTTCAACACAGATGAACCTTGAAAACATTATGCTGAGTGAAGTCAGTCACAAAACACCAAACACACGATCAAATTCATATGAAATTCCAGACTGGGAAATCTATGATGACAGAAAGGAAATTAGTGGTTTGCTTAGGACTGGAGAAGGGTGGGGTGGGAAGATAGGATGGTGACAGCAAAAGAGTACAGGGTCTTTTCAGAGGTGATGAAAATGTTATAAAATTGACTGCTGATGATTGCACATATCTGTGAATATACTAAAAACCCTGAATTTTACTCTCTAATCGAATGAATTGTATGGTATGTAGATTATATCAAAATAAAACTATTAAAACAATAATTACTCCTCAGATGATTGAGAATGGCCTGAAAATTTATTATAATTGCATATAGAACATACTCAGCTTTTTAAAAGATAAAATATGAAACTAATTAGAATTGCATTGGCCTCTTTGGCTTTAGAAAAATTGAGAAGAGATTACCCATTTATCATCTGCAGATTGGAGTTTAGACTAAAGCCATTAAGTGAAATCTAAAAAAAAATCCTTTTTTTTTCAGAATTTAAAGGTCTTACTTCTCTTCAGTTTTGTAGTGCAAATGTGATGATTTTCACATCTCTTTCCATCTCTGCTTCGAGAGTTTTGTCATGACAAACTCCTACATGAAATTCTTTAATGACTTTCAGCTGTGCCCAGGATAAAAGCCAACTTCTGAATAACTCTTACTCATCTTTAGGAACTGAGGTAGACAACTCTTGTTCTCTGTACCCATCTTGTTAGATGCCCCTCCTAGATGCTCCCCAGGGACATCATGCTTGTCACACTGAACTGTTGTTTCCAGAAGATTAACTTTTTTAGTTCAGTGACTCTTCGGCTTATTATTTTATTCTCAGCATATATTGCAATACTTGTCACAAAATGTGTGCTTCATCAGTATTTGTGAATGAAGGAATAATTGTTGCAAAAGGCAATTTACTAGCTGATTGGGTAAAAATATGAGGATGCTAATTGCTCAACACACCACCAATTAAATGCATTTTTCTAGGCATGAAATTTAAAACTGTTCCTTTTCTGTATTTCTTATTGCATTTCTACCCCAATGAAAACTAAAATACATAATTCATTTAACAAAATAGTCTCTTTTCACATGGCTTGGTGAATGATGAAGAAAAAGAAATCCAGTCTATAAGCCTGGACTGCAAGGCACCAGCTGTATGGAGAGGAATACAATTTGTAATGGCTTACAATGTGAAACATAAGTGAGATTTTTTTCCAGTCTATAAGCCTGGACTGCAAGGCACCAGCTGTATGGAGAGGAATACAATTTGTAATGGCTTACAATGTGAAACATAAGTGAGATTTTTCCAGACTTGATTTTGTGAGCTCCTCTAGGAAGGATGCTTCATCTTTTTACCCTTGTTCTCTACCATGGGCCTGTATCTCTAGTGGTGTGGAGGGGGAATAGAAAATGATAGAAAATAAAAGCAAAATCAAAGATCTACATCACCTTATGAATTGAGTTACAAATTCCAACTTTGTGCTTTGTAAAGTGGCAACTTTGAATTTTTTGGAGAAGAATTCAAGCTGTTTCTGTTGCTTAAACAATGCAGTTACTTGCCATATTTCCATTAAAGAATCAAAATATTGGGATATTATATAGCATAAGGATTTAGTCAAAACTCTAGTCCATATTTTTATAGTTATTAGTGGTCATTTTTCTTTCTAATGCAAGCCTGAGATTATTTTAATTAGTATGGGAATTCTGTCTCATATTCTTTATCATCCAGTCATTTGTGTGTGTGCACTAAATTGCTTTGTTTAATGGTTCATATTATTCTCTTGTTATAATTTCATTATTCTAGTTTTACTAAGTTTATATTAATGAATTACATTGCTTTTATTCCCAAATTATTCTTTTTTTGTTGTTCATTGTTAAAGCAAAAAAAAAAAAAAAAAAACAAGCACTTTAAACGAACGACTGGTAATTTTAATGGTACATTTTTACTAGTTTCAATTTTAGTGATTGTTCATCAGAAAATATAGGGTCAGATCATATTTCAGCAATCTCAGTCTTCTTCATTCAGCAGTTGGATTTTATGAATGGATGCATTTGAAAATTTTCTGTGTTTCTGATTTTCAGTCTCATCATAGCAGTTTTTCTCATTCTTTATTGCTTCTCCATGTAATTCAGGAAGTTGGGAGAAACACAATGGAATTGAAGTATTGTTTGAGGTTTCTTTTCAAGCTTCTGAAAAGTATGGCAATAAGTTCTGGGTAGTCAGTTGTTTATGATTTACTAAATTTTCTGTCACCCCATTGCCACTACTATCTGCACATTTACCTGTCCAAAATCCTTGTCTTCATTTCTTCTCTATGTATGTGACCTCACTCATCAAGGTGACTTTTCTTCTCTAAGTCTGTGTATACTAAAGTACTTGGGAGAAAAGAAATAGGAAAATAATTTTGTCAAATGTAAAACATAACACAAAACATAATAGAATAAAGATTTTAGGAGAAATATGGAGTTCCCGTCATGGCTCAGTAGTTAACGAATCCACCCAGGAACCATGAGGTTGTGGGTTCAATCCCTGGCCGTGCTCAGTGGGTTAAGGATCCGGTGTTGCCGTGAGCTGTGGTGTAAATCGAAGATGCAGCTTGGATCCCATGTTGCTGTGGCTCTGGCGTAGGCCAGCGGCTACAGCTCCAATTCGACCCCTAGCCTGGGAACCTACATATGCCATGGGTGTAGGCCTAGAAAAGACAAAAAAAAAAAAAAGACAAGGTTTTAGGAAAAATATAAAACTGGAGAAGGTCTTCATGATTTAGGCCTAGACAGAGGCTTCTTAGAATTGCCATAAAACATAAGGCTGAAAAATTGGACTTAATCAGAATTTTTAAAAATTTTGCTCTGCAAAAGACCCTGTTAAGAGAATAAAAAGATGAGTTACAGATTGGGAGAAAATATTTGCAAAACACATATCTGACAAAAGAATGGTATCTAGAATATAAAAAGAAATCTTAAAAAGCTCAGCATTATTTAAGAAAAAACACATAGTCTAATTAGAAAATGTACAAAAGATATGAACAGAAATTTCACCAAGATGACATACGGATAGCAAATAAACACAGGGGAAGTTGTTCAACACATTAGCCATCAGGGAAATTCAAATTAAAACCACAATGAGATATCATTGCACAACTATCAGAATGAATACAATAAAAATTTGCAAAAATGCAGAGAAACTGACTCACTCATATATTGCTGGTGAGTGTGTAAAATTGTACAGCCACCCTGGAATACACCTTGGCTGTTCCTTGTAAAACCATCAGACTACCCAGCAATTATAATCCTGGTCATGCCAAAATCTGTGTATCAATGTTCACTGCAGCTTTATCTGTAATAGAAAAAAAGTGGGAATAGCCCAGATACCCTTGAGCAGGTGAAATGCTGAACAAATTGTGGTACATACACACCATGGAATAAGACTCAGCAATAAAAAAGGAAGAAACTACTAACAGATGCAACAACTTGGATATCTTCAGAAAATTATGCTCAGTAAAAGCCGCTAATGCCCAAAGGTTACATATTGTATGATTCCACTTATTAACAACCTTAAAATGACACAATTATAAAAAATAGAGAACAAGTTAGATTGTCAGAGGTTTGGGATAGAGGTGGGAAGTGGTTTGGCAAATGGATGTGGTTTAAAAAGGCAATACCAGGTATCCTTGTAGCAATGGAAATGTGCAGTATCTTGGCTGTGGCTGTGAATACACAAACCCATGCGTGTGATAAAGTTGTCCTGAACAAAATACACACACAAACCCACCTATACAAGTACAAGTGAAACTGCAGAAATCTGAATAAGATTGGTGGGCTATAGCTTTGTCAATATTACATAATATTATAATACAGTTTTGAAAGATGTTTCTGTTGGGGAATATGGTTAAATGGTTTGTGAAACACCTCTTTATTATTTCTTATGACTGCATATAAATCTACAATGATCGCAAAAAATTTCTTAAAAGTTTAATTAAAAATAAAGCAGGAGAGGAGTTCCCATTGTGGCTCAGCAGGTTAAGGACCCACCATTGTCTCTGTGAGGATGCAGGTTCAATCCCTGTCCTCACTTAGTGGGTTAAGGATCCAGTGTGGCCATGGCTGTGGCACCGGCCTCAGATGCAGCTCTGATATGACTTGTGGCCTGGGAACTTCCACATGGCATAGATGTGGCTGTAAAAAGAAAATAATAATAATAAAGTGAAACAAAAGGAGAAATAACCATCCACTGAATACTTTATGGTGTCTATATTTTTAAATTTCCATTTTCCTGTTTATTCAGTACTTAGAACTTTAGAAACATGGTTTAGCATTGTTTACCATGTTATAGATAGATGGACCATTTTCATCCAGAAAATTCAAATGCTAGCAAATGAAGTCTAAATGAGTGAAATTTGTAGTCACTCCATGGCAGCAATGAAAAAAATACCAGTTTTCTGCCTTCTTCTAGGCCACAAGGCATTTTGCATTGTAAATGCTAAAGCAGAATGGTAAGTTATTTCCTGGGAGTAAATTAAACCCCTCTAAGTACTTTGATGACCTGAAAGAAAGTCAATGCAGATAAACTCTTACTCCCAGAGTGGGGAAGCCTGGATCATTATTTCTGGCTCAAGAAAAGATAATCTTTAAGAAAAAAAAAAAAAAAGACATTTGGTAAAACAGACCTAAAGGAAACCATAGAAATGATAGGTTAGAATTAATTAAAAGAAAATTCTTAAAAATATAAATGCTTAGTCCAGTTATGATCCAAGCCTGGAAGTACAGTATTTGCAAATGCTGGGGAAAGAGAAATAAAAGGCTTAAACAGAGAGAAGTAGTCCAGGATAGCTGCAATTTAGTGTGTTCTCAAGAGTGGTGCTGAGAAATGATGCTGGTATCATCAAGTGGGGCCACTTTATGAAGGTCCTGCTGTGCAATCTGCACTTAAACACAAGGGAAATAGAAAGCTCTGAGAAAAGTGAGCATATATGCCTTTCAATATACCTCATTGTCATCTCTCAAGTACTCCTAAAAACCTCTGACCCAATAAGTAGCTCTTTCATAGAGCTTTTAGAATAGTCTGGGGAGTTCCCGTCGTGGCGCAGTGGTTAGCGAATCCGACTAGGAACCATGAGGTTGCGGGTTCGGTCCCTGCCCTTGCTCAGTGGGTTAATGATCCGGCGTTGCCGTGAGCTGTGGTGTAGGTTGCAGACGCGGCTCGGATCCTACGTTGCTGTGGCTCTGGCGTAGGCCGGTGGCTACAGCTCCGATTCGACCCCTAGCCTGAGAACCTCCATATGCCACGGGAGCGGCTCAAGAAATAGCAACAACAACAACAACAAAAGACAAAAAAAAAAAAAAAAGAATAGTCTATGAATGCATTTCAGTAGGTAAAACAACTAGTGAAGGACTTTGAGTGGATTCAGATGTCTCTGATATATTAAATGGCTCTAGAAAAGGCTTCCCTGATACCGTGTTTGAAGAAAAATGTCACTAAGTTATAAATATAGTATAATCCTATTCTTTGTAAAAACAATGAAAAACTGTAACTTATACATATTTCTATGTTAACATATTTTCAAAGGTAAAAGGAAACATAAAAAAAAACAGAAGATTATTAGCAGTGATTCCATTAAGAGATTGGAAATCAAGAAGAGATGGCAAATTTTACTTCAGCCGCATCAAAGTTTACTGAGTGGTTGAATACATAAGCTTTACCTATTCAATTCAAAAGAAGGAAATACAAAAATTTAGTAAAAAAAAAAAAAAATAGCACCACAATGCAAGAGTACTGTATTGCAAATTACAAATGCAAGACACATATATATTTTTATTTTTTTATCTTTAGCACATACATTATTTTTAATTTTTTTATTACTCAAATGAATTTATCACATCTGTAGTTGTATAATGATCATCACAATCCAGTTTCACAGGATTTCCACCCCACAACACAAGCACATCCCTTCACGCCCCAAACTGTCTCCTCCAGAGACCATAAGGTTTTCAATATCTGTAGTTCTGCAAAGAAGTTCAGTCTGACCTTTTTTCAGATTCCACATGTCAGTGAAAGCATTGGATGTTGGTGTCTCATTATCTGACTGACTTCACACAGCGTGATAATTTCTAGGTCCATCCATGTTGCTAAAAATGCTAGTATTTCATTCCTTTTAATAGCTGAGTAATAGTCCATTGTGTATATGTACCACTTCTTCGTGATCCACTCCTCTGTCCATGGACATTGAGGTTGTTTCCATGTCTTAGCTATTGAAAAGAGTGCTGCAATGAACATCAGAGTACATGTGTCTTTGCGAGTCATGGTTTTCTCCGGATAGATGCCCAGGAGTGGCATTGCTGGGTCAAATGGTAGTTCTATGTTTAGTTTTCTGAGGCTTCTCCATACTGTTTTCCACAGTGGTTGCACCAATTTATAATCCCACCAACAGTGTACTAGGGTTCCTTTTTCTCCACACCCTCTCCAGCACTTAATGATTGTAGGCTTTTGGATGATGGCCATTCTGGCTGGTATAAGGTGGTACCTCAGAGTGGTTTTGATTTGCATTTCTCTAATAATGAATGATGTTGAATATCTTTTCATGTGCTTTTTGGCCACCCATATGTCTTCTTTGCAGAACTGTCTGTTTAGATCTTCTGCCCATTTATTGATGGGGTTGTTTGCTTTTTTTGCTATGGAGCTGCAGAAGGTGTTTATAAAGTTGGGAGATTATCCCTTGTCCCTTGATTCACTTGCAAAAATGTTTTTCCCATCCTGTGTGTTGTCTTTTTGTTTTGTTTAGGGTTTCCTTTACTGTGAAGAAATATTTCAGTTTGATTAGGTCCCATTTGTTCATTTTTGTTTTTATTGTCAATACTCTAAGAGGTGGATCTGAGAAGATGTTGCTATTGTTTATGTCAGAGAGTGTTTGGCCTATGTTTTCCTCTAAGAGTTTTAGTGTCTGGTCTTATGTCTAGGTCTTTAATCCATTTGGAGTTTATTTTTGTGTCTGGTGTTAGGGAGTGTTCTAATTTCATTCTTTTCCATGAGGCTGTCCCGTTTTCCCAGCACCGCTTACTGAACAAGCTGTCCTTTCTCCATTGTGTATTCTTGCCTCCTTTGGCATAGATGAGTTGGCTGTAGGTGCGTGGGTTGAATTCTGGGCTGTCTACTCTGTTCCACTGATCTGTATTTCTGTCTTTGTGCCGGTACCATACGGTTTTGATGACTGTTGCCTTGTGGGATAGTCTGAAGTCCGGGAGCCTGATTCCTCCAGCTCCGTTTTTCTTTTTCAGGATGTCTTTGGCTATTCCGGGTCTTTTGTGCTTCCAAACAAACTTTAAAATATTTTGTTTGAGTTCTGTGAAAAATGTCCTTGGTCATTTGATAGCGATTGCATTGAATCTGCAGATTGCCTTGGGTAGTATAGTCATTTTGATAAGATTGACTCTTCCAATCCAGGAGCATGGTATATCCTTCCATCTATTTGTGTCCTCTGTGATGTCTTTCATCAGTGTCTTATAGTTTTCAGAGTACAGGTCTTTTGCCTCTTTAGGTAGGTTTACTCCTAGGTACTTTATGCTTTTGGATGCAATGGTAAACGGGATTGCTTCCCTAATTTCTCTTTCTGCTCTTTCATTGTTAGTGTAGAGAAATGCCATTGATTTCTGTGTGTTAGTTTTGTATCCTGTGACTCTGCCAAATTTGTGGATGAGCTCTAACAGTTTTCTGGTAGAGTCTTTAGGGTTCTCTAGGTATAGTATCATGTCACCTGCAAATAGCGAGAGTTTTACTTCTTCCTTTCCAATTTGGAGTCCTTTTATTTCTTTTACTTCTCTGATTGTCGTGGCTAGGACTTCCAGAACTATGTCAAAGAGTACTGGCAAGAGCAAACATCCTTGTCTTGTTCCTGATCTCAGCGGGAATTCTTTCAGCTTTTGGCCATTGAGAATGATGTACACTGTGGGTTTGTCATATATGGCCTTTATTATGTTCAGGTAGGTTCCCGCAATGCCCACTTTCTGAGGGGTTTTTGTCAGAAATGGGTGTTGGATTTTGTCAAAGGCTTTTTCCGTGTCTATTGAGAGGATCATATGGTTTTTATGCTTCAGTTTGCTAATGTGGTGTATCACACGGATGGATTTGTGGGTATTGAAGAACCCATGCATCCCTGGGATAAATCCCACGTGAGCATGCTGTACAGTCCTTTTAATGTATTGTTGGATGTGGTTTGCTAGTATTTTGTGGAGGATTTTTGCATCGATGGTCATCAATGAAATTGGCCTGTAGTTTTCCTTTTTGGTGGTATCATTGTCTGGTTTTGGTATCAGGGTGATGGTGGCCTCACAGAATGAGTTTGGGAGAGTCCCTTCCTCTGCAATTTTTTGAAGGAGTTTCAGAAGGAGAGGTGTTAGCTCTTCTCTAAATGTTTGATAGAATTTGCCTGTGGAGCCATCTGGTCCTGGACTTTTGTTTGTTGGAAGTTTTTTACTCAGAGTTTCAATTTCAGTTCTTGTGATTGGTCCATTCATCTTTTCTATCTCATCTTGGTTTAGTCTTGGAAGATTGTACTTTTCTAAGAATTTGTCCGTTTCTTCTCGGTTTTCCATTTTATTGGTGTGTAGTTGCATATAGTAGTCTCTTATGGTCCTTTGTATTTGTGATGTCTGTTGTTCCTTCTCCATTTTCATTTCTAATTCTATTGATGTGACTGCTGTCTCTTTTTTTCTTGATAAGTCTGGCTAAGGGTTTATCAATTTTGCTGATCTTTTCAAGGAACCCGCTTTTCGTTTCACTGATCTTTTCTATGGCTTTCTTTGTTTCTACTTCATTGATTTCTGCTCTGATCTTTATGATTTCTTTCCTTCTACTAACCTTAGGTCGTGTCTGTTCTTCTCTCTTGAGCTGCTTTGGCTGTAAAGTTAGCTTGTGTATTTGAGCTTTTTCTTGTTTCCATCTGTTTTAATACATCATTCAGGGCCCGTGTTTTCTTATTGATTTTCTGTCTGGTTGATCTGTCCATTGCTGTAAGTGGGGTGTTAAAGTCCCCCACTATGATTGTGTTATTGTCAATCTGTCCTTTTAAGGTTGTTGGCAGTTGCCTTATATATCGTGGTGAACCTGTGTTGGGCGCGTAGATATTTAAAATTGTTATATCTTCTTCTTGGATTGATCCTTTGATCATTATGGAGTGAACCTCCTTGTCCCTTAACATATTCTTCATTTTGAAGTCTATTTTGTCTGATATGCATATGGCTCCTCCAGCTTTCTTTTGATCACCATTTGCATGGAATATTTTCTTCCATCCTCTCACTTTCAACTTGTATGTGTCCCTAGAAGTGAAGTGGGTCTCCTGAAGACAGCATATATATGGGTCTTGTTTTTGTATCCATTCAGCCAGTCTGTGTCTTTTGGTGGGGCGTTTAGTCCAGTTACATTTAAGGTAATTACTGATATGTATCTTCTTATTGCCATTTTATGAGTTGCTTTGGATTTGTTTTTGTTGCTCTTTTTCCTTCCCTTCTTCTCTTGTTCTCTCCTCTTCTGGTTTGATGACTGTCTTTCATGTTGATTTTTCTTTGTTTGTGTATCAATTGTAGATTTTTGGTTTGCAGGTATTCTGAAGTTGTGATATAAGAGTCTATATGTATATGAGATTGTTTTAAGTTGTTGGTCTCTTAACTGCAAGTTCACCTCCAGGGTCCTGCATTCGTACCCACCTCTTCTCATGATGTCTGATTTTGGTGGTATAACTGCGCATGGATGATTTTGTATCTTTACTGTATACATACCTTTATGGGTGAGCCTTGTCCTTTGTGGAATTTTTGTTTCCTGTGGCTGTCTTGTCTTTTCTGCCTAGAGAAGTTCCTTTAGTATTTGTGGTAAGGCTGGTTTAGTGTTGCTGAATTCTCTCAGCTTTTGCTTATCTGTGAAGCTGTTGATTTCTCCTTCAAATCTGAAAGAGAGCCTTGCTGGGTCAAGTAATCTTGGGTTGGAGGTTTTTTCCTTTCATCACGCTAAGTGTATCATGCCACTCCCTTCTGGCCTGCAGAGCTTCTGCTGAAAAATCTGCCGATAACCTCATCGGGGTTCCCTTGTATGTTATCTGTTTCTTTTCCCTAGCTGCTTTCAAGATTTTGTCTTTAATTTTGGTCAGTTTGATTAATGTGTGTCTCGGTGTGTTCCTCCTTGGGTTTATTTTATAGGGTACTCGTTGTGCTTGCTGGATTTGAGTGAGTGGTTCCTTTGCCATGTGAGGGAAGTTTTCGGCTGTTATCCCTTGGAATATGTTTTCTGTCCCCTTCTCTCGCTCTTCTCCTTCTGGCACCCCTATGATACGGATGTTGGTACGTTTCACGTTGTCCCAGAGTTCCCTGAGACTGTCTTCATTTCTTTTCAATCTTTTTTCTCTTTTCTGTTCTGCATCCATAATTTCTGCTACCCCGTCCTCCACATTGCTTATTTCTTCTTCTGCCTCCTGTATTCTGCTGTGAGCTGCTTCTAGTGGATGTTTTTATTTCCATGATTGTATTCTGCATCGCTTCTTGTTTCAGTTTTATATCTTGTATCTCTTTGCTCAGTGTTTCCTGTAAGTTATCCCTCTTTGCCTCCAGTTTATTTCCAATGTCTTGCGTCATCTTCAGCATCAAGAGTCTACAGTCTTTTTCCTGGAGGCTGAGAATCCTCATCACTTAGCTGATTTTCTGGGGTTTTTCCTTTCTCCCTCATCCGAGTTACAGCTGTCTTTTCATTTTTATAGGTTTTTGGTGTGGTGACCTTTTTACAGATAATAGAGTTGTAGCCTCTCTTACTTCTGGTGCCTGCCTCCCTTGTGGCTGAAATCTGTCTGGGGGCTTGCTGTAGGCTTCCTGATGGGGGGGGCTGATGCCTGCCCCCTGGTAGGTGGAACTGATTCCAATCCCTCTGGTGGGTGGGGCTTAGTCTCTGGATGGGATTAGAGGTAGCTGTGTGCCTGAGGGGTCTTTAGGCAGCCTGTTTACTGAGGGGCGGGGCTGTGATCCCACCTGGATTGTTGTTTGCCCTGGGGCTTCTCAGTGCTGACTGCTGGGTGGTGCCAGATTTTCTCAAAATGGCCACCTCCAGAGAAAGGCATGCTGATGACTATTCCTGAGAGCTTTGCCTCCAATGCCTTTCCTCCACAACAAGCCACATTCACCCCTGTTTTCCCAGGATGTCCTCTAAGAACTGCAGTCAGGTTTGACCCAGTTTCCTATGGAGACTTTGCTTTGCCCTGGGACCCAGTGCTCAGAAATGTCTGTGTGCCTTTTAAGAATTGGGTCTCTATTTGCCCCAGTCCCGTGGAGCTCCTGCGTACAGCCCCACTGGCTTCAATGCCAGATGCTCCAGGGGCTCTTTCTCCCATTGCCAGATCCCCACACGTGGGAGTTTGATGTGTGGCTCAGAATTCTCACTTCTCTAGGTGAGTCTCTGTGAACCAGTTAGTTTCCAGTCTGTGAGCCTTTCCACCTTAGAGGTATGGGGTTGTTTATATTGTGTAATCACCCCTCCTACCTCTTGATGTGGCCTCCCCTTTTTCTTCTGGAGTAGGATATCTTTTTTAAGATTTCCAGTCCATTTGGTTGGACACTTATGTATTTTTAAATCTTCTTGTTATTTCATTGAAAAGTTAAAAGAAACTGGAAACTAACATAATTAGTATATTTTAATCCATTGCATGCAAAATACTATCATCTCAACATGTAATCAGTATTAATATTAATAAGATTTTATGTTGTTTTTGTACCACATCTTTGAAATCTTTGTGTGTTTTACACTTATAGGCACATTTCAAGTGCTTAGTAACCATGTGTGGATAGTAGCTACCATACCTGGATGGGCAGGTCTAATGGAAACTGATAGTTTTGCTACTTGTGAGTTTGTTTGTCAGCTCGCATGGTGATAGCATGGCCATATCTAGCCTTGGTCCCATGGTCTCTGTCTTAGTTCCACTTCATATTTTCCAGGTGAATTATTTTTCAGTTAAGAAGCTTTAATATTAGTGCATTTTATTATCACCAGTATGCATATAGAATTGTCAAAATCTACAGGTCGAAGTGAAAATAACGAGCAGTGTATTTTTAGAGAACATTAGGATATCAGCTTTTAGAAAAATCTGTGAACACAAGTTAGTAGAGAAAAAGGTCATATGATATTAATTCTAAAGTTTAGCTGTGGAAAACTTAAACAACTATCAATATTTTCTTCTGAAGAAGAGGGCAAGGAAGACAAAATTCCACAAAAATAAAAATTCATTAGCCAAGACTTTTATGACCAGATGTCTTCTCAGAATATCTGGATGAAGAGTTTTTTCTTTAAGCTCTAACTCAACCACTGAATAGCTGGGTAAGTTTGGAAAATCACCATACATGCCCTGAGCCTTAGTTTCTCCAGTTACATATGGAGAACTTTATTTAATACAGTTTTCAATTTTTTTAAAAAAGTCATGTGATGGCACTACATAAATAAAATGTATTGTAGTATATTGTAAAATAATTACAATAATATTTTTAAAGTAAAATTTAGGTAACTGGTAACTGTATTAAATTTCTAAATTCCATGGTTACTGGAAGGCTTGAAATTTGGAGAATTTAATCCAAGAAACATAATAAAGCTAAGCTGAATAAATTATTTTCAAAATGGTAAAATATATTAATGAATTTGGCTTTTTAAAAATTTGAGTCATTGTAAATATATTGATAGGGACACAAGGATGGGTTTTGCCAGGCTGATTTTTAGGGGTACTACTAAACTGTTTAAACTGGCAGATGTCTAAACTTTAGAAGGTTCTGTTGCAAATACAATGCACAAATAACTGAAAATGGGAGTTCCTGTTGTGGTAGAGCAGAAAGGAATCCAACTAGTATCCATGATGATGCGGATCTGATCCCTGACCTCACTCAGTGGGTTAAGGATCTGGCGTTGCTGTGCGCTGTGGTGTAGATGATCACAGACGTGACTTGGATCCCATGTTTCTGTGGCTGTGGCTGTGGTATAGGCCAGCAGCCACAGCTCTGATTCGACCCCTAGCCTGGGAACTTCCCTATAATGCGGGTGTGGCCCGAAAAAAACCCCACACGCAAATAAATGAGAATGAATGGATTTCAATACTTGATGTCTGGTCTTCCACCAAAAGTCAAAAGTCATGGGACTGGACAGCCATTCACTCAATTAGATCACAGAATTATCAAGGATTATGAATAGTAGAAAAGTGTATTTTGATGTCACTGGTTACCCATGTTCTATGTTGGCTGAAAAATTGACTACTTCTTTGAGAATAATATAAGTTTACTACCCTTGTCACCAAACTTTTCTTTACACTCCAGTAGTTACCCAAGAAATTTCTTTGTTTGGGTTTGTATGCTTGGTTACTGAAGTATGTCAAGTTGCCATCCAGGTCAAGGCAAGAAAATGAGTATGCTTTTGCAGTATTTTAATTGCCAGCCCATAAATAAAATATCTAAGAAATTTTGATATACAAATATCCAACTTATGAAACAGTTACAGTTCGAGGAAGATTATTACTTTAAAAAATAATTCATCATTTTACAAAATAATTCACCACCATTTTTTTTTTACATAGCTTGTTCCTTTCTGAAGTTAATAGATTTATTTACACAGATATTTCCAGGAATACATCTATCACAAATGGCAAGGTGCATCTTTATAGCATTCTTTCTTGTAAATGGGTTTTCTAAAAACACATTTATGATAAGTGAAGGGCTATGAATTGAACATAATTCTATTAAAGTTATGCTGAATTTTCTAGACCCTCTCCCACCCAATCATGGCAATATATAAATAAAGTGAGCAACAACAAGATTAAGAGGGCTTGAAACACAAGCAACATTATACACATCAGAATGTGAGGTCAAATCTCTTTCTGGTGTTAAGGGATTTCTGTTGATAGCAATATGAATAAAAATGGAAATAAATCCCAAATTACTCAAAAACTTCAAAAATCATCCTTTTACTTTGCAAACCTTCTCTTGTTTTATGTTTTCTTATTCTTTCCTCACTGTTCCTCTTCATTAGTGCTACCTAATAGCACTGCATGTTTGGAAGTATATCTAATACAAGCGATAGCCAATATTTTGTTTAAATAAATGCCTCTGTCAGTGACCTCTGAGGCTTGTTAGAAACCATCATGTCCATACATTGAAAGGCAGGGTGTTACCTGCTCCGAAGAAACCCTCAGTATAACCATGTTCACCTGTAAAACACCAGCACCCTAACCTCTGATAAAAATAAGCTGCTACTGGGTAAGGGGGGGTGCTTTTACTGTTGGTCGTTGTATTGGAAGGAACAGGGGAAATTTGAAATTCAGTTTCTGGTAAAGCATGTATCTTAGCAATATATATGATCTTCGCCGTGGGGGAAACACACACACACAACTCAAGAAGCAAAAAAGGAATCAAGCATTGAGCGTTGCACTGCATTTCTGCTCTGCTGTATGTCTGACTGAGAACAACTTGCATACTCCACCATCTCCCAGTGACGCCTACCATATGTCACATCAAGGTGTTCCTAAACCAGTAAGAACGTTAGTTAGGCTTATTGTGTTTCTCTAAACCTTCTGCCCCCTTCCTAAATTCCTAGGACAAAATCCATATTTAGGAATGAGCAGTATCTCAGTGATTCTGGCTTTCTCGAAAACTAAAATCTAATATTTCGAATTGAATTCTGATATCCCATAACATAGGCATTTAAAGAAATCTGTTAACCTCTATAATATAGTCTAAAGAATCACATCCATTCCATCTTTAATTTTGCGTGTTCCTTTTGCTTTACAAGAAGGAACACAAATGTTTGGAGTTCATTCTCTCAAACTATAGCACATTTCAGAAGCGGCGATAGTGACCCCTCTATGTGCACATGGTTGTGTTGGTCGTTGAAGTGCAGTGCAGTAAAGTGGGTAAGGGCATGGCCTTGAAGGACTCATCACTGCTTCATCACTAGCTGTGAACCTCACCTCAGGCCTTGCCTCAACTTCCTCGCCTGAAGAAGTGGGGGTGAGGATGCTGGCTACTTAAGCAGAGTGTTGTGAGCCGTACAAGTGTGTTAGTACACATGTAGCACATGAAACAGTGGCTGGCACTGCTACTGCTCTTAGTTCTTATCTTTGATGCATGGTAATCAGAAACTGCGCTTTGTAATACTCTGCAGTTTTCAGTCAATGCTAAATCATATACAATTTGTCTAGTCCGTTAGTCCATGGAAGTAATTTTTTTTCTTTTTTTGTCTTTTTAGGGTCACATCCGTGGCATATGGAGGTTCCCAGCCTAGGGGTCAAATCAGAGCTGTAGCCGCTGGCCTACACCATGGCCATGGCAACGTGGGATATGGGATGTGTCTGCAACCTATACCACAGCTTGCAGCAACGCCAGATCCTTAACCCACTGAGCGAGGCCAGGGATTGAACCTGTATCCTCATGGGTGTTAGGTTCGTTTCCACTGTGCCACTATGGGAACCCCCATGGAAGTAATTTCTTGAGTAAAACGAACTCGGCATGTTTCTAGTGATTTGAAATAAATGCTAATTGCCTGTGGTGAAGAAACTTCTATTTCCATGGCAGCTTAGATAGACAGAGTTATATAATTTAAATTTTAAGACGTTGCCAGTACCTTTTTTACATCAGGTGAAAATGTTTCCTTTTTAGTAGTGCAGTGAACGAGTATAATATAAGCTAAATTACCTTGTAAACAATAGAAGAAAAAGGCAATTAAGAATTTGTCATATGGGGAAAACTATATCTACACCAACTGCTAAAATTAATAATGATTTTTGAGTGATTTTAATTCAAAGAAATATATACCAGTCACTGGGGGAGAGAAGAGGAAACTACAGGGTTTTTTTGTACTTCGTTTAAATTACAACAACATTGCACTGACTGAAAATAGAATTTAACTTTGCCTAGTTTTAGATTGTTAGAATGAATTCATTTTCATCTGGGTATTATGAACATGCAGTCATCTCTCTTTAAGGTACTTAAACTAGTCTAATTTATTGTTATTTTTTCCTGTCACTGAGAACTTTTGCCACATTTTTGAAATTCCCATATTCACAAAGCCTCATCCTGATTTGTAAATGAATCTGAAAAAGGTCACTTAAAAAGAACTTAAAAATTTTTTGGACAAATGTCATTAAAATCATCAGTTATCAACATTTATTAAGACAAACATTTCTTTTACTTACTGAAAGGAATAACTGGGCAACCTAAAACTCTGGAAAGCACGCCTGACTTTCATTTTAAGAGTTCGACCTTGAATCAGTGAGAAGGTTTGTTTGCTTTAATTGTATATGATAATTATTTACATGTTCTTAAGAAATAATCGGATATTTGTGTTTTAAAGCCAAACCATAGGGCTGAGTGAAAAGTCCTTACTGAGTAACCATCTATACAGATGCTAAAAAATTATGAAAAGCTCTAATATTTCAGCTACTCTTTTTGCATATAAAAATATCTATTATAGGAGTCACCTACCACATGTATTAAGTTGCATTTGTTTTCATTGAAAAAGAGAGCTAAAAATTTCCTGTGGGATATTGGAACAATACAAGAATACAAGGTGCATTTATTTCTTTACAACAACAACAAAAAAATTTGTGAAACAAATTGTGAAAGCAAAAGCAGGCTACAAAACAAGGATTTTTGATAGCTTTTGCCTTATTTAAATGTTACAGGTTAATATGCCACAGGTGATAAATGCTATAAAGTGTAAGTTAGCATTGGCTAATCAACGTTTAAACATCTCCCCCCACCCAGAGCACTACAGAAAATGTGTGTTATGGATGCTAAACACTTCCTCCTTCCAGATCACAGTCTTGTGGTCACATAATCTTCATGGGTGACCGTGTCTGAGAGGTTTGCATCATAGTCTAGACTAGAGTCCTCTTCCTTTGTATGTTTCTCCTTTGGTATGATTGGAACAGTGTCCTCCACCACCACCTTCTCCGACTTGAAGGCGCACACTCTCTTGCCCACTTGTAAACTCAGGGAGTCTGTATTTCTTTCCCGATGATCTACTAATATACATTGTTCGCTGAGACCCGGGATGTTCAAGTCACCCCTTGAAGCTAATCCTCGAGATTCCAGTTGGACATTTCTCTCCAGGGGTCCTTCAGCTTGCTGACGAGCCACCTCTCCTGAAACAGAGAAGATTTGGTTTGCATTTTGCTCAGCAGCATGTTGTTTTGATCGTCTGTGAAATAAGCTGAAGTGTTTGATATCGGTCACAAAATTCACTTTCCTCTGCTTCTCCCTCGGGGGTTCCTGCATCAACAAGGCGGAGCCGTTGCTGATGTTATGTCTTTCGGACGCAATAGCTGCAGATCGCGGATGAATCAGGGTGGTCAAGTCGAAAAGGCTGAAGTTCTTTTTCCTGTCCTTGCTGCCGCCTTCGTTATCACTCTTTTCATCCGAGTCCACTGAGTTAGAAGACTCCTTTGTGCCCTGAGCAGACTGTACAGTAGAAAGCTTGCTTCCTCTCAGCAACCCCAGGACTTCAAAGCGGAAGCTTGAAATGTCCTGCTTCAGTTCCTAAGTGAAATTTCAAATGACAAAAAGAGTTTCTGACCTAAACAAATAAACATTAGCAGGCATCATTTGTTCATTTTATATATGGGTCAGACTTGTCTTCAGTCATTTTTTGAGAGCTGTGGTTCGGTTTAGAATTGTCAGTTCAACTACATCCAAAAAAAGCAGGATACACATTCTTTTCAAGTGCACATGGAACATTCTCAAGAATCGACCACATATTGGGACACAAAGCTAACCTCGACAAATTTAACAGCACAGAAATTATTTCAAGTATCTTCTCTGACCACAATGGCATGAAACTAGAAATCAACCATAGGAAAAGAAATGAGGAAAAACCTACTACCTGGAGACTAAACAACATGCTACTAAAAAACCAGAGGGTCCATGAGGAAATCAAGAAGGAAATTAAAAAATACCTAGAGACAAATGATAATGAAGATACAACCTCTCAAAATCTATGGGATGCTGCAAAAGCAGTGCTCAGAGGGAAATTCATAGCAATATAGGCCTTCCTCAAAAAAGAAGAAATCTCAAATTGACAACTTAACACGAATTAGGAAAAGAACAAAAAAGACCTAAAGTCAGCAGAAGAAAGGAAATTATAAAGATCCAAGAGGAAATCAATAAAATAGAGATTCAAAAAAACAATAGAGAAAATTAATAAAACCAAGAGCCAATTCTTTGAAAAGGTAAACAAAACTGACAAACCCCTGGCTAGACTCACTAAGAAGAGGAGAGAAAGAACCCAAATAAACAAAATTAGAAATGAAAAAGGAGAAATCACAATGGATACTGCAGAAATACAAAAAACCATAAGAGGATACTATGAACAACTATATGCCAATAAGTTTGACAATCTGGAAGAAATGGACAACATTCTACAATTTTATACCCTGCCAAAACTGAATCAGGAAGAAACAGACCAACTGGACAGACTGATCACTAGAAATGAAATTGAAGATGTCATAAAAACACTCCCTACAAATGAAAGTCCAGGACCAGATGGCTTCACAGGCAAATTCTACCAAACATGTAAAGAGGATCTGGTGCCCATCCTCCTTAAACTTTCTCAAAAGGCTGAAGAAGAAGAAACACTCCCAAAGACATTCTATGATGCCACCATCACCCTAATTCCAAAACCAGACAAAGATACCACCAAAAGAGAAAACTCTAGGCCAATATCTTTGATGAATATAGACACAAAAATTCTCAACAAAATCTTAGCCAACCGAATCCAACAACATATCAAAAGATCACACACCATGATCAGGTAGGGTTCATCCCAGGTTCACAAGGATGGTTCGACATATGCAAATCAATCAACGTCATACACCACATTAACAAAAGAAGAGTCAAAAACCATATTATCATCTCAATAAATGCAGAAAAAGCATTTGACAAGGTCCAACATCCATTCATGATCAAAACTCTCCCCAAAGTGGGTATAGAGGCAACATTCCTGAACATAATCAAAGCTGTTTATGACAAACCCACAGAGAAAAGCTGAAAGCCTTCTCACTCAAATCTGGAACAAGACAGGGATGCCCACTCTCACTACTGCTATTCAACATAGTTTTGGAAGTCCTAGCCACAGCAAGTAGACAACCAAAAGCAATAAAATGCATCCAGATAGGAAGAGAAGAGAGAAAGCTGTCACTGTATGCAGATGACATGATACTATACATAGCAAACCCTGAGGACTCAACCCAAAAACTCCTTGAACTGATTAATAAATTCAGCAAAGTAGCAGGATATAAGACTAACATTCAGAAATCAGTTGAATTTCTGTATACCAACAATGAAATATTAGAAAAGGAATACAAAAATACAACACCTTTTAAAATTGCACCTCAAAAAATCAACTACCTCAGAATACACCTGACCAAGGAGGTAAGGGACTTATATGCCGAGAACTGTAAAACTTTAATCAAGGAAATTAAAGGAAATGGAAAGACATTCCATGTTCATGGATTGGAAAAATCAATATTGTAAAAATGGCCATACTACCCAAAGCAATCTACAGATTCAATGCAATCCCTATCAAATTACCCATGACATTGTTCACAGAACTAGAACAAACAATTCCAAAATTTATATGGAACCACAAAAGACCCAGGATTGCCAAAGCAATCCTGAGAAACAAAAACCAAGCAGGGGGCATAACTCTCCCAGACTTCAAGCAATATTCCAAAGCCACAGTCATCAAAACAGTGTGGTACTGGTATCAAAACAGACAGACAGACCAATGGAACAGAATAGAGAACCCAGGAATAAACCCTGACACCTATGGTCAATTAATCTTTGACAAGGGAGGCAAGAACATAAAATGGGAAAAACAAAGTCTGTTTTGTAAGCATTGCCGGGAAACCTGGACTGCTGCATGCAAAGCAATGAAATTACAACACACCCTCACACCATGCACAAAAATAAACTCAAAATGGCTGAAAGACTTAAACATAAGACAAGACACCATCAAACTCCTGGAAGAGAACATAGGCAAAACACTCTCTGACATCAACCTCATGAATATTTTCTCAGGTCAGTCTCCCAAAGCAACAGAAATAAGAGCAAAAATAAACCAATGGGATCTAATCAAATGGAAAAGCTTTTGCACAGCAAAGGAAACCCAAAAGAAAACAAAAAGACAACTTACAGAATGGGAGAAAATAGTCTCAAATAATGCAACAGACAAGGGCTTAATCTCAAGAATATATAAGCAATTTATACAACTCAACAGCAAAAAAAGCCAATCACCCAATGGAAAAATGGGCAAAAGACCTGAATAGACTATTGTCCAAGGAAGACAATACAGATGGCCAGCAAACACATGAAAAAATGCTCAGCATCGCTGATTACAAGAGAAATGCAAATCAAAACTACCATGAGACACCACCTCACACCAGTCAGAATGGCCATCATTAATAAGTCCACAAATAATAAGTGCTGGAGGGGGTGTGGAGAAAAGGGAACCCTCCTGCCCTGCTGGTGGCAATGTAAACTGGTACAGCCACTATGGAGAACAGTTTGGAGATACCTTAGAAATCTATACATAGAACTACCATATGACCCCGCAATCCCACTCTTGGGCATATATCGGGACAAAACTCTACTTAAAAGAGACACATGCACCCACATGTTCACTGCAGCACTATTCACAATAGCTAGGACATGGAAACAACCCAAATGTCCCTCGACAGATGATTGGATTAGAAAGATGTGCTGTATATATACACAATGGAATACTACTCAGCCATAAAAAAGAATGACATAATGCCATTTGCAGCAACATGGATGGAACTAGAGACTCTCATACTGAGTGAAATGAGTCAGAAAGACAAAAGACAAATACCATATGATATCACTTATAACTGAAAAGAAAATCATGGACTTGGAGAATAGACTTGTGGCTGCCCGGGGGGAGAGGGAGGGAGTGGCAGGGATAGGGAGCTTGGGGTTATCAGATACAACTTGGAATGGATTTACAAGGAGATCCTGCTGAGTAGCATTGAGAACTATGTCTAGATACTTATATTGCAACAGAACAAAGTTAGGAAAAAAAATGTATACACGTAAGAGTAACTTAGTCCTCATGCTGTATGGTAGAAAAAAATTAAAATAAAAAAAAAACATTTGTCAGTTCTCTCAAGAACACTTGGATCTCTTTGCTGTCTCCCAGTTTCACTATTGGAATTCTTTAGTAACAAAGAGACTTCTTAGGGTTGATGTAAAAAGAAACAGGCAGTGTCTTTTCTTCTGCCACTGGGTAGTGGAGTATGCTGGGTTTCTTTGGGATGACAGTGTCAAATACTTTCTCTCCAAGATATTCACATGCTTTCAGTTATCGCATATGTTCTCAGGATTCATTTTTTAAAAGAGATGTTTAATATTGGGACATTTTGCTGTCCAAAGGGATATCGCAAACAAAATAACCAAATAACTAATGGAAGTCTACCCTTCCAAGACTTGGCAGTTACTTTCAATTGTTTATTTCCTTGGAGGGTGATTTTATCCCAACATGTTGGGTCAGTCAGAAGATCCTGGGAAGCGATTCACAATAGACAGTATATCCTAGATTGATCCTTTTATCTTTTTGGACAAATGAATTCTCAGTCCTAACCTGATGGTGGCTTTTGTGGTAGTCATCTCCTCCAAGCGATCTCCCAAAGCATCATGAATCATCTAATTCCAAAATGAATATTGTGGCTGCAAAGAATATTTTGCATCCTAGCCAACTTTCCATCTGTGCTTAAAGTTTTAAGCAATTTATCCCTCCTCTTACCTAGCTTGCTACTTATGGTTAGTCTCTCACGCCTGTAGTTTTTCTTTGTCAAAGGTCTCCCGTAGGGTTTTTAATTTGTTTGTTTTTTGCCTTTCAGGTCTTACTGACTTTAGTCAGTCTTCCAAAATCTCTAAAAACTCATGTAAAATAACAAAGGTATTCTATACACACGATATGAGGAAATACATATTTCATGTATTCCACCTATCTCCTCTAATAGAATTTAAAAAGAAAAAAACAACTCAGGAAGAAAAGCTATATTTATAAGTTACAGTTAAGCTTAACCTTAACTCTCCTGCTGCCAAAGCTGTGCAGAACAAAGAGAACGTTTTTCTGTTTTTCAGCACATTGGTTCAGGTTTAGAAATCAGACTGAAATTTCAAAAACTAAGGTATACTCAGCAGACTGTGTCTGGGATCAGGAATCAGAATGCCACAAGGTGTTAGGACTTTCTCTGTCTCCAAATAAGTTCCCTTCTATCTTTCAGATTAAGTTTATTTGAAAACAGTGTACTTTGAAAAGAAACTTCCCTTTTGAAAATGTATAATTCGATAGGGCTTTCATTGAAAAAGCAGAAGACAGACAGGCTTGCTTGGGAACACATGGTGGAGTTTTCAGCTCTGATTTTAAACTGCTGAACCCAGTTCCATGCTCTGTGAATTTTCTTTTGGTGTCAAAGATGGAAGTGGTTACCTTAAAGTTCTCCTCAGTCAGGCCTTCTTCAGTTTTGGCGTCTCTGATCATAGCGGCCACATATCGCTTGACCAGGTTCCTCATGACTTCCTGAGGAGTTTAAAAGCAACAGAATTGATATTCAGTGCATAAATATGATTTATCTCTTGAATCAGTTCTAAAGAGGGGGGTGTGTTTTATTTTAATGCAAGTTTCAAGATAGAAGAATAACTTACTTGATATTGGTGGTGTCTTCTCAGATTATCAGCAGCTCGCCTCTGAAAAGGAAAGAGATGTTTACTTCTCGGTTAGAATGATATTTTACTATTCTGTAAAATAATTCCAGGTTCTTTTAATCAGGAGTAATATTTTCCCCATTTCTCCAAATTTTACTGGACCAAGGACAATAAGAGAGAGTACTTCACATAAATCGAAAGAATGAATGAACCAAAAACAACAAAGTGCAGGGTTATAATTCCTGTGGCATTTAATATATAAAATAAGTTAATGAGGGCAAGATTGTTCTTTTAATATAAAGTAATAGAGAATTATGCAATCTTAGTATGTATCTCAAATCACTTGAAGTGATGCTAAGAGACACAGATGGGAGGTATCAAATACAAAAATAAATTCCAAATAAAAATAAAAAGTTGATGGAACAAAAATCTAGCATTATAACAATCTGAAAGTCTTCATAAATATGAACATAGCAACATTAAGAATTTAGCCAGGATATGCAACATGTAATCAGGAACACTATTAGACAACAAACTCCCCAACACTTAATTTCAAGCAGATGTACATTAAGAGAAGATTGCTCTTTTAATTAGATAGTTGAATTTAACAAAATAAAGTAAAAGATTCTGCTCAAAGATAGGGTTCATTAAATTTTAAAAAAATAAATATGAGTCTCAGCTATGATTTTGAAGAGATTGAACTGTTTGGGAGCAGAGCTAGGTTTAGCACAGAGCAGTGATTATGGAATGCTAAATGGAGAAAGATTTTTAATAACTATTAAAAATTGAGTTAAATAATAAATGACAAATTTCATATTTGCAAATTTCACTAGTATTCCAAAGATACTAGGAAACTATAATAATATCAATTTAATGAATGTTGAATAAATAGTATTGATTCTAAAGGAAGAAAACTGGCCAATGTAATCTAAAAAAACAAACAAACAAACTAAATTTCTATTAAAAGGAATGAATTGGAGGATGGGCGGTCCAGGCTGGGCCAGAGCCTCTGCCTCATGGGGGAGGGGGTGGGGGCCCTTGAGTGAGGCTGTGTGCCCAGCCCGGTGGCCTACAATAGCTTGGCTGAGGCTGAGGCAGGGCCAGGTCATGGCTGCAGCCAGAGACCCAGGTGTTGGTAGCACCAGAGATGCCCCCTCAAGGTTTCCCCCGACACCACCCCCAGCTTGTCCGTCGCGCCTCCCCCTTGCCTCCCTCAGCAGCTCCACCATCCTACTTGACAGACACTTTCCCTCAGACTCTTACCCCCTCTTTTGCAGAGCCCCTCAAAGAACTCTATGTCTCCGCACCTCCTGCCCCCCAGAGGCCAGTCAAGCCCCTCGCCTCTCCAGCCACCGGATCCAGCACCTCCTCAGTGGATCCCTCCCTCCCCCACCACACACCCTCCCCCCACTGTCGCTGACCGCCACCGCCCAGTCCAGAAGGGACTGCCAGCACCAGTGAGGCGGGAGGCAGCGAGTGAGCAGTGGCGGTGGGGGCTGAGGCAGCAGGAGGGAGAAAGTGAAGCGGAGCCTGGCGCACACTCACATGCTCGCCCCCGCACAGCTCGCTCACCCGCTCAGCTACTGCCTCTGCTGCTGGTGTAAAAAAGAAGGAGGAACCTAGTGGAGCCAAAGCTAAGTGCAGAAGCATCCTATTCTCAGGAGTTGAGATTAAAATGATGCAATAGGAGGACTGGAGCTCAACTTCACTCCTGAAAACAACAAAATTCACAACTAAAGGCTGAGCAATCTTCAACCAAATGCACTGGAAACCATAAAAAAGATATCATACTCCAGAAGACAAAGAGGAGGCCACAAGAGGTAGGAGGGGCGATTATGCAATATAAACAACCCCATACCTCCCGGTGGGAATACCCACAGACTGGAAACTAAGTGGTTCACAGAGACTCACCTACAGGAGTGAGAATTCTGAGCCACACATCAAACTCCCACGTGTAGGGATCTGGCAATGGGAGAAAGAGCCCCTGGAGCAACTGGCATCGATGGCTAGTGGGGCTTGTGCACAGGAGCTCCACAGGACTGGGGCAAATGGAGACCCCATTCCTAAAATGCACACACAGACCTTTATGTGCACTGGGTCCCAGGGCAAAGCAAAGTCTCCATAGGAATCTGGGTCAAACCTGACTGCAGTTCTTAGAGGACATCCTGGGAAAACAGGGGTGAATGTGGCTTCTTGTGGAGGAAAGGCATTGGAGGCAAAGCTCTCAGGAATAGTCATCAGCATGCCTTTCTCTGGAGGTGGCCATTTTGGGAAAATCTGACCCCACCAGTCAGTCAGCTGCTGAGAAGCCCCAGGGCAAACAACAATCCAGGTGGGATCACAGCCCTGCCCCTCAGTAAACAGGCTGCCTAAAGACCCCTCAGGCACACAGCTACCTCTAATCCCATCCAGAGACTAAGCCCCACCCACCAGAGGGATTGGAATCAGCTCCACCTACCAGGGGGCAGGCATCAGCCCCTCCCATCAGGAAGCCTACAGCAAGCCCCCATACAGACTTCAGCCACAAGGGGGGCAGACACCAGAAGTAAGAGAGGCTACAACTCCATTATCTGTAAAAAGGTCACCACACCAAAAACCTATAAAAATGAAAAGACAGCTGTAACTCAGATGAGGGAGAAAGGAAAATCCCCAGAAAATCAGCTAAGTGATGAGGATTCTCAGCCTCCAGGAAAAAGACTGTAGACTCTTGATGCTGAAGATGATGCAAGACGTTGGAAATAAACTGGAGGCAAAGAGGGATAACTTACAGGAAACACTGAGCAAAGAGATACAAGATATAAAACTGAAACAAGAAGCGATGCAGAATACAATCATGGAAATAAAAACATCCACTAGAAGCAGCTCACAGCAGAATACAGGAGGCAGAAGAAGAAATAAGTAATGTGGAGGACGGGGTAGCAGAAATTATGGATGCAGAACAGAAAAGAGAAAAAAAATTGAAAACAAATGAAGAGAGTCTCAGAGAAATCTGGAACAACGTGAAACGCACCAACATCCGTATCATAGGGGTGCAAGAAGGAGAAGAGAGAGAGAAGGGGACAGAAAACATATTCCAAGAGGTAATAGCTGAAAACTTCCCTCACATGGCAAAGGAACCACTCACTCAAATCCAGAAAGCACAACGAGTACCCTATAAAATAAACCCAAGGAGGAACACACCAAGACACACTGACCAAACTGACCAAAATCTGACCAAAATTAAAGACAAAATCAAACTGACCAAAATTAAAGACAAAATCTTGAAAGCAGCTAGGGAAAAGAAACAGATAACATACAAGGGAACCCCGATGAGGTTATCGGCAGATTTTTCAGCAGAAGCTCTGCAGGCCAGAAGGGAGTGGCATGATACACTTAGCGTGATGAAAGGAAAAAACCTCCAACCCAAGATTACTTGACCCAGCAAGGCTCTCTTTCAGATTTGAAGGAGAAATCAACAGCTTCACAGATAAGCAAAAGCTGAGAGAATTCAGCAACACTAAACCAGCCTTACCACAAATACTAAAGGAACTTCTCTAGGCAGAAAAGACAAGACAGCCACAGGAAACAAAAATTCCACAAAGGACAAGGCTCACCCATAAAGGTATGTATACAGTAAAGATACAAAATCATCCATGCGCAGTTATACCACCAAAATCAGACATCATGAGAAGAGGTGGGTACGAATGCAGGACCCTGGAGGTGAACTTGCAATTAAGAGACCAACAACTTAAAACAATCTCATATACATATAGACTCTTACATCAAAACTTCAGAATACCTGCAAACCAAAAATCTACAATTGATACACAAACAAAGAAAAATCAACTCAAATACAACATTAAAGTCAGTCATCAAACCAGAAGAGGAGAGAACAAGAGAAGAAGGGAAGGAAAAAGAGCAACAAAAACAAATCCAAAGGAACTCATAAAATGGCAATAAGAACATACATATCAGTAATTACCTTAAATGTAAATGGACTAAACGCCCCAACCAAAAGACATAGACTGGCTGAATGGATACAAAAACAAGACCCATATATATGCTGTCTTCAGGAGACCCACTTCACTTCTACGGACACATACAAGTTGAAAGTGAGAGGATGGAAGAAAATATTTCATGCAAATGGGGATCAAAAGAAAGCTGGAGGAGCCATATGCATATCAGACAAAATAGACTTCAAAATGAAGAATATGTTAAGGGACAAGGAGGTTCACTCCATAATGATCAGAGGGTCAATCCAAGAAGAAGATATAACAGTTTTAAATATCTACGCACCCAACACAGGTTCACCACAATATATAAGGCAACTGCCAACAACCTTAAAAGGACAGATCGACAATAACACAATCATAGTGGGGGACTTTAACACCCCACTTACAGCAGTGGAAGATCAACCAGACAGAAAATCAATAAGGAAACACAGGCCCTGAATGATGCATTAAACCTGATGGACTTCATAGATATTTATAGGACAGCCCATCCAAAAGCAGCAGAATACACATTCTTCTCAAGTGCACATGGGACATCCTGTAAGATTGATCACATCCTGGGCTACAAATCCAACCTCGGTACCTTTAAGAAAATTGAAATCATGTCAAGTGTCTTTTCCGACCACGACGCTATACAACTGGAAATCAACAAGAAAAAATCTGCAAAAAACACAAACATGTGGAGACTCAACAATATGCTACCAAACAACCAATGGATCACTGAAGAAATCAAAGAGGAAATTTAAAAATCCCTAGAAGCAAATGACAACAAAGATACGACACTCCCAAACCTATGGGATGCAGCAAAAGCCCTTCTAAGAGGAAAGTTTACAGCAATACAAGCCCACCTCAGGAAACAAGAAAAAGCTCAAATAAACAAGCTAACTTTACAGCCAAAGCAGCTCAAGGGAGAAGAACAGACAAGACCTAAGGTTAGTAGAAGGAAAGAAATCATAAAGATCAGAGCAGAAATCAATGAAGTAGAGACAAAGAAAGCCATAGAAAAGATCAGTGAAACGAAAAGCTGGTTCCTTGAAAAGATCAACAAAATTGATAAACCCTTAGCCAGACTTATCAAGAAAAAAAGAGACAGCAGTCACATCAATAGAATTAGAAATGAAAATGGAGAAGGAACAACAGACATCACAAATACAAAGGACCATAAGAGACTACTATATGCAACTACACACCAATAAAATGGAAAACCGAGAAGAAACGGACAAATTCTTAGAAAAGTACAATCTTCCAAGACTAAACCAAGATGAGATAGAAAAGATGAATGGACCAATCACAAGAACTGAAATTGAAACTCTGAGTAAAAAACTTCCAACAAACAAAAGTCCAGGACCAGATGGCTCCACAGGCAAATTCTATCAAACATTTAGAGAAGAGCTAACACCTCTCCTTCTGAAACTCCTTCAAAAAATTGCAGAGGAAGGGACTCTCCCAAACTCATTCTGTGAGGCCACCATCACCCTGATACCAAAACCAGACAAAGATACCACCAAAAAGGAAAACTACAGGCCAATTTCACTGATGACCATCGATGCAAAAATCCTCCACAAAATACTAGCAAACCACACCCAACAATACATTAAAAGGACTGTACAGCATGCTCACGTGGGATTTATCCCAGGGATGCATGGGTTCTTCAATACCCACAAATCCATCCGTGTGATACACCACATTAGCAAACTGAAGCATAAAAACCATATGATCCTCTCAATAGACACGGAAAAAGCCTTTGACAAAATCCAACACCCATTTCTGACAAAAACCCCTCAGAAAGTGGGCATTGCGGGAACCTACCTGAACATAATAAAGGCCATATATGACAAACCCACAGCGTACATCATTCTCAATGGCGAAAAGCTGAAAGAATTCCTGCTGCGATCAGGAACAAGACAAGGATGTTTGCTCTTGCCAGTACTCTTCGACATAGTTCTGGAAGTCCTAGCCATGGAAGTCAGAGAAGTAAAAGAAATAAAAGGACTCCAAATTGGAAAGGAAGAAGTAAAACTCTCGCTATTTGCAGGTGACATGATACTATACCTAGAGAACCCTAAAGACTCTACCAGAAAACTGTTAGAGCTCATCCACAAATTTGGCAGAGTCACAGGATACAAAACTAACACACAGAAATCAATGGCATTTCTCTACACTAACAATGAAAGAGCAGAAAGAGAAATTAGGGAAGCAATCCCGTTTACCATTGCATCCAAAAGCATAAAGTACCTAGGAGTAAACCTACCTAAAGAGGCAAAAGACCTGTACTCTGAAAACTATAAGACACTGATGAAAGACATCACAGAGGACACAAATAGATGGAAAGATATACCATGCTCCTGGATTGGAAGAGTCAATCTTATCAAAACGACTATACTACCCAAGGCAATCTGCAGATTCAATGCAACCCCTATCAAATGACCAAGGACATTTTCACAGAACTCAAACAAAATATTTTAAAGTTTGTTTGGAAGCACAAAAGACCCGGAATAGCCAAAGACATCCTGAAAAAGAAAAACGGAGCTGGAGGAATCAGGCTCCCGGACTTCAGACTATCCCACAAGGCAACAGTCATCAAAACCGTATGGTACCGGCACAAAGACAGAAATACAGATCAGTGGAACAGAGTAGACAGCCCAGAATTCAACCCACGCACCTACAGCCAACTCATCTATGCCAAAGGAGGCAAGAATACACAATGGAGAAAGGACAGCTTGTTCAGTAAGCGGTGCTGGGAAAACGGGACAGCCTCATGGAAAAGAATGAAATTAGAACACTCCCTAACACCAGACACAAAAATAAACTCCAAATGGATTAAAGACCTAGATATAAGACCAGACACTAAAACTCTTAGAGGAAAACATAGGCCAAACACTCTCTGACATAAACAACAGCAACATCTTCTCAGATCCACCTCTTAGAGTATTGACAATAAAAACAAAAATGAACAAATGGGACCTATTCAAACTGAAAAGTTTCTTCACAGTAAAGGAAACCCTAAACAAAACAAAAAGACAACACACAGGATGGGAAAAAATCTTTGCAAGTGAAGCAACAGACAAGGGATTAATCTCCCAACTTTATAAACACCTTCTGCAGCTCCATACCAAAAAAGCAAACAACCCCATCAATAAATGGGCAGAAGATCTAAACAGACAGTTCTGCAAAGAAGACATATGGGTGGCCAAAAAGCACATGAAAAGATATTCAGGAGTTCCCGTCGTGGCGCAGTGGTTAACGAATCTGACTGGGAACCATGAGGTTGCGGGTTCCGTCCCTGCCCTTGCTCAGTGGGTTAACGATCCGGCGTTGCTGTGAGCTGTGGTGTAGGTTGCAGACGCAGCTTGGATCCCGCGTTGCTGTGGCTCTGGCATAGGCCGGTGGCTACAGCTCCGATTCAACCCCTGGCCTGGGAACCTCCATATGCCGCGGGAGTGGCCCAAGAAATAGCAACAACAACAACAACAACAACAAAAAGATACTCAACATCATTCATTATTAGAGAAATGAAAATCAAAACCACTCTGAGGTACCACCTTACACCAGCCAGAATGGCCATCATCCAAATATCTACAAACAATAAGTGCTGGAGAGGGTGTGGAGAAAAAGGAACCCTAGTACACTGTTGGTGGGATTGTAAACTGGTGCAACCACTGTGGAAAACAGTATGGAGAAGCCTCAGAAAACTAAACATAGAACTACCATTTGACCCAGCAATGCCACTCCTGGGCATCTATCCGGAGAAAACCATGACTCGCAAAGACACATGTACTCTGATGTTCATTGCAGCACTCTTTTCAATAGCTAAGACATGGAAACAACCTCAATGTCCACATGGACAGAGGAGTGGATCAAGAAGAGGTGGTACATATACACAATGGACTATTACTCAGCCATTAAATGGAACGAAATACCAGCATTTTTAGCAACATGGATGGACCTAGAAATTATCACGCTATGTGAAGTCAGTCAGACTTGAGACACCAACATCCAATGCTTTCACTGACATGTGGAATCTGCAAAAAGGACAGATTGAACTTGTTTGCAGAACAGATGCTGACTCACAGACATTGAAAAACTTATGGTCTCTGAGGAGACAGTTTGGGGGGGGGTGGTGGATGTGCTTATGGGATGGAAATCCTGTGAAACTGGATTGTGATGATCATTATACAACTACAGATGTGATAAATTCATTTGAGTAATCAAAAAAAGGAATAAAGACATAGAAAGGAATGAATTTGGTAAATTGTGAGAAAGCAAAAGAGATAACATATTTTGGTTTTAAATAAGTCTTTTGATCTTGTTCCTTAGTAAAAACTTAATGATAGGCTGATAAAATGGAATTTTGAGAAGAGCTGTGCATACATCATTGTAAAATGATATTAGAAAAAAATTATACAGTTCAAAGTAACTCTTTTTTTTCTCTTTTGGGGAATAGGGTAAGTTGCCATTTTCACTTGCCATGAGAACTGATTTATGTTTCATCACTATTCACCACTTTTAGAAACAGATGAGACAATGCTTATCTTCTTAAAGACCACTGAAGATGTGAGTACCAATCAATTTTATGTGAATCTTAATACACAAATTTTCGATAAGATTATGGTATTATTTAAGAGACTTGGAAATTTGAAACTTCATACAAAATTAAGAACCTCTTAAAAAAATATATATTTATATATATCAGGGAATTTTATTACTGGGCCACAAGATGGAGGTATATGACTCTTCTTAAAACACAGATGAGCTGAAATGTGAGACAAAAAACACTTCTGGAAGGAAACAAGCCTTAACGTTCCATTACGTGTACATAAATACTAAAGCAAGCTGTAAACTAACTTTAGAATTCTCAGGATAAATATTGTATAGGAGATCATATTCCATGGTTTAAATAAATAAAAACTCTGAATTTACTGTTGAATACAGTTGATTCAGTTTTTATTGTCTTGGGTTTCTATGGTATTTTGCTAGTTTAGTCTTTAAAAAGTCAATAAAAATTAGTCAGCAGAGAGCAGTTTGAAGTTATGATTTAATTTTAAATTTCCTTAATGCAAAGCTAAAACTAAGGATGACAGAATCAAAAAATTCTAATAAGTGAAAATTACCATGATGCATTTTAGTATTAAAAAGAGCACAAACTATCTTCCCTTCAGTAGAATCTTACTGAAATATGAATTTTTAAATTGTAATGCAAATATAAAAAAGATCAAAGATCACACTTTAAAAAATAATGCCAGGTTTATTTTTCTAGAAAAAAAAAATTTAAAGCAAAGTAGTCTGGCAGAGAGAAGGAACATACAAAAAACTACTATGATAATTTTCAGAAGTTATTTAATATCTGTAGCCCAGGTTTCAGGCTAAGTTAATATAGTTAATTGTTTCAGGGAACGGATTTATTTCCACTCCTATTCAGTAATACTACAAAACAGTTTTTAGTCTTGTGAGATTTTATCAGCCAAGTGAATTTCAGTATCCTAGGAAAATGAGAATGAATGCAGTTAACCATCTTCTGAATACTGAAAACAAAAATTAATGCAATGAATTCACCATTGCTATTAATGCCTGCCTTTGTCTATGTTCTTACTTTTAAGGAGATAGTGTGATGTGGTATTAAAAATGTGAAATAAGGGGTCACACATGGGATTGAAGTTAACTAAGCCTGAAAGAGGAATTTCTCTCTGAGACTCTCTCTCTTCCATGTTTTTGGTTTTGCAAGGTAAAAATAAACTCACCTGGTCATTTTTTTTTTTTTTTTTTTGCCGCACCTGAGGTATATGTAAGTTCCCAGGCCAGGAATCAAAATCTGAGCCGCAGAGGCAACCTAAGCCACTGTTAAATTAACCCACTGAGCCGGGCCACATCGCTGCAGAACAACACTCAGTCCTTAACCCACTGTGCCACAGCAGGAACTCCCCACTGGGTGATTTTGAAGATTCGGTGAGATAGAGATTTAAGGCATCTGTCATTAATGGGGGAAGTTGGTTCCTATCCTTTTCCCATTGTTTTTCCTTTCTGATTAACATTATGAATTGACATGTTAAAATACGTTTTAAAAATATTCTTGAGTCACAAAATCTGTGCGTAGTTTGACATATATCAGGATTGCTTCTGAGGGAGTGTGAATGTACTGAGATGTAATTATTTTTCTTTGTGTGATTTGCACGTCATTTCATGCTTGGAAAGAACATTTTCTTTAGCTAGAGTTGGATGCTTTAGGCCATAGAGGTTTGGAAATAAGAAATTTGTATTTAAGCAATAGGGTGAAGGGATGGTTCTAGTAAGTATGGGCAAATATAACTCAGGTTCTGTGGGCAGTCATTTTTGTTTTATTAAGAATTCCCATCGTGGCGCAGCAGAAACGAATCCGACGAGGAACCATGAGGTTGCAGGTTCGATCCCTGGCCTCACTCAGTGGGTTAAGGATCCAGCATTGCTGTGAGCTGTGGTGTAAGTGGCAGACGTGGCTCAGATCCTGCATTGCTGTGGCTCTGGTGCAGGCTGGCAGCTACAGCTCCAATTAGACCCCTAGCCTGGGAACCTCCATATGCGGCAGGTGCAGCCCTAAAAGGACAAAAGACAAAAAAAAAAAGAAAGAATTTACCATTTTTAGAGGAATTCAAGATTCAGAGCAAAATTGGAGGGGAAGACAAAGAGATTTCCCTTATAACCCTGTCCTCACACACTCATAGCTTTCCCCATTATCAACCTCCCCCAGCAGGTGGTACATTTGTTACAACTGAAGAACCTGCACTGACACATCTTTATCACTCACAGTCCGTCGTTTCTATTATGGCCACTCTTTGTGTAGTATGTTCTCTGGGTTTTGAACAGCAAGGAGGAGGCAGTGAGAGTAACTAGAGGCCAGGGAATGCTGAGGGAGAACAGAAGCCCAAGGCCAGCAGCTAGGGTGGGGGGAGGGAGGAGGAGGCATGGAGCCTGGGGGCTTTCTGGTGGTATCTGTCAGTCACTGCTGTTCCTTGGCTTGTGCCAAGGGCTGAGTAATTCCAATCCCTAACTCCACTTTTACATGACACGCTTCCTGTATCTCAGTGTCTTCACATGATCATGTGCTGATGAGGTTTCTACTCCAGTATGACCTCATTCTAACTAATCCCATCTGCAAAGACCCTATTTCCAAATAAGTTCATATTCCAAAATGTCTGGAATTAGGAGTTCAAAATATCTTTTTCTGGAGAGCTATCATTCAACCCATAATATAGGCACTCTCTGCAATAAACATAGTGATAATTTTTGGTAATTGGTGACATGATTAAATATTATATGATAGAGCTGCCACCAACAATACCTAGCATGGTTGCAACCTTTTTGTTGGGTAAAGATCAGCTGAACTTCAAAAGGATTTACTCTTATAAGGGAAGGCCTTAAGTCTTATAATTATCACTGAAGTGACCCAGAACAGAATTGAACAATCTGTGTTTATAAGAGTATTATAATAAAGGACATTTAATTTAAAAAAAGACTTAAGTGGGTAAGAGGTGTTTAATTTCTTTTTCTTTTTTTGATCTTTTTGTCTTTTTGAGGGCTGCACCTGCAGCATATGGAGATTCCCAGGCTAGGGGTCTAATCAGAGCTGTAGCCACCAGCCTACACCAGAGCCACAGCAACACGGGATCCCAGTTGCATCTGTGACCTGCACCACAGCTCACGGCAACGCCAGATCCTTGACCCACTGAGCAAGGCCCGGGGTCGAACCCGCAACCTCATGGTTCCTAGTTGGATTCGTTAACCACTGAGCCACAATGGGAACTCCAAGGTGTTTAATTTCTTCAAGCCATTCACATGTTAACCTTTGACTGATAAAGTGATCTGCAATGACTGGGGGCTCCTCTACCTTTATTTAAAAATAATGAACTAAGTAGAATTATAACATGGTAGACCTAGGTTAGGAATAAAGACATTTTTCCATGAATGAGATCATGTTTATTTAGTGTTACTGAGAAATTTGTGGAATTGCACTTGGCAGCCTTTTCTGAAATAACTTAAGTTAGTTGTCTGTTGTGTTTAAGATAAGGAAAATGGGCCATGTGACCAACCAGGGACGTTCCTTCCTTAACCTGGTGTCTAGGAAAAATATTTTGGAAGGAGATGTGTGCTTTAAGATGACCGTTTTCTTGGTGAATTATATTGCAAGTCTGGCACAGTGTGCAGAATATTCCTTGGCAGGGCAGCTTTCAAGGCAGGTGCCCAGGGCACACCTATATGCCACAGAAGCAGACCTCTCTGTCTGCAGGTTCCTCCTGACTTGTTAGGACAAGACAATGGCAGTATTTGGATCATAGAACTAATGATAAAGGAAAAGACCGACTAGTGAGAGGCCTTCTCTGCCAGGAGCAAAGTCCTCATTTCAATAGAAGTGTTAGGTTGCTTTAGAGCAGGAAGGGCTCTGCAGCTCTGAAAGAAAGGGCTCTGGGGACTCACAGCGACATTTTCTCACTCTTTATCTCTCCTTTCTCTCGCTCCACTGTGTGGACTGTCAAGCTTCCTTCACGTAGCTGGTTCCCTGCAGTCAAATGTCACTGCTGTTTTCTCTCATTCCCACTCTGGTTTTGGTCTATCACTGATTTTTAAGCCCATGAATTATGCCTTTTATTCTCTTCTTTGCTTAGTGAGTCCCTTAAGGGAAGCAGCTTGCTGTGCTCTTTTAAAAGGAAGTGAAAAGGCAAGGGGCAGTTTCAGGATGTGGTTCCTCCATAAAGATTGCAGTTTGGTGCATTTACAGATGGATCTACATATTGTTCTCTGTACACATACTTTCTAGACATATAAAAATAAAGGATGCAAAATGCTGAAGGTTGCATTGTCAGAACAAGTATTCTGAATTTCACTCTTGAAATACCAAGAAGAAATTCATTCCTCTAGATTCCCACTTGGGAAAGACAATTTAATTAAAAGGTCCTGTAGCAGCCCTTGCAGCAGTAAATTAAGGATTGAGAAGAACCCCTGGGTGAACACGGTCATATCTGTAAGATTTGTTGGTAGCCTCCTGCAAGTCATGAAGATTAAGGAACAAGACATTTTGATAATTATCATTAAGTATGAAGTCTATTAGCATTGTTCCTTCAGTACTGATATTGGTAGGTGGTGTTAACTCACTGCTCCTCATTCCCTGCCCTGACTTAACTGAACGTATTTGTGTGGCAACTGGTCAGGCATGAGTTGACCATGGGACAGCTCTGCAGTCCCAGAGCTGAGTGATGCTAAGTGACCCTAACAGAGACCGTGCCTCCTGCTTTCACTGTATGCTCAAGAGAAAGTGGAAAATATATGTGAAAGAAAATTCACATTTTACAGCAAGACAAAAAACATTTAAACATAAAAATTCCTCTCTGCCCTCTGGCCTCCCCTTTCCCTCACCATGCATTATAAATCCACCAGACCTCCGCCATCAGCAGGAATACCTGCTCAACCATAAACAGCAATGTTTTCTTAGCATCAACAAGACAGCTCCTTAAAAGATAACATCCCTTCTTGATCTTGTAAGGTCACATGATCCGCCAGGATGGCACTCAGATCTGGATTATGTAAACTGTCAATATATGACATTTGATGAACAGCAGTTTGTGTAACTGTGCCTTGTTTTCTAACCAGTGGAACAGTTCTCAGAGCTGAGAGGCTCCTCTCAGGTTATAATCCTCAAATTTGGCTCAAATAAAATTTTCCAATTCTTTCTTAGATCGACTGATTAATTTTCCATGGACACATAAAACTCAAGAAGTTAAAACCATTTTTTTATGATTATGTTAGAAGATCTAGTATTTGGGGGTTCAGTATATTACCCATTAACTTAAGCATCCTATTTGGAAACCTGGTCTATAGCCTTAAGAATGTTTCATATTAATTAAACACTGGCAAAATATTATTGTGTTAACATCTTTTTAATGTAATTAAATGATCTAAACCTCTTGAATAACAAGTAGAAACATAGGCTTTTAGTTTTTAAAGCTGAGCTAGGGAGTTCCAGTTGTGGCTCAGTGTAACAAACCCAACCAGTATCCATGAGGATGCTGATTTGATCCCTGGCCCCACTCAGTGGGTTAGGGATCTGGTGCTGCCGTAGGTTGCAGACATGGCTCAGATCTAGTGTTGCTGTGGCTGTGGCTGTGGCTAGCAGCTGTAGCTCCAACTGGACCCCTAGCCTGGGAATTTCCATATGCTATGGGTGCAGCCTTGATAAGAAAAAGTTTTTAAAAATTTAAAAATTTAAACAATAAAAAGCTGAGCTAGATAGGTATGCTTTACAAAAAACAACAACAACAACAAAAAAAAAAACCCAGTAATTTCTAATTAAAGTTGCAAGCTGGAAATGCTTGTGAGACTGGAGATTCCTGATGATGGTAGGACACACTCAAGTTTGAGAACTTCAGTATTTTAATACTGACAAGGATATCTGCTAATAAAATATGTTAAAATTTGACAAGTAATAGAATAAAAGAAAGCTATAAAATGTTGCTTGTTTTATGATCCTTGTTTCAATAAGCTGCCTCTGGTGGGATTTTCATGATTTCATGATTTTGGTGGGATTTATCATGATTTTCATGATAGATAACAAGGCATTTCTTAATTATGGGCTTGCTTCCTACAATAAAAGTGTTGCTCAATAAAGTGTTTCTGCTTCATTTATGCTTTCTCCCATAAAGCATTCCAAATGAAAGGTTAATTTACCTGGCATTCCCAATCATCCATAAAAGGAAGTCCAACGTTAAAAAAAAAAAAAGAGTTAGTGATTTTTTCAGGGCTAGCTCTATCAGTATTACCCAGAGGCCATAAATAGCAAGATAAGATCAAAGTGATGGGCTCCCAGAGGAGACCAAACAGTAACCCTGAGAACAGTGGCTTCAGGGCTGAAGGGAGTGAGGGGCAGCTGACATTCAGGCAGCTGCTGGTGACAAGTACGTCAACCACAAGTGGGAAGGTTTAGAGAAAATACCTCCAAGAATGTAGAAACTTTACCTCCAGTTCATCTTCAATTTTCTGCTTCAAAAATGTGGCCTAAATATAAGCAAGTTGGGATGAGAGCCCACGGGAAGCCAGCCTGTTAAACAAGGGCTGTGAGAGACAGGAATCTAAGAGGCAGCTGAAAACAGTGGTGGGATCTGCAAAAGCTCTTGAGAAAAACCAGAAGATGGATACACAACATGGAAGGTAGTGTTGCAAGGTCATCAGCCTTTTCAGGGAAACCAGAGAGGGCAATGGAAAGCACTGGGAATGGGAAACAAAAGACCCAAGTGTTTTCTCAGCTCTGTCACTTGAAACACCAGGCAAGGTAAACAAGCTTTTTTTTTAAAGGAAATGGTTGAGCTAAAGGATTTCTAGGGTCCCTTTCAAATGTAATGCAATCCTCTAAGCCATGCCTTGATTATACAAAATGACTGTCATTGGTACTTCAGAGTCACCTTTTAGTTAATGGTTATGTATATATCACCTTTGCTTTTTTTGTATGCCTACACAGTGGACTATCAGTTGGCTTAACCCAATCAAAAATAAATTCTCAGTGAACGCAACTACTTTTTGCACTTTTTTCACATTTAACTCCTCCATTAATATTACAACCTTAATTTGCTTTTTGTCATATAAAAGTATATATATAGTTTACATATATATTTTACATATATATAATTTCAAATAATACATATTATTTAGTTCTAAAAGCTCAATATATAAAATTTTACTAAGAGAATGCAAACCAAAATAGGTCCTCTCGTCATGGAAACACAGTCTGGATGAAGAGTAAATGTATAGCATTGAGTTTGCCCAGAGGCTTAGCTTGGCAGAGCAGAGGCAGGGTTGAGAACAGGACAAGAACTAAGAGAGATTCCCAATATTTATTTGGTTTGTCACAAGTTCCCAAAGTTAAGAAGATCCGTTACACAAGATCAGTAAACTTTACCTAGCTACAGAAAAGGGATGAATTGAGGTCACTATTCATTGCGAATTATCTTTTCTCTGCATAGGCTTGGATCAAAATATTCAAATTCAGAGATAGAGAAATAAAAAGAAACTTGTTTTTTTGACTAGTAATGTATAGAAAAGAATGTTCTTTAACTTATACCATTTACCCCTTGAATCACTGCTTTCATAGGCAAGCCCAAGTCAGCGTTAAGCTCCCATTTGCATCTAAGAAATAATGGTAACATATTCCTAAAAATATGTCAACAGTGGGAGGATTCTGGGGGAGCAAGAGGGATAGTTAGAAACCAAATTCTTAGAGTGGTCCTCCATAATTTTGGTGGAAGCACAGATGGATCTCTTAAAATATTAGAGCAGGGCCCTATATTTTGTTACAAGTTTCATGGCATTAAAACCCAAGAATCCTTCTACTATTGCCCAAAACAAAATATTGAAGACAACTTTCTTTTTTGTGTGGCTTTCATTTGGGGGCCCAGAAATGATATTTAAATTGAAATCCTTCTATGAAAGATAGCATGGTAAGATAGTACTAACAATAGCCCTTGCAGGGACTGATTAAATGATTTTCCTATGAATATAAGAATAAGATGAGAAAAAAGGACAAGTATGTTTTGATGTGGAAGGTTGTAAGCCAGAGTGTGGCTTCTCTGAAACTTTTTCCTGTTTATTCCAAGGAAAACATTAATTATGTCCTGCATTGTTCTCATGCATAAAACTAAATGGTTATGTTAATATGTCATATAATATGATTACATTAAGATGTTCTCCCATCCCTGTCTCCCACATTAGAAATGATGCCTTCAAGATCATACTGGTTAGAGATGGGATTAAGATGACAGAATAGAAGGGCTAGAGCTCAACTTCTCTCCTAAAAACATCAAAATTCACAACTAAAGGCTGAGCAATCTTCAACTAAATGCACTGGAAGCCATAAAAAAGATATCCTACTCCAGAAGACAAAGAGGAGGCCACATCAAGAGGTAGGAGGGGTGATTATGCAATATAAACAACCCCATACGTCCTGGGTGGGAAGCCCCACAGACTGGAAACTAAGTGGTTCACAGAGACTCACCTACAGGAGTGAGAATTCTGAGCCACACATCAAACTCCCACGTGTAGGGATCTGGCAATGGGAGAAAGAGCCCCTGGAGCAACTGGCATCGATGGCTAGTGGGGCTTGTGCACAGGAGCTCCACAGGACTGGGGCAAATGGAGACCCCATTCCTAAAATGCACACACAGAACTTTATGTGCACTGGGTCCCAGGGCAAAGCAAAGTCTCCATAGGAATCTGGGTCAAACCTGACTGCAGTTATTGGAGGACATCCTGGGAAAACAGGGGTGAATGCGACTTGTTGTCGGGGAAGGACATTGGAGGCAAAGCTTTCTGGAATATTCAGCAGTGTGCCTTTCTCCGGAGGTGGCCATTTTGGGAAAATCTGGCCCCATCAGTCAGTCAGCTGCTGAGAAGCCCCAGGGCAAACAACAATCCAGGTGGGATCACAGCCCCGCCCCTCAGTAAACAGGCTGCCTAAAGACCCCTCAGCACACAGCTGCCTCTAATCCCATCCAGAGACTAAGCCCCACCCACCAGAGGGATTGGAATCAGCTCCACCTACCAGGGGGCAGGCATCAGCCCCTCCCATCAGGAAGCCTACAGCAAGCCCCCATACAGACTTCAGCCACAAGGGGGGCAGACACCAGAAGTAAGAGAGGCTACAACTCTATTATCTGTAAAAAGGTCACCACACCAAAAACCTATAAAAATGAAAAGACAGAGAGCTGTAACTCAGATGAGGGAGAAAGGAAAAACCCCAGAAAATCAGCTAAGTGATGAGGATTCTCAGCCTCCAGGAATAAGAATGTAGACTCTTGATGCTGAAGATGATGCAAGACATTGGAAATAAACTGGAGGCAAAGAGGGATAACTTACAGGAAACACTGAGCAAAGAGATACAAGATATAAAACTGAAACAAGAAGCGATGCAGAATACAATCATGGAAATAAAAACATCCACTAGAAGCAGCTCACAGCAGAATACAGGAGGCAGAAGAAGAAATAAGCAATGTGGAGGACGGGGTAGCAGAAATTATGGATGCAGAACAGAAAAGAGAAAAAAGATTGAAAAGAAATGAAGACAGTCTCAGGGAACTCTGGGACAACGTGAAACGTACCAACATCCGTATCATAGGGGTGCCAGAAGGAGAAGAGCGAGAGAAGGGGACAGAAAACATATTCCAAGGGATAACAGCTGAAAACTTCCCTCACATGGCAAAGGAACCACTCACTCAAATCCAGCAAGCACAACGAGTACCCTATAAAATAAACCCAAGGAGGAACACACCGAGACACACATTAATCAAACTGACCAAAATTAAAGACAAAATCTTGAAAGCAGCTAGGGAAAAGAAACAGATAACATACAAGGGAACCCCGATGAGGTTATCGGCAGATTTTTCAGCAGAAGCTCTGCAGGCCAGAAGGGAGTGGCATGATACACTTAGCGTGATGAAAGGAAAAACCCTCCAACCCAAGATTACTTGACCCAGCAAGGCTCTCTTTCAGATTTGAAGGAGAAATCAACAGCTTCACAGATAAGCAAAAGCTGAGAGAATTCAGCAACACTAAACCAGCCTTACCACAAATACTAAAGGAACTTCTCTAGGCAGAAAAGACAAGACAGCCACAGGAAACAAAAATTCCACAAAGGACAAGGCTCACCCATAAAGGTATATATACAGTAAAGATACAAAATCATCCATGCGCAGTTATACCACCAAAATCAGACATCATGAGAAGAGGTGGGTACAAATGCAGGACCCTGGAGGTGAACTTGCAATTAAGAGACCAACAACTTAAAACAATCTCATATACATATAGACTCTTATATCACAACTTCAGAATACCTGCAAACCAAAAATCTACAATTGATACACAAACAAAGAAAAATCAACTCAAATACAACATTAAAGTCAGTCATCAAACCAGAAGAGGAGAGAAGAAGGGAAGAAAAAAGAGCAACAAAAACAAATCCAAAGCAACTCATAAAATGGCAATAAGAACATACACATCAGTAATTACCTTAAATGTAAATGGACTAAACGCCCCAACCAAAAGACGTAGACTGGCTGAATGGATACAAAAACAAGACCCATATATATGCTGTCTTCAGGAGACCCACTTCACTTCTAGGGACACATACAAGTTGAAAGTGAGAGGATGGAAGAAAATATTTCATGCAAATGGGGATCAAAAGAAAGCTGGAGGAGCCATATGCATATCAGACAAAATAGACTTCAAAATGAAGAATATTTTAAGGGACAAGGAAGTTCACTCCATAATGATCAGAGGGTCAATCCAAGAAGAAGATATAACAGTTTTAAATATCTACGCACCCAACACAGGTTCACCACAATATATAAGGCAACTGCCAACAACCTTAAAAGGACAGATCGACAATAACACAATCATAGTGGGGGACTTTAACACCCCACTTACAGCAGTGGAAGATCAACCAGACAGAAAATCAATAAGGAAACACAGGCCCTGAATGATGCATTAAACCTGATGGACTTCATAGATATTTATAGGACATCCCATCCAAAAGCAGCAGAATACACATTCTTCTCAAGTGCACATGGGACATCCTGTAAGATTGATCACATCCTGGGCTACAAATCCAACCTCGGTACCTTTAAGAAAATTGAAATCATGTCAAGTGTCTTTTCTGACCACGACGCTATACAACTGGAAATAACAAGAAAAAATCTGCAAAAAACACAAACATGTGGAGACTCAACAACATGCTACCAAACAACCAATGGATCACTGAAGAAATCAAAGAGGAAATTTAAAAATCCCTAGAAGCAAATGACAACAAAGATACGACACTCCCAAACCTATGGGATGCAGCAAAAGCCCTTCTAAGAGGAAAGTTTACAGCAATACAAGCCCACCTCAGGAAACAAGAAAAAGCTCAAATAAACAAGCTAACTTTACAGCCAAAGCAGCTCAAGAGAGAAGAACAGACAAGACCTAAGGTTAGTAGAAGGAAAGAAATCATAAAGATCAGAGCAGAAATCAATGAAGTAGAGACAAAGAAAGCCATAGAAAAGATCAGTGAAACGAAAAGCGGGTTCTTTGAAAAGATCAACAAAATTGATAAACCCTTAGCCAGACTTATCAAGAAAAAAAGAGACAGCAGTCACATCAATAGAATTAGAAATGAAAAAGGAGAAGGAACAACGGACATCACAGAAATACAAAGGATCATAAGAGACTACTATATGCAACTACACACCAATAAAATGGAAAACCGAGAAGAAACGGACAAATTCTTAGAAAAGTACAATCTTCCAAGACTAAACCAAGATGAGATAGAAAAGATGAATGGACCAATCACAAGAACTGAAATTGAAACTGCGAGTAAAAAACTTCCAACAAACAAAAGTCCAGGACCAGATGGCTCCACAGGCAAATTCTATCAAACATTTAGAGAAGAGCTAACACCTCTCCTTCTGAAACTCTTTCAAAAAATTGCAGAGGAAGGGACTCTCCCAAACTCATTCTGTGAGGCCACCATCACCCTGATACCAAAACCAGACAAAGATACCACCAAAAAGGAAAACTACAGGCCAATTTCACTGATGACCATCGATGCAAAAATCCTCCACAAAACACTAGCAAACCACATCCAACAATACATTAAAAGGACTGTACAGCATGCTCACGTGGGATTTATCCCAGGGATGCATGGGTTCTTCAATACCCACAAATCCATCCGTGTGATACACCACATTAGCAAACTGAAGCATAAAAACCATATGATCCTCTCAATAGACACGGAAAAAGCCTTTGACAAAATCCAACACCCATTTCTGATAAAAAAAACCCTTCAGAAAGTGGGCATAGAGGGATCCTAACTCATCATAATAAAGGCCGTATATGACAAACCCACAGCGTACATCATTCTCAATGGCGAAAAGCTGAAAGAATTCCTGCTGAGATCAGGAACAAGACAAGGATGTTTGCTCTTGCCAGTACTCTTTGACATAGTTCTGGAAGTCCTAGCCACGACAATCAGAGAAGTAAAAGAAATAAAAGGACTCCAAATTGGAAAGGAAGAAGTAAAACTCTCGCTATTTGCAGGTGACATGATACTATACCTAGAGAACCCTAAAGACTCTACCAGAAAACTGTTAGAGCTCATCCACAAATTTGGCAGAGTCACAGGATACAAAACTAACACACAGAAATCAATGGCATTTCTCTACACTAACAATGAAAGAGCAGAAAGAGAAATTAGGGAAGCCATCCCGTTTACCATTGCATCCAAAAGCATAAAGTACCTAGGAGTAAACCTACCTAAAGAGGCAAAAGACCTGTACTCTGAAAACTATAAGACACTGATGAAAGACTTCACAGAGGACACAAATAGATGGAAGGATATACCATGCTCCTGGATTGGAAGAGTCAATCTTATCAAAATGACTATACTACCCAAGGCAATCTGCAGATTCAATGCAATCGCTATCAAATGACCAAGGACATTTTTCACAGAACTCAAACAAAATATTTTAAAGTTTGTTTGGAAGCACAAAAGACCCGGAATAGCCAAAGACATCCTGAAAAAGAAAAACGGAGCTGGAGGAATCAGGCTCCCGGACTTCAGACTATCCCACAAGGCAACAGTCATCAAAACCGTATGGTACCGGCACAAAGACGGAAATACAGATCAGTGGAACAGAGTAGACAGCCCAGAATTCAACCCACGCACCTACAGCCAACTCATCTATGCCAAAGGAGGCAAGAATACACAATGGAGAAAGGACAGCTTGTTCAGTAAGCGGTGCTGGGAAAACGGGACAGCCTCATGGAAAAGAATGAAATTAGAACACTCCCTAACACCAGACACAAAAATAAACTCCAAATGGATTAAAGACCTAGACATAAGACCAGACACTAAAACTCTTAGAGGAAAACATAGGCCAAACACTCTCTGACATAAACAACAGCAACATCTTCTCAGATCCACCTCTTAGAGTATTGACAATAAAAACAAAAATGAACAAATGGGACCTATTCAAACTGAAAAGTTTCTTCACAGTAAAGGAAACCCTAAACAAAACAAAAAGACAACACACAGGATGGGAAAAAATCTTTGCAAGTGAAGCAACGGACAAGGGATTAATCTCCCAACTTTATAAACACCTTCTGCAGCTCCATACCAAAAAAGCAAACAACCCCATCAATAAATGGGCAGAAGATCTAAACAGACAGTTCTGCAAAGAAGACATATGGGTGGCCAAAAAGCACATGAAAAGATATTCAGGAGTTCCCGTCGTGGCGCAGTGGTTAACGAATCTGACTAGGAACCATGAGATTGCGGGTTCGGTCCCTGCCCTTGCTCAGTGGGTTAACGATCCGGCGTTGCTGTGAGCTGTGGTGTAGGTTGCAGACGCGGCTCGGATCCCGCGTTGCTGTGGCTCTGGCATAGGCTGGTGGCTACAGCTCCGATTCAACCCCTGGCCTGGGAACCTCCATATGCCGCGGGAGCAGCCCAAGAAATGGCAACAACAACAACAACAACAACAACAACAACAACAAAAAGATACTCAACATCATTCATTATTAGAGAAATGAAAATCAAAACCACTCTGAGGTACCACCTTACACCAGCCCGAATGGCCATCATCCAAATATCTACAAACAATAAGTGCTGGAGAGGGTGTGGAGAAAAAGGAACCCTAGTACACTGTTGGTGGGATTGTAAATTGGTGCAACCACTGTGAAAAGCAGTATGGAGAAGCCTCAGAAAACTAAACATAGAACTACCATTTGACCCAGCAATGCCACTCCTGGGCATCTATCCGGAGAAAACCATGACTCGCAAAGACACATGTACTCTGATGTTCATTGCAGCACTCTTTTCAATAGCTAAGACATGGAAACAACCTCAATGTCCACATGGACAGAGGAGTGGATCAAGAAGAGGTGGTACATATACACCATGGACTATTACTCAGCCATTAAAAGGAATGAAATACCAGCATTTTTAGCAACATGGATGGACCTAGAAATTATCACGCTATGTGAAGTCAGTCAGACTTGAGACACCAACATCTAATGCTTTCACTGACATGTGGAATCTGCAAAAAGGACAGATTGAACTTGTTTGCAGAAGAGATGCTGACTCACAGACATTGAAAAACTTATGTTCTCCGGATGAGACAGTTTTGGGGGTGGTGGATGTGCTTATGAAATGGAAATCCTGTGAAATTGGATTGTGACGATCATTATACAACTACAGATGTGATAAATTCATTTGAGTAATATATAATTAATTTAAAAAAAAAAAGAAATGATGCCTTTGAGGATGGAAACCACGCAGTCTTACCTCCTCCCACCCCCAATTACTAACTCAGTTACTGGCATGCGGAACACGTACAGTAATTGATTATTAAACACAAATCACTACGTTTACTTTACAACCATATATTTTTAGGTTGAATGTATTTTTAAAGAGAGAAATCAAGCACTTGGAGTAAAATAATTTTACTTTTTCTAAGGTCAGTGCTTAAACATCTATAAATTAGTATGAGGATTGCAATATAAGGCTTTATCACAACTTGACTTCCATTTCTAAGATCAGATATATGCCCAAATTCCAAGTCCATGGAGTGATGTTTTAGAGGGAAGGATATAACTGTCTTTCCTAACCACCTCTCTGCTACACTCTCTTGCCAGTCAATTTCTCTTTTGAATCAGAAGTGTTACTGAGAGGACAGGTCAATCAATGCCACTCTCAGTGAGAAAGCCCCAAGTGATGCTAATAACAATGCCTGGTGGGAGATGAAGTTCAAGTGAGAAGTATCCCCAGTAAGGGCATAACTAGCTGTCATAAACGAAGTTAAATAAATTTAAAAATCAACTAATTTTTAAATTAAATAGCTAAGGTTACTTGGTGATATAAAGGTATGTTAGAATACTTGCAAAGCAGTTTCTCCCAGAAGGTCTAAGTGACTAATGAGTGTTCTGATAGTAGTTCCCAGAACTCACTGTGAAAGCTTTGAAAATGGAGAAATTGAATGTGAAAGAAACAACTTATCCCAGATCATTGGTTGGGTTGGAACAAAGCCTTATATCCACGCCTCCTCTGTTGGGATGGCTTGAACCCTTGCTTTCCAATAGGAAAGAAATTTCCCCAGGGAAGTAAGACCTTCCAGTGTAACAGGGGCATGGCTCTGAGCAGTCCTAATATTTTTTTAAATACACAGCTTCTTAGCATTTCATATAATGGCGGGGGGGGGGGGGGACAAAATGGTGAGCAATTGAACGTATTTTGCAAGCACTGTGCGTGAATATGGCACAGCATTTTCAAGTTCTAATGTTATTCATTTAATGGAGAATTTTTATGAAGCAGTCTATCTTTGTGCCGGGGCCTATGTTAGGGACTAAGAATATGAAATAGACGCCTTCCCTTACAACTCAGAGAGAGAAACGGACAGTGAGTAAATCATGCCACAAGTAACTCAAGGTTATAATTCTGAATCGAGCTAGAAATCAAGGGACCTTAGAGACTGTTAGCTCCCCAAGCCTTGACTCGTGGTCTAGGAGAAGCCTGAGTAAAATAACAGTGTCTGGAGTCCCCTTTGTGGTTCAGTGATTAATGGATCTGACTAGGAACCATGAGGTTGCGGGATGGATCCCTGGCCTTGCTTAGTGAGTTAAGGATCTGGCGTTGCCATGAGCTGTGGTGTGGGTCGAAGACGAGCCTTGGATCCTGCATTGCTGTGGCTGTGGCCTAGGTTAGTGGCTACAGCTCCAATTAGACCCCTAGCCTGGGAACCTCCATGTGCCACAGGAACAGCCCTAGAAAAGGCAAAAAGACAAATAAATAAATAAGTGTCCACCCTCTGTGGAGGAAATGGATTTGTGAAACCATAGTTAACCAGAGTTAACCAAGCAGTTCTTAGACACGGTAGCTGTGCAATAAATGTTCACCAAAAGCAACCAGTAAGAACGAAATGAAAAAATGCAGAAATATCCAATAAGAAATACAAACATATTCAAGCACACAATTAAAAACAAACAAAAAAAAAAACAAAACAGTAATACCAACATGCTGCATTCTTACCCCAATTGTTCCAAAGCTTTCCGGCTTTCTTCTCATCTTTTTCTTGCACAAGTGTGTCCATATCCATTTGATCAGGTACCAGAGAGACTTGGGGCTCGGGATGACATTGAAGGGAGTAGGCAAGGTACCGCCTTCTTCAAAATAACTCATCCAAAGCTTTGTTCGAGCAAATTTCCATTCTATGTCTGCATGATCCTGAACAGGAGAATGTGATAACTGCTGACAGGTTTCTTAATTAATAAGGTGAGATAAACCTCACTGTGACCCGCTTTGAGTGGCTTTTGGAACATTAATTAAATTGCTTATAAAAACGCCACTGACTCCTAGAGATAACTAAACATTGCAGGCAACGATTTACCCTGGAAAGGAGTCACAGCTCTCCTGTCCCTCTTCATTCTGCCCTCTTCCAGGAAAACAGACACCTAAAATAATTCCATGTTAAAGAGACTGCAGTGATTAGTTATGACTTGAAGATGAATCTTCATTTCCTGCACTGCAGGCTTCCATTAGCTCAGTTTCATTAGATTCTGGCCACAAATGGGGCTTTATGTCTTCACGAAGGCTTTGAAACCCTGCCTAGGTAGATGCTCCTCCTGGCGTACACTTTTGGTGTTTCCAGGAAAAATCTTAGTTGATACATCTCCACGTGAGTAAACCTCCTCCACCTTCAGGCAACACGTAAAAACTCAGAGAGAAGCTCCTCTAACAAATATACAATAGGGCCTCTGAGATGGCATTGAACTTTGCATAACCTTGGCCAAATGGTACCAGATAGGAGGATGGCTTATGGCTGCCCACAAACTTTGAGTGTTCCTCAAATTTTTTATTAATGATTCCACTTTGTTGATCTCCTGGAAAAACTCAGAAACATTTGTGGCAATTTGATATGGGGCAGGCAGTTTCCTTTTAAATTAACCACAAATCTTATTTAAGCAGAAAATCTGGGAAGTAGGAGGTGGTAGAAACCAGGCATATATACATTTTAAGAATTCCAAATAGTCCATTTTAACCCATTAATATTATTTTAAAAAAAGAACTCAGGTTTTTAGAATAGGAGAAATTAGACTCTACTTTGTTCTGGTATCCCTAAACTGCTGTGTGCCGATGAACGCATGTGTTGTTTACATGTTTCTACTCTGAACAATGTGGCTTTTAGTCTAGATACTGGACAGATTGTGCTTTCATCAGGAGTCACAGTACCTAGAAAAGGCATTGTCTTGATTGCTGCTTAGCAAACGTGTGATTGGCTGGCTGGATCAGTGGATGGCACCAGAGAAGCTACAGCTTCCTCCCCTCTCCTCCCCTGTCTTTCTTTCTGAACAAGTTACAGGTTCTGCATTAATGAGAGAAGTAGATATTGTTTGCTACGGTCATGGAGAGTGGGGCTGATCCAAATTGGCTTAAGGAAATAAAAAGGTAGTCACCCAAGGTGAAGTGATGTCCCATGAGGAGCTTCTGCTCCTCCTGGTTCTCAAGGAGTCACAAGTTAAGGATTATCCCGACCTCGTTATGTTCCCTTACTGCTGTCACAAAGCAGTCTCTTCCTTTGGTCAAGGTTTGAGATTCTGAAAAGATCTATAGCAACGTCTGTAGTGGTTAGTAAAACTGGAGGTGAAACATTCGAGGCTGGTGATGACTAAAATCCTGTCTGCTACCCATCTTCTAACTCTTAGTCATTATTTAAAACTTAGGTGTTTCCATCAATCTCAGCTGCCTCCTCCTCCCAGCTTATGTCCATGGTTCTCTATTCTGTACTTTTATCACATTCTGTAATTCCTTTTCACAATATTGAAATTGTTTATTTATTTATCGAATGGCCACACCCACAGCATATGGAAGCTCCCGGGCCAAGGACGGAATTTGAGCCACAGCTGTCATCCTTTAACCCACTGTGCAGGGCCAGGGATCAAACCCATACCTTCACAGTGACCTGAGCTGCTGCATTCATATTCCTAACCCACTGAGGAACTCCTCAGTATTGAAATTTATTGAATTTGTTTGTCCCTACATTACTTTTTTTTCTTGAAGGCAGAGACTGCATTATTCTGTGTATCCCTAAAATCGAGCATAAGTCTGGCATATACTAGGTGCACAGTAAATATCTGACCCGGGCAGTATGTGTGGGCTTTAAACGTGGTCTGCAGGAACGCTTTTTCCTTTCAGTGATTACATTTTCATCTTCTTTCATGCATTCATTACCCTAGAGCTCTGAGTTAGGAGTAGGAGGACAAAAAGAGCAAGACATCAGGGTAAATTCTGCTCTAGTGGGACAGGTGCAACTCAAATACTTGGCACTCTTATGCTCCAAGGAGGCATCACCTGCAGGACGTTGGGGTGCACCCATCTCAGGTTCTCAGTGCCTACTCTCCTCTCAAGTAGCTTTAGAGTTTGGGGGCCAAACAAAAACAGAGACTTGCAGATCATTCTCATTTCTGTCAGAAGTCACCTAGAAAGACATGCCCCACACAGAAGCAAAAAGAAAATACTATACTATTCCTGAATAATGCTCTCTTCTTGATGAAACTGATACCTCTAATGATTTATAGGATGCAAATTGTGTACAGAGTTTCTCTGTATACAGCTTGGTAATTAGAGGTTTTCTAATATTTTTGGAAGGGTGGTCTGGAAAACAGAATCTACATTTGGCAAGTGTATTGACTAAAGAACGTCTGAAGCAAATGTGTGTGTGTGTGTGTGTGTGTGTGTAAAATAAAAAGTTTTAGATTTGTGAGATACTTAAGTGAAGTTCCACAAACTTAAATATTCACCTGCAAATCCTAGGACCTAAGTCATTCAGTGGTAAAACTTTGTTTGGTCTTGGAATCAGTAAATGAAAATTATTTATCCTTATGTTTTATGCAGTTTTTCATCTGTGACAGGTGTCTTACTTCCATAAAGACAGTTTAGTTAAAATTAGAAGTTCTGCTTCTCAAAATAACAATAACAACACCCCAGAGGTTTGGCAGTAGATTCAAAGATCCCATATAATTGCAGTTATTTATGGAGTAAATGGGAAGACTGTAATTATTCTTACAAAATCCTATTTGTCTCAAGTATACATATGAATGACTTAAGAAATAGATTTCATTCCAGTCTGGATTTGTTCTGTCACTATTGCTAATGGCCGTACACATATATCATGAGAATGCAAGTTCAAGGGGATAAAAGGCTTTGCCTTTCTTGTTCATAGCTGTATTTCTAGCTCCTAGAGCAGGACTTGACAACAAAGCAAGCAGTTAATATGAATTTATTGAATGAATGATTAAATAAGCTAAGTGGTTTGGATTCTAGAATTTCAAGCAAACACATATGGTACTGTATATTTGGCTACAGAATTCAGGGTTACTCCTCTCTGGCTTTTTTCTGGGCTTTAAGAAACTGAAAATCCAAAACTTTTTCCCTCAGACGCCTCTCTGAGCTAGCTTTTGTATCCTGCCGAACTGGTACAAGTTTGCTCACATCAAAATGATAGATTATATGGTCAGAGACAATGCAAAACCCAGAGGGCACTTCCTAGAGATGAGCTGCCTGTTCGTAATTCATATCTCACCTAATGCCTGCCGTAGCCAATGAGTGCCTGGCAGGATAGATTTAGTATATTTTATAATCATCTGTAATATGAAAAAATGAAAGTAGTATGTAGCCAAATATGGGAATATCACTTAGAAACATCAAATTAACCATTTATATTATAATTTGGATTGGCCTTTTCAACAGCAATTGCAAATTGTATTTCCTATGATAGTAGGATGGGGTCTAGCTAAGACGGGCACATTCCAGGGGGAGTTATTCTACTTACAGCAATAAGTTGGTAAGAATTATTCATCATAGCTATTAACATGTTGAGTAGGACAACCAGAGAGATGACATTGTATGTCCCAAACATGGTGGCACCAACAAACTCAGTGAATTCATGCTGTGCCTTGACATTGGTCACATATAAGTTGATGAGCCCAAATATTGACCAAAACAGGGACTGGAGTGTCTCAAATAACCTGGAATAAAGATAAAATGATACTAATAGTTAGAGTGATAGACCCATTTTACAATAAGCTATGATGATAGAACATGACTACTATTAGGTTCTGTTTGATTAATTTAGAAATAAACTTAAAAAGAGTTAAGAAAGTTGATTTCTTCATATTAGCACAAACGGTGTTTTAATATTCCCAAAAGCTTTGAAAACTATTTCATTTCTTGGGGCAAGGAAGACAAACTGCAAAAAAAAAAGTCAAAAGAGTAATATTTCGTGATATGTAAAAATTATATAAATTCACATTGTAGAGCCCACGAATAAATTTTTATTGAAATATGGCCAGAGCAGTTCATTCGTGCATGGTCTACAATTTCTTCTGTGTTACGATGGCAGAGATGAGTAGTTGCAACAGAGAACATATGGCCCACAAAGCTGCACCTGCGGCATGTGGAAGTTCCCGAGCCAGGGGTCGAGCCACAGCCACTGTAGGAGCAATGCCGAGTAGTTACGTTGTGAGCCACATGGGAAGTCCTGAAAATATTTACTACCTGTCCTTTTCATAACAAGTTTGCAAACCCCTGTTCTATGGCACCGAGTCATAGTTAACAAGTGATAGATCCTCAGGCTTAGGCTTTGAAAAATGTAAACTCTTTTACCTGACTTTGCTTGTGGTTGTAGAAGGTTTAAAAATAATGCTACCATCATGGATTTCTACATTCACAATTAAAATTGCACAGAGTGAAGCCTGTAAGAGGGCAAAATGTCTCAGAGTGCTCAGATAATAAAATTTGCTATTTTTCATATTTTAGGGAACCTTTTCTTCATTCTTTAACTTACCCCCCAAATGGAATAAGATGAAGAGTGTCTGAACCCAAATGAAGAACTGTTTATTTCAGTAGGACCATTTTTAATACATTAATGTGATAAAAAGACAACAGAACTCTTCTATTCTTTGAGAAATAGTTAAAATAAGACTGTAGTTAAATTATATGGTGAAAACAAAAGCAAAAATATCTTATACTTGGCATGATGACTAAGGAGGTGGGATTTCAGTGGTCCAGTGCCCCAAGGAGGGTAAATTCACATGAGGCCAGTGGATAACGGTGTGGCCCGATGTGAAAAAAATGAGCTTAAACTATCAGATTTTCTCTCTATGAACATTTATCTTTGAAATATTAAGAGAATGAGGTAGCTGTTAAAAGGGGCTGACATAACAGGAGATATGATGTAGAATTAGGATCACTGGAATTATAAGAAGCCAAAGATTTGAGACAGCACAAATTAGGAAACAGAGAATTGAGGATAAATAAGCCAGGTAATAAGAAAACACTGAAGGGGGTACACGTAGAGTAGCTGAGTCATGTTAATACTGGTTCTCAGTAAAAAATCCCACAGTCCAGTTCTTTGTCAATGCCTGGTCTTCTTGAAGCCAGGGCTTGCTCTTGGCTCTGCCATTGCTAAGATCAACTCTTGCTCAAAGAATCAAAAGGCTGCAATCCAGTGCAGAATTCCTATACCAAACACCTGTTACTTGAAGCAATCAGGTTGTTCAAGTTGAAGCAATTCAATGATGAATTTCTGATCTATATAACCAGGAGAATCTAAATAAATTTTTTCTCAAATTTATTGGTTTTTAAAAAATATTTATTTATTTGTTAGTTACTGGCCGTACCCATAGCATGTGGAAATTCCTCAATGAGGGATTGAACCTGTGCCACAGCAGTGACAATGCTGGATCCTTAAGCCCCTGAGCCATGAGGAAATTCCTTACTTTTTTTAATTTTAAATTTTTCCATTAAAGCTTGTTTACGGTGTTCTGTCAGTTTTCTACTATACAGCAAGGTGACCCAGCTACACTAATTTTTTTTTTTTTTAGTAAACAATTTCGTATTTTTAATTATATAACCAATTTTAATTACAGGAAATGTAATGGTTTCTTTATTGACTTATTTTGCTAGGGCTGTTCAGCTCTCAATGGGGCAAATTATCATAAAGGTTCTAATGTGATCAACCTCAGTCAGACCTTGATGCCCCAGCAGAGGAGTACCTACATTGAGAAGAGTTGAACATACAATCTTAAAGGACAACCAGATGTCAGATTCTGAAAATATCAGGGCAAGTTTCGTATAATTCATTGGCCTCAGACAAAGACCACTAGAAGTTATTCTTTGAAAACTTTCTCAGAAAAATAAATAAATAAATAAATTTGACCCAAGGTCATGTGTTCTTTGTTTTCAGTTACTTTAGGGACAGTTTCTAAGATTAATGATAGTATCATTTGATTCAATTTGAAAATGATGTTTTTCTTCCTTTCTAAATAGCGTATATTCTCACTGTGAATATCCAAATATAATTCCATTGGTTTTCCCCTGGCATCAATAGTAGTTCAGAGAAAGAGGAGAAGTTACATAAGTGATATAATAAATTATATAAAATGTTGCCACATAAATCCCATAGCAGTTACTTTTCTAAATGTTCAAATAAATGATGTAGAAAAAGTGGATTATTATGGTTGAATGATACTGATTTGCCTCTGTCTAAGTAAGAACTATTAATCATTAGGGAATATTAGCAAACTCTTTGTCAAAACATTATTTACATACTTAATTAAAATTTGAAAATGAAAACATTCCAAACAAGATGACATTTTATGATTAAGTCTGAATTTCATTCTAATTTTTCTTTCTTTTCATTTATTTTTTTAGTCAGATGAATCAGAAATAAGATTTGCAGAACAGTCCTACTTCACAGAAACATATTTAGATGAATCAAGACGGTGGTCTCAAGATTGGCATTGGTATTGGTGTTTCTTAGTTAATTATTCTTTTATTACATGGATTAAAAAATCAGTCCAAGTTAATATTTCAAAGCCATTACTTCTAAAAATGTTTTCGTAATTAGTGAATTTCAAATCTGTTGATAGTGACATTGCCCATAGACTGAAGAGCCATTAGCTGAAGCGCTTTTCAGATGGGCTTCATGTGACAACTACATTATTTTCCTAATTATTTGGAAAGATAAGGACAGAGAGTTTTCCAGGATAGTGCCACAATTCATTAAATGACATTTAGCATGAAATCTTGGTTAAAGACTAAAACCTGGCAATTTCTATAGTATTGCCATTCTAAAAATAATATTTTGTCTCCTGTTCCTTGAAGATATTTCCCAATTGCTGCTTTTATAAATGAACTTTTCCCCTGTTAAATACTTTCAACTAGAGAAAGAGAACAGGTAAAAAGGGAATGTGTTCCACAGCTGAGGTTTCCTTCTATCCTTTGAGATGAAACCAATGAGGACACATAAGTTAATACAAGACATCTGACTGTATTTTCTCATAAGAAATGAAATAATACTAAAACAAATAAAGTATGGTTCCAAAAAACCATAAAAGGCTTTTTCCCCCTTTTCATGGCCGTACCTGTGGCATATGGAAGTTCCCAGTCTAGGGGTCGAATTGGAGCTGCAGCTGCCGGCCTACACCACAGCCACAGCAACTCGGGATCTGAGCCATATCTGCATCTTACACCCCTGAAACTGGAAGCAACACTGGATCCTTAACACACTGAGCAAGGCCAGGGACCAAACCTGCATCCTCATGGATACTATGTTGGGTTCTTAACCTGCTGAGCCACAGTGGGAACTCCAGAAAAGGCTTTCTTAATGAGAAAATGTCTGTCCCAAAGTCCATGCCTCTCTATTCATAAGAGAGTCCCTTACCCAGAGACTATTAGTTTAAAATTGTATGCAAAATAATTTCAGTGGCTAAACATTTGGTTTCTTTTAGTATCATGTGGTTCTTCCCATGGCAAAGAAAAAACAACCTGACAGTGTTACAGGAGCAGAAAGAAGTATTCACTTACTAGTGGGAAAATGGACAGAGATTCAGAGGACATAGCTGGGAGCCCACAATCAGAAAGCTATCAGGAAGGCATCCTGGAAAAGTTACACCTGAGACAGGTTTAGGAACACAGACTAAAATTTTTCCAAGAGAGAGAGCAGAACAAGGGCATTCTGGGATGAGAGAAGAATATGATATATTTAGGGACTGACAACCCATTAGAAAATGTAGACGAATAAAGTGTTTTGGGGGAATGGAGAAAGATGAGCCTAAAAGAGGAAGCAAGGGGCGATCACTGAAGAATCTGATATGTCAAGCTAAGAAATTTGACTACATCCAATCAGGAATGAGAAGCCATTTAGGTGCTTTAAATAGAGGAGTGTCGTGATTTTGCTTCAGAAAGATTTTGTAGATGACAGGATGGAAAACGTATCAAGGAAGGCAGGGACCAGGTGCAGGGGAACTTGGATTTAGGTGTGAGTAATGAGCAAGGGAAGATGGCCCTGAGAGAGTAATGAGCAGGAGTAGACGTTTATTGACACTGCATGTGAAGGGGTTGGGGAAAAGGAAGGGTCTCGTGGAAAACACAAGTGTTTGGTTGAAGTATCGGGATGGGTTGTGGTAGCACTGACTAAGAAAGGGAGTTGAGGAGGAAGAAAGAGTTGTGAGAGAGACTGATGAGTTTTCTTTGATTGACTTTAGGTGCTTAGGAGATCTGCATAGAGAGGCATTCAAAAGACAGTTGGACTTCCAGATCTTGGGGAGAGGGATGGGTGCCAGTGGTAGAAATTGAATATAGGAGTCGTCTCTTATACATGGCCAAAGCCATTCGATGAGCTTCCACAGAGATACTATAACAGGGTCAGAGGACAGTTACTAAGGCAGATCACTACTTAAAAGTAGTCATTGAAATATAATGATCAGAGAGCAATGAGAAAGATTAGAAAAGTAAGAGATAAAGTATAAAAACACAGTACCATTGAAAGTAAAGGAGGATGAGAGTTTCAAAATGAGAGTGTTAAACAGGGTCAAAGAATGCAGAGGCACTGAGTGGGATATAAAGAGAGAAATGTCCACTGATAGTGGTGATAGGGAGCCTCTTGATATTGTCTAAAGTAGTTTTAGTGGAATGATAGAAGCAGCAGCAAATTGCAATTGGATGAAGAATGAATAAGAAGCAAGAAAACAAGCTATCTTGTTTAGGCTTCTTGTGGAGGTTGCATGGATGAAAAGGAGAGAGATAGGACTCTTAGGGCAAACAGAGTTCAGAATTTCAGCACACATTTTCTCCCTGAGTGGAAGGAGCATTAGAGAGGGACCATGGGAGATACAGATGAGGAAATACTCTACTACTGCTAATCAAAAAAAGTGGAGCAGATAACATGTTTAATCACATTATATGGCAGGTGCTGTATTAGGCACTTTACATGATTTATTATTTTTTAATCCTCAGATGAAGATCTCTGAGATAGTGGATAATCAAAAGGAAAGGTTGAAATTTGTGGAAGTTACAGAGTCATTAAAAGAAGAAGATATAATAATAACCTCAAGTAACAAGTAACACTAGCAGTTACTCTTGGTGAGGAAAGAAAAATAATTTCTTGCTTGCAGATTTACATTCCATTATCTGGAAAAATTCAAGTAGAACACCTGATTTATTTGCATTGAATGATGTGGACCTATAATATTTGGGCAATATGTAGTTATCTGTTGCTTTGCATAGTAATGGAGAAAACCATTGGTAAGGATGCACTAAAATAATACATAATCCAAGCAATTCTATTTCTTTATTAAATATTTTAGAATACTATTTGGTATTCTACTCTTTTGGTTTTAGAATACTATTTATTAAATATTTTGCATCAGACTTCTCTAGCCACATTCTTCCTAGACAGATATTAAAATTAGCTCACAGTATATAATCACTTACTGCAAAGCCAAGAGGACAAAGGGGTTCTTGGGAATTTCAAGGATCTTAAGTTAGAATGGGGTTAGGTAGAACCTTGTTAACTGCAGACAAATCAGATATCTGAGCAGGGGTTGGGTTTTGGAACCAGAGTTGTTCCCTGAATTAAAGAAGACCTGAGGAGGGAACTCAATTCTAGGTGCTGTGCAGAAGTTCTTTCTGGTAACAAAGCAGGGAATCAGAGGATGTGGCAGCCAGTATGGATGGGGTGGTCTTGGCAAGCAGTCTGCATCAGGGTACCCAGTACAAAGTAACAAAGGGTTTGCGAAAGATGCAAAGGGCCAAACATCTCTCCATCAGGAATCTAGGGGGACAGTCAGCGGACAGACAACATCCAGGAGGTTTGCCAGAGGCAGAACTCTAGCCGACAAAGAGGGAAGTTAGAAGAACAGACCATTTCAAAGCTCCAGACCCCATTGTCAGGGGGAAACCGCCAAATCTAGGGTCACAAGGGAGTAAGGAAAGACATGCTCTGATATCAAAACTGAGACACGATCCAAGGCCATTAGTCAGGATGTTGCTGCAAGAGATTTCACCGAATCCCTCCTGAACTGGATGGGAAAAGAACGTGAGGAAGACGATATGGCTGAGTAGGCTGGTCGGGCTGGAGAAATGCTGAAGCCCAGGAGAATGAAGAGGCTGGAGCAAGTGATGAAATGACAAGCTATAGCAGGGATAACTTTTTGTTTTGTTTATGATTCACTGTTTGTATCAAATCGATTTCTGAATGATTTGAGATAGCTAAATCTGCGATTACAACTTCTGTGCAAGTAATCAGATGTTATGAATTAATATGGTGTTTTCCATACTGGGATGAAAGATAGAATGGACACGGAATTGAGCCAACAAGATTATTTTAACCAAAAGTGATCCAGTTTATGGGAAGTTATTGATTTCCTTCCACCTGAGAAATTACTGTACTCTCTTCGATTACAGAAAATTCTAGAATGGCTGATGAATAGCCATCTGACTTTCAAAGTCATCTACAAAATGACCGTATGTTCGCAGGTGGTCACTGTGGAGAGGAAAAATCACCTAACTCCCTAATTCATCTGCCAATTTACTCTGCATCACAAGTGATCTGTTTATCACAGTGAGAGGGGAATGGATGCAGACATAGGGAGGTGTTTTCTGTCAGGACTGTGTGAACGTGAAACGCCATGGTCATGAAACTGTGCTGTCAGAAAGCCTGATTGTGCGAAGTACCAGGGCTTGACCCCGGTCTAGGCGTGAGGCTCTGCAGGTGGAAAGGCACAGAGGCGTTGATGCACATCCTAATCCTGGCTTAGCCTGAGGAATCTATTTTGGAGTATTTCTATGTGCTTAGATTTTTGTGTAGGGATTCCAAGAATGAAAGAGACATGTGAAGACACTTTCACATCTGGAAAACACCTGAGCCAAGATGGAAAAGCATTTGGATTTTCTTCCGCAATTGGTTTTACATATATTCTATCTCTTAATGTGCTTGAAAGCTATCAATAGGCATAAGTTTCCTTTTTCTTCCACATTTTAAAACAGTATCTAGAGCTGTCTTTTACATGAAGTCATTTAAAAGAAAAGACCATTTTCCTAAAACTTAAAATAAATGTACTGGATATTTCTGTTTTCTGCACTAAGCACAATTTTTCTTTGCAACCCCTTGTCACGGTTCACATTCAAAATGTAAGACACTCTAAATTCTGCACAACGTTCCCAACAGAAATGTCTGTGTGACTTACGTTGAAAATGCATTATTCTGCTTTTCACATCGTATGCCTTTGCAGCTTAACCCTTTTGTTTCTTCGTAATAGAAGTACAGCTGATTTAGGCCATTTGCAAATGCTAGCAGCACGAGGCAGTAGATGAATAGAAACTTGAGAATGTCCAGGAGCATCCTTCCCAGAGATATCTGCAGAGGCCCCAGGTGAGAATTGGCCGTGAACAGTGAGATCAGGCGCAGGGAACTGAATATGTTTGCGATAGCAAATAAAGCTTCGGCCACCAGCGTGGGATGCCACATGTCCCAGGATTCTCGTGGGTTAAGAGCACTGTACTGGAGAGAAAAGAGAGACACAAGGGAAAATTCAATATAAAACAAACGTACATATCAACATGCCACGTTCAGGCCAAGCTGGTTTTTCAGGTCCAGCTCGTCCTCCTGGACAGTGGTGGCAACACTAATCTACACAAAAATAAGCATTTATGAAAGCAACTTATAATTTATGAGCTTTAATCAAAGTGATCTCCCTGGTCTGTCCTTGTTATTTATAGTATTTCGTAATCTGTGAATCATATCTGTCCTTGATCTTTCCAGTGGAACTCAAAAAAAAAAAAAAAAAGGAAAATGTTTCATAGGAGAAAAAAAATAGCCTGATTTTATATTGGAAAAATAGCACTATCATAATAACAAAAAAATTTACATTAAAAAGGAAAACTGCTACATTTTGAATAAAATCGATGGCTTGTTTCACCATATTTGACACACTTGCCTATTCTAGTGGAACCACGTAGGACCCAAATACACATAAATGAGTAGAAATAGTGGTCTGTTGCCTTGGCTATGGTAACGATTGGTGTGGGCATAACCATTAGAGTTTTGTGTCGTTATATCTGAAACGTACATACAGCCTCACTTGGAAATCTTCCTGGAAATCAATGAACTGCTCATTTTTAATATTCAATGTGTAGAAAGTGTGATGTTTGTCGGAATATTACCTAATTGGGTGAAATACGCAATTTGAGGGAAATATTTGCTACATTAAACTTTGGCCAGCAATTACTTTCAAAGCATGATTTAATTAAAATGACAGCTTTGAATTATCTTGATACTGGGCTATATAAAAAGCACAATGAAATTTACCCCTTGTCCTGAGGTAAATTTGTATCCTTAGTAAATTAAATCCTGACCAAAAAATAAAAGGTCAAGTGTTACATTTTGAACTTCTATTATTAAACCTGTATAAGAACTGAACAATAAGCTAAATTCTCTTCCTCGTGTATATCACTGAAAATCTGTCTAGAAAATTGCATCATTTTTCCTAAGGATCATGTAGGGAAAAAATTTACTTCTATATGAGTCCCATGAGAATATTTCCATCCTTTTTTATTGAATTTTATACCAAAGACCTTTACAAATGTTAATTAATTCTCTTGAAACTAATGGATAGTATTTTTTTTTTAATCTCCCTGGGGAGAAAATACATCATAAGCTTCGGATTCTTGTTCAGCACTCAGACTCCTGCTTGAGTGACAATTTAAAACAATCAAGTTTGAACTAGAAGGAAATTATTTTCTATTTTTAAATCCTGATAACTGTTCTTGAGCATTCCTACACATGGCTTCAGTATAAAATAGCTACAGATTGAAGATACTTCCCTTTCTCCTCTGTCCCCTGAATATTATGCCTTTTCCTTCAAAGACCAACATAACATTCACCTTCCTTTGCTCACTTCTCTTGAAAGACACATGTATTTTAATAGAGACTACCTCCCCTTCTGTTGAAGGCTTATTCAATATTTCTCTATTTCTCTTTCTTCTCCTTTCTCCCTCCCTCTCTCTCTTCTAATATGGCTTAGAACCATATCTCAAAATGTACAAAATACTACAGAGTAAACATTCTTAAGGATGTAATCATTTTCTTGGAATCTCTCACATTTAACACAATACCCTGCCTGTAACAGGTGCTCAAGAGACATTTTCTCTCATCAAGTATTCACGCATAGTCCAGTGAGGATGACGGGGGCAACTAATTCCAACGAAAATGCTCTAAGAGGTTACCACAAACATGCTCTAAGCACAAACTGCTATGGGAATAGAGAAGAGAAAGTGGTAAATTCTATTTGGAGCCGATGGGACCAGCAGTGGACAGAGACCACACGCTGGTCGAGCTCTAAGGGTCCTTTGATGTTACTGAATGCAGCGGGGATGCTGTTCCGTGATGGAGGTTTCACAGCCAGTGTGAGGCAGCTGGATGTAGAATCCAGCCTCATGTGGTCACAGACTCCAGCCCTACTATTGACGTGACAGTACTTTAGAACCTTTCTCAGGGAATTCTCTCAGCTGGGACTTGCAAAATCATTAAAAGGAAGGTTTTCCATTTTACAAACCAGAGATGCTAGTTTCTGCCTCCGCGTGGTCACCCAAGACTGTCAGGGCCCAGCGTTTCTGGTAATTGTCACGAAACAGTCCTCTGTGAATATGTTCGTATTTATGTAGGGTCACGGCTTCCTGAGAAAAGTATTGCTGCTATTTGGGTTAAAGGATGCTTGAATGGCAAGTAAGCCTTGGAAATGAAAGAAGAGAGACCTCCTCAGAGATTTAGAAACATCTCCCCTGGAACCATCTGCTTGGAGTCTAAGGATAATAATCCTAAGGAACCTTTGCCTCCCCAGAGAGAATCTGTTTACTTTCAAGAGGTAAGGTCTTTCTCTTTCCTTCTCTAGGGGGAAGACGAGCAGCCGGCACAGCTGTCCTAGATAAGCTCTGAGATTCATAATTGCCCAGTTCCTCTCCTGTGGTCCAAACTCGTCTCTGTGAAAGGTACCTCTGGCTGTCATCTGTCCCCCTGTGGGGGCTTGGACCACAGGGAACCAAGGCTGGGACTGTTATGTAAATAATTTGTCTGTTCTCTGACCCAGAAACCTTGTTTCTTCTCAGGAATAAATCAAAATGTAAACATTTAGGTGTCATCTCTTGATTTCGTACTTTTAATTTTTACTTTTTACGTTTTCTTCTGTCATCCACATCTAGGTACATTTAATTTAGGTTTTTCAACATAGGCATTCTTTTACAAAGCTGTTTAAAAAATTCTTCCGAACCATTCTGTTCTGTGAATCTGTAGAGAAAAACTGTAATTCTTCATTCTTAAATGTATTTTCCACACCTATTATTAGGAATTAAAAGATTAACTTGAATTTTAAGGTTTTCTTTGGCTCTGTTTTCTAAAAGTTACTCATAAAGTCGACACTCCTGTTTCATCTTTGCATGTTCGCCTCCAGCTGTGCTGGCGACTCTTGTCCGCATCCTTTGCATCCTCTTCCTCAGTTTCCCTTTAACTGTTAAGTTCGCTTCTCAAACAACTTCTCATTTTATCTACTCTCCCTGCATGTTCCCTATGATTTCAGCTCCCCTGGAAGGCCGGTCACAGAAGGGCTTCCCTGGGCTGACGGGCCTTTGGTCTGGATTCATGGCGTGGCCAAAAAGACTGAGGGTTAGGTTTTTTGCTGTCACTTATGCTCCTGCAGACAGGAGGCAGAGCCTGGGCTATTCCAGCAGAGATCGCAGTTGTAATTCTTGGTCATCTTGCCTGCATCATGAGAAGTGGATTCTTTGCTGGGGAGCAGCATCAAGATGATTCCATCTTCCTCATACTTCACAATAACAAATCACCCATCCTACCTCTTATTTATTTATTTATTTTTGCTTCTTTAGGGCTGCACCTGCGGCATATGGAAGTTCCCAGGTCAGGGGTTGAATCAGAGCTGCAGCTGCTGGCCTACACCACAGCCACAGCAACATAGGATCCAAGCTGCATCTGCAACCTCCACCACAGCTCATGGCCACACTGGATCCTTGACCCACTGAGTGAGGCCAGCGATGGAAACTGCATCGTTATGGATCTTGGTCAGGCTCATAACCAGCTGAACAATGGGAACTCCCTCTTATCACCTAATTTAAAAAAAATCTAACTTTCTCTTAGCTTCTCCTATGTCTACTGCTCTACTTCAGACATTCAGCATCTTTTGACTCATTCTCTGTTTAAACCTCATTTATGGTTCCTCTTTGTTTATAGAGTCCAAATTCTATAGCACAATTTAGAAAATCCTTCCCATCCTCTCCCTGCCCCCGTTTCCTGAATCATCCGTCTGAAATACTGACTCCTTTATACCCTCAGACTTTTTCACATGATGTCTTTTTTTCCCTGGAACACTCATGCACATAGATGAACATGATAGATGCCCACTCATTCTAAATAATTAATTGCAGGGCACTAAACAAAATTTAGTTCCTTCCTTGATGCCACCAAGGCCTATATTGTCGACCTTATCACATGGGAAGCTCTCTATGTGTATTTCTCTTTCCTTCCTGTGAACTGCCCACAGGCAGGAGCTATATCTCAGGCATCTCTGCATTCTCAACAAAGAGATGGGAAGCTGTTTCTTTGTGTGACCTCATAAATTCTTTTTTTTTTTCATAAATTCTTATTACTTGATTCACATCATGACTGTTTGCCTTATTTATAGTAATCTATTTTTGTGCACGAATAAAGCACCTTCTCCTGAAATAGGAAGTTATGTTTTGTTTTTTTGTTTTTTTTTTCTTTTTTGGCCATGCCAGCTGCATGTGGAAGTCCCCAGGCCAGGGATCAAACTATTGCCACAGCAGCAACCCAAGCCACCACAGTGACAATACTGGATCCTCAACCCGCTGCACCACAAAGGAATTCCAGGAAGTTATAAGTTATTAAAAATTAGCATGAAAAATTCAATGGTGGAACGAAAGTCAGCAAATCAGCATGACCTCACAGACTCCCAAAGCAAATGCTCTTCAGACTATTACCATGATTTAAGGGATAAGAGGCTCACATAAAAAAACTTGCCCCAAAGTAGACAGGTTGCACGTGGTAAAAGCCAGTGTGGATCCAGAGCTCAGACTCTTTTTCGACTAAAATAAAGCAAATGAAAAAGCACAGAAAAAAAGACATAAAAGGCAAATCCAGAGGACGCGTAGCACAAAGCAGGAGGAAACAGGAGTGGAAGAGAAAGGAGAAGAGCTCATGTGTGCTTACTCTGTCACGGGGACTTTAAATATGTCACTTCATTTACTTTTTATACTAAGAGCACAAGGCAGAAATTGGTACTCTCCTTATTCTATGTGAGGCACACAGAGGTGAAGGAACAGATCCAAGTTCACGTGACTGGTAAGTGATGGGAGGAAACTGAGCCCAGGAAATCCAAGTCTAAAGTGCAGGCCATTCAACTCTACCCATGCAACTCAAGTTTTGGTCACCAGCCTAATCATTCAGGAGCAGTACCTCATAACTTAAATTTACAATCCCAGCTGAACTCCTGTGGCCAAAGCACATAAACAAACTATGTATTTCTGTTATTTACATCATCATATTCTGAGGTAATTTCTGCGTATTTTTCCATTTCCCTTTCCCCCACCTTTCCTTTCTTCTTCATTGCTTGGGGTAGGTGAGTTGAATTTTTTTTTTTTCTTTTTAGAGCTGCACCTGCAGCATATGGAAGTTCCTGGGATAGGGGTGAAAAGGAGCTGCAGCTGCAGGCCTGTTAACCCACAGAGCAAGGCTGGGGATTGAGCCTGTATTCCCAAAGAGACAATGTCAGCTCCTTAATCTGCTGACCCACACTGGGAACTCATGAACTTTTAACATAACTTTTCCCTTGGTATAGTACAAGGAACAATGTTTATATTTTAATATTAAGATAGATGTTGCACATGAAGAACTTACAACATTTTAAGAAAATTCAAATCCAGTATCTAAACCCATTGATGCAAAAAATACATAAATATCCATTAATTTATGTAACTGTACCCAGTTTTTAAATCAGAGTACTTATATATAAAATTATATGTGTACTATAAGTAACACTATATAAATGAAATTTATGAAGATATTGTTTCTTAGTATAAATATTGTAGGACAGGTTCCTTTTGGAATCAGCCCCATACTTCTTTGAGTAGCTGAATAGAATTTTACGGCCTCGGGCTATTCAAAGTGTCTTCCTGAGACCAGTGACATCAATATCACCCGATGAATTTGCAAGAAAGGCAAATCTGGGTCGCCTCCCTAATACTACTGATTTCTGCGACTGGAGAAAAGGAATCTGTATTTTAGCAAGCTCTCCGGGTGATTCTTAGCCTCTAATAGTTTGAGAAGTGTTAGAGTCATACAAAGCAGAATTTTATAACTGCATGGGGCTACAAAAACCAGATACATAACTTTTTAGCAGGGAAGTGTCCAAAACGACCTTACAGATATACGTAACGATCATTACAGAGGAAAGAAGAATTGGAAAGATATGCCCTTAAAAAAAAAAAAAAAAGACTGTCCATCTTCTACACAGATTGCAAAACCTCCTTGCTCCTCTCTCTCTCCTCAACACAGTACCTCCCTTCATCTTACTAAGGTCCCAAGGCCATTCACCTTAAGGCAGGTGGGAAAAATTATCAAATTATGCTTCTATTCTTAACACACAGCTTGTTTTCCATGAAACTGGTAAAAATTGATTCTTTTTTTTAATGAGTGCTAGAAACATTTTAATTAAGCAACTTGGGAAACAACTGGGCAATTTCAACCCTGTTAAAGCTGTACATTATAGGAGCAGGCTCGGGCCATTTTAAGAACAAGACTAAATGAACAAGGTTCGCTTACATGTTAGCATTTTCTAGTTCAGATCATTAGACTGCATGAATTATTCATGGAAAGTCCAGTTAAACACTCTTTAGGTTTTACTAATTCGCTAATCATTCTGACACAAAGTTTTTAAAAAGGAAGAGAAAAGAGGGACAAAGAAAGGCAGGAAGGAGGAGACGATAATACTTTGGTTTGAAAAACACCCCCTAAAGTACAAAATAATCCCAGTTGTCATTGCAGAACAAAAATGTTTTATGTAAATTATGTGGTTTGAGATAAGACTGATGTTGTACCAGATGCGGGGGAGTAATGGGTGTGTGAGATTTCAGGCAATGTCATGTTGAATGGGATGAGGAGAAATTATATTCTGCTCTAATTATATCCAACTATGTTAGTTTAAACTGAAATAATAATTTCACTGCTTTGAGAGAGTAATATTTTGATCTGTCTATGTAATTTTATCGGTTAGTTATAACTGATAAAAATAGATTTTGGTTGTCGAAATTTGAACAGTGAGTAGAATTTCATTAGAAATGGAAAGGATTAGAAACTAGAGCTGCTATTGTGAATCATTTTGAGCCATCATTCAATTTAGATGCAGGAAAATTGTGTGACAGCTTCTAAATGTTTATCAAAATTGGTTTTAGGACTATAAACTGTGTATTATCTATGCGTTTTATTCCTATCAATAAAATCATGAGATGATGAATTTCACATACAGATAACACTGTAGGTAACATGATTAATAAAAGTAATAGCAATGGGCAGTATATCAGAGCTTACGCTTTACCAATAATATAAAACAATAGTTACCTTTACAAATGCAACGATTTTCAAGGAGATTGTTGCTAAGTATAAGGAGTTCATCACAAAATCCATTAGATTCCACCAATCATGGATGTAATCTTGAAGTCCACCATCCCACATTTGTTTAATTTCTCCCCATATAAAACCTGCAATTATAGAAAGATTCAAATAAGTGTGATTTTTCAATTAAATCACTAAAAAGAGATATACAACTAGGAATTACAGAATCTTGGAGCTGCAAGAGACTGTATAGTTACACTAAATACAACATATATTTTTAGAGGTGGTAATAAATGAGTCCCAGTCAGAGTTTGAAACTTTCAGGACACAGCTAATTTGTAGAGAATTCTCTTGGAGCAGTTTCACTTTATCTACTTGATAAATTCATAAGAATGTAAAATTTTGAATCAAACTGGAATTCCTCTTACCTATATATTTTTCTCATGGAAAATATAAAAGTATCATACCTATATATTTTCCATGGAAAATATCTCATGGAAACATTTATTTGTAAACAGGTACTTGAAGACATTTTTCCTCACAAGTCAAAATGAGTCAAAGATTCATGAAAAAACAGTGTATCTAATGACCATTACTGGCTTAAAAACATTAGGCAGGGTACTTCATTGTGTTTCTGTAAGAAATTAGCACCTTCAGAGAGAGGATTTCAGTTCTGGACAGAAGATGGTTGTAACATACTTCAATAAAACACCCTATATCTAGCAATAGCTTTAAAGCTCCATCCAAAGAAAATAAAAATCCCTTTCCTTTATTACGGTCATGTCTTTAATGGGAAATATATATTTTTTTAATTTTGGAAAGTACTTATAAAATATCACTGTCTATCATTATTCTATTTCCATAATCTCATTAAAATTTTATAAATCTATTTTTAGAGCCTGATGGTGAGACAGAGAGATATTTTAATCTAGAATCTGGACATACTAAAAGGATAAATATGATTTTAAAAGCACATTAAAGCAAGCAAACTGCAAGAATCTTTTAAGATGATGATAGTCTGAAACATCAAACGTGCATAGTGCAGAGGTTCACATCAGTTCTACACTGTGTACAAGAAAAAACTATAAAGCCATGGAATCTATGGAAAAAACTATAGAGCTATGGAACCCTAACTTTCCATGAGTCTGTCAGAGAGATGAGACACCAAGGAGGAGCCTGTATGTTGAAGAGAAACAGGTTCCTGCAAAGAGAGCCACATGTGACCCTTAGCTGCCTTGTGGCAGAGTGCAGGGTCTGAGACACTGGCATCACCCAGGAGAGAAAGATGATTTCAGAAAACCTCCTTGGGGTTCCCGTTGTGGCGCAGTGGTTAATGAATCCGACTAGGAACCATGATGTTGCGGGTTCAATCCCTGGCCTTGCTCAGTGGGTTAAGGATCTGGCATTGCCATGAGCTGTGGTGTAGGTTGCCAACTCGGCTTGGATCCCACGTTGCTCTGGCTCTGGTGTAGGCTGGTGGCTACAGCTCCGATTGGACCCCTAGCCTGGGAATCTCCATATGCCGCAGGAAGCGGCCCTAGAAAAGGCAAAAAGACAATATAAAAAAAGAAAAGAAAAAGAAAACCTCCTTAAACAAACGTCTAAAGGCTGAGTGTGAGCCCATGTGAGAGGAGAACCCTCAGGGGTGCAGACACCGGTGGGGGGTGGGTTGTCCACTCACTTGTAAGCTCTTTGCCACAGATCCCGCCACTACTCAAGAGATGGTTCTGGGAGGAAGGCACAAAGCCCCACCCAGGCTCCTCTCCCCTAAGAACAAAACATGTTAGCTTTATGGGAGTAGCAAAAACCAAACCCGGGCCTAGATTTTAAACCAGTATCTTTAGACATTTCCTACTGCAGGTGGAAGGCCAGGACATTCTTCCCTCGCATGACCTGAAGTTTTACTGCCATGAGAAGGAAGGTTTGGATCATCGAGAAGCTCCATCTGTGATGCCCAGGCATGGGTTCATCTAAGTCTGACCCTAGACTGGGAACAACAGACAATCTTCCTGCCCCATATCACCAGCCTGACAAACGCCCAGGAAGTAGCAGAAGCTGACAACCCCTAGAGGAGTAGCAAACATGTGGACAATGACCCCCCTCTGAGGCACAGGTACACAGGGAAGCCAGAAGATGTGCGTGGAGCAGGAATTCTGAGAATAACCCTCTTTCCCACTTGTCTCAGTCTGTTCAGGCTGCTATAAGAAAGCATCATAGATAGACTATTTTATAAAAAGAAATTGACTTGTAGTCCTGGAGGCTACAAGTGTAAGATCAGGGTGTGAGGGTCAGGCTCTGGTGAGAGCCCTCTTTCATGTTGCAGACTGCCAACCTTTCTTTGTATCCTCACTTGGCAGGAAGAGGGTGAGCTAGCTCTCTGGTCTGTTCTTGTACGGGCACTAATCCCATTCCTGGGGGCTCCATCTTTAGGACCCAGTTGCCTCCCACAATCTCCACCTCCCAAACCATCACATTGTGGGTTAGGATTTCAGTGGGTGAGTTTAGGGGCAACAAAGGCTTGCAATCCCTAACACCACTCTAAGCAGAAGTGTATGAGGCTACAGCTGACTGCAGCAACCATGAAACCCAAACCCAGCTCAGCTCATGACTATATTGCCTCAGGTTTCTGCACTAATGTTCTAGCAGAAGAGGCATGTCCATTTTCAAGCATAAATGCTATACACTTACTGCTCACAAAATACACACACACGCACACCATGATACATTAAAACTGTCCAAAAAAAAAAATACTAAAAATATCAGGGGTAGGAGGTGGGATGGAAATAAAAGACACATTGCATACAAAGGAAGAAATATAAGACATAAGCAAACTGTCTGAAACCATGCAAGATAGAGTGGCATCATTCAACTGCCAAAAGGGGAAAACAAAGTCAATCTAGAATTCTATACAGAGCACAAATACCTCTAATAAATAAAGATGAACAAAAAACTTTTTTTGTGACAAGCAAAAATTCATACACTGATCTCTGCTATAGGAAATGCTAAAGGGATATTTTTTAGGCAGAACATATATGATATGAAACAGAAATTTGGGTGTATAAAAAGAAATGAAGATCTCTATTTGGAAATAGTTAAAATGAAAATAAATGTAAATTTTTTTCATATTGCTCTAACAGATAATTGACTGCCTAGAACAAAAATAGTAGCACTGCACTGTGGTTTATAACATAGATAACATATTTAAAAGTAAAATGTATGACATTAGCACAGAAGATGAGAGAGGATTTAGAAATCCACTATCATAAGGTTTTTAAACTACATGTAAAGCAAAATAATATTATTTGAAGTTAGACTGTGATAAATTAAATTTTATATTATAAATCCTATGGCATTCTCCCAAAATATTTTTATGTATAAATAAAGAGCCAGAAATGTAAGTAAACATGGAGTTATAAAACATTTTTCAAAGACCAGGTAGAAATAAAAGGGGAAAATACAACAGATGGGGCAAGTAGCAAAAATGGTGGGGTAGATTTAAAATCTGCTTCAATAATTATATTGAGGAGTTCCTATAATGGCTCAGTGGTTAACAAACCCGGCTAGTATCCATGAGGACACAGGTTCGATTCCTGGCCCCGCTCAGTGGGCTAAGGATCCGGCACTGCCGTGAGGTTGGTATAGGTCACAGATGCAGCTCAGATCTGGTGCTGCTGTGGCTATTGTGTAGGCCAGCAGCAACAGCTCTGATTAGACCCCTAGCTTGGGAACCTCCATATGCTGCGGGTGCGGCCCTAAAAAGGCAAAAAAATAAAATAAAATAATAATAATAATATTTATATTGAGTGAAAGGTATGGTCTAAACACACTAATTAAAAGACAGAGATGGCCACATGGGATAAAATGCAAAACACGACTATGTTACAATCCATCAATATGTTAAAAGTACATGAATAATAATGATAGCATGAAATACTAATTAAAATAAAAGCTCAGATGGTTCTATCAATACAGGACTAAATATATTGCAGAAGGTATGTACAGGGATACAACACAAGGATAAAAAGTTAATGAGAAGATAGAACAGTCCTAAATATGAACACAGCTTACAAAATAACCTGACAATGCAAGATGCCACAGTATTGAAATATAAGTAGAGAGGCACAATTAGAGTCAGTGACTTTACTATTACTCTCTGTAAGGGAAAGAACCAGCAGGCAGAAGTTTAGTAAGAATAGAGAAGTTCTGAACGACACTATCAACAATCTGACACCAGTAGAATAGACATTTCTTCCAAGGGCACATGAGACATTCACCAAGATAGACGCTACTGCGCTCTATACACCAAACTTCAACATATTTATACATGTTGAACTTATACAAAATGTGTCCTGTGACAACATAGAAAGCAACAAATCAATAATGAAATGTATCTCAAAAATGCCCAAATAGTTTGCCATTAAATAATATGCTTCTAATAACTCTTGGTCAAAGGCGGGGTGGGGGGGATTACAGAATAATTAGAAAATATTTTCAGGATTTCCTGTCATGGCTCAGAGGAAGCGAATTCGACTAGGAGTCATGAGGCTGCAGGTTTAATCCCTGGCCTCACTCGGTGGGTTAAGGATCTGGCGTTGCCATGAGGTGTGGTGTAGGTCACAGATGCAGCTCATATCTGGCGTTGCTATGGCTGTGGAGTAGGCCGGCAGCTATAGTTCTGATTAGACCCCTAGTCTGGGAACCTCCGAATCTCCATATGCCACAGGTGTGGCCCTAAAAAGCAAAATACAACAAAGAAAAATTGAAATTAATAAAAATGAAGACACAACTAGAAATTCTGTGATGCAGTTAATGCAATACTTAGAGTAGAATGTATAGGTCTAAATGCTTTATTGAATGTTGTACACCTATAAATGCATTAAAATTCATTAAGTAATAAAAAAAAAAGAAAACAATAGGGGTCTCAAATCAGTGATCTCAGCTTCAACTATGACACTATGAAAAGAGCAAATTAAACCCAAAGCAAGCAGAAGGAAGAAAGTTAAACAGAGCAGAAATCCATAAATTTTAAGACATAAAACTTGAGAAAATCAATGAAAACAGTATCTAATTCTTTGAAATGATCAATAAAATTGATAAAACTCTAACCAGAACGGCCAAGAAAAAACTAGAAGAAGATGTAAATGGTCGATACCAGAAATGGAAGCAGGGACACAAAGAGACATCTGATGGACACCATCAGGATAACACGTGAATAAAATGAACCACTTGACATCCAGAAATCTCACATCTCAAATGAACTGAACATTTTCCCCGAAAGACACCACCTTCCCAATCCACATAAGAGGGCATCGAGTAACCTGAATTGTCCTATATTCATTAAAGAAAATGAGTTCACAGCTAAAAACCTTCCAACAAAGGAAAAAGCAGGTTCAGTTCCTTCATGGTGACTCTACCAAACCTCTGAGGAATAAATAATGCCAGTGTTATCAAACACTTACAAAATTACAGGAAAAAGAGATGTTTAACAAGCATCTATTATTCTGATTAAAAGTCAGACAAAAATAATACAAAGAAAACTGCACATTAACAACCTTCATGCCTATGCACAAACATCTTCAACATTAGTAAATTAAATATAGTAATATATATAAAATTGATAATAAATCACGGCCAAATGCTGTTTCCCCGGAAACACAAGGTTGTTTCATCATTTAAAAATCAATCAATGTAACTTATCCCATCAATAGATTACTGGGGGAAAAAATTAACTTGCCCAAATTCAACATGCATTCATGATCAAAACTTTCAGCAAAGTATGACTAGAAGGAAAATGATTTGATGAAGGACACATGTAAAAATCTACAACTACTATCGTACATATTTTTGTAAAGGGCCAAAAAATAAACAATTTAGGCTTTGCAATGAATGAACGAGTGTGGCTTTTTTTAAATGAAACTATTTATAAAACCTGTCGAAGGGCCAGACCTGGCCTTCTGGGCCATAGTTTGCCAGCCTCTGTCTTACATCTGATTTGTGGTGGTTTGTCATGATTGTATGTGTTTGTCAACATTTTATAAGTCTGTACCCTAGAAAAAAATAAAATAAAATTGAACGAATCTGACTAGGAACTATGAGGTTGCTGGCCTTGATCCCTGGCCTTGCTCAGTGGGTTGAGGATCCGGCATTGCCGTGAGCTGTGGTGTAGGCCGGCAGCTACAGCTCCGATTGGACCCCTAGCCTGGGAACCTCCATATGCTGCGGGAGCGGCCCAAGAAATGGCAAAAAGACATAAACAAATAAATAAATTAAATAAATAAATAAAGGAGTGATACAACTCAATGTTAAAGTAGCAAAAATTATGAGAGATTTGCTCAACATCGCTGATTATAACAGAAATGCAAATCAAAATTACCATGAGATATCACCTCATACCACTCAAAATGGCCATCATTAATAAATCCACAAATAACAAGTGCTGGAGGGGGAGTGGAGAAAAGGGAACCCTCCTGCACTGTTGGTGAGAATGTAAACTGGTAGAGCCACTATGGAGAACAGTTTGGAGATACCTTAGAAATCTATACATAGAACTTCCATATGACCCCGCAGTCCCACTCTTGGGCATATATCGGGACAAAACTCTACTTCAGAGAGACACATGCACCCACATGTTCACTGCAGCACTATTCACAATAGCCAAGACATGGAAACAACCCAAATGTCCATCGACAGATGATTGGATTCACAAGATGTGGTATATATACAGAATGGAATACTACTCAGCCATAAAAAAGAATGACATAATGCCATTTGCAGCAACATGGATGGAGCTAGAGAACCTCATACTGAGTGAAATGAGCCAGAAAGACAAAGACAAATACCATATGATATCACTTATAACTGGAATCTAATATCCAGCACAAATGAACATCTCCTCAGAAAAGAAAATCATGGACTTGGAGAAGAGACTTGTGGCTGCCTGATGGGAGGGGGAGGGAGTGGGAGGTATCGGGAGCTTGGGCTTATCAGACACAACTTAGAATAGATGTACAAGGAGATCCTGCTGAATAGCCTTGAGAACTTTGTCTAGATACTCATGTTGCAACAGAAGAAAGGCTGGGGGGAAAATGTAATTGTAATGTATACATGTAAGGATAACCTGACCCCCTTGCTGTACAGTGGGAAAAAAATAATAATAAGTAATTTAAAAAAAATAAAAATAAAAACATTTAAAGTTAAAAAAAATTATGAGAGATTGATGTTGGACAATGGAAATAGGGGAGCTTAAAAATAAACATAATCAAGTATCAATTGTGATATATTGCTGATAGATGTGTTTGAAAATTTTCACAGTAAAACTCAAATAAATAAAAGCATATTAGACTTGATAGGCCATAATTATTTAGGGAAAACTAGCAGTAGTTATTTAACGTTATTACCAAAGTTTTCGTTTTTAATTTTGTTACATTTAAATTACAAACACTGTGACTTTCCTGGTGGCTCAGTGGGTTGAGAATCCAGCAGCATCACTGCAGTGGCTTGGGTAGCTGCTCTGGCGTCGGTTTGATCCCCGGCCTGGGAACTTCTGCATGCCACAGGCATAGCCAAAAAAATTTAATAACCCAGATAAGGACTAATTTTGGTTGAATTAATTATAGAGTGTATTTTAAAGTCTGTTCTAGGTTATTGCTTTATTCTCAATTTGGTGTTTATATCCCCCCTGCCCCTTTGAGGTCTTTCATAAATAAACCTCTCTGGAGAACTCGGATAAGATTGAGGCATAACTGGGGAGGTGATAATGTTTACTGCCTCCACACTGAAAAAAGAATGTATCAGATATGAAAAAAATAGGATGCACTCACTGATTTTAGAGCTGGTGGGAAACTTACAATTGATATTATCCACTGAGAAAAAATGCTAGGTACACATGGAAATATTCTCCCCTCCCACATTCGTGATGCTTTTTCCTACTGAGCCGGGATACAGTCACAGAATCCAGCGCACAACCAAAACCTACATAAGAAAACTAAGGCCCCAAAAGGCTGGTTGACTAAAGCTAGTTCATGGAGAGACCAGAACTGGGACTCAGGCCCTTATAGGCAGTGCTCTTAGACAACACTTTCCTACTCCCAAGATTTCAAATGGAGCTCATTTGTTTTGTTTTGCTCAAATTTTGCCATCGCTCAGAGATGAGAAGATGTGAGTATTGCAATGGCTGATGGAACACATACATTTCAGGTGAACTTGCATCGGAAAGCTCGGTGATAAGGATGGACCCTATCAGGTGCGTGAGGTGCTGGGCTCAGCTCCACCAGTCATCTTAGCCAGTACCTTATCCCTCTAGGTTTCAGTTATCCCATTTCAAAAAAGAAAGATATGGATTATACAGAATTCTATAGATAGAATCCTTTAAGAAGTATAACTCTACCTTAAGGGCATAAATAGCCAGGCACTGATTCTTCCTGTTTGATTTATCAAAATGTTATGAAAATCAGTCATCACAATAGCTGCCATGAAAAATTAAGAACTGTCCTATACCAGAGGGTACACACTTGCTTTGGTCTGCCCCAGAAAGCTGAAATCAGATCTGTGAAGTGAAAGTAATAGAAAGGAACCTTCGTGCCCGGCGTAAGAGGAATTCTCTGGGGTTGGGGTCCCAGCCCGGTGCCTGGATGCCTTCCATCAGTCACAGTCCTGAGAAATTCTAGCAATGAGTGGAGACCTGTTCCATCTACCCTATAAAGATTTCCAAGTCTATAAACTTGGGATCCTGGTGTTTTCAAATTCTGTATGTATTTTTAAATAAAATGCACTTTAAATATCTGCTAGCCAGAGGGTTTCTATTTTATTTCCCTTTATAGATAGATTATACTGCTTTTTTTTTTTTTTGCTTCCACAGAAATGGAAGGCCAAATGCGATTATTAACAATCACCTGCATTGCTAACTTCAAATATTTTTGTGGGCAATTATGTAAAAGCTAAAGACCCCAGGGCTAACTGCTTCAGAAAGCAAAATGAGAACCACCGGGAAGGATTTATGAGGTAGTTATGAGCTCAGTACAAAGCAGTATTTTAACCTGGAGTTCCTAAATACCTGAGAAGATTCTATTTTTATTAGACGGGTTCAAGGACATGACACTTCAACTAGAAGTTTGATCTAGATGACTTCTAAGGTTTCCTAAAAGTCAAAGCAAAAATTGATAATTTGAATGTATTACAGTTCCTTTGGAATTCAATGAATGGACATTATACCTGACTTTCTGAATCACACAAAAAAATATTTTACTTCTGATCTTGGAAAGGCACGACTACATGGAAGAAAACAGAGATCCTGATGAAATCGAGGACTCCCTCCACATTTTGTTTTTAAACCTGAGCTGTACACAAGACTATCAGTCAGTGTTCTTTAGCTAACGGGGTTTGGGATCTTTGGTTAAAGCACCAGATTGCAGGATCAGTTCATATAGCTGTTTGGACCACTTCCTGTATCACCACATCCCTGTGTGATGACTAGTGATTTCTATTTGTTATGAACACATTAGTAAAATACCAAGTTTCCTCAATTCTGAAAACATTCACTGAAATTTTAGAAGAAACAAGCCTTTAGAAAAATGAGGGGGTGCTATTAACTGGCTGAAAAATGCATCCAGATAGTAAATCATTCGTAGTGACTGAAACGACGGAAGAGAACAAAGCTTGAGGGAGTTTCTGTCACAAAACGTTTGTGCTGTTCCCACAATGGGAACATTTCAACATTGTTCTCTGCTGTTTATACACAGATGACATGACTGCTCCTCGTGGTGGTGGAGGTCTAATTACCAGCACTGATGGAAGACTGCAGGGACCAGCAACGGAAAGATCACAGGGCAAATGAGTCAGAGAACTTCCTTTTTAAAAATATTTGTGGATGCCTGGAAGTTTTGACTGTTTTTTCCCTACCTTTCCCATAACAGTTTTCGTCAGGGCTATTTGAGGGTTCTGTTACATCAGATCATGTGAAGGAGGCTGAGGGGAGATGAAGCCAGCAGACTTCTGTCGCTGCACTTGACAGCCTCAGTTTCATGGGAGAAATATGTTAATTCTGCAAACGGACCTCTTTGCCTCTCCTTTCTTGCTGTCAGTTCTCAGACAAAGAGTAAATAACCCCCAGCAAAGAGCCAGTCACCTTTTTTATACCTGCAATAGCTCCATGGGCACCCCCAAACTAGTCGAGGGATGTGACCTTGACAGGAGACTGAATTCCATGTTGTGGCACCAAATCAATGAAGATAAAGAGAACAAAAAGAATTCCTCTTCTTTGGAGTTTTTTTTTTTTTTTTTTTTTCTCCCCAAGTCGGGGAGCAAAAGCGTAATATCAAGTAAAAATTCTTCTTCTGTTCAAAAAGAAATCTAGGAGTTCCCATCGTGGCGCAGTGGTTAACGAATCCGACTAGGAACCATGAGGTTGCGGGTTCGGTCCCTGCCCTTGCTCAGTGGGTTAACGATCCGGCGTTGCCGTGAGCTGTGGTGTAGGTTGCAGACGCGGCTCGGATCCCGCGTTGCTGTGGCTCTGGTGTAGGCCGGTGGCTGCAGCTCTGATTCGACCCCTAGCCTGGGAACCTCCATATGCTGAGGGAGCGGCCCAAGAAATAGCAACAACAACAACAACAACAACAAAAAGACAAAAAAAAAAAGAAATCTAAATGCAGTTATTTTACTCAGTAGAGACTCACATTATGACTGACCCATAAGAAGCACTAAGGCATTGTCTCAGTGTTATTCTTAAAACCCAAACAAAGATAAAGACAAGAGCCTCAAGTAGCCACTTTCTGAAGAGAGCTCACAGAAAATTGCAGCCACCCCCTCCCTTCTAGGTCCTCCTGAGGGGTCTGAGGACACCTGACTGTTTTCAGCCACCTGCCGCTTCCAACCCATGGTCTATACAGAGAACAATGGGAAGAGGTGGCAGGAGGACTGTGAGGTCAGGGCACACAGCTCTGGGGTAGGAAACCCAGGGGGAAAGACGGGAGCGACGCACCAATAGTGCCACCTCCCTAAGCCAAGAGTGGGAGATGCCAAGAAAATCCCTTGTAAAGACGGGGGTGGGGTGGTTTCTACAACAAGGAGAAGCAGGCATCTTCCCAGGTGCCTGGCTTGCTCATCTCTCCCTGGGTCTGGCGCCTCAGGGGAAACAAACACTGGGAGCTGGCAGCAGCCTGACCTCCTGCCTTTGGAGGTAGCGAGGTCTTGTGGTCTCCTGGGGAGTGAGGCTTGCCACAGGAAGAAGCTGAGCTTTAGCCATCGTGCTCGCTCGCCCTTGCTAGGATCACAGGCCCCCTAAAATGGCCAACTGCTGGTTATGAGATGCTCAGGGACTGGAAGGTGTCAGGCAGAGCTGCAGCTCAGATTCAGAGGGGATACTGGGCCCTCTCAGGAACACTCATGGGCCTGTTAGGAGAGTCAGGGGGTCAAGACCTGCTGTAGAGGCTGCTCGGTATTAGCCAGAGATGCAGACAACCAGCAGGGAAAGAGCTCTAACCAGGGTATCAGTGAGGGAAGGAAGACTTGACCTTTTCCTGCCAGGTTTCTTCCCTGCAGAAACCCAGGCATGGGGGCCACAGAAACGTCTGCCTCCCTCCTTTCATGCCACTGTGGGGGTTGAAGGATGAGCAAAAAATGAAGGTTTCCCCAGCCTTGGATGCGTGGGTCAGGCCTGTATTGGGAAGAGGGGAGTTTTACAGAGATTCATGTTTTAAACTGAAGGGGAACTACTTTTTAATAACTCAGAATTTCAGGAAATTGATAACATCTACTAGACATATTGTAAGGGACAGGGAAAGGCTATTGGGTGTAGGGTAATTAGGGAGAGGGATTGGAAGAAGTAAAACATCATCTTATGTTTAGATTCTAATGAGTTTTAATTCCTCAGTAAAGGTGAAATCTGAAATCTGTATCAAATTTGGTTTCTAGACTTGCTTCTCAATCTTTAGTATTGAAAGACCTCTGAAATTTCCGAATCTGCCAACCAAGGGTAGAATTCAAAAATTTCAATTTTTCATGCAAATCTACAGTGGTTATGATTACAGTCAGACACTGCACCTCAAGACACACTGACTTAGAGGGACAGTGAATAGTTGAATATGCTGAGTTTGAACACATCTAAAAACCTTTCGATTACTACAGCTTTGATATCATCCATTTAACATTTAGAGGAAAAAGGAGAAGGCAAGATGGCGGAAGAGTAGGGGGCACGCTCGCCCTCTCCCACTAACACAACAAAAAAAACCCCACATCGACAGGTTAAACGACTCACACGGAACAGCGATTAACCACTGGCAGAAGCACCTAAACTCCAATAACGGCAAGAATCTCGTGACATAACTGGGTAAAACAAGAGAAAAGAGGAGAGTGAGAGAAGGGGAATCGGGGCTGGACGGGTGCTCCCGAAAGGGAACTGTGGGGGAGAAAGGGATCCCACACCCTGGAAAGTCACCTACTCCACGGAAAGATCAACCGAATCCGAGGGATCTCCAGATGCAAAGAAGAGCACAGCAGTAAGTCTGAGTTCCGAAGAGCAGAGTGAGAATCAAACACATCAACCAAACTACTGGCATAGTCACCAAAAACAGAGGCGCTTGGGTGGGGGCTGGGCACCAAGACCTCGGCTCCGGAGGTTAGTCCCTGGGAACGGGTTAGGGTGGGCAGTGCGGAGACTGCTTGGGGAACTAGGAACCAGTTGGTTTGGCAGGGCAGAGACTGCCCTGGGGGACTAGGAAGCAGTCTGTCAGATTGGTGGGGCAGAGACTGCCTGGGAGTCTAGAAAGCAATATGCTAAGGGCTGGGGACTGGAAAGCCACATCAGAGGGAACCTGGGAGAAGAGCTGGATCTGCAGGAGAGACAAGGTGCCAGTGTTGGGGAGGGGAGAGAAGAAGGGGTGGGCCACCATAAAATACTCCCCATGCTACAGCGAGCTCACTTGCCCTCAGCTATCAGAAAGCTGTGCTTCCCAGTACATCCCCCACGCCCTACCCTATGCGCACTGGACTTGAGACTGCCTGCCATCCTGGAGGGCTGGCTTCACCATTAGCGGCAAGCCAACCACTGCAGGGGCTTTCCCTGCCCTGGCCTCTCTGCCCTCTGGAGGGGCTACACCCCGGCAGAGGAGCACCCAGCACCACCAATCCCCTGGAAAAGGACCGCAGCCCAGAAAAGCTAGAACAAGCTCAGCCCAGGGGTGCAACATCTGCCTCCATTCTGAGGCAGTCCTTCCAATTCTGGCTGCCCTGCAGAAGAGACCCTTGGGTTCTCAGTGGCCCAGCTAGCTGCTCCAGCCCTCGGGGGGTGCTGCACTCCTGTGGAACAGCTGCCCAGCACTGCCAGCCCCCGGGAAAAGGCCCACACCCCAGAAAAGCTAGAACAAGCTTGTCCTGGGTGTGCAAAATCTGCCTCCATTGTGGGGTGGCCCTGCCAATTCTGGCTGCCCTGGGGAAAAGCCCCTTGGGTTCTCAGCGGCCCGGCTAGCCACTCCCACCCTCAGGGGTTGCAGCACTCCTTGTAACAGCTGCCCAGCACCGCCAGCCCCGTGGAAGAGCCCCACAGCCCAAAAACATCAGAGCAAGCTCTGCCAGGCCGAGTGAAATCTGTTTCCATCATGGTGCAGACCTCCCAGTCCTGTCTGCCCTGGGGAAGTCCTCCTTGGCTTCAGAGAGACCCTGTCAGCCACGCCCACACACAGGAAAAGCCACACTGCCTCAAAGGAGACCAACCAACAATGCCAGCCCTCGGGAAACATTCCATAGTACTGCCAAGGCAAACCCTGCCTGGCCATGGGGAGTACAACTCCACCAAGAAAAAGAAAACAACAAGCAAGATGAAGAAGCTGAGAAACCACCCCCAGTTAACCTAACAGGAGAACTCACCTAAAGCAGTCAGCAAGGAAACGGACCTCTGCAGTCTGACAGACTTGGAGTTCAAAAGGGAAATAGTGAAAATACTGAAGGAATTAAGAGAAGATATGAACAGTAATGCAGACACCCTCAGAAAGGAACTAGAAAATATAAGGAGGAGCCAAGAAAAACCAGAAAACTCATTTGCAGAGATACAAACTGAACTAAGGGCAGGAAAAACCAGAATGAATAATGCAGAAAAATGAATTAGTGATGTGGAAGATAGAATAATGGAAATCGCCCAATCAGGACAGCAGACAGAAAACCAAATGAAAAAACATGAAAGCAATATAAGAGACCTATGGGATAATATAAAGCCCAGCCAATCTGTGCATAATAGGAATTCCAGAAGGAGTAGAAAAAGATAAGGGGATGGAAAATATATTTGAAGAAATTATCGCTGGAAACTTCCCAAATCTAAAGGCTACTGAGTTCAAGATACAGGAAGCACAGAGGGCCCCAAACAAGTTGAAACTAAATAGACCCACACGAAGACACATTATAATAAAAATGGCAAAAGTTAGTGATAAAGAGAGGATCCTAAAGGCAGCAAGAGAGAAGCAGACTGTTACCTATAAGGGAACCCCCATAAGGTTACCAGCTGATTTCTCTACAGAAACTCTACAGGCCAGGAAGGAATGGCAAAAGACATTTAAAGCACTGAAAGGAAAAAATATACAACCTACAATACTCTATCCAGCAAGAATATCAGTTAAAATAGAAGAGGAACTACAAATTTTTTACCAACAAACAAAGCCTAAAGGAATACAGCAATACAAAACCCAGGCTAAAAGAAATATTGAAAGGGCTTCTCTAAACCAAAAAGAAAGGAAGGAAAAGGAGGAAAAAAAAAAAGAGGAAGACCTAGGGTGACTGAGAAAACCACAGTCAGAGAGCAGTCACTCAAATAAGCCAGCATACAGATTTAATCATGAACATGTTTAAAACAAAATAAAATTAAAAAGCAAAAAAGAGTCATCAAAATCATAAAATGTGGGGAAGAGAAGTAAGGAAATAAATAGACTCTTCTTTAAAAAAAATTTTTTGTTTGTTTGTTTCTCTTCTTATTTTAGTATAGTAATGAAGTGTTTGAACCTACAGGACCATCAGGCTAAAACACACAATTATAGGAAGGGGTTAGCATACTTAAAAAACAGGGCAACCACAAACCAAAACCAAACATTTCATTTGCAAAAAATGAAAAAACAAAAACAAAAACAAAACAACACTCAAGCAGAAAATAATCGGAGACAATCCAATAAAAAAGAAAGAAAGAGTGGAGAACCATAGAATCAACTGGAACACGATGTTTCAAATGACAATAAATAATCATCTATCAATTATCACCTTAAATGTCAATGGACTGAATGCCCCAATCAAAAGACACAGAGTGGCTGAGTGGATAAAAAGGCAAAAACCTTCAATCTGCTGCCTACAAGAAACTCACCTTAGGACAAAGGACACATATAGACTGAAAGTGAAGGGGTGGGAAAAAACATTTCATGCCAATAGACATGATAGGAAAGCAGGAATTGCAATACACATATCAGACAAAATAGACTTTAAAACAAAAGACATAAAGAAAGACAAAGAAGGACACTATTTAATGATGAAGGGATCCATCCAAGACGAGGATATTACTATCATCAACACATATGCCCCAAATGCAGGAGAAGCCAGATATATACAACAAATATTAACAGACATAAAGGGAGAAATTGATGGAAATACAATCATATTAAGAGATTTTAATACCCCACTCACACCAATGGACAGATCCTCTAGACAGAAAACCAATAAAGCAACAGAGATCCTAAAGGAAACAAGAGAAAAGTTAGACTTAATTGACATCTTCAGGACACGACATCCAAAAAAATCAGAATACACATTCTTTTCAAATGCGCATGGAACATTCTCAAGAATCGACCACATATTGGGACACAAAGCTAACCTCAACAAATTTAACAGCACAGAAATTATTTCAAGTATCTTCTCTGACCACAATGGCATGAAACTAGAAATCAACCACAGGAAAAGAAATGAGAAAAAACCTACTACACAGAGACTAAACAACATGCTACTAAAAAACCAATGGGTCCATGAGAAATCAAGAAGGAAATGACAAAGTACCTGGAGACAAATGATGATGAAGACACAACCTCTCAATATTTATGGCACGCTGCAGGAGCAGTGCTCAGAGGGAAATTCACAGCGATATAGACCTTCCTCAAAAAAGGAGAAAGATCTCAAATTGACAACTTAACCCTCCACCTAAACGAATTAGAAAAAGAAGAACAAAAGAGACCTAAAGCCAGCAGAAGGAAGGAAATTATAAAGATCCAAGAGGAAATCAATAAAATAGAGGTTCAAAAAACAATAGACATTATACAACTACAGATGTGATAAATTCATTTGAGTAATAAAAAAATGAAAAAAAAACAATAGAGAAAATTAATAAAACGAAGAGCCAATTCTTTGAAAAGGTAAACAAAACTGACAAATCCCTGGCTAGACTAAGAAGAGGAGAGAAACAACCCAAATAAACAAAATTAGAAATGAAAAAGGAGAAATCACAATGGATACTGCAGAAATACAAAAAACCATAAGAGGATACTATGAACAACTATATGCCAATAAATTTGACAATCTGGAAGAAATGGACAACATTCTGCAATTTTATACCCTGCCAAAACTGAATCAGGAAGAAACAGACCAACTGGACAGACTGATCACTAGAAATGAAATTGAAGATGTCATAAAAACACTCCCTACAAATAAAAGTCCAGGACCAGATGGCTTCACAGGCGAATTCTACCAAACATATAAAGAGGATCTGGTGCCCATCCTCCTTAAACTTTCTCAAAAGGCTGAAGAAGAAGAAACACTCCCAAAGACATTCTATGATGCCACCATCACCCTAATTCCAAAACCAGACAAAGATACCACCAAAAAAGAAAACTCTAGGCCAATATCTTTGATGAATATAGACACAAAAATTCTCAACAAAATCTTAGCCAACCGAATCCAACAACATATCAAAAAGATCACACACCATGATCAGGTAGGGTTCATCCCAGGTTCACAAGGATGGTTCGACATATGCAAATCAATCAACGTCATACACCACATTAACAAAAGAAGAGTCAAAAACCATATTATCATCTCAATAAATGCAGAAAAAGAATTTGACAAGGTCCAACATCCATTCATGATCAAAACTCTCACCAAAGTGGGTATAGAGGGAACATTCCTGAACATAATCAAAGCTGTTTATGACAAACCCACAGAGAAAAGCTGATCGCCTTCTCACTCAAATCTGGAACAAGACAGGGATGCCCACTCTCACCACTGCTATTCAACATAGTTTTGGAAGTCCTAGCCACAGCAAGTAGACAACCAAAAGCAATAAAATGCATCCAGATAGGAAGAGAAGAGAGAAAGCTGTCACTGTATGCAGATGACATGATACTATACATAGCAAACCCTGAGGACTCAACCCAAAAACTCCTTGAACTGATTAATAAATTCAGCAAAGTAGCAGGATATAAGACTAACATTCAGAAATCAGTTGCATTTCTGTATACCAACAATGAAATATTAGAAAAGGAATACAAAAATACAACACCTTTTAAAATTGCACCTCACAAAATCAACTACCTCAGAATACACCTGACCAAGGAGGTAAGGGACTTATATGCCGAGAACTGTAAAACTTTAATCAAGGAAATTAAAGATGTAAAGAAATGGAAAGACATTCCATGTTCATGGATTGGAAAAATCAATATTGTAAAAATGGCCATACTACCCAAAGCAATCTACAGTTTCAATGCAATCCCTATCAAATTACCCACGACTTTGTTCACAGAACTAGAACAAACAATCCCAAAATTTATATGGAACAACAAAAGACCCAGGATTGCCAAAGCAATCCTGAGAAACAAAAACCAAGCAGGGGGCATAACTCTCCCAGACTTCAAGCAATATTACAAAGCCACAGTCATCAAAACAGTGTGGTACTGGTATCAAAACAGACAGACAGACCAATGGAACAGAATAGAGAACCCAGAAATAAACCCTGACACCTATGGTCAATTAATCTTTGACAAGGGAGGAAAGAACATAAAATGGGAAAAACAAAGTCTGTTTTGTAAGCATTGCCGGGAAACCTGGACTGCTGCATGCAAAGCAATGAAATTACAACACACCCTCACACCATGCACGAAAATAAACTCAAAATGGCTGAAGGACTTAAATATAAGACAGGACACCATCAAACTCCTGGAAGAGAACATAGGCAAAAACACTCTCTGACATCAACCTCATGAATATTTTCTCAGGTCAGTCTCCCAAAGCAACAGAAATAAGAGCAAAAATAAACCAATGGGATCTAATCAAATGAAAAAGCTTTTGCACAGCAAAGGAAACCCAAAAGAAAACAAAAAGACAACTTACAGAATGGGAGAAAATAGTCTCAAATAATGCAACAGACAAGGGCTTAATATATATATAAGAATATATATATATATATAAGAATTATATATATATATATCTATAAGAATATATAAGCAATTTATACAACTCAACAGCAAAAAAAGCCAATCACCCAATGGAAAAATGGGCAAAAGACCTGAATAGACTGTTGTCCAAGGAAGACAATACAGATGGCCAGCAAACACATGAAAAAATGCTCAACATCACTGATTATAAGAGAAATGCAAGTCAAAACTACCATGAGATACCACCTCACACCACTCAGAATGGCCATCATTAATAAGTCCACAAATAATAAGTGCTGGAGGGGGTGTGGAGAAAAGGGAACCCTCCTGCCCTGCTGGTGGCAATGTAAACTGGTAGAGCCAGTATGGAGAACAGTTTGAAGATACCTTAGAAATCTATACATAGAACTTCCATATGACCCCGCAGTCCCACTCTTGGGCATATATCGGGACAAAACTCTACTTCAGAGAGACACATGCACCCACATGTTCACTGCAGCACTATTCACAATAGCTAGGACATGGAAACAACCCAAATGTCCCTCGACAGATGATTGGATTAGAAAGATGTGGTGTATATATACACAATGGAATACTACTCAGCCATAAAAAAGAATGACATAATGCCATTTGCAGCAACATGGATGGAACTAGAGACTCTCATACGGAGTGAAATGTGTCAGAAAGACAAAAGACAAATACCATATGATACCACTTATAACTGGAATCTAATATACAGCACAAATGAACATTTCCACAGAAAAGAAAATCATGGACTTGGAGAATAGGCTTGTGGCTGCCCAGGGGAGTGGGAGGGATCAGGAGCTTGAGGTTATTGGACACAACTTGGAATGGATTTACAAGGAGATCCTGCTGAGTAGCATTGAGAACTATGTCTAGATACTTATATTGTAACAGAACAAAGGATGGGAAAAAGTACATGTAAGAGTAACTTGGTCCCCGTGCTGTGCAGCGGAAAAATAAATTACAAAAGAAAAAATTTAGAGGAAAAAAATTAGGAATATGCAATTAAGGAAGTTCATGTTTTCAAACTGTGCCGAGGAAAGATACTGCATTATTTTTAGATTAAGATATAAAATGTAGAGCATTAAAATTCTAGGTTATCTGGTTGCTTACGACCTAAATGTGGTGACTTAAAAATCAAGTCAAATATTTCTATCAATGCAGTATCAGACTTTTTATAGGATTCGCACTTAATTAAAATTTTTCCAGAGAAGTTAAGCATTGCACATTTATGTGGTGGAAAAACAATGAATAAATATTCCTCAAATCTTTTCTCAAGTCACCTTTTCAATGAGTGGCAGTGGTTGCTTAATAAATATTTTTGAATGAGCAATTCATTTTTTCACTATGAAAATTACCACTCTTCACTTAATGTTAACTTCTGCGTTTGAAACAATTATGTACCAGGGAAATATATTCATCTCTTTACAGTTCCTGAAAACCCCCTACACCACAAACATACATATACACACACACCAGGGAAGGATTTAAAAAATAAATGATATCCTTGGAAGCGAGGAAATGTAACGTTAGGTCATAGCAAGTGATCATGGAAACTAAAAAGGAAACATCTCAAGGTCACAGCAAAGGACTTTATATTTTTTCTTAGACTAGATCTCCTCTGTCAGTATTAGGGAACCACCTGCAAAGCGTGTGTTTTCAATTGGAGATGGGGCGGTAGCGGAGATGGAGGTGGTGGTGATGTGATGCTGACGGCAATGAGGAGTTTGGTGTATCAAACAAACATGACAGTCAGTACTAAATTACATCAAGTGTGTACCTTAGGGAGTGTGACATCTTTAATAAAGCATAAACATAGTCCACTTGAATTTAACCTGCATAAAGATTTAAGATGGCAAACAGAGGCAAAAAAAAAAAAGTATGAAAGAAGTCTATGTACGGAGCCTTGAGCTCTTGGGCTGTTTTTGCCCCTTTAAATTCTATTTCTCACGTGCTACGGACAGTATTTATGGAGGATAAAAGCTCTAGCTCTGGACTTAGACAAACTGGAGTTTGAATCTAGTATCTACCATTTAAGAGCTCCTTGGTCCTGGGGAAGTGATGTAACTTTCTAAGCCTATTTCCGCTCTATGAAATGAGATGCGAACATTGTTTATTATGGATAAATGAAATGTAGAGTTACTATGATGTTCAGATGAGAGTATGCATTTCAATCACTTAGCTCAGCGCCTGTTTTCTTCGTTTCTACTCTTATTACCACTACTGCTATTCTGAACTAAAAGAAACCAGGCCAAATTTCCATCCAGTCTTTTCCTCTGACCCTCTCTTATTTGATATCTACTCCTCTTTTTCCGTCTTTCCCCCTCTTCCCTTGAACCATCAGAACCATGCTGTCAAACATTCTCCAAAAGCCTGTAGATTCCACTTGTGGGCGCATCAAATTTGTATTGCCGGTAAGACCCAAAAGACTTAATTTTCTCTCCAATAAAGAAGTCATTTGGTCAGCAGTAGTATGTGCACAACGAACAGTTTACACCTACATGAGTATCTTGTTTGAGATTTTACTGCATTAGTCTTGATAAGTCTTGGCAAAGCTGGCCTTGATTTTTTTTCCCCCACAGATAAATAAGAAAACGAGGATCATATGTCATACTGCAGTGATTATCTGGTTTTCTTGAAAATTAATAAATGGATGTTCTGCAGCTGTGTTTGAGTGTCTATATGTGTCTGCAGCTAGTTTGCTGAGGTGGTTGGAGCACCTGGCCAAGAAAGAGAGTGGGGAAAAACTCCAGACCTGTTCCTTGTAATTGCAAGACTATCTTTGGGGGCTCTGAGAAGATGAATAATTCAGGGGTGAGGCTGAAAGTATGAGTACCTAAAGTCTATGATCAGGCAAAAGATGAAGAAATAGTCATAAGAAAGAAAGAAAGAAAATACATAGGATTGTGTTTCTCTGAGTCTTTATCTAGAGGTGAATGTGGATACCATTTTTCATTTTACATTTTCAGTTTGGCGAGCCTTCTTGAAATTTTTGGATTTGTTAATATCAACCTGTTAAAAGATAACAGTATAAAATAAATCATGGACATGAGCGGCCAACTTTGTTGCAGAAAAAAATTGTTAAATAAGTATATATTATAGGCAAGATGTTTAGATATTAAGAGCAATTCTTAATTTATGCCTAGAAATTAACTAGAAGCTATTTTTCTTTTTTGGCTGCACCCATGGCAGGCAGAAGTTCCCGGGCCAGGCATCAAACCTGTACGTACCAGAGCAGCGACCCGCAGCGCTGCAGTGACACCACCAGATACTTAACAGGCTGCACCACAAGGGAATTGCCTAGAAGCTGTTTTTAACAGGGCTCGGGTCTCTTCCTTTGATACACCTTTTCCTCAGTTCACCCTTCTCATCAGGCTCCATGTGCACAGGTCTACGTGCTATACAATTATGGCATGTTCCTAAGCACACATATAATATCAGGTCACTTTGGCAGCTATTTTTGTTTTCTCACTGGGAACAAAGTTTTTCCTGCTTTATTAATATGATAGCTTTCATTAACATTCTTCCTCTTTTGTGAAAAATGTTATCAATTTCATAATTTCTTTTTGCTAAGTAATAACAGAGTCTACATCTGGATATTCTGTGCATAGGCACACGTTTTTCCCCCAGGAGAATAAACTATGACACAAATTTGATTGATACAATGGAGTTATAATGGATTTGTGTAAAAATCCAATCTAGTTTTGGGAAGGCTTTAAAATTAGCTCAAAAATTTTTTTTTCACATTTTATTCCATATTATCCTCAGAACCAACTGACATCTATTTAGATAAAACTTCTGCTATAATTTAGATGAATTCTCATCATACACATTATACATGTAACATGCTATATTTAGTTAGCATCTAAATTATATGTAAAAATGAGTTTCTCATTTGCATGTTATATTTTTTTCATATTCCTAGCATTATATTGTTAAAATCAAACTCTAAGTAAATTAAGAGCCTCAGGGTCATGACACGACCGAAAATATAAGTAACTGGATCCCTGATCTGGCCCCAGGCTTCTTTTAATCTATCACTGCAGTCTTTGCAGGGACACTTTCTCTCTAGTCAACTGAAAAGTATAGCTGCGTTATCAGGTTTGTATGCATGCTAGATAAAACCATTGTTTTACTTTTCACTCTAGTTCAAATGTGTAATCGAACAGTCTGAGAAGTATATTGGTGTCTGTCTGTCTAGCATCTACCTTTCTATCTGGAGTTCTAGCTGAATTTCCTCGGATTAGGTTTGTCTGCTGCTTAAAACTGTGTATGACCAAAACCATGCTTTATCTCTGTACGAGGCTTTTAAAGTCCTTTGCTTACATACTCAAGTTCATCCCGACAGCAAACACCTGCAAGATCTCTCGAGGCTGTTTGATGGGAGAAAAGAAGGGTTGATAACCTTCGATACAAGAAAGTCTAAAGGAAAAATAGTTCGAAAAGCTTTATAGGAGATGAGCTACAATTTATCAATGACACCACAGCAAAAGGATATAGGGACCATTGTAGATTATTTTCTAAAGATATCAAGCTCAATAGACTTCAATTTATAGCGTCAAAAAGTTGTTGAACTTCAACAAGAAAGAGAGTGAAAATAACACAGAAACATTATTCTGCCACTGTACTCAATCCCAAGTTATCTGGGTCTGTAATGTTGAATAGGTTCTTATCATCGAAACAGAGCAAAGTATAAAATAGAAATTCCCAAGCAAGAACCACGCTTCTTCAGATAAAGAGACTGATTTGAGAGGACAGGCTTTAAAGTTAGAAAACTTTTCTATTCCGAAAAAGTGAACACTGAAAATATAAATATATAAAACGAGTAAAGCAAAAGACTTTTTCCAGGATAAACAAAGCGAGAGGAATTAAAATCATCATTTCTCTCACAATATCATAGGTCTTGGAAACATCTGAAAATGGAAGGAAAGGCAATTTAGTAAAATGCAAAAAAAAAAAAAAATGTCTTAACAACACAAGCGGCTCGCAGCGGTGACATGGGTTGAATATCTAAGCCGACCTGAGAAGAAAACCCATGTGCAGAGCTTCCATCTACCATTTGGAAAATGAATGTGACGAGGAAACTCTCACAAGCCACACTCCTCTCCATTAGACGTTCAGTCCTGTCATAAACCCCGAGCCCTGCAAAGGAGAGGCCGGGATACTCAGATACAGTCACTTACTTTGCCAGACAGCAGGACGGAGCGGGGCAATGCTGAAGGTTCCTTAACAGAGTCATCGAATTTCACCACGTGGTTAAAGGATTCCCATCCTGTTGTCTTCAGCCTTCCTCTCTCCACCCACTCCCTCGCCCCACCCACGAAAAGACCAATTTTCTCTCCGCTGATAATGATCGCTCCCCAGCAAAGGATCATAGCACATACACAGTGAGACTTAAGACGTTATCACTCTGAATCGTTCATCGGATTGATGAAAATAGAGAAAAATCCCAAGACTGGGACCAACCCTAATGTAATAGTCTCTTAGCGGTAGAACTTGGACATGTATTCAAGCCAGTGCCTTTCCTTCTACAGCCAAATAACATGGAGAAAACCCCTTAGTCACAAATCTGCAAAGCGCTTAGAACACAGTCTTAGGTATGAGGCTCTCAGAAGTCACCAGGCTTGATGAATAATATAACGGTTTTGACAGATCTAGTTGATATAGAAACATTCCTTTTCTCACGCTCTGTTTTTTAAGCAAGATGATCTTTCATATGCATTTTTTTTAATTCTAGAAAAATCACTTTTCATCCCCCAAATTCCCAGATATCTTAAGAAAAGGTTGCCTTTAGCAGATCATTCTTTTGGCTGGAATTACAAGTCCCACAATTAAATTTATACCTTCTTTAACCATTCAGCTGTGATTTGGATATGATTTCCTCTAGCCAACTTACATGGAAAGTTCTATTGCAAGTTTTGCATGTAGGAGGCAACCAATGACTGCTTTACCTGTCTGAATGATTCAAAGTATGGAGCCCCTATTTTTTATATTATTTGCCATTTTCTGATATTATATCACGTATCTCATTGTTTGTTTATTATCTATTCCTTCCAGTAAAATTTAACCTTCACAGGGGAAGGGACATCTTCTTTCTTTTTTTTTTTTTTTAACAATGTGTTTCACTATCACCCTGCACTGCCCTTACTACATGGAAAGTACTCTCTATATTAACTGCATAAAGAAAAGACTAGAAATGCCACGTCTATGTATTCTGCATTATGTCTATTTTTAAAAATGAAATAATCTACATTTCATTTGGGACATCAGGATTTTTAGACATTCAGTGTAAATTACCCATAATGTGACATTTAACCTTAAAATGCTACCTTAAGAATTGCTGCCAAGAAATTTTCTATGAAGAAAATTCAGGGAGTTCCCTTCATGGCTCAGCAGTTAACGAACCCGAGTAGGATCCCTGAGGATGCAGGTTCAATCCCTGACCTCGCTCAGTGGGTTAAGGATCTGGCATTGCCATGAGCTGTGGTGTAGGTCACAGACACGGCTCAGATCCTGCATGGCTGTGGCTGTGGGGTAGGCTGGCAGCTGCAGCTCTGATTTGACCCCTAGCCTGGGAACCTCCATATGCTGTGGGTGCAGCCCTAAAAAGCAAAAAAAAAATTTTTTTTAATAAAATAAAATTCAGTAAAGAACATATTTCTAATATATTTAAATTTATATTTAATATCAATTGCTATGTCATCATTATTTTTACTCAAAAAGACATTTACAGATTATCTAAACCTTACTTCTAATTTATCCACTTCATGTTAATGAGAATTACTCTATTTTAAAGTTCACCTAGGAAGTTTTTTTTTTTAATTAGTAATATTTGTAAAACATCAAATCTTGTTCCTATGAGCTTTTTTGGGCACTATTCATAATCTTTAAAAAGTAGTGTCCATCTCAGATTCAGATACTGTTCATTTTTCTGTGCTGCCTTTTCCTCCTGTTACAGTCTTCTGTTTTTGACTGTTAACCCAAACTGATCTTCTGAGATTGTGAATCATGGACGTTGTCACCTATTTTCTAGTTACCAGGTGATGAGATGGATATGAACCGGAGAGCTTTAACAAGATGAGCTAACTGGAGAAAATGTGACTTCTCAGCAAAGCACAGTAGGACAGAAGAAAGAATAATTAAAAGGTAAATTTTAAGTGTGGCTACAAGAACAAGAGGAAAGGAAAACAAGGTTTTTAGCAGCTACTTGGAGGATTTCTACCTTGCCATGATTTGCTGCAGATCCAAACCAAGTTTCTTTCTATGAAGAGAACAGAGAGAGACTGGAGGATGTCCTGTTGTTTCCTGTCCTGTCACTTTGATGCACTAGTCTCAAAGATAAACTTAAATAGACTGACGTTAAAAAATGGTTACAGTTCATGCACAGAGTCACTCCTTCTGCAGGGTGATTTGTACTGTCCTGTAGAAGACATCTATTAAGAAAATTAGAGTGATTATTTATGCATGGCTGGTAAGACAAGTTGGAAGGTTTTAAAAGACAAACATAGCAAAAACAAAAAACCAAACCAAACCAAAAAACCCCACAAAAACACACAAACACAAAACAACGAAAAATGCATGGGACCCTCGATTTTTAAAGTCTGGAATTCTAAAAGCTAAGGGTTACATTTGGGGGCTGCCTTTGGGGGTACGTCCACCACAGCTTGTATGTATTTAGGGGTGGGGATGAGGCCTTGGAATGACCACGGTCAGAACCTGTTTGAAACCTTCTCAGGTCCCAAAGCTTTCACGAATATTCTTTTCTGAGCAACACAATTCCACGGCAGTAACGCGTTTGGATTATATTGTCTATAGTATCACATTTACCCAGGACCCACGGTAATATCATCCACTCGACGATGGTTGGTGGTGGGCCTTGCCTGTTCAAGTCTGACCTGTCGATGTGCTGAGAGGCAAGCAGCAGCAGGAACAGAAAAGTCAGATAGGACGCCGTGTGGCAGATGAACTTGATAAAAGGCTTTCGGATGAACAGTCCCAGGGGGCTTTTGGGAGCTATAAGGTAGCACACAGAGAAGACGGGGAAAAGAAGTCCTATTATGAAACACGTCACCATCTTCACGGCCCAGTGTCTCCTCCTCCAGCCGGGAAACTCATCGTACCAGCGGGACGCCAGCAGCTGTTGACAGTTGGGCTGAGCGACGAACTGCAGGGGGAGGAAAGGAAAAGGGAGCGTCAGGGCCAACGGGAACACAGAGTTAGGCTGTGAGTCACACGTTTGTTCCAAATAATTTTGTATTTATACAATCATAAATGCCTTGAAGCCTCTCTGTAAGCAAAACACATTTATTGAACTCTGGCTGTGCCGGTAGCAGGCAGAAGTTCCCGGGTCAGGCAGGGATCAGACCTCGCTACAACAGTGACAACTGAGGATCCTTAAGCCACTGAGCCACCAGGGAACTCCTCCTATACTGACCATTTTATACTTAAGGCCAAGTGCTATGTGCTTAGTCAGACACGGCAGGAGTCAAAATACTCTAGCTGCCCTTTAGAAAGCAAAAATGAGACTGAGCCCTAAGAATTTTCACGAGATGTATTGATAAGAGTGAACAAAGTTGTGCACAAAGACACATATATGTGCATATACGAGAATTACGAGATATACATGTGACATAAAATTTAAAATTGTTAACAGTGGCTATTTCTTGAATGGTTCTTTTCTCATTGTGCTGATACTTTTTTCCATTTTTAATACTTGGTGTATTTCAATATTTTCTATAATAAACACTACTGCCACCATCAGAAGAAGTAAATGTACTTTTAACTGGGCCATAAGAAAACCATATGAGAAAACCACACATGAAAGCATATTAGATGGCCAGGATGTAAATCATCCTAGCTGAATTTAATGGAAACAAAGCACATTCCTTACCTAGGTACGATCAATAGCCACATACAGAACATTTCACAAACATGACATTGCTTTTACTCTGCCAACATGTTTGGGATGTAGCATGGACCTTATTCTATTTTATGGCTGAGGATGGACGGAGTTATAAAAGGGTTTAAATTTCTTCAAGAAGGTTACATATCTAGTGAATGATGAAATGTGTAACTATCTGGTCTAGGGCGGTTTTTGTTTGTTTGTTTTTTGCTTGTTTGTTTTTGTTTTTTCTTCACACTATCTTTCTCACTGAGACTGACAGCTAAGTGTTATATAAATTCTGAGGGAGTTTCCTCTTCCAAATGTAATGGTCCAAAAATGCTTCCCAATGATTCTATGCTCCGAATGGGCAGATGTGTATAAGCAGAAAAGAAAGGGGAAGGCAAGGCATGGTCGCAGAGAGAGCATAGATGCTAGTGAAAAAGTGTAGAGTGTCTAGGATGCCCTGTGGGCACTTTGCACTGTAATAGAAGTTTTAGTCCCTTGTAAGGAGCTCAGGAAAGTTCTGCTGACATAAAAAATAAGCCCTAGAAGCAAACTGAACACTTGACTCTCCCCTTCCCCAGTACTTCCCATTTTCCTCCTTTAGTCTTAGTCTTCAGGGAGCTCTGACGGGTATCACTTGACCCTTACTCTTTTTTTTTTTTTGTAAGGGCCGCAGCTGTGGCATATGGAGGTTCCCGGGCTAGGGGTCCAATTGGAGCTGTAGCCGCCAGCCTACGCCACAACAACAGCAATGTCAGATTTGAGCTGAGTCTGCGACCTATACCACAGCTCAGGGCAACGCTGGATACTTAACCCACTGAGTGAGGCCAGGGATTGAACCTGCATCCTCATGGATACTAGTCGGATTCGTTTCCTCTGAGCCACCATCCGCATTCCCAACCCTTACTCTTTATTGATGGGAGGCAAGCAAACAGCCCTGCGTACACAGAAAGTGACTTGATGGCCATCAACAGCTATTTGAGAGTAAAAGGAGAGAGGGGGTGACTGATTAAAAGGGCAATTCAGTAGCTGAGCTGTGCAGCCATAGGGACTGAAGGGAGAATGATTTCCCAGGCAACTGCTTGCCTTCATTTTGTCTTGGATCTCCTGCTCATCAAAAGATATAGTGGGCAAAGCAGTATGGATAAACTGAATTATTTATAATAGGTTCAGCAAATCCAGCTAAAACAAAATAAAACTGCCTTTCTTCATGGACTGGGAGTTTGGGATTAGGAGACGCAAACTATTATATTTAGAATGGATAAGCAATGAGGTCCTGTTGTATAGCACCGGGAATTATATCCAATCTCTTGGGACAGACCATGATGAAAGACAGTATGAGAAGAAGAATGTACATGTATGTATGACTGGGTCACTTTGCGGTACGGCAGCAATTGACGCAACATTGTAAATCAACGATACTTTAAAAAATTAAAACAAACAAAAAGACTGGGATGATGAAGCGCTTTTCCCAATTTTGTAAGTAATTAACTTATTAACGTAAGCTTCAAGTCCGTAATTATTAATAAAGTTAAATTTTATAATCCAAAGAATAGTTTTTCTTGAAACACCCTTTGCTAACATTTTGATAAAAGTCAATGATGGAAAGTCAAAATAGAGTTTTTGCTGATATAGCTGCAGCGGATTGGCCAAGAGTGACGTGGGGCATTAGTAAGTCCTGTTATTTTGAGTTGATTCCTCTCCCCTCAACGCACACACAATCTTTCACATCAGCATTTTATAAACTAGTCATAGTCTACCATCTTTTTCATACTTTTCACATAAACATTTTTACAGTATTCACTAGGATTAACACAATGGAAAGGCTATACTAGGAGTTAGTAAAACCTACGAAAAATACAAGGTATCATGAGCAGTTGATATCATTTCATTAATTCCAAGAAACTGAAGAGACACTATAAGGGACTAAGTGTGAACAACACGTCTCAAATGTGCAGAAACATTCGAAGGCATGCACTTTGTTCAACGTGGTCTGGGTGAATTCTGGGACTAACGTTCTGTGCCCTCCTTGGGCAAAATTGCATCTAGAGCCTGAGACACTCTAGGCAATGGAGCAAATCACTTTATTGGGAGCACTGGGATAAATATTTCTGTTGCCTAATCTACAAACAGACTGTGTAAAATTACCTAGAAGAAGAAAGTCATTGAATCCCCAAGGAATACCTGGCATTGCCAAGCACTTGGTTAGCCTTCATTTTTACTAACACTTTTTCTTAAAAGATCATTTCCTTTTACTACTGGAAAGTACACATCTGTGTGGAGCAAATGAACAATGTACACTTTTATTTTTATAACCCAACACAAACACAGTGAGGTTTATGTAGAGGTAAAGAACAGAAACAGGACAATATATGAAGAACAGGAGTATGTGTGATACGCAAATTTCCCAAAATGTGGATATTATTTGGGCACAAATTTGTTCTGATCTTAGGACTGAAGTAACCACACAAGTCATCCTAAGAATCGCTATGGATCTAGACGGTCTCACGATGGTTTTACACCCTCTTTCTACTACACTTGTTTGCTACATGTGACATCAGCAATCTCCAAAAATTGAGAATCTCATTAATAGGTTTTTCCATAAAAAATAATTACCAGATTAAAGATTAAAAGAATCAAAAATTTGCACTAGGGACATTTTCACTGACTTTAATTGCTAAAGTCTATGAAAACATTTCATTATCTCACATGTCCCTTCCTCCCTGCTTTACTTCTGTTCTTTGCTTCCTTCCTAGATGCTTCCTTCTTTGTACCTTGTTGGCCCCTCCATCCTGTCTTTGTTTCTTCCCCACCCCATCTCCTCCTTTACTTGGATTATTTAGAGGAATCCTCATCTTTAAGCCACCCCCCTTTGATGGACAACCTCAGAGGGTCCACCCTATCTCTGTGACACCTGCGATCGGTCCATCCCAGCACAGCCCTCTCCGGATGGACCCTCACATTGTCTGCTGGGAGCCTACTGCTCTCGCCTCCTCTGCTCCATCTTTCTACTGTACCATGAGTCACAGGAAGCATCACCCTCTGCACCACTTCAGGAGACTGGGCAAAGTGAGGTTTCTTTGCAACCCACTGTATGACAGCCCCTTCTCTCTCTGCAGTTGTTGGCCGACTGCTAAACAATTCCTGCCATCACATTAAAATTCAGATTAAAATATTACCAACATTCAAATTCACATTTGTGCCATGAATTTATAAAAGACACTCTAAAAAAAGGAAAACTTCCTATTCCTCTCTTTCAACAACCTTTAAAAAAGTTTTAAAAAGCTAACCTCATGATTATTTATAAAACTATTGAGTCATGGAATTTTAAATATTGAAGAAACTGTGAAGATTACCGAATCCAATCTCATTTTACAAATAAAGTGAATTCCAGTAGCAATGATTTAAAAACAACTACTCAAAATACTAAAACACCCCAAACCGTAAAGAAAACAAACCAAAAAACGATGAGGAGAAAGGAGATAAAGCTGAAAAGTGAAAAAAAACAAAAAACAAAAACAAAACCCCCAAAACTCACTTTTACATGGAGAGGAAATAAAAATTTTAATTAGATATGGACAAAGTGAGCAGGAGAGAATTAAAAAATTAATGGAGCCCTTATAATTAGGTAACTGAATCATATTTATGTGTTATTTATTTTTCATCATCTTTTTAATTTTTCAATGTATTTCTAGTATATATAGAATATCTAGTTCAAAAATTTATATTCAAAGTTCAGACTGTAAGAGAGCAAAATCTAGATTCTGGAAACATCCAACTGGTCTACTTTATGCATCTTAACTAAGCTGGATAGTTACACAGGAGTCGTAATTGTTTGTTGGCTGATTATAAAGAGAGTTAAGACTTTGGGGTTGAATAAATTATAGTGATTTACATAAGGGCAATCTGATTCCTTTGCTTAAAAAGGAATAAGATTCATATATATGCCAATTTCCCCTGGGTCTTATTGTTTATTCCTTAGAAATTCAACAATAATCTATATCCTTTGGGGTTTTATTTCCTCTGCCCAGGAATGTTTCTCAGAAACTCATTTTGTAATGTTGATAACAAGGCTTAAGAATGATTTGTAGGCAACTAGGGCATTATTTTGCCCATAGCTGAACACCCTTTATTTCTTTTTCTTTGGCTCTTCACTCCATTGATAGCTGCCGATGGCCTTTAACTGTCTGGGCCTTTCTCTGCTTCCTAGAGATAGCTCTAGTTGCATTCCTTTTTTTTTTGTCTTTTTGCCATTTCTTGGGCCACTCCTGTGGCATATGGAGGTTCCCAGGCTAGGGGTCAAATCGGAGCTGTAGCCACCGGCCTACGCCAGAGCCACAGCAACTCGGGATCTGAGCCGCCTCTGTGACCTACACCACAGCTCACGGCAACAGATCCTTAACCCACTGAGCAAGGCCAGGGATTGAACCCGCAACCTCATGGTTCCTAGTTGGATTCGTTAACCACTGCGCCACGGTGGTAACTCCTCTAGTTGCATTCCCAATGTAAAAGATTCTCCAGTGTCCCAGAGCAGAGCCACACTGCATAATTAATCAGACTCTCCTACTTCATTATTCAAAGCATGCTTTTCACCTGGTCCCTCCTAATTTAATTAAGCCAATAGTATGCTGCATCATCTATGAGTTGGATATTGACTAGATAAATAGGGAGAAGACCAAGATCTTTAAGAACCAGATACATCTGTTTTCTGGGATCTCAAAATATGTTAGGGACTAATCATGTGACTGGGTGAGTTAACACAGAGCATTATACAATTTTTTTTTGTCTTTTTAGGGCCACACCATGGCATATGGTGGTTCCCAGGCTAAGGGTTGAATTGGAGCTGCGGCTGCTCCCTACACCATAGTCACAGCAATGTCAGATCCAAGCTGAGTCTGCGACTTACACCACAGCTCATGGCAATTTCGGATCCTTAACCCACTGAGCGAGGCCAGAGGTGGAACCTGAATTCTCATGGATGCTAGTCAGATTCGTTTCCACTGAGTCACGACGAGAACTCCCTATGCAACTTGTTAAAAAAGAGTTAGAGCATTTAGGAGGGATTATGCCCATTATGAAATAATCAGGGAAAATTGAAGAAGGAAGTAGAATTCATTAATTAAGCCTGAGGTAACAGGTAGAATTTTGACAGGCACAGATTGGTAGGTGGATGTGTTTTAATTCCGATCTTGAGAATATCACGTTAAAGACTTGAGGATGGAGACAAGCCTGTTCAGATGACCGAGCCCTTTTATGTGAAGCTCAAGTGTAGGTGGTGTGAGAACTTGGGTGATGGGGACTAGCCACAGAGTGAGTAGACAACAGGGTTACCCACAGACGTATTAAAACCCATCTTCCTACGTTTCTCTCCCAGGATTTCTGGCTCAGCCGTTCCAAGATGAGGCCCTGAACTTTGCATGTTTATCCAAGTTCCCTGGTGGGGCTGATTTTATGGATCCAGGCACCAACTGTTAAGAACCACTGCCTTACAGGACAAGATTTTGGGGTAATATACAATTGTCTTCCAGTTTTTCTAATTTGTTCTCTTTTTCTATTTTTGGATTTCCACATTTAAGGTATTGAAGTTATGAACAGGCAAATTTAGCTGCATAAAGATGTCTCTAAGGGCAACTGAGTAGAAGAGTATCTAGCAGATATTGTACAGTAGAGATGAGGATAGTATCTAATTACTGAAATAAACACAAAAATACCACGACTAATGCCCATCAAGTCACTGAATTCTAGCGCAGGTGGAAAAGCTGAATGCACTATGCTGGCAGCCAGTGTCAGAGAGCTGACTAATTCATCATATAAGCAAGAAAGAGACACAGAGCAGCATGCCACAGACTAGGACGCAGTGGATATGAGAGATATGAAAAAGAACCTGGACCGGAAAAAGAGAAAAAAATTCTCATACCTAATTTCTGACAGCTCTTTACCTTATATGTCACTACCTGCCTTCACCATGACCCTAAAGTGAAACGGCAAATAACACTGTTCTTATGTTACATAGTTGGATGCTTTCAGGATTGTCTGAATGTTCACAAACTACTAAATCATCAGTATGCCTTTTTCCCGCTCTGTAGATTGGGAATAATAGAGACACTTAACACCATGTAAGGTTATTGTAAAATGCAATGAATTAATAAAGGACAAATACAGTAGTTCCTAGATCATAGTCTATGGTCAATAAATACTAGATATTACCATTATGGTATACACACATATATTTTCACATACAAACATGCATGTATACACACATGCATCCATTTAATTTTCTGTATCTGTGTGTTTTACGTTTATGAATTCAACCAGCTGAAGTTGAATTCTCAGCTGGTTGAATTTGGGATGCAAAATCCACAGATACAGAGGGTTTATTGTATTCATTGTACTGTGCCATTTTATATAAGGGACTTAAGCATCTGCAGATTTTGATACCCTCACTGGGGTCTCCTGTAACCAGCAGATACTGAGAGATGACTGTATAATCACTGAATTATATATTGTGTCATATACAAATACATAATATTTGTTCACTTTCATCATATATTATAGAGTAATGCCAATTTTTATATATTTAAATATTGTATAACCTAATTTTAATGAACATAAATGTCACAAAATAGGGGATTAGTTTAAAAAGACTTCTATAGGGAACTTACATTCAGAAGATAATAATAATTCAAGCATAAAGGAATATCAATAAAACAGATAATTGGATTTTTATCAGCCCAGTCAAAAAGTAAAAATATTAATGAAATTTAATTGTATCTGAGAAGACATTGGCTAAGAAGCTTGAGATTAGTTAAGACTGATCGGTTAAACTTTAGGTTTTGCTCTCCATTGGCTATTGGCCAATAACCTTCCTGGCTCTGTCAAGTTCAAAGAATCCCATATCTAGCCATAAAATTAACTGATTATTTTCCTTGGACATGAATGTCAAATTCAGATTTGCAGACTGGAATTCAAGGAATAACTCAAAGCATATTACTAGGGCATCACTTCTGATGTCTACGTATCCACAAGGAAAGATGACAACTCCATCTGACAGTGCTGGTGAAGCGGGAGCAGGATTAAACTTCTTAAATCATTTCTGGGCCCAAATTCAAAATTGGTTTGGCAACAGAGCTAGGATGATGAGTGGGCAATAATGAGAAGTTGAAACTGCAGAGACAAAGGAAGTAAGGTGGGAGGTGATAAACCCAACACTGAACATATTAAACTATTGAACTTGGCAAACAAAATGTGACTTTGGTACTGAGAAGGGAAAGTCAACAGGTATCATCAATTGTTTGAAAATCACAAAGGGCAGCAGTTGGTAGGAATTCCACATCTATTCGCCAATAACACTCTTCAGGGTACACATAAAGAATTGTTTTAAATTATCATGGAAAAGAGATGAAAAACTGCCAGCCCTTTCTATGCATCTACCTAGATGCTGTCTTAAAAATGAAGAAAGATGTGGAGGCAGAAGATCATACGGTTTTGAAGGAATCACCATTTGACTGTAGATTCATTCAGGTGAATAATAGGTGAGAACGGTAGATGGAAACAGAAGAAAGTTTGGTCCTGATCTTGGCAGCCCCTCAACAGGCTGGTTTTTCAGCCTCTGATGAGTCATTGCCAGCTTCTGCCCAAAGGAATGGCAGTTCTGAAAGGGCGCCCCACTCTTAGTCTCCTGGAGAGACACCTATTGAGGAAGAAATTCTGCTCTATTATCTTCCATGAGGACCAAAATCCAGGAGGGAAAAAAAGAGGCACCATAGGTATGAACGCTAGTTGTTTTTATGAGATGAAAGGATACAGTCACTTTTCTTTTCCCTTTTCGATCCCTTTTCACATAATTTCAAGACAAACTAGTTCTGAGAAAAAAAAAAATGACTAACCATGATATGTGTTGGTAAGAATTTGGGAAAATAAAACTCTCATACACTGGCCATTAAGATGTAAATGGTCACCACTTCTGAAAAGATTTTGCAGGATTTAAAAAATAATTAAACGTACACTTACCCTAAGACAGGCTCATTCCAATTCCAGGCATTTATTCCAAAGAAAAGAAGGCATATGTCCACACAAATACTCATACACAAGTGCCATAGGAGCTTTGTTTTAAATAGCCCCAAACAAGAATAATTCAAATTTCCACCAACCAGTGAATAGTATACAGAATGTGGAAACTCCAGGATGTAATGTACGTGATAAATATAATTAACGCTGCTGTGTGTCATGACGAAAATTGTTAAGAGAATTAATTTTAAGAGTTCTCATCACAAAACTCTTTTCTCTATTTATTATGTATCTATATGAGATGACATGTTCGCTACACTTACTGTGATAATCATTTCATGAGGTGTGTAAGTCAAACCATTATGTTGTACACCTTAAACTTACACAATGTCATATGACGATTACATCTCAATAAAACTGGAAGAAAAAAATGTGGTATATCCATGTTACGGAAGATGACTCAGCACTGAGAAGGAAGGAACACTTGATGCACACACATGGTTGGATCTCAAAATAAGTATGCTGAATGAAAAAAGCTGGATGCCAAAAGAGAATATGCTATGTAGTTCCATTTATATAAACCTGAGAAAATGCAAACTATGCTGTAGTGACAGAAAGCAACTGCCCAAGAAGGGGCGGGGGTGTGCCGAGAAAGATTATAAAAGGGTAAAAGGAAATTTACGGCGGTGATATATCTGCTAATTATTTTAATCGTGGTGATGTTTTCACAGGTAGACACATATTATAAAAACGTTATCAGAGTGTTCACTTTAAATACATGCATTTTATTCTTTGTCAGTTTTACCTCAATAAAGCTGTTTTAAAAAGTCTGTCACAATTTTGCTGGTGCCACAAAGCACATTCGGAATGATCTACCACTAATCTGTTACCAGTCTTAGCCAACTGGCATCATTCTCTCATATTCATGTCCTTATTTTAATTTCACTTCCACTCAGTTCAGACTATCTTGAGATGTTATTGTAGCATCAGATGTCATTCTTTCGGGCTTAACCTAGGGGAAAAAATAGTCTATTTTGGCTTCTACCAAAGCCTATTAGCCTCCGAGTCCTTTCTCCATCCAACCTATGTACCATACTGCTGAGACGATGGGCCTTGCAAAATACAGATTTAACTGTATCTCTTTCTCAATGAAAAGTCTGTACTGTTGTTTCCTGGAAAAGAGTCTCAGGTTTCTGTAAAGCCTACCTGGCCCTCAACTCCTTTAACATCAGGCTCCTTTTCCCGAGCCGCACATGGTTATACTGCAGGCACGCCAACCCCTTGGCGTGTTCTGGATGTGTCTGGACCTTTCTTACTGTTATAGGGCTGCACACACTGATATTTTGCCTGAAATTACCCATCTCCATTTTCTCATAGCGAATTCCTCTGGATCTTCCAACTTTACTGCTATTCACCCAGTCGCTCTTAGAGTCAATTGCTCTTTTTCTCAGTACCGATTTTGTTCTTTCAACACACATTTACAATCACACTTAGTCCTCTTGCCTCCTGTCTTTTAACTGTGGGTTGGAGGGAGCTGTTGGAGAGAGGTCTGCCATTTCTCATCACTTAATCCTTGGCGCTGGTGCCTGGCACTGAGATGTCAGTGAACGTTTACTCCTTTGATTTAACTGCTCAACATAACTCATTCTTCTGAGTCCCTTTAATTAGGCACTAACCACTCATGTAAGTTCCACAGAAAAGCCTGGTTGACGTCATTAGGCTCAACAATAAGGAGAAGGACACTTTATACTCTTGTGCTTATTCCCAGAGATTACAAAATTAGCTCCTTTTCCTTCTGAATGTAGTGTAAATGAGTCCAGGCAGCTTCCTTTCTCAGGGGGTCCACAGTGTATCTTGAGTAGAGGGTGAGAAGGCTTAGGAGATATTGAAAATCTAGTTGTACAGAGGGGCACAGAGGCAGAGTATTTCGAGAAGTTTGCAAAGAAATATATTTCAGAGAAACGTAGTTGAATTTCATGAGAATCAATGAAAGAGAGGCAAGGACTTGAAGTGATGAACGTGGTTCTCAGGACTCTGTAATCCTCTTGAACTGCTTTGAAAATGATATTCTTTCTCTACCTTGCTCTTTTGTGCAATCAGAGGCATGCATCTCTGATGTGTCTGATGAAAAATGTAAGGAAAGAAAAAAGATAAACCGCTCTCAAGGAACTCATTTCCTTGAATATAAAACTACTGATGATGTCCAACCACTGGGAAGAAATCACCACGATGGAATTTTATGCAAGAAAACATTGATGCTAAGAATGCATAAGTATAAATTACGAATTAAAAAAAATCATTTTAAGTCTCTATACAGAGGACATTTGCTGTTCACTCCTCATATAGAATTGAAACATTTTTTTTTTTTCCTTTTACCACCGCACCTGCAGCATATGGAAGTTTCGAGGCCAGGGGTTGAATTGGAGCTATGGCCACCAGCCTATGCCACAGCCATGGCAACAATGGATCCAAGCTGTGTCTGCAACCTACACCACAGCTACAGCAATGCCAGATCCTTTACTCACTGAGCAAGGCCAGGGATCAAACCCGCCTCCTCACAGAGCCTCTGCTGGGTTCTTAACCTACTGAGCCATGACGGGAACTCTTAGAACTGAAACACTTTATAAGTAGATTTAAAGCTTTGTTCTCCTATGTTATGAACATATATCAGACAACAACTATGCGTAGGTTAAAGCAAATTGTATATTTTGACGTGGAATTCTTAATACCCAGTATCATTTTGTTCCAAAAGGTAATTATATCCCCAAACTCCATTTCATCAAGTTGTAAGCTTCTGTAATACAATCTGTTTGCAAATTAGGAATTATCTCTCAAGGCTTTTCAGTAGTTATCTTTAAATATCACAATATGTGAGCATCTCTTATGCCAGCCCCAGTATCCATTCCAACTCCCCCCCAGCACCCCACCCTACCATCAATGCTGCCGCAATACGATTCAGATGGTTCTTTGGCTGGTCATCCAGCAGCTCTTAACCCTCCCGCTCACCTGAGATCCCAAACTGCACATCTACCTTCCCAGCAGCAGCAGAACCAAGGCTGTCCCTCTAGAAATCTTTATATTTATGTATACTCATTGTCTTATTTAGCTAGAAATGGTCTGATTATGAGATGAAAAGAATTCATACAAAATTACAGCTCATCAGATTCACCTTAATTTTTCATGTGCACTTCAAAATGATAAAAGGTAATGATTGACAGAGATTTAGGTGCCAGAACTGAAGGAACCATGGACCTGGACCTTTCCACCATGAATTTCTCCCACCATAACTGTCTTTGTCTGAGTTTCCTGATCCATACCGACTCCAGGAGCAGTCAACATGTGTTCAGCCTTAAACGCTGGTGCCCTCTCTATCTTAGAAAAGAGATTAGATTTCTTGGTTCAATAAAATGAGAGGCTTCTGTACCCATTAGTAAACAGAGATACAATTTTAGCAATTTAGAATGGATAAGCAAGAGGTCCTACTGTACAGCACAGGGAACTATATACAACCTCTTGCAATAGACCATATGGAAGACTATGAGAAAAAGAATGTATATATATGTATGAGTGGGTCACTTTGCTGTATAGCAGAAATTAAAGCAACATTAATTTAAAAAAAACTTAAAAATAAAAAATAAAGATAATGATAATGATACAGAATGCTTTTTTTTTTTTTTGGATACCTAGACTTTCAGTTGAAATAAATGAAAGCTATGAGGACGTTTACAAAGGCTCAAGAATGCCTTGCTAAATTCTTCTCTAGAGGTGGAAAGTCCTTTGACAGCAAGCAGAACCTATCTGCTTCATATCATCTAGACAGATTATGGCTAAGTCTGAGTAACTATTTAGCCACTTCCAAACATTTATAATGCAGTTTTTGATGCATCATACATATGAGGAAGGTGGTCAAAATATTTACTTATATTTCTGTCAAGATAATTTTACTTTACCTAAAACATTGTTGAAAGCTGAAGACAGTTTGAACTTTTTTCCTTTTAATAAATTTGGTAAGACCATAATAGATATATTCTGGACACTCCTGTAGGCACCTCATTCACTCATCCCCAAGTAATTCAAAGTTACAATAGGAATCCAAGAAGGGAGTATTTTCATACTTATTCCCAGACTTTGAGAACAGTGAGTGAGGCTCTACACAACATAACATTTAAACTCAAAGTCCTAATTTTCAGTACATCATTTATTTGGTAAGTTGAAAGTTAAAGTCTCAAAGACTGACTTAGAAACTTCCTTTTTTTCTTTCCATATAAATAAATGGCCTCCAAGGAATCTCTAGCTTCTCAGAATATTGAAAATAGGTTTCTCATTTAGCCAAGAGATAGAGAAAACTTGATGACAGTTTCTGGGGAGTTATATATGCTTGCTCTTTCATCTTTAGCACAATAATCTTCCATTGTGTCTGTCCAAGTTCCAAGCCTGCCCAGAGAAGGAAATGTCCTTCTCCAACTGGAGCCAAGTCCAAGGCAAAATTTTCCATCCCAGGATGTCGTGGGGACAGAAAACACTGGGCAAGGAGGCACAGGCAGTCTTGGAGATAGCTTTTTACAGCGTCACTGCACTTCTGACCTCAAAAGGGGGCTAGATGTTTCAAGATTGAGAATATTTTTCAGTTGAAGATTTGGAACATTCACTCATTACCCAAGAGGTGATAATATCTTCTGGTACCAAATGTCTACATCCAGACACTGCCCAATACCCAGATTTGAAGGGAATTCAAAACATCCCAAGGATCTGGTAGCTACATCAGACAGATGTCAAAGAAGTACCAAATACAAACAGCCCTCTTGTGAAGAGCAGAGAATTAATATTGAACAATAATATTATTTTTAATGATTTTTATTTTTTCCATTATAGTTGGTTTACAGTATTCTGTCCATTTCTACTGCACAGCAAAGTAACCCAGCCATACCTATATACATATACTCTTTTTCTCACATTATCCTCCATCATGGTCCAACACAAGTGACTAGATATAGTACCCTATGCTATATATCAGGATCTTGATGCTTATCCACTCCAAATACAATAGTTTGCATCTATGCAAGCTCCCAATCCATCCCACTCTTTCCCCCTCCCCCTTGGCAACCACAAGTCTATTCTCCAAGTTCACAAGTTTCCTTTCCGTGGAAAGGTTCATTTGTGCCGTATATTAGATTCCAGATATAGGTGATTTATGGTATTCGTCTTTCTCTTTCTGATTTACTTCACTTTGTCTGAGAGTCTCTAGTTCCATGAACAACAATGTTACTGATAGTCAATAATCAGAGTAATATTGCTAAATAAGAGATGAAGGCAAAACTTTGTGAAGCAACTCGAGAATGAAGAGTGACATCCCCTTTCACCCCCTGCTGTCCCTCCCTTCACACATATACACATTCAGGCTCCGGTTCTTCTCTGTCCCAAAGGCTTCCTCCTCTTCATTCAACCACTCCCATCATCACACATCCTCTTTTTCTCTGGTTGGCTTTCATTCTGAGAGTGCTGTCTAGGAGCTCCTTTCCTAGTGGTGGGTTTGCTCTGTAGCTTCCATATATCAGCATCAACTCTAATACATAATATTATAGTTAGCTTTTTATTGATACCTTTACCTCTGTATACCCCCGTGCCAACCTGATATTATTGATTTATGCATCTATAATGCTTTGCAGAGTTTCTGGCACAAAGGAGATTCTTGAGAAATATTTTTAGAATGAATTAATAAATATATGAACAGCCATAGTAGACTTTATGTACTGCTTTAACAATGTGTGTCTGTTTTATGGCTCTCATGCTGCCGTGTAGCATGAAAGGCGAGGCTGAGTATAAACACGGAAGGCTAAGAAAAAGAGCAAACAATACAACATTTCTTTGAAGGGAAGTCAGAAGTCTATAGCACATTTTATAACTGGCTTTTCTACTCTGTCCTAAGAATTAGGGCGAAAATTATTTTCTCAATAAATGAGCATGATCGTGATATATGGAAAAAGAACTACTTATTTTAATTGTGTTACAAATGAATGACTGATTTCTGACCCTTGCTGGATTATGAGACCTCTTCTCACCCGGTTTATGTAAACACTAAGATAAAACACTGATCCTCGGTTTACATATAAGACTTGAAGTGTCAGCGAGGTGAGTGTTGGTGGTGATGGTGTTTCAATGGTTGAAGGATAAAGTCAATCAAAAATGGCACGAAGCTTTTTTTTGGGGGGGGTGCTGTGGGTTTGAGTTTTCGAAGGAGCTGCTTATTTATGTTTTTCTGATTTTGAGAGGATTGGTTACTACCCCCCCCACCAAGAAAAGGTAGTTTATCATGTTTTCTCCTTTCTAATTTTCAACTATAGTAGGATTGATTTGATACCTTTGATATGAAAATTATTTGTTTTCACATCAAAGAGAAGGATACACTTTGTGGCATAAATATCAGATGATTACCTCCTTGCTGAATATACTATTAAATGTATATACTCTACCTGCCAATCACGTCACTTACCTTTTCTCCTCTTAGAAAACTCTTCAGCTGATGACTAACCTGCTTTGCAGGTCTTGAAATCTGGGGTGTATTTGACACTAGGATCATAGTTCACTTTAGACCAACTATGTGTAAGTGGTTAATTGCCCCATGTATCTGGTGGCTACGTACTGACAACACAGGTCTAGGGCTTTTCAAATTATACACCAATAGATGTTTTTAAAAAATAAAAAGAGATCTCTAAGAGGGTCACTGAGCACTGAATGCAGAGAGCAGTAATTTTTTTTCAAATTGAAGTATAGTTGATTTACAACGTGTTATTTTCCGGAGTACAACAAAGTGATTCAGTTATACATACACATATCTATTCTTTTTCAGATTCTTTCCCCTTATGGGTTATTACAAAATATTAAGTAGAGTTCCCTGTGCTAAAGGGAACCGTAGGTCCTTGTTGGTTATATATTTTATATGTAGTAATGTGTGTATATGTTTTTGTTAGCTTGATTTTTTTTTTTTTTTTTTTGGCTATACTCACACCATATGGAAGTCCCCAGGGCCAGGGATCAATCCTGTGCCACGGCAGTGACTCAAGCTGCTGCAGTGACAATGCTGGATCCTTAACCTATTGGCCCACATGAAAATTCCCAGTAGTGTGTATATGTTAACCCCAAACTCCTAATTCACACTTCCCCTTTCCCCTTTGGTAACTATATGTTTGTTGTTTTTTTATGACTGTGGGTCTATAACTTTGCTGTTTCAGGAGCTCTTAATAAAAAGTCTCTTCTAGATGAGAGTGATGGGCCCTAGCTGCCCTTCTCTCCAAAAGGTGGCAAGCAGTCAGTCCATTACATTTAGTGGTTCCTGTAGATCTTCCTCCCTCACCCCCCAGCGCTGCATAGAGCAGAGGGGCTGCACACCCCTCTCCCCGGTGCAGTGTCCTTTCCTTGCGGTGCTAAAAAGTGGCGGAGCAATGAGGAACTGTGGGATTTCAGACATGGAGTGTTCTCTGTTCTTAGGATGTACTCTGGAGGCAGACAGCCCGCCTGGCTAATGACACTGCCTGGCTGCTCCCACTCATTTCTCATGGGCGCCCGACCAATAAGCCACCCACTGGTGTGACTTGTTCCTATCTTAAAATGTAAACAACACTGGGGTGGTTCAGCCTAGCAATCAGTGCCATCTTTGTATGACATGGGACAGGAAATGGGATTACTTCCCTCCTTGCTACGATTATGAGCGAGAGGGCTGCTCAGTTTCAATCCAGGAGGAATTCCGAAGGGAGACTGAGAGACCCTCATGGCCCTGGACAAGATGGGGGCATATGAACAAACATCTCCAATGCCTGGGATGGTAAAATTGCAAATGTCTGGCTTATTAATTACCTGCTTTTATCCCTCAAAGGGAAAAGAACTATGGGAGGTTTGTTTTTCACATTTATGGTGCACGAGATTTAAAAAGTTGCATAAAGAACAAACACACAGGTTCACACATGCATGCTATGTGCCAGACATAGCGAGATTCATCTTTTTCAGGAAGTCAGAGTGGCAGGTACTTCAAAAATCACCCAGTCTCACCTCTTCATTTTACAACCAGGAAATTGAGGTCCAGAGAGGTCAGATGAATTTTCCGGGGCCATAAAACTAGTTAACAGCAGAGGCAAAGTTAGCTCCCTATCAGATGATAGGGATTGGGCTGTGAGGTGATGGCAGGAGCCGAGGACTTAAGTCAATCCCCAAATGAAGGCCACGTCTAAGTAGGCAGAGCTCTAATCCACACTCAGCAATTACAGCTTCTGGATACTACTGGTATCACCTCCACCGCCTTCTACCATTTTGCATTCTTTTCTATAGACAATGAAAGATGTGAACTCAATAATACTGGTTTCATCAAGTTCTAACAAAGGAATGAAATAAAAGCTAAGCACTGAGTTCCAAAAGTCCCGGCTTTGCGGTCAAGAGGGCCTCTCTTTTCTTTTTGTTGATCTTATGAGTCCCTGAGATTGTGGCAGATGCCGTTTCTCAGGCTCGAGATAACTAATAACCTTGAAAGAAAAAAAAAAAAAAAGTCCCTCCAAAGAGAAAGGAATATTTCCACTGCCTGGCCTCTTAAATCTTACTTGGTGTTTTCCAAATGGAATCAGAAGAATTTCTCAAGGTTAAAGGATTGAGGGAGAAGAGTAATTTTATATGGGATGAGATGTGGAAGTTTGACGTATATAATCAGTGGGGGAAAAGGAAGAGAAGCCAGACAGAAGAAAAATAATATCCGTAGGTGCTTTGTTTTATAGTTTAGTTTAGCTTTTCTCAAACTTTCTAGAGGGTCAAATAGAGGCATCACTTACTGATCCCAAGGATAAAAGGGGAAATTTTCTCTGCTGAAAGAGAGATGTATTCAGGAACCTGAGAAAATGAACGCAGGGACCAAGCAGTGGCCATATTTAACAAGAATCTGTGCATTCCTCACTTCGATTTCCACCCTTATCTAGGAAGTGCCAGGGGTCATTCCTCTGCATCCTTTACCCTCCCCCTCCATGTATTCGAGCAATCACTGCAAAGTATGATTTTTTCCCTACGTGTTTATTTCTCACTCTCTCCTCTAACCACTTGAGCCCCAGCTACCGTCATGTCTAATGGGAAACATGTCAATTATTTTCCCCACTCTGTTCTAAACACAACAGAGATCTTTTTAAACCACAGATTTAATCATGACACTTCCCTGCTTCAAGGCTTTTAAAAGCTTCTTTTAGGAGGAAAACAAATTCCCCATAAGGCTGCGGCTGACCTGGCTCCCGCCTCCCCACTCCCACAATTTCACAAACCACTTGCCCTGTGTTTCTGTGCTGCGGTCCAACTGGTCTCTCTGTCACCAGAGAATTGCCCCAAGGGATGCTCCCTTTGTCTGCCAGGCTACCCTCACCACCCCACTCCTGCCACCTCTTTATCTCCCATTCCTCCCTCAGACTGCCTGGAACATCTCCACAGGTTCAGACTGCCTGGTGACATTGTTATATACCCCCCAACACTGCCCTTCATTATGCTTTCAAAGACGGCACTAATACACTCTTTTCGAGTAATTCTTATGTTATTCTCTTCCTCCAGACAACAGGTGACATCAGGGCTAGACCTCTACTTAGCACATTCCCCTCTGTGTTTCCAGTGCCTGACAATGCCTGGCCCATGTACATGACAAATAATATTTGCTTGGTGGATAATAAATAACTACACATATGCATGCATAAATAAATGAACGACAGCGACGCAATTCTTATCTCTCCTCCCCTAAAACAGTCCTCAGCATCCTAGAGAATTTACCGGAGTCTCCTGGTCTGAACCCAGAAACTGCTGTTTGTGCCTCACTTCTAGATTCATCCGACTTTTCCCTGGGATCCTCACCTGAATGTGGCTGAACAGTAGAGTATGAGCCACCTGACGTCAAGGCTGAGACAGACATGCCATTTGCGGGCTAGACATGATGTGTATCACCTGTGCCAACAGATAGACCTAGAGGGAAACCAGCAAGGTAACCCCTTTTAATGTGAGTTGAACAAGGAGCAAGTGAATTCAGCAATCTTCTGTTTCATAGATAGTGAGAGTGTGGTACAAAGTATATAGGCTCCAGAGCCAGAAAGACCTGTCTTTAAAATGAAGACTATAAAAATAGCTGCCCTTTTTCTTGAAGAATGAATGCAACAAAGTATAAGAAGTACGGATCATAGTGCCAGGTAGAAAAATATTACCAGTTCTTTCCTTCCTCCTCCCCTCCCTTCCCAATGCACGTATCTGTTTTTTGTTTTTTGTTTTTTTTGTTTTTTTTTTTTGCTATTTCTTGGGCCGCTCTCGCGGCATATGGAGGGTCCCAGGCTAGGAGTCAAATCGGAGCTGTAGCCTACGTCAGAGCCACAGCAATGCGGGATCCAAGCCGCATCTGCAATCTACACCACAGCTCACGGCAACGCCGGATCCTTAACCCACTGAGCAAGGGCAGGGACCGAACCCGCAACCTCATGGTTCCTAGTCGGATTCGCTAACCACTGCGCCACGACGGGAACTCCCCAATGCACGTATCTGTATTGAGGCATCACACAGCTCAAAGCAACCTGCGAATGTTTCTATATTCACTTGCAACTCTATAAAGAGAGAAGTGGGCTTACTAAATTCACGCATGTGTTACTAACCCTAAGCATGGAACCTGGCCTTCTACGAATTATTATTCACTGGATCATAGCATCATAGGCAGTTTTGACACACAAGACTCTTGGGAAATCTGCTGATTGAAATGTGATCTTGGTAATCAGCCAGAATTGGCGACTGTGACAAATTGCCTATCTTTCTTCTCCTGTAACTGTATGTGGAGCTTTGAGTGTTGACTGTGACCAGAATTGAGCTGATGACCAGGAGCTATCCTTGCCAGCCTATGAAAGATATGGCAAAGCAGCTCAGAGAATCTGTGGGAAAGTGCCTCAGAACCCCGGTCGTTCTTCGGAGCCAAGATCAAGCCTTTGGCTTCCTATTATTTTTTTACAGACAGGCTTATGGAGCATTCTTAAGAAACTCCCAGCTTAATAAACCTTTACCAGAATTAAATGTATTGTTTCTTATGTGTCTGTGTGTTCTTTTAAGACTAAGAAGAACATGAGAACCTTGTTTCTTTTAGCTGCAAATAGAAAGCAGAGAACAAATACTATTAACAATAAATTTTAATGTTATTTTTCTAAGAGAAAGTACCTCTGTGGTTGCTGTGACTGCCTGCATGGTCTCTTAGGTGGGGTAACCGCCTGGGCTATCACTTTACTCCATAGGTCTAAGGAGATGTTACATATCCAAATAATCTCAGAATTACAGGTAGGAAGATCAACAAGTTCACCAGAATGGATACTTCCTGGTATAGGAGAAAAAGAACTAGAAAAAAGGTAGATTGGTGGATGTATTTGATTTAATGAGTAGCCTTCTTAAGGTGTGTAGAGATACATTTCTCCCTTATTACTACAAATTCCTAGTCAAGCCTCCAATTTAAATTTTAAATTAAACCTTGAATCATAAAATTACAAATCCACTCTCTCGAAGCTATTCATTTAAATGTACACTTTTATTTCACACCAACATTCCTCAAGCAAGCATTTCTTTACCATACATTAGCCAACAAGCGATGGTATGTGAACCATAGTTACAGTTCACTGGCTTTGAGTTTCTAGCCAAGTTTTGTAAAAGAAAACGTCTAAACTGAGTCTTTCTTTTTCAAAGTCAAGTTGAACTCTGAACCTACATAGCATATCAAGAAAGTGACTGATATGAACTCTGAATCTATCCAGCGTATTCAGGAAGTGGTTAATGCCGTGTGTATGCAGTGGGGGTAGGGTTGTTTACTCTGAGGACTTTTAAGACATTACCGGTGAAATATGAATGTTGATTCTTAAATACTTTTGACATGAAATGTCTGATAAACAGCTCTTAAAAAAACACAATCTCTCTACTTAAGAGCTATTTTTAATCGTTAGAAGTCTCAACAAGCATGGTATTTTTAAACTAGGAAGCTGGAAAAAAAATTTATTTTTAAATTGTCCCTTGTGAGTTTACTTTCCTCATAGCTGTTTCTCTTGGGTACATCTAAGTTTTTTTTTTTTTTTCCTCCCTAGGTTCATATAGAAGGCTATAATAAAAGAAAATGGTAAAATATGATAGACGGAATATATGTTTATACACCCGTATATACTTTAATTCTGGTGTGCCAACGTATGGTAATGGTATAATAATACACATGGGTAAGGAAAAAAACCCCTCAGAACTAGGCTTCTCAGTAAATAAAACTTATTTCTATGCTGATATGTCACAGTCACCAGGAAATTTGTTTTTACCATCTGTACATTGTTATGGCAGCCCCAGTAGACTAATATACAGGACAGCCCTCTTGAAAATAAACTACAACTTTATACAGAAGACAATGAAAAACTAGCCTACAATTCTCTAAAATGAAAAAAAAAAAAAAAGACAGATTCTGGGAAAGTCCTAACTTGGAAGAAAGGACCAGGAAAGTGAGTTTAAATAGTATCTATCCATCCATCCATCCATCCACCCACCTACCCATCTATCTATCATCTATCTATCTCCTGTATGGTGTAATATGGAATGACAAAGACTTTGAAAAATCGGAATTACTCTGGCCCGCAAAAATAGATGACAGTATTTAGGGCAACCAGAATTGATGCAAAGTGAAGAACAAATTCCAGAAAGGAGAGAAACAGAGATTAGGATGCCCTAATTCTGTGTGGAACCTGAACTATGCATGTGCAGGGCGAACTACAGACTGCCTAGCTGAAGCCTGGGGGAAGAACTGACCCAAGATTTAAGTAAACTGGTTGTTAAGTTAAAAACAAAACAAAACAAAACATTTATTTATTTTTTTGTATTTTAGGGCCACACCTGCAGCATATGGAGGTTCCCGGATTAGGAGTTGAATCAGAGCTGTAGCTGCTGCCCTACACCACAGCCACAGCAACTCAGGATCTGGGCCACATCTGCAACCTACACCATAGCTCATGGCAATGCCAGATCCTTAATCCACTGAGTGAGGCCAGGGAATCGAACCTGTGTCTTTATGGATGTTAAATTTGTTTCCACCCAGCCATGACGGGAACTCCCCCCCCACCAAAAAAAAAAAAAAGAAAAAACCCACTTTAGATGATCATAATATAATCTAGCGTCTCCACAATATAACTTTTACAATACCCAGGATCAAAGCAAAATTTATATAAAAAAGAACCAAGGACACGTGACCCACTCTCAAGAGCAAAGACCCATCAATGAAGGCCGAGCCTGTAGGATTCACAAGCCAAACTAGCAAACAAGGACTTTAGAACCTCTATTATTACTCTACTTAAGGAGGCAAAGAAGTATATGGTCGAAATAAATAAAAGCATAAGAAATCTCAGCAGAGAAATAGAAATGACATAAAAGCCAAACAAACAGCCTAGAGCTGAAAAATAAAATATCTAAAATTTAAAAATATTACTGAATGGATGTCACAGTAAAATGGAAATGACAGAGGAAGAGAGTATGTCAAGGTGATGGCAGGTCAACAGAAATTCTCCTATCTGATGAAAAAAAAAAAATGAAGGAAATTAGTAGAACTTCACTTATCTGTGAAACAATTTCAAAAGGTATTGCTGAAGACTCAGAAGAGGAAGAGAATGAGTCAGAAAAAGGATTTCTGAAGAAATAATGGCCTACATTTCCCCCAAGTTGGTGGAGGAAATCAACTTATAGATTCAAGAAACTCAGAAAACCACAACCCTGAGAAAAATGAAGAAAGCCATGCTAGGGCAGAGAGCATTCAAATTTCTAAAGAACAAAGAAGAATGAGAAAAGTTAAACATTACCTGAAAAAAAAAATGGCGCTTTACGGACAGGGAAATAGCAATTATTGCTGCCTTTGAAGAGAAATGATGGAGGCTAAAAGGAGTAGGACAATATCTTAAAAGGCTGAAAGGGAAAGCCTTTCAACCCAGAATTCTGTACTCAGCAAAAGCCTTCTTCAAGAACAAATGTGAAACAAAGACATTTTCAGATAAAAGTAAGCAAAGAATATCTATTGGTAAATATGCCTAAGAGAATCCTGGTTGAAAGGAAATGATTCCAGAGGAAAACTCAGCTCATCAGGAAGGAAAGAACAACATAAAAGGTAACTAGACAGATAAACCAAATATTTTTCTTACAATTAAAAAATGTCCATATCGATATTTAAAGCAAAAATTAAAACATTGTCTTGTAAAGTTTATCATGTATGGAAAATATCTGTTAACTAGAGTATAAAGGACAATAGCGTGGGTTAAGGAGCTTGTTGTGTGGAAAAGCCTCGACATTTTACATGAAATTATACAATATGAATTCTAAGTAGACTGTGGAAAATTAAAAGCGTTGTAGTAGACATAAGAATGGTCCCTCCCCAATGTCCCAAAACATGTAGATATGTTACCTTCCATGTCAAGGATGAACTAGGAGACAGGTGCTACTAAGGCTGCTAATAAATTAACCTTAAAATTGGGAAATTATTCTAGATTATCCCGCTGGTCCCAATAGAGTCTGAGCATCTTTAAAAATGGAAAATGGAGGCAGAAGAGGAGGCCAGCATGCTGCTCATGGAAAGGAATAAACTTTTTACCGCTGACCTTAGAGAGAGAAAAACAGGACCGTGAGCCAAGGAGTGTGAAAAGCCTCTAGAAGCTGGAAAAGGCAAGGAAACTGTCTCCCCTAGAACTTCCAGAAGGAATGCAGCCCTGCCAGTACCTCAATATTAGTCATCAAGAACTGAAAGATAATACATTTTGTGGTGTTTTGAGCTATGATGTGGTAACTTGTTATAGCAGCAAAAGAGAACTAATGCATGTATGTATTACAATTCTTAAAGCAACCACTGGAATGCAATTAATATAATGCAATTAATAACATAATGCAAATAATATAATGCAATTAATAATATAATGCAATTAATATAATATAATGCAATTAACAAACATATATCTTAGGCCAGAAAAGGATTCCAGATACTTACTATTCCTGGTAAAGAGAAAGCTGATTCTGTTCTTTGCTTTGGGCTTGAGAAGCTGAGCAATAAGCTTCTTATTTTCTTTTTAGCTTTCCTCCAGAATTTTTTTTTAACACTGAAAGTAGGGTTTGGGGTATTTCATGAAAACTGATTGTAAGTGACATTTTATTTTAGCATGAGACATTTTATATAGAAATGTTACTGGTGGTATAAAATTTATAAGTTAAAAATAGTAATAATCAGTATTGATGAATTCTACAAATAAACATTTACTTTGTAATCCTTCAGATAACAACGGATCTACATATGCACTGATAAAACAAACTCTTTGCACTTGTAAAGTTATGCAATTTTCACTTAGGAGTGGATTTACTTTTCCCAGTTTTCATTTTGAGTACATATTTCCCATATTGCTAATTAGAGTTTTATTTGGGTACATTCTGAATATACCTCATTTCAATTCTCTAGGGATATTTGTTCAATAATACGGAGAGATGCAGTTCAGGAAATTTATGCAAGTCAACAATTGGTGGAGTCTAATCTTTAAATGCATGGATTTGAAAATGATTTACAGGGCAAACACAGGAACTAGTGTAAAAACAATTGCTGCAGCCTGGAAAAATATTTATTATGAGTGCACGGGAGAATGATTACAAGGACCATTAGGAAATACATTCCCCCCACAAAGAAGTATTTCTTCCGAACCTCACAGACAAGCAAAGGTTTCCAAGAGCCAGACTCTGAATAGTGCTATTCTATTAAAGAAGGAACAAGGATTTCTTCATTTATAGCCTGCATCTTTGCATTTTCATAACTGTTTATATAGAAAACAGCTGTTCACTGTTAAAGAGGACTGAATTTTTCCTCTATATTATAGAAAAGAATTTTGGGGGGGCTGTATTCACGGTATGTGGAAGTTCCCAGGTTATCGGAGATAACGGCTGCTGGCCTACACCACACCCACATCAATATGGGATCCAAGCCACGTCTGTGACCTACACCACAACTCATGGTAACACTGGATCCCTGACCCACTGAGGGAGGCCAGAGATTGGATCTGCATCTTCGTGGATACTACTCGGATTTGTTTCCACTGCACCACAATGGGAACCCCTGAAAAGACATTTCTATAATGTTCTTCCTCTGACAATATCTTAAAAGGAAGGGTTTAGCAAATTCAATAGCAAACTCAGGTTGTTGTTTTTAATCTACTGATCAATCTTTCTAGCTAGCTATCATTTTTAGTATTTAAAACTTGTTCAGTAAGTCATTTTTTAAAAGGCAAAAGACTTGAATCAAAATTCCCCTGGGGGATGATGTAGAGTGACATTCAAAACATGTATTTCAATATAATTGTTAAAATATGGGGCTTTCAGAGAGGGGATCTTGGTGTTTACACTATGCTCTCATTATTACATTACTACAAAGAAGTTTCTGCCCATTGTGCTTGACCCTACAGTATATCCATTATGAGGCATTCAAGAATGACTAACCAGGAGTTCCCTTTGTGGCTCAGGGAACCCGACTAGGATCCATAAGGATGTGGGTTCGATCCCTGATCTTACTCACTGGGTTAAGGATCCGGTGTTGCCATGAACTGTGGTATAAGTTGAAGACCCGGCTCAGATCCCACGTTGCATAGGCCAACAGCTGCAGCTCTGATTCAATCCCTAACCTGGGAACCTCTATAAACCAAGGGTGCAGCCCTAAAAAGCAAAAAAAGCCAAAAAAAAAAAAAAAAAGAATGACTAGCCAATCAGATACGTAGGTTTGGCTGAACATTGCAAACCCAGTAATTTACCTTTGAAAACACAACTAAATGTTCAAAGATTGTTCAACTTTAACTTTGAACTGATTCATCTGTAACATAGAAGAAATATTTTCCAATTAATTTTTACTAAATTTTAATTTCCTTATTTTATATTTCAACTTCCTATTGTTTTGGGCAACACAATTTGTGGGCTATTTTAATTCATCTTTCTTCAGGCAGAAAGTCCTATTCAAGGATGACTATCATATTAACTCTAATTTGGATATTATGGTATAAGGTTGTGAATTATTCTCTTCAACATAATAATTTCAGACATGCATATGGATATATACAGAAAGTAATATAAAACATGCCGTTTACTGAACCTCTGTTATAGCCCACATAGCTGAGATGTTGTTTACTATCTTTCTAGCAACCTTACAAAAGGTTAAGAAATTTGCCCAAAGTTACACAGCAGTAAGTGGCAGAGAAGTGGTTTAGGTTTCTCTATTATAAATCCTGCTCTGGTGAGATGCTTATTATATTACACTATTTCCTGACTAGCTTGCCACATCGCCTGAATCAGTCTTGGGTTTGACATACTGAAGTTAAATCAGTCACATGTAGACGTTTTTATAACAGCCTTCTTCTACCAATAACTGGATTGACTCTAATTTGGCACAGGCAAAAAAGTTTGGTTACATCAAACTGAGAAAAAAAAAAAATCATATCTGCTGTGCCCAGTGACTCATGATATCCCTCTTCAGATATTTGGTCTTTCCACTTAATCCAAAAGTGTTTGGATATATCAATCTCTCTAACAAGGCACAAGAAGAATAAATTTTGACATATAAAATACTCAGATATTTAAGTTTTGATTTTTTTAGAACTATCAATTCCCTTGTTTTCTACCATGTTCTCATCAACAAGAGGTTCCCATTCTTTGAAGTTTAAGTACACAGGAAAATATGGGAGTTCTATTCAGGTTTCAAAATATTTAGTTTTTATCTACATGTAGCAATAAGTGCATGATGATGAGGCCAAGGACAATTACTTCTTTTGATTTTTATTCCTACTGATACCAGCAAATGAGCATCTGTTATGTGACAATTATTACAGGAGAAAGAGAGAGTAAACATGAGTTAGAATCCAAGCCTTTGAGAATCAGTCACTGAGGGAACAGAAATGCAAATAAGTAAATATACCTAATTATTCAATATTTCATTTGGACATGAAATTATAGAGATTTGCACAGGATAATACAGAAATACAAAAGAGGGACAGCTCAGAGGAGGGACAGGTAATAGAGAGGGTGGGGAGGAAGGGCTGATTAATACTTAATTGGATTATTGCATTTAGCATCATGTCCTCCAGGTTCATCCAGGTTGTTGCACATGGTGGGATTACCTTCTTCTTTAATGGCTGAATAATTTCATATACATAATAGAATCTATTGACAAACAGTTTGTTTCCATCCCTTGGCTGTTGTGAGTAACACTGTAATAACGTGGGAGTTTAGATTTTACTTCGGGTTACTAAGTTCATTTCCTTTGTGTATATACCCGGAAGTGGGATTACTGGATCATACGGTAATTCTATTTTCAGTGTTTTTGAAGGACTTACTATTTTCCATAATGGCCATAAAGCCAGTCACAGAAAGACAAATATTGTATAATCTCACTTATATGTTGAATCTAAAAGAGTTGAATTCAACTAGCAGTGAGCAGAATGGTGATTGCCAGGGGGGTCTGGGGAGGCAGGAGAAATAAGATTTGAGTCAAAAGGATAAAAATTACACCATATTGTTACTATACTATAATACTATAATACAATAATAATAATGTTCTGTAGCCTGAAATTTGCTGAGCTAGACCTTAAGTGTTCCAATCACACACACACACACACACACACACACACACACACGATAATTAAGTGCAAAGAATTAATTGTAATTGTTTCACAATGTACAGGTATATCAAATCATGTGTATGCCTCAAAGATGTACAACTTTTATTTTTCAATTAAATCTCAATAAAGCTATAAAATAATGTTAAAAAAACTTAATGGGGGCTGTGATACCTTAGCATTATAAGGGTTCCCTAAAAATATAGTGGCAGGATGCCTGTCTCCCTCTCTTATACATGCATATATATATATATATACTTGCATTTTGGGAAGAACATATTTATAAATTTGCATTTTGGGAAGCCCTTACTAAATAAGAAAGATTTTTGAATATATATAAATCATATGACTGATAGATTGAATGCAGAAAAATTTACAACGTTGTACACCAAAACAGCAAACCCCATGTGTAAACAAAGGATCAATAGTCATAATTTATAAAGTGTATCTGCAAGTCAATAAGAAAAAACATCTAATCCATGAGAAAAATGAACAAAGAATTTGATCATGCAAAACAGCCCCAAACTACAAATGGCCAATGACTAGATAAAACTAATAACAATCATGTTTATATATGATGAAGGCAAATTTAAACAATAAAATAATATTTCTCCTTATTAGACTGATAAAATGAAAAATAAGACTATTCAGGATTGGAAGGTGTGAAGGGAAATTGACACCCTCACCTGTTATTGGCAGGAGCGTAAATTATTATCTTTTTAATAAGAAAAAGTTAGATCAATATATATAACAATTATTTTCTATTGTCATATTAAGTTCTAGGGAAGAAGGAGAAGCAACCATTTCCTGAAACTGGAAAAACCTAAACTGAAACTGAAAAGAAGTGAAATCAAATAATGAAAAAAGTTGGGTGGAGGAGAGCAGGGCTTTTTCTGATTATAAAAGTAAAGATTCCAATTAATAAAAGGAGTTGGAAGGAGAAAGAGAGAAGCAATATTTTTAAAATTAAATACATTAAGCGGTATTTTACATTTTTCTTTCTTTCTTTTCCTTTTTTTTTTTTTTTTTTTTTTTTTTTTTAGGGCCACACTTGCGGGATATGGAAGTTCCCAGTCTGGGGTTGAATTGAAGCCACAGCCACAGCAATGCTGGATCTGACCTGCATCTGTATCTGTGACCTGGACTGCAGCTTGCTGCAACCCACTGAGGGAGGCCAGGTAGCAAACCCACATCCTCATGGATACTAGTTGGGTTCTTAACCTACTGAGCCACAACAGGAACTCCTGTTTTTCTTTATTGCTTGTTTCTTTTGCACAGAAGATAGGTTATCACTTTAATAAGCATGAATAAAATGAGTAAAGGAATGAAGAATGGTATGGCAGACAGAAGAGATTCATTCTTAAATTAATTCACACTTGTAAATAAATATCGTCATGTCCTAGGAAAAGAGGTAACTTTATGGCCATATGCTAAATGGATATTAGAGATTTTTTATATTCCGCATGGAAGGTGATATACTGTAAGACACCTATCCCGTTTAAAATTAATCATTGGCCTTACTATCTACACAAATGATATGCTATTTGTTTATTTATTCTGCCAAATGATATGCTAACAGAACTTCCTTTTTAGTATCATGGATCAGTTGTTATCTGAAGCACTAAAATTAAATAGGACTAACATTTTGTAATAATATGAGCACGAAATATATCTGTATGTCTAGACATGGATCTTCACAACTAAAAACAGTGATACATTTGTTCAGCTATTGAAATATTTTGTATACTTTTAAACCAAATTTTAATTGAAGGAAATGTATTATATTTATTAAATATAAAAACTGTACATCTATAACCAAACAGGAGTAGTATAGAAAGAATGTTGGCTATATTCATGTGGCTTGAAGAGTTTTTATTTTTTTTAATGTAGATAATATAATATATAAAATAGCATCATTGCAATAATTAATCAAACTAAGGTCAAGTAAACTTTCTTCGTGTAACTTTGAACAAGCAAAGGCAATTAACGTATACTTAATTCTTTCAGTCCGTATTACTGAATATTCTTAACAATTGGGAAAATAATCATAGGTTTCATTTTGTGAAATAATGTCTCCTAATTTAACTTATTTTTCTGAGTATCCAATCACTCTGAACTTTAGCAACTTAATTATGCATGTAATACTAAAACCAAAATGATAAAGAAACAGAAAGTTCTTATACATTTCTGGAGGTGTCAAGAAATAGCCTGAGGAATTCTCTTGTGGTTCAGTAGGTTAAGAACCTGGCATTGTCACTGCTGTGGTTCTGGTTAGAGCAGTGGCATGGGTTTAATCCCTGGCCCAGGAACTTCTACATGTCACAGGTGAGGCAAAAAAAAAAAAAAAAGGAAAGAAATAGCCTGAGATGATAATATTCATTCAACTGTGCATGGTTTAGAGGTGAGGGCAGGGACTTTGGAGCTGGGCTGTACAGAACCTTGAGTCTGCTGCTTGTAAGCTCTCTGACCTTCACCTTTTTGAGACTCAGTTTCCATATCTCTCAAATAGTATGACGATAATAATAATAGAACCTCTAGCTTTGGGGAGGATTAAAACATTAGAATTTATAAAGAGCTTAAAGCACTGCTCATATAAGTACCTTATAAGTGGTTTTGTTAGTTGGTTGTAATCTTCAACATTTATAATCAGAATTGTTTCAGGTGATCAAGTTGTTGGGAGGACAGAGTGATGGCCCAAGAGGTCTTTTTCTAACTTTCTGCCAAAGCCAAAAATTCCACCTGAAGTTTGGCCTCTATAAATAAAATTAGCTTGAGACCATCTGAAACATAGGAGGTATTTAATAACTTCTTGTTGAAGAAGTGCTCAAAGGCTGAATTGGTAACCTCTAAATGAATGAATGGCATCTGGAGGGGATTTTATCAGGTAGAACAGTTACCTGGAGGGACTGATGTTCTAATCAGAAGTCACAGAAAAAAAGTCTAAGTGAGAATGGTGAGATCAGAGACTGTGAAGATACATTTCTTTCCTTGCCATTTAATTTACAACTAATTCTCACTATAGAACCATAGAAATGAAAAGTCGACATTTCTCTTGATTCTAATTCTGACTTAAATACTCAAGGTCCTCTCCTATTACATGTAGGTCAAAGTTGGATATATCACAGATTTGTCCTAAAATAACTATGAATTAAAATATATAAATCAAGGATTTTTTGAGACATTTGAAATATCCAAGAGATATGTACCCAGTCACCTTTAAAGTTATAATGGAAATACAATGATACATAAGAAAGGCTAATGACTATTCTTATTTATCATCAAAATATAAAATTCATTCCATTAATTATCATAAAAAATAGATAGTGAAGAGTTCTCACTGTGGCACAGTGGTAACCTGACTAGTAGCCATGAGGACGAAGGTTTGATCCCTGGCTTCATTCAGTGGGTTAGGGATCTGGCATTGCTGTGAGCTGTGGTACAGGTCTCAGACTCATCCTGGATCCCATGTTGCTGTGACTGTGGCTGTGGCTGGCAGCTGTAGCTCTGATTCGACCCTTAGCCTTGGAATTTCCATATGCCTTGCGTGCAGCACCCCCCCTCCCCCCAAAAAAAAAGAAAGAAAGAAAGAAAGGGGGAAAAAAAAGAATCCAACTGTGGAGGTGTGGATTTGATCTCTCCCTGGCCTGGGAACTTCCATATGCCACTGGTGCAGCCATTAAAAAAAAAGGACAGAGAGTAACTAGCATTTTGTTCCAGAAAATATTAAAGTATACATATAAATGTGAGAAACCTATTCTCTGTTCATAAGAAAAAAGGAGAAAAAAGCAAAAATACCTGTTAATTTTATTTTATTTTTAAAAATTTATTTTCTCTATTTCTCCCTCCATTTCCTTGCTTTCCAAAATTGACTTTGTAGCTCAAGGTGGAAAAAGTTGGAAAGAACTGATATTTTGACAATCTTTCTTTATTTTTTTTGCCATCCCTGCAGGGATCAAACCCACTTCCCAGAAGTGACCCAAGTTGCTGCAGTGACAAGACTGGATCCTTATGCTGCTCCACTGCGGGAGCACTCCAACGTCTTGAGAGTCCTGAGTCTTCCTGTGCAATGACAATGGCCTATCTCTCCATTTCAGTTCTTCTTTGATTCCTTCTTTGATTTTATTCATCAGAGTTTTGTAGTTTTCCTCATATGGATCTCGTACATATTTTGTTAGGTTTATACCCAAGGATTTCATTTCTGCAGTGCTAATGTAAATGGTATTGTGTTTGTTTTTTTTTTTCTTTTGTCTGTTGTTGTTGTTGCTATTTCTTGGGCCCCTCCCGCGGCATATGGAGGTTCCCAGGCCAGGGGTCGAATCGGAGCTGTAGCCACCGGCCTACGCCAGAGCCACAGCAACGCGGGATCCGAGCAGCGTCTGCAACCTACACCACAGCTCATGGCAACGCCGGATCATTAACCCACTGAGCAAGGGCAGGGACTGAACCCGCAACCTCATGGTTCCTAGTCGGATTCGTTAACCACTGCGCCACGACGGGAACTCCGGTATTGTGTTTTTAACTTCAAGTTCCACTTTTTGATTGCTGGCATAAAGAAGAATAATTGACTCTCTGTGTTAACCTGTACCCTGCAACCTTCCTACAAGAGCTTATTGGTTTCAGAATTTTTGGTTGTGGTTGTTACTGATTTTTTTCATATTTTCTACATAGACAATCGTGTCATCTACAAAGACAATTTTTATTTCTTCCTTCCCAATCTATATACATTTTCCTGTTTTACTGAGTTAACTCTAACTTCCAGCACAGCGTTGAAAGGAGTAATGAGAAGGACATCTTTTCCTTATACCTGATCTCAGAGAAAAGCTTCAAGTTTCTCACCACTATGTGTGATGTTAGTTGCAGGTTTCTTATAGATATTCTTTATGGAGTCAAGGGAGCTCCCTTGTATTCCTAGTTTTCTGAGAACTTTTATTATGAATGGGTGTTGGATTTTGTCAAATATTTTTCTCTACATCTACTGAGATGACCATGAGATTTTCTTTTTCAGTCTGTTAATGTGATTGACCACACTGGTTGGTTTCAAATGCTGAACCAGCCTTACCTACCTACCTGGGATAAATCCTACTTGGTTGTGGCATATAATTCTGTTTACACATTGCGGATTTGATTTTCTAATATTTTTTCAAAGAAAAAGGGTGCTTTTAAAAACACAGCTGGGATTCCATTTTTATCACAAGTCTCCAGAGTTTTCCCTGACTCTTTGATTTCCTTTTATGACTTTTGTCCTTAAAGTCTAATATCTGAGTCTAATATCTAAAGTCTAATGTATGAAAGTTGGCTTTCAGTATCCTCCATCCTTGGTATTCAACCCAAAGATTAGTTTATTTTTTTCAACAACTGCATGGCCTCAAATCTTTTTCCTTACATTTATTATATGTTCTGTTTCAGTTTTATCACATTTAAAATAAATAATAACATTCATCTCATAAAGTAGCACCCAGAATTCTATAAGAAAGAGCTGTGAGCAATACCAAAACTGTATACAATTATATAATATGTAATTTATGGAATAACAATTAATACATACATACTAGTTTGCCACTTCTTCCATAAAAAAAAATACTGCAAACTTCATAGCTTAACAATGCAGTTCTTGAGGCTGGAGTGCCAAGATCAAGGAGTGGGCACTCTTCTTGGGGTACAGAGGGCTGCCTTCTAGCTATGTTCTTGCATGGCCTTTGTGGGCATCCTCGTATCCCTCTGTGGGTGCAAATTTCTTCTTCTAATGAGGACCCCAGTCAGATTAGGTTAGGGTTCACTTTAATCGTCTCAATAACCTCTTTAAAGGCCCTACCTGCAAATTTAGTCACATTTCAAGGTACTGGAAGTTAGAGCTTCAATGTATGAATTTCAGGGGGAAATCACAGTTTATCCCATAAAAAACATTCCACCTGATTACTGCAGGCATTGTTGATATGTCCTCCGAAAAAAATGTTAATAGGATTTTAGACCTAGATAGGATCTGTCATAACTTCATTGTATAGATGCTGAAAGTAAAACCTATATAACATGGTAAAAAATAATACATTACAACGACTCATTAATAGCACCAGAGTTAAGGTGATTACAGATTTATTATTATTACTTCTCTAACTGAAAAAAGTGCAAATTATTTAGCAAAGTGTGCAACTGTCATTACCACAAAGACCATTATACTCTATGCTAGCTATTGTTGCCAACAATCCCCCCATACTTCTCTCCAAATATCTCCAAATTGTTTGCTTATAAAGACCTTTCTTACAATTTTTGATTGCCTATTATAAAAGCAGTTCAAACCAGAGGAGTTTCAAAATATTTTGCATTTAAATTGGATGGAACATTTTATGACCTATTAGAGTAGAAATAAGCACCGCTGCTAGGTGATTTCATTTACGGCAAGTAATTAAGTCTATTAATTATGATTAGTTTAAAAAATCTTGCTGTATTTTGCTTATAATTAAATTATTCTCTAAATGTTAGCAGTGTTTTCCCATTAGTCCACATGTTGATAATTTCCAATATATTAAGTGCCTCAGATTAATTAAAATTTCAGTACTTCCTAGAAAGTCTATAAAAGTAGCTCTACATTGCTTAATTATTATATTTTAACTTTCAAAAGGCTTTAACATTTCCACAACATGGTATCATATTTATTTGTACACACACACACACACACAAATTTATTTTAAATATAATAATTTGTTAGGCAACCTTGATCCATCTGAAACCCAAGAAAGTAAAAAGATCTCAAAGAAGTTGGATAATGTCACAGTATTAAGGCATGAAATCCCATGCATCATATTTATAGAGGTGACCTCATGCCTTCAGAGAGTTTTGCATTTATTTTTCAGTATTTCTACCTGGAGGAGTTACTGGGTTACTTACTATAAAATTGATTAAAATAACTAAATATAAAAGGGCAGCTGAATTTGGAAGTCTGATATTGAGGAGAGAGACTTTAAGAAAAGGACAGACTTCTGCTATACTTTCATATAGGCCTAAATAGCTATTAATACCAGTGTTTATTTTGTTCTTTTTTTATTGCTGAGTAGTATTCCAATGTGCATATATACCACAGCTTCCTAATCCTATCGTATGTCAATGGACACTTGGGTTGTTTCCATGTCTTGGCTATTGTGAGTAGTGCTGCAATGAACCTGCGGGAGCATGTGTCTTTTTTTAAGGAAAGTTTTGTCCGGATATATGCCCAAGAGTGGGGTTGCTGGGTCATATGGTAGTTCTATGTATAGATTTCTAAGGTACCTCCATACTGTTCTTCATAGTGGTTGCACCAGCTTACATTCTCACCACCAGTGCAGGAGGGTTCCCTTTTCTCCACACCCTCTCCAGCATTTGTTATTTGTGGACTTATTAATGATGGCCATTCTGAGTGGTTTGAGGTGATATCTCGTGGTAGTTTTGATTTGCATTTCTCTAATAATCAGTGATGAGCATTTTTTCATGTGCTTGTTGGCCATCTGTACATCTTCCTTGGAAAAATGTCTATTTAGGTCTTTTGCCCATTTTTCCACTGGGTTGTTGGCTTTTTTGCTGTTGAGTTGTATAAGTTGCTTATATATTTTAGAGATTAAGCCCTTGTCGGTTGCATCATTTGAAACTATTTTCTCCCATTCTGTAAGTTATCTTTTTGTTTTCTTGTTGGTTTCCTTGGCTGTGCAAAAGCTTGTCAGTTTGATTAGGTCTCATTGGTTTATTTTTGCTTTTATTTCTATTGCTTTGGGACATTGACCTGAGAAAACATTTATTAAGGTTGATGTCAGAGAATGTTTTGCCCATATTCTCTTCCAGGAGTTCGATGGTGTCTTGTCTTATATTTAAGTCTTTCAGCCATTTTGAGTTTATTTTCGTGCATGGTGTGAGGGTGTGTTCTAGTCTCATACGGAGTGAAGTAAGTCAGAAAGAGAAAGACAAATACCATATCACTTATATCTGGAATCTAATATATGGCACAAATGAATCTTTCCACAGAAAAAAAAATCATGGACTTACAGAATAGACTTGTGGTTGCCTAGGGGGAGGGGGAGGGAGTGAGATGGACTGGGAGCTTGGGGTTAATGGACGCAAACTATTGCTTTTGAAATGGATTAGCAATATGATCCTGCTGTTTAGCACTGAGAACTATGTCTAATCACTTATGATGGAGCATGATAATGGGAGCAAAAAGAATGTATACATGTATGTGTAACTGGGTCACTATGCTATACAGTAGAAAAAAATTGTATTGGGGAAAGAACAAAATAAATAAATAAGTAAATAAAACTACAAAAAAAATTATCCTATTTTAAAAAAATCCTAAACTTACCACCAGACCCTAGAGTACATTAACTGAGGTTCATTCCAAAGCTCTTTAGTATAAAGAAAAGTTTAATTATGTTCTGTGAATTTTGTTTAAAAAGGAAGTAATACATAACATGGTAGATTTTTTTTTTAGCCAATGATTTTCATATAAACTGACTATACTATAAACAAAAAATTGTTGCCATTAAAATTCAACTATTTGGAATGCTATTAGTATTTTTATAATCTCTCTATTCTCCAGTATCCTTGGATAGACGACTTTCATGCTATTCACTCATTGCCCTTTCTCAAATGGTTTTCTAAGATTGTCAGACACCCAGTCCACACAATTACCACTTGGAAGCTAGCTTACTCGCCTTATCTCAAACCAAAGCTGGTTATATGTTCTGGGATATTGATTATTTTTCCTTAACAGAAAAGGCTGCAAAACTCAAAACTCTGCCTCTAGAGCCAAAGTCTCAGGCAGAGCTGTATCGGCAACAAGGAGCCCATGAAGAAATGATAAGACAGTAAGCAAAACCAGAAAGGAAAAAGATGACAAAGTATATAGGAAGGGCAAAAAATAAAAGGGTTCAACAATATCTTAGTTATATTTTAATAGCTATTACAGGTCCCTGGCACCTAAATTCTAATCATATGATCAATACTATGTGAGTAATATTTACAACAACATGTTAGAACAGATAAAAGTCAAACTGCATAAGTGATAAAGATGGAAATTAATATTTTAAAAGCATTTTTATTTTATTAAAAATTAATTCCTTCATTCCTTAGTTAAAATAATTCAGTGCAAACCTATAAAACAGTTGTATTTTTGATATATTTGCTAAAATAGTATTTAAGTAGTACCTCCCCTTTTATTCCCAAGGGAACTGTTTTTCTGTTTCTCCTTGTAGGAGTTATCAGTGTAATTAACATAGGGGGCAAGCAACAAAAATTATAAACAAAGTTTTCTCCTCACTGATAATCAAGTTATTCTGCCACACAAAATCCTTTAGAAAGATTACCTACAAAGTGTATCAAATGCCAAGGGGGAAGGTTCCCACTGTGGTGCAATGGATTAAGAATCTGACTGCATCGGCTTGGATCACTGCAGAGGCAAAGGTTCAATCCCAGACTGGTGCAGAGGGTTAAAGGACCTGGCATTGCTATAGCTGGGGTGTATGCCACAGCTATGGCTCAGATTCAACCCCTGGCCTGGGAACTTCCATATGCCATGAGTATGGCCATGAAAAAAAAAAAAAAGTGCCAAGGGGGAGGGAGCAGGGAGAGGGATGGACTGGGAGTTTGGGGTTAGTAGATGCTAACTATCACATTTAGAATGGATAAACATCAAGGTACTACTGTATGGCACAGGGAACCATATCCAGTCTCCTGGGATAAACCATAATGGAAAAGATATATTTCAAAATATGTATGTAAAACTGAGTCGTTTTGCTGTACAGGAGAAACTGGCACAACATTGTAAATCAACTCTAATAAAAAAAAAATGCATCAAACTTGAAGAAAAAACATTTGTTGAGCTTATATACCTCACGGCAGTGCCATTACAGAAACTGACTATAGCAAAATAAAAAACACAGACCTTGGCTTCAAGAGCTCACAGTCTTATGATGGGGAAAGATGTGTGAACAACTGATTATAACATAAACTGGTAAATGTGCATGTTCCAGACACAGAAGAATGGAGTGCAAACCCAGCCTGAGAAAGGAAACGTGGGACATTCCTGAAGCCAAATCTTAACATTTTAAACAGGGAGTAGAATCTAGCCAGAGGTAAAGGTTGTAGTTCAAGGTAATAAAGTAACAAGACAACTTACAGAGGTAATGTTCACAGACCACAACATAGGAGAGTAAATATTCACAATCTGGAATTGCTAAGCAAACAACACAAGTCAGGAAAGGCTGAGAGATGGGTGGGCAGCAAGTCAGAGTCCAGATATGATCTATCCTGTTCAGGAGCCTGGGTTTTATTCTACAGGATCTACCAAGTAAAGCATAGGGAAGCAGGTTACGGATTTTAGATAACATAATATGGCAGCATTATTTACAGAAGCCAAGGGGTGGAAACCACCCAAATGTTGATTAGTACATTAATAGAAAAACAGAATGTGGTATATACATACGGTAGAATATTATTCATTTTTAAGAAGGAATGAGATTTTGATACATGCTACAATATGGGTAAATCTTTTTTTAAATAATTTTTATTTTGTTCCATTATAGCTGGTTTACTGTATTCTGTCAGTTTTCTCCTGTACAGCAATGTGACCCAGCCACACATAGTTCCCTGTGCTACAGAGCAGGATCTCATTGCCCATCCATTCCAAATGCAACAGCTTGCATCTATCAACCCCAGATTCTCAGTCCATCCCCCTCCCCCCTTGGCAACCACAAGTCCATTCTCCAAGTCCATGATTTTCTTTTCTGTGGAAAGGTTCATTTGTGCCGTATATTAGATCCAGATTTGTGATATCATATGGTATTTGTCTTTCTCTTTCTGACTTACTTCACTTAGCATGAGAGTCTCTAGTTGCAACCATGTTGTTGCAAATGGCATTATTTTGTTCCTTTTTATGGCTGAGTAGTATTCCATTGTGTATATATACCACATCTTAATCTATTCATCCATCAGTGGACATTTAGGTTGTTTCCATGTCTTGGCTATTGTGAATAGTGCTGTAATGAACATGCAGGTGCATGTGTCTTTCTCAAGAAAAGTTTTGTCTGGATATATGCCCAAGAGTGGGATTGCTGGGTCATACGGTAGTTCTATGTATAGATTTCTAAGGTATCTCCATAGTGGTTGTCCTAATTTACATTCAACGTGGGTAAATCTTGAAGACACTATTCTAAGTGAAATAACCCAGATACAAAGGGACAGATATTACATGATTCCACTTATATAAAGTGTCTGGAGTAGACAGATCCATAGAGACAGAAAGTAAGATGATGGTTGCCAGGGGCTGGGGAGAGTGGGGACTGTGGAGATCAAAAAGTCTACAAATAACAAATGCTGTGGAGAAAAGGGAACCCGCCTACACTGTTGGTGGGAATATAAACTGGTGCAGCCACTATGGAAAATAGCATGGCGTTTCCTCAAAAAAACTAAAGTTACCATATGATCCAGTAATCTCATTTCTGAGCATGTATCTGGGAAATACGAAAACTCTAATTTGAAAAGATTCATGCACCCCCGTGTTCATTGCAGCACTATTTACAACAGCCAAGACATGGAAGCAACCTAAATGTGCACTGACAGAGGAGTGGATAAAAGAAGACATATATATAATGGCATATATATAACAGAATAATATTCAGAGATAAAAATAATGAAATAATGCCATTTGTAGCAACATGGATGGACCTAGAGATTATCATACTAAGTGAGGTAAGCCAAAGAGAAATACCACATGAGATCACTTATATGCGGAATCTAAAAAAAAAAAAATGATATAAATGAATTTATTTACAAAACAGAAATAGACTCACAGACATAGAAAACAAATTTAGGGTTACCAATGGGGAACTGGGGGAGGAATAAATTAGGAAATTGGAATTAACAGATTCATACTAGTATATATAAAATAGATAAACAATAAGAACCTACTGAATAGCATGGGGAATTATATTCAATATCTTGTAAAAACCTATAATGGAAAAGAATCTGAAAAAGAATAGCTAGGAATTCCCATCATGGCTCAATGGGAACCCGACTAGTATCCATAAGGATCCGGGTTCAATCCCTGGCCTCACTCAGTGGGTCGGTGATCTGGCATTGCCATGAGCTGTAGAGTAGGTTGCAGATATGGCTCGTATCCCACGTTGCTGTGGTGTAGGCCTGCAGCTACAGCTCCGATTCCACCCCCAGCCTGGGAACTTCCATATGCCATGGGTGTGGCCCTAAAAAGAAAACGACAAAAAAAAAAAAAAAAAAAGAAAAGAAAGAAAATAGGCAAATAGAGACAGAGATAACTGAGTTACTTTGCTGTACACCTGAAACTAACACATTATAAATCAACTATACCTCAATTTTTAAAAATGAATTAGATGGACTTTAATATTAAAAAAAAAAAAAGGATGAAAGGATTCTCCATCCTCCATTGTCTTTTTTGCTCCCCTGCATCTGCACATGGTGTTTCTTCCTGTCATGATTTTTTAAAACTTCTCTGCTTGGATTACTCCTGGTTTTCCACTGCATTTAGGCAGTTGTGTTTCCTTTCCATCCCTCTTAATCTGGTAGTTACTTGAGGGTGTGGCTTTTGTCTTTAAGCATCACCAGCAAGTAGAACAGTAAAGGTGCTCTGAGATATGAGAGTATCGGGCCTAATAGGGAAGGTGGACAGGGAGAGGAGGAGGGAAGAAAATGAGGGAAACATCAGAAATAAAGGAGGCAGCACATAGAGCATTCATGCCATCTAGCTACAGAGACATTTTTAGTTTATAGTCGATATTTTCTGCTTCACACACACACACACACACACACACACACACACACACACGGGCTTCATTTCATTATCGAAGCAAATTCTAGGCTGTAGAAAACTTCTGCAAGAAATTCAAACGTAGCCTGGGGCTTGCTCTCTTCTCCCTTTGCTGTCCTCTGTCTCTGGCAGAGAACAGGTCCTCTGTCAGCATTTGCGGACTTGCACTTGGGGACAGAAAGAGCATCTCTTGGCCAGAGCCCCCAAATGCCATCCACTTGGTTCCCCACATGTTTACTCAATAGCAGCAGCCAACAAGCCGTCCAGCTTACCCCCAGTATTAGAGGAGAATGTGGCCAGGAAGGAAAAGAGGTGCTGGGCTACGTGTTCCAGAGCCACCTGCGGAAAATCACTGAGCTTAGAGGATGCCATGGAGAAAAGCAACAATAGCGCCCAGCCCTGAAAACCCAAGTAGTGTTTTTGAAGAAGGAAGAGCAGACTTTACAACATGCCGGGAGCTTACAACTGGGCAGATGAAATTAAAGAGAAAAGCATAGAGGAAAAACGTCTTTGCACTTTTCTATGGCAGCATAGAGCTGGCCACTGAGAGCTCCTGAAAGCTGAAGGGAAAAAGGGAACGGAGTGTGATACAAAGAATACAAATAGAATCCTCCAGGACTGTTTTCCCAGTTCTGTATTCCCTAGAAGTGATGTGTAAACACACAGCTTCAGAATCACGAATCACCAAATTACAGCACAGGCATTATACACCCTAGAGACATTTACTGTATGTTTCTGTTTCCAAGAATTGGAACAAAAAGTAACTGGCCTTTATTTAGAAAAATCATGAATGTGCCTCATGTGGTGGAAGAAAAATGAGAGTGAGGATAAGTTTAATAGTTCCCTCTCATTTGCATGGTTTATAAGGAGATCTCCAGCAGGAGTTTATAGTGTATCTCAAAACCATCCACTTTTCTGGAGAACAATAATGTTTCTGTTTCATAAAGTTCTCAAAGACCACCTATTGGGTTTTTGTATTTCCCAGGAAATATGTGGGTTGGGATAAGCTGTTAAATTCATAATTTCAAAAAGTGGTAATTCTTAATTTCGTTTCTCGATGGGTGACAGAGAAAACGTAAGACTTTAAATTATGACCCTCCACAAAAGTAACCCTCCCAAGTTCAGTGTGAACTTTGTGCAAAAGAAACAAAAGAAATGGTTCTTTATTACTGACAAACTGAACGGTGGGATCTGAATAATGGAGAAGAGCTGATCTTACTGCTGTTCTTGCTCATCAGTCGTCGTGGAGTCAGAAGTACTTGTTTTGTACAGAAGAGTAATTCATTGGAGAGCCAAGAGAAGGTGTCTAACACACAGTGAGATTTTTCAAATATATTATAATTAACCTAATGCTTTTAGTTTATGTTGACAGCAAATGAATGCTACACTGGAAGAGGTTGCTTGTCCTAAAGACATAAAGTCCTTTTGTTAGGTGAACAGAAGTGTATACACCTCTTTGAAAATAAATTCCTTTTTTTTTTTTTTTTATGGCCCCACCTGCAGCATATGGAAGTTTCCAGGCAAGGGGCCTACACCACAGCCACTGCAATACTGGATCCGAGCCAGATCTGTGATCTATGCTGCAACTTGCGACAATGCCGAGTCCTTAACCCACTGAGCAAGGCCAGAGATCCAACTCGCATCCTCATGGATACTATGTCAGGGTCTTAATCCACTGAGCCGCAATGGGAACTCTAAAAATAAATTCCTTAGTTGTTTCCTTTTGGTATGAATTAAAGCAGTATCAAATCCAAGCTACGTTTCATATCTAACTTGAAATTTGCTATTTTATGTCTTGGAAGATATAAATGTACCACATGCCAATCAGTGCAGTTTGAAAGGATGAAGGTATGCCACATCGTAGACATGTACAATTTCGCATTTAATTGTGGAAGAAATAAAAACAGTCACTTTCAGATATAAATGAGGGAAAAAGTGGTTTCATGTCATTAATTAGCTCTAAGGAAACTCATGGGGATTGAATTCCAAGCTCTAAAAACCTAGTGTTAAATTAAATGCCTAATGACCTGTCATAGTTCTGTCAGCCAGGCTGACAAGCCCTGAACAGGCATTTGCTTCATCCATGATACAGGGGCAGGCGCTGAAATGTTTGGTGCCCAGGAGGGAGCTGGGCTGCGGCATTAGTGAGCCTTGATCCGTGTTGCCTTTTCCTAGCAACAGCAGGTGTCTGCACGCACAGGGGGACAGAGAGCCAGGGCCCAGAAATCAGTCGAGGAGCGTGCTCTTGATTATGCTTTTCCAGGAGAGGAAAATAAGCTCAAGAAATGCAGTTTTTCATCCCTTTTACAAGTTTCTTAATTATTTACATCATTTCATGTAGCCTCATGTATTAAAACCCTACCATATGCCCAGCATTTCTGATGAGCCCTGCTGTGATAACAGTTCCTGATTGTGATGAGCAGCATGTAGCAGTCAGGTTTAAAGTATAATCAATGCCTAAAATATAGTTTACAATGCAAGGCAGAAGGACAACTTAGAACCCAAGAGTGTGGTTCATAGTCTAAGTTACTTTGAAAGCATATAATGGAAGAATTAGAGCATGGACCACCCTAGGGTCAGAGATAAAATTTATACATTATACAGTCTTGATAAGAATGTATGTTTTCAAAGAATTACTTTAGCATACTGATTATACGAATAGACTATAAGAAGGACAAACCTATTTTTGATATTCAAAAGTGCAGTGCATCCCAGGAAACCTAGGTAAATATTCATTACAAATATTAAAACATTGAATGATGAACCCAACCCTTTTTTGCTGACGAGTATACAACAGAATGGTGTACATCATTTTGCTGCATCCATTTAGCCTTTTATACTGAGGGTCTATGAGAGAATAAACAAAAACAATGATAATAACAGTAACAACTAAATATAATAGATAGCTACTCTTTGATGGACAAATATGCCAGGGAGTATGCCAGGCTCTGGATCTGCATTATCATGCTTCATCTTGACAACTGACCTAGGAAGTAGGCAGGATTTTCCTATTTTAAAGGTGAGAGGACAAAAAACTCAAAGGATAATTTGTCTAACATCACATACCTGGTTAGGAGCAGAAAAAAGAATTATATCCATTTCATAGGCTTCATGTGTTCCACGCAATATTTTATTTCGACCACACAGAGATGAGTGACTTGATACCAACAAAAAGACGTCTTTCCCATAGTTCTGAGATGGCCAGACGTTTACCTGGACGGTATGTCTATGGTTTGCATACTCAGGTGGAAAGTTTTTATTTCTCTACCACATGACAGTGGACTGTTAGGGTACGACCTCTTCCCCTCCATGTTTTCACTTCCTCGGGTCTACTTCCCCTTTTAAAATAGGATTTTTTCCCCCTACCAAACTCCTGGGTCTTACATTGCAGAGAGAGGGAATAAAAAACGAAAGCTCCAAGGATCCTGTTACCAAGTAGAGAGTATGGGTCTGGGCAACCATAACGAGATACAGAAATGGCAGGGGAGGGGGGGGCGGCGGTGTGAGGGGGAGACGGGAAGAACACGAGAGAACCTCTGTGCTGTGCCACACGCGCAAGGACTTGCTGAAGGTAGGTTTCCACGAGACAGTTATTTCTAAAAGCTGCCCCAGTGGTTCTGCTGATCGGTCATGTTTGACAACCACTGTCTTCTCTACTTGAGAAAGTCAAGGGACTCTGAAGACGTTTTAATTCATGAGTTAAGCCTTGACAGATCATTTCAAGTAGTACTCACTCCACCTTGACTGCATGTTAGAATCATCGGGGTGGTTAAAAATAAATGCCACCACACTTCCAGCAGTTCTGGTGTAACTGTCCTGTGTTCTGTCCTGAGGGCTGGACAGAAGCAGCAGAGTAGTGCGGGGAAAAAAACCTCCCACAAAATTCTGCTATGATCCAGGAGAAACCTATTACAACAGGTGAGCAGAGAGAAACAGGGGAGAGGTCTTTCTGTGTCAAGAGACTCTTGGGTATAAAGGCCCAATGGAGAAAAATAGTACAACTGTATGATGAGAGTTTCCATTGGACTAAAACATAAACTCTGAATAGTGATGGTACAAGATGAAGCGGACAATTTAGGCAGAACCCATATCAAATGCACTGTGACGTCTGGACCTCACACAAGTGAGAGATGGACAAGGCAATGCTTTGCAGAGAGCACACGTGCTTAGGCTTATTACCACCAAACCTAAGGGTCCTCTAAGATATGGACTCTCCGTGCTATACCTGCCAATCTCCGCCCTAGATTTACTTTTCCTAAAAATGCAAAAACAAAACAAGAACATTTAGTAGTGCTGTGGGCAATGGATTGGAGGCGGTAAGCAAATGGCCAGGTCCTCAGTTGGAGAAACAAAACGTGAAAACAAGTAAGAAGCAAAACCAGCGCTTGCAATAAAGCAGTGTTGTTGCCATAGCAAGAGAAAAGTGCTAATTGAGTTAGGAAGAGGTTAAGGGAAGGCTTCCCAGAGAAAGTGGTGTTTAAGAAGAGATCTGAAAAACACGAATATTTTCAAAACAGTTCAAACAGAGGAGAGAGGAAAAAAAGAAACGCAGTAAATAATAATACATTGAATTCAAGTAACGCATTTTGTGTTAATTAAATAAAGCAAACCACAGTAAAGGCATCAGTGTATTAACTTGTATGGATGACTCTCAAAGTTACCTCAGCAGAAAAATCTCAGGTATGGACGGGAACCCCCTATCAGTGCCTTTTCTCATTTTTCTCCCCAGATGTACTTTCTTTTCTATTTCTCCCTAACAGTTATTTGATGTTCATGAGACAGTATCTTCATGGTATGAGATATTTGTTTCCTTCCAAATCATCCATACTCTGATGGAATTTACTGGACATGGAAAGTACTCAAGGTTTGTTTTAGATGTCTCATATTTAAAGGAGAGTGGGAAAAAAAGAAGAAAACGAAAGATCAATAGACAACTAACGGTTAACCAGTGTCTGCTCTTGCCCCTGTGTACCAAAGGCAAAGCTCTTGCATGGCTGCTGACCCACCACCAGAATCCACCGTCTCTAAGGAGAAAGCCACTCACTGCACACCAACATACCCCACGTCCTGATGAACAGCTAGGAAGCAACGCTGTAACTGATTTTGCTGTGATTTTTTTTTTTCTTCTTCTTGTGATTTTTTCTTCTTGGGGGAGATGCACAACGGTACATCTTTGAGGGTTGGCAGTTGCAAAATAAAAGACATAGACATATAGATGCTTTCTTTCCCTCAACCACTACCAGAAACACAAAACGGCATCTGACTATGGATCTCCAGGTGGAGCCTCCTGTGTAGATTTCAGGTAGCTATAGGACATGAGTGGTATTTTTCATTTGTTTTTAACGTGAAATTTGTACAGTAGCAAGTTTGAATTGATGCTGTCATGTATTGCTTCTTTTCAAATGAAATTTGAATTAGAAAAATGCTGGCATAAGAAACGTTATCAATAGAGAGTTTATAAAATAACAAAACAACGCCTATGAAATACAGATAAATTCAGCCCTACTCAGTTCTAAGAAAACACATTTCCTTTGCTTCTGTCCATTCAAGATTTCAGGGCTCCCCCACTGGCCAGTACTTTTCTGAGGCCTCCCCCTTTCTCTCTCCTCCTCTCCGAGCCAGGGAACCCCCTAGTTGCATAGGAGAGACTCCCCTGTCCCTGAATTTTACCCCTTAGATATTCCCCCTGACAGTAGGTTTGTTTCTTGATTCCACATCAAGGAGTTTTGAATACATCACACAACATAAAAGAGAGCTTCAAAGAGCTGCGATTCTGGAGTGTTTGGAATCAAGACAATTCATCCCGATGTTGAAGGCATCTGATTGACATGCATCTCTTCACATGTCTCTCACTGCTCTGAGATGGGATCAACGAATAGGAGTACAGGGCTGTCCAAGTGTTGAGTTTTCGCCTTCCTCTTCATCAGCTCCCTTAATTTCTAAGACAGAACCCAGATTAGAATCAAAGCTTCAAGTTAAAGTTGCAAAGCTGTTAACATACCTTCATGAAAGGGAAAAGTAAATTGAGAAGAACATATGCTGTTGACTATGGAGAGATTATTTTTTTCACTTCAATTTGAAGAGCTATACAGAGATTGAATTGCAGTCTTTTCACACAAAATAATGTATTTCATTGCTGTCCATTATTATTCAACATCTAGGCTCCCCTGCTTTTGGACTAGTTATTTCACAATTTTGTCAACCATGTGTAACTGAAACAAGGTAAGGTCTTTGCTATAAAAATGCTTAAGAAATGCCTCAAGCTCTTCATCCACATTCAGTGAGTGAGCTTCCAAATATTAGGCAAGAGGGAAGGCAGCATGAAAGTAATTTTAACTCCCATAAATTCTGCAACTGCAAAAACTATGCTAGGGGCCAAGGGACAAGTTCCTTGTCTAAGACGTATCTTCAATCATGCCTCATCTTTACCTAAAGCACAGGAAGAGAATCAGTTCTCAGGGCATGGGTGCTTTTGTTGTTTTTTTTCCTGCTTCCTTTGACACTATTCATTCTGATAAATAACTGCAGGATGGGTGCTGGCTTCTGTCCTTGATCAAGGGAACATTCTCTATTCTCTGTTGATCAGGTTTATGACAGGCTTAGCAGGATGGATATCTAGGTGGAGGCATGGTGGCCTGATGGTTACAGTAACATTTCTGTATTTAAGGCGCAAATTTATATCTAAGCTCCAACACTTTTTTTTTTTTTGGTCTTTTTAGAGCCGCATTAGCGGCATATGGAGGTTCCCAGGGTAGGTGTCTAATTGGAACTACAGCCACTGGCCTATACCACAGCCACAGCAACATAGGATCCGAGCTGCATCTGCAACCTACACCACAGCTCAGGGCAATGCTAGATCCTTAACCTACTGAGTGAGGCCAGGGATTGAACCTGTGTCCTTATGGATGCTAGTCAGATTATTTTCTGCTGAGCCACAATGGGAACTCCTCAAGCCCCAACATTTACCAGTATAAGGATGCAGATTAATTTTTTCCCATGTGATTCCTCATGGGGAAAAAGAAAGTCCATATTTCATAGGATTGTTTGGAGGTTTAAGTACATTAAACCATGTCAACAACTTACCCCAGTTCCTCACACATATCGATTCAAATTGCTGGCAACGAGGCCAGTATATGATCAACACAACTACAACATCATTAGTCCAGTGTTAACAGAAACAGTAAAATCTTTCTTTCTGTGCCTGAAACAATATTTATGATATGCAGTTAACGCAGGCCTTTCTTTTTGGAAGATATTAGAAAGGTACCAGAACAAATCTGTAATCAAGTCTTGGCAACAGGAATTGGTTTAATATCTGAAATCACAGGAAGGTTGCTATTAGTTGATGAACCTAAACACTGCAAATTGATCAGGAAAAGAAACATGAAGGGAACCTTTCAGATATTCGAGATTCTGCAGCTTAATTCAAGTGCATTCATAGTGAGCATGCTGAGATCAATTCATATTGAGCATCTTTTCTCTATCAAGTACTGAGGTATGACTAGTGAACAAGACAGATGCACTCCTGGCATTCGCAGCCTAGAGAAGCAATGTGAAATGGAGCAATATGATGCGATCTAGAATGTGTATGGTGAGGGCATTTATCCCAGGGACTGTATGGAAGGGAGGTTGCATCACAGAGTCTCCCTAGAGGAATGGAGACCCAAGATGAGCTTTAAAGAGTGAGTAGGACTCAGTTCTGTGAAAATGAATAGTAAGGCATTCCAAAAACATAAGAGACAGACCAAAGACAAACCTCCACCATGTTGAGACTGAAACAAGGAAAACCTGGGGTTACAAAGATATGAGGCAAGACATTTATGCTAAAGCAGTTTCATTTAAGACACAGATTTTACTAGAACATCAAACATTTTGAAATCAGGAATTTAGGAATATGTTTCATAAACCACAACCTGCAATCTCCAGGAATTTATATGAAAGTAAAATCTTATTCTTGATTTTATAATGCTACTAGGTAATCAATGTTACTTTGCTTTGGAAGAATTATCAACCCAAGGGAAATATGCTCTTTGATACTGAATGAAAGATACTCCAGAATAACTCCATCAGAATTTTGTTTTGACTTTTCTTTCCTCCATTGTGCTCTCAAAAGATTAAAAGAGAAAACGCAAATGTAGTGGGGTTTTTTGGCTGCACCCGAGGCATGCAGAGGTTCCCAGGCTAGGAGTCATCTACTCCGAGCTACGGCTGCTGGCCTACGCCACAGCCACAGCAATGCCAGATCTATAACTCACTGAGCGAGACCAGGGATCAAACCCAAAACCTCATGGTTCCTAGTCGGCTCTGTTTGCGCTGCGCAATGACAGGAACTCCTAATGTGTCATCTAAAAGATATTACTAGTTCTCACTTTTTTTCATTACATTTTATATGTGTTTTGCTACATTGCTTGGTTCTATCACCCTCCACTTCCACAACTTCGTATGAGCAAAAAGTACAGGCATCTTGAAAGAAGTGTTAGAAATTACCAAACACATTCTATAGCTTTGCTTCTGACATATCTAAGGACTCAATTTGTGGCTTTTGATTCAATATGCTTTGAAGTTGGAGTTCACTTTGTATATTCCTAAAATATACAAAAGAACCTAAGCAAAGAAAGAAATGCTCAGTAGGAATGAACATTTTTAGTGGTTCAGGGACAAAACAGACAACAATGTATATTTAATGTCTGATGAGTTCTACTGCATGCAATTACTTTTAATTTTCATAATTAGCATTTCAAATCTTAAATCAAATGAGATTTGTCATCAAATTATTCTATCTGCCTATTATAATTATTTGGGTCCCTTTAAAAAAAAGCCAGACCCTGAATTTTAAACACAAGAACTTAAAAAAAAATGAGTTGATAGTGTTGACATGGCTGAAACTAGTATATGTGATTTTAGAATCAGAGGGAATGCCCAAAAGTTGCTGTTTCCTTCATTGTTAAGCGATAGGATCATTTCAATTAGTTTCAGATTTCCATGCCAATTGGTCAAAAAACTACAGGAAAAACATCAAGGATGGGACCTTAAGTACCTGGTAAGCAAATTCAAAGTATCCAACCTTAAGTACTTAGTAAGTAGCAATAGTTAAAGCAGCCAATGCTAATGTGGGATAATTAGGGCCAAGTTAAGAAAAAAAAGAATACAATTTTTATTTAGAACTTTCTTTTTCTCTTTTTCATCTTATATTACATATATAGTTTCTTCCAACTGTTGTTCTAGAATAATCACTATCATTCACCAGTGAACAGAAAACCGTATTTCTGGATGTAGACGTAAACAGATTTTTGAGAACTTACTCAAAATCAAAGACTGATGGAAACAAAAAACAATTATGCTATATGATAAATGTAATAGTTCTGAATTGGCTTTAATATTCAAATCCATGTAAATCTAATGAAAAAATGTATTACTCTCCTCCAATTAACTTCTTTAACTTCTCACTCCTGACAAATCAAGAAACTAAGCCAGCCATGAGAGAAGTTTTAGTACTTTCATCTGCTGTTGGACTAAAGGCTTTCCTTTACTAATAACTTCTAATAATGTATTTTATTCATCTCAGACCTTCTAATTTACTAAGAGCCTTCACATGCATCCATCCACTCATTTTACACTTCCCAAAAATCTGAGGAAAATATTTTATGTGTACAAAGCAATACATATATAATCACATATTATAAAGTACTTCAAGCAGACGAGAAAATACAAGTTCAATGAGATCTTGTGTGACCCTTCAAAGTAACAAGATTTGTAAATGGCAGAACCAGAACTCTTAGTGCCGAGATTCTAAAATTCATGTGTTTTACCATTACAGCCCAGAAAAGGTGTACATTTTAACATAGATGCCAAACCCCATCAATTGTTAAACCACTTACTGCCACTCTTCCGTGTGTTTCCTAATCGGCAATCTGGCAAACAATGAATATTATCCACTTAGAGTTAAATAGAAAATGCTTTCATTGGGGTTAACAGATGCAAACTATAGCCTTTGGAATGGTTAAGCAATGGGATCCTGCTTATAAGCACTGGGAACCACGTCTGGTCACTTGTGGTGGAGCATGATGTGAGAAAAATGAATGTATGCATGTATGTGTGACTGTGCAGCAGAAAATGGACAGAACACTGTAGACCAGCTATAATGGAAAAAACAAAAATCACTGCAAGAAAAAAAGAAAATGCTTTCAAACTCAAACCTAATTTTGGAGTATCAGTTTCTCTGGCTGCGATCTGAATGCCGTGGCATCCGAGTCTGGCAACACTCACCTCTTTTTGACGGTACTTAATGGCCAATTTGAGTCTCGCGAGATCATTTCCACTTTGCTCTTCGATGAGACTGTTGTCATCCCGGTAATTGAGAATGATTTCCAGCTCTCGGGAACTTCTCGTCTGATCCAGCAGGTCCTTCGCGAACTGTTTGCACTGTCGTGACAGCTCCTCATACTCCGACTTGAATTCATTTTCCACCTTACTCAGTTCTTGGAGCTCCCAACTTAGCTGAAAGGCCGTGAGAAAAGGGTCTTCGCTGGACAAGGCGATGAGCGAGGGGCTGGCCAGGGCCTTGTAGATGTTGAGTCTGGAGCGGGAGTGGCGGAGGCTGTCCACGTCTGAGCTGGACACACATTCGACGCAGTTACAGCGCACCTCGTGGGGTCTGGGCACCGAGACACCCTTCTGAACTAAAAGTTTTATTATCTCGTAATTATTTGTATGGGCTGCCAAAATGATGGGTGTAATGTCTGGAGTGAATTCAGAGAACTGCTTGTCAAGGAGTATGGGAGGCACCTAGAAAAGAAGAAGAAAGCAGAGGTGTTGAATAGCCATTCATGTGCTTGTTCAAGCCTGTGAATTTCAAACAGCGTGCTATGCCAATGTTGAACAAGATTCATAAAGCTTATGCCAGTTTCATTATTATTATTAACAGGAGAGAGAGGGCTTTTCCCCCCTCAAAAGACAAAGAGAAAATTAGATGAAAAAATAACTCTCCAATAAAATGACACATTTATTCTTTGTTTCATCTGAACTGTGACATTTCATGAAATCTTAAAATAAGTGGCTATGGAAACTCTTTATTTGATAAAAGACTTCTCACTCCCAACTTATTTTCTGCCTGACAATCTTTGCTTTTCTTTCCTACAGATGTGGTTTCCTTAAATAAGAAGATGCTGAAAAATAGTTAATGATGTGTTTTAAACCCAAGCTTTTCCTCTGCAGTAGAAGGGTTTTAATTCCTCAGGGTTTTTTGGTTTTGTTTTGTTTTGCTTGTTTGTGTTTATCTTCTGCATTCCCCCAAATCCAGCCTCTGATTCAAGGTGACAGCAGAACAAAAGACAGCTAAGGCTCTCTGCCTTCTGTTTTCATCTATCTCTTAATAGTATATTTTTCAGGTAATAAGAGGTGCTCCAGTGCTAACATTACTGCTTTATTAGAAATAAATGCTTCCCATGAAGCAGGTCATCAAGGCACTTATGAACCATTTCTTTTGAGCTATGCTCTAGGAATGGTAATGACAAAAATAATTTAATTGGCACTATTTTATGGACATGGTCTCTTAGTGAATAAGTGGGAGTCCTACTGTTTGAACCCAGGTCCATCGGTCTGATACCCAAACCTGTACGTATTGCATCGTACCCCCACTGCTTACAGTTTTTGGCTTAATATTTCATCCTGCTGGCACAAAGGCATAGGGGCATGCATGAAAATAAATGCTACATAAGGGCAAGTTAAACAGGCATGGCAGAAAAAGTGATGAAAATAGGCTGCTGGTCAAATATGACTGAAACTACAAAGGGATCAAAAGAAAAAACCATACAGAGAAAAACAAAACTCATATGCAACTTCAATTGCACTACTTTTAATTACACATGCAATCTTCATATGAGAATAAGTAAACTCATGTTGCTTTTAATTCATCTATTTCATAAGATGCACTATGTGCATATATTTATTTAAACATGTTAAGCATTTTATTTAATTTTTCAGAAGATAAATTAAGTACTTCCCCCACCTTTCCCTTTAAGTTGTGTAATAATTTTCCATAATAAACAACTTAAAGGAAGCTTTGGTCAAGAATGGAATGAGGAGTTGCCATTGGGGTTCAGCGGGTTCAGGACCTAATGTTGTTGCTGAGGATGTGGGTTTGATCCCTGGCCTTCCTTAGTGGGTTAAGGATCCAGAGTTGCACCAAGCTGCTGTGTAGGCCACACATGCTGCCCAGATCTGGCATTGTCACGGCCGTGGAGACACTACCGCTTTAAAAAAACACATAACTTTCACCTATTCAAACAAAATATACAAACTATATATTTGTTTCTATACATAAGTATGCATATAATAGTGAAGAGTCTGGAGTCTCTAACCAGTCAGCCCAGCAGGCACACATGATTATTTATTCAGGTCCCGGAGGGAAGGCATTGCACTGAAAAATAATATAAAACAAAAACACTTAGGAGTTCCCGTCGTGGCACAGTGGTTAACGAATCCGAATAGGAACCACGAGGTTGCGGGTTCGGTCCCTGCCCTTGCTCAGTGGGTTAATGATCCGGCGTTGCCGTGACCTGTGGTGTAGGTTGCAGACGCGGCTCGGATCCTGTGTTGCTGTGGCTCTGGCGTAGGCCAGCGGCTACAGCTCCGATTCGACCCCTAGCCTGGGAACCTCCATATGCCGTGGGAGCGGCCCAAAGAAAGAGCAACAACAACAACAACAACAACAAAAAAAAAGCACTTAAACAACTGTCTGTAACTGAGTCCTAATTACATGCCTGCATCAATTATTACATGGTGTTTGTAATATTTTCTATATTCTATCATCACTTCTAAGTTTATTCACTTGCATTCTTCTGTATGTACAATTTTGCTCTCTTCTCCTTTTAATTATTAAGTATTACTCATGCACCCATGGATTCTTCTTTAATTTTATTCAATATACTTTGATTCATTGCAATAATTATTCATTCTGAACTTATAACTGAAGTATAGCATATATACATACACAGAGTAAAATGCACCGATGTCAGAGTAGTAATTAATAAGTTTTTAAAATGTAAATATACCTGTGTGACATGACACAGAAAGAATTCTAGAAAAGTGCCTGCCCCCCAGGAACTCCTCCTCTTGTCACCTCCCAGTCATTACATTTTGTAATCACAAATCTAACTGATATCACAGCAGGTAACTTTCACGTACTTTTTAACTTTATGTAAACAAGTCATTAAGTATGAACTTTTTATGTTTAGCTTCCTCTATTCCACATTAGCTTTTTGAAATACAGTTATATTGTTAGTAGCATTTGTTTTTATTCCTTCTATTCTGCATAACACTTTGATATATAAATATAGCATAAATTATTTATCACTCGATTTTTTTTTAGGGTCACACCTGTGGCATAAGGAGGTTTCCAGGCTAGGGGTTGCATTGGAGCTACAGCTGCTGGCCTTCACCACAGTCACAGCAAAGCCAGATCCAAGTCACATCTGTGACCTACACCACAGCTCATGGCAATGCCGGATCCTCAACCCACTGAGTGAGGCCAGGGGTCAAACCCGCGTCCTCGTGGACACTAGTCGGATTTGTTAACCACTCAGCCGTGACTGGAACGCCTATCACTCTATTTTTGATGACATCGGTGTGGCTTGCAGTCTGTGGCTATTAAGCATATTTCTCCTAGGCATATTTTTGTCCATGTCTGTTGGTCTTGTATTTAGGAATGGAATTTCTGGATCAAATGGTCTTCTTAAGCAGTAATACCAATTTTCATGCCCTCCCACAAATTATACTTGGTATTTCAAGCCATTTTTCTATACATCTATCTATCTGCCTATTTATTTATGTCATTTATCATATCAAGCAATCATTTTGAATTGTTTTATTTATTATTTATCATCAGGGATGGCTGTTGAATTTGAGGCCTTTTATGCTTCTATGGAGATAATCATGTAATTACTCTCCTGAGGCCTTAAAGTATGGTACCTACACACACACACACAAATAATACTATGCAAGTGCTTTTAGCATAAGAATGTAGTAAATTCCCTAAAGAGAATATGAATAAAGTAAAAAGCAAATTCATTTAGAAAAGAGATTATTTTTACTAGGTAGAATTAGAAAAGGATTTTAAGAGGAATTTATGCTTAAGGTTAGCTGGAACTAGCAGTTCAGAAAAGTTACAGGCAAATGGCAGCAACAGGAAGAAAATAAGAAAGATGGATTCATAGAAAAATTTTCTTTCGAGCATGGGATAAATCATATAAAGATGAATAATTACAAATGCCTCAAAGTGAGTAAGGGCAAGATTAGAGAAGGTTTTGAATGGCATTATTTTGTCGACATTGGCGGAGTCATAGAAGAATTTACCAGGAGGGTAATGGAATAATTCCTAGGTATTAACATTACTGTAGCATATTTTGATTACTGAATTGAAAAGTAGAAGGGTTGGAGGCAGACAAAGAAGTCTAGTAACTACCGCCATCTGAACGACAGTTTTAGCAACGGAGAAGGAAATGGGCTTATGACCTGGCAGGCAGGAGGGAGGGAGGGAGAGAGGAGACAGACGGAGAGGGAGAGAAAGAGGAGGAGGAGAAGAAAGAGAGAGAAAGAGAGGGCAAGGCCTGCGATAGAACAATTCAAAGCAAAGATGCCAGAGGACGGGAGAGGTCTAGTCCAGATGCCCTGAAATATCTTCCAGTTCAGAGCTGTTTCTTTAATGTCTACGTCTTTGGGAGCAAAGCTGCACATAAAATGGAACTAAGCAATTCAAAATTCCATTACAGAATGGCAATGTTCTAATGGTACATTTGCAAAATCTAGCCGTGCACGAGGACTTTGAGAGAAGTCTTAAATCCAATAAGGACCAATGCCCCGGCCCTCTCTTCTGTCCTGCAGCTAGCTGGCTATGAATAAAAGTTGACTTCTTACGGATTTCAAGGAGAGAAAAGAGTGCCATCTCAAGCTACCTCTTGCCTTAGAAGATGGCGAGTCTGAAGCCACTAGGAGGAGGCAGCGAGGCGCTGTGACTGACAGACTGCTGTTGGCTCAGGTCTTGCGGCTGAGATATTTACTGGTTGATTACCAACCTGACTGACTACCTACTAGATACTCAGAAGTTTAAAGCAGTCTAAAGTATAAGGCCTTTGATCTCAGAAACCTTTAGAAAATCCAGGAAATGGGCTTGCTTCCTTTTTTTCAGGCTTCATTCTCCAGTCCATTTTCTGCCTCCATCCTCTTAGCTTTATTCCATATCTTCGACCTGCGTTTCCTATTTCCTTCTGTACTTCCAATGTTACAAGGAAGAGCCTACTTTTCTAACATTAAAATAAATAAATCGGTCACTATAGGTGCTTGGTAGCTGTTACCTAAAGAACGGTTTTGATGGACATACGTTTTTCAGATGTTTCGAATTTGCTATCTGGCATATTTACAGACAGATATGACCATCATGAGAATAACCCTGTAGGTGAAAAAATCACACTCTGCGTTTAGCTGAAATAAATTCCACAGGCATAAAAGCATGACACTCAGTTAAACATATAGGCATGAAAATCTATGCTCACATTTCATATAAACAAACAATACCCTCCACCATTCAACATATTTCAACTGACTGAATTATATGGTTCACCCAGTAATTTACAACTAAGGAGAAGAGGCAACTGAAAGAGGATCCAGATATCAAATTCATGTGCTTGTTTTTTTACATCGCAGAGCTGGAAGTTCGTCCTGGCTTTTCTTCTAAGCTTTATGAGTGAATATTTGTTCAATATCTTTTCCTCAATCTCACCATAACATTAGTTACATTATTAACTGAGTCATTTTCATGTCACATAGCATTAAGAATGACATCCACGAGGAATCCATTAACTCATAAACTGATTGCTTTTTTCAAATCAATCCAAATACTTTACCTTGAAGTGACTCAGCACCCAGTCTGAGGCATATACTTTAAAATCTAGAGTATGACACTTTACCCAAATATAGAAATGTCTCCTTGTCACTAACATATATATTTTTGAACTATTAATGCTGAAGTATACATTTCTGAGAAAGAAATTCATCCTGAAGTGACGTTCACCCAATTTAAGAGTATCCAGTCCCTTAAATTCCACATTTATTAAAGTGGCTTGTGTAAACTGAGTAAAAGAAATTTGCTTATGTAATCTTGTTCGTATATCCTAAATCATTAAGACTAAAGATTAAAGAGATCCATATTCTAATTTGGCTGTACTCTCTTAATTATTTATATTATCTTGTGAAAGTTCCTTAATATTTCTGTCATACAAAAGAGATTATCTCCTACAACATGAAGTTTCTGTGACTAACAAGACATTTTAATACTCAAGTTGATAGCACCATTGAAAATGTATGGGAATGTTTTTCAAATGCTTCAATAAAAATTTGTTGAGACCTTTAGTTTCATCTTGCTTTAAGTTTCAATGTTTTTTATCCAGTGTATCAAAACCTTCCTTTTTTTTTGAAACTCGGGATTATAAATATCAAGTTTATCACTATCACCTAGATCAACTTTCTAATTCTAACCAACATAAAGGAGTTTTGAACTGAGAGTTGTATTTTAAAAACTAATTTAACACTATTTAGAACTTGAAATTTTCATAAGCATGCACATATACATACATATATACTCAAACATGAATGAGCACAAAAATCAAGTGGTTGCTATAGGAATGAATGAAGCTTAATATACTACATACACAAAAATCCATATTTTTATCTCTATATTAGCAATATGTTATAAACTGAACTGATTAAATATAAAATAAAAAGTGATTTTGATAGTGGCAAAATACACTGTACTTCTAAAAATATTAAAGAAAAAAGTGTATAAGAAAAAATAATAAAAGATCAGAGGGCATAAAATAAGATCCAAAATATGAGGGAAATGTTATGTTCTGGAGAGGAAACCTAATATCTTAACTATGTCAACTGTCTCAAAATATGTATGTGCATTTCATTTAGAGTCTTTTTTGTGTTGTTTTATATATAATTTGATAAAAGTATGTTTTAGTTAATTTTGAAGAATCTATATCCAAAAATTATAAAAATTATGGAATGAAGAATATGATCCAGGAAAACAGCAATAAATACATATTAGTTGAATTGAATTTTGACCAGGATGACTTATCATAGATGGGAACTTGATATGTGAAAAAATAAAATTTCTCTTCAATTGGAATAAGTGGTTCATTTGTTGCAAATTTTTTCTGCCCCTCCCCAAAGTAAAATTAGCCTCTATCTCATCTCAGAATAATAAATTTGAGGTGGTGCATATATTTAAATGCAAAGAGAAAAAAGCAACGCAATTTTAGAAAAGAACTTCTAAAATAGTTAAAAAGCCAAGGACTGGTGAGAACTCTTAAAGCAAGGCTGGGAACACAGAATGGAAAACTACATATTTTATTTTTTAATTCTCAAGTAGAATAACCAAAGATTTTCTCAGAAGAAAATGAAAACAAAACAAATGAGCAAACAGAACAGAACAGAAACAGAGTCACAGATACAGAGAGTATGAACAGGTTGTTGCGGGGTCAGGGGAGGGGGTGGGAATGAGGGAAATTAAGAGGCACAAACTTCAAGTTACAAAATACATGAGTCACGGGGACAAAATGTACATCCTGAAATGATTATCACAATAAGTTTAGTGAGCATTTGTCATCTCATATAGACATAAAATTTTAAAAACGACAGTATTCTTCCTTGTGATGAGAACTCTCAGGATTCACTTTCAGAGTCGGATCTTTTTTTCTATAGGTTTGTTGTTCTTTTTTGTTTGTCTTTATCACGTATAATTGACCTACAATGCTATGTTAGTTGTTGGTACACAGCACAGCGATTCAATATTTGTAACATTACAAAATGATCACCATGATAAGTCTAGTTATCATCTGTCACCATACAAAGATATTACATTATCAAGATGCATGTAAGTCAAATTATTCTGCTGTGTGGCTTAAACATACACAGTGCTGTATATGCATGTCAATTTTATTCCAATAGTAAAGGAAGGAAAAAAACAGTCAGAAACATTGAATGATCTTTCTCATTAAGAGCCAGGAAAGATAATACAAAACAACAAACTACGATGTTTTGCCAGCTTTAAGGAGCTGAGGCAACAGGTTCCTTGGTTCATCAATAGCAAGAGGAATGCAAGTTAAAACAGCCTTGCTGGAAAGTATCTGGCCCTTAGGTAAATTTTGAGAGCCATAGTCTTAGTTTGGGGAACTCTTCCTACAGAAAATCAGCCACCTTGAGACTATTTCCTTTTATTTCTTTCATCACTGTCTGTCATGATAGAAATCTGAGTATCACCTGAATGTTTTTTAAAAGAGCAAGTTTGAAAAAATTGTGGTGCATCCCTACGTGAAATAGGATGGTGCGACTGAACATGTGAACTTGAAAGAATGCTGTATGTATCAATATGGAGAGTTGCCCCTGAAGTTTCATTTCGTCTGGTGGAGAGTTGCAGCACAGTTACTTATATAAAGGTTCCTTATTTCAGGATCTCTAAACAATAGTTTAAACATTAGTCAACTTTGTATCAGAGACTTTCCTTGATATTACCTAACTATAACTTAGCTACTTTATTTGATGAATGAAGATCTCCCTAATCGGGTCCAACCCTGTGTATTAAAATCTACTTTCTACTCTACCGCGACAGGCATCCCAAGCCGGTGATTTCAGCATCAAACGTCCCATTCATAGTTTTCTTTTTGGCCACTGATGTTCCCTCCCACTAAGCAAGTTCTACCAAACATCTAAGACCCAACTCAAACCTTATCATTTCTGTGATGCTCTTTAGTACAAGGGAAATGTCATTAACCTGACATTTTTTTCTTTAAGTGGAGGCAGAAGAAAGGGAAGGTATTATTATTATTACCTTTTTACCAGAAGTAAAAATCCAGAAGAGATAAATACCCATTTAAAAAAAAAAAAAGGAATTTGTTAAAAAATAAAAAGAGGAGTTTGTGAGAAAATTGAGTGCAATTTATACAATTTATGGTTCTCTTATCTCCTTTCAGTGCTCTTATGCAAACTACTTAAAGCTTTCCTCAAGCTTTGGTCAGGGATCCAACCAGTATAAATATAAATAAAGTAATATTAGTAACTATTTTTTACTTTTTTAAAGTTAATATTCACTTTAAATTGCACTGATTATATATTTTTACTGAAAGCCTATCTCAAGTCTACTTTGAATTAAAAATACCAGCAAATAGGAGTTCCTGTTGTGACTCAGCAGGTTAAGGATCTGACCCATATCCATGAAGATGCAGGTCCAATCCCTGGCCTTGCTCAGTGGGTTAAGGAGCCAGCAATGCTGTGAGCTGTGGTGTAGGCTGCAGATGTGGCTCAGATCTAGCCTCGCTGTGGCTGTGGTGTAGGCCAGGAGCTACAGCTCTGATTTGACCCCTAGGCTAGTAACTTCCACGTGCTGCAGGGGCAGCCATAAAAAGAAAAAGAAGAAAAACAAAAACAAAAAAACCCCCAAACCCCAGCAAATAGATAGAGTCTGTATGGATTTGAATAGGGATGGGAGGCACATAGCAACTATCATTCTATAATAACTTGGAAAATAGGTTTATTTCAGAACTAAGATACATGCTTGAACCAAATGAAGAGGGATCTGGCAAAAATCACTTTGACTCAGGGACACTGTTGATACAAACATGCTGGGAGGCTGACGGAAGTGACACAAGCAATAACTACCATGCCTCCCCTTAGTTAATCCTCCAAATCATTCTGGGAAGCAGCTGTTACTGTCATCCTCTTTTGACAAATAGAATAGGCCTGAGAGAAGTTCAACAGCTTGCCCGTGGTCACACAGAAATCCACGCTGCTTGACTCCAGAGTCTAAATGCCTCGTCAATAGACTACCTGTCTTGAAAGCAAAGCAGCTGTGGGATTCTGCAAATAGCTCAGGCATCTCGGGGTAAACAAGCAATCCCGCCTCAACCTTTTCCAACCGGGTAGAAATGACAAAGCCAGTTAATGTCTCCGCATTTCCATTTCCCCGTGTTGAAAGGTGGACATTTATTCACGATGTTTCTCCTTGTGGAGTAAGAGCTGGAGAACGACCTATCAAAGGCTTGTCCGAGCGAATACTCACAGGCTTGCGGGGAAGATGAAATTGGAAAGCGCACTGTAATCTATAAACCACGAAGGGACAAGAAGGGAGTGGTGTTATGCGACAAGCCCACGACTGTTAGGACAAAGAGCAGAAAACTGCCGTGTTCCGTTTGGCCAGACTGATTTGCTTCTCCGGTTATCACGCCTGCTTCATGCGCAAGGTCGAATGAGAATTTCCAGGTGGGCTCCAGTTTTGTTATGGGGAGATGCCAACGCTTGGAAGGTGTCCTTTTCATCACTGCAAATTTAAACTGTGTACCTCCTAAAAGGGCACAGGCTCTTTGTTGTGTGCTACCATAGATATACCACAAAGTCTGTGAAATATTATTCGCCTCTTGGATAATGAACTGGAGAAATCTATTCCAGCTCCTACGGAGACATCAAGCAAATGGCAACCGTAAATCACCACCAGCTTTGGCCAGGTTGAGTCACTAAAATTATGAGGCCATTACTGTCACTACCTCCTACCCCAGCGAGTTCACAGACGTTGATTTTTAAAGCCTTCTCTCTTTTATCTGCTGCACTGAAGGAGAATGTATTAAATGATATCTAAGTGAAATAGTTTATTTGTTGAGCATGTAGCTCTCAGGCCAAGGGTATACTTAATTTTTAGAAGATTTACACATAAATTCTGATCAGCGATTTCCAAGATTCTAATGTTAGTTTCCCTTGACAGTGTTTATCACTGCTTTCTTTTTGAAAGTCACCAGTCCTTCGACTTCCATGACTGGGTGGTGGATTGGCTCAAAGACTGGCTGTTTCACCAGTGGTTTGTAGCTATGAAAGTGTTATTTAACTCCCCAAACTTCAATTTTCCCATCTGTAAAATGGAGACAATTATAGTTTTTACCTTATAGGGTTCTTTTAAGGATTGAAAGGAATGATATAAAGGAATGATATAATGTACACCGCGTTTGATGAAAACTAAATCCAGTGTGATGACCATAATTATCAACATTGCTGTCGTCATCATTTTCTCTGGTGCCTCTTTCTCAGTCTCACTCACGGGGGTCCCTCCTCTATTTATCCCTCGAACACTTTCCTCAGGGAATCAAACTTAAGCCCAGGGCTCTGCTCATTCTGCATATTTGTACTCCCTGCACGTTAGCGGTTCTCCTGCTAATTCTAGCTTATATGTGCCAATTTTTTATTCTTCCAACCATTCAATGAACTTCGGGGCACCCATTTTATGGCATTTGCTCTTCAGAGTTTGGAGAATATATGAGGGGACAGAACAGATAAAATCCTGGCCCTTATTCAAATTGCATTCAAGGAAGGGAAGAAGGGAAAGAGACACATCAAGAATGAACAAGTGGGTGAATAAATCGGTGAGGGAAGGAATGTCAAATGGTAAAGGCCTTGGAGAAGATCTAGCAGATAAGAGGAAATGGCATGTTAGAGGCAAGGAGAGACTGCTGCCCTATAGAGGGTGACAGGGAAGTCTGATTGATGGGATGACATTTGAATAAAAGGCAGAAAAAATTGAGAGAGTAGGCTTGGCTTATTCCTTAGGGCACAGCATTCCTAGAAGAGGGCACAGCAAGTGCAAAGACCCTGAGGCATGACTCTGATTAGAGTACTTGGCCAATTTGATGGATGTTTAGTTTTGCATAGAAGAGCAGCAGGAGACAAGGTTAAAAGAAAGTAGCAGGGAAGAGCAGAAGATGCATTTTAATCCATTTTAAGCGCCTTGGCTTTTACTTCTAATGAGATGAAAAGTCATTGGAGCATTTCAAGCAGAGGCGTGACACTCTCTGACCACCTTTAACTATGGACTATGCTGGCTTTTGGGTTGAGAACAGACTGAAGGGAACCCAAGTGGAAGCAGGAAAACCTAATAATCATCAAATAAAACTGGCAATAATCAGGGCAAGTGGGACAGATGAAGGAAAGAAACTGAGATGGAAAGTCTGAGCAGTGGCCCAAGACTGTGTATATTATGAAGGCAAAGCCAACAGAGTTTGCTCATGGATTGAATATTGACTTTTAGGTATAATATCACAAAGAGAGATCCAAGGGGACAAAGCATCCTGGCTTAGACAGATGGAGCTGCAACTTACTGAGAACACTCTGGAGGAGTAGGTCTGGGGACACAATGAAGATTAGGACTTGTTTTAGCTGTTGAGTCTGAGATATTAGAAATCTGGAGATATAAACATTTGAGAGCCGCTAGCATACAAATGGGACTTAAAGCCATAAACCTACACAAGCAAGTGAGAAGTGAGCATAGGTAGAAAAGAGAGGTTAAAAACTTGAACCCTCTGGGGAGTTCCTTTCATGGTGCAGTGGAAATGAATCCGACTAGAATCCATGAGGATGCAGGTTTGATTCTTGGCCTCGCTCGGTGGGCTAGGGATCTGGCAATGCCATGAGCTGTTTTGTAGGTTGCAGAAGTGGCTTGGATCCCAGAGTTGCTGTGGTTGTGGTTGTGGCTGGCAGCTGCAGCTCTGATTCGACTCCTAGACTGGGAACTCCATATGCTGGGGATGCAGCCCTAAAAAGCAAAAAAAAAAAAAAAAAAAAAATTGACCCTCTGATGTTTTAAATTTTAGGTTAGGGGATGAGATGAAAACACAAAGAGAGTGTGAAATCCTGGAATATTAAGGTACATATTTAGGGAGGTTGGTAGCTATGGTGCTAGGAGCATATGGAAGATCTCTCATGATGGACTCTGTCTTCTTAGCAAAACAGGAAAAAAGGGCATCCTCTGAGAAAGAGGAGGGGAGAGAAAGTATAGACCTGTTGGGTGTTTGACGAAAGAGAAAAAAATGAACTCATCATCTAGGAATGTGGGAGAGTGTATGTTCCCAGGAAATGTGGTAGGATTGTAGGGCACCACTAAATGCCCATTTGAAATTAGTGATTAAACAGTCAGAGTGAGAGTAGTTGAAATGGTTGGTTTTTCTTAAACCGCGTCTGGCTATCTAGGTACAGGCTAAACCAGCAATGGGATTTTACCAGATAATATTAACAAAGAGAGTGACAGGAAAACTTGTCTGCAGAAGGGGCCCACGATGGACTCTCAAATTTTAATCAAGGAAGTGATATCATGGGGGTTGAGGACTCAAGAAAAGTTTAGTTTAGGGGTCCTGGGTAGCGTGAGCATGGAAAGTAATTGTGACTTTGGAGGTCGTGTCATGAAGGATAGTAATGACTCTTGGTACGGCCATGGAAGAGGGTGACTGAGGTACGCTAGAGTTAAAGATGATAGGGAGGAAGGGAAATAGATTAAGAGGAGCCAGGACGATTTGATGATTAACCACACAAGAATTTAGTCACAAGACTATGTTGAGCAGTGCGATCATAAATCTGAGGCCAAAATCTTTAAGCAGTGAGAATATCGTATAGAATACTGCAACTAGGGTGGAGGGGTTAGAATAAAAGAGTGAACCATGGCATAAATAAGCTAAGGAACAACAAGGTCCAGGGGCTGTGAAATCTGTAGGAGAGACTCAGATTTCAGCTAGATATGAAGGAGCTTTAAAAATGACATAATTTCCCCCTTGAAACCCCTGCATATATCCTAGACAATTTATATTTGTTACAGGTAAAAATGTTCCTCTTTTACAAGCACATATGACATAGTTGTATTTTCATATTCATTTACAATTTTAAATTCTAATTTGTTTAAGCTACTGTTAGTAACATACAGATCAACTTTAACTAGTGTCCAAAATGCTTTTGTTTTTCTAGATTGATGTTTCATGCCATGACTTGCACAAACTTTCTAATTAATTATAATATTTTTTGTAGATTACATTTTGTTTTTATGTAGATAGATTAACTGAATACACTTTTTATTTCTTCTAGTCTTTGTGTCTTTTATTTTTACTTTTTTGGTTATTCAAAATAGTAGAGTAATGTATGGAGGAACAATATTGAGAATCCTGATTGTGTTACTGATGTTAAAATGCATACTATTCACAATAATATAAAATGTAGGTTTTGGTGGATTCTCTTAATCAAGTTAAATCTTTTTTCTGTTTTATTCCTGGTTTGCTTAGATGTTGTTTTTCTTATCTAAAAATTTTACCAAATGCCTTATTGGTTTTTGCATCTAGTGACATCATCATATATTTACCTCTCCTTTACCTGTGAAATTAGTGAATAGATTTTTCTAATATATTGCTTAAGATTTTTGCATTTATATATTTGAAAGCCCATAATTCTCCCTTCTCACACCATCTTCTTCTGATTGTAATGCCAAGAATATATCAAAAAATTAGAAACATTGTGAAAGATTAGAATAATATGTTTCTTGAATGGCAGAGCTCACCTGTTTTTCTTTACTTTTATTTTAAAAATACATATTAACCTTTTTTAAAAAATCTATCATATTTATTTCAAATATTTTCTGTTTTAGGTTTTATGTAAATTTTTATTATTAGGATTGTTAACATGGAGTTCCTATTATGGCTCAGTGGACCTGACTAGTATCCATGAAGACGCAGGTTCAATCCCTGGCCTTGCTCAGTGGGTAAAGGAGCTGGCGTTTGCCGTGAGCTGTGGTGTAGGTCGAAGACACGGCTCAGATCCCACATTGCTGTGGCTGTAGTGTAGGCCTGTCGCTGTAGCTCCGATTCGACCCCTAGCCTGGGAACCTCCAGGTGAGGCCCTAAAAAGCAAAAAAAAAAAAAAAAAAAAAAAAAGCATATGAAATAAAATTTTCAATTTATAAATACTAAAAGAATGGAGCTGTTGAATGGGAATAAGATTCCTAAATTTTATGTCCTTTTCATTGTTTACTATAATGGTATAATTAAAAACATCCAAAGACTCTCCAACTTTATATTTATGCCTAATCTGCCCATAGATTTAATAATTACTTTCTTATTCATTGCCTTTTCCTGCTGAAGCATTATGACCTTTGAGACAAGCATTGGCTTTTTCCCATTACAAAAGCTATATATCCTTATTGGCTAATGATTTTTTTAAATGTCAAAAGTACAAAAGGAAAGAAAATAGATCTCACTACCCAGAGATATACATTGCCTTTCTTCCTACCCAGATGTAAAGTCTCTTTCTCTCTAATATATAAAATCGAGAGTTGCTTTGCATTTTTTTAAACAGTTGCAGACTTTTACAGAAATACTGCAATGGTTTCAAGGAAATTTGCCTGTTCCATTTGGAACTTTAATGTTTTAGGATGAAGTGCAGTTTCTCAGTATAAAATACTTCACTCACAATTGTATCCTACATCGCAGTAAAATAGAGCCCAAATTACGTTCCCAGAAAATTTTATAACAAAGGTATTAATGGTCATGTTTCCATTCTGAATATGATCTACATCAGAATTGCTACCTTAACTAAAGCCTAGAAGCTCTTTGCTGTCCAATTTTATCTTTCCAGAGTGTTCTTTGCCTGCTTTATCTTCATGAGTGATGACGAAGTTTTTGATCTGCCGTTTTCATGCCTCTATCATCTATTTGGCAAACTGTTGCTTAATACCTGTGATGTGCACAGTATTATGTATCCAGGAGAAGGAAATAAGACTAAAATTTGATTTGACTTGATTTAAAGAGTAAAATCTGCCTAAGGAATAAGGCAGATATTTATAAGTTTGAGAACAAGACCTTGACAGTACAACAGGCTGAAAAACAATTTTGTTTTAAAAGACCCAATACAACAAGCATGGCTAATCAAAGAGTTTTTATATTTATATATTAGTAATCACATGAGGAAATTATTAAGGGGAACAAAAGCTTCATGAAGAAGAATTAGCAAGTTAAAGTAAACGAGGATAACAGCCCAATCCCACAAATAGCAGTACTGTCCCACGATGTCCTGAGTTGGTGAGTACTGAGGAGAGGGCAAGGCTACAAAAGTTTAGTTTACCAGGATAAAAACAGAGCACTAAAAACCAGGGAGTACTATAGAAATAACTCGTTTTTCAAAACTGCTCCTCTGAGATTGCATGAAAATAACTGAACTAAACGCCTGGAAAAATTCTAGGAAATGACAGTGTGAAGCTGATGAGAAAAGACGGCTGCTAAGCCATGGCAGCCCCACAGCGGGGCCTTCTCGGGGGAAGAAAAGCGATGGACACTTAGGCCTCCTAATGGAACGATGGCTTTATTCTGTCCACAACTAAAGAAAATATCACCTAGATTTCTGACTGGATGCTGAAAAATACACATGTGATGGGAAAGAATCATTTTTTTTCCCCTTTTCTCCAATGAGTTTCTTTAGCTGTGAACTTGAACCTATAAATACAAGAATGAAAGACTTCAAGCAATCCCACTCCTGGGCATCTATCCAGAGAAAACCACAACTCGCAAAGACACATGTCCTCTGATGTTCATTGCAGCACTATTTGCAATAGCCAAGACATGGAAACAACCTCAATGTCCATCGAAAGAGGAGTGGATCAAGAAGAGGTGGTACATATACACCATGGACTATTACTCAGCCATTAAACGGAACGAAATACCAGCATTTTTAGCAACATGGATGGACCTAGAAATTATCATGCTATGTGAAGTCAGTCAGACAATGAGACACCAACATCCAATGCTTTCACTGACAAGTGGAATCTGAAAAAAGGACAGACAGATCTTCCTTGCAGAACAGATGCTGACTCACAGACATTGAAAAACTTATGGTCTCTGGAGGAGACAATTTGGGGGGTGGGGAGATGCGCTTGGGTTGCGGGATAGAAATCCTATGAAATTGGATTGTGATGATCATTATACAACTACGGATGTGATAAATTCATTTGAGTAATCAAAAAAAAAAGAGAAAAAAAAAGAATGAAAGACTTCAATTTGTGAGTTCTATAACAACCTGCCAAGAGACTTCTTAACTTCTGTTCTAATTTGTCAAAAATATATACTAGGATAGGTGGAGGGGGAACATGTTACTAGAAGGGGAACAATTTGAGGATTAATTCCTCATCTCATGCCTCAGATAAAATATACAGAAAAAGCTAAGTCCTAGGGAAAAAATGAAAACAGACTCAGACTACAGCTCTAGTTATAGAATAAAACATGACTTTCCCTTGCTCTTTGCTTTTTGGATCAGAATTGTAAAGAACGGACTGCATTAGCATTAAAGTGATTCCAAGATACCATTTTGCTACGGAATTGCATAAAGAAAAAATCCAAAGAAGTATATCATGGTGGGTCACAATTTTTTGTTTGCTTTTTTCTTTTTTGGTAACATTTCACCTGAATTAGGTGACCTCTAAAAGATGCATTTATATCAGGTAAAAATGGATAAATTGCATGGATACTTGTGCTGTTTATGGTGCCTTATAGAACCTCTGCTAATATGGTTATGTGCAAAACTGTAATCTATTGAAAACTAAAGAAAATAATATAGATTATTATTTTTGAGTTCATGCCAGGTGTTTAAAGCTATTCCATGTAGCCTCAAATATTACAGGTAGGACTCAAATATTCACCAGGTGGCAGTCTTTTCCCTGAGTCTGGTCAAACAAACGTGATCTGCTTTACCTCATCTTTATTAAAAAACAAAAAAACAAGTGTGACTTATGGAAAGAGATGCATTTATTCTCATAATATTGAATTTAAATGACCTGTGTCATCTGAAAACATACTCCCTAAAACATCTCCAAGGGGACGCTTTTACTCTTCCCTGAGATCATCTCTGATCATTTTCTTTTATTATAATTTTTATTTTCCTTTCTCTGTATTCAGAGTGAAACTACATTGTATCTGATGATTAACAATGTGTTTAGATTATATTTATTTAGACCTAACTGTAGTTTTAGAAGCCTGGTCCATTTCCTGTCTCTTCTCCACATCTCTGTGGTAAAGTAAGCTTCCTGGTTCTACCCAACCTCCCAAATATTCCCAACCCTCCTGACCAATATGCAGATATTTAGGATGCCTTGCCTCTGAGATGTCATCACTAGAAATCAACAAGTTTGCCTCTTGTGGTCTGCATCAGCATACATGAAACCTAATCACTAATTGTGGCAACTTAGAATCGTGATACAAATGTGAATCTTTAGGCAAGATCATATTAGCCTAGTTGGTTCTGAAATGGATGATGATGATGATGGCAAGACTAAATCAAATGTCAACAGGCTAGACCCTCATGTTACATGAAGTATTTCAAATTTACCATTTTCTGCTTCAAGTTAAAGTGTCACCACTGGAGTCACCCAAGTAGTAAGGGGTAAAGCGTGGATGTGGATTCCTAGCTGTCTGATTGCAAACCTGATCCTTTTCCACCAGGAAATATTTCTTGTTATGCACAACTAAGCCCTAAGACCTTTATTTATATTTACATTTTTTTCCTTGTTCTACAAAATGTTTAACGGGGTAATTTAAGTCATGTGAAGGATACATATTTGATTCTTCTAGATTTTAATAAGTCAATTTTAACCCTGGCTTAAGAATGACTAATCTCAGTAATCTTTGACAAGTATCCTGAACTTTTGTTAACTGCATTTTCTTCATATCTGTATAAGGTAATGGTAGCAGGAGTCAGTGTGTATGTGTTTGTGTGTATGTGCATGTGGAGAGGGTGTGTGTGTGTGTGTGTGTGTGTGTTTGTGTATGGGGTGGGGGGAGAGGGGAGGGATGTGGGGTCATATGATACTAAAATGCTCTCTGATTTCACAAAGTTAAACCTGAGTCTTTGCTTTTTAGTTGCGAGAACAAGGAAGCCTAGCCCAGGGTTAAGTAGAATATGTTACAGTAAAGTAAAATTCATTCAAAACACGCGCTAGAATACATAATTTAATGAACACTCCCTGCAAGTCAAGCATTAAGTTTAGGCTAAAAAGCACTAAATGGACTATACTTGAAGTGTGATTTCCTAAGGCTGGTAATTTAAGGTCAGGCCAGAAGAATCAAAGGCTCTTCAGATGATAAAAAAAGATTAATGGGAGTTCCCTTCGTGGCTCTTTGGAAATGAAGCTGACTAGTATCCATGAGGATGCAGGTCCGATCCCTGGCCTTGCTTAGTGGGTTAAGGATCTGGCATTACCAAGAGCTGTGGTGTAGGTCATAGACATGGCTTGGATCCCACAATGCTGTGGCTGTGGTGTAGGTCAGCGGCTACAGCTCCAATTTGAACCCTTGCCTGGGAATCTCCATATGCTGTGGGTGTGGTCCTAAAAAACCAAAAACCAAAAATGTGAATGGGCTCTGAGTCTCTCAGATAATGTATGCAAGAGAAGTATGTTTAGCAACATTTAACATATATTTATCAATATTTTTAATTTTTAAGCATTTCATTGATAAAGTTAATAGTTACATGTGAGCAAAGCTGAATATTTACATACTGATTCCATTTAGGGAAAAGCGTACCGTATCACATTAATGGACACAAAACATTCTTCTAATATGTCAACATATTATACTTTCCCACATAGTATGTGAAATTTGCTGAACATGTTTATACACAACCTATCATTTCACAGAAATATGATGGCACTGATCTCTTTTCTTTTATTGATGTTAACTTTATTCAATTTTCGTGTCTTGCATAATCTAATACGGATACTTCTTAGACATCAGGCACTATTCTCTTAGTCCCACAAAAACACAGGTGTAAATACAATTGGAAAATCTATATATATTGCATAAAAAAATGGATAATTACTTTATTTTGAGGTCACGATTGATTGCTAGATTTGATTCCCTGAGGTCAAAGGCTACTAATATGTGGTCATATTTTAACAGTATTTTGGTCACAGTAGGGAGCCAAGGAAATTTTAAAGATAGTGGAATAAAGGGAAGAAATGAGGAAATGATTCCCTTACTGCATCTTTGGCTCCCCCAAACAATTCTCCTAACTTCCCTGTCTCTTCATCTTGAGTTGTTTACCTTTCTGCTCTGCTTCAGTGGACTTGAGGGAACAGAAGCCAGTGATTCTATAAGAATAATACTGTGATTTGACACTGGCTGGGTCTGTCCGCGTGGATGAAGACATGCACCCAGTTTCTTCAAGACCCATGCGCCTGTACATAAATATTCCTATAGGTATGTATATACATAGAAATACTTATTTTTCTATGATTTAAAAATAATACATGTTCAGAGACTTTAGAAAACACAGAGAAGCACAAAAAGGAAAAGCACGCACGCTAGCCCAACATTCAAAGATAACTAATGTTAATATTTTTACTGTGTATTTATGGTTGGCCTCCAAGATGGCTCCAATGGCTCTTACCTCCTGATTTTCATGCCCTGGTACAAGTAGCTTCTTTCCACTGAATCAGCCTGATATCTGTGTGAGCATTAAAATCATTTCAAAGTGAAAAAAAAAGGGAGTTTGCGTTGTGGTGCAATGGGATCAATGGTGTCTCCGGAGTGCTGGGACTCAGGTTCTATCCTGGCTGGCACAGTGGATTAAGGATCCAGCATTGCTACAGCTGCAGCGTAAGTCACAACTGCTGCTCAGATCTGATCCCTGGCCCGAGGAACTCCATATGCCATAGGGTGACCAAAAAAGAAAGCAACCAAAAACGAAAACAATAGTAAAGTTTTTCTACATTTTTCATGCTTGGCACGAATAATAAACACTGTAAATATGATTGTTCCAAACAATATTTACGATCTTTACAAACCTAAGAAACTATAATTTTAATATAAGCAATCACATTTTCCATTATTTTTTATTATTAAAGTGTGTGTGCATGCATAAACATGTCTGCGTGCAGTGTGTGAATACACATACGTGTGCGTATATGTGTGTATGATCCTTGGGATCTGTGGGAGATTGGTTCCAGGACCCCTAGCCTGGATTCTGAAACCAGAGATGCTCAAGTCCCTAACATAAAGTGGCATAGTGTTTGCCTATAACCTAAGTGCATTCTCCCATATATTTTAAATCATCTCCAGATTATTTGTAATGCCTAATAAATATAAATGCTACATAAATCTTTGTAAATACAAGGTAAGAACAATGTAAATACTGTGAAAAAATTTGCCAGCACAAGGCAGTTTAAGTTTTGCTTTTAAGAACTTTCTAGGATTTTTGTTTGTTTTTTTAGGGCCACACTGGTGGCATATGGAAGTTCCTGGGCTAAGGGTTGAAGCAGAGCTCACAAAATGCTGAATTCTTAACTCACTGAGTGAGGCCAGGGTTTGAACTCACATCCTTATGGATACTAGTTGGGTTCTTAACCCCCTGAGTTACAACGGGGATTCCCAGGATTTAAAAGAAAAAAAATATTTTCCACCTGCCATTGGTTGAATCGAAGAATGCAGGACCCGCAGTTATGGGACACACACACACACCACTTGTACACACTTCTTGCTATTGTGAGGTTCACAAAGTAGGAGAAAGTGATACACATCTACATACTTTCAACGTAATGTTCTAAGAGGTAAGAAGAGGTGGACAGGAAAGAATGGTAGCCAAGAGAGCGATATTTAATTTGGTCAGAGCTTCATAATTTATCTCACGCATAAATAGGAAAAGAATTTGTGTGGTTTGCAAAATGACCTTCTCCAGTTTGGGAGGTAGGGGTTTCCTCTGCAGTCTCGGTCCTCAGCCCTCAGCTGAGTCCCTCAACCTCTGTGTCAGACTCAACCACTGGACAACACTTTACAGCATCGCACATTGCCTGACATGCGCTCACCTTCCCCTTCCCCTCAGTTTCTCAGTGCTCCACCAGTGTGTCCGCATCACTGCCAACTGTTTTCTACAACAGTCTAAAAGAATTGAGAGAATCAGATAGCAGGTTTCCTCTCAAAATGAGCCTTTTGTTTGTTTTGTTTTTTTTTTTGTTTTTGTTTTTTTGTTTTGGCTGCACCCACAGCATAAGAAAGTTCCCAGATCAGGGATCAAATCTGAACCGTAGCTGCAAACTGCACCACAGCGGCAATGGCAATGCCAGATCCTTGACCCAGTGCCCCAGGTTGGGGATAGACCCTGTGCCACTGCAGAGACAAGGCTGGATCCTTAACCTACTGTGGCGCAGTGGGAACTCTTCAATGAGTCATTTTAAAGCACTCAAGATTTGGTCAGGAGCCTCTGAAGGAATTTCAAGATGGGATGATCCTCAGGAGTCAGGAGACTTTCTATTCGTGTTCTGAAGGGCTGAGATTGTTGGACATCTAATGGCCACAGTAATCAGGGAGTTTAGCAAAGAACAAGTAAAGCCCATGAAAACAGAGAACCTACACTCCAATTTCCTTTGGGCAAGTTATTCGATTTCTCTGAGCTTCAATTTCCTTATCTATAATGCTTCAGTGTGACTGGGAGGAATCCATTAAATAAAGGTAGAAATACATACTGGGCAGTCAAAAAAATTGTGCTGTATTCTCTACTCATGTATTCATGCATATACTCCTCATTTAAGCCCTATTATTTAATACCAACGGCTTAGACAACTACTAAACAAAGATTCTAATGCTAGTTTTAAAGTCAGCAGGAATACAGTCTGCAATTGTTAGGAGCATCTATCTGGGGGGTTGCAGGAGGGGAGAAATCCCTTTAAATCTTTAATTACAGATGGTGACTTTGGGTAAATTAACTCCTTTTTTTTCTGGAGATTGGGATTAATTTGTACACACTACTATACATGAAACAGATAATCAACAAGGACCTACTATATAGGTCCTAAAAGTCTACTCAATATTCTATGATAACTTATCCCAGAAAAGAATCCGTAAAAGAACAGATAGATGTATATGTATAACTGAATCACTTTGCTGTACACCTAAAACTAATACAACATTGTAAATCAATAATACTACAATATAAAATAAAAGTTAAATTGAAAAGAAAATAGCTATCCAGAGAAAACCATGACTCGAAAAGATACATGTACTCCAATGTTCAATGCAACACTATATACAGTAGCTAAGACATGGAAACAACCTAAATGTCTACCAACAGGGAAGTGGATGAAGAAGATGTGGTACATATACACAATGGAATATTAGTCAGCCATTAAAAGGAAAGAAATAATGGCATTTGCAGCAACATGGATGGACATAGAAATTATCATGCTAAGTGAAGTTAGTCAAACAGTTAGACACCAGCATCATATGATATCACCTACATGTGGAATCTTAAAAAAGGACACGATGAACTTCTTTGCAGAGCAGATACTGACTCACACAATTTGAAAAACTTATGGTTTCCAAAGGAGACAGGTTGGAAGTTAGGAGGATGGGCTGGGGGTTTGGAATGGACATGCTATAAAACTGGGTTGCGATGACTTTCATACAACTGTAAATGTAATAAAATTCACTGAATTAAAAAAAGAAAAGAAAATGGCAGTAATAAAAGAACTTGTTACAAAGACTGTTATGAAGTTTAAATAAGATAACAATGTAGAATGGTCTTAATAGAAAGCCTGGCATACTGTAATGATCAAGTACTATAAACAATTTTTATTACTATCCTTTGACTTACAACCACTATGGTAAAATGTAATAGAAATTTACAATGTATCTCAACCTATTTACCTTTTTGAGTTATGCATTGTTCTTGAGGAAAATTATTCAATATACTACTAGTTGAGGATTCTCTGACATTTGGACAGTGGAAATACACATGATATAGTCTAAATAAATGCCTAATTATTTCTAATTATGCTTTATTTATCAAGATTGCATTAAAAATTCACATTTTTCCTGATGGTACCAGTATTGCTTGGCTCTCCAAATTATATACTTTTTTTTTTTTTCTGGGACATTCCAAAAACTAAGAAGAAATGTTGCAGTTAGGTTACACATATGAGGGGGGTGAGGATTGTGCAAACTTAAACCCACCCCATCATCCATCAATATCTCATTTAAGGGAAGAGAGGTTATACAGCCATTTGGTAAATTTGTAATTATAGATTACTCTTATCCTCCAAAAACCACCCATCCTTTCTGGGTGGGTTTGAGCATTCTCTAAAGCTGGATTCTATAAGTCGGCCATCAGATGCTTAAATTCACAGTTTGGAATTATTATCAAGTGTTTCCAATACGTGATTCAAACATTAGAAACTTGGAACACTGACAATTACCTAGAAGTTACTTGATCAAACAAACAAAAACTAGTGCTTAAAGAATACATTGTGGTAATAAAAATGGGAACACTCTTTCTAAATCCTTGAAAAATTGGTTCTTGGAAAAGACTATTTAAAATTCTGCATTACTTAAATCCTCATTTTCTTGTGTTTCAGATAGCAAAGCAATAAAAAATACTCATTTTCCATCTTAGAGCAGAAGTAAATATAGGATGTTGAAAGGGCATTTTGAAAACACTTATGAGACATTCTAACCATAATACATATTTTTTACATCCCCATTATATTAACACTTTAGTCAATGAATTATTAAATGACATCATTATTCCTCAAAGATTAATTTTCAAATTATGATAATTAAGGCAGTTCAAGTAATATAGTGCTTATTTAGACATCATGTTATTGCTTTAGATTTAATCACAACATTTATAATGGATTGGGGGGGATTTCATTAAAAAATGACCCTCTGAAAAGGCTTTGCACCAAAGCTCACATTTGAAAGAGTAGTTCATTTATTTTAACATAAACTCACTTTTCATATTTTCACTAACACTCACAACGCATTTGCTTTGAGGAATTTCTAGCCTCATCTAGGCACATTTTTAATTACACTGAATTGAATACGTATAAAATGCTCAAACAACGTCAGGGTGGAGGGATTTGCACTTGCTGTGCTCTCCTAATGCTAGTTGCATCAGTGTTTTAACTACCCAGTCTTTAAAACAACCAGGAGAGTAGGGATTATGACCTTCCTCTTATTTACGAGACAGTCAGGGCTCAGAAGGCTTAAATAATTTGCCAGAGATGATAAAATAGGATTTATATCCACGTTTCTCTCCCCTGACTCTCTTCAAGCATCTCACTCCTTCTTTGTCCAGGAGCAGAGAACAGGGGCCCTGCCTTGTATTTTCTGAGTGTGGGATGGAAATGGCTCAGGGCTTGGAGCTTTGCTTCACTGCTTGAGATTAATTTGTTTTTTTGTTTGCGGTAGTTTTTCACTTGAGTGTCAGGAGTGAAAAGCCTTTTTCTCTTGTGGGTTCCAAACATACTCAATGGTGATGACCTCTCTACTTTCACACTAAGTGTGATGGGCTGAGCAGAAAGAGCAAGACAATGTGGTTGTGGAGGATTACGGCTCAAATAATTCAATGGTCTCCAGCAAGAATGAAATGTCAGCATGTATTATTTTGAGTCAGAATGACCAGTTAGTATAAGCCACTTCATCACGTTAATAGGGTAACACAGTCAATTTTTAAAAAATTCTTCCATTTAGGGCAGAATTATTCAGATCTCTCATGAATGCCATTTGTCAGTGACTAAATGCAATCTACACTCTACGTTGTAATAGCATTTAAACTCCCTGCTGTGGAATAATAAAATTCAATTTAATTTTTAGACTTTCAAAGTACTTGTTAATAAAAATACTTTATATTGCTTACTACTTTATTAAGATCTATTTAGGGGTGATTTTTAGCTTTTTCACATTAATGCTGGATTTAGACAATTTTAAAAACAACTTTTCTATCAATATCTTACAAGATACAAAGTATAATTGATATTTATCTAGCTCTGTCTCACAAAAGGCTAAGTATTATGGGAAGAGAATATCTTTAATACTTCACTATAATTTTGTCTCTCATTCTTGCTCTCGCTCTCACTGGCTCTGAATTTTGAAAGTAACAAAGATGATGGTTACACACCTATTTAGTTTCACTTACTGTCAATATCCAGGACATAATAAAAACACAGGAGTTCTGTCTTGGCGCACCAGAAACGAATCCAACTAGGAACCATGAGGTTGCGGGTTTGATCCCTGGCCTTGCTCAGTGGGTTAAGGATCGGTGTTGCTGAGAGCTGTGGTGTAGGTTGAAGACGCAACTTGGATCTGGTGTGGTTGTGGCATAGGCTGGCAGCTGTTGCTCTGATGGGACCCCTAGCCTGGGAACCTCACTATGCCACATGTGCAGCCCTAAAAAGACAAAAAAAAAAACAAAAATGAAAAACATATAGAAAAGGATAACCTCAACTGGCTAATCATGGAGGAAGTTGAAATATTTTCATCCTGCAAGAGGTAGTTCTAAAAACTAGAGCATATAGATTGTCTTAACTTAAAATACCATTTAATAGAACCATATGAAGTTCATGGGACTGCAGAAGGTAAATTACTTGTTTTGAAGCCCAATAGGAAAAGCAGATGAATGCAAGAGATAAAAGTAAACTTTTTCTCTGCCCAATAGCCAGGGATATATTTATCAGTGTTCATATCAACTGAAAAATGTTCCTTATTTTCAGTCAGCAGGCTTTATTTGTGGTTGGATGTATATTTCCATTATCTTGCTAGTGCCAATCTCCTATCTCACCCTTTGATTTTTTTGATCACATAATAGGTACCATTTCTTTCTTTTTGTTTTTTCTAGGGCCGCACCAGCGGCATATGGAGGTTCCCAGGCTAGGGGTCGAATTGGAGCTGTAACCACCGGCCTACGCCAGAGCCACAGCAATGTGCGATTCAAGCCACATCTGCGACCTACACCACAGCTCATGGCAATGCCGGATCCCTGACCCACTGAGCGAGGCAAGGGATCGAACCCACAACCTCATGGTCCCTAGTTGGATTCGTTAACCACTGAGCCACAAAGGGAACTCCAATATGTACCATTTCTAAGGCCACGAATTGCATTTAGCACATCTACAGAAATATTTATTTTTTTAAAAAATCCCCATGTGCACTGAGAAGGAAAGGAAAAGGGTAAACTGAATTAAATTCTCCTTTGCTCTCTCTGAACAGGGTTTTTATTTTTAATGATTTGCACTTTTTTTTTTGTCTTTTTGCTGTTTCTTTGGGCCGCTCCCTCGGCATATGGAGGTTCCCAGGCTAGGGGTGGAATCGGAGCTGTAGCCACCGGCCTACGCCAGAGCCACAGCAACGCGGGATCCGAGCCGCGTCTGCAACCTACACCACAGCTCACGGCAACGCCGGATCGTTAACCCACTGAGCAAGGGCAGGGACCGAACCCGCAACCTCATGGTTCCTAGTCGGATTCATTAACCACTGTGCCACGATGGGAACTCCGATTTGCACTTTTCAAATGAAAAAGAAGTCATGCACTCTAGAAGATAAATTGCCAATGCTTAACTTCATCTTTTCAGCCAGTGTTGTATTATTCGTATACTTGCTTGTCAATAGGAAGCAAAGATAATAGTATAATATAGCAATAATAGTGTATTACTGCTATTACATGTTACCTTTGAAACACTTCTACAAAATTGTTAACACCACCAGACATTAAGAAGCAGGTAAATTAATTCTATGATTCCAATTAACAGCCAAGAAAACCAAGGTGCGGAATGATTCAGAGACTTGTCCTGTTAGCAAGGGGTGAACAGGGTTAGAAATCCACATTTCTGTAATTTAACTCTGCCCTTCCCTGGCATTTCATAGCTTTTAGTGACTTCTAATGGCTTAGCTTTTTTTTATTAAGCAACAAAATTATAAATGACATCATAATATTTAAGATAGAGACAGTCTAAATATGCAGCTCTAAAGACGCTTTTAAATTTATCTAACTCATATCCTAAATTAAGATAATTAACTAACTGTTTAAATAATTCCTATTCAGCACCATGGTTATCTTCTGTAAATCTTGAGTTCCGGCACCGATATTTCCTGCTTTTGTGATCTGGGATGTGTCATTCACACTTTTTTGTGCCTTCATTTCTCCATGTGTAAGGGGGGAGAACAATAGCACTGACCTTTAGGATAATGTGAAGATTAAATGAGATAATGCAAACAAAATTCTTGTCACGGTCATTGGCATAGTGATGGGCTCAACGCATGTCCATCATTCAGACTACCTCCAGGGGGGTTGCTAGCTATTAATTTCTAGATCCTTTTGGCGAACTAAAGCCCAGAATGCTACTGGATCCCTCCTTCAATTCTCTTCTTTGTAGAATGAAGTGATTGGACTAGGTGTTCTTCAAGATCTCCAAGGGCTCTCAAAATTATAAAATCTGGTACTTTTCTCAGTGGAGCTTTCAAACCAACGTGTCTTCCACTGAAATACTCTGGGATCTTAACTGTTGAACTGGTAAGTAATGTTTCACAAAGTATTTTTCCCAAAGAAGGGAAAATATAATAAATATATAAGCGAAATTGGGACATCCTCATGTATTCAGTATCATTTCATCTTTCATATTTAAGCAAATTAATTGAAATCTCCTGATAGTCAGGTCTGCATGATATAGTCGAACACACCTAACATAAGGTATACAACTAACTACACTTATTTCAGCATCCTCTAAGTCAGTGGTTCTCCAAGTGTTGTCTCCAGATCAGCAGCATCTGCATCACCTCCGTACTTGTCAGAAACACAAGGTCCAGGGGCCCATTCCCGACCTGCTGTCTCAGAGACTCTTGGGGTGGGATCCAGCAAAACTGTGTTTTAACAAGTCCTACCAGAAATTCTGATGATGCCGAAGACTAAGTACTACTGTCAAAGTGAAGAGTGAAAAAGAAAGTTCACTTTCTGATAAACATTTACGGAAGCAGCTGAAACTGAAATTGAATCTGGCCTTAGAAGACATCAAAGAGAAAGGTCTGCTAGAAATAATTAGAAGTCAAGTAAGCAATCAATTGACTGAAAAAAGGGGGCGAAGAAGTCACTGTCGGTTATTCCCTGTAGAGAAATAAGGTCCTAAGAGGGTTACGGGAAAGTTCAGTAAAAATCATCAGAGAATATCGGAGTAATGATTCTGGCAAGGGAGCAATCCCAGTAAGACTACATAATGTTCCATCTTCCTGCCTGCTGTGGAGATCGACAGGTTCCCCGTGCTGGCTACTACACAAAGGAAATAAATCATTACTCTTTCCATTTTTTTAGAGTAAAGATGACAATAAAACACAAGAACTCAATACCCCGATTGATGAAGTACATTAAGTAGAGAAGGAAGTATTTATTGATCTATGCCCATCTATTGATCTGGCAAAACCTAAATATCTTCATGAGATGCTGCTGCATTGAGAAAGGCTTTTAACATATTAACACTCATAAACCCTGAAACAATATGTGAGGGAAAGGAAAGATAAGCAATGTCAGAGTAATAGGAAGATGGGGGACGTTACGTGTTTCAGTGTCTCTCCCCTATTGTATTTCAATCTCAGACCCCTTTCATAAGTCCCAAATTTCTAATTATCTTCTAGATGTCAATGTCAATAAATCAAAAATCGAGACTATCCAAGCAAGTCTCATAAACCTGTCTGATAGTCTCAACCTCAGTTAATGGAAATAACTTTCCCCAGTTATAAATCGTAAAACATTCCTGCTCCTTCTTCAGGGCTTTTGCCGGCTTCTCTGATGTCTTTTACCAGTAATACTTTGTACTTATCAAGTCCAGTCAATTTAATAATTATGCAGGGATTTATCTCTCTTTTTATCTTCTCCATTGTGAGCACCTTTATTCATATTCCCATATTCCCATTTTTTTCTGTCTCTCTTCACAACTAGACCTGAAAACTCTAGAAAACAGGGATAATGTCCCCTCCCCAGCAAATGCATGCAAATTGTCAGTTGTTCCCTGGCAAATGTACCGGAAGAATATACAGATTAATCTGAGCTCTCACAGCCCCCCATAACTTCAGGATGCCATCACACATTGCCTCTTGGCCAGAGGAAGAAATTATTATGTGACCAATTTGTAAAAGAAGAATAGATGTGCTGATCCGCATTCATCACATTTTAAATTCCAAGTCAAGTTCTCCTAATCAGATTAGTATGTTTTTTTTTTTATTAGATCCTCTTTCTTGACTCATTTGAAGAGCAGTTATGTTTATTTTGTCCCCTTGGATATGACTGTTTTCAGGTTTTAACATTCCAAGACCTCAGCAAAATTAACGATAACGTATTCCAGGGTCTTTGGGGGGAGGCCCATGAGACTGGAAATGAGGCAAATATAGCAAACACATAGCTTTCAATGGTCCCAAGAATCATCGAAGGAATTACAATTTATAAGAGAAAAAATTTCCATCAAAAAGTTATTTGCTATCCACCTGACACTAACTAATGGAAGCTGTCACTTCAAAAGTTGTTGGCCAAATGTTGGAGATGCAATGTCTAAGTGAATCACAGATAAATAGCCAAGCTCTAATGAGGTTTGTCTGTCCCCCCACAAGCCTTGAAGATGTCTTTTATAAAGTGCTATACTGTATACATTTCCTGATGTAACCCCCTCCCTTCCATTGTACAAGATACCAAAACCTCTGAGGTGCATTGGAGTTGCTCTCTTCAAATTACAACGTTCAGAGCAAAAGATATGATATTTTGTTTATTCTCAGTACCTTCGCTGAAGAGGCATTCTAGAATGTGCAAATAGAAAAGGAAAATTATTGGCTTACAACCTGATACAAGAGAAATCTTCCAGAAACACATGGCCTGGGAAATTTCAGACTTCTGGCAGATTTACAAACCTTTACTGCCTTTTATTAATAATTGGGGTTCAGATCAAGTGCCTCTAAGGAGCCAGAACCTACTTGTCAGACTAGCATTTAGCTCAGAAGTTGAACATCTTCCAACAAACACTCTCATAAGAGCAGATATCTTCTCCAGACACCAAATTACTTTGGCCAGAACAAATGTCATTGACTAAAGAGACACTGAAATGTTTGGTCAATAGTCTTGAGAAAATAGAATTAGGAAGGTTATGTCGTAATAAGCAGGAAAAACACAAGGGCAGTTTTGTCCTATAGACTTGTAGCAGCGTAAAATGATCTGGAGCCATAGTCACAGTCTTATGGTGGTTTTTACAGATGTAAAACAAAAGGGTGTACGGTATAAGATCAGCGTTATTAGGAAATGCAAATACTTGAGGGGTGTGCCTGTGGGAGGAATTTCAAAATCACAAGGGATGTTAGCACTTGAAAGTTACACAGGTAAAAAGACTTCTCCTCATTCCTAAATGTCCTGTGTTTCTCTAATGGGAAAAAACCAGGATGTAACAGCCATGAGATTCTGCTCTATAGCCCAGGAAACAATATCTAATCACTTGCGATGGAACATGATGGAGGGTAATGGGAGGAAAAGAGATGTGTATATATATAAAACTGGGTCACTTTGCTGTACAGCAAAAATTGAAAGAATACTGTAAATAAATTATAATAAAAATAAAAAAATTAAAAATATAACTTATGTCTTTAGATATTACCATTAACCTATCCACTCCTTTATACAAGTTTGAAAGGACAGATGAAACAAGCCAATTCTTCCATCAGGAAAATTTTATCCATATGATGGGAAGGTAACCCACAAACAATTGGATATGAAACAACCAACCAAAAGCCAGTAAGGCAACAAGCAAAGAAGTACTGTTATTGTGGAGTGTTATTTTTATCAAAATTTGGGGTGAGGTAAGAGAAAGGGGGTGAATGAATGATGGTAAGATATAAGAATGGGTCATGGACCACAGGCTTCTGGGGAGACTTTTTCAGGAGATACCTGAAAAAGTCATGAAGTTCTCCTAACTATAGCAAGGATGCTGATAAAAGTCTTCTAGTAAAGCAAAGATAATGGTAGCTACAGCAGAGCTTGCTTTAAAAGAATGTAGTGTCTCTAAGAGTCTATCCTTTGCAGAAAATATCAGCCCATTATCAAACAGAACAGAAATTGTCAGAGCTGTAACAATGCACATTTTTATAAGATTTTACTTTAAAAGACAGATTTTGAGCCACTGCAGTACCTGCAGTGTTTTTGCAATTAGTCAGATTTGATGCAGGCAAGTGAAGCGTTCAGGGTGAAGGATGAAGAATCAAATGGACAATTCAGATACAGGGCAGTAACAAAGGGAAGGATCTATACAGACAAAAATGGATTTCTTACTCATTTCTATGGTTTCTCCACGTCCTTAGTGGTTAAAAAATAGGGAGATAACATGATTAAAAACCACATGGTATTTATAAATGTTAATTTTCTACTGATGATGTTAAGATATACCTACATTTTGCCATTAATAAATTCGATACAGTTAAGCCTACAGTTAGAGTTCAGTCATTTTCTAGTAAGTAATCTTTTCTTTTTTACTTTTTGAAATTTAAATCTCAATTTAAAAGAATCCGAGTTTGCTAAAAACAATAGCAGAAGAGATGTACAATTCACTTTTGCAATAAGAGGCAGAATACCAAAGCATCTTCTATTAATATTAATACAAATTACTGGACTTCTGTGAACAAATATTGCCTACAAGTTTATTTGCATTTTTCATAGATGGCCCTTTAGTTGTACCTAATTTACTCTGTCTTTTTTTTTTCATGGATTAGAGCTTATTCAGAACTTCTACAACATGTTTTTTAAAATACATGCATGCCTTTTAATTATATGGCAAATTCATATAAACAACTTCTTGGTTTATGTGTTCCTGGGTATGATTCCCTCTGGTCCATGTTCTAATCCTAGAGCTGTTACTCTTTTTTTGTAGCATCTTTAATAAATAAATGTTCTCCTTCTCTTGAAAAAAAAAAAAAAAGATGCACAATTCTAGAACAGGCAAGCCGATTAAACAGGAAAATAGCAAAAGCTTTCATCCTGCTACTGGAAAATGTCAGAAAGTGAAGGAAAAACACCCACACAGACACAGTAAGCCCCAAACAACATTACATGTTGACCGTGACATAGGAATGTTTCTAATGTATGGGAACCAACACAGCTTGCTTTGTTTTGCTTTAGGTCTAGGTTTAGCCAGGGTAGGAGGTGCATGTGGCGAAGACGCTGGGAAGGGATGAAACATGTACTTAGGGGTGGTTTTCTGCCCTAATAGTTCTGAATTCAGTGCTAATGTTTTTTAAAGTTGGGGGCGGAATTTGAACATCTGCAAGTAAAAGAAATTAAAAACAGGGTTGCATGTACCTGTTTCTCTCCACTGGGCTTTTTGTGGTTCAGTAGCAGCTCGACAGCTCCCACGACTTCCTTCCTGATAGCGTGTAACAGAGCATCTCCAACATAGACGTTAAAGCTTAAGAGGAGTTCAATGAGCTCCAGGTTCTCGTTTTCGATTGCAATGAGGAGAGCCGTTCTTCCAAGAGGATCAATGCAATTAATATTGATCTTGAAGTAAATTTCAGCTTCCTCTAGGGATTTCTTGACACTCGCGTAATCTCCCTTTTCCACAGCATTTAAGTAGGCTTTCTCCGATGGTGAGAGTTCCGATTCTGCTCGGACTATCCTGAGAGGGATGCGGTCTCTGTAGGGGGCGTTAACATTTCTTTTGTAATAGAACTGAGCCATGTTTCATGCCATGCTATTTTTTTGTGTGTCTCTGAAAGTGCAAACAAAACCTAAAAAAACACAAGGATTAGTGTTAGCCCACTTTTCAATGATTATGCATCTCACTTAACAAGACTTGATAATGCCAATAACAATGATAAAAACCAACCGTAATTACTGTCAGAAGAGTTATTTTCCCTTTAAACAATGGAAATAGACAATAATCATTCAGCTATTTAAAAATATAGGTTACAGAGTTCTTATCAAAGAGGAATAAACAGAGGCTACCATTGGGTAGGTTATTTTTAAAAGTTACTTTAAAAGTGACACTTATCAGAGGATGAACTTGTAATTTTTGAACGTTATTTACAAAATCTATTTTTAGCAGAGGACTTTGAAAATCAAAGGCTGTATCTTCGAGGTCCTCAAACGGGACCAGGGCTATTCAGGTTGTCATTCACTGTCAATTTTGCTCATCCTGGAGATGCTGTTGAGATAATGGAATTTCACCATCTTGCAAAATGGTTTTCTTTTGTATGTATTCTATTCTTAATGTTTGTAAGTACTGACATTAAAGTTAATGTGAAATAATATTAATATCAAAATATCATACTGAGCCTGATGAGCATGATTTTGTTTCTCTTAGTAAACAAATTTATGGAGGAAGCAGAAATGTGTACCAATGATAATGTTAATTATCAACATGAGTCTAGGCAATTCAATTTCCAAAGGAAGAATTTAGAAAGGGTTTAAATACAAAGAGAGTTTATTCTGAAAATGCCGTTTTCTTAATTCTATTACCTCTATATATCATGAAGTGGTAAACCACGTGGCAGGAATTTTTTTTTTTTCAAAATGTATTCTTATTTTAAAGTTATAAAAAGAATGCAATTGAAGATGAAGGAACTATTTCAAATAAATAAGAAATTATCATCCTAAAATGTAAAAAAATTTCCAATATCAAGTTATACTGATTTGGTAATCTTCTTAGTGATATAAATTCCTGAAAAATCTATTATGTTTTGAATACAGTATCTTTATTGCTGCTAGTTCCTGTTTTCATGCTTATGGTCTGAACTATTTTATTATTCTATGTCATTTATATTCAACTCCTGTTTATTTACATGCACTTACTACATCATATTAAAATGAATGGGACACTCTAGGTACCTGAACATGCATATTCATCTTAATCATTTTAGATCTAATCATTTTATGAGTAAATTAACCTGATTTGGATCATGATTTAACTGTAGGTTAAATATGCATTGAATTAACAAATGTTATTATATTCAATGTGATGTTCTCAGTATGGGAAATTGTGCATTGTTTGCCTGCTACCTCAATTTAACAGTAATTTCAGTTATCAAGTAGTTCACTTTTACCTTTTGGTGTCCAAATTATTCATCATGATTTCTCAAATGTCTAGGTTCAGGATCTAGTACACAAAACTGTACTTTTATAATTCGTTCCTTCCTGGCACATTAGATTCAACATTATTAAGGCCTCTTTATAGACTAATAAGCAAAAGGTAGTAATCCCATAATCCAGAATATTTTGCTCTAATATTTCACGTTTTATCAGTCGATGTTTTAAATGTATTAAGATCAACTACATAGCATGATATAAATTCATTTTCGTAATTGTAGACAAAGGGTGTTGTGAGTTCTTTAAATGGCAATATTACTTTTTTAGAGAAAAATGAAAAACAATGCCAGTGTTCAAATATATTAATATTAGATGCATAAATTTCTCACTTGAAGCGTGATTGTAATTTCATTATTTGGAAGATGCTTTAACTCACTAGAATAATGAGAATAAAACTTACATTACAGATAACAAAGACAATTTAATACCCCTTCAACATAACTGAAACTTCACTAAATTAACATCATCAGGAGTTCCCGCTGTGACAGAGCAGAAATGAGTTCGACTAGTAACCATGAGGTTGCAGGTTCGATCCCTGGCCTCGCTTAGTGAGTTAAGGATCCCGCATTGCCATGAGCTGTGGTGTAGGTTGCAGACATGGCTCGGATCCTGTGTGGCTGTGGCTGTGGAGTAGCTAGCAGCTATAGCTCCAATTTGACCCTTAGCCTAGGAATCTCCATATGTCATAGGTGTGGTCCTAAAAAGCAAAAAAAAAAAAAAAATTAACATCATCATGATGTTACATATCTCATTTTAATTATCTGATTACCAGAAGTCCTTTCTATCCATGTCAGCATCTGTAGTGTGTGGAATCAATGTTGTGGTTTTCACAGGCAATTTGTTCAGGACAACAATCTAAATGCTTCATAATGATAATAACTGGCATTTATATTCTATTTCAGCAGCATATTTTCTCTTTTACCTCATTTTGTCCTTATCCATGGCTCTTGGAAAAATACATAAATTTTCCTTTTTTAGAGTTAAATTTGAGGTTTCCAATCATACTTCATTTAAATATTTTACTTAATCCCAATAACCGTCATAATTGTAAACCACGCAAACATGTTTCAAAAAGAGTAGGCAACAGTGAGAGAAAGATGTATTGAAGATATGAATTGAGCCTGAGACTTTCCATTAGGTAATCTGTCTCCATCTATACAGTAAGAAAACACTGACGAAGGAATGAATGAAAAGAATCAAAGAGTTCAAGCTGACATGAAAAGATTGTGCCGATTACTAGAGAAATGCAAATCAAAACTACAATGAGACACCACCTCACACAGATCAGAAAGGCCATCATTAAAAAGGCTACAAATAACACATGCTGGAGAGGGTGTGAAGAAGAGGAAACCCTCCTACACTGTTGGTGGGAATGTAAATTGGTACAGTCATTTTGGAAGACAGTATGGGGGTTCCAGCACAAACTAAAAATAGAGTTGTCATATGATCCAGCAATCCCATTCCTGAGCATATAGCCAGACAAACTAATTTGAACCGGTAACTTCACCCCAGTGTTCATAGCAGCACTATTCTCAATAGCCAAGACATGGAAACAACATACATGTCCATCAACAGATGAATGGATAAAGACATGGTATATACATGCAACCATAAAAAAATAATGAAATCATGCCATTTGCAGCAACATGGATAGACCTAGAGATTATCATATACTAAGTGAACTAAGTCAGAAAGAAAAATACCATACGATATCATTTATATGTAGAATCAAAAATGTGACACAAATGAACACACTTATGAAACAGAAACACAAATATAGAAAATAGAGTTGTGTTTTCTAAGGGGAATGGGGGAAGGAAGGATTGAGAGTTTGGGATTAGCGGACACAAACTATTATACATAGAATGGATAAACAACAAGGCCCTACTGTACAGGACACAGAACTACATTGAGTATCTTGTGATAAACCATAATGGAAAAGAGTATATATATATGTATATATATGTGTGTGTGTATATACATATACGTATGTAACTAATCACTTTTCTGTACAACAGAAATTAACATAACATTGTAAAAAAATTGTACTTCAATAAAATTTTTAAAAATTTAGGAAAGTTAAAAGAAAAAAAAAGAGTGGAGAAAGATCTTTCATCTACTTTCTCTTTCAATTCTTGAATTTGAAAAAAAAGAATTCATGATGGGAAGGCAAGATGGATTTGAAATATATTTAAAATGTATTATCTTAAATAAAGAAAATTAAGTATTTACAATGGACTAGTAAGACAGAGAGAGAAGGAATGGAGCAACTCTGATTGAAAGCTGAAAACTTAAAGAGTAAGGAAAATGATATAATTTTTCAGTACACTGGCTTGTCGTTCCAGATTGCTTGAGAATCAGTGATAGCAATAGGAGGACAAGATCAAATATAACAATTTAAAACTGTGACATAAGAATGCTATTGCAGGGAGAAGGTACTGATAAGGCTGATGACTCCTAAGCTGACTCTCTTAGCAGCAACTATGGAACTGCCACTGCATAGAAAATCTGTAAAAAACAAAGGACAGGGTGTAGCAATATCTTGACCTCAAGTGTGGACAGAAAAGCCTATTTCTGGTCCTGCACTTTCAGGATGAATTTTCTGGAGGGAAAAAAATATTTCCCCCCATAAATTATAGAGTTCAGCAGATCTTTGCTTTCAACGTCCTCCTTTTAGCACATAAACTGGAAGTGAAGTGACCGCTTCAGAAAGTTACGTTTCAAAGATTCAGAAGAGACGTGGGAGGTGATGGAGAAAAACACCAGTCCCGTGATGTGAATATTTAATTCACCCAACATTTATTTCCCCTCAATACGTTAGGGATTTAAGAAACAAAAATGTGGGGAAAGCTGCACCTTCAGATCAGTCCCAAGAGAAATTATTTTAAAAACCGTCACTAGATATGCAAACCACAGTTAACTAAACCATGTGAGGATACACAGGAAAACAAAAGTTCTAGATATATGTATAGGGATCTGAAAGCATATTCCCTAAAGGATAAGCTCAGTTGTGCTCTGCAAAGAACAGCGAACATGAATTCCGAAGAACACAAAGGAAGGGGAATACACAGAAATCTCTCAGCATACATTATTAAAAGTAAAACACAGTTTCCCCAAACAACATTTTTTTTTCCTCTTTGCTTTTGATTCCTGAGTTCACTGCCAAAAGACACATTTGTACAGGTGTGATCTCATAACACAGTGAGATAAAATCTCTCTTTCTGTTAGGATACCGCAGCACTTACCTAAGTTGTATTTGTATTTTTCTGAAATCTGATATGAAATAACAGTTTCTCAGTCAACTTACTCACGTGCAATCCAATCGGATTTTTTTCTTGCCATTGGTATAGTATATTATCTCAGTAATCTTCGTCATAATACATACACCACATAGATGTGTGATGCTCTCATTTCTGCTATCATTCTGAATTCCAGGACCTTTTCCATTTTCTTTAGGCAGGATACCATATGCACTTTTAGTAGCTGCGAGTTTTATGCCAATAATGCCACGTACTGACTGAAATGTTTTACGACTCAGCCTGACCAAACATTAACTGCCCTTTATTTTGCCCTCTTGTTTTGACGTGGTAAAAGCAAAGTGAACTATCAAATTCCTTTAAAAGGTTGTAGAGACATTTCTGTGAATTCCAAGAAGACGATGTTCCATCACTCAATGAAAGAGTAACTAAAATATTATGATATCCTAGATTTTAAAGAAAAAAGAATTTATTTTTAAAATTAAAGTCATTTACAATCTAACAAGGGCCAAATTTTAAACACGGAATATCTCCATTTTAAACATATACACATACTGAGGAGGATGGCAGGGCAATTTTTTTAGGGCCGCCTCCAAATACCATCACATAGTGGATTAGGGCATAAACACAAACATTCCACCCAACTTTGAGATTGTGTGTGTGTGTGTTTTATTCAGAAGTTCCTCTAAGACTGTACCCTTCTGGAGTCAGAAACAAATCTGACTAGGAACCATGAGGTTGTAGGTTTGATCCCTGGCCTCGCTCGGTGGGTTAAGGATCTAGTGTTGCTGTGGCTGGGGCATAGGATGGCAGCTGAAGCTCTGATTCGACCCCTAGCCTGGGAACCTCCATATGCTGCAGGTGTGGCCCTAAAAGGACAAAAGACAAAAAAAAAAAAAAATAGACGGTACCCTTCTTTTTGAGGGGTGAGGGGAGTCACTTCTTTTTATGTCATCCCTGCAACAGCTCTGCTCTTAGCTATTTAGCTTTTATGATCATTATTTATTTATTTAAGCTAAACATTTTTTACTTATTTTTTTTCTCATGGGATTAACAAAACCCATTTCAGAAAATACACAGAGCATGCAAGGTCTGAATTTCCATCCGAGAGCTGGCGTGTGTCCACAGATCTGTTTGTTTTTTGTGTTTCTTTTCCCGCCAAATTCAAAGCAAAAAGATGTTCTCTGCCCACGCCAGCTGCTCATCCAGCTTGTCTGAGCTTTCCTCCAGGTCAGCTTCTCTAAAACACTCCATCAGCCTTCTCTGTGTCTTTCATAAGTTAAACTTCTTCCTGCAAACTGGCTCCTTCACAAGCTACGAGTGTCCTGAACTCTGACAGGGCTAGTTTAAAATCCCCATTATCTCTGGCTCTTCTCTTTCTCTTGTCTCTGTTTTTCTTTATTTCATAAGCTTTAGTTCATCTCTTATTTGCTCATTTATTCTAACATGGTATTTACCTCCATCACGGGATACATTTTTTCTTTTTATTAAGTCAATCATGTCCTGCTAGTTTCCAGATCCCCTTTGGCACTTCTGAGGCTTCATGACACCCAGCCTCTCAGCAGCCTCCACTGACTGAGCCCTTGGAAATGGAACATGTCCTGCCCTCCGTTCTGTGACACTCTTCTCAACGCTCTGCCTTCTATCTCAGCGTCACCTCCCCGCCTCTCTCTCTCTCGCACTCTCTCTTTTGGTAATTCATCTAGACTCCTTTCCTTCCATCTCAAGCTAAAATGTTGTTCTTACCAGGATCTGCTCATGGTTCTTTTCTCCATGGGCCACTCTTCTTAGTTGTTCTTATCCATTCCTCTTGACTCAATATGCTCCATAAATCCCGACAGGTTCTAAAATATGCTATATGTTTAAACATGCTCTAAAATCCATGTTGCCAGAGCATGCCTCTCTTCAGTTCTAGACCTGTGCTGTCCAAGAGGGTAGCCATTAGCCACAGGGGGCCACTTGAATGTAGATTAATTAACATTAAATAATATGAAGAATCATTCTTTAAGTCTTCCTGGCCACACTTCAACTGCTCAAATGGCACTCCCTCTCAGTAATGCTGATTTACTTCATCTGTCACATGGCTATACCAATAGCTTTCTAATAATCTCACCGGTATTACTCTTGCATCCTCCCTACTGAGCCTCCACAATGCCACATGCCTAATATTTCTATGATGTAAATTGGATTCCTCTTTCACTTACAATCCGTCAATGACTGATAACCATTCGTGGGAAAAATTCGAACCTCTTAAAGAAGACGGGATCTCCATGATTTGGCTTCTAAATGCCTTCTTGGACCCATCTCCCAAGACAGTCCCTGGAAAACCTTATTTTACACTGACGAGAATACCAAACCACTTGGCTACCGCAGCGCGAAGCATTTTCTCATACTGTTCTTTACCACAGGAATACTGTTCCTCCCCCTGGAGTCTCAGGCAACTCCTGCCAAGTTTTAAAACCTTCTGTGAAGTATCATTGCCTCTGAGAATTATTCTCGTCCTCTTAAGGCAGACTTAATGGCCTTTTCATGCATCTTCATAAACCTTGTGGACCTCTTAGATTTAGAACATTCTTTACTGTATAAGAGACTGTGACATACACAGCATGGCCTCCCCAACGCTAAGTAGTAAGTGCCCCAAGTTTGTTGATGAATCAGTGAATTAATGACCTTAGCCGCCATACTTTTAGAGTCATTCCTCTGTCATATGGGGTAAAGGAATAAAATTAATAGGGTAAAATTGCTTTAATCACATGCCAAAAGATGGCTTAGCACTTGTAGACACATTGGATGCAACAAGGAATAACTGGATCTTCAGTCCAAAGTCATGAGCTACTGAAGAGCCTGGGCAAAATGATTTCTTTTTTTCTTAACCTACTTTTCTTCTCTACATGCCTTACCCCCCAAGCTTTTCTCATCTGTCTGAAGAATTACAATTCTAATGTGTAAATGAACACATTTATAGCTCTCAGCTCTGGAATATATGTCCTATCACCACCACCTAAAATCATCAGAGGGGCATAAAACTTTAGTCACTTGGCTGATATCCAGGGAAACGTAAGCACAGAGGAAAAAAATATAAGACAGCCTAGGACCACAAACTGAATGTCTTATAATAGGAGAAACAGAGTTAATATACCAGTTCACAAGAGACTAAACTATGTATATCAATAGCTATAAAATTATAAAGAGGATAGGAAAAAAACTGAGGAGTAAGAAATCATTAAGAAGAAGTAAGTGCAGATGCTGGTAGAATGATCACAGAATGAACCAGTGAACTGAAGTTCAGGTCATGAAATTCTCCCAGTTTGGAAACTGTGAAAGTTAGGAGAAAAAGAGAATAGACAGATGAGAGCCAATATTGATAAAACAGCAGTGAATAAAAAGCACATAAAATGATGGTGTGTACAAAATATTTTTAATAATAATGACCAAGAATATTCATAACTATAAAAGATATAACACCTCAGATGGAAAGAATCCATGGTGCCACATAAGATATATAAGAATAACTCCTTCATAGATTAAAAAAATCATAGAGGAGAAAGAAAATCCCCTATGAGAATTGCTACCACACACATCATAAGGAATAACTATCAACATTAATTTTTGTTCTAGAAAAATTTTGCCCAAGGAAAATAAATAACTATTTCAATATTCTCATCAAGAGATTCCTGTATATAAGTTTATCTAAGATAACATTCTGCTCACCTGGGCAAATCCCTTATCAAATATTTTATTTATCAAGACTTTCTCCAGAACCCCTTGCTTCGCTAAATCAACCCATCCTAAACAAGTATGTCACAAATATTGCCCAATCCCAGTCATTCTCCTACCTTGAAAGATCTACTTTAAACCACTTGAACCCAGAGCAGAAATCCATATAAACAGTCTCCTCAACTGGCCCAGGTGGTGGCACTACAAAGCTCTGTTAATGAGATGTTCTCTCTATGGCCGAGAATTATAACAAACTTATCTTTGCTTTACTGAAAAATTTTATGATAATATTTGGGGGCATCCAATACCTAGAAAGACTAAAGAATCAGATTAACAACAGACTTCTTTTGGGGGATGGGATGTGCTCAAGACATATGGAAGTTCCCAGGCCATAGATCCAACCCACTGCACAGCAGTGACCAGAGCCACAGCAGTGACAATGCCAGATCCCTAAGCCACTACACCAGGAGGGAACTCCAACATCAGACTTCTTAACAGAAAAATTTGGAGGTTAGAATATAATGACGGTAACAAACAGAACTTTGAAACTAGAATCTCATTTTATTAAAATTATTTAAATGCAGGAAGGAATAAAATTAATTTCACACATACAGCCTCAGAAGACTATTCACACAAAGACTGCTTTTGATCAAATTGCTCCTACTACACCAAAAACACTTTTACTTCTATCATTGTGTCAAAGACGTTACTACTTATTTTGCTGACAATGAAAGCATAACTTATCATAAAGGAAGCAATATCAAGGAGAAATTAAAAAGAAATGTGGGGGGGAAACAATGCATGCCTTAAATGAGTAGTTTATAAGGTCAGACAAAGAAAGACAAAATAATCTAGTTTCAAAAATAACAGATTCAACACAAAATGTATTCAAAGTGCCCCAGAACAATCAGACCCCACAGTACATAGGTGACCTTTCGTCTCTGACATTGTGTATAGGCATGTGTGTGTCTGTATGTGTATGTGTATGTATATATGAATGCTAATGATGATAATGGTGAATCTTCCGACCCAAATAGAAAGAAAGAAATATTGTACCGATAGCAAAAATAATGCAAAAATTCTTAAATTTGTATGCACATATATATTTTTTGATAATTATATGACCTATTCATTTTTAAAAATACCAATTATATTATTGCAGAGGGAAGGATACCATGTGGCTTAGATGTCACTGCTGGTGGTGGTGTGCGTGTGTGTGCGTGTGCGTGGCGGGGGGCGGGAGAGAGAAGTAATTGAATACATACTTCATAGTAGACTATCAACAGAAAAGCATGAAAAATCAGAGCAGGTTATGGGATAATAATAAACAATGGTGAGACAACTGGTCAGAAGTTTTGGAAATGATTATCTTGGAACACCATGAGAGTGGATTCTAAGTGGATTTAAGATTTAAATATTGAAATACGGAATACTCCTCAGCCATAAAAAAGAATGGAATAATACCATCTGCAGTAACATGGAGAGGCCGAGGGATTATCATCTTAAGTAAGTCAGAAAATAAAACAAATGCCATATGCTATCATTTACACGTGGAACCTAAAATATGCCATAAATGAACTTATCTATGAAACAGATTCATAGACATAGAGAACAGACTTGTTGCCAAGGAGGAGAGGAGCGAAGGGTAGATTGGGAGTTTGAGATTAGCAGGTGCAAACTATTATATATAGTGGGAACTATATTCAATGTCTTGTGATAAAACCATAATGGAAAAGAATGTACATACATGTATAACTGAGTCACTTTGCTGTATGGCAGAAATTAACACAACACTGTAAATTGACTATATTTGAAAGAAATAAAATTTTAAAAAGTAGTTAAATACTGAAACAAAGAAAATGACAGGGAACTATCAGTAAATATTAGTCAATCTTTCTATGGGGAAGAGTTTTCTAAGCAAAAATCAATACTGAAATGACTATACATACATAGACTCCAGAAAATCTTATATTAATATGTGATATACAATACTAAAAAGCTAAAACAACTAGGAAAATCATTCAAAATAAATATGACTGAGAAGACGTTAGTAAATAGAAAAGAAAAATCACTAAGATTCAAAGAATAAAAAGAACAACCTCCTTGGAGAAAAGGAAATATAACTGGAAAATATCACTTGAAAATGCATTCTACTTCACTGACTGCTTAAACTAAGAAGCGATAAAAGACGTCACATGCCAAATGTGATCACATTACATAGAAAAAAGAACTAATACCAGAAAGGATGCAGTGAAAATACTTCTCTTGTTAATTGCTGGTGATAAAGTGAAAAGGAATTGGAAATACGTGTACCACTCGTTTGAAAGGTTCAATCCCTTTACTCTATGAATACCTCTTCCAGGAATCTACCTCACAGCTATATTTTACAAGGCAGGCAATGATGTATACACACAAGGAAAAATAACTGTTATCTATTGTTGGGAAAAACTGGACAGACTGAAAGACCAATAATTGCCAGCTAGTTCAATTAAGAGCTAAATATCTATTTAATAAAAAAGCATGCCACTATTAATATGTACTGAAAGTAAACATGCAAAATAATCAAATTATAACACATGCTAATCATGGATAAAACTTTGAACATAGTGAAATTCATATCTACATCAATGATAAAACTTATAAGAAGGAGCTAACTACAGTTACAATTAAGAAAGGTTACCTATGGGTAACTGGTAATTTTTATTCTTGCCTACATTTCCTAAGTTTTTGATAAGAAAAACAATATATTTCACTAAAAAATAATAACTCTTTAATCACAAAGCAAAAGTCTATTTTATAAAAGGAATGCTCAGCTGTCCTTGACAATTAGAAGAACTCTGTTTCAAAGATATTTGTTTTTCATGACTCCAAAAGCTAGAACTAAAACCCATTGGGGGTAGAAATTATAAAGTAAAAGCTTTACTCTCAACTAAAAGGTGATCAATTACTAGTAATATTTGTGGACATAGATTAAATGCTTATCTTAGAGACTAGTAAACTCCCTGTAGCTGCAGTATTCAAGCATGGAAGGGACATCACAAAGAGAGAAAATATTGGAGAGAGAATTCAAGAACTAGACAGATGTCTAAATTGGATAATCTTTAATGACTGTTGATTAGACTCTGGTTAGACTCTGGTTAGACTCTGGTAGTCTGTTTTTTGTCATTGTCTCTACCAATAAACCATGTGACGTTGACATATTACTAAGTTTGTCATTCTATTTTTCTATTGAAGTTATACTAAATCATCTCCGTGTTTTTATAAAGCTCTACAATGTTTGACTTAATTTTTAAAAACAGCAGGTTATTTGTATTCTGCTTTTCATGATTCATGATTTGTCTTTTTTTTTCAGTCTTTTTAGGGTCGCACCAAAGGCATACATGGAGGTTCCCAGGCTAGGGGTTGAGTCAGAGCTGTAGCTGCTGGCCTACGCCACAGGCACAGCAAGGCCAGAGATCGAACCTGCATCCTCTTGGTTCCTAGTCGGATTTGGTTCTGCTGCGCCACGACGGGAACTCCCTGATACATGATTTTTTTTGCTCTTGGTTAGATGTAGACTGGGTGTCTCTTCATTCTTTACCATTGAGGTTTCCAAGGAAATTATTTCCAACATATGAATTGTTTAGATAAACACAAGTATAAGTAGCTTCAAATCTACTTATCATAGAACTACAAGATAAATTAGCTTTTTGAAGATCATACACTTTTTAAAATTTTCCATTGTATTTTCCCTCTAAATATTTATTACATTATGAAGTTTATTTTTATTTCAAAAAGTGCTATTTTATTATTAAAACTAAAATATTTTTTCTTTGGATAATGAAGATGGGCAAGTTTACCATCATGCTAGGGTTAGATAAAATTTTTTATTGGGGTATAATTTTTTTCTTTTTATAGCAGCACCTGCGGCATATGGAAGTTCCTGAGCTAGGGGTCAAATCAGAGCTACAGCTGCCAGCCTACACCGCAACCACAGCAATGCAGGATCCTAGCCACATCTGTGACCTACGCCATAGCTTGCGGCAATGCCGGATCCTTAACCCACTGACAAGGCCAGGGATTGTGTCCACATCCTCATGGAGACTATGTCAGGTCCTTAACCCACTGTGCCATAATGGAAACTCCTGGGGTGTGATTTTTAAAAATTCACATATGTATCTTTATTTGTTACATCTATAAATAAGACAATCTATAATAGATTTTTTTCTCTTCCTAAATGGACAGTTACTATATGACATTCATTTCTCATATAACCTTTATTTGAGGCATTTGGAGGAAATTTAAAAGTAGAAAACAGTGCTCCCTGTACTTACTGAATTTTTTTTTCTTCTTTTTTTTTTTTCTTTTTGGCTACACTTGTGGCAAATGGAAGTTCCTGGACCAGGGATTGAATCTGAGCCTTAGCGTGACCTATGCCACAGCTGCAGCAATACTGTGTCCTTAACCAACTGTGCCAGGCCAGGGATCAAACCAGTGTCTCCACAGAGACAAACCAGATCATTAACCCACTGCGCTACAGCAGGAACTCCTGATTTTATAACTGCTTTATTTAGCATTGCCATGAGAGCTCTTAGCATTGTGAAGGATGAAACGAGATTCCCCTGTAACCACTGATATATAATTCTTAAACACATTTTTATGTTTAGAGGCTTAATGTATGAATGTTTTAAAATCTGTTGTTCTCTATAGTCTTAAAACAACCTGTTCTAATATAGAAAGGAAAAGATGGGCTATTGTGTTTTGTTTCCTCATTTTCAGTTACTAAAGACAGCATGGTGACCCTATTATTAAGTTGTAAATCCTGAAGCTAATGTATTGATATTAGTCCTTTGCAGTTTCAGGCAAGGGGTCACCTTTGGTGAAACAATGTCTCCTCCTCTATCCGAAGGCACCCCCTTTAAAGGAAAGTTGACAAAGTAAGAGTGGCAAAACAGCCCAATCTACTGATTTAATCCTGAAGACAAACCAGTTAACTGTGGTACATCAGTTTCACATCTGTTTGGTGTCCACCGGAAACCTTTACTCCTTTGTATGTGGCTTCCATCATTCAGAAAAAGATTTACTGAAGCTTATTCTCTATCAGATCAGGACCATTTTGTGGGCTGAGGATAAAGAGTCAAATAAAACAATCTCTGTGGGTGAATTTTATGGTACATAAATTATATTTCAGTATAGCTGTTAAAACAGTAGCAAGCAATCCTTGACTTTCAGGAAGATGCTTTCTAGTAGAGGAGGAATTGTGTTGATAATTAGTAATAAATACCATGTAGCAAGTTCTCCAGTAGAGATTTATAAAATGTTTCTTGGGGATTCCAGAGAGAGAGGGTTAGTTGCACCTGAAGGGAAAGAAATGCTTGCTAATGGAGCTCTACTTAAATATACATCTATGAATAAGGGTTTCCCCCATGACTCCTGGAAGCCAGGAATTCCAGGAAGAAAAAGCAAAGTTTTTTTCCATTTGTTTGTTTTTGAAGGAATGAGTGTAAGAAAGAGCTCCCCATTCTATGCTAATTTCTATTCCTAGAATAACTGTTATTATACACAAGAAGTCAGGCTTTTACACAATGGTTTTCCTATCATGTCTTTTAGAATTCGGGTTGCCCCAATTCTGCTCTAAGTTACTTAGTGACTCATAAGTTTTTAGTGACTGTATAAATTTGGGAATATGAAAGAACTACACAAAATTACAGGAGAAGATGTGTTTCTGTGGCTCAGAAAAATTTTTTAATTTTAACACTTCTGCAAGGTCACTTAGCCAATTGGTCTTGCATCCAGAAGATGCAGCAAAAAGATGAGAAATAAAAAATGCTGATGGTTTCAGTGAGAAGTCAGAGTCACAGTCAACACCTTCAGGCTAAATTCTATTCCACATTCTCAACCAATTGTTGGTCTAGGCAGGTGGGAGCGAGAGTTCTATTAGGGCTGCTTCTTAATGAGGTGGTTCCTTCATGTCTCTAGGAATTTTGTTCTTCCCTTACTGCTTAGATCCCCAGGGATTAAGCGTCTACTTTAAACCTCAGTCCCTCGTAACAAGAAAAACACCACCACCTACTGAACACTTCATTATGTGCCAGGCACTGTCCTAAGTTTCACAGGTATGAACTCAATTCTCTGGAAACCCCCCAGGATAAGCACTATTAGTGACCCTTGGGATGGACAGTGAGATAACTAACTTGACAAGAACACAAGGGCTTGATAAATCTGCTCCCTATTCTATGCCCAATTTTCTTCATCTCCTATTATACAGTTTGCTTCTCTCTCTGTTAAAGAATGGCCAGTTTCCCAGTGACTGGGTTTTTATCATGTTCCCTAATTTTCCAGTAATTATATCACCTGCGTAGTTGGTCTTCGAATTCTGAACCACAGATTCTTTATCACTAGCTGTCAGAGTCCTCACTAGCACTGCTGGGCACCCTCCCCACATCCATGCCCCAAAACATCATTCCTAAAGATCTTAGGCTTCTTTACAGACTGAGTCTTGGCCGCCATATTAACCTATGCTCAAGGCAATGGAAGCCTATTTGTCGCTTCCCCACCGATTCTCTTCTACTTGGAGACTATCTTCAGGCTCTAGATGCCTGCTAAAGAGATCCTTGGCAAGTCATAGTCAAGTCACCTGATTTCCCCCTCCCCAGTCTGCAGTCATAGCAGCAAATAATCTGATTCAAATCACTATGAATACAGCCATGAAAAGAGAACATAAGGTACTCCTTTGCACATGTGAGATGCAGCAATTAGTAAATAATTAAGTGTGGGTTTCACTCCCAAAGTTAAATAAAGCCCAGGAGGTTAAAGCTCAGTGGAGTTGTGCTACAAGGCAACTCTCACTTCCTTGGCTATTTCTGGGTAGTAATTCACACTGAGTAACAAACTAAAAGCATTGTACAGTTAACAGAAAAGTAGAAGACATGTATTATAAAAGGCAATCTCTTCCTTTTGTCTTGAACTTTGTAATCGTTCACTTAATCTTTTCAAGTCTTTTCAATTTACCGAGTTTATTTCCACAGTGAACTCAAACATCAATTATGCAAATAAAAAACAAATTAGTCTTAAAAAAAAATGACTGCTTAGAATACTCCCTAAAAGTTCATTATGCACAAGGAATTCAGCATGTCCTAAATACCTCCAAGTATAGTAATTACCATAGCAACTTAAAAGATTACATTTATTTGGCAAAGCAGTTTTTATTGGTTATTTGGTTATCGTCCAAATTCATGATGGATAATTTTGTTATTCTGTACCATCATTTGCCCTATGCCTTTCTGATCATTGTTTAACAACATCAAGCTGGATTAGGATGTTTAGATACTCATCCTAGAAGTTTATCTTCTTAGTATATTGGCATTGAAATATTTGAGACTACACTTAAAACATATATCCACAGGCATGTTAGCATTTTCTTCCAAATTCAATTAGCTCTATGTCTTCGGAAGTTTTAACAGTTATGATAGGATTGTTTACATAAGTGGTATCATTTACTTTCCATAGTCTTCATTTAAACCTTAACTAAATGAAATTAATTTTCTTTAAGTCAATACTCTTCCATTATTCTAGGAGTTGACGTGAACTAATTTAATCTGGATTTAAGAAATGAGAAAGTGCTATGGATTATTTCATAGACTCCTCCAGTCTGACTCTGGCTCCATTATGAACAGCTCTTAGATCCCTGCTAATTTTCTCCGCTTCCTGGAGGCTCAAGTGTCTTCAGAAAATTGAGAAATTAAACTACCAAGATCTACTCTAATTCTAACAGATATGATCCCACATAACCTCAGGTAAAGTAGTTTATTAGTTTTGTCAGCAATTGCTAATTAAAATTACCATGCAAGTGAAACTGAGAGTTGATATTTTACTTGTCCGTTTTCCATTCAAAATCATAATCCCAATGTTAAAAACCTGATAGGTGTTCAGTATGTACTGATGGAACATTTAGATGAAAGGTTAGGAAAAAAAACTATCAATCAAATATTTTGTCTCCAGGGTATCAGAAATTGGAATATCGATATAAATATTTTTCTTAAACCAGATGTTTGACATATTGTAATTATAGCTTTCTGCCTCTGAAACCAATATTGTTAGTATTCAGAAGTAAAATGATTATTATGCAAATTCTACATTTTCTATATAAATTTTACTGAAGATAAGATATAGTATACTAGCAATGTATTTTTGTCAATAATTATCTTAGATCTCTTTAAATGTTATATAATGAATGAACATGGTGAAAGACCATCTTAACTGGAGGTAAACTTTAGCATCAATACCAGATTAATGCTGAATTTGGAGGATTTAGTGATAGTATAGAGCTTAACTTGCCCTTTGTTAAATTTCTGTAAAAATAAGCTGATTTCTCTAACACCGTGTATCTTTAAATTTTTCTCTATATAATGGTTAATTTTATATGTGAACTGGGATGGGCCAATGGATGCCTAAATATTTGGTTGAACATTTCTGGGTATATCTATGAGGATGTCTCCAGAAGAGATCAGCATTTGAATGGATGGACCTAGTGAAGCCCTAATGTGAGTGGGTAGGCAGGAGCCAGTCTGCTGAGAGCCTGGACAGAACAAAAAGCAAAGTAAGACTGAATCCTCTTTCTGCCTGCCTGTTGAGCTGAGATGTGGTCTTCTGATCTTAGACTGGCACTGGGTTCCAGATTCTTATGCCTTTGGACTCAGACTAGAATTTAGGCAACCAAATCCCTTGGGTCTCCAGCTTGCATATTGTGGTACCTCTCAGTCTCCATAATTGTGCGAGCCAATTCCTTGTGATAAATTTCTATCTATCTCTTCACCTATCTCTCTATTCATCTCTATAATGCCTATTGGTTCTGTTTCTCTGGAGAACCCTGGTCCACCACACACCTTCTGCTGCCTTTTCTTTTGTCAAAAAGTTTAAAATCCTCTTGAGTGTCTGCATTTTGCATTTTTAAAGAACATAAGATTTGCACTCAGTAAGAGCTAGTTTATAACCCAGTACTGATGTCTGCAACCAGTATGGTCTGCCCCTAATTACTTAACTCAGGGCTATGTTTTCTCATGTGTAAAATTGAGATAATACTATCTCAGAATCCAGTGTTAAAGAGTCCAGATAAAATATATTAAGCTTGAATGGCACTTGCATTCTAGAAGATACACAATAAATGCCTATTCAGTTTAGGGCTTGCCTTTTTTTGCTCCTGAAATTTCAGAAGTTCAGGACTTGAATTAACCCCAAATTGACTGCAAGAACATTGTGATACAGTAACTAAATTTTACAACCCAAAAAGTTTGGGTTTGAGGGGCCTCAGGTGATTTTACACTTCTCATAAGGATGAAACACTAGAGCTTAGTATTAGTACTCTCATTTCTAAACTGACAATAGAAGGTTGGTTTGGGAGCCTAACAACTCCTTTGGGAAGGAGTTTTTGCAGTCCCCTTTGCCACTTAGCCTCAGGTTAATTATTTCCTCTCCAGTCTCTCTGTTAAGGTAGATAATGATGTCCCCTTGCAGGCTTATTGCTATGCAAATGGGATTCAATGCATAAAAGTGGATGATACCTAGGGACGCATCTGATGGTCATTGTCTTTATTTCCACTGAATTTCTCACTGGCAAAATTTCTAGATGTAAACTCATGAAAATCATTTGTCAATATTTCTTAAAATTGAGATTAAATTTCTTTCAATTAAAACAAATGTAAATTAGCAACACATATTCCATGATAGATAACATAAACAATAAATATGTAATAATAATTATAGTTTTATTTTTAAGACAGTAAATATTTAAATTAATTTATAAAATTAATTTCCCAACTGTTGGAGACTTGTAACTAAGTTCATAGTTTATGAGAGAATAATAATTGAGTACCATCCCATGCATTTAATATTCACTTGTCAGCATCAGGTTTATAAGATTGAGGAAGTATAACTATATCTCATAAAATTAATGGGAATATGGATGAATAACTTATAGGTATTCTCCAAGATGCAATATAAACAGGTGGGTAGATAGTAAATTTAAGAGCTATTAAGATAAAATACATGCATTTGTAAAGAAATGAATTTTTATCAATCATTTAATATACGGATAAAACATAAACAGGAAACTAAATAAAATAGTATGAAACAATGTATATTATAAAATGATGATAGAGCATAAAATTGATACAACATCGATACTTTAGACTTTCTGGTATAAATTGATATGAATTTCGTTAAGTCTGTATTTCAAGGAAAGAGTTCTGTAAGAATAGTATTTTCCCTCTATCTAATGGCTTGATTTTTCAGTATTTTAAATTTATGAATAGAATTATAAATACTAATATATCACATATACAACAGCAAATGATTCTATACTTCAACTAATCAAGCATTTTATCACCTGTCTTTTGACAGGAAATATCTGGAAGAACATTTATCTAATCATGTAGTCAGCTCACATCTCATTTGTGCCATAAATAAGGCAAGATGCCCTAAATGTCAATATAATTTACTGCCGCTGTGGAGAGTAACAAAATTTTTTCTAAAATTGTTTTTCCAGGATGAGGAAGATAGTTCCATAATGGCAAATATTTTTAAAAGTAAGGCTCTTGCTCCTTTCGCAGAAGAACTATGTAAGCTACTCTGAAAGACAGTATAAAATTTCACCAAAAAGCCAGAATGAATGAAAAAAAATCACAGTAGATATTCTATTGCATCATCCTTCACTCCATGCTACTAGAACTACTAGAAAGCATAATTCTATAGCAGCAAATGGCCTCTTATTAAATTGGTTTTGTAAGGTGGCCACTTACATATAAAATGAAACTTAATTATGGGTGCCAGTGAGGAAAGAAAACAAAAAATGAAACAAAAAAAGGAGAATGGATACACATAAATATTTTACCCCAATGTCCCATAGATGAATATAATAAACAACTCAGATACCTAGAAAAATTGGTCATTTATTCTCTCATTTATTCACCCATGGAAATTTTATCGAACCTCTACTGTTTTTGGATACTAAACTGAGAATTAAAAAACACAACAATATGGCTCTTCCTTTCAGAAAGCTTACATTTTTAGATGGTGAGAAAACTACCTAAAGTATCAGGTATGATATCATGAGTGCAAAAATAGATTTAGAAAGATTTATAGATATTTGGAAAGCTTCACATAAAGGTAACATTTGACCTGCATTTTGAAGAATGAGAAATGTATTAGGCCAGGGGGAAAAAAAACAGAAGGTCATTTTGGGAAGATGGAAACAGCAAAAGGATGGAATCATAAAAAGTCCACATATACTTAGAGGAAATGATTTGGCTCTGTGGAAGTTCTGGAATCACATATAAATCAAGGAAGATAATTCTATAGTGATGTACATTTTTTACTGTCAAATGCATTAGTTAATTCATTTAAAAAACTTTGCTGAATGCTTAATCTATGCTAGAAAATAGATTAAAATGCTTCCACTATTTTCTTTAACTTTTTATTCTGAAATAATTTTTTTATTTTTTCTTTTTTTATTTATTTATTTTTGTGTTTTTGCCTTTTCTAGGGCCGCTTCCTGTGGCATATGGAGGTTCCCAGGCTAGGGGTCTAATTGGAGCTGTAGCCGCTGGGCTATACCACAGGCACAGCCACAGCCACGCCAGATCCGAGCTGCATCTGTGACCTACACCACAGCTCCCAGCAACGCTGGATCCTTAACCTGCTGAGCAAGGCCAGGGATTGAACCAGCAACCTCATGGTTCCTAGTCAGATTCGTTAACCACCTAGCCATGACAGGAACTCTGAAATAATTTTATATTATAGAAGAGTTGCGAAGACAGTACGGAGTTCCCTTACAGTCCCCTAATCTTAATATCTTATGTAAGTGTGATGTTTTATCAAAAATAAGAAATTAACTGAACTACAGATTGATTAGGATTTCACTAGCTTTCTTTCCTTGTAATAATCTTATTCTCTTCCAGGATCCATCCCATAATACCACATTGCACATGGTCATAATGCCTCCTTAATTTAATGTGTGACAGTTTCTCAGTTTTTCTTTGTCTCTCATGATCTTGACCTTTAAAGGATACTGGGCAGGTATCCTGCAGAATGTTCCTCAATTTGGCTTAACCTTCGACTGAGGTTACGGATTTGGGGAGAGAATGTCACCATGGCCATCTCATTGTATCATCCTACAGGATCAACGTGGCTTATTACAGAGGGCGTTGACCTTGATCAACAGATGAGGTCATGCCTCACAGCTTTCTCCCCTCTTCTACCGGTAGAAATAAATCAACATGTCCAACTCATGCTCAGGGTGAGGAGAATTAAGCTTCACCTGCAGAGAGGATTATGAAAGAGCTTTTGGACATATGTTAAAACCACCACAATAATTAATAAGCATCTCGGGGAGATACTTTGAGGAAATGTAAATATCCTTTCTCTTCTTGAAGTTTTGCCCACTGATTTATTTCAGAACCCTTCTGTGGATCCTCTCTAAAGCAATTATTCCTCGGCTGCGCTAATGGTGATTTTTCTATTTCTCACATTCCTACAGTTATTACTTTGAATTCTACTTTAAGAGACAGTAGGAGTGCTTTTGACTCCTATTTATTTATCCAACTATTTATTTATATCTTTACGGGTTTGCAGGTATTTATTTTTGACTTATAATACCGTTATTTCGTTGGCTGTTCGGATTGTTTCAGCTTTGCCATTGGTATTTCAGGTTGGCACCTGCATTCTTTTCACAGGCTCTTATCCTTTATGTATTGAGCACTTCCTTACTTTCTGACATGGCAAGATGCTGCAGCTCATCTTATTCTTCCCTGGCCCCAGTCCTAGAAGGAACAATTTTTCAAAGCAGCTCAGTTCCTTTTATTGGAGTGTGGTAATTAGAAATTAATATCTGGGTGTTAGGTGTGCTTGCTGCTACTGGGATGTCACTGATGTTCATTCTAGTGTTCCCCTTGGCTTAACTGCAGCTTTTTTTTCTGACAGTAAGAAACCTAGTCCTCCTTTATCTATACTGTTTTAGCCTATCTGTTGAACCTTAGTTATGCATAATATAATTCCAGAATTGCTAGACGGCACCCCTATGAGAAACAGACTTGCCCACCAGAGCACAGGGCTTGTGAATGCATTTTTTGGGTCTTGGATTTATCCTATCTAGACAAAATATTAATTTCCAACCTTATTTAGATCATCTCCTTTCTTCTCCACTTTCTGTTGTTTTTAATGTTCACATCCAAGGGAGATGGATCATTAACAAACTTCGATGTGGAACAAAAGATGTAAAGCTTATGCTAGAACCCCTACAGTGAAGTGAAGAGCTCGTCCCTGTGTTAATAATGATGAAGAAACACCCCCAACCCAGATCATAACATGTAAATATTAATGCATATCCTGGCATATGAAAACGAATTAATATTTACCAAAAAAGATCATGAAATTGGCATTTGGTAAACTAATAAAATATTTGTTTACCCAAAGAATTCTACTGAGATTGTAATATTTATTTGACATTGGGTTAGTAAAGTTTAAGGTGCTTAGGGCATGGTCTTTACTCAAAAGAAGTATTTACATGTGAGTCAGGTATCTTCTAGGGATATGGACAAAAGGAAGTGGCTGTGAGATCTCATCTAGCAGTCAGGGCTCCTTAAATAACACATTTGTAAACACTTACAGCCTAGAGACTGGAAGATAGAAAGACTCTCAAATTTCATGGGACGGGGTTCGGTTTTCAGGGTGGATTCTATTTGGAAACTGTTCTCTTCCTGCCAAGGGTCAGACACATGAAAATCTTCTCAACATTGAAACAGAGTTCAGAGGAAGAGCGTGCTCATAGCGTTGGCGTAGAAAATACATAAAGAGCAAGAGGACCTGAGAAAACCAGAAAGTCAGTCTTCTGTAAAACGTATTGGCATCTCCAGGAATGCACACTTTTGTGCAACAGCCAGGTCTATGAGAATACAACTGCTCATCCTGGTTATCGCCACTGGAATTTCAAGACTCAACTCAAGCTTGCCTTACTCTTGAAAGAACTTCCTGGTCCAACTTCCCCCCAGCAATGGCAGGTTCAGGTAGGTTTTCCATTGTCATTCCCTGCACCCAGAGTCTCACACTTTGAGCAAATAGATTCTCTGAGCCATTAAAATCTCCACTGTGTTCCCTGATTTTCTACCCTCTCCCCCACAGTAGCTCCATATCTACCTTAAGGGACTTAGTGATATATAGTCCCTCCTTCACAGCAGGGGCTGTTTTCCTCTTCCCTTTAGTCCCACTACTACCTTATAATAATCAGTTTTGTTTTGTCCAATAAATGAATGAAGAGCATGCACTTGAGCTAATTTACAAGAGCAGATGGAGATTAAGTATTACAATTTCTGTTAAAAACCTCTAGACAAAGAAGAGACTGTTCCAAAGCAGAACTGTGTGGAGCATGAAAGCGGGTAAACAAATGATGATAAATAGATTGTCAAAAGCAGAATCTACACTTTACCAGAAACATTACATTTTGTTGCATTTATCATAGGTTTCCCCCAAGTTTTTAGTTAAAAGCAACTGAATGTTACAATCGGCAATGCTTGGTTTTTATAAGTTTTTGTGCATGAAAATATGCATGTTAGTTATATAATAAAACCATACATTTCTTTCCCAAATTGTGAACATAATGATTCTCGACCAACCTTAAAAAAAATCTTTTAAAAAAGCAAAAGAATCTCCCTCACTCTATACAGGATGAGCCCTATCAGAAAACTGTTACAGACCCATATGGGGCGAGCTCAGAGTAATTCCTCTTACAAAAATCATATTTAACAGAGGCCTTTGCATCTAGGGGAGTTGTACATAATAGGATCACATAGAAGAGAGACTGATTTTTTTCCTGTGTGAAGTTTAAAGAGCCTCAAAGTATAGGGACAAGTGCCATTTTGACAAATAGAAAAATGTGGGAAAGATATTCTAGATATACAAAAATTGCTCTGCCGTCTTATTTGAAGTACATGATTCATCTTTTTCATTTATGCATTCAATAAATATGTATTGCATAGTTAGTAGGAGAGACTGTATAATACGCTGAGAACACTGCCGTCAGTGAATAAGTCAGTTATGGTCACTCTTTTTATAGAACTTCTATCTCATGACGGGGCAACAGAAAAAGAATGAATTTAACAAGACAATCATGAAGATCATCCAGAAGTGCAGACAAATAAAATTGGTGATGTGAGACCTAGGACCTGTGTGGTTTACATGCGTGCCATTACTGTGATGAGGGTAGTTTGTTGGAATCTGAATGACAAAGGGAGTGAGCTTGGGAAGGTTAAAGAGGACAACACCAGCGGAAGAAGGAAGTGGAGGCAAGGCGAGAAGCGGGGCGGCTCTCCCACTCTGGGGCACTGGGAGAAAGTTGTGAGATGTATGCGGAGGCATTACAAAGGCCATCAAGATATACCTGTTGTTAATGTCATACTTCAAGATCTTCCAGCTAATTGAGGATGGCTCCTGAGGACTACAACTGAGAGGTCACAGAATCATGAGCAAATTCAAAGTTGGCTGGAAGGTTAAATCTGGGCTACTAAGAGTCCTCATGATTTGCATGTTTAAGAAACCCTTTTTGTACTAAGAAGTTGGAACTATACTAGAGGAAGGAATTGATGACCTCACAGTAAAGAAAGCTGACACTCCCTGGGTTCTTAGTGTGGTCTAGACCCTCTGCCAGTGCTTTTGTCAACACATTTTCATTTAATTCTCACAGCGACTACAAGAGGAAATAATATCACTCTAAGTACCTTATAGATGATAAAAATGAAGCATCAAAAGATTAAGATATTTCCCTAAGATCATACTAGTAAGTTGTAGAATCAAGGTATAAACCCAGGCAGTCTGGCTCCAGATCACACACTCTATTCCTGCACGGTTTATGCTTTTCAACACAAATTTTTTTTTTTTTGTCTTTTTACGACTGCACCCACAGGCATATGGAGGTTCCCAGGCTAGGGGTCTAATCACAGCTGTAGCCACTGACCTACACCAGAGCCACATCTGTGACCTATACCACAGCTCACGGCAACGCCAGATCCTTAACCTACTGAGTGAGGTCAGGGATCGAACCTGCAAACTCATTATTCCTAGTCGGATTCATTAACCACTGAGCCATGACGGGAACTCCTTTTCAACACAAATTAAAAAGAACTATGATGAGTGGTTATCAGTTCTTATTAAAAGGAAAAAAGAAATTACGACTTATTTATAAAGGGCCATTACTTTTATTGAGAAAACATTTTAACTAAAATGATTTGTATTGTATTTTGTAGGTTACAATACATTTTTACATTTCTTATTTCACGTTGTAAATCTATAATAATAAATGGTTTGAGTATTTGTAAAACTATGTAAGATTACACTTGATAATTTGAAAAGAAATGTAATAGACAAAGTGAATAACAATTGCAGATATAATTCTTATATATATGCAATGCTTTACTCTTTCAAAGTGTTTTCACCTGTATGAATCTTCCTAATAATTCCAGGAGGAAGTGTATCCATTTCCGAGGTGAGAAAACAGGTTTGGGAATGTGTCCAAAGGATTTCACACATAAAGACACATAAAAGATAATTAAAATATTTCCACAAGGACATGTCTTAACAACTAAGAACTATATGAACAAAGTGTAAATGAGAAATTAATTATATATCATTCTTAATTGTCAAAAAATGTTTTGACAGTCTCAAACTGTCTGGATTTTATTTTTACATGGCATAAATTACTGTAAGTATATCATAAAAATATCATAGAATTTCAAATCTGCAAAGTCACACATGGATCTTCTTATCCAACCCTTTAGAATACTCTCTCTGTGAAGGAATTCGGATTCCTACTACAGCTGGTACTGAAAATGTTTTATACTATTTTTATTACGTGAAGTGGTGAATAGTGCATATGAACAAGTACTTCTTATTCTATAAGCTGGAAGTATTGTTTCTGGATTGTTAAACTTATTATGAATTCTGGCAATGTAAATATTCTATAGGCAATGTATTTGCATCAATGGCAAACTACATGCCTACTTACACAATAAAGTAAACACAGCTGCTAACATGTGGTATATATGTTTTGTGTCCTCTCGGTGAAGCCTTCACTGGAGGATTCATGAATTAGTGACCTCTATTCCTTCAAACATAAATCCATAGTTTTCCTTATCATTTATAGTAAGGATGCCTACATAGAGAATGCGTCCAGCAGGCACAAGGTTCTAGTACCTGGTTGAAGAAAGGCTCGTCTCTCAAGATCATGTGACCCTTACGTTTTGTTTTTCTTCGTGTATGTTTGGCATCATTTTGGAAGATTATGCTTTTTTAAAGCTGGGACTCTGGCTAATAGTAAAGTATTCTAGGTATGAGAAAATATGCCCCAAATTCTGAAACCTATGATTTAGAATTTGCTGTCAAGGGTTTTGCATTTTATATTTTTCAATAAGCATCATGGTAAGTCAGAAGAGCCAGCATGACATCAACTAAAATGCCCTAAGAATGAAATCTTGCATTTAGTCCCTGTGAATAGAGTTCCTGATGTCCTGAATTGTGAGAAATTCCACTCTTTAAATACCGTCTCTTTGAAAAATAAAACACTTTTTTTGGAGATCAAGTTAAGTGCATCCTGAAGTAAAACTGGAGAGAATTGGAAATGTCACTGAAACAAGTATAGAGTAAGAAGATGAAAAAAACCAGAGAAAGAGTAAATTCATTGTATAACAATGGGAAAATGGAAGGAAAGTTAGGTGGAAATAACGAGGCTTTGATTGAGCTTGATGAATTCATATATAAGCCTATTAGACATTTACCTGGACAAAAGATATTCTAAATCAGGAATATGGAAAGATCCTGGAGTAGGTGCCAGAGACGTGAACCCCACAATGTCACTAGTATGTAAGAATGTCAAACAATTAAGAACGTTGCAACTCAGAGTTACCAAGTGTCTTTTTTCCTCCACCTCATGCCATCCTCACAGATGTCCACTGCAATGCCACATCCAAAGAAAAACAAACAGAAGATTTTCCACTCTTCTAAGTCAAATCATCATCGCTACGGTTTTTTGGTCAATTCTGTTTCTGAAATAAATGACAATATGTTTTCAAGGAGGAAAAAAGCCCCACCGATCCTAAGGTGATTAATGAAAGGCTTAAAAAAGCTATTTTCCATTAGATGATATAAATTTAGGCTTGCAAACTGTTGATCTGTGAATGCAATTTTTACTTATTTTCAAAAGACAGCTCTGACATCCTTTTGGTCATAGGAGGTGCCTGATTCTCTGATTACAGACTCCTTTCAGTCATGCAGGTAATAAAAGGCCTTCTTCCTCTCACATCTATTTCTTTTCTTCTACTACTTATTTAGAAGAACATTTCTAAGATTCTACTCTCTTTAAAGGAAGACATGAATATAACTATGAAGGAAATAATGTTCTATGAATTCAAAGCCATGCTTCCCAATTATTATCTCAATATTATGTTTAAAAGTTTCCTTGAAACACCTAAAGTCCATGGTCCTTTAAAAGTCTTTAATGAAACAAATGAAAATGAAAACATTGGCAGGCTTATCTCAGAAAATTACATTTCTCAGACCTTGGGAGGTGGGGAAATGGCTCTTAATGTTAGCACAATGGCTAAAGTAGAAGGAAAAAAAAAAGTGCCTTTCATTAACAATTGCATAACTCTAGACAATTCATTATAATTGTAGCTAAGAGTCTGGGGAACACATTTGGGGGGCACCATGATATGCCACCCAGATTCCCTTTCATTTAAGGTTTTATTGCATTAACCATTGCCCGTGTGGACAGGAGATGGCTTTCAGTGGCTGGCCTCTTCGCTTCACCCAAGGTCACACTTGTGGGGGTGGTGACACAGCAAATGATTAATTGAGGCAGGTGTAGAAAGTGCATGTCATTTGTCCTGAGTCAGGTAAATCTGGAGTCAGGTTAGCCTCTGAACACCCAAAGGATCAGCCAAGGTTCCCCTTGAATCTGCACCTCCACTCAACTTGTTGCAGTTGGCTATCAGTCCTGCTGCCTTTCTCTCCCTCCTGCTCTGTAATAAATATCTAGCATGCTCTAGCCTCCATTTCAGAGTATGTATAACAGAACTCAGCGGGCAACCGCATCTAGGCTGGATGGAGTCCGCACATCCTAGTAGTAAGACTGTCAAAAAGAGAGTATCTACTAGACTGTTCTTTGTTTTTGTTTGTTTTGCTGTTGTTTTTTTTCAAAGTTTTAAAAGTAATCGTGTGTTGCTTTTGAATACTTGAAGTCAACTTTGCTCTTAATTGGTTTTACTAGGTTATGTGTTTTTACTTAAGGAAAGCTGCTACTTAAGAAATCAAAACTTTACCCACTGAGTTTGCCTTTGAATATGGGTTAAATTACTGACAGTGGGTCAACAATGATCAAGCCATTCCAAAGAAATTCTTTTCTACAAACCCTAATCCTAGTGTCACAATGAAATATTGTGTTTTTCTCATCAGTTCCTAATTAAATTCCAGCATGGGTGAGAATATGTTCTCATCATATTGCCTGGGTTAAGTTCTTTGCCTCTGAGACCTCTCTTTGACAGAGTTTCTATCATAGCATCTTTAGAAAAGGACAGAAAAGCAAAGTCATGGAGTTTCCTTTGTTTCTCTAGCACATTTAGAAGAGTCTTGGATAAATCCTACTCTCTGATTTTTCTCTTGTATATCCTATTTATTTATTGCTGCTGGAATAAAAACAAAGCAAAACAAAAAGATACATGGGAATGTCTGGTACCATGAAACCCATTTTCTAAGGGTGGGTATTATCTCAAGGTTGTTAGTTAATACTTTTGTATTGGCTGACTGCTATTCTCTTGGGTGACTCTTCTGGGCTCCCAGTTTTCCCTCAAAACCTCCTACAAATGGCCACTACTTCCTTCTCAGGAAGTGGCTGTGCCTTCTATTTCTCTTTAAAACATGGTGTATGACTGTCCTATGTCCTCTATCCACGGCCATCCCTCTCCTTAGCATTAGAGGTTTGGGGTGTTTCTCCCTGGTAAATGCGAAATGGTTCACCAGTGTTCCTGTTCAAAATTTTATTATAGTATTTTCCCTGACATCTTCATGATGGAATGCAAACACCATGGATTTCTTACTTTTACATACTCTGTTCCTCCTCTTTCTACTACCTCTTACTAGATACTGATAACACCCAAGATACTGGTAGGGGTTGAATAGAAAGGACGATGGTATGAAGCCAATGACCTCAGTAGAATTCACTGGATATTCTGACATGACAGTGACAAGGAAAGACAAAAAAAAAAAAAAGGGTGGGGAGAGGTGACAAATATTTGTAGCCTATCTTCTCTCAAGCTTATTTTTCGAATCGACACGCAAGGTAATAGATGGCATTCACACTGCACAGCGAACCCCCACACATAATTCCCAGGATATTTACTTATATATCAGGAGTGATATTATTAGGACAGATACAAATATCCTAATCCTTTTTATTTATACCTTTTTTCTTTTTCATATCCTTTCCCATTACGGTTTATCACAGGATGTTGAATATAGTTCCCTGCGCTTTATGGTAGGATCTTGTTATTTATCCATTTCATATATACTAATTTGAATTTATTAATCCTAGATTCCCACATCATCCCCTTCTCTTCCTCCTTCTTGGCAACCATGAGTCTGTTCTCTATATCTATGAGTCTGCTTCCATTTCATAGATAAGTTTATTTGTGTCATATTTTCGATTCTACCTATAAGTGACATCTATGGTATTTGTCTTTCTCTGTCTGACTTATTTCACTTAGTATGATAAGCTCTAGGTCCATCCATGTTGCTGAAGTATTTCATAATTATATCTTTTTCAAAAACTGCTATTTTATACTTAATAAAGAATTGTTTGCATCAACTTTGATATTGATCACATAGAAATGCTACAGCTTGGAGATGGGGAACCATGGATCCAGACCAGTGATTCTCAGTGTGTAATCAGCCTCTATCACCTGGGAACTTGTCAGAGATGCCAATTTCATGCTCTACCCCAAAACACTAAACCAGAAACTCTGGAGAATAAGGCAGAAATCTAATGTACCCTAAAGTTTGACAACCACTGCTCTAGATGCTAGACCAATATTTCTTAAAGAAAACACTGAATTGCAAAGTCAACAGAGTTACAGTTGTGTTTAGAATATCTTTTTACTGCCAAATTGGATTAAGACAGCAGAATAGAAGGACTGGAGCTCAACTTCTCTCCTGAAAACAACAAAATTCACAACTAAAGGCTGAGCAATCTTCAATCAAAAGGACCGGAAACCATAAAAAAGATATCCTACTCCAGAAGACAAAGAAGAGGCCACATCAAAAGGGAGGAGGGGTGATTACACCATATAAACAACCTGATACCTCTCGGGTGGGAATCCCCACAGACTGGAAACTAACTGGTTCACAGAGACTCACCTACAAGAGTGAGAGTTCTGAGCCCCACATGAAACTCCCACATGTGGGGATCTGGCACTGGGAGAAAGAGCCCCTGGAGCATCTGGCATTGAAGGCCAGTGGGGCTGTATGCAGGAGCTCCATGGGACTGGGGGAAATGTAGGCCCCATTCTTAAAAGACGCACACAGACTTTCACATGCACTGAGTCCCAGGGCAAAGCAAAGTCTTCATAGGAATCTGGGTCAAACATGACTGCAGTACTTGGAAGACATCCTGGGAAAACAAGGGTGAATGTGGCTTGTTTTGGGGGAAGGACACTGAAGGCAAAGCTCTCAGGAATAGTCATCATCGTGCCTTTCTCTGGAGGTGGCCAATTTGGGAAAATCTGGCCCCACCCAGCAGTCAGCACTGAGAAGCCCCAGGGCAAACAACAGTCTAGGCAGGATCACACCCCTGCCCCTCAGTAAACAGGCTGCCTAAAGACCCCTCAGGCACAAAGCCGCCTCTAATCCCATCCAGAGACTCAGCCCCACCCACCAGAGGGATTAGAATTGGCTCCACCTACCAGGGGGCAGGCATCAGCCCCTCCCATCAGGAAGCCTACAGCAAGCCCCCCATACAGACTTCAGCCACAAGGGGGGCAGATACCAGAAGTAAGAGAGGCTACAACTCTTGCAAAAAGGTCACCACTCCAAATACCGACAAAAATGAAAAGACAGAAGACTATAACTCAGATGAGGGAGAAAGGAAAAACCCCATAAAATCAGCCAAGTGAGGAGGAGATTCTCAGCCTCGAGGAAAAAGACTTTAGACTCTTGATGCTGAAGATGATGCAAGACATTGGAAATAAACTGGAGGCAAAGAGGGATAACTTACAGGAAACACTGAGCAAAGAGATACAAGATATAAAACTGAAACAAGAAGTAATGCAAAATACAATAACTGAAATTAAAAATTCACTAGAAGCAGCTCACAGCAGAATACAGGAGGCAAAAGAACAAATAAGCGAGGTGGAGGACAGATTAGTAGAAACTGCTGATGCAGAACAGAGAAAAAAAATTGAAAACAAATAGACTCTCAGAGAACTCTGGGACAACGTGAAACGCACCATCATCCGTATTATAGGGGTGCCAGAAGGAGAAGAGAGAGAGAAGGGGACAGAAAACATATTCCAAGAGGTAATAGCTGAGAACTTCCCTAACATGGGAAAGGAACCACTCACTCAAATCCAGAAAGCACAACGAGTACCCTATAAAATAAACCCAAGGAGGAACACACCAAGACACATATTAATCAAACTGACCAAAATTAAAGACAAAATCTTGAAAGCAGCTAGGAAAAAGAAACAGATAACATACAAGGGAACCCTGATAAGGTTATCGGCAGATTTTTCAGCAGAAGCTCTGCAGGCCAGAAGGGAGTGGCATGATACACTTAGTGTGATGAAAGGAAAAAACCTCCAACCCAAGATTACTTGACCCAGCAAGGCTCTCTTTCAGATTTGAAGGAGAAATCAAAAGCTTCACAGATAAGCAAAAGCTGAGAGAATTCAGCAACACTAAACCAGCCTTACCACAAATACTAAAGGAATTTCTCTAGGCAGAAAAGAAAAGACAGCCACAGGAAACAAAAATTCCACAAATGACAAGGCTCACCCATAAAGGTACATGTACAGTAAAGATACAAAATCATCCATGCGCAGTTATACCACCAAAATCAGACATCATGAGAAGAGGTGGGTACGAATGCAGGACCCTGGAGGTGAACTTGCAATTAAGAGACCAACAACTTAAAACAATCTCATATACATATAGACTCTTATATCACAACTTCAGAATACCTGCAAACCAAAAATCTACAATTGATACACAAACAAAGAAAAATCAACACGAAAGACAGTCATCAAACCAGAAGAGGAGAGAACAAGAGAAGAAGGGAAGAAAAAAGAGCAACAAAAACAAATCCAAAGCAACTCATAAAATGGCAATAAGAGCATACGTTCTTAAATGTACGTTACCTTAAATGTAAATGGACTAAACGCCCCACCAAAAGACATAGACTGGCTGAATGGATACAAAAACAAGACCCATATATATGCTGTCTTCAGGAGACCCACTTCACTTCTAGGGACACATACAAGTTGAAAGTGAGAGGATGGAAGAAAATATTTCATGCAAATGGGGATCAAAAGAAAGCTGGAGGAGCCATATGCATATCAGACAAAATAGACTTTAAAATGAAGAATGTTTTAAGGGACAAGGAGGTTCACTCCATAATGATCAAAGGATCAATCCAAGAAGAAGATATAACAGTTTTAAATATCAACACACCCAACACAGGTTCACCTCAATATATAAGGCAACTGCTAACAACCTTAAAAGGACAGATCGACAATAACACAATCATAGTGGGGGACTTTAACACTCCACTTACAGCAGTGGAAGATCAACCAGACAGAAAATCAATAAGAAAACACAGGCCCTGAATGATGCATTAAACCTGATGGACTTCATAGATATTTATAGGACATCCCATCCAAAAGCAACAGAATACACATTCTTCTCAAGTGCACATGGGACATCCTGTAAGATTGATCACATCCTGGGCTACAAATCCAACCTCGGTACCTTTAAGAAAATTGAAATCATATCAAGCATCTTTTCCGACCCCAATGCTATACGACTGGAAATCAGCAAGAAAAAAACTGCAAAAAACACAAACATGTGGAGACGCAACAACATGCTACTTAACAACCAATGGATCACTGAAGAAATCAAAGAGGAAATTTAAAAATCCCTAGAAGCAAATGACAACAAATATATGACACTCCCAAACCTATGGGATGCAGCAAAAGCCGTTCTACAAGGAAAGTTTACAGCAATACAAGCCTACCTCAGGCAACAAGAAAAAGCTCAAATAAATAAGCTAACTTTACATCTGAAGCAGCTAGAGAAAAACAGACAAGACCTAAGGTTAGTAGAAGGAAAGAAATCATAAAGATCAAAGCAGAAATCAATGAAATAGAAACAAAGAAAACCATAGATCAGTGAAATGAAAAGCGGGTTCTTTGAAAAGATCAACAAAATTGATAAACCCTTAGCCAGACTTATCAAGAAAAAAAGAGACAGCAGTCACATCAATACAATTAGAAATGAAAAAGGAGAAGGAACAACGGACATCACAGAAATACAAAGGATCATAAGAGACTACTATATGCAACTACACACCAATAAAACGGAGAATCGAGAAGAAACGGACAAATTCTTAGAAAAGTACAATCTTCCAAGACTAAACCAAGATGAGATAGAAAAGATGAATGGACCAATCACAAGAACTGAAATTGAAACTGTGAGTAAAAAAACTTCCAACAAACAAAAGTCTAGGACCAGATGGCTCCACAGGCAAATTCTATCAAACATTTAGAGAAGAGCTAACACCTCTCCTTCTGAAACTCTTTCAAAAAATTGCAGAGGAAGGGACTCTCCCAAACCCATTCTGTGAGGCCACCATCACCCTGATACCAAAACCAGACAAAGATACCACCAAAAAGGAAAACTACAGGCCAATTTCACTGATGACCATCGATGCAAAAATCCTCCACAAAACACTAGCAAACCACACCCAACAATACATTAAAAGGATTGTACATCCTGATCAAGTGAGATTTATCCCAGGGATGCACCGGTTCTTCGATATCCACAAATCCATCAGTGTGATACACCACATTAACAAACTGAAGCATAGAAACAATATGATCCTCTCAATAGACACGGAAAAAAGCCTTTGACAAAATCCAACACCCATTTCTGATAAAAAAAACCCTTCAGAAAGTGGGCATTGCGGGAACCTACCTGAACATAATAAAGGCCATATATGACAAACCCACAGCGTACATCATTCTCAATGGCGAAAAGCTGAAAGAATTCCCACTGAGATCAGGAACAAGACAAGGATGCCCAGTCTCGCCACTACTCTTCGACATAGTTCTGGAAGTCCTAGCCATGGAAGTCAGAGAAGTAAAAGAAATAAAAGGACTCCAAATTGGAAAGGAAGAAGTAAAACTCTCGCTATTTGCAGGTGACATGATACTATACCTAGAGAACCCTAAAGACTCTACCAGAAAACTGTTAGAGCTCATCCACAAATTTGGCAGAGTCACAGGATACAAAACTAACACACAGAAATCAATGGCATTTCTCTACACTAACAATGAAAGAGCAGAAAGAGAAATTAGGGAAGCCATCCCGTTTACCATTGCATCCAAAAGCATAAAGTACCTAGGAGTAAACCTACCTAAAGAGGCAAAAGACCTGTACTCTGAAAACTATAAGACACTGATGAAAGACATCACAGAGGACACAAATAGATGGAAAGATATACCATGCTCCTGGATTGGAAGAGTCAATCTTATCAAAACGACTATACTACCCAAGGCAATCTGCAGATTCAATGCAACCCCTATCAAATGACCAAGGACATTTTCACAGAACTCAAATGAAACATTTTAAAGTTTGTTTGGAAGCACAAAAGACCCGGAATAGCCAAAGACATCCTGAAAAAGAAAAACGGAGCTGGAGGAATCAGGCTCCCGGACTTCAGACTATCCCACAAGGCAACAGTCATCAAAACCGTATGGTACTGGCACAAAGACAGAAATACAGATCAGTGGAACAGAGTAGACAGCCCAGAATTCAACCCACGCACCTACAGCCAACTCATCTATGCCAAAGGAGGCAAGAATACACAATGGAGAAAGGACAGCTTGTTCAATAAGTGGTGCTGGGAAAACTGGACAGCCTCATGGAAAAGAATGAAATTAGAACACTCCCTAACACCAGACACAAAAATAAACTCCAAATGGATTAAAGACCTAGATATAAGACCAGATACCATAAAACTCTTAGAGGAAAACATAGGCCACACACTCTCTGACGTAAACAACAGCAACATCTTCTCAGATCCACCTCTTAGAGTATTGACAATAAAAACAAAAATAAGCAAATGGGACCTAATCAAACTGAAAAGTTTCTGCACAGTAAAGGAAACCCTAAACAAAACAAAAAGACAACCCACAGAATGGCAGAAAATCTTTGCAAGTGAAGCAGCAGTGAAGGGATTAATCTCCCAACTTTATAAACACCTTCTGCAGCTCCATACCAAAAAAGCAAACAACCCCATCAAAAAATGGGCAGAAGATCTAAACAGACAGTTCTGCAAAGAAGACATATGGGTGGCCAAAAAGCACATGAAAAGATATTCAACATCATTCATTATTAGAGAAATGCAAATCAAAACCACTCTGAGGTACCACCTTACACCAGCCAGAATGGCCATCATCCAAAAGCCTACAATCATTAAGTGCTGGAGAGGGTGTGGAGAAAAAGGAACCCTAGTACACTGTTGGTGGGATTGTAAATTGGTGCAACCACTGTGAAAAGCAGTATTGGTGCAACCTGAGAGTCCTCAGAAAACACAAAATAGAATTACCATTTGATGCAGCAATGCCACTCCCCGGCATCTATCCAGAGAAAACCACACCTTGCAAAGACACATGTACTCTGATGTTCATTGCAGCACTCTTTGCAATAGCCAAGACACGGAAACAACCTCAATGTCCGTCGACAGCGGAGTGGATCAAGAGGTGGTACATATACACCATGGACTATTACTCAGCCATTAAAAGGAATGAAATACCAGCATTTTTAGCAACATGGGTGGACCTAGAAATTATCACGCTACATGAAGTCAATGAGACACTAACATCAAATGCTTTCACTGACATGTGGAATCTGCAAAAAGGACAGACTGAACTTGTTTGCAGAACAGATGCTGACTCAAAGGCAATGAAAATCTTGTGGTCTCCAGAGGAGACAGTTTGGGGGGTGGGGGGATGTGCTTGGATTATGGGATGGAAATCCTGTGAAATTGGATTGTGATGATCATTATACAACTACAGATGTGATAAATTCATTTGAGTAATAATAAAAATTAAAATATCGGATAAAAAAAAGAATGTCTTTTTCCTAAGTGATCTCTGGTGACACATTCTAGGTCTACTGCTTTGCATATAGTAATTAATCAAATACATGTCATTTGAATGACATAACTCAGATGATTATCTTTTTTCTTATAACTAAAATTTTTGAGCTTTCATTTTTCTGAAAAGAAAAAGTAGCAAATAGATTCAGTTGTATTTAATTTACCTTTTATTTGCCCCAAAACAAATCACTATAGAGGCGACAGAAATTATCTATTTTTTTCTGTGCCACATTTTAGTGTATCTTTATTTTATTATTTAAATATTTGTTGATGGCTGTACCTATATCATATGGAAGTTCCAAGGCCAGAGACTGAATCTGAGCTGAAGCTGCAACCTACACCACAAGCTGCAGCCACACCAGATCCTTTAATCCACAGTGCCAGGCTGGGAATCATACCCATGCCTCTGAAGCAACACAAGCCACTGCAGTCGGATTCTTAACCCACTGCATGACAGCGGGAACTCCAAGAATACATTTTTTTTTTTTAGAGACAGAATCATAAGGGGCAGTTAAGAATATACACTCCAAGATTCACATTCTAGACGTGCACGTATTTGCTGCAAGGCTTTGGGACTAAAAGTTTCAATGTCCTCAACCATGGTTATAATTATAAAAATGCTCTCTGTAGAATAAACAGAGGCTTAAATTCAATAATTAACCTATCCAAAGTCTCACAGGTAGTGTCAGAGCTAAGATGGAAATCCTGGGTAAGCATGATACCAGGCTCTTAGCCACTGTCTGTTAAGACCCTAATAGAACTTATAAATTAAATAAGGTTATATGCAGAAAGGTTTTGAAATCTTTAACTGCGAGTAGTATTAGCGCTGCTATTATCACTCTTAGGCCAACACTGGATTCCATTCACCGGATGCCTTGACACGGAATAGCTCTGCATACTCCCTCCTAGAACTATCACAGGCTTTCTTTTCCTCTACTTTCCCCTTTCTAGAGGAGTCCTTCTCTGCACCACTACAAAACAGACGGATAGGACTACAGCAGTAGCCATCCGCTCCTGGCCTCTAAAACTGGACTTTCATCATATCTTTCTCCTTAAATCTTAATTAGTATCAGTAGGGTCAAGGGAATTCTCTGGTTTATAAAGTAGGCATATTCAGAGCTAACCTACACAATGTCATTAGTGTGTGAGAGAGAGAGGGCATGACTTCAATGAAAAAGTTACTCTCACCCAACTTAGGAACAACCTGTGAGCTTTAGTTCAATTTTCACGATTAAGTTTCAATAATAAATTATTAGCTATGATCCCTCCACTTAGTAAAAGATGATTACGCTCCTGGCACGGTGCTGTATTTATTTTATATATCTAACCAACTGCACTGTCAGCTAGATATTTTTATCCTCAGTTTATAAATGAGAAACCTGAGGATTAGAAATATTAAGTAATTTCTTATACAAGGTTATCCAGTAAGTGAATGTGAAGATCAAGACGTAACTGAGGTCTATATAACATCAAACCTGAGGCTTTTAATTGCTTCTTCCAAACGACTGGGGTGGTTTAGCAAAATTCAAATGACAGATGTTGTGAAAATGCGTCATCACGCTAATTATTTTTTTCAAATGCTGTTAACCAAAATATTCCATCAACTAGAATATTCCATCTGCCTAGGGTAATTTACTGTAAGAACAATCAGATTTGAGTCTGAAATATGATCTTTTTATTAGTCAGATCATCCATTATTAATTTTCAGACACACATTTTACCTAAAGCAGAATTTTTGTAAGCAGAAAAAAAATATGCATTTTCTTGCATGTTCATGTTTTTGTTTTACTCTACAACTTTGTTGACAGGTTATGTCAGTGAAAATGCTAGGAAGATGAATCAAATCAAATCAAAGAGAGGTTGACTCCAGAAGAAACCACATCAATTATTTAATTCTGCCTTTTCACTGGTACTACTGTCAGGTATCTGATACTACAGGAAAAAAAAATATATTTGCAGGCCATTTCAGACAATGGGCCTTAGAAAGACAATGCTTCAAATGAAGAAGGTTATTAAAAATTAGAAATATTTAATGCAAATAGTATTCAAAGAAGACAGAAGTGTTTGTTTTGAAATATTTGTATTTTCTCAAACAATTAAAAATGGAACTACCAGGAGTTTCCGCTGTGGCTCAGTGGTTAACAAACCTGACTAGTATCCATGAGAATGTGGGTTTGATCCCTGGCCTTGCTCAGTGGGTTAAGGATCCGGTGTTGCCATGAGCTATGGTGTAGCTCACAGATACGGCTCGAATTCTGTGTTGCTGTGGCATAGGCTGGGAACCTCCACATACTGCAGGTGCAGACCAAAAACAAACAAACAAACAAACAAAAAACCAAAAGGAACTACCTTTGATCAAGGATTTCCCCTTGTGGGTTTATAGTCAAAGGAAATGAAAAGAGGATTATCAGAGTGTTATCTGCACTGCCTTCACCATGTTCATTGCAGCATTATTCACAATAGCAAAGATACGGAAAACACCCAAGCATCCATCAATGGATGAATGGATAAAGAGGTGATTGTACACACAGAATAGCTCTGCATAAACATACACATACTGGACTATGATTCAGCCGTGAGAAAAAAGGAAATCCTGCTATTTGGGACAAAATGGATGAGACTTGAGGACATTTGACTAGGTCTCTCTAATCTAAAAAGGAGTCAAGCTCATAGAAAGAGAGAGTAGAAAAGTGGGGATGGGCTGGGATGTGGGGGCAGAGAAAATAGTGAGAAGTTGTGAAAAGGGTTCCGACTTTCAGTGATAAGATCTAAAGACCGTGTGTGTGGCATGGCTGTACTGCAGAGCTGAAATTTGCTGAGAGTAGAACTTCCATGTTCTCACCAAAAAGAAGGAAAAGATAAACGTGTGAGGTGGTGGATGTGTTAACTCGATGGGTGGAACCTTTCGATGATGCACACACAGAGCAAATCACAGTGGACATTTTCAATAGCTTAACATTTTATCTATTATACCTCAACAAAGCTGAAAAACATTTAGACAACTGTGAGTATGAATTTGGTCTATGAAAGTTAACCATTGCAAGGATTATTTTGCAACGAAATATGGCCAATTATTTTAAGGTGATTCTTTCGACACCTCTCCCTTGATGTCCTGCCGTGAATGATGAGGACCTCCTTCATTTACACCCTCTCTTCTCATCCTTCTCCACCTCTTCCCCCTAAGGTTGGTACTTATCATGGTATTAGGTTGAATCATATGAAGTCGTCATTTTTGTGTTAAAAAAAAAAAACACATATAGGCAATTTCATATGGTTCTCTTTTCTCTTTTTAGAACAGTATGAGTTCAACACATTCATAAACTTATGTTTAATGGTCTGCACTCATTTTTAACTTTTACCTCCTGACTTCAGTGAGCTGTAAATTTTCTGATACATTTTCAACTTTATAACATTTCCAGGAGGTTCTGTCACCCAAGCTGGCCTTCCATCTTTTGTCTAAAGTTTGAGTCAGTGGTTGAGAACTATTAGGATTCATTTGCATTATAATAACTATATGAATATTAATCACTACAGAGTTGAGCACTGACCTGGGAATCTATTTTCCGCTCTACAAATCCAGAGTTATCCCTAACGGGTATTTTTGTGCTACTCAAGTAATTAATTCATCTTGGATCTGGAAATCAGATAGACTCACCTAATTCTAATCACCACAAAAACAAAAACGTTTTATCATTGCTTTGAGGTGATGCATTGCAAACACTTTGGAAATGAGGCAAAATAAAATAAAAAATAGTTGAAATTGTGCTTAATTCTATATAATGACAGGTGTTTTACAGAAGATCACAATAAGCACAGGTATGTTTAATAAAAAATATGTAAGAAAAAAGTTTTGTCTTATGCTACACCTGTATGTCAACAAAAATAAAGATGACCTTGTAGTGAGCAGAGAGATGGGACAGTAAGACGGAGAAAACCACCTAAGTGGCACTAAAGCTGGAAGCAAGAGAGGCTGGCAGTAAGCTGATATTCTTTGCTGCGAGGGTGTGAGTAAATCACTTCTTTTTTTCTATGCTTTATTTTATTTTCCCTTTTTAAAAAGAAAGGGGCTATAAAAGAAAAAAGATATGCTGGATTTCATCAGAATTAAAACTTACTCTGCAAATGCTTCAGTTGAGAAGATGAAATGACAAGCCTATAGGCTTGAAGAAAAGACTTGCAAACCATGTCAGATAAATGACTAGTATCTAGATATTTAAAGTACTCTCAAATCTCAACCCTAAAAAACAAAAACAGGAACAAAAAAACACATTTGCTAATGTGCAACAGACAATGAGGAGACATTCCATGGAGGGGGATCTACAAATGCAAACAAGCACATAAAATGATGTTTAACATCATGAGCCACTGGGGGAATGCGAATTAATGCCACATGAGGTATCACTACTAGAAGAATGGCTGAAATGAAAAATAAGAAGGACATTGAGGTAAGGATGTACCTTATCCTATGTCCCCACATCCTAAGGTTGTGGAGAAACTGGATCCTTCACACCTTGCGGCTAAGAGTATAAAATGGTACAGTCACTTGGAAAAAAAGTTTAGTAGTTTCTTAAAAGAAATAAATGTGCCACTAGCATATGACTCAACAATTACACTCTGGGCATGTATCCCAGATAAATGAAGACTTATGTTTACACAAAAATGTATACACACAAATGTTTATAGCAGTGTTATTGGTAATGGTAACCATGCGAAAGTAACCTAGATGTCCTTTGGTGGGCGAATGGTTAAGCAACGTCTATCCACACTGTATGATGCTACTCTTTAGCACTATACTGAGTGGAAGAAGCCAGTTTCAAGAGGTCAAATACTGTTGGATTTTAGTTATCTTAATTCTTGAAATGACAAAAATGCAGTGACAAAAAAACAAATTAATGGTTTCTAGTGGTTAGAAATGGTGTCTATCAAAAAACAGACACACACATGTTAAAATGCCAATCAAGAGTCAGACCTTGGAACCGTCCTGTTCAACATACACTGGAAAAGGGAAAGAAAGATAAAGATTTGGTGATTCTTCCTAAAACTGACATTGGTAAATACTGATAAGAAATGAAAAAGAACGAATAAGGACACTGTGTTTTCTAGACCTTATACAAATTGGATTTAAATCCAGTCCTTAAAAAGTTAATATTTTAGTAAGAACTAGAAAACCTAGAAAGGCTTAGAAACAGGAGGCAATACATACTAAGACTAATAAACAAGAAAACCAGAGTAATTCAGTCATCAGCTCAGTATGCTCAGTAATTCCTGTAGGTACATTGAGAAAATGCTTCAGTCAACCTTGCATTATAACATGATTGTTAAGAAACTGGTGGAATTTATCAGGTTTGGGTTTAACTCAGAGTTATATAACATAATAATTATGTGACCTGGGAAAGCTATTAAATCAACCTAAGCCTCTACTTTTCCCATCTGTGAAATGGGGCTGACGATAGTGGTAATGATATAAGAGAATTTGGGCACATCCATCAGCCCAGTGCCAGTTACAGCCTAATCACTCACTCAATGTTAACTCATATTACTTTGCTATTATTTTCAGAAAAAAAAAGTTGGAAAACTTCATTCTAGCCACTTTAAAGCTCTTAAACTTCCCATACTCTTAGCTAGTTGAAGTCCTGGCATCATTTAAAGCCAGTTGCTTACTTAGCATGATAAAGATATATTTGGGAAATTGCCATGTGACTTTAAGCTACAATGCAATACCACAAAGCAAGGGACTAGAAGATTTGAAGAAAAATTGTATTGGGTGTGCTTTCTTCACAAAGCACCCAAGAAAATTGGACCCAGTAGAATTCAAGTCTGAGGGACTTAATGACTCAAAGAGGATTTCCAGTCCTGAAGGTTTGCATTTATGCAGCTACAGAATTGTGACTTGAAATGAATGTTTAAAAAAAAAAACACCGTATACATTTTTGGGATCATCAAAAAACTTGAATAGAAAAAAAGTTTAATCTGCAAACTATATTCATGGTGGCCTCCACAGAACATCATGACAGACAGAGACAGCAGACAAGGAGGATGGGGGGGAGGGGAACAGATGAAGGGGGAAGGCATTCAGTTCACGCCTTCTCCTTTGTTCACAGGACTCTTATCTGTAAGAGCACATGGTCTTACTGGAGGGCATGTCAATGCCTACAGAGATGGATGGGCCTTGAGGTCTTCCCTGAGAAGGTCAGAGTAGAGCAGGGTGGACCCCTCCCATTTTACACCCCACTCCCCAACTCATCATCTGGGGAAAAGCAGATCCAGTTAGGAGACAACTGAGAGGTTACTGAAGTCATTATGCAAGAATGTCTACGAGCCTCTGAGAAGGTGCTCTTGGTATTAGTACTCATAAGAGTGAGGATGATGGCAAATCCATGTGGTAGATGGAGAAGGAACATGGTCCTCAGGTCAGGAAAAATTAAGTCTTTGCTTTTTTTAGAAGTCTGTGGAATAGAAATGAAGTGGTCCTCTGGATTAGGTTTGAGAGTCTCCAAACATCTGCTCTTTCCTCAAAGACTATCTTGGGTAAAAGTTATAATCCCAAAGGCCTTCAGATAGCACCCCACAACTTTGGGGGAAGCCTGGTTACCTCCATCCAGACACATGGTTACCTCCACCAGATACATCAAATTAACTGAAGTTCTATCACAGCCCACTGCATAGGCATGGATTCCCACAGTTAGATGAAATCTGTGGGCTTCCTGGGCTGAAGATGGGATGCACAGCTACAGAGGTGCAGGTCCTGGATAAGAAGGTAGGCCAGTGGGGAAGTGAGATCCCCAATCATCATGCCCTCCAGCTTGTCCATGGTGTTGCCCCAATTGATATGAAAACTATGCTTCATTCACACCATGCAATACTACTAAAGAATTCAAAGGAATGAGTTATTGACACACACAACTTGGATGAACCTCAAGTTTGGTGGCCAAGATGTTCCACTGGAAGAAGAGTCTGGTTTCAGGGTGGGTTCTCCTGAAGCTCAGTGGTGGTGCACCTGCTGTTGACCATAAGATGAACTCCTTTCTATGGTGGTAGACGTGGTATTCAGATTTACCACCATGGCATCAGATTGTGGGCCAAGGGACAGGTTAGGTACGTCTACCCAGAAGACCAACATGCATCTCACTCTGAGACATGACCAACCAGTACAGAGTACAGAATTTAACCTAACTTCTCACTCTCTTCTAAGAAACATAAATGAGCCTTTACCCAGACCATCCACTAAGGCCTCACTTTACTTAGAGTCAATTCTTTTTTTTTTTTTGTCTTTTTGCCATTTCTTGGGCCACTCCTGCGGCATATGGGAGGTTCCCAGGCTAGGGGTCTAATCGGAGCTGTAGCCGCCAGCCTACGCCACAGCCACAGCAACGCGGGATCCGAGCCGCGTCTGCAACCTACACCACAGCTCACGGCAACGCCGGATCGTTAACCCACTGAGCAAGCGCAGGGATCGAACCCGCAACCTCATGGTTTCTAGTCGGATTCGTTAACCACTGCGCCACGACGGGAACTCCCTAGAGTCAATTCTTAACCCAGAAGGGGCTGAGGAAAAAACTGAAGATTCTCCAGACCCAGAAGGTTCGGTGCTGACAACCTAACTCTCACCTGTCAGGCTGGAGCTGAGACCATGCTTGCTGGAATCTAATGACGGACCTGTACACGTCTTTATTGGGAAGACAGTATTCCCCTCATCCACTCAATTTCCCCGCCCCCTACTTTTTTTCATTTATGTTGACTCCAAGCCACAGCAGCAATCTATGCTGCAGATCCTTTAACCCACTGCTCCAGGCCATGGATCAAACCTGCACCTCCGCAGTGACCCAAGCCACTGCAGTTGGATTCCTAACCCATTGCACCTCAGCGGGAACTTCCTGATTCTCTTTCACACAGAGGAAAACTACAATGTATATTTTAAAAATAATAATAACGATGCACATCTCAGGATAAACAAGGTCTGATTTGGATTATATGAACACAACTAGCAGATGTATTAATTATATCTTGGGATGATACTTATGGTAAATTCAGAATATTTCATGGGCAGTTGGCATGACATCTTAGGTTATATCACCTGGTGGACTGTAGGGCTGGACACTTACACAGAACATCTTTAAGGAAATACATCAGGCCTTAGACAATTTTAGCAATAAATGTTATAACTATAACACACACAGCAGTGAGGGATGACACTTTCCCATCCTTATATAATGGACTTAGAGTGGGAGAAGTAACCACAGGCCTGCAAAAAAATCTCATCTCAGTGGCAAAGAGGTCAAATTGCTACTGCATTTTATTGCCTCTATTTTTGTTCAGTTAATAGTGTGTTTGTTATTCAATAAGAGAGAGCTATTAGTTGGAACTTAGTTAAAATTGATTTGTACCACATTAATATGGTTTTATAGAATTTTTTATTCAAAATAGCTTTAAAATGGTTGCTTAGTTTCTAATGTCAAAGACTTGGTAATTTTGCAAGAATAATGTTACTTTGGTGCTAATTAAAAAAAATCAGGTTAAAGAGTCTGAAACTTTATATTTTGTGCAAAGAATATAGAACATATTAATATAATAAATTCTGTGTGTGTAATTATGTTTCTATACTATACCAAATAAGTATAATTTCTTTCTTTCAAACACTTTGACTACATTTTTCAACATTAAATTCCAAATATAAAGGAAGGACTTCTGCATCAGACTATGATAGAATGCATACAGTGGACAGACATTCCTTCCGCTAACATTTAGAAAAGCTGGGTAAATATAAATGAACAAGCACATAAACATCTGTCTAAAGAAGAGCTGCTGAGCTAACTAGGACTTGAGGTGCCCAGATCTCAGTTAGAGAGAAACCAGAGAGAGGTGGCTTGACCTTCCACAAACCATGTTTTCCCTCGAGGGATTTGCCAAGACAAATACAAGGTTCTCCTGTCCTGGTAAGAAGGCAGACAGATGGAAGTGCGTCTCACACTTGGCAGCTCTTTTCTCAGAGCATTTGTTAAAATTTTAAGCTTTGCAGGAAAATAAGTAAGGCATATATCAGGAAGCCACTAAAATGTAGAGCATCAATCTCACAAAAACACAGAGACAAAATTCAGTACGCAGGAACCTTCAAGGAGCAGAGGTCTTGTTAAAGAGCCAAGGTTCTCAGACCCCGGGGCCCTATAACATATCAATGAGATCAACTGCAGGTTCCTAGGGGCTTGCAATGTCCAAAAAGTAGCTTCTCCTGAGCTCAGGTTGTGACTGGATGAAGATGTTTAGTCCCAGCCTATCTGCCTGCCAGAGGGCAGGGTGCATCTTCTCTGAGAGAGGATGGCAAAGCTGCTACAATTTTGATACACAGTTTTTCACCCTTAAATTGAAAAGCATGAGGCCTTCTAAGAAAAAAATTAAACAGACCAACATGTAACCCTTTTACTGGAGTTCTCACCCTCAGACCTTAACCTAAATGTGTTATTCAACAATATTCGGAAATTAGATGTAAAAATAGAACATTGTATGAGGGATCTAAAATCTATCGAAAAGAATGAAATTAAAATACTGGAAGTGAAAAACTCAATAATTGAAATTAACTTAATTAGTGAGTTTAGCAGCATACAGGATGATAAAAAGATTCATCAATGAGAAAATAAAGCTATTGAAATATCCAGATTACAGCTCAGAGAGCAAACATTATGGAAATATATTAAAAGAAGAATTAAAAGCATACTAGAAATATGGCATGGAGTAAAAAGGAAAACATCATGCAATTGGAGGCATTAAGGGGAAAAAAGGTAGATGCAAAATTACTTCTGCAGAGAGAATGACCAAGAATTTTCCAAACCGATGAAGGCTATCAAGGCATATTTAAGAAATGTTCCAAATGCCAAGCAGCAGAACTCCAAAGAGATCATTTGGGTACACTATGGTACAACTACTGAAAACAAAAGACTAAAAGAAAACATAAAAGCAACCCAAAATAAAGGACACATTGCCCTCAAAGGAGCCACAATCAGACTGATGGCTGAGGTTTTAGCAGGAATGATGGAAGTGAAAAGTCAACTAAGTGTCACAAAGTTCCCAAAGAAAATAATGTCCCACTGAGAATATGCTAACAATGAAAACAGCCAAATAAAAACATTTTCAATCAAACCAAAACCGAGAAATGCTTTTGCCAACATACTGACACTAAACTAAAGAGCTCTTGGTTGCCCACAGAGGCATGGCAGTGCAGCACAGAAGAGGGGGCATTGAAAGACAGCAGGTACACAGAGAACAGACTAGTGGTTGCCAACAGGGAGGGGGACCAGGCAAGGATTAGATTGGGAGTTAGGAATGGGCAGATGCAAACTATTTTAAAAAAATAAAGACAGTAGGTGTAATATCTGTGATTATAAGAATGAAAAAGAAAACCAAAATAAAAAGTTAAAACAGATTTGTGATTGTCTTCGAAAAAAGTTAAAAATGAAATCTATCCAGCTCAGTCCACCCCTCCACCAAATGCATATCTGTTGGCAGGTATAAAATTTTATTTTTAAAAAGGTCAACATACTGTCCCTCAAATTTACTTCCACCTACTTTTTTGATAAGAAATACACACAACCATAGCTCATCAATAGATAAATATTTTGTATTGGTAGGTCTTACACTTACATGCCAAATAACTGGCAGATGCTTTTAAAGTACTGCTAAGAATATTAGGAAAAGAAACAAAGTATTTGCTACATGAATTAAAATTAAAACATTAAACTTTTTAAAATGAGTGATTTGCTATGATGAATCAGTAGTATATCTTAAGTATTTTGCTACTTCAGATAAGACATTTTAAAATATTCATATCTACCTTTATACTGAATTCACATAGTATTTATCCTTATAATTACAGTCAGCATTCATTTTAGTGTAAAATATAAAAACAGCCGGAAATCCCAGCATCAACCATGCAATGATTTTCCCTTCATAATGGAGCAGAGTACAACTGACCGCTGTTCTTGCACACACAGTTGAAATTAATTGTGCCCCTTCTTGTATACCAAGAAAGAATGTAAAAATATGAAATCTCTTTTCTTAAAATCCTTTGCTTCATCTCTTCTTGATGTGAAATTTCCTTAAATATATGAGAAACTTTTATTGCTAACCTAGAGAAAGGAAACTACTGAGAGTATTTTATCAGAAGTCATAATTCAATATAGGTTGCAATTAAATTTCACCAAGACCACAGAACCTTACCAAGATTTTATAAAGGGTCAGAGAAATAAATGCTCATCATACTTGACATCGACATATGGAAGTACCCTGATCTAGGAGAGGAGGCAGGAAATGTGGGTTCGTATATGGCCACTCCACTGTCATCATCAGCCGCCAGACCATGAGGGAGTAGCCCTAAACACAGGACCAACTAGACAACTGAGATGCTCATCTGTAGATACAAGGACTGATGGAGTGCAAGCAGTAGCTAGTGTTGGATGTTGCACTGGAAATGAACCAAAGGATATACAAAACCCTTTGTGCAGTCAGTGTTTGTTATACCTGTATATCCACCGCATTAGGATGAAAATCAAAATAAATTCTGGCAGACTCTGAAACACTCTAGAAAACTATTGAGTAATGATATGTTTTATGAGTAGAGGTTATTTTTAATCACACTGAGTATTTGACACATAGTCCGTGTATATTTTTAGAGATGAGAAGAGCTTGACTTTTGAGACCAATAGCCTCATGAGAGTAGCTCAGCTTTCAAATAACTTTCTTCGACTAAACTGAAATGAATCAAGGCTATATAGTTCAAATAGACCTAGGTTATTCAGCAACAGAATATTTCAAAGACTCAATTTGTTTACTTCTCAATCATCTTGCCTCCTGCCTCTATTTTTACTTTGAAGATATCTACATTTTTTTAAAGAGAGGCTAAATATTGTAATATGAAACAGATTTGTATTTTAATGTTAAAAATGATTACCATTAAGTATTAATCAAGAAAGAGGCAATTTTGAATATTTCATCATACACAATATTTCAATTACAGCAATGCAATAACTACTAAGAAAGTAATTGAGTATGTTAGAAAGTCTGGCTTTAAGTTTTGGTTTAAAACGTTCAATGCTAAGTGCAACAGAATAAAAAGCAGTTTTTGTTCTCCAGGTTAACGTTGTTGATATTTTATATGTTGGGAAAAAATTCTTTATCATAAGTGCTATTATAATGAAATGTTTTTTCATTAAGGCTTCTTTTATTCATGAAAGGGCAAAATCATTTGCTGGTTCACTTTGTTCCAAGAACGTACTGGAGTGCTAAATGAAACTATGCAGTTCGGCTCTCTAAGTAGCTTGCACATCACAAATCAAAATGTTAAGCTGTGAGGTTAAAATGAACCAGATAAGCAAATAAGTCTTTTCCCTCTGCCAACATTTTCTTTTCATACAGCGTACACAGAGAGACATATCTCTTGTTTAAGATAAAAAGCTATTTAATATCCTACAGAGCAATAATAACCCTAATGTTTGAGTGTTCTTCAAAAAATATTTCTTTCTTTTTAATGGTAGAGGCTCTCAAAGCCTTAGAGGTAAGCATTCTGATTATTTCACATGATGACTCTCAGAAAATAAAAAAGTCTGGTAAATAAAGAATGGCTAGTTCTAGGAATGCAATCCCCCCCCCACCCCCGCAAAGTGATTTTTTAAAAATGAACATAGCTTTTTGTTCCCAATATTTAAGACCATGAGATAGATGGACTATTTCTAGGTCTTCAATACATTCTCAGCTATAGAAAATACAGCCTCCTAGAAAACCCTAGTGGTGGACACTGAGCATGCCTAGATGATTCTAGAATGGGTCCCTCCATCTAAGACTATTTTGAGCCAAAGTTGTTTATGTCCCAAGGCAAAGGGATGAGGGGGCGGTGAGGATCCAAGTCACTGCCTCCCTAAATCTAAAATTGGCTTCTTGTTTTAGGTTTGCTTCATTGGTTCCAAGGAGGATTGGGCAACATTTGGATGTAGCACCATAAACCCATCAAGATTTTAGAAAACAATCTCCCAAAACACTTCACTTTTGAGTGGTAATTCAGTAATATCTATATGTAAAGGAAAGCACCATCAATAATAGTGTCAAATTCTATTTAAATTTAACATAAATTTATACTTGGAAATTCTAAGTCCTACTCTATTTGAAGCAATAATTTGAGGAAAGGGTGCATTTGGACTTCTTCCAACATGACACTATGTAATTTTTTTTAATTCCATATTATTTTAATATGATTTGTGTTATTTTAATAAGGTCTTCTTCCAACATGACACTATGTAATTTTTTTTAATTCCATATTATTTTAATATGATTTGTGTTATTTTAATAAGGTCTTCATTTCCATGAGAAGAGATCAGGTGACAAGAAAACAACAAAACACCTACAAGATAATTGGGACAGTAGAACATGATAATAAGAGTTTATGAGAATCCTTTGTTTTCAATCTTAAACAAAAAGGTAATATGTGTCTCTGTATTCTCAGCATCTAGTAGAATGATTTTCACGCATTAAGTCCTTCATCGAGCATTCTGTAAACGTACATGTATTATATATGTGAATAATATTTTAAAAAATAATTTAGTAAGATTTGAGCATCTTGCTTAAAAAGAGACGTTTGTGTTAGATGACCTTCTGAGTCATTCATGACATGTCTAACCACCCTACAGGGCCTCCGATATACTGGCGTATAACTTCCACTGTCTTTTATGGGCTACTCTACCCTCTTTGCTAGTAATTTTTATCTCACTATCTCTGATAATTGCTCTGTAGGCATCATCTTAAGAACACATCCCCAGAAGTCTCCCACTTGTTATTATTCTTTATTACTTATGTAGCATTAGATATAGTGACATATATATTTACATATGTGCATATATACACATATAGAACCTGCAGATGGACACACACACATATATATATATAATACATGTTTAATTAATGAATTTAAGTTCAGGTTTTAAGTCTGGGTATAAATTTAAATGTGTGTATATATTTATATACATGTATATACATGTATATACATGTATATATATGTATATATATGTGTGTGTGTATATATATATTTAAACAAGACTTAAAGTTGCTTGTCAAACTACAACTACCACAGAAGAGAATTCATTTGAACTGTAGCCTTCGACATGATCTTGAGGGTATGCAGCTTCATTCTACCTAACATGAAGAGATCTTTACATAAAACGATACCCACACTGTCACCATCAGTAGGCATGATTACATACAAAGCATGATGAAGTCTCCATTCTTTATTCGAGGTATACTATGCATCATGCCTGTCCTCTCACCTTTCTATCATATTTTTGTCGTTCATTGGTGTGTGACCAGTTCCTTGAGAAAGAATGGCATATTGAAATACAGAGGTTGAGCATAGCAGCCGGCAAAAGACCCATGCATTCATGAATTCCATTCACCCACTCTAAAAGCGTATGGTGAACACTAATTATCCTAATTCTGTGAAAATGAAAATTACAATGCAATGAGCTATGAACTATGACCCTGCTATGCATAGGGTACCAGCTTAGACAACTGTATTGTTTCTCCACTATGGAGGTAAAATATGTTAAAAATGTAGCAGACTATCTGAACACTGCTCATAGACCTACATTTGTAACAATTTTACTCTCAATGAAGTTGAATGAAAACACTAAAAAAGCCACCGAACACTTCTCCCCAACACCAATGTAGAAGCTCATGCCGCCCACATGAGCTTTGTTGACTGCACCGGATATCATGTACTGTCAAGGTTCTGACATGAATTCTCAGCTTCATTTGCCAAATGTAATCACTCCAAAGAAGTCGCTGGCTTTCTTCAGTAGGTATTCTTGAGAAACACTTGCAGTCTGTCCTTTTTCAACTCTAGCCATGTTTCTCACGGTATAATGTAACAAAAACTTCTCCTTAAGAATTTCGGCACAGCACCACTTAAACACCTTAATAGCAGGTTGTATAAATCTTGTGAAAATGAGTATGATGGCATCACTAGTGGACTGGAAGTTCTGTCCATCGAATAACAGTGGGTTATGTTTATAACACAGGAAGTAACATGATACTCACGATAGCACTCAAGGGCAAGGTTATTATTATAATGTTGTCATTAGATAAATATGCTCACAATTCAGTCAGCTATGGAATTATAAAATTGTGCAATAAATTACTTATGCTTAGCTGAAAAAGCATAATATTTATGACAATCTAATTCAGTTGAAAACGCACCCATTTTTGAGCATCCTCTGGGTTTCCTAAATGAGTTTACCGTCTAGTTCAGGAGACAGCCCTCTCTACCCATCTGCAAGGCAGAATATAACGAGGGCTTTGCTTGTATTTATACTCGTGACACCTGGAGACATGAAGGAAACTCAAGGAGACGGCAATGTTGAGCTCAGTTTTGGTATCTGGGGAACATTTTGACAGGAAGCAATAAGGAGAAAGTTATTCTGTGCAGAGGGAGCTTTGCCAGAAAACCTGCAAAGATGAAGAGCTGATTTGTGTTATCATTTATCTACTTGTTCAATTATTCATTCACTAATATTCAAAAAATCTGTGGAGGGGATACCACCTCAGTGCTAATTTCTGTAATGTTATTACACGTATTCAAAAAAGTTATTTCCTCCACTTCAGTGTCAATAGGGTTTTGGACATAAGCACATCAGTTTTACATGCAGGTGTACGTTTGCTTTTTTTTTTTTTTAATATGGCAAATTTGTTAAAATGTGCCACCAGCTGATAGATGTCTTCTGGGATGTATGAAGGAACATTCCCCTCATGAAATACCAAGGGACATTCAAAACAATCAGGCAATTAAAATAAGACAAAAACACTTGCCAGAAACTTCATATAACTTTGATAAGATGCAATGTAAACCTGTCTTAACATGACTGTGTTTTGTACAAAGACATTTTATCAGCAGCCTACAGATGTTCTAAAGTTTTGAATGACAATTTTTTTTTTTGCTTAGAAATTATAATCTCATGATGATGCAAAAGTTTATTGCCTTGAATTTTAGCTAGGAAAATAAACCTTTCATTCTTTCCATGTATATTACATTTAGATTCTAGAGTAAGAAGGGAAATAATTCTGAGAACAACTTGCTTGAACTGAGTAGCTTATCTCCTGGTCTGGTTCAAAACTGATGTCGCTTCAAGTAACAGAGTGTTGGTTCAAAGTCCAGCCTCATAACGGGGTTGTTTATGTCCCGATGCTACAACATTTGAAAAATTAAAGAAATAAATGGCTGTAAGAATCCAAAGCATTTATGGATCTCATTAAAAGATTACTAATTTTATTTTAGAAACCATAAGAATTGAATAAAAAGGTATTGGCTTTAGAATCAAGTAGATGTGGGTTCAAATCTTGACCCTACCACAAAGCAGCTTTGTGATTTTTTTTAAATTTTCTTTTAGTAATTTAGTCTTTTCAGATTCTTTAAAAGGGGATAATACTTTAAGGCTCTGGTATATGTGAGGAAAAACTAGAGAAAACATTTTGTAAAGTTCCTAGCACAGTTCCTGGCATACATGAAGTGCCCATAAATTTCAGTCCCTTCTTTTTTTCCTCCCTTTTTTCAAAATAGTTCCTGCTTTCCTGTCTTATGTAAATTTTGCTCCCGATAATCTCTGTTCAAGGAAATCACTTATGGTAACTTTTTTCAACATATTTCAAAAACATTGCCAACTGCAGGCAGAGTATAATGAATGCATATCTGCTGTATTGCACTCCACTTGCCATTTCCCAAAAAGGATGCAGTGTGGTAGATAAAGCTATCAAGGCGTATTTTTAAATTAATGTTTTACTTAACATTTCTAACTTTATGTGTAAAACTGTTCATCTGTTGCTTCCCAAGAAGCCATTACTCTATGACACTGCAATGTTTTAAAGGAGACATTTTTGAAAGAATTAACAAATTACACACTAATATTAGTTGGATATCATCTATAGCTTAGTTATTTAAAAAAAGATCAAGCACTGAAACTATTATCTTTCATAACTGATTTAAGTGAAATTGAACTTCCAGAAGGGTCACTGAGAGTTTTAAGTTTATCACGTCATGTACTCAAGAGTTCATGGAACAGCTTAGTTTTAAATTGATATGCTTTTGAAGCACGTGTCTTTAATTTTCGGTTTCACAAATGAAACCTCTTTTCCTAAATGCATCTTTTCATCATAGTGTCACTTTGTGGTACTATAGTTCTCAAAGATCAGGTCTATGTCTGCGCTAATTAAAAAAGATAGAGCCATGAGGTTACATCCCTGATCAAAATACTCTCAAATCTCTTAAAATATTAAGGTCTCAATGCATCCGGGAGGATCAGAACTAGAAAACCTAAGGAGATGAAAGATAGTGCTAACTAATTTTCCATCACAACTAGATGGAAGCAAATGTCCAATTTAAGTTGGGTTGAATTAACCAATTTTAATGTTTATTTGGTGTGAGGGTGGGGGGAAGGGGGTCTGAAGCCTAAATTAGGTAAAAAGATTTTGATTTTGAGCTTTCTCCTCAACATCATTTTTAATAAGAACCAAAATGCTTGTGGTGGGTTTTCCATAGATATTAAAGAGGTGAGTAACACTAGTTTCAGTTTCTCCCAGATAACAAAGTGTGGAAAGTAAAAATACACATTAGAATCTGATCTCAAAAAATGGTCAACAATAATGATTTTGAAAAAAAAGGAAATTTAAACATTTATTATACTTCCCTTTCCCTAGTTTCTTTTTTAATAAATAAATGACATAATCATAAGAAAATACTCAGTCCAGAGTTTTACCTTCCTAGCTAGTGTTTAGTATTTCTTCTATATCTTTATTTATAAAATACTTTATTTCTTTGAGCACTGATGTTCACAATATTAACTTCTGCAAAAATGCATTCATATCTTTAATTTTGTTCCAATATATGAATTCATTAGAAAAGGTAGATTATTTTAGTTTTCAGTAGGTCAATATAATGTTGATAATCTGATTTGCCATAAATTATCCTGATAATTAAACATGCAGTCATAAAACCATGACCATGTTTCCAATAATATATTTGTGAAAGTATTTGTAATTCAGTGGCGTTAGTCATTATACCCTAAAGGTTATTATTAGGCTTCAATGGAAATTTATCATGTTTATAATAGGATTTAAGTTTAAAAGTTTAAAATGTGTATACTGAACAAGATATTTAAATTTCCTCTAGTCAAAAAGAATAAAAGCAATGTCTGGTGTTTTCTGCTGATGTAAAGTATGAACGAATAAAGGTTACCCTATGTGGAAAGTTATTTGATCTCTTACTATTTTAATAACCAAAGTGGCCATAAAATTCATGTAGACCTTTAATTTTCTCATGGTTTTCCCTGTACTTTGAACTTAACCTTCTAGGAATAAGTGCCACAGAAAAATATAAATAATGTAAAAATGACACAATTTTAAAGCTGGTACTTAATGGAAATCGATTCTACCTCTTATATCTTTGACAAGTGACCATTAAGCAAGTAAACAAACTTATTTTTCAGCTCAGGGATTTGCAGAAAAAGTGTTACTATTTGACAGGTTTTACTCAAGAGACATGTTTATGTCTGCTGAGCTTAGATAGTTTATGCTTGATGAATGCCCACGTTCCTTTAAGTTCTTACACAAGTGGAGGAACTTCTAAATTTGTGATTGTAAATCTTCTCGCGATGTCTAATTTAAACTACCCACCTAACTATATATTTAATTACTCAATGAATATTCAGCACCTTTATGTATCAATTTCATTAACCTGTTAGTATTTCTCTTTGTGCGTAATTTTTGGTATAAATCCATTGGCTCTTCACTGAACAGCAAGCTTAGCAGAGTAGTTGAGCTCTGATCAAAGCTCTATTGAAAGGATCTCCAGCTCTGTGGTCTCTTATTCATGACTAAGGAGAGTGCTTTCTTGATTTCTACCTGTACTAAGCCTCTATTAATTCAAGACATTTGCATAAAATGCTTTGATAAAGCCCATTTAACTTCTACTGATGGGATGATTTGCATTAATCATCCCATCATAAATATAGTTTTTAAAGTGCTTCTCTAGCAACATCTTACTGAATTTTGATGCTCATCTTCAAACTACTAGTTATCCCTATACATCATTGATTTTTTTGCCTTCAGTACTTAAAGGAGGGGTGTTGCTTGGTCTACTGCCCAGGTGAAAAGAGTAGATATTACAAATGTAAGTTTAAATAGCCAACCATAACACAATGATGACGATTTCAATGTTTTAACATAGCCACCTACTCTTACTCTCCCTAACTCAGAGTTTTTCTTCAAAGAACAAAAACAAAGAAAAAAATCCTCTAGTTAACCTTGTCTCTTAGAGAATTTGTAGTATGTTTCGTGCAGCAATTGCCATAATAGGAAATCCAAAAATTATATGAGACCTGAAATTCTTATTCAGTTTTACAAGTCTGTTCTAAATCTCCTCTTAATGAAACAAGCAAACCTTGCTTCTGCCTTCTCCAGCTCCTTCAGCTTGGTGGTTACTCAATAAGCGACCTGCTGCATTTTACAGCTCTGGATTTTTAACGGGGAAGGGCCCCGTGAGAAACCATGGGAAGAGGGTAGAGCATAGTGGATACAGCACGGTGAACACAGGCAAGACACGGAGCTCCCTTTTCCCAGTCTCTCCCCACCTTCCATCCCCTTCCAGCACCCTCTGGTTATCTCATCATAAAAAGCAGCTGAGTTCTCTGCTGGAACAACAAGTTGAATCTCAGGGATTCAGCCAAGTAGTAAACAGGGTCATTGGCTTAATTGGAATTTCAGTTGCCAAGCGAACTAGGAATCCCTAGCCTGGGTCCAGCGACACGCATGCAAGTGTTTCTGTTTTGCAATAGAGAATGAAAATGACGCAGAGTGTAATTGATCGACAGGGTATTGCTCACCATCCTTTCTTCCTTACCCCAGTTTAGGTACCAGAGTCTAGGACTCACTTACATGCGCCCAGGGACCACCAAGATCTCCATTTCTCCTAAATGCCTAAAAGGCTAAAAACAGTCGCCTCCCCAGCTCCGCGGCGTGGCTGCTGCTGCTGCTTTGTTTACCATATAAGTCACACCAGGGGTTCACTCTTTGCCCTCTCCCTTTCTTTAAAGCCGGCTGCGGTGGGAGGCTGAGAAGCATCCCCAAACTCCCGCACAGCCGCTCCGCCCGGGTCAACCAGAGAAAGCTTCACAAATCCGGTCCTGAGCCTTAAAGAGGAACCAGGCAGCCAGAGCCTTTTGCCCGCTTAACCCCCCAGGGATGTCCGCTTCCCAAGAGGGAGCCGGCTTCCCAGGCAGCTTGAGAAACTTGATCGAGATCCCAGAAAGGAGGCGAGGTGTAACTCGGGTCAAAGGCAGCTCTGAGGCGACACCCTCTTTACCTGCAAAGTTGCAATCTTCTGGCTGAAGAGGGATGGAGTCTAGGCCGGCGGCGCGGTGCTTTGCCCGGTGAGAGCACACCCGGCAAATTCCAGTGGGATTTCCTTAGTCTCCGCCGAGTTTTGGAGCATTCCAAGGAAAACGCACGAAGCTGGAGCCCACGCAGCTGGCACCGAACTGGGCGGAGTGAGGATGCTCTGAGAGTGATGCCAGGGGAGGCAGGGGAGGCGGGGGAGGGGAGGCCGGGGAGCCGGAGGTGAGCGCGGAGGGAGGAGGACCTGGCCCACCCCCGCCCTTACGGACCCCTCGGGATAAAGTTAGCTTTCCCACTGCTGTCAGCCGACGAACCCAGAGCAAGGCACCCGCCCTCCATCTCCGGCGGCTGCCTGACTCAGGCTCCGCACAGACCGGGTTCGGAGGGGACAACTCGCCAAGATGCGCGTCCCACGCACCGCTCTGCTTGGAGGTAGAGGGGACCCGCGTGAGGGCGAGACCCCGGCTCCGCTGCCCAGGAATGGCCTCCGCCTCCCGGGGCCAAATGTTTGAGGTCAGCCAGTTGGGCAGACGAGCTCACCACAAGCCGGCGGTCATCTAGCCGGGTCTGTGGCCAGAACCCACCCTGTGATCCTGGATGCGAGCCAGACACACCTCCAGGCTTGGGGCGGGCTCCGCAGGCGGTCCAACTACAGTTCGGGTCACGACCTGGCTTCTGAACAGCCTACTCCCACCCGAGTAAACAAGCAGCTGGGCGGCAGTTCGACTTGAAAAAGTAACCCTCACCCTCAGCCCATAACTCTCAAAGCTTCTCCCTCTCCGGCTCCTCTGGGGTCCCGGCACCCCCTCTTGCGTCCTCAAGGTGTCAGACTTCCCCTGCAAGAGCTGGCTGGCGTCTGCGGCTCGCCACTAGTGTCAACAATGGAGACAGTCGCAATGAATAAGTGATGAGGCAGCGTTCCACCCACCCTCACCCAGCTCGGTCTTTCCAACAGGCATAGGAAATCCGTAAGTTCCAGAAATTAAATAAAACCCAAGATGCGCACCAACCTGGGAGCGCAAGGTTCGGTGGCTTCAGGTGGGATGTGTGTGTGTGTGAGTGTGTGATGGTCCCATTAGCGTACAGAGATTCGGGGTAAAAGTTATCTCTGGCAATCACTTTTCACACCTGAAAATAAGATTTTTAAAGTGTTGAGAGGAAAAGGTATATATTGGCAAAGTTGACAAATAACTTACTTGCTTGTCACTGCGACGCGGTGATTACCAGCTAGTTCCTCACGGAGGCTTGGTTGGTCACGACCCTGGGACTGGAGAGTCCGTTTGTAAAACAGAGAGTGGCGTCCACGCGGAATTGTCCTTAGCTAGCGATTACTGAGCTTGAGGAGACTCTTAAGGTTCTGCTTGATTCCTCTTTGTTTCCAAAAGCCCTGGGGGTGAGTCGATGGTCTCCGACCGCGACTCAGCAGATGCCTGCTCCGGCTTCCCGCTTGTGCAACAGTTGAGTGGCAACCCTTTCTCCCTGTCCCAGCCACACCTGATTACACTTTCTGGAAATGAGTGCTCTGACGACTGCGGGGCCAATTTAATTCCCAAGAAAGACTCCCCCAAGGGAGTCAAGGGTAGGCGGCAAGCAGGACCCAGACGCAGCAGGCTCCAAAATGCAAAAATAGAGAATTTCCTTTTTGGTTGTCTTTTATTTTTTCCTCCTTAGTTTACAAGAATTGAGGGATTTTGTTTTGTTTTTAGTATTTTCATGAGCAAAGAGGAGATTGCTAGAGATCACCCACTGAGGTGATGTGCATGCTGCCATTTTTTTTTTTTAAATCACTTTTCTCATTTCTAAATTTATTTTACTCTAGAGCTTACTCATGGGCTTAGCCCAAGTCCAACCTTAACCCCTCTCTAAATTTCTAGGACTGCCATTCCTAGGTCCTCTCCTCCCAAACAGGTACACAGAGGAAATCTGGTTCTTATAATCTCTCCCCAGAAAACAATTAAAGGCACAAACAAGAAAGATTCTTTTCTTTCCTTGAATCTCTTCTTATGCTTTACTTCAAAAGTACTTTAATGACTTTAAAAGGTTTGCAGAATATTTTAATGTTAAACAATGAACATTTATGAAAAGTGCAGGAACACATGTATCTGTAGACATGGTAATGAACTGTGTAATAAATGCAAGTCTACTTTCTAGCTAACAAGGGAGGGGAAGACAATATATATGAAAATCTATTGTATGTAAAACAGCAGTAAATATTTTTGTATTTTTTCGTGAAATAACTTACGTTATCATTAATTATCAGTAATTAAAATGTTTTAATGCCTAAGAAACAAACGTGAAGCTAACATTTATTGAGGTATTATTTTGTCTCAGCCTGATAAAATTCTACATGTTCTATTTGAGCATATGTCTTTAACCACCTCATAGAATTCTACATACTGAGCTGATTGTATGTCTTTATAATACATTTAAAAAATACATGCAAAAGAAAGCAGATCAGTGACAAACCACAGCAATGATTAAAGATTAAGAACTTTATTTTGGAGCCTTAGTCTCTGTACAAAATTATATGCCCTCTCCTCCATCTCTCAGAATATGTTCTTGATAACAAATGGCATCTCTGTCATGATGTTGGTGAGAGACATTTTGTCTATTTCCCTAATTTGTCAATTTTTCCATAAGAAATGTGCCTCTGAATCTACAAAAAGTACAATGAGGACAACCATCTGAGTAGGCTGTGTTTCTATGGGAAGAAGAATGTTCTATTGATTCCTGACTCTTTTTTGCAACACTTTCATGTGATATTGATTGCTAACCTCCTGCCACCTGCTAAAATGATTAGCAATTACAAGTTACTTGAAATCTATTTAAACAAGATAGTGAACTGCCTATACTACAGCCATTAGCAATAAAAGGAGGACGAATTGTTTAAATTTTAAAATACAGGTGTTGGCACTGTTCTGCAAACCACTTAAAATGCAATTTACTGGAGTCACAGAAATTTACAATAAAAGGTTATAATAATTACTGGAAATTTCTTTTTAATACCATAGTGAGAATAGGAAAATGTGGGGGTTTTTTTGTTTTTGAGTTTTTTTTTTTTTTTTTGCTTTTTAGGGCCGCACTCATGGCATATGGAATTTCCCAGACTAGCGGTCAAATCGGAGCTATAGCTCCTGGCTTACGCCACAGCCATAGCAATGCCTCACTCCAGAAAGAACGCATTTTGAAATTAGCAAGAAACAAGTGAGTGACCCAAGAAATGATAGCAGTGAAACAATTATCTACAATGCATATTTATTCATGGCTAAAATACATCGTGGCACTGGCATTACAATTGTTTCAGGAACTCAAATTTCAACTTGTTTCTAAAAATTATTCTTCCACTTTGCTGTTGATAAGTAACACGTGAGGAAATTTTCTTCCAAAGCCGCTATAACTCAGACATAGAGGCAATGATAGAGACAGGTATATGGAAAATTTTGTTTTTCTTATGTGTCACTATCAGGATTTTATATTTATTTATATATAACGATGCCAGCACCATTATCATTACAGGATAATGGCCTTTTTTAAGGCAAATTGGGGGTGTAAGTTAGCATTGTCTTTGAAGCCTAAGTGGCCTGTCATCCATTTATGTGACCAGGACTCTGATTCTGTACAAAGTTCACCCAAAACCCTTCCCCACCAAAAGCATGGGTCTGATAAGTTTGCGTAGTAGGTAGTAGCTCTTGCTCTAGGTTTACGTCCACTATTTCGCCATCAGTTCTAACTCGGCTTTGACCCAATCAGCATGGTTTTTTACCTGCCTTTAAAAAAAATCTTATTTTCAGAGTTCCCGTTGTGGCTCAGTGGTTAATGAACCTAACTAGTATCCAGGAGGACTCGGGTTCTATCCCTGGCCTTACTCAGTGGGTTAAGGATCCGGCATTGCTGTGAGCGGTAGTGTAGGTCACAGGTGAGCCTCAGATCCTGCGTTGCTGTGGCTGTGTTTATGGCCAGCAGCTGTAGCTCCAATTTGACCCCTAGCCTGGGAACTTCCACATGCCATGGGTGCGGCCCTAAAAAGACAAAAAAAAAAAAAAATCTATATTTCCAAGTTTTTTCAAAACCATTTATTTTAATGAATTACTATACACTTGCACAAAGTAAGTATTTCTCAAACCTTGAAGGCGTCGTTTGTTTTTATGGTATTATTCCCTATTGTAAGACTTTGTTGAAAGCCTTTTACACACACTTTTCTCTGTCCGTTCGGCGATGTACTTGGAATAGATTTTTAGAAATAAAGCCACTGCATCAAAATGCTGGATGGTCTTAAAGCTCATGGTATATGTTACGCATGATTTATTAAGCCCTCATCAACACGGGGTATACGTAATCTTTCTCCTCTTTTCTTTCTATATTTTGGTTGACTTCCTAATTTTTAAAACATCTCAAAGTAATGAGTTGTATTATTAGGAAATGTGGCTATTTATCTACTCTGCTTTTCTGTTTGTTTCTTGTGAATTTGTATATCTTTTAATACTTGTAGGATTAAATAGATACTTAAAGGATTAATACATGGATTTTAATGTTTTTTTTTCCCATTCGATTTGTAATAAGTAATCCCTTACCCTATGTATATTAGATATTACTCATTTTTTCTCGTTCATGTTTTGGATAATGTTATATTTTTTTAAAGTTTTAATTCCTATGTACTTTTAACTGTCACATTTTTCCTAAGTAATTTCTTTTAGTATTTTAATATTTCTAAAGATTCACCCTTCATGTTTACAGATTTTTTTAACATTTAAAAAATAATTTTATTTTTAATGGAATTATCTTTGTTGTTAATTTGATGGACTCTAGACTCATGCTGCCTGCGTTTGAAGTAGGAGTCTCAGCATCCATTCAGCAAATATTTGTGGAGTCTGTACTAAGGTATTAAGTTATTATGTGAACACTGTGCTAGGTGCTTAGCATACATCTGTGAACAGAACAGATAAGACTGCCATCGCAGAACTTATACTTCAGGGAAGATGAACAAAAATTAATAAGTATATTACATAAGTAAATTATATATGATTAGAAGAGTGAAGTATGGGGATTAGAAGTGCTGGTGGGTTGTAATTTTAGACACATTGTCAGGATAGCTTTTGTTAACATGGAGACCCCTGCGAGGATTGAAGGTTAGAGCTGGCTATGGGTATTCATTGGGGAAACAGCATTTAAGGTAGACGAGTGACGTGATCTGATATATATTTTAATGGATTATTCCGGCTGTTTCACTGAGAATCGACTGTAGCAAAGCTAGGGTGGAAGCAGGGAAAACACTTAGGAGATTACTGAAACTAAGCAGAGTACCTTGTGCAGGATGTAAGAAGAGTTAAGGATGGCTGTGAGACTTTTGGCTTGAGTAACTACACGACTCTAGGTCAATAATATTGTGAGAGCGAGATGGTAGAGGATGGTATATTTTTATTTTAGAAAGAAGATTAGGAGTTTGCTCGTGGACGTATGAAGTCTGAGACGGCTATTGGAACAGATAAGCTGTGTGACCTGGAGAGTGTTACTTTGCCTCTCTCCACACTGGTCTTCTTATCTGTGAAAGTGTGAAATAATTGTTCCTACCTCCCAAAGCATTTTTATATATAAGCCACTTATGGCATTTTCCAGCACACAGAGTATGCAACACGCAGGTTTGGTCTATTACGTTTATTACGTTTAATTCTAACATATATGGAAATTATGTTGGCATGGATTATTTGTGAGGATCTGCTTCTTCTTGACAAAATAGGGAGTCAGAACTCTTTATTATAACTGGCAATTCATGAATTAATTCTTGCCCTTTCCGCACTGATAATGTCACCTTTTTTATAAACCAAATTCTTTTGCCACTGCCTCTTTCTGAACTGTCTCTTCTGTTCTGTGATACCTCCACTGTTGTGAATGAGCCCCATGGTCCTTTTGTCTCATTCCCTAGCCTTTTTGGAGTTGGTCAGTTACTAAATACCCACAGTTGAGAGGCTGGGGTTGAACAGCTTCTCCATCAGTTCCCAGTGTCTAGATGGGTACAGCCAGCGAAATCCATAATTGTGAGCATGATGGAACTTACACTTGTAAAGAGCTAGGAACAGGGATGCGCACATATGATGCTCAATACATGTTAACCGAGGCCAGCATTATCAGTACCTCTCAATGGATAAGGCTCTCTGCTGCCCCTAATATGGAATCATTGTCTACCCTATAATGCTCAGCCTAGCACTCCATCACATATAGTCTGTAGCAGATTTCACCCCAAAGATACACTACTTATCCCAGAACTTCTGTTCTCTACTCTAGCCTGGAAGCATTTTCACAGCATAGAGTTCATCATTATTAACTACTCTTCCAACAGAGAAGAACAAATCTGACTCCATATTGGATAATTCCTTTAGCTAACTCTTAGGTTCTGTTGCCTTAGTCATACTTTGTAAAAGGATGTTGCCTATAGCCTGAAATACACATGATGGCCCATTTTCAAGGTTCTGCCTCCCAGACTGGATCATTATAGGTATAACACTTTTCTATTCACATAGAGATAAAAAATTACAAGACAGAAAATAGCATTTGTCTTGCTGGAGGTTTTGTAGGAACATTGTGACCAGACCTGCCTGGACAGCTCTAAGAACAAAGGAGTCCAGCACCAAGAAGTTTGTAACAACCAGCCATACTCCCTCTCGTTTTAATGTAAAAGAATCCTGAATTCTGACTCGAGTAAGATTGGTTCTTTGAGACACTGGTCCATCCTCTTCTTAATCTGCTGGCCTTCTGAATAAAGTTATTCACTCTTCCCTACCCAAAAACCTCATCTCTTGATTTATTGGCCTGTTGAGCTTTGATTAGTATGAGTTTGGACTCAGTAACGTTCTCTGCTACAAATTCCTGCTTAGTTATGATCTGGAGGTTGTGTCTTTTCCAAGATCTAGAATGGAAGGATGTGCCATTGGGGGACCTGAGAGAGAGATTTTGGCTGCTCAAGAAGCAGAAGGAATAGACTTGCAGAGGCCCATTTTCCGAACAGATACTAAATATATACTAATGTACATAATGCATATTAATTTTGAAAAAGGAAGGAGATAATGACACCTAACCCAAGGACCTTACTCCTGATTTTAGGAGGATAACTTCACACATTTTCTAAAGCAAAGCCCTGGTATAACATCAGTTTTGTTGTACAATTCATATTCTGTTCTTTTTTTTTTAATTTAGTGGAAATTCATCTGCATTCTGGTGATAGAGCAACAGTTAGTCCCACATAAGATCGACATTGTTATGAAACCTCTTCTCAGAGACATGAATTTGGGGGAAGTTAAGAGAAGTTGTAAAAGGGCTGCTAGCCAGATGCTATTTCAAGCTGGAACATTTTACCTAATCTTTAAAATCAGACCATTCTTAAGAAAGGGAAAAGGAGCATACTGTCATTGGTTAGAGACAGTTCTTCTTACCAATTGTATGTCTTGATTTATCTGGGTAGCCACTGTTTTTTATAAAGATTATAAGCTTCTGAGAAAATCAGTGAATGCTAAAATGGAGTGGCTCTTAAGTACCTTAGAGAATCAAATCAAATAATATATCAGGATATAATATTTAAGGTATGGGTTATGCCTAGCTCATAGCAGAAACCCAATTACTGCTGAGGGATCAGCGTTTGGTTTCTGGATAATTAAAAATACAACAACTGAACAAATGACTTTTAAAAATAGGTGAGATGTTCAGTTAGAACAGTGGACAAAGACATGGATAAGCCAGATTGCGTAGGTTTGAATCCAAGCTCTGCCACTTACTGCTTGTATGACTTTGTGCATACCACATAAACCCTCTGCCTCAGTGTTTTGTTCCGAAAATGGAAAATATAATAGTATCCTCTGTAGGATTGGTATAGAAGTCTGGTAAATAAATGTAAAATAATGAATGTAAATTGCTCATAGTACCTACCATGATAATGTTACCTGTTGCTTTATTTTTAACTTTAATAGAGGTATGTTCATATTTTGATGCTTAATAGAAAGGGAATCTGTTTCCTAAAATGTTAATAAAAATGTGGTCTGCTCAAGAAAGTTTATTTTGACTGAATTCTTGCAATGTATCAGTGCAGAACAAAGTAGAGATGTGCAATTTATCAGTGAATTTCGGCAGAAAAAGAGAAACTTCAAGGACCTCAGAGCTATGAGAGCAGTTCCGTCCTGGACTGTCTGCATGGTCCATCCTTCCAACCATGATGAACAGCTGGCTCCCACTGTGCCGGGAACAGTACCAAAGTAGAAGAAGTTATGTCACAGAATGAGTGTTGAGTTCTTAACTCAAAAAATAACTTTGAGGTTTCAACACATAGTTATGCATACATTTGTCCTCAAAAAGTAGAAACTCATTATCTTTTCTGAGTTCTTTATGATGCAAAATTTTAAATTACTTCATGTTCTTTTCAAGTATTGGATAGTGTATGGTGCCTAAGCACATGGGCTCTAGAGTCAGAATATCTAGGTTCAAAGCCTGCGTTGACCCCTCTCTAACAAAGTGAACTTGGGCAAGAATAACTTAATCAGAAGTTCTCTTGTGGCTGAGCTGGTTGGGGATCCTGTATTGTCACTCTGGCAGCTCCTGTGGCTGCTGTGGCACAGGTTTGATTCCTGGCCCGGGAACTTCCACATGATGTGGGTGTGACCAAAAAAGAATAACTTAATCCTGTGACTCCAGTTCCTCACTCGGCAAATGAACATAACATTGCTTCTATGGTTGTTATGAGCATTAAATGTAGTGGTATTTGTAAAGCATAAAGTAAGAATTCAATAAGTATGGTACATTTTACTTTGTTTCAATCCCTGAAACTTGTTTTAAGAGCTTCTAAAAAGAACAATACTCAGAACATAATATGTAAGCACTAAAACTACAGTTTTTATGTAAGCATAGATTATCTGTAAGTGAAGAAAACCAGTGAAAGCATAATCAGCTCTATTTATAAAGCGGACACAAGTATTTCTCTTCAGCATATGGTTAGGATATGGAGTTTGATTGTTCACAGAGCTCAGAAGTGACCACCAAATACTTGTTATTAAAGCCAACACGACTATCTTGCTTGGTAAATCATGTCTCAACCTTCCCTCCTTCATGGAATCTGGGTCTCCCTGTTTGTTTTATTTTTTCTGATTGCAAAGCTATGGAATTCCTTGTGGCCACCGATATACGCCATCAAAGAACATGCTTTTCTTAATATCTTAATCATAGTACAAATGCCTCTGTTTTTGCATTCTGGAAGGAGTTCAAATTTCTTGCATTGAGTTACTTATGGCCCTGTATGATGTCATCCCTTCCTAGAGCAACCAACTCATTGTCATTTTCTCAAGACATTCTTGGTTTTAGCTCTGGGAGACTTGCACCCCTGAGAACTCCACAGCCCTGGGTAAATCAGCATAGTTGGGCACCTTCCTTCTTTGTTGATGATCCCAACCTAGAATAACTTTTTTTTTGCTTCTGAATTTTTTACATAATGTTTAGCACAGTACATTCATTTGGTATTTAGAGTTCACATTTTGGCATATATAGTTTTACAGCTTCGGTAGGCTTTAATTTCTTGAGGAAGCAACACAATGTATATGAGTTGTATATGTCCACTGGAGCCAGTATTCCTGAATTCAAATGCTGCTGGCTGAGAGTTTTAGTTAATTTTTCTTCAAATATGAAGTTTTCCATCAACATCTCTTATAGAAAGTATGATTCTCAATCTATAAACTCAATTGAGAGACAGGTTTAAAAAATGTAAGTTATAAGACCAAATACTAGATAGAACCAAATACATGTCAAATCTAAATACAAAGTAAAACCCTATTTTTGTATACAGTGCTGCAATGAACATCAGAGTACATGTGTCTTTGCGAGTCGTGGTTTTCTCTGGATAGATGCCCAGGAGTGGGATTGCGGGATCAAATGGTAGTTCTATTTTTGGTTTTCTGAGGAATCTCCATACTGTTTTCCACAGTGGTTGCACCAATTTACATTTCTACCAACAGTGTAATAAGGTTCCCTTTTTCTCACACCCTCTCCAGCATTTATTGTTTATAGACTTTTTGATGATGGCCATTCTGGCTGGTATAAGGTGGTACCTCAGAATGGTTTTGATTTGCATTTCTTTAATTATGAGCGATGTTGAACATCTTGTCATATGTTTTTTGGCCATCTGTATGTCTTCTTTGGAGAAATGTCTGTTTAGATCTTCTGCCCATTTTTTAACGGGGTTTTTTGCTTTTTGGTGTTGAGCTGCAGAAGGTATTTATAAATTTTGGAGATTAATCCCTTGTCAGTTGCTTCATTTGCAAATATTTTCTCTCATTCTGTGGGTTGTCGTTTCGTTTTGTTTAGGGTTTCCTTTGCTGTGCAGAAAAATTTAAGTTTAATTAAGTCCCATTTGTTTATTTTTGTTTTTATTGTCATTACTCTGGGAGGTGGATCTGAGAAGATATTGCTATGGTTTCTGTCAGAGAGTTTTTGGCCTATGTTTTCCTCTATGAGTTTCATAGCATCTGGTCTTATATTTAGGTCTTTAATCTATTTTGAGTTTATTTTTGTGCATGGTATTAGGAAGTGTTCTAATTTCATTCTTTTCCATGTAGCTGTCCAGTTTTCCCAGCACCACTTATTGAAGGGGCTGTCTTTACTCCATTGTATATTCTTGCCTCCTTTGTCACAGATTAGTAGCCAAGACATGGAAGTAACCTAAATGTCCACTGACAGAGGAGTGGATCAAGAAGATGTGGTATATATATACACAGTGAAATATACTCAGCCATTAAAAGGAACAAAATAATGGCATTTGCAGCAACATGGATGGACCTAGAAATTATCATGCTAAGTCAGTCAGACAGTGAGACACCAACATCAAATGCTATCACTTACATGTGGAATCTAAAAAAAGGACATGGTGAACTTGTTTGCAGAACAGATACTGACTCACAGACGTTGAAAACCTGTTTCCAAAGGAGACAGGTTGGAAGTTAGGGGGATGGGCTGGGGGCTTGGGATGGAAAATGCTATAAAATTTGGTTGTGATGATTGTAGTACAACTATAAATGTAATAAAATTCATTGAGTAATTAAAAACTATTTTTTTCCTATAATAAATTTGAAAAAATTGATTTAGTCAGAAAACAAAACATGGAGATAATGTTGAAAATTGTTTCTTGATAAGTTTATCTGTCAATACACTTAAAATTATGTTTAAGGATATAAACATATTTAGAAATATTAGTTGTTCCTGTTCCTATATTTGATGAAACAATTTCATTCAGATTCTTTACCTGCAGCTTCAAAATGAATTTCCTGTTCATCATTAGAACCATTATTTTATATTTCTAATAGAGTTTTATAGAAAACTTTATTTTGATTTCCATTTAAACACTTGGCGATATGCTGCCCTTTTAAAAATGCATTATGTAGTCCATGTGTGTTGTTGTTGCTGTAAGGTTTATCTTACGCCTCAAGAATCCATTCACCTAATATTAGAAAAGTTTTTTTTAATTCATCTCATATATATACTGCTGGTCTCCACAAAATAGACAAATAAGACTCTGTAATGCTTTTTAATAATATAAGGCTAATTTATAATGCTATTGAACATGGAATATGAACATACATTCCTAGAAATAATCGCCACCTGTGTATTGCATTTTTTTGACTTCCTTTTAAAATTACAACTCTTTAACTGGCAAGCTGTAGGCATCCATGACCCGCATTGATTGAGGTTCTTTAAAATTAATTTGCATTTCCTAGATATTACTTTTTATTTCATTCATCAAAATGAAATCATTAAGAAAACTCCCAATCCCACCACTGCACAATATCAAACACTAATTAAGGATTCTGAGAAAGGTTATTGTTTCTTTTCTGAAGGATGCACATGGAAGTAAAACAAAGATTCAATTGGAGAGCCAACTCAGTTGGATTGAATCTATAGTTGTGCTGACAACTGTGTTAAATGCCAAGAGGGCTGTTTTCTGGTATGGGTGTTGTTAATTCTTATTTCCCCTGTCTTCATATTTTCATTTGGGAGAAAATAGAGAGAGAGAGAGAGAGAGAGAGAGAGAGAGAGAGAGAGAGAGAGAGAGAGAGAGAGAGAGAGAGAGAGAGAGAGAAGACAGAAGACAGAAGACAGAGAAGAGAAGGGTATGGGGGAGGAAAAGATCCAGTCTTCAGAAATCCTAGAAATAGTTCACCCCTCCCTAGTGTGTCAAACTTCCTGATGTTCTTTAAGAAAATCGTAAATAAAAACAGATTCTGATTTTTCACAGAATTGATGCATTTTATTATTCTTTGGCCACATAATGATGGTTTCAGGTCAATGGTGTCACTTCTCTGCCAGAGGTCCCTGAATTAAATTCAGGTTGGCTGCTGTAAACATGGCCTCTGCCATGTCTCTTGTCACAGCCTAATGCCAGCAATGACGTGCTTATTGTTGAAGACGTACGTTTTCGATGTAGTGGAATGTAATAAAGTACCTCTGCTTTTCTGGAAAGAGAAATGCTGTTTTGATTGGTTTTTTGCTTGTTTTCTTTTGGAGGACCTTTTCCAGTTATGAGAAAATATAAATGTGGTTGCTCATATTAAAAGGCAGAGTTTTGCAGGCTCAGTGTGGAAGGCGGCAGAAGATACGTGTGAATAGTCAAAAGAATTGTTCTTCAGAAGGAGAAGTTTTGACCTTCCCCAAACTGACTTAATGCTCTCCACTAGTTATGCATTAGCATGTTATGGTTATTTTTGTTGTTGGAGTGTGTTACATTTCTGGAAAATCATTGGTTTTAGAGAACTACAAACATACATCTGTAAAGATAACATAGCCTTATTTCTATAGTCAATTGGCATGGACAAAGTTTGGTTTATGCCACATATGGTAAACCTGTGTTGTCTTGGCCATGTTTGCTAAACTTGACAAACCTCAGGTTTTTCATCTGCAACTCTGAAGTAATCGTATCTTGCATGATACCCTCACATAATGTTGATTATGTAAGTGAAACATTCTTACACAATGCATAGAACTATAGCATCACCATCCACCCTACCCTACAGTGAAATAACTTTATAACTTATTTAGGCACATGAATTTTGTTACTGTACCAAACATTATTTCAAGGTTATTAACCACATACAGTAGAACTAGTTTCAAAGGCTTGTATAACAAAATTCTATGAATAGGAAAAAGCTTGTTTTTTAGATGGAGTACTTTTTGCTTTTACAGTGTTACTATTTAAATCTTATTCATGGAAGAAAGAGGAAGCACGTGATTTGTATTCAAGGATCTACAGTAGATAGAGTTAGAAACAGCTATTTAAGGAATTATGTGATGGAAGAGAGCAGGTGATTAAAATAATAAGTTTGTATAGGAGTTCCCTTCCTGGTGCAGCAGAAATAAATCCAATTTATATCCATGAGGTGGGTTTGATTCCTGACCCTGCTCAATGGTTGGGGGATCCAGCATTGCTGTGAGCTGTGGTGTAGGCTGGCAGCTGCAGCTCCGATTCGACCCCTAACTTGAGAACTTCCATATGCTGTGGATGTGGCCCTAAAAAACAATAGCAAAAAAAAAAAAAAAGTTTGTATGAGATCAGTGCAATACTATTACCAGGAGACTTCCTGTTTCTCCTATGGAAAACATATGTGCTTCCTGGCATCCTAGACTGCAGTAAGAGAGGATGGGCCAAATTGCTAGTCTGGAGGCCTGAAAGCAGCACACCTGAGCAGCTCCGACAGAACAATCATATGCAAATGGGACATTAGTGTCAAGCATACCAGCTGTGCTGTGTGATGGCCTGGTTGTTAATGACTGCACAGGGCATGCAGTGCATATACTCTGTACCAAATTCCAGAATCTCTCTGTTCTGTCTCGAGGACTTTCAGTGCCTCTTTCTAGTGTGACCTAAACCTTCTTCCTCTCTCGATTCTGAGTTGTCTTTTTGCCAATGAAGTCAAAATGTAGAAAGAAATCCTGTGAAAATGCATTTGATACTGAGGAGGAGTTGTTAAGATATCATAGGTAATGCTTTCAATTGTCTTTTCTCCCACTAGAACTGCAATTTTTGAGGAGTTCTTTGGAATGTGATATCAGTCAAGCCAAGTAATTCCCAGTGGAAAGTTACTGAATTAGATTGTGGAATATAGATATAAAAGTCTTTTTTTTTAAAATTTCACACTAAATGTTAAAATGCTTTTGCAAGTAGTAACTGATAAAGAACAGTGCTGTAAATTGAAATTAATACCAGGGAAAGAGAGAACCCTGTTTAATTATTTAGCACAAATTATACTCCAAAAGGCAAAGAAACTGACAAGACGAAGTGGACTCCATGTTAAGAATTAAAGCTATTTCCATTCAATAGATAAATGATTGGATTTTAAAATTCTTAGATACTGTTTATAAAGGGGCACTATTGAGGCTATATACATTTTTGTATACCTCGCTCCCCTGCAAGATAGTTCTTGAGTAACGGGGCTCAGTTTTATAATTTGAAAAGTTCAGTTCAGGTTATTATTATTGGAGCATTAATCATTAATTTTTAAGGTTGAATATGAGAAAATGTTAATAACAAACAAAAACTGTTTATTATAATTAGCACTGAAAGTAAGCTGTGGGATGGATGACCTATGAATTGATTCAACAGGCCTATAGATGGTGCTGTGGAGGAAATTTACTTCTTCCATTTCTATGTCAAGATACCACATTCCACAATGACACAAAAAAGTGATAGAAATTATTGAGCCTTAAAAAAAAAAATCAGCTAGAAAAGACATAGGGTATTTAACTCTATCTCTAGGTTTTACAGGGGAGGAACTGAGAAGAAATAAGTCCCCCAAGATCATTTAATAAAACTCATTAGCCCAGAAGCCAATGCTTTAAAGTAGAACAAAAAGCAGCTGACAAATTATGAGTGGAAAGGCGTATGTGAACCCAAGTAGCAGAAAACAGTAAGTTGGTTAGTTACTGGTGTAGAATACTACATCAATCACAAAATAGAATTAATAGAAGAGCAATGTGGAAATTGCTGAGATACAGAGAACCAATCCACAGCCCAGGTGGATTCTTCTGATCATATCAGCAATAATTTATTTCAAACCAGAACAAGAGAAATCAAAGGAATCTGTATGCTCACTGGGACAGTTGTAAACTGCTCCCTCTTTCCCTGCTTCCCCCACCACCATCAAATAACATTTATAAAAGTTTTAAGATAGATAGATGATAGGTAGATAGATGGGCTTTTATAGAGTAATGCATGCAAGCAGCAAGCAATTCAATGACACTAATTTACTTATTTGCAAAATTCTACTTTTTCCTATTAATTTTCTGATTCCCATTTATGTTAAATATGATCTTATTTTGGTATCAGTCTGGTGATTTCTAGTAAGTGCATGAGCTTATCCTAAAGGTGACATCCTTAAGTAGGAGCTCCTGTTCTATTCGCTTTAGGAAAACAGTGGCTTTTCTCTCCTCATACAATTCGCACAATTTTATTGTCTCCCCAAAACATTTTGCTCTGTGTTCTTTCCTTTTAAATGAGCCCTTTTCAGCGCGAAAGACATTACCTGATAAAATGTCACAAAACATCATTCTTTCTGTGTTCTTTAACACACAATTTTTCCCCTCTAAGAACACAGAGAATTGAAAAGATTTCTATAGGAATCTAAATTTACATTTTTAACAAATGTCTGTCATATCATCTGTAATCGCACAAGCTATTTCTTAATTATTTCTTAGCCAGGATAAATCACATGAGATCTTAAAGCACTTCAGATGTCACAGTAGGAAGAAAAGGAAAGATAAACACTTGGTGGGCAGGAAAAAAAATGTATCAGAGAGACAGAAAAAGAAAGAGGGTACAATGAGAATACTGTCAATAAGGTGATGAGAAAAAGAAATGGCTGATGCAATTATTACCAAAACCTCTTTAAATGAAAACACCCATTCACCCGCTCCAACTCACATACATACAGCAATTAGCCAAACTTTTTATAAGTGGAATTTTTACCTGCAGCAAATTATTTTTACATTCATGGACACAGGTCATGGAATGTAACGAAAAGCTAGAAGCCAGTGCTGAAAAGACTTTCTCACTTCATTGCAGCAAAATAGTTTTTTCCTACTGTTTTGAAAAGAATGATATTCAAAACATTTATTTTACTGTATTTTCTAGAGACTTGCTGTAAATCTAGTCTGTGAGAAATAAGAACATTGTTAGGAAAGTTCTTAGGAAGCCATATCTTGTAATAATTTTTTAAAAAATATAAATTCTGACTTCCAATCTGGTGATTGAATTAAAACTAAGGGCTAAAGTGTCCTTTTCTGCTTTCTACACTAAAAAAAAAAAAATATTTTTTGCAGTGAAAGCTACTCTTCCTTCTCCCAAGCTCTAGAAACTGACTCAAACCTCACCACTATCAATATAGAAAGGGGCACCTATTCCCCAGTCTTAACAATTGGTCCACGTGATGGACTTCTGACTCAAAAGAGCAAATTATTTCCTGGAATTTATATGTAATGAAAAATGAAGCTTTGCCTGTCCTCTGAAGCTTCTGGGACAAAGTCATTCAAGCTTTGAAGCACTGACAGCTGGACCTCCCACTTGGAGAAAACGATGACTCTTCAGCCTAGGGTCCATAATCTCAGCAGAAGAGCAGAGATGGAGAGAGGGAGAGGAAGAGGGAACAGAGCTGAAGAGGATACAGAGAGAGAGATCTGGAGGATGCTGTGTGGCCTGAGAGGAGTGCCATATTTGCCCATTCTTTTGAGGTGATTCAGTGCCCTTCTGTTTTGTTGGTTGCTCCTCAGTTTGTCTCCTGTTTGAGTTGGGGCTCTGTCACTTAAAGTCAAGTCCTGATTAACTAAAGGACAAAGGAGTAGCAATGAAAAGTGTGAGGGCTTTAAAGCCCATTCAAATATCAGTTCGACCATTTGTGTCTGTGAGATGTTAGAAAAGGGATCTGTCTTAATGTCGGTCATTTATTAGTAAAATGGAGATGCTAAATTTTGTTTCATAGACTTTATGGGAAAATCAAATGTGATTTGAAGGAGGAAGGGAATATTTAATCATTCTGAACTGAACTGGAAAGTCATAATGTCAGAAAACTGAGCTAGAAAAGAGGGTGCAGTGGAGGACAAAGAAAGAGTGGATGGATTGTTAAGATGCTGCTGGCTCCCTTGGTGAAGATGCTCCGAGTGTGATGTTGTGACATGTTTGGAAAGGCTACTCTTTGGAATAGGAAACCCTCTTACTCTGAGTAACTACCTCTACAAGTGTCTTACAGAAGTGGAGCCCTGTTTCCACTTGAATAACCCTATACTCATTTTGCCCCTTAATTCTTCCCAGCGTTGTATGTCAACAAACCTAGAATATCATCTCAATAACTTTATTTTTTTGCAGGCTTCATGGCTCTTTATGTTCTTCAAGAAAATGGGCATTCGAAATCCATTTTACAACTCTTGAGAAAGTTTGACTTTTTCTTTCGTTTGATTTTGTTTTTTGAGCCACACCATTTGGTGACATTTAATGTAGACTATATTAAAAATTCTTCTATTTTATTTGAAAAGGTCTTTTATTTGGTTACTGTTACTAATGGTTTCCAGTAGGCGCAATCCCCAAAGCAAATGAAATGAGCGGGTGTTTGCCATGTGCTTCTGGACATAAGCAATAAACCAAATATTAGTCTATTTTATGAACCTAAAGAAAGTGATGACTGTGACACGTAGGAATGGCATTTAACCTATCATGTTATTTCACTGTTAATGGCTTAATGGTGGCCGTAAAAGCAGAATGCTGGTGATCACATTGCTTCCTCCAAGTAACCTGTTACCTCAGCTTGACCATCCTTCGTGGTTATCTGCCCTAACACTTTTGAGAAGAGACAGTGGGTTTGCTTTTCAGTCCAATTGGGTGAAAGGGCAAAAAAGAGTAAAAAAAGAGGGCTGGAACAAGGTCGACAGTGGGTACACCTCCATCAGATGTAATTGTTTTTCCTCTTTCCAGCATTTCCCTTTGAACACTCTCTGGAAGTCCTGAGGTACAATACGAATAAGCACAGTGTGAAACAGAATGGGATTTAAAAGGGAGCATGCTAGGGTGATCTTCAGATCATATTTCTAAAATGAAACATTCTGAATGAGTTCTTGACTGAGTTATTTCACATTGCATCGCTTTCTCAACTTCTACTTGTTTGCGAAGCCCTTACAGAAGGAGCCTTTAATCAGAAAAGTAGGAAATCACTAAAAGCTAAATAGGCAGAATTTTGATAAGTCAGAAAATGTCTGCATTTGGGTAAGAGCAAATGAATCTCCTATACCCTAAAGTGAGTTACTTGTGGAATAGAACACTGGCCAAGGAAAGATTTCCATTGGCAAAAAAGCGTACCCCCAGAGTCACAATAAAATGCTGAAATATGTAATTGTAGCTTATATGCAATAGCTGAAACTGGAAATCTATCAATAGCAAGCAAGTGTGGACTTGCTTGTTGCATTCTTTAAGTGCAATCCCTATGATGTTAATTCTTTCATATTTCAGTGATGATGGTGATGATGATAATTTTATAACTATTTAAATTATTTTAGTTTTAAGTTTCTTATCTCAGAGGGTATTATTTCCTATTTTTCTCCCTCAGTACCAAACACTGAATACACAGAAAAACTTAAAGAGAGCTCTAGGACAAAAAAAAAAAAAGTGAATAGTTTGATGAGGAAACTAAAACATAGAACAAAGCTAAATGTCCCAAAGGCATATTACTTACTATTAACAAATTCTGGGCTCCTTAATGTCTAGTCATGTACTTATGATCGGTAATTATTGATAAATAATACTAATCTCAGTGTTTTTTATAGCTGGAGAAAAAAAAATACCTCTCTCTCTTGTAACTTGCTGAATAATCTAGACAGTCAGATTCATGCAAACTCACATCCCAGTTCTAGAATATGAAGAAAGGTCATTTAAATTTAAAAAAAAATTATTTTATTGGAGTATAATTAGTTGCTTTAAAATGTGGGGTTTTTTTTTCAGGTGTACTAATTCAGTTATATATGTATATCTCCATTCTTCCTCAGATTCTTTTCCCATATAGGTTATTATAAAATACTGAGTAGAGTTTCTTGTACTACACAGTAGGTCCTTGTGGATGATTTTATGTATAACCTCAACTCCTAATTTACCCTCCCCCCCATATTTCCCCTTTGGTAACCATAAATTTGATTTCAAAATCTTTGAGTCCATTTCTCCTTTGTAAAGACATTCATTTGTATCATTTTTATTATAGTCCACATATGTTATATGATATTTGTCTTTTTCTTTCTGACTTATTTCACTTAGTATGATAATGTCTAGATCCATCCATGTTGCTGTAAATGGCATTATTTTCATTCTCTTTATGCCTGCGTGATATATGCACCACATCTTCGTTATCCTTTCCTCTGTTGATGGACATTTAGGTTGTTTTTATGTCTTGGCTATTGTGAATAGTGCTGCAATGAACATTGGGGTGCATTATCTTTTTGAATTATGGTTTTCTCAGGATAGATGCCCAAGAGTGGGATTGCTGGATCATGTGGTAGTCCCTTTTTTATATATGATTTTTATTTTTTCCATTATAGTTGATTTATGGTGTTCTGTCAATTTCTACTGCACAGCAAAGTGACCCAGTCATACATACATATATATATATATATATATGTATGTATTCTTTTTCTCACATTCTCCTCCATCATGTTCCATCACAAGTGACTAGATATAGTTGCCTGTGCTTTACAGCAGGATCTCATAGCTTATCCATTCCAAATGCATCTATTAACCCCAGACTCTCAGTCTATCCCACTCCCTCCCCCTCCCTCTTGGTAACCACAAGTCTGTTCTCCAAGCCCCTGAGTTTCTTTTCTGTGGAAAGGTTCATTTGTGCCATATATTTCATTCCAGATATAAGTGATATCATATGGTATTTCTATTTTTAGTTTTTTAAGGAATCTCCATACTGTTCTTCATGGTAGTTGAAGCAATTTACAATCCTATCAGCAGCGTAAAACTGTTCCCCTTTCCCCACACCCTCCCTCTCCAGCATTTATTGTTTGTAGCCTTTTTGATGATGGCAGTTCTGACCAGTGTGAGGTAATAGCAGCTCATAATAGTTTGATTTGTATTTCTCTAATAATTAGCGATGTCAAACATCTTTTCATGTGCTTTTTTTTGGCCATCTGTATAAAGAAAAGTCATTTTTACAAAAAATATTTATCTCAGATTAGAAACATGTGAATCACACTTCTGGAAGGACTTTCTCCATGAAACAGCTTCACCCCTTCATGGAAAAGACTCTGCTCTTTTCTGAAATGGTTCAGCGGGATCTATCAATATTTATTGTTTTGTACATATTATACACATTCTCTATTTTAAACCAAGACTAGCCCTGCAGGATTAAGATTTTCATTCCCACTTTACAGGAGATTAAGACAATGGAGGCTCAGAGAACAGAGAACTGTTCCCTAAGTTCTGTTTAGTCAGAGAGCAGCAATTTGGTGTCACAAAGCAGCTCAGTGGAACCACTGAGTGCCCAGTGCAGATTTTCTGATTCCAAAGCTCCACTCCTGTGAGCTACTTCTGTAAAGATGAGTGAACCTCAGCTCTGCCCACAAGGCATCACTGGAGGTGTGTGTGTGTGTATATATATATATATATTTTTTTTTTTTTTTTAAGAACTCCTGCAAGACCCTACCTATAACTGATTAGACTGGAATCTCTGTTGCTGAAGCTTGGGCACAAAATCTCAACAGGTGATGCTAGCGTGCACCCAGGTGTGTGAACCTTTGTTCTAGAAGATAAACAGGAGGAGCATTTGTTCTGGAAAGGGCCATAGGAGCAATGCCTCACTGCCATAGAAGTCTTAGCGTGGCCATATGATTCATCATCCAAATCAGGGCACATTAGAGAGTGCAATGAGAATGCTATTGATGAAAAGCAGGGATAACAAAAATAAACCAGGTCTGTCCTGGGCTAACAGATCAGTATTTCACTTTTTTTCTGACCCCAAACTGAGTCCCAAGGCATTGCAATCCAATGGCAGAGCTTGCTTTATTTAATTCTGCCTATTATGGCATGTGGCACAAAGGATACATGTGGGTTTTGTGATATAAATATATTCAAGTTGTTTTCCTTTCCATATTTTATAGATATCACTCATTTTCTCACTTAAACCTATTGCCAAAATTCTATGAGGTGGATAAAAAAAAATAGCAATCATTTTCCAAAACCAGAAATCCATCTGTCATTTAAGTAATACTTCCATTGTGAAAAAGCTTTTTGGACAGGTACCATCCAAATACCCTACCTAACTTTGCTCTATTTAGTAGAATATGTTATTTATTCCAGGGAATTTTAAAATGATCTTCCCTCCTATTTTATAGATCTGGGTTTTTAGCTGAGTTAAATAGACCTATGGATACTTTATGTATTTTAATAGCAACTTAATTACATACACACTCAAAACAGATTGAGCTGGTTTTGTATAAATAACAATCCTAGACCAAGTACAAAGGAAACAAGGAGACATATTTTTGATAGATAATGAATTTATCCATCACCCAAAGCAGCGGGTCATATCTGATTTCCATGCCTCCAAATGGCAATTCAAAAGAAACATTCATAGCAGGAATGTGACCAATATAATTGTCTTGAGATTATTTAAATCGCCATAAGTACGCCTCATAACTGAAGATATGTAGCAGACTATTTGTTTTGAATAAAAACTTTAGAACCTTTAAATGGCAAGGATTTACTGTGCACTAATGTACACTTAAAAGAAGCCCTGGGGTATGCACTCATCTGAGCCTTTTTTAATCTTCCAGCTTCTAATTTATACCACTAAATTAACATAGAAGCAAATGAGCTTTTCCTATGTGCTATGGAGAATGATAGATCACAGAGCCCTTCCAGAGTATATAGCTCTGAAAAACTCTGAAAGATGCATTTAACTCAAATCTCTTTCCAATCATAAAAGCTGATTAATTCTTGATTGAAAACATAACTCTATATAAAGTAATGCTAAGTAACTTGCATTTTGTTCAGCACATTCCCTAAGAGTTTCTACCTAGGTTTATTAAACAGTAAAAAAGCAAAACAAAACAAAAAACAACAACAAAAAAATCTAGGAAACTATTTCATACAACTATATTGTACTAGACTATTTAAGATACTGATGAGTATACATTAGAGGAAGATAATATAATAATAAAATACTTAAGAAGAAAAATATAAATTTTCCATATACATTCTAAGTTTAGGGTAGAAACTGAGAAATAATTTAAGTAGATATAATTGTGGTCCTTCACTGAATTCCTCTTGCTTTTATATTTTCTTTTTCCTTCCTGATGCTCCCTGCCATTTCTGAAGGGTTAGCCCTCCAACTTCCTTACTCAGGAGAATAGTATGTTTCATTTGTCATCCCCAAGCAGATGCCTCCCAAATGGGAATTTCAACTCCTCTTTCTTGCCAAAGTCCTGCCTTTGACCCATAATTTCATATTCCCAAGTGAAACGCTCACCGGGACTGTCCCTTGTTAATGCCAAACAATGAACCTACAAATGACTTCATCATAAAAGTGAGAGAGAAACACACAGGCTTGGATGATCTTGGCCAACATTTGACGTGATGTTCAATTTCCTTTTGTAGAATCCTCGCTATTCATCTTCACTGTTTTGCATGGACTTCTTAACCTCAGAGCCTCCACTCTCTTGCCCTCCTCCCTCTCCAGCCATGTTTTCTTTCCAGGACACGTGCTCGAAACCTACTCCTAGAGCAGCACGGGCGGGGTGAGGGGCATGCTAGTTAATCCTCTGTGATGGCACCATTGACTCCACTGATTATGGTAATTGTGTCTCTATTGTAATTGTTGTCTTCTGTTTCTCTGCTGGAAAAAATTGCTATCTCCTGTAACAATGACAACAACAACTTGCCCTTCTCTCGATTCCAAAATGTAATTTCCTGTGCATCACTGAAAGAGAAGTAAAACAGACATTACTTAGGTTTGGAAATTTGCCACTGGACTGCAGAAATGATGACCACCACACTTTCTGGGCCCTGCTTCCATATACTGTGTGAAAAGCTGTTAGATGTTTTTCCCTTAAGTAATAAGTGCTGCTGTATTCCAGTGGATCTGAGTGTTATTTTAAAGCAGGTCTTACCTTATGCTTTGGAGTCATTTAATGAAAAGAAAGAAATCTACGTTAGCTATATCCTAGTGAGGAAACAAAAGAGAAATGGAAAGCAGAAGAATGCCACCACCCACTGAGGTGGGGGGAGAGGGTTTTATAAGACTAATCAATCTTAAGGTTTTATAGAGAGACAATGTGCTGTTATCAGGCCACATAATGGAGTCCATTAAGACAAAAATCCAGGTCGGACGACTGAATACTGTACATATTGATAACATCTGACACTACGTGAGCACTATAGGGTTAAATAGTAACATCCCATTCTGCTCCACTTCGAGAGGTAGAAAGCAAAGTGACTATTTCTGCAGAAGCATAAAGACTTTCTTATACAGATTACCCTGGGAGGTATACTTCTCCAAAATGCAGGGCTGGCTATGGAACTTCGCCTCCAACTACACAGAAAGAAGGGCAATATTCCTGGGGTAGTTAAGTCATGGCAGCAGGGAATTTATAGTGTAAAGAGACAGAAATCCCTAGATTTCGTCTAGTGTCCAATTAAGAACATGAATAGCTAAATCTATATACATCCTTGATGAAGGTGTTAATAAAATAATTATCTGCATACCTCGCTGTATCCTTTGACTAATGTCACATTTCATTAAGGCTGTTCTTGTTCACCACAACATATATCCCAAGAATTTATCATAGAAACTAGAATATGATAGATAATAATAAATAATTCTAAGGAGATGTTGATTTTCTACAAATAAAGTAAAAGTCCTGATAAGAAGGAAGGGCAACTCTTGACATGGATGATATAGAAGATGACTCGCACATAATCTAGAAGCAAGTGACACAGAAAAAAATAACAGCAGACTCTTATATAGTGCTTACTATGGGGCAGGTGAGATTACATATGTAAATTTATTCAGTTTTAGGACAGGGATTATTATATGTGAGAAAAAAGTAAAAAAGTATAAACAGTAGAAAGGAGAAAAAACTGAAAGTGTAAAAAGTAAAAATGTTTTTGCTTGCATACGTTGTGATTGTTGAGTAAGGAACAATCAGAAAATAACAAATAACTTTAAAAAACAGAGAATTCAGTGAATCAGTAGGGTACACAATTGATACACCATAATTAATAGCTTTCATATATGAAATAGCATCTGTGTAGAACATAAAATGAACCCTAAAGAAACTCTGCTAAGATCAATTGTTAGAGGTATTTAAGTTGGGGGCAATGTGGGAACTTGAACCATGGGGTCAAGGATGGGAGGAAGGCATTCATTTTTTCTCTTTATATACTTTTTGGTTTTTGAATCTATGAATGGGTGAATCACCCGTTCTAAACTTAAGAAATAAGTTTAACCACAGGACGAGCATCTATTTTATCTTAACAGAACAAAATTCTCAATATACGTATCAGCTAACAAGTGTCCCAAATTCACTGCCAATCTTATATTCTTTTATATGCATAATGCGATAATAAATATTTTAGGTGATGGCAATAGTATTCTATAATGAGTAGACAACAGATAAATCACTCAGTAAATTTTGCAGGACTATGAGCTTGCAAATAATTCTCCGTGCAGTGAATCCAGTGCAAATTCACTTCTCATTGTAAGAAGAAGCAAAATGAGGAATTTAAAAGAGCAGTGAAATTACCTGAAGATCAACTTTTAAGGTTTTGCTTTAGAGAAGTGATTTTTTTAAAAAGCCTTTCAGCAGATTTCAGCCGGAACCTGTGAATATATCCCCCTAATTTTCCTGACATCAACTGGATGATACTGAGTATACTAACTTCTTTAGTAACGGCAATTTCATGATCAGATGTCAGACAAATGCACCAGTGGCTAAGCATCTTTTTTTTGACTAGAGTTTGCACAGATATGATGAAAGAACTCCCACTAGGAAACAACCCAAGTGGGCTAAGCTCTTAAGGTTTAGGCTCATAATGCAAACCTCCTGGTACCCAGGGAGGAAGTGGCTGTTTGGGGTTCTTTAGGGTACTTAATGAGAGTTACAGTCGAGCTCTCCAAGCTTAAAGAGAAGCAGGGCTGAAGCAGGGCATGCTTGAGAGAGGGCCATCTTTCCTTGACTGATTTTAAGGAGATAGTCCATGGTATTTCTACTTGAATGAGTTTTTCATCCAATTAGGTGACTGTCATGTGATGAAGCTGATTATTAGGTCTAGAAAACACATTTATTCCTTTAAAAATTCACATTCTAGATGAAATTAGTTTAGCATCAAATGTAAGAGCTAATGTTTAGGACAGAAGTAAGATAGCAGTGAAATTGGTACATATTTTTTCTCCAGTTAACTGAATGCCTTCATCAATTTTATACAAAATTTAAAAGAAATCTGCAAAATGTGGGTATATGCTGGCCCCCTAAAGTGGAGAACTATGATCACATCCTAAGAGCTGTAGAGCACACAATTTTGAAATTTCAGAATGTTGGACATCCTTTGAAATCACCATATTTGAAAGATTCCTGATAGATATTTGTTAGAAAATTGCATAACATCAAATTAGCTGCAAAACAACACATACCGAAGTGACAAATAAATTTAATGTAGCAGTTGAACCATGAACCCTGAAGTTAGATGGCTTGGGTTTAGATCCCTGCACTGTCACCTATCCAGGTGTTGAACCTCTCTGTGCCTGTCTTTCCTCATCTGCAAAATGCAGATTATAATTGGGTCTTTTCTGTGGGGTTTTTGTGAATATTCAATGAGTCTTTTTATTATTAAGAAATGATTTTTGTCTCAAGCAATCATATTGTTACCTGGCAAATCTGAGACGTAATAACAGAGAAGATATTAAAGAGATGTAATTTAATACAGAAAATTTGAGAGGGAGTCAAGCACAAGGGTTGTAATTGAGATGAGCTTGCATTTGAATCTGAGTTGCTCTGCTCACTAGATAAGTGCTTTTTTGGCAATTTACTTAACGTTTGTGTGACTGGTTCTTCTTCTTTGCAATTGTTTGCAAAATACATCTGCTGTAGCTGTCTCATTTTGTTCTTGAGAGAATTAAATGCTTTAATAGATGAATGAATCCTTGAATTAGTGTCTGGTACATAGAATAGCTTAAATAAATATTAACCATATGTACTGCATTTCTCTCTCATAATGATACAATCTATCATTCAGTTAGTAATTTTTTTCTTATCTCAAAAATCAATGTAAGGAGTTCCCTGGTGGCCTAGCGGTTAAGGCTCTAGTGTGGTTACTGCTATGACTTGGGAGGCTGTTACAGTTTGATTCCTGGCCTGGGAACTTCCACATGTTGCAGGCATGGCCAAAACAACAACAACAACAACAATGCAGATTACAGTTCAGCAGAGATCAAGGTAAATGAAATAAAAAGAATGTACTTAAAATATAGAGCTCTCTTCCAAAATGTGGTGAATGTGGTGCAGGGAGATATGCAAATTGATCCACTGGGACGAGGAAGAAAGCATTAGAATAGAAATTCTATTGAATAAGAAAATAAAGTTTCAATAGTATTTAATACATATCTTGAACACAGTGGATGCAAAAGGGGGTCAGACCTCAAGAATATTGGACAGATTGGTGTGAACATTTAGGAAATTTAGAAATGACCAACATTAAAAGAATAAAGCAATCTACTAGAATGGACTGTATAGTCAGCATGTTTGATTTCTAGAGCAGTTCTGCCATTTATTTACTTTGCAATTCTAGGCCAGTAGTACCCAAGGCAGTCCCGGGATTAAAAGCATCAGCATCACCTGGTAACTTGTTAGAAATGCAGATTCTCGAGCCCACCTCAGACCTACTGAATCAGAAATTCTGAAAGGAAAGCATTTTAGTTGGCCCCAAATGGTTTCTATAGCTCTTCTGGTTTAGTTATGTGTTGATAAAAAGTCTTAAACAGAAATTGTCACCTTAAAGAATTTGCTTCAGCAATTCATAATTAGTATTTCTGCTCCATCTAAAGCATGTTATGAAATGTAAGGGGTGTGAATTAATTTCTATCCAACAATCACTGATTTCTGTCATCTAAATAGTTGTTTATGTATAAAAGATGGCTTGTAAGACTATTTGAGAGAAAATGTCCAAAATTTGAGAAATAAGATCTTAATATTATAAGGAATTATTTTAAAAATCATACTAAAATAATATAGTTTGACTTTTGAATTTTAACCCAAGTGTGGCTCATTTTCTCTGAGTTTTTTTAATGTCTTATTATTATGCAGATGAGAAGTGTTTAAGAAGCATGGATGCAAATAATTTGATTGATTTCAGACAAATTATGTCCAAACAATATACACAGGCAGCTCTTACTTTGCATGATTATGTGACCAGAAAATGATTTTAGATGTTGACATTCTACATGGGAGAATAGAAAGACTCAGCAAAGAAAAAAAAAATGTAGAGCCACATGGCAGTTTTAGAACTGAAAAATGCAGTAGCTGAAACGATTACCACAATAAGGCTGGTTAACATCCATCACTACACTTAGTTACAGTTTTTTTTCTTGTGATGAGAACATTTAAGATCTATTCTCTTAGCAACTTTGAAATATGCAATACAGTATGATTAACTATATTCACCATTCTGCACATTGCATCCCCATGACTTATTTATTTTACGCTGGAAATTTGTATTTTTTGACCTTCCTCACCCATTTTGCCCCCTACCCCGCCCCCTGCCTCTGGCAACCAGCTATCTGTTCTCTGTATCTTAAGGGTTTGGATTTTTGTGTTGTGTTTTTAGAATCCACATTTAAGTGAGATCATAGGGTATTTGTCTTTCTCTGCCTGACTTAGTATAATGCCCTCGAGGGTCCATCTATGTTGCTGTAAATGACAAGATTTCTCTCTTTTTTCATGGCTGAATAATATTCCCTTATATATGTCTACCACAATTTCTTTATCTGTTCATCAGATGAAGAAAACTTTAGGTTGTTTCTGTGTCTTGGCTATTGTAAAAATGCTGCATTAAACCTGGGGGTGCAGATATCTTTTCTTGTTAGTGTTTTCATTTCCTTCAGATAAATATCCACTAAGTAGACTTGCTGGATCTTATGGTAGTTCTATTTTTAGTTTCTGGAGGAACCTCCATGCTATTTTCCATATTGGCTGCACCAATTTACATTCCCACCAACAGTGCATAAGTGTTCTTTTTTCTCTGCATCCTCTCTGATACTTATTATTATTTTTTTAATATAGCTTTTCTGAGAGGTGTGAGGTGATATTTCATTGTGGCTTTGATTTGCATCTCCTTGGTGACTGATGATGTCATGTACCTGTTGCTCATCTGTATGTCTTCTTCAGAAAAATATCTATTCAGCTACTCTGCCCATTTTATAATTGGATTGCTTGAGGTTTTTTTGCTGTTGAGTTTCATGAGCTCTAGGACATTTTGGATATCGACACACCAGATTTATACATTTTGTATATTGACACATCAGATTTAGGATATCTTTTCTCCCATTTTTTACCTGTACATGGTTTAGTTTAAATATGGGTCCTATAGATCAGAATGAATGCATAAATTAGCAGTGATTTTGATTTATGAAGCCTGGAGATAAAACTATTTTAGGAGAAGCAATAATGAGTGATTTGCTTCCTTCTTCTCATTTATTCCATTCTATCCCAAACCATTGGATCTCGTCTTTGTTGCTGAGCCTAGGTAACCTTCATGTGCCTTTATTCTACTCTTTCTCAGACTCCAAAAGAACAAGTTAATAATGTAGCTGAGACCAAATCATCTGTTAGCAATTCATTGCAGGACTTCTAGTTCACATGACCTTAGATGGATCCCATCTCTCAGTGCTGAGATACTAATAGTTACACCAGTAAGCCAGCCTCCCAGAACCTAGCCCCAAAATTCAATTAAATCAACATTTTGAGCTCTAGCTGTAACATTTAAGTTACTGCCCTACATCTGGTGCCCATCCAATAAGCTCAAACAAAAGGGAAGTCACAGCTGACATTACTAGTATGGGATCAAGCAAATAGTCAATTACTTTCGAGAAAAAAAAAAAAACCTAAATTAAACAGTGAGGCTTTGAAATATCACAGATTAAGCATGGACAGCATCACTGAAAAAGAAAGTGCTCATTTCTGAGAAAAAAAAAAAAACAGTGATAAAGAAATGTAAGCCAAAATTTAAAAAAATACACAGGCAATACACACAGAAATCGAGTACTTTTTTATAGAAGAAATGATAAAAACATCTACATGACTTATACTTTAATCTAGAAAGAAAATTAACCTTTTTAAAGGTTATATGGACCACCGCGTATGTATTCATGGTCCTGTGTGTGGTCCTGGCTCCTGATATTGCTCATATTTTATGATCATCTGACACCTGGATATGGCAGTAGCAGCCCTGAGGCAAGGAGTGGTTATACTCTGAGCATATCCGGAGTCAGCTAAGACTTCAGACGTTGTGAACAAGTCAAGTGCTCAACAACCTAGGGGAGCACTGCCATCAGATAAAGGATGACAAGCAGGAGGGAAGTCTAGAGGGCAGTGAGCTTCCAGAAATCCTGTGTTTGAGGAAAAAAATCCCGTGTTAGAATTCCAACATGGAGAAGAACTCCCAGAGGAAGGACTAGGTGGGGAAAGGATTTGGGATGGTACCGTAATGGAAGTGCGCTCCAGACTGCTGGTCCAGATGGAATCCCTCAACAGAGCACCCTGGTTCAGACGACTGTCGACTTAGAGAACAGACATAGCAGGCTTCTCCCTGTCGTTCAAAACTTTAGGCATCAGCTGGAAAGGTCACTCCACTAAAACGGACTTGACTAATTGTGAATTTGCTTTAATGATAATTTTTCTCGCACAAGGGAGGAGACATAAAAAGAGAATTTTTTTTTTTAGGTTTATGATGGTCAAGTGGGGTGACTGTGCCATCTCGTTAGACACAGAAAGGGAGGAAAATGTTATATATATATTATATACACACACACACGTATTACACATATATACACGTGACACATATACATATTAATATAGATGAGCTAAACCTCATTTTTTAAAATATAGCTATAAAAATTGGGTATTGTAAAATAGAATGGCTGGGCTCTAATATGACTCAAGAAGAATGTAAAAAGCATGAAAATCTGCAATCATAAAGCTCAAGAGAAGCATACTGTGTCGTCTGGGTTGCCTCTGCTGGTATAGAACCACCACACACACTGGGGTGAAAGTAACCCAGGGCCCAGCATTCTCACTACACTGAACCCAAGGCCCCATTTCACAAAAGCAGGCCGAGTGGAAGAGAAGAACCCTCAGTTCTTACCTGCACTAGCCAGGGCAGCAGGTAGCTGGGGACAGGATGAGAATGGCTGAAAGCTCTTCCTGGGAGCTGGGGGTGGGGGTGGGGGGCGGACAGGGAGGCTGTGTTCTTGGCTCCAGCAATTCCCAGTGGACAGTCTCTGTTGCTGAACTAGGAATGGGGAGGGAGGGTGGGTCTTGGGTCAAAAACCAAGGACTCGTCTTTCTTACACCCTCTTCATAGGTCATCTTGAATAGAGGTTTCTTCGTTTCCTGCCTTTCCTTGGGACAATTGCCAGAGACTTTAAATCTTGTTTTTACAATTATCTTTATCAGTTCACCAGGGAGCAAGTCCATGGAGTTCCTCACACTTTCACCACCCTCCGTCTTGCTGTCCATCCATCATCAGTGCATTGTTTTTTACAACTGGATGTGAATGCATGATTATCTCAAAATAAAATGTTTATTTTTTTAAAAAAGTCATGGAATAGCAACACAAATAGTTAGTTATGCGGGAGGATGATTCAATCCATGTCTCTATTTTTAAGCAAGGTTTAAGTAGACCAGTAAATGAAATTTCGTCCTGTGGAATCTCAGCGGAGATGGTCCTCTTTCCACTTCCACAATCCATGAATATACTGTCAACAGTAAGTTACTGCTGGAAATGTGGGGAGTTAGTGAGATGAAGTTTATCGATGAAAGGCTAAAGGAGATGCTATTAACATCCAGCACTTAGTATTCCCATGAATTGCTTCAGTGAATCATTAAATGACTCAAGGAATAGAATCAGTTGGGTCAGCCTTGATGGTACTGCATTCCCAGGCTCTCTTCTGTATCACATCCTACTCTGCCAAATCCCCAGCTCTACCGTCATTTACAACTCATTTAGAATGTCATGGGCAGGGCGTTGTGCCCAGGTCACTCAGAGACGTGCAGGAGTGACACTGCTGGTAAGGTGCTCTTGGTTTGTTTCACGAACTTGCCATACGAAACGAGAATGGTAGGAACGCTCTTTTGTAGATTTTTATCCAGCGCTTCCGTGGGACCATGGCAATCTGGTTTTCAGAGAAGCTTATTTCTTGGCTATTTTCTTCTGCCCTCTGGTCTGAAAGAGGAGGGCCCGGGAAGGTGAAGAAAATTGCAAAGAGGTAGATCAGACACTGAGTGCAGCCTGACAAGCCACCGGAGCAAAGAAGCGGAGCCTAGAGATGAACAACGTAGAAGAGCCTGGGACCTGCTACCTGTGGCCTGGTCATATTAAAGGGTCTGCTGCTATTCACTTGTCCTTCTGCTTTTTTTTCTTTTTTCCTTTTTTTTTTTTTTGTCTTTTCGGCCAAGCCTAATTTGCCTTTTGAAGTAAAATATTAGCAAACTCAGACCATTGCACAGCACGTGTAAATGACATGGGGAGAAAACAAACAGAATCCAAAAGACTAAATCATTTCTGAGCCAGAAGAGAAAGCTAGTTGGGAAATGCAGATGACCAATACTGAAAGATTTGATCCACCATAAATCGCACAGTAACTGAGAAGGCAAATCACGCAGGCGATGACTGAAGGATTCTTCAGAACGCTTGCTTTGTCTCTTTTTCAGAAATATGTACTGTGACTGCAGTAGTTCATAAATTAAATGATGTTCTGACTGCACGGACAACTAGCATAAACTAAAGAGATTTCCTGGTTTATCTTATTCATTTTGCGCAGAAAATCAGGTTGGAAAATGCGGCTAAAAACATATTTTTGTCCCAAGACTCAAATGAACTCTGCGGAATATTCGCATCAAACAACGGAAATAATCCTCACATCTGATTTTGCTCTCCATGGACAAAGCATACATGAATAGAAAGATTCAACCAGAACAGAGAAACTTATCTAGAAGGGTTTTATTAAAAACACTGCTGATTATAAAGTTGGCCGTGTAGTGGGAAGTAAGAAAAACAATGAAAATTTTAATTTCTGCATGGGGAGTCCTCAGATTTATATTCTCAATCTACCAAACTATAGATTTAATTTAAAACAGTGTTCACTCTTACAGCTGCTTTGGACTAATTAGAAATTAGAAGACGGAGACTAGAAGGCTATTGGGGAGAGAGATTGAGAGGGATGGCCAATTGGCCAGACTCTCATGTAATATTTGACTTCAAATTCTAGTCATTCATTACATCTGTGCCCTCCCTGCCAGGTTCCAAATTTGCCAAGTCAGGGTCACTCTTATTCATTGCTGAATCCACAGTTTAGAAACACTGCCTTGGGAGTTCCCTGGTGGCTTAATGGATAAGGATCTGGCATTGCCACTGCTGTGGCACGGGTTCAGTTCCTGGCCTGGGAACTTCTGCATGCCAGGGGTGTGGGGCCAAAAAAATAAATAAAAATAAAAACACTGCCTACAACGTAGTAGCTATAATAAACAAATGAATACTATTCTAAGATACTGGCAATGAAGAAAATATTGTTTGGGAGGTAAAGCCACAGACTGTCACCTCTCCCTGTTTTTCTAGCATCAGCACATCAGGGAAAGACATGTTTGAGTCCGAATGGGGCAGAGTGCCAGCTTCTTAGCTTAGGGGCTGGGTTGTAAACCTGGTGTTACAGTCTTTAGAGTGACATTAACATTCTTCTGCTTCTGCAGCCGGGAGCATGGCAGACTTGGACTTTCTCACTTCCTGTTAAGATGCTATTGTTTCACCAATGAAATGTGAACAGAAGCGCCATGCTACCTTTACCAGGGCCTGTGCCCAATTCTTTATGTTTCTGGCTGTGGTCATTCCAGAAGCATGCATCAAATTGTAGCCTCCATCAGCCAAGGTCCCTGCGTGACCGGGAAACGGAATCTTTCGACCCCTCTGAACAAATACTTTGGAAAGTTATGACCTGCTTTCAACTCGACAACTGTAAACATAATTATTTTCCCTATTGTTTTTCAAAAATTAATCGGGAATGGGAAATCCGTTAAAACAGCAGAGAAAGGCCAGTGAGTGGCATGCTGGACACAGACACCTCAGTCCATCCACACAGTCTCTCCAGATTATCAGCCCGACTGCTTGTTTAGCAGTCTGGATGGCTGGTTAGACTGTCAAAAAGAACGGACTTTCTGGACTTAGATCCATTTTATGTCCATTTCTACCACTTGTGCAGCTTGTCTCGCATTTTCTCACCATGACCATCACAAACCTTATACTGCCATGGACTGGGGAAGTTTCTAGGGAATAGTCTATAGCTGAGAAATATAAGAATACTTTCCAGATGAAACATTATGAGAATGAAAAATGCTTGCAATGTAACAACATAAGATGTTCTTGTAAAATGAGGCGAGCTATAGGATTTATTAATTTTCTTATTCTTTATCCTTAGGATATTCTGCAAAGCAGAGAAACATAAATGAGTGTGAATGAATTACAAATGAAAAAATCTATTTTGGAGTTTCCATTGTGGCTCAGCAGGCTAAGGACTCAACATAGCGTCCCTGAGGATGTAGGTTCGATCCCTGGCCTCACTCAGTAGGTTAAGAATCCAGCATTGCCATAAGCTGAGGTGTAGGTTGCAGAGATGGCTGGGATCTGGTATTGCTGTGGCTGTGGCAGAGGCTGGCAGCTGCAGCTCTGAATTGACCCCTACCTTGGTAACTTCCATATGCTGCAGGTGCGGCCCTTAAAATGAAAAAAAAAATCTATTGAAAGTATCTATAGTAATAAAATGATAATTTAAGGACTTGTGGGTCTTCAACATGAATAATCCAATTCTAAATACTTGATGGAATTGTGTGTTTTAGATAGGCATGGGAAAGTGATAAGGTTTCAGCTTTTGACTTCACATGCAGCTGATTTGGAAGAACTGCATCTGGACATATCTCATCCACTTTTTCCCTGGAATTCCCCTAAGCTGGATACCCAAGAACTCTAATATTCATATATGCAATAACAGTAATTAATTCACAGCAATACACATACACCGACTAACATATAATGTCAACGGTAATATCTCACTTTTATTTTGAACTTTATACAACCGAAGTTCAACTCATTATGTCCTATAACAATCTGACAAGGTAGGAGCTACTATTTTTCTTTTTAATGATAAGGAACTGGGTGGGAAAGAGTGTCCTCAAAGATGCCCTTGCAGCACCGTACATTTTCTCTGTCACACTTTCTGTCACGCCTGCTGTGCCAGCTCCAGGTCATCTGCCCCACACACTAGAATAAAGAGATGCAGGGCCTAACATTTGGACGAAGACACCTGCATTGTAATTAGTGCTCTATCAGGTACCAATTATCCTTCTTCTAAACTGGAGGGAAAAAATCCATACAATAGGGTCTTCATAGGAATTGAATGAGATAATGCCTGTTAACTGCTTAGCTTAGTGCCTTCCACATAGAAAATTCTCAATACATTGTATCAACTATTATACAGTCTTGCTTCTCGGCCATTAAAAATATTTAGGTTATGATAAAACCATGCCAATTGACCCATTAGAAACTACTGCTATGTAATTACAGCATACTTTGAGCTCATCTTCTGTATACTAGTTAAGCTATTTGCCAAAGAAATATTCCAAATGTTGTTCAAACTGAAACCTATGCTAGACCCACTCATGGTTTGCCACAAAAGTCCAAAAATCACATAGCATAAATGTCTGTATCCACAACACAGAAAGGGAGTTTATAAGAACTCCCTTATGGGGTATGGGGTAGATACTAAGAGTTTAGCTTTTAGAGTCGAATTTCCCAGTTCTAATTCCAGATCTTCCCCTCTTTCATGAGATAAAAGGTGAGAAACAACTAAAATGAAGGTACGCATGATTTTTCTCAGGCCTAAAATGAAGGTACGCATGATTTCTCCTAATACACTGGTTTTAAGGCTGAGTGCCTTACTACATGAAGGTGTTTTTTTTTTATTTGTACCTTTATTTCTTCCAGACATACGTGTATACACAAAAGTACATATATAATATAAAAAATCATATAAAGTATATATGTATATCAGATTCTTTTCTGTTATAGGTTATTCCAAGATATTGAGTATAGTGGAAAGCCTTTTGAACAGTGACATATAGAAAACATATAAGTTTTTTAACTGAAATATAGTTGATTTACAATATTATATTAGTTTCTGTTGAGTAACGAGTTTTGTTGATAATAGTTAAAGCTATTAGATATCAACAATGAGCTAATAGGCTACACGGCAGGATTCAAAGAAAAAAGATTATAATCCATATATACCACCTCTCCTCAAAGAATTTAGAGTCTTTGGGGAGTTAGGAATCCTAACGCAACGAGAAGACCAGGCGGTAAGCAAAATAGAAAGTGTACAAAATATTGCAAGGAGGCAGTAGAGTGCACCAACCACTACAGGAGTTAGAATAGAGATGAATCTTCCTTCCATTTTATGGAGACAGAAGTGAAAGCTTAGACGAAGTGGTCATGCAGCTGCTGAGTGTTGGATGAGACCCTTGAGCCTAAGCTTCTAACTTGGGACCCCAGTGTTCTCACTATATCCTTCTGTTTCTATTTTCCCTCCAGGACACCTTTTCTTACTCACAGATTTTTTTACCTGACAAGCCAGGGGAAAAAAAAAATGAAAGAGAATCTTCTCATCTTGCTACCAACGTAACCAACCTATGTATATTTGTTGCCATACAGTGTAGTTAATAGTTTACACTCCTGCATAAGGTCAGCTCCTCAGTTTGGGGAGTGGACTATTTTCTCAACTACCCAAGTATTTCCCTCCTGAAATTCTTCCCCTCTCCCCTGCACTATTGTTTTTAAATTGTTTCTGTTGTCATACTAACGTGCAGTAAATTACAACCCCTGCCCCCACCCCAGCTTCTGTCCTATTTTTCTGCCTCATTTTATAGCCAAATTTCTTGGAGTGATTCGTGGTCACTGTCCCCACTTTCTCACCTCCCATTCTCTCTCGAGCCCATTACAATTAGACACTTTCCCTCTGTTTCAATGCAACTGCTTCTTAAGGTCATTTCCAACCTCTCTATGACCCAATCCCATAGTTGTTTCTCACCTTTTATCTCATGAAAGAGTTGGAGAAATGGGTAAGTAAATGAAGGGTTGGGAGCCCTAGAGGCTCCCAGAGGAACCTGTTCATCTTAGAAGACTGAGCTTCTGAAACTTGAGGACCAAGAATCCCATGGGGATGTAGTCTTGGTACCTCCCAGAAGGGGAAGTTAGAAAAGGTCCTCTGGGATTCAAGGCTGGGGTTTAGACACGACTCCGCTGAGAGGACATGGGTAAGTGTGGTGTAAGGATGGAAGGTCGGACTTGGTCAGCTGAGTGAGTTTCAGGGGAAAGACAGTGCTCTCATCTCTGGAACATAGGAGCCATTCAGAATTTATCCTTTAACCATTGTGGTCTAATGGTTATAAGCTTCCTCTCACCTCAGCCTCCTGGAATGTTCCTACAATCCTAAAAGTAACAACAACGACAAAATAACCCACGGAGGAGTTCCCGTCGTGGCGCAGTGGTTAACGAATCCGACTAGGAACCATGAGGTTGCGGGTTCGGTCCCTGGCCTTGCTCAGTGGGTTAATGATCCGGCGTTGCCGTGAGCTGTGGTGTAGGTTGCAGACGCGGCTTGGATCCCGCGTTGCTGTGGCTCTGGCGTAGGCCGGTGGCTGCAGCTCCAATTCGACCCCTAGCCTGGGAACCTCCATATGTCGCGGGAGCGGCCCAAGAAATAGCAACAACAACAACAAAAACAAAACAAAATAACCCACGGAAAATGGAAGCAAACAATGTTCTATGATTTGTATCATTTACCCCACAGGAAAGACTTAGGCCAACTGCTGATTGTATCATTTTAGTGATCTCAGAAGTGTAGAAGCTAAAGACTAGAAATGATGGGAGGTCCTCCTAGGTACCAGTCCTCTGTCAGTAGTGAGCAGGTGTCATTCAATATCCACCAGCAGAGAAAGACAAAAGAGAGAAAAAAAACCCCTAAAAGTCCAATAAATCACGTTTTCTTTTCTAATATGCATGACATGTTGACTCCTGGTGAGACTGCATGTAATATAATTTAATATTCTCTTGATGGTTCAGTTATCGTTATTATCAACTATTTTACTTATTATAGTATAATGCCCAAAAGCTCTCAGAATCTGGCTAAAATTATTTTATTTTATCCCAAATAAGCTGTTTCCAAAGGTGTCGCTGTATTGTGAGAGTATAAGATAAGCAAAATCACAGAAATGTGAAATGTATTTTAGAAAGATTTTAATAAAAATGAATATAATTTTACAACAGGCAATAGCAGGGCTTAAAAAATTATGCCTTGGCTATCTGCAAAATATTCTTGGGATTAAGACTTCATTTGCTAGTAGTAGAGAGAGCTGACGGCTTGCTCTTGTCTGAGCATTTGAATGCATAAATGAATGCAGAAAAAACCTGAGAACGTTGTATTGGCTGGCTTATCAGCATGTACTGTGATCTCTCTTTGACCAGAGCCCATCCGGCTTTATCATCTTCCAGTAGTTAGAACATTATTGCACAGTTTCTACCAATAGATAGCTATTATTTTGATGCAGTTCTAATTGCAGCTTTTGCCATTAGAAGTTATGTAGGCTAAGAATACTGTCAACAAAAGTGTTAATCAGATGATTATGGTAACCACTGTATTTAAGATTTTTAAAGCTGTTCTGCAGCGTAACAAACATGTGTCTGGCATGATCTTTCTTTGCCAGCAGCAATTTGTATTCACCAAAGGGCAGTAAACACTGTGAAAGGAGGAAATTCCCATTGTTCTGCCTTCACTTTTGCTACAGCCATGCTTTGTTTAAAGCTTATGTATTTATGCAGCTGCTCCATGGAATCTTTCTCCTCTGTACCTGATGGGAAATATTGGTACTTTTAAGTTCAGGAAGATGCCCTACTTACCTTTTCAACATTTCAGAAGCATGCCCTGAGAGCAACAGTCTGTCTATCTTTGCTGATGTCATTTCCTAATCTAGTATTCATATAAATTTTGCAAGCACAATATCGCACTTCTACTTTTCTGGGGTAGTCTTCTTCGCTATCAACAATTTATTTGATTGTATATTACTTTGATTCGTCACATGTTTGTAATTTATCAAGCAGTGATTTCCTGTAATTATGGGACAGTGTAGTTTTATCACCTGACATTGTAGAATATTTCTAAGAATTGGCCTGATCTCCTTTATTAATATGCTCTCAGAAATAAAAACTTGGACAAAATAGTACTGGGTCAAAAAGGCTAAACTGTCTGGTACATTGTAAACTTGGGAGGAATAGAAATTAACTTGCAATCCATCTTTAGATGTAAATTAGGGACTTTAAAAGAAACATGAACAAAATGAAAGAAATAATTTAGTCTTATGCTATATATTAAAGCAGTGGTTTAGGTAAGAAACTAACGGCAGGAGAAATATTACATCTGTGAAAATATGAGTCTATAGTTCTGTTTATTTGCAATTACAAAATGGGCTATTTTGAAGTCCACTTTTTTTTTTTTTTTTGCCTTGTGCAAAATTAACAGCCATTCACTGGACAATCAATTGAAGAAATCTGTAGTACGCTCACCTCAACATTTATGATGGCAAAATAAATGACCCACCTTCAGGCCTGGTTGTTAGATTTAAAAAATCATATATTAAGGTGAAATCTTACTGGGAAGTCTGACTAGTGCCTAGGAGCTAGATTTTATCTAACTATTTCAATGTACATCACAAATAGTAAATACATTTTCTTTGAATCCACATACACTATGAATTAATAAAGCTCTCCATACAGCCAAAAAGTCAACCCTGGGAAGGATGCCAAATCCTAGAAGAAATCACAGGGTAAAAATGGAAATCAAAGAGCAGACCTAAAAGGATGTCGTGTACAGTGTCTTGCCTTGTTTTATCTTCATAGAAACTCACGTCAGCTTCGACCGGGAGACATAGCCCAGGCCCGAGGCCTTGTGCTTGACACTTGGCTTCAGAGCCAGTAAATACGACGGTCTTCCAACTCCCCTCGGTTCGCCTGGCTTTAAATATCTCCACTGTCCTGCTATAAAAAGCCGTAAAAACAATTGTAAGGACAAAGAACACATCACACAAAGGCATCTTGAATCCCTCCTCTAGGCTCCAGCCCCAGGGCGTCAAAAGTCTAAAGAGCTCTCTGTGATGCAAATGAACCCTGCAAGATTGACTTCTAGCTACTGTGAGATCCTGAAGGGTTTGGAGACCCATCAAAGCGTAGTAACTTTTGTAAAATGCATCTTACGCACCTCCCTTTGGAAGTACAATTTCATATAGAACTCCCTTATAGAAACCAGACAAAACGGATATTCCACGGTAGAATCCCAGATGTCAGGCTTTGAACACCTTGGAGGAAGTGCTGGGCTCCCTAAACCACGTAAAACCCATCAGGAGTTCAGCGGAGGAGACGTGCTGTAGTGCTTAGCAGCAGGCACCCGGGAGCCAGGTTGTCTGGTCTGGAATCTGAGCTCTGCCTTTTCCTGATTGTGTGAGGCCTCTTAGGTCACTGAACTTCTCCACCTCTTGGTTTCCCTCATCTGTAATTTCGAGCTCTGAGAATTTTTTTCCCATTTTTTTTAAGCGTTATGGAAGTATAGTTGATTTATAATGTTGCGATCATTACTGCTGTATGACAAAAGTGATTTAGTTATCTACGTACATACATCCATTCTGTTTTCAGATTCTTTTCCCATGTAGATCATCACGGAATATTGGGTGGCGTTCTCTGTGCTATAGAGCAGGTCCCTGCTGGCCAGTCATTCCATATACCTTGGTGTGCATATGCCATGAGTTAATATTTGTAAGGTGTTTAGAGTAGTCATATACTAGTGTTTGTCTAAAAAAAGAAAAAGTCCTTTTTAATTTATTTATTTTAATGTTCTTTGTTGTTTTTCATGTGTGTGGGTTTTTTTGTGTTTTTTTTTTTCTTCCTTTGTTTTGCTTTTTACAGCCATACCTATGGCACATGGAAGTTTCTGGGCTAGAGGTTGAATTGGAGCTGCAGCTGCAGACCTACACCACAGCCACAGCAATGCCCAACCTGAGGGGCATCTGTGACCTCTGCTGCAGCTTGTGGCAATGCTGGATCCCTAACCCACTGAGCGAGGCCAGGGAGCAAACCCACATCCTCACAGACACTATGTCAGGTTCTTAACCCGCTGAGCCATGATGGGAACTCTTAGTGTTCTTTGAAATGAAAAGTAAGAACTCATAGTATTATAGGAAAATGTTTTATTGCCTAGGATATTTTACTTCTTAGCCAGATTATTACTCCCAAATCTGCTCTCCATTGATTGGTTTTACTCTAGAGACATCAACAACCACTGTGGTTCTAGACCTGGACTTGTGTATTTTCTGTGTATTTCTGTGTATTCTGTGATCTCGGATGGGATAGGCCATAGTCCATTCATTGTTGAAGATTAGTGAGAATTTTGAAAAACCTTTAAAAATGTATTTCTGGAATCACTTCCTTAATCTCCTCTTCTCTGACTTTCAGTACATATTAACACCTGGACTTATATAGTGTTATTAATATCTCTCTTTAAAAAAAATCCCAAGGCATTTTCAATGGCCTCCAGCCATCTCTGTACAATCCTCACTCGGCCTGAAGTAGAGGTCAGCCAACCAATTGTCCTCTATCAACCAGGCTGTGTTTTCAACTTCTATATCTGGAGTTTGAAGAAAACCACCATTTTTTTTAATAAAAAAATTTGCCAAGTAATCAGAATACCAGTTTTCTTTGGTTTTCTGTGTGTTTTGTTTTCTTCTGGTGATAACTTGTGAGCCATTTATTTAGGCCCTGTATTACAACAGCCGGGCGTGACAGGAGTGGTGAGAGATGGCCATGCCCATTGCAGACACGTCTGCTTGTCATTACTAATTATCTGCTGCACGCTGGACATTTCTCTCATTCCTAGCTGGCAGCTTTGGCTACCTGGCGCCTGTCATTCTGGCTTACGATGTAGATTTTTAATTTTGACAAATAGACAGCCGATGGTAGGGTGTAGCGTTTCTGACATGGGAGAGAGAAATAGGGTATGTAATAGCATTTATTTCTGGAGGGAAATTACAAGAATTTGCATTGAATTGGAGAAAATGACTGCAAAACAGGGAACGCACACTGGGCGACCAAGAGCAAAAAGCACATTCTGTCCCTGTTCTTTCATTACCCACTGAGTTCAAATGGAACACAGCTCTTTCTCCAGAGCCACCTCCATGATTAGGGCTCTAAAGGATGGTGGCACAGTAAAATAAAAAGCTGATTGGGAAAATTACTAGTTGGTAGAATGCATATTTGACGTTTTACTGCCAATACTGGGATTTACATAATATCCTCGTTACCTGTGACTACATCTGCATGTGCCTAGTTAGAAAAGGTCATTTAATTTCTGAGTCTCCTCAAGAAAAAAAAAAAAAATGGCTAAAAGAATAAGATGGATTAATTGCTAAAATAATGCCAATAGCTATTAAAAACTGAATGCTTTCATTTGCTTTCATATTGCATTCTTGGCTCAAAGCAAATATTTCCTTTTTTATTCTGCCTAAAAGTATATTTCATGTTGGAAAGATGCAAATGAAAGGGAAAACAAAATACTACAGAAAGAAACTGGTTTTTAAATTCTTATTTATGATAAAATAGTTATTTTTTCTGATTACAAAATGATATATGTTTGTTGTAGAATACATGGAAAAAAGAAAAGTAATCGTAAATAAAAATAAGCAAAATCTACTGCTGACATTTTAAGCAGATTCTGTGTGTGTATGTGTGTTGGGAGATATAAGAATTAATATTTCTATACCCTTTCTTCTTACTTAAATTTTACCATAAAACTTCCCCATAGAATATATATGTTATATATATTATATTAATATTTATTACATTTATGGACACACTATGATTTATTTATTTAAACTTTTTTTGGCAGTTATGGGCATTTACATTGAAAAAATTTTAAAGTATTATGATGCATATTGATGCCCAGATATCTTAGACACCAGTTAGTTCTCTAAGATAAATTTCCAGAAATGTCAATGAACTATCAAAGTAAATGAGCATTTATAAGTCTCTCAATAACTTGACACCATTTTCCAGAGAGCGGATCAATTTATACCAACACCAATCATGTATGCCAGAAATTTCACCATGTCAGCCAACGATCATTATTAAATATATATGTATTTATATTTATGGAAAATATATATTTGGCAATTTGAATGAACAAAGCCCCAATATCATCCTGTTTTAATTGGCATTTGACTCATATCTTTATATCTTGGGTTTAGGTAACATGAAGAATGGAACAATCACAGACAGCCTTGCAGAGACTCCCATGGAACCTATCTTGGTTCATGGAAGATGTAATCACTACTGACCAGGACATAAGGCTGCTGAACCAGAAGTGGACTTGACATACAGCAGTGACGCTGCCTGGCTTTGAGGGTGACAGAACTCACGTGAATGTGCTTCCATTCACACAAGAGTTCCATTCTGAGAACTTGTCCAGTGGTTGTATGTTTCTTAATCAAGTCGCATTTCAGGCATCTCAAAATAGCGCTCAAAGTAAATGAACTTAGAAGTGAATCCTTTAAAAGTATTTCAGGTAGGTCCAAGACATAAAAGTCACGTTGTACATAAATCATCTGATGTGAGCCTTACAAAAACGCAATGATCAACCCTTTGAGGATGGCATTTTTACAAGTTTCATTGTGCAATGACGAAGCCGAGGTTTATGATAGGGGGTGGGGAGAGGAAAAGGAAATTGATCTATAGGTAAGTGGCGTGCCCATATCACACAGCTACTGGATTCTGGCTAATGGGTTCTCTCTCTCATAAATACATATGTATATACATATATGTATAATACTCATACACACATATTCCCATAAGTGTACACACACACCATACATACATATATAATGCATATACATACACATATATATGCATTAAATATGTGTACAAACATATGTATATATTTGAATTATTTACTCTGTTCAAGTATGCATGGTGTGTGTTAGTGTCTTATGTCTGTATGTGCATATATTTTATAAAGAACAGTATTTTAGAGCTTCAGAAATGTTCTGGCAGGAGTTCCCATCGTGGCTCAGTGGTTAACGAATCTGACTAGGAACCATGAGGTTGTGGGTTCGATCCCTGGCCTTGCTCAGTGGGTTAACGATCCGGTGTTGCCGTGAGCTGTGGTGTAGGTTGCAGACGCGGCTCGGATCCCGGCTCGGATCCCGCGTTGCTGTGGCTCTGGCATAGGCCGGTGGCTACAGCTCTGATTAGACCCCTAGCCTGGGAACCTCCATATGCCGCAGGAGCGGCCCAAGAAATAGCAAAAAAGACCAAAAAAAAAAAAAAAGAAATGTTCTGGCAGCAACAAAAGACTAGATCTGATAAAGAAAATTCCCTGATTTTTGATTCTGTCTCATTTTTTTAAGTTATCCGTGACTCATCTTCAAGATGAACTTTCCTGCCCTTCATTAATTGCAGTAGAAATACATGCAGATCAGAGAAAGTCTGTCCTGGTGTCCCCTTGCTGTGGAAGTTATGCCAAGCGCATATCTATGCTGAGCGTCTGTGCAGTTCAGTCATCGTCAGCAGATCCAGACAATTCTATTTGCATAATGAACTCTCCTAGCTGTCTTTAGAGGCTCTGCCAGCAAAGATTAGAGAATAACCACCTAAGGATTATTGCTATGTCTCCTTCAATGAGCTCTCTCAGATACTGTCCGCTCTGGGCTGAATTGCTGACCCTTAATTTGAGATCTAAATGAGTGTGAGCGGTTTTCTGCAAGATCTTAAAGTGTGGTGAACTTTGCTTATGTCATTAACACCAGAAAGTCAAACTAGGCTAAGTGGGTAAAAATGGGGTCTCCTCATTAACTACAGGTGAAAGAGGCAAGAAACTGAATTGTGATGTTCAGTAAATATTTGAGCACGCAATATAAAAAAAAAAATTGGCCAGATCGTTTTAGAAAGGAAAATGTACCAGAGACTGACTGAAAAAAATCCCCTATTCATTGCTATTAGAACCACCTTCACCACGTAAACTCCTGATTGCAAAGGTCATTTGAGTAAGATAGAGACTGAGACATATTTAAAGGTAAATAAAATCCATTGTCTAAAATAAAATTTAAAGTAATGTGTGTATATAAATAAATGCAAACATAGCTACAAAATGAAAAGTCAAAACTTCATGAGAGAAAACTTCTTAGCCTGTTTCTATTTTAGTACTTCCAACTGTAAACTCAGTAACTCTAAGCAATATACACGAACCATTAATTCCCGACTTAGAACTCCTTAACTATATTTATTTATTCTCTACTATGAAAAATACTTTACTCACACTATCCCCTGCAGCCATCCCTCCTCCAAATGTTTTTTTTTAAATATACATGGTTGTTTTAGTCTGTTATTGTCTATAAATTTAAAAATAACCTTAACTTTTTTTTTTATTGGTTTGGGAACTTTAGGTAATATCTCAATATCCTCCTGTATAAGATACCTCTTCTTTCCCCACACACTATCACTCAGCTTCTCTCAGCTGGACCTCTAATGTATCCAAAATGTCTAACATTTATATTGAAAAATATTTTCATGCTTTGTCTATAGTAGTGGTTCAAAATCCAGAAGCAATTTTGCCACCTCCCTGTGAAGGGATATTTAACAATGATGGGAAACATTTAATATTGTCACAACTGGAGTGTTAAGAGATGCTGCTAAACCTCTTAACAATGACCAGGACCAGCTCCTATAGCAAAGAATTTATCTGGCCCCCCGGTCAACAGGGCTGAGCTTAAGAAACCATGGGCTTTCTAGACTTATTCCAGAAAGATGAAATCCACAAGGGATAATTTTTAAAATATTATGCAGTGGAATTCATTGAAGAGCCATGTAGTAGGTTCTGTGTTGTTCAAAGGAGAATCTCGAGAGAATCAAGGCTGAATGACATTCATTTTCTTAAACTTCATCACTCAGTAGGAATCATGCCACATTGCTTCCTACTTGGATCAGGATTTTTAGTACATTTTGTTACTACTGGAATTTCTAGTTTCTTATTTTAATCTCACTGAAGAAAGAAATCCATGCTTTTCTATTACATAACTAGGATTATGCAGCTTTTGGTAAAAGGTCAGTATTAGACAGACTGCTTTTTATGACTTTTACACAGCTGTCTTTCAGGAAATTTCTTTCTCTCTCTCTCATGCCCCTCCCCAATCTTTCTTAGATTTGACATCTTCATATATTAGACTCCTTTTTAATTTTAATGACATGTATCCTCATGTAATTATATCCAGAAAGATGTAGGGGAGATGGAAAAGTAGGAATCCCTTCATACTTGATAGTTTAGCAAGCTATAGAATCCCACTTTCAAAACCATTTCTTTGAAAACTTCTGGAATATTAGTCTATTGTCATCAAGTATCTAGTGGTCCTGACAAGAAGCTTTGTGTCAACAGCATTCTAATTCCTTCGGGGATATTCCCCCTTCAAAACTTTTGGAGATTCTCTTAAGTCTCAATTATACTTGTTAGGTTACTGTTGGCTACAGCTAAAAAAAAAAAAAAAGCAAGATAAAGTGAAATTAGAGAGGTATTTATATTTTTCACACAAAACAAAACAAAACAAAACATGAAGATAGCGCCTTGAGTGTTCTCAGCTAGTTTTTCTGAGCTCCTCTAGGCTATATTTATTATTATTTTTTTACTTGAAGAACAGTTGATTTACAATATTCTGTTAGTTTCAGGTACCCCTTTCTATCACTGGCCATAACTGGCAAACATCTGCACTCAGTCACAGATCAAATAGACATATATGGCTTATCTCCTGCGGTTGCAGAATATTAATCTTCTCTTATGATACTGCCTATCACTAGGTATCTGAACAAACTCAGATTCCTCTGAGTAAAAAGGAGCAGACTATCTAGCAGGTAAACGACAAGGTCTGCTACAAAGTATTTTGGAACTTCATCACTAATATCATGTTTGGGCTATTTTTTATTATTCTTCCTTGATATGCAACAGTTCTTTTCAACCTAAAGAGTTATATTTTTATTATCTTTGGGAATTTTTTCCTTATAATTAGTTGCCCCATAATTTATTTCTCCTCTTTTCAGAAACTACTAATAGAGAGATGCTGGCCCTCTTGGACTGATTCTCCTTGGCTTTTATTTTTTTATCAAAATGTTTTTATGTCTCTTGTGAACAAAGTTCTGAAAAAGTTCTAACCTTTCTTATTTTCCTATAGTATGGAATTATGGTGACTAATTTCAATTCCACAAGGTCCCTATATTTTTCCTTTTTTCAGTGTAAGTTGTTCTTATGTTAGTGAACAATCTTGAATCTATCATAAAATAGAAATTAGGATTTTTTATTTTCTTCTGAAATTATCTTTGTTTGCACATGTCTTGATTGACTAACTCTTCATCACACTCATTCATGCCAAGGATTTTTCTCACATTTTTGGTAACCTTGAAAATTGATTCCATGGGTAGTTTCCCCTCTCTAACTTCCCCACTCCAAGGATTCCTGGCCTCTGATGTGCATGAGAACCTATACCACAAGCTCTGAGTGTGCAAGCAGGAAAGAATACCCAATCAACAGTGCCCCCATACCACCACCAGTGCTACAAGTTGGGAGATGCTATTATGGGACACCTAAATCCATTTGGAAAATATTATCTTTGATAAATAAGGACAGTCATTTATAAATGTAAACTCTTTGAACTTAAGCAAAATAAAATATTCATTTGATTCGATCTGAGCCATTTTTTTCTTCCTTTTTAAATTTTTATGGCTGCACCAACAGGCATATGGAAGTTCCCTGGCAGCTGTGGCAACACCAGATCCTTTAACCCACTGTACCAGGCTGGAGATTGAACCTATGCCTCTGCAGTGACCTAAGCTGCTACAGTCAGATTCTTAACCCACTGTGCCACAGCAGGAACTTCCATTTCTGATGAGTTTTAGCTTTGGTCTCCTGACAGCTCCTTGGGAAAATTCATACAATATCTACAGAGGAGTCAATTTAAATAAATAGTCCTCAAATTTTCGATTGCATACTTCAATAGTAAAGAATTCTCAGGACCTCCCTGTCTTTGAATATGTATTTTTATTTATGAAGTTCATGTATGTAATACTGCTCTAAAACCATGTAATAAAAAAGCACAACACGATGAAGTAATAAATATACATTGTAATTAATTCTCATATATGCCAAAAAATTATTTCTCTATATATATTCCATAGGGAAAAAGGAAGAAACATTTTCAGGACCCAAAACATGATGAGGTACGTGAACATCCGCATGTGGTTGCTCTGCCATTGTTGAGCATCAGGTTGTGTCCAGCGCCATCTTCAATGCCTTGAACCACTGAAGAGCATGAGAACTGGACACCCTGCAGGTAGAGGTAATCTCTTAAAATCTGTTTCCTCCTTTGATTAAGGTGGTACTATTTGAATCAATAATGACATCAGAGGTTAAAGATAGCATGGTGACAATTAACAGTGCTTGATTTTCAGGTCATGGGATCATAGCAATGAGAATATTTGTATAGCAGATAGGGTCGAGTCTAGGCTTCTTGCAGTGAGAGGTAACTGGCTATAGGTCTCTGTCCACCACTGGCTCTTCAGGCTGCCTGGAGGCTGCAGTGCTAGGAGCTGGCTTCTGGTCTACTAGGGGAGACAACTCCACCTAGGGCCATGGATGGCTGCCATGAGGAAGCAATATCTGTGCTGCATTTTAAGAGGTGAGTCAAAAAATCATTTTTAAAACTTAAGACATCTTTCATATGTTAGGCAACAATAGCATTTCTAGACATGATTGTTTTTGTGTCTTTGTCATCCCTCTCTTTAGACTAGATGTAATCACGTAGTGTGTGAGTTATATAGCATTCCTGATACTCTGTCTTCCTCATCTGTCCTCCCCATTACTGTCAGATTTGTTCTTAAGCATTGCTTTCATCAAGTCTCTTTATATCTTGGTTCATCGAATTCAAACACTTTACTCTGGCTTTTACTCTATACGACATGGTTCTTCATCTCCACATGAAACTTTGGTTCTCAAACCTCTCATGCATTCGTGCACTTATCCATTCCTTCATCTGTGCATCTACACATGTATTGAACTCATTAGGGATTTATAAATTAATAAGACATGCCATCTATGGACTAGAAGTCAGGTATAGAAAAATAGATATGGAGACAGATTATCCTAGATGGGGTGATGAAAGGTCTATTAGAGTTCTGAATAAAGCGAAGCAGGAAGAGTGAGTTCCCATTGTGGCTCAGCAGTAACAAACCCAACTAGTATCCGTGAGGATGAGGGTTTGATCCCTGGCTTCACTCAGTGGGTTAAGGATCTGGCATTGCTGTGAGCTGTGGTGTGGGTCAAAGATGCAGCTTGGATCTGGCATTACTGTGGCTATGGCGCAGGCTGGCAGCTGTGGCTCAGATTCAACCCCTAGCCTGGGAACCTCTATATGCTTGCTACAGGTGTGGCCCTAAAAAGCGGAAAAATAAAAAGTTATCTTTGGAAGGTAATATCTGTGGGAAAAATACATATTAGAAACTTGGAGAGGATTTAAAGAGTAAAATGGAGAAGGAAGTCAGACTCAGTAGGGAGGATTGTCCAACAGCTGTAAAAAATAAAAAGTGCCACAGTAAATAATGGCCATTACTCTTGTAAATAAGGCCACTTCTTTGAAAGCTTTGATAGTATTTTATTATTTAAGTGTCTTCATGTTCCCTAAGATGTCAACCAGGAGAAGGGTTTTATTTCAGAAATGAATCTGCTCTGATCATTTGTTTATGGGAAAAACATGGCAGGCAGTGTGAGTGTTGAAGTCTAAAATGTTGTTAACTTACTACATGACAGAGTAAATCATTCTATCACTTTGCAACTCAGTTATCTCAGCTAAAAAATACGGACTTGGGCCAAATAATCTCTAATGCCCATTTCTGGATTAGTGATTTATAGTTGCCCATTTGGCCACAGTGGTAACTACCCTTTCAGTGGTCTAGGTAAGAATATTACCATTTCCAAACAGATGGATTTGGGATCTGGGATCCTCAGATATGGGTAGTTTTGGAATACGTTTGGACTAGGCTTCCTACCTTCAGATCTAAGGGAATCAGCCAGGAATTGTAGGAATTGCAGTGTCATGGGCATCCTTCATTTTAGGGGATTGGGCGCAGGAGGCAGCAGTCTGGAGCTCAAGGGGAACTGAGCCGGCCATGAGCCACATGATGCACACCTCCTCTCCACCCTGATGTCTTTCCTCCTGGAAAGGCCACTGGCTGGGTGAAGAGGTGACACTCCTCACTGGGAAAACTTTAAAAGGAGGACATTTCATTGGGATTGAAATGAGCTGTCTTTGTTCTTTTCTTAAGACAAGAGCTTTACAGCTGTTGGACAATCCTCCCGACTGAGTCTGACTTCCTTCTCCATTTTACTCTTTAAATCCTCTCCAAGTTTCTAATATGTATTTTTCCCACAGATATTACCTTCCAAAGATAACTTGCGTTTCCTTGTGAATGTTTTGAAGTATTTTTTGATGAGTACAGTATGGTTAGACAGAGCTCAGCTCCTTTATCATGGTCTTTGCATTAAATTGTGTGTATGTACATATATATGTATTTAATAAAATGTACTCAATGAAATGTACATTGAGACCGCAATGTCTCCCACTTCCATGATGGTACAGGCATCATGAGGTTGGTCATTTTTCTAAGATTCTGGTGGCCAGGGTTTAGACTAAAACCCCCAAGATGATGTGCTAACAGCACCCAAAATTCATATTGATCGTGTCCAAAACTGTTGTTACGGCAGCTGCCCAGCAGCCCTGCACCACAGTGTATCAGCTCTGGTGACAGCCCTGTGTCTGTAGTGCACCAGCTCTAGCAGCCCTGAGGCTGCAGCGTATCAGCTCTTTCACCCGGTGAGAAACCAAGCAAGCGAGCACTCGGAGAGCTGGAGAACTCAGGTTTATTACACCGGTGGGCTCAGAGGATTTGGCTCTCTGGAGTCTGAACCCGGAAGAGGGGTTTCACAAGGCTTTCATGGGCAAGTTCTTCCGGGTCTGTGCGTGGTGGACCAGAGTGAGAACTGTCAAGTTTCCAGATGCAGATGTGTGGGGGAGGGGTGGTTGGGGCAGTTGGCTGGACGTTGCTTAGTCATCATGGCTGGGGTCTCCTTTCTACACTTTTATCAGGACATTTTCTCCTACATTCCCCCCTCTTGATGCTTTTCCATTTTCTTGGAGCAAGCATCAATTTTTAGAGGTCAAGTTGTCTGTGTCTGGTGTGTCCAGGGGGGAGCATACTGTGCCCTGACTAACATTCGCAACCTTATAGACCCAGTTCGTGTGGTTATGAAATGAGTAATTGCATTGAGAATTCAGGGCCCAAACAAGAGGGCAATGATGATGAGTATAGTCAGAGGCCCAGTTAAGTGTAGGAGCCATGAAGCCCAGCTCCAGATCATCTTATTCCAGTAGTTTGAAGACTCTGCCAATTCTTGCCTCCTCTTGGTTATTCACTCTTTTAATTGTGCCATGCCGCTGATTACTCCTGACTTGTTGGCATAAAGACAGCATTCTTCCTTAAGGAATAACAGAGTTCCCCTTTTCTGCTGTCAGTTATTCTCATCCCTTCCTGTTTTGTAACATCCCCTTTGCCGGGAGTCCAATTGTTTTGGACTTTGATGGCCGCTACGGTGGCCTTCCAAGACTCTTGAACCATTACAGTCAGGTTAAGTACTGATCTCTCTAACAGAGGTACTCCAGCAAACCAAAATAATCCTCTAAAGATAGAATGTCCTACCCCTCGGTTTTGAAAAGACAGGCTGTTTTCCCATTAACACACTAATTATCCCCATGGGCCAGCCTCGTTCCAGGTATCCCCATGGCTCTGCATGCTCCAGTTTTAGGTCTTTCAGCAGACTACTGGGATGATGGTGATGCTGGTGCTGGAGAGCAGGGTGTGGATGATGGCAGTGCTATTTACCTCTGTATGTAATGTGTAGGTGAACCCGCCTAGTGTTCCCTCCAGCTTAATGAGGTCCTCTACAGCTGTGAGGTGAGCCTCGACCTCAATGTCTCATACCCCTGTAGGGTTGTTGTCACGTAATCATGCCCATCAATCAGTCTTGCATACCAATTTTGACATTTGAGACACTATTGAACTCCATGGGTGGGGGAACCTGGATCTGTTTGTTGGTCATAAAGGCTATTATTAGGGTGACAAGCCCCCTCATTATGTTTGTCAACTGGGGATGGGGAGGACTCCCAGTGTACCAGGAGTCAGAAGATACACCACACAAATAAGCAACCTAGGGCTCTCTTCCCATTTCTGACTTCAAGTACAACAGTTAGGGTGGTTTCAATGGCTAACGTCCACAACCAGAACACGAGTTCAAGTAAAGTCTCACGTGGAACTCCTCAGGCTTCTACCGTGCGTAGACTGACCAGCTTCCAGGGGTGGCCAGAGCAAGGCTTAGCACTCTCTGACAATGGCAAAGGGAGTTTCTGGAACTTGATCTTGAGGGGATTCTCGAGTGCTGTACAGCCTCCCAGGTGTCGGTGTCAGCAGCTGATGCAGCCTTCTTGACTCTGGTGTGATGGATCCATGGGATAATACCTGTAGCCTTTATAGCAGTTGGGGTTGCTATGCAACCCTTAATTTACAAATATTCATCAATAGCCACATCAAAGAATGCATCAAAGCCCATTTTCCTCCACTGACTACCTGAGTTAATATTCTGCCTCAATTCCCCCCCAAGTTGGAGACTCTAACTGTGGGGAAAAGGGGCAATGACTGCTCTGACTTCTTCCTGCTGAAAAGGGGCCTCATTAGGGAAAGCAGTTAGGTCTCCACTCATGGGATGGTCAAGTGGGCTTTGATACATTGCTTTGGGTACCCCTTCTATCAACATTTGAAGGTTGATAGCTTTTAATCAGGATGTAATGAAGCAATAAATACAATTAATTATACAGGGTCCAAATAAAAGGATCAAGATCACAATGAATATGGTGAGGAAATATTTTCACCAGGAGGAGGAGGTCAGCTGGTTCCACAAGGCAGCTCCAAAAGCTGGAGCTGGATAGGACAGCTCATGAATCTACTGTTGAAAATCCAGCAGGGAATTAGACACATTCTGTGAACAATCAGGAATACAACATTTAGATTTTATAATAGCACAGGTACATTGTATGATTTTTCTGATTTCTCTGGCTGGTTGTGAAATATTTGTATGCCTTGGTCAGCATGTAATTGAAAGCTACCTTAGGTCCTTGTGAGGAGTATGATTTACGGCACCACCTTAAAAGTTAACTTACTTAAATATACTCTAAACTGACCTCACCATGCACAAAATCCTCTTCCCAGTGTCCACTTCCCTCACACCTTGTATCACTTTCTGTATCCATATTAGTCGGTTCCTTATTTTCCCACCAGAGCAATCAGCTGAAGACAGACTATCTTTCTTTTGCTGTAATAGAATGCAATTCCATCCCTCATTCCTTCTATATTGAAAGCACACACATTGTACTTTTCTCAAGCAACCACGGACTGTCCTTTATAATTTCTGAAAACGCATGTTTTTCTTCTAGAGACCATCTCAGGGTGGCACTGATCATATTGATTAATCATTCTAAATACCTTTAGTTTCTGTTTAGTAACCGATGTCTCGGTGTCTCATTTGACCTCTGTTAAACCTAGGTACGATAAGATATTATACCTAATGTCGACAGCTGTAATGACACGTATTTATTAATTAGATCAGCAAACTTCAATTCTAATTTAAGATATTAATTTAATACTGAATATGTCCCAGTTTACTTGAACCTAAAATTAATTCTGGCCAGTTACCTTCCATATTTTGAGAATTTATATATGCAAAGCCTTAGTCAAGGAAATGCACAATAAAGTCATCTTTTAAATCTAATACAGTAACCCACTCTGCTGTTTCTGGAATTTGTGAAAGAAGAGTGTAGGGATTGGGCACCACTGGATGTAATGGGACCAGTGTCTCATTTATGAGACGAAGGCCTTGTACTAGGAACCAATCCCTGTTAAGTTTTTGCACTCCCAATATAGGAGTGTTACAAGGGCTGATACATTCAATTAACAATCTCTGTCCTCTTATGTTTCCTATAATTGGGATAAGTCCCTGTCGTGCCTTGGGTCTCAGAGGATATTGCTTTTGGCAAAGAAATAAGTTCTGATCTTTAAGACTTATTTCAACCAGTTGAGTATTCTTTGCTCTTCCTATGTTTCCTCCTATGGCCCAGACTTCTGGGTCAATATATACTTCCATCAAAGGCAGGCATAAACCTTGATTAGGCTTCCTTGCCATGTGCCTTTTTTTTTTTAGCGCCGCACCCCCAGCATATGGAGGTTCCCAGGCTAGGGGTTCAATCATAGCTGAAGTTGCCAGCCTATGCCACAGCCACAGCAATGTGGGATCTGAGCCACGCCGGCAATCTATACCACAGCTCACCTCAGCGCTGGATCCCCAACCCACTGAGCAAAGCCAGGGATTGGACCCTCAACCTCATGGTTCCTAGTCGGATTTGTTTCTGCTGCGCCATAATGGGAAATCCTCCATTGCCATGTGAATTGAGGCTTTAACGTCTTACAAAATATCTCTTTCTGAAAGAGGAACAATCAGAAAAGCATGAGAGAAGAAAATGGATTCCCAGTCACAACTCAAAAGTTGTGTAAAAATTTTGTAACTGGCTTGCCAGAAACATGAATGTGGCAGATTCATGAGGGAGGGGCCCAGGATTGGAAGGGAGGACTGAAAAGTGGCTCCCGTATTCAGGAGGAAGTCAATAGGCTGTCTTCTTACATTTAGAGTCACCCAGGCCTCCTGAGTGGTGATAAGGACAGAAGCCATTATGGAAATGTCCCATCAGTCTTGATCCTGGGCCTGAGGGGGTCAACCCCAGAGACCTTTGTCTTCAGGGGCAGTCCCTCTTCCAGTGACCTCCCCAACATATGGGGCACAGCCTAGGTGCTGTGGTCTGAGTCTTGGGGCATTCCCATTTAAAGGGTCCCTCTTTTCCACAATGGAAACAGGCTCTGGACATAGGTCTCTGCCCTAGTTCTCTCACCTTAGAAACTCCCAGGCTGACTCTCTGTAAAGCTGTAACTAGAGCCTCAGCTTTTTCTCTATCTCTCCTCTTGTTCTCCTTTCATTCTTCCTGGCTCTGATTATAACATACTTGATTTGCTATTCTGAGGAAGTGCTCCAGGTCCTGATCAGGGCCCAAAGCCAATTTTTGGAGCTTTCTCCATATATCTGGCACTGATTGAGTGATGAATTTATCCTTAAGAATTATTCGGCCCTCCATTGTTTCTGGGTTCCTTGGTGTATGTTTTCTCAATCCCTTTCTGAGTCTAAGAAAGCTGATGGACTCTTGTTCCCCTAGTAAACCTCTGATAGTTTTTAACAGGCTTTACTCATGAGTCTTTTACTCCCTCAACTATACAAATAATAAAATGATTTCTATGCCAACTGTGGTTATCTCGCTCATCAGCAGGCCAACTGGGATCACTCGTAGGAACTGCCTGACACCCTGTGGGGAATCTTGTTCTATCTCTTCTAATTTGCCTCTGGCATTTATAGCATCATTCCATTCATATTTCCCAGCTTTGAGCAGTTTCGAAAACTTTATTTTATTTATTTATTTTTTACTTATAGTCAATGTCTTTTTTAGTAATAACATGACATCCTTCCAGACTGACTCAAAGGACTGCATGAGACCCTGATAGACCTCAATATATCTGGGTCATCAGCAAATTTTCCCAAATCTGTTTTTATTTGCCTTAAGTCCTGAAGTGAAATAGGCATATGGACCTCTATTTGGTCCCCATTCTCTGTTTGCTACTTCTTGTAAAGGGAGTAGAGGGAGATACAACTTTGGCACTAGAGGGGGAAGAGGAGGAGCCTTGGGCAGTATTGGAGAAGGCTGATTAACTTCTGGCTAATTGGAGAATAGTATTACAAGCTAGAGAGCCCTTGGATGGCCATCACTCTCCATCTGACAGATTATATAGTGGCCAGGCTTTTGTTCAAAAGAAAATTAAATGTCAAACTTTTTCCAGTTCTTCAAGGCACATGTCAGAGGGGTTGCTAGTGAGTCACCCTCACACCAGCACCAGGCTTGAGGGTGTGGCTCCCATCCGATAGAGAGAAAAGATCAGCATCCAGTGCCTGTTGTCCCTTCTTGGTTAAGTGAGGGTGTCCCCTCTCTTATATGGATCAGCTAGACATTAGTGGTCAAATGTCCCATCCGACCTCAGGCTGACTGGAATTAACCACTCTTTACCAGCATAGCCTCTCTTCCCATTGTCCCTGCCCATTGCCTGTCTCTGGACAGACGTAAAGAAAACCCAGGCATACAGGTCCTGCCCTGAGTTTTCAGATCCTAAGATGCTCGCTCTGACATGCCCTCTATTAATGTTAGGTAAGTTTCTAAGCCACGGTTAACAGGTAAATTGGATGAACCAACCATCGACTTCTCCAACCAGGGTGAAAGTACATAGAAAAAGCAAAACTATGCCGAGGCTCTGAGGCTAAACACCTGGCCTAAGCTGGATGACTACTAGTTAAGAACTCCTTTTTCCCCACAGGCATGGTAACAACTCAGGGTGGTCTTAACATCTAGAGGTCTGGTTCCTTTGCCCCCACAAGTCTATTTGAGGTAATAACAAAGGAAATGATGAATGATCAGGTTAGTTTTACACCATAATCTTCAGAAAATCCCTTTTTGAAATCTTTGATCACACTGTCTAGGACTGTGGGTTTAGACTTGGGCTAACCCCTGGTGTCTTTCTGTGGATCTCGTCTATGGCCTGATATCATGACACCTTCTCTGACCTTGCGGGTGGTATCCCCAATAGCGTTGCCTCCGCCACTCCTGAAATCAAGACAGCTCCCACTCAGCTCACTCTATGGCCGGGGAGAGCACATACTTTGTTGCAAGTGTCTCTGATCCATCTAGGCCCCAGGTCTCGGGAAGGCATGCTGAGACAAGTTCTAATGTTTGGGCAAAGGACAGGGGACCTTGTACCCAATCCTCCCTATATCCTGGAGTGAGACGGGGATGACAGGCTTGTCTCCCTGACTCAGACCCTGGGCCCCCATGAACTGACAAAAGGAGCAGTCCCACAGCTGGTTTAGAATCTGGGCTGGGAGTTCCTGGAGGCCCTGGAGCAAGGTCAAGTTAGATTATCTCCTTGGAGGAATTTATGGCCCAAATGGTGGGAGCACAGGGGTCTCTGGCACATGGGCTTCTGGGCTAGGTCCCTCCACTCCGTGTAGCCGCCCCGTGCCGGTGTCGCAGACAAAACAAGGGAGGGTGCCCCCTTCTCAGAAGGTGGCTATTCGGATGTCCGCCTGACCGCCCCCCTCTCCGGAGTTTAGGCGCCTCTTAGCAATTGGCTGGTTCGTATAAGCCCCGAACTTGGACTGGACTCGCAGGGAGGGAAGAGAACCCTCAGAGTCCACTACAGCCATAAACCATATGAGGTCACCACGGAACTGCAGGTTAGGACCCACTCAGACTCCGTAGCCGCTAAGACCATGGAGCCACAAACTTGAACCTGAAGTGCAAGTGAATCAGACTGCTCATTCACTCTCACACACACTCAGAGGTTATCACAATGCCTTCCACTCCCTGGGAGTCCCTAACTAGTAGCTCGATCAAGCACAACTTTCAATTGGCTATGCCTGACGGTTGCTCCGCCCAAGCAAGAGGTTCCTCTGCTTCCAGCCTGGAGCACGAGGACTGCTGCTCCGGTCAGACACAGCTTCCGACCGGGAGAGTCTCCCTCAGGGGGTGATCATTCCCTCTTCTGCCCGCTGGGGCAGGACCTGACTGGGGTTGGCCCCGGGGCCCTACCTTGTCCGGATGCATTCCTGGTGAGTTGGTCCGTCTCTCCACTGAGTCTGGTCAGGTTGGTCACCCAGGAGTCAGGAATGCCGCTCATGAAGGAGGACCCAGAATACCATGGGGTGGTGCGCTGCTTTGTTCAGTTTGAGGCTCCCCTGCTCCCAGGCGGGCTTGCCTCCGTTCTGGTGGCTCAAGGGGCCAGAATGGTTGGAATCTCACTGGAGCCTCCAGAAATATTACGGCAGCTGCCCGGCAGCCCTGCACCGCAGTGTATCAGCTCTGGTGACAGCCCTGTGTCTGTAGTGCACCAGCTCCAGCAGCCCTGAGGCTGCAGCGTATCAGCTCTTTCACCTGGTGAGAAACCAAACAAGCGAGCACTCGGAGAGCTGGAGAACTCAGGTTTATTACACCGGTGGGCTCAGAGGATTTGGCTCTCTGGAGTCTGAACCCGGAAGAGGGGTTTCACAAGGCTTTCATGGGCTAGTTCTTCCGGGTCCGTGCGTGGTGGACCAGAGTGAGAACTGTCAAGTTTCCAGATGCAGATGTGTGGGGGAGGGGTGGTTGGGGCAGTTGGCTGGACTTTGCTAGTCATCATGGCTGGGGTCTCCTTTCTACACTTTTATCAGGACATTTTCTCCTACACTGTGACAGAAAGACCATTGTGACTCTACCTATGAAAAAACCCTCTTGGGTGCAAAACATGTTTAGATCTAGTGACATCTAGAGCTGAGATAAAACAGAAAAAATGAACACATCTTCAAGTTGGTTCTGGAAAGAGAGCAGGACAAGCAAAATCAGAGACACAGAAGAGAGAGAAGAGGCAGCAGAGGTTACCAATACAGGAGTGAAGAGCTGGGGTAGGTATTTGTGATTGGACTATGAGTCCAGGAAAAAAAAAAAAGATAAGTGAAAAGCAAACCAAGCAGCGGCCATGGGCAGCTTGTTAAGGCTGAGTGCAGGCTGTGGACTCTGTGCCAAAATCACGTTCATTTACTTTCTTCAGCTGGTGGACTCCATTTAAAGACTCAGGTGAGATACCCAGCAATCATGTTCCACTTTGATGAGAGGATTGGATGGTAGGGAATAACTCTTACACAGAAAAAACTGTTTCTAGAGTCTGAGTTAGTAGAAAGATCTGATGGATAACAGAGTTTTACCAGGAATAAATTTGAAGTCCAGTGGAGAAAAAATGGCTCTAGAGATTTACCTAAGTGCCAGAGATCAATATCTACAAGAGACAGAATACACAAAAGTAGCTAAAGCAGAAAAAAAAAAAAAAATCAAGGAACTATCAATGGACAAGAAAAGATCCACCTTCAAAATATCCGAGAAATGGCATGACTCGAAATAAGGGTAGGCATGTCAAAGGTGAATTCTTTCCTTCTCTGTCTTTTATATTGTAAATTATGTGAGGGACAATGGGTTTATATTTGGGGCAAGAGGCCAACAGAGCCCAGCACATGTGGTAACTCTTAATGATAACTAGAACAAAACGGTAGGACTAGGATAGGTTTTTAAAATTTTAGAGATTCTCTCTCCTGTACTTTTGTCAAGAAATTGAAATTTTGTAAACAATGCATTTACATGCAATAGTATGAATATGGATTTATTTAATAACTATAGATAAATATGTTATCATAATACAGTCGTATCTGAAACAGATACATACTTTTTCTAATGGTGCTTTTTTGGTCATCCATGTGCTGATCCACCCCTAAGATTCACTGCATGGAGTTCTGGATGCTAATTATAGCATTCTACCAGCACCACTAATTTAGGATCGTCCATGTGATTCAACAACATTTCATTCCCCTGGCTGCAGTAACTGACCCCTGGATAGCATGTGATGTAATGCAGACCAATCAGGATCTTACTTTATACTGTGCATACTAATACTACAACCCACCACCTGATACCTTCAGAGAGCGTGCAAAGTGCACTGTTGCTTAGCTGGAGTGCTGCAGCCCTAGGACTGCCTACAGCCATATTCCAGCCCCAGGGTACAAAGCTTTGTGTGAAAGAGAATAATATGGTTGGTGCCCAGTGTAGTAGGAACCAAAACGATGAGTAATTGGATAGAAGCTAAAACACTCTCACATCGCCAGATCTTCCTGTTTCTTAAAACCAACATCCCTCCTGTCTTTTTGAGTTAACGAATGGATGGTTACAATCATCCACATTTCTTTTTCACTAACATTAGTTTGAATTGAAAAAAACATTGTGAAGGCACATGATATGGAAGGTAAGTCGTTGTTTCGGAAGAAATTGTGTGTTTTGATTTTTACTGGAGTAAATATGTACCAGGACTAAACAATTACAGTAAATACAATACAACGTCATTATCACACCCATGCAACATTACTTGTAAAAAAATCTAATTTGGTGTCTTTTATTGACTGGAAATAAAAATAGGGAGGCAAACAAACAAACAAACCCCAAAAGAAGCACTACTCTTTCTTACCCATAAAATCAATGTGTTTACCTCTGAACAAAGCGTTTAGCACTAAAGTTCTCACTCTGTTAAACCTGTTCATTATCTCGTGGCATGCCCCCACGATTTGCAAATCAGGAATAGTGTGTGGAAGAAGGTTGAACCATTCATTTATAATTACTCTTAAACTAGTAGTTTTCACTGCTATGGATAATATATCTAGGCTTTTCTCCATTGTCCAAGATAGATGTTCCTTTATAACAGGTTCCAAATGGCTGGATTTTTTTTTTTTTTTTAAGTTTATGGTCAATGTTATTTTTACAAAGTCACTTGTCAGAGTCATTTATTAGTTTCTCCGCATTTTGGAAGCTGGTCTTCTGGGATCTTTAATCCCTGATTTTAAAAAGAGAAGTAAGGAACATCCATGGCATTAGTGTTCCCATTAAATAATGATATATTTTCATCTTGCATTTTATCCGTCGGTAATCAAAGGAACTGTATATTTAGCAAACGTTTTTAAGTGAGTGTGTAAATTCCTTCTACACCTTCAGCATCTGTTAAATGTCAGCCCTTCTTTAGCGTTCTTGAAGCTAGCACTAGTGGAGAAATGCTGGAGAGGAAGGAGAAGACGCAGAGCACTTATTTATTTGTGGTATTTCTGTGATTGCTCTCCCTGGCTTTCTCATCATACGGTGCTGCTCTGCATGTATAGGTACTTAAAGATGCCCAGTAGTATCCACGGCGGTGAATCTGTCGCATTCTCAACTGATGCTCCTCCTTCTGCTTTCCTGGTCCAACCTATTTAAGAAAGCCACATCAAAGAAGCGCTATTTCTGCACACAATATATCCTTACCTAAAATTACACAGCGTTCATGTTGGTTAACATGATTATTATGAAACGTAAAGTCAGGAGAGTAGGCAATTTCCTTGATTGGTTCATGGCTGTAGTCCTGGGAAGCTACCTTGGGGAATCCCAGAGAAGACACTCAATAAGTACTTCATTAAAAATGAATACATGAATCGATAGATACAGCTTGGAAAGAATGTTAACAGATGCAAGAAATATGAAGATGAATTTCCTAATGCTGGGTAAATCTGTTGTGTAGAGAAGGTGAGGGAGGGTTCAAGCTATCTCCAAAAATCACTAGATGATTGGGATAATGAGGTTGTCATTAACTGAGATGGAAAACAGATGTAGAGGAGAAAGTGGGAGAAAGGAGAAAGTGTTTGTTTTGAAAGCTTGCCCAGCTGTCCTTTGGGGGCAGTCAATTAGACAGGTAGAAAGGCAACTTTGAAGCCTAGGGGAGAAAGATGACCAGAAAAGTAGATTGAAATATTATTATCACGTAACTCAGAGTCTAAATGTTTACATATATCATTTCTTCTGCCTAGAATACCTTTTCTTCATACATTTTGACAAATGTTTTATTTATTCTTCACAATCGAGATCAATGATTTTCTCGTTTGGAAAATGTAATTGAAAGAAGGATATTTGGTCATTTCTCCTTGTTACTATCATTACGTTATTCCTTGAACACAGTAATACACACATGGCACAGCACCACAAACAATAAATTATATTCTTGTCTGCTCTAATCCTCATGTCCATACATACTTAGGTAATCATGATGGTAAGGGACATATTTATCATTGAATAATAGTGATAAAACTTCAATTATAGTAATGAGCACTTTGATAGCTAAGTGACTGAAAACAGGAAATGAATCATTAAGCAAGAGACTGAAGACAAGCTGATACTAGAACATGGGAAAGCGATATTAAAATAGATGAAGAAATGGAATTTATGATTGATGAAGAGAAAACAGTAAAGAAGAATGAGACCAAGCAAAGGGATAGAGAATGAAGCAAGAAAGTGACTTGCTTCTTTTTATGAAGACTTCCAGAACAAGGTGCTGTAGAAGTCAAAACATGCAAAATTTCAAGTCGTACGTGGCCAGAGACAAGACCCCTGAGTTCTATGTGACTTGGGGCATTAGCAAACCATAAGACACCTATTTGCTGGAACAATGGGTACAGAATCGAGATGGAAGAGAGAGTAAGAGAAATATAGTAGTGAGCAGAGGATGCAGTCCAGTCTTGGCAAAAAAAGTTTAAGAGCATGATGAAAAGAGCTGTAATACTTCAAACAGTGGCCAAATCCCTAAAGATGTTATAGTCTTAGTTTACTTTCAATACAGAGGAGAATTTTGAGATACTATGTTCTTTAAAAGAAGATATGAAGTGTAGAAGAAGAAGCCAAAACTGCAAGAGAAGATATTTGATGGAACAAAGTCTTAGAATCAGTGAAGGCAAAGGGATTTTTTTTTCCCCCTGCTGGAAGGAAAAATTGAGGGCGTTGCATAAAATAAGAATTTCTAAAATCAATGTTATTAGGTAGATACAATGGCAATGATTCTATCTGTGTCAAAAAGATTGCCAGTTAGATGTGAACAGAAAAGTGCAAATAATGTCTTCCTATGATGTAATTGAAATACAGTGAAAATGTTAATGACATTTACAAAATCTTTTAGAAGCCCAGAATACTCCTTTTGAGCTTTTGATTATCTTAGTATTTTAATATTATAATTACAGCATGTCATTACTTTATTTAAAATGTAATTATCGAAGCTCGGAGGAAACTGATTCTTGTGCATCCATAATTTCATACAATATAATTTTAGAGCTTGAGCTATTTTTGCGTTATCAGTTTAGTCAGAGAAACATAGCTGAAAGCCTAAGGACTTGTATTTTTTCATTTTTCAACAGGCTTTTAAAGATAATCTCTTCTTTTAAAGTGGCCTTGTCACTGAGTACACATTTATATGAAGCAAATCAAATTGCTTCTGATGGAAGAAAAGAGTTTGCGTGGTTTTCATAAACACATCACAACAAAACTATATCCTCCAAAACGCATGTTCTATAAAGCTCTCTCAGAGTCCATTTTCCCCTATAGAAATTAGGAAGATATTTTAAATTACATTGAATGATGGAAGTGTTATTGATTTCATTTGCGTATTTACCTAAATGTCATCTGAAAGTAGCCTTGCTCCACAACCTTATTTAAAATAGTCCCTCAAAAAATGTGAGCACCTCGCCATTCAGTGCTTTGCTCACCAGTGCAAAGGGCTCAGAAAGAGGGCCTTCGATGCCAAGTCGACAGCTGTGTTTGGGGATGTAGAACCGTCTGGCAATGATGTCAGCACTGATTTGGACAGTGGTGGTTCCCAAACCAGGTGATATCAGAATCAGCTGGAGAGACTTTTAAATAATGAGTGATTAATAATGAGTGTCCTAGGGACACTATTTTGGTGGTTTTAAAGTAGAATTTAAGATTTAAAAAAGTATACTCTAGGTGTTTCACACAATCAGGTGAAGTGGGAATGACACCCAAGTAAAAGCAGTATATGATTTATCTTTTTAGTAGAATTGCGTAGTTTGTGTCCCTTTCTCCTTCCCTTCCTCCCTCCCTCCTCCCTGCCTCCCTGCCTGCCTTCCTCCAGCTTATATTACTAAATACAATAAATACTAAGGATTGTGGATTCCAAAGCAAGAAACTAATCATTCTTGCCCTTATAATGCATACAGTTAAGCAGTGGAAAATTTTTATCCTTTGAGGGTGGATATGCTTTTTGCAGAGTCAATATGAGCAAATAATGAGTGATGAAGCTGGTTAATGTGTGTGTGTGTGTGTGTGTGTGTGTGTGCGCACGCGCACGTGTTAAACATGAAGTGTGAGGAAAGCAAAGATGCTAATCCCCCGAGAGGGATAACAGACCCCGGAGAGAAGCTGTAAGAGACACTGTAAACCTATTAAGAGAAAGTGTTTACTTTTTGAAATAAATGTAGGAAAAATCCCCAAATATTTTGAGCCAGTCTCCTTCCCCAGCACAGATACAAACTGCCCTTTACTGGAAATACAGGTGGTAGTTTGATTCTGCAGCCAACGAAGTCTCATTTATTAACTACTTGAAATACCCAGAACCTAGCAACTATATCGCAAAATACTTCCCATCCCATTACATTCAAGGCCCTGAAATAAGAGAGCTGGAACCCATTTTTTTTTTTTCCTTTGTGAATCTGAACCAGGAGAGGATTCTTCTCTCCTTCCTGTAACTTCCCCACTGAAAAAAATTGACTGATTGATTGATTGATTTGTAGTGTACGAATCCATTCATGTTAAAAGTCCAGAAGAGACAAATCCTTAGAGGTAGCAAATATCTCAGTAGCTGTCGAGGCTGGAAGTAATGGGAATGGGGAGACTAACTGCTAATGGGTACAGGGTTTCTTTTTCTTCTCTTTTCTTTCATTTTATTTACAGTTCTCAAGACAGCCTTGATAAGCTGGAGTGTAGTTTACATAGGGTCTTGAGCACACAAAAAAAGGTGCTGCAGGTGGAAGGATCCTGCCTGTCTCCTGCGCCTTTTGTCAGCATTCTTGGCAGGCATTCCCTCCTCTGCACCAAAATAATGAGCTTTAAAGCATGGGAAGTGGGCGCCAGGGCTGAAGAGAGTCAGGACTGCAGTTGCCCTTTAAAGGGAGGAGGTGTGGATAATCTCCACTAACAAGTGGGATCCAGTTTTTTTTGTTTGTTTGGTTTTTTTGTTTTTTTGTCTTTTTAGGGCTGCACCCGCGGCATAGGGAGGTTCCCAGGCCACGGGTCGAATCAGAGCTATAGCTGCCGACCTACACCACAACCACGGCAATGTGGGATCCAGTCATGTCTGCAAACTACACCACAGCTCATGGTAACCCCGGATCCTTAACCCACTGAGCAAGGCCAGGGATGGAACCCATGTCCTCATGGTTACTAGTCAGATTTGTTTCAGCTGAGCCACAATGAAAACTCCGGGATCCACCATTTTTGAGCAAAGACAGAGAATTCAAAATCTGCCCATGTTTGGCAGAACAAAGTTCATTTGGATATACAAGCTCAGATGTTCTACTAACAACCAGCTTTGTTATTATAACACCTCATGTGGCACTGCGAATGAGAAGCAATTTTTCACTTGACATCAAGTATGCGAAGGAAAGCTGTTTTTAGGTCATACAAAAGGAGAGAGTCTTCAACTGAGAAGGAAAGTTTTCCTTGTTTTGTCTAAGGGTTGCTATGTTAGTTTGAAGTCAAGTCTGTTTACCCCAGATTAAAATGGGATAACAGAAAACCCCAGAATTGTGTTCTCAGAAGATGTCAACCTAAGAGGCACAGATCGGTATTGATATCAACATGGAAAAAAGTTTAAATTTACCTCCTCTCTGAGCTCTTCTCGGGGGTCCTTTATTTTAGTACTTGTTAGATGGAATTGAATTGGAGTCTGCTGGACCCTTGACAAGACTGAGAATCTTGAGGGCTGAGTCAGCGCTCATTTCATAATTCTGTTCTGGAGTGGGGCAGCCTGATTTGTACCATATTCTGATTTGATCCGTGTAAATATGCTCACCGCCACTGATTTCAAGTTACCAACCACTTCACAGAGCTCCTGAATGTGAAACGATGGGCTCCAGCACACGACTGGCAGGTGCAGCATCTCTGCCCCATCATGGCCTAGCACATGGCCCAGCACGGACTGTTACGCAGAAAACATTCGCTGAATTCCAGGGGAGAGCATTTTAAAAACAATCATGATGAGCATATTGGTGCTTCCAACGCCTCCATCGTTTCACTTCAGGGCATGCCAGCTTCTATGAAAGCAATTTTACTTTCTTCGGCCAATTCCCTCTTAGAGCCTGCGGGAGATGAAAAGATGGTCCTTAGGAAGATGGGGTCCTGGGTACTAGATCGCCAAGTCCATGGACATTTCCCGAGTCGGGAGATTACAAAGGCGCTGCTTTGAGGGTTCAGGCAGGCTTGTCTTACCGCATTAAATGGCTAGTAGCCAATCATATAAATGGAGCATTTCAAGACTCAACCCAACATTTTTATAACAGCATGCCAACTGATGAGAAGTGTCTGCCTCTTTGTGTTAAAGAGGACAAAGTATTCTCTGAGTGACTTATATATGCTAGGACTTTAATTTTATATCTGCTGCTGTCTGTTTTGCCAATTACAACCGAGTCATCTAAAGACTGAGTTAAACAAGTCAGGCAACTGAAACAGAAAGAAGATTAGAACCTTGTATGATGAATTTCAAAGCCTTTGCTTGTATGATGAAGAGACAGAAAGCAGAACTCTGTGGATTGGAGTCGGAGAGGGGTCTAAAAATAGCCTCTGCCTACCCCTGCCTCCTAAAAAGAAGGCTGTTTACTGCTCAGTTCCTTTCAGGGCTTTTGGGGCTTCTGAATGAGTCAAGGCACAGAATTTAACAAGTCCAAAGAGAAGGCTGAACTTACCTTTATGCAAAAGATCACTTACCTTTGTGAAAAAAATTACTCAGGCCTGGAAATTGGGAAGCGTGGTAGCAGGGACAGGTACTGGTATAGAAAAACTCAGAGAAAGAAGATGGCAGATGGAGTGAAATAGATGGTTAGAGGATTTTTAAGGGATTTTGTTGCCTATTGGTAAATATTATTCTCCTTGCCCCCACCCCCTCTGCTGTTGGTTTAAAATACTTCAGGAAATGTTTTTCCTAATTTTCAAGGCTTTTGAATTAAATGGGTGTTAACATTAAATGCATTGCCTTAACTGAGACTTGCCTAAATGCAGGGCCACTGTACTCCAGTGGTTACTAGTAAAATGATAAAGGAAGGAAGGAAGAAAAGAAAGAAGGAAGGAGGAAAGACAGGGAGATAGAAAGAAAGAAGGAAAGAAAAGAAAGAGAAAGGAAGGAAGGAAGATTACAAATTATTTATCCTTGGAAGAAAACAGAGAGAAACTCCACTTCCCGGGGAAATGAGATATTAAGTGTTTAATGCCAGCTATTTCTATCCTTTCATCCTTTTTAAAAACATGAGCATGGTCATAGATTTTTTTAGTCACTTCACTCTAAATACAAAGGAAGTCTATTCAGGAGACTTCAAATACTTTGGCAATCTTACCAAAGTTGTATATTTAACATATAATTTAAGAGTAAAACATACACAACTTCCCTTTCTTACTTGAAGATCAGTAATATTTTCCAGTTTCAGCAAAACAATAAAGTTGCTCACCATTTGTTATTCCACCAGTGGTACATTTCATTTAACCTTTTTCTGCTTGTTAGTTCTTGAGTACGTTAGATTATTTATTGGCTAGACATTCTGGCAGTCACAACAAAAAGGAATCCTGCCAAGCTTCCTCAACTATTAAAATTTATAGCCTTGAATTTGTCAAATGCTACATCTGAGAGACATCATCACCCCTTGTGAAGCCAGCTCTCCTTGTAGATTTATATGGTCACGTACATTGATTTTTCAGGAAATTAATGAAAAAGTATTTTAAGTGTTTCCAAAACATCATGTTGCCATTCACAGACATTGAAAAATGTAAATAGAGCTTTGAGGCCAAAGACCTCATGGTCTATCAAACAGCAAATATAAATGAACTTAATTGGCATGTGAGTTCTTGCCTCCACAGCAAACATTCTTCTCTGGAGCCACTCAAAGGCTAAATCTGCAGATCCTTACACATCAAAAGCAACGAAATGTCTTCTCTTAGATTTCTTTCCTATATGACTCTTGGCATGTGGGGCTGTATCTAACTTTTCATGCATGTAAGTCAGTAAACACAAGGCAATGACCCCAGGGAGATCCTGCCTTTCTGCAGACCCTCTGGAACCCCGGCTGCTTATGTCTGGCAGCAGTGGGTTGTGCTGTTAATCCAGGCCCTTACCCTTCTGTCTACGAAGGTAGCTGGTCACTTCCCTCTCCTCGGCCCTCAGATAAAATTCAGCCCTCTAGTCTTCCCGCAGGGGTGACTTCACCGCCAGTTTGAGTAGAGGCACTGAGTGAAGAATGCGCTGGTGGGTTTGATTACACAAGTGTTAGTATGTCAGAAAGAAATCATGAGACATTTGGAAACCTAATAATAAAACTGAAAATGTAAAACTCTGAGCAGCAAAGCAACCCAAATTTGGGGGTTATTTTTAGAATTTTCTCTTAAACGTTCAAAATTCTCTTCCTTTGGGAAATCTAGCCTCTATATTGAGAGAAGACAGAAACTTTAGATATGGAGATAGGTTGATTTCTTGTGATGATAGCAGGCTTAATGTTTGTCATCTACAAAACAAGTATTTTTTCCTAAGTATCTTCCTTTCTAACGGGTCCTTTCATTCCTCTTAACTGGGAAGAAATATTCAAAATTTTGTCTTGGTTTGGGTTGTCTCTTTGCATGGCACCCCCTTTTGTTTAGATACTCTCATAGAGGTGAGATCAGCTTGTATTTACAAGGCTTCCGAGTCAAGCCTGGTGGGCTTCGTTTTCATTCAACATTCTTCAAAACAATGCCAATTGACTGTTTACTATAATTCACATCTGTGCTGGACATTTTCAGCATGTTGGTCTCCATGCTTCCCTTGTGCATTTAGTGACTCTAAATAGCCATTGGAACTGTCTGCTACTTCTTCTTTACAAGGGCCATCCCATGGGGCATGAAAACCAGGAGTCCTATAGGTACTGGAAGAAAAGTTCACTTGGGGCTGCTGAAGCCATGTCCAAGCTAGAACACTAGCTTCCTAAATGTCCCCTGAAAGGAGTCCTGGGATCCAGCCAAACCATTGCTGTGAGAACCATTTTGAATTCTTGATCACTTATTCCGCTAAATCAGTATCAACATGAGGGGACGGTGAAGAGACCTACCTGCAGGAGAATTTTCCAAGACACTGCTTCCAGGGCTAGATGGTGTGAATAATTACTAGCTTAAGGATCTTGCCAGGCAAACTTACTTTTAGGTTTCAGTTTTGCATTGTTTTTGTTTATTTTTTTAATGTGGAATGAATCAGGTGGTTATAAAGATTGTACCTAACTAGAACATCTACGCTTCTAAAAGGACCTTTTTTTTAGAGGACAGGTACGACATTCATTCACTCATTTTTTTATTGACCGATTGAAAGTTTAGGAAATGGATGGGAAGGAGTTTGTGGACAGGAGACCCATCCTATCTGTCAAATAATGAAATATCTATGGAGTGTATGGTATGTGTGATGGCCGAGGTATAATCTTTTCCCCCAGGGAGAGAAATAGAGAGAAAGAAAAGTAGAATCAGGTGAGCGAGAATCTATTTGGAGGCCCTCTGGATATTCATGGAAGCCTGTGATGCAGGAGAACTGATACATTCCAGTTGCCTTGGTCCACATAGCTTCGACATTGTCAGAAAAACAGATACTTCACTTCCAGTATTGGGAACTAGGAACGCACAGGCAAAATGATATTGGTGTCTATCTACATAGGATTAATTATACTGATTTAACTAAAATTTGCTTGATGTTTGTAGCTATTTATTACAAAGTAAATCAGATTAACCGTGTTTTCAGTCATACTTGCAGAATCCATTCATTCACACACCAGACACATGGTGTTAGATACTGTTCCAGGCAAAGGTTAAAGATATGCTATGGAACAAGTCATGCAGATCTTTGGCTTCATAAAGTTTAGTTTCTAGCACCTCAACCTTAAATATAATTTAAGACCTGGAGTTCCCATCGTGGCCCAGTGGTTAATGAATCTGACTAGGAACCATGAGGTTGCGGGTTCAATCCCTGCCCTTGCTCAGTGGGTTAACGATCCTGCGTTGCCCTGATCTGTGGTGTAGGTTGCAGACACAGCTCAGATCCCGCGTTGCTGCGGCTCTGGTGTAGGCCGGCAGGTACAGCTCCGATAGACCCCTAGCCTGGGAACCTCCATATGCCATGGGAGCGGCACTAGAAAAGGCAAAAAGACAAAAAAAAAAAATAATAATAATAATTAAGAGTTATATAATTCTCTACGTTTTTTCCAAGTCTTTCATAATCTTTATAATGTACATGAAAGCATTCAAAGTGAGGTAGGCTTAAAAGATAAGAACTTATGAAACATAAACATTTCAACCTTAACTTTATTTCTTTTTTTTTTTGTCTTTTGTCATTTTTTGTTGTTGTTGTTGTTGTTGCTATTTCTTGGGCCGCTCCTGCGGCATATGGAGGTTCCCAGGCTAGGGGTCGAATCGGAGCTGCAGCCACCGGCCTACGCCAGAGCCACAGCAACGCGGGATCTGAGCCGGGTCTGCAACCTACACCACAGCTCACGGCAACGCCGGATCATTAACCCACTGAGCAAGGGCAGGGACCGAACCCGCAACCTCATGGTTCCTAGTCGGATTCGTTAACCACTGCGCCACGACGGGAACTCCTTAACTTTAATTCTAAGTCCTTATTCTAGAGTTTTCCAGCCTCTCAGAATAAAAGTCATATCCATCACAATGTGGATTTACAAGATTTCTGGGAAGTGTAATTTTAAATTTTAAGACATTAAATGGTATTTCGGAGAGGTCCTTGCTCTAAAAAAAGACTTTAAAAAAATGAGTAGGAATCAGTTTTCCTATACATATATCATGTCGTAAAATACAGGATATTTATAAAATAAAAGTTACTCATGAAATGGATGTTGAAGATCAATAGACTGCTTTCTCGATGCTACTTGTCAGCATTACAATGGAAGTGTGTAAATCTGATCTGATTATGGCCTAGAAAATCCTGACATTGAGATTTACAACATAAATCAGATAGATCTTCTGGCCTTGTTTTATTCTTTAAGTCAGTTACAATTCTATTCCGAAACTCTTTATTGACGGTGGAACTTCCTAAGTTCTACGTAGAAGTGCTGACTTGGGCTTTAGGGAGACCACCAATAATAAAGCCAGATAGTGTGAAAATTGTCCATATTGATGTTTAATTTTTCTAGTATGATTAAACTCATTCTTTTTTTAAAAAAAATAAAAAATATAAACACATTTCCTTGCTTTTAATCAAATCAAACATTGGCAGTTTCTAGCTCACTTTGGGATCATTTTAAGACGGTCTCAGATCACCTGTCTATTTTGATTGCCTTTCAGTAACAGTATTTAAGTGTTTAGGTGTAAAAGGGGCTCAATCTTTGTTAAGGTCGCATTTAAAAGGAAATTGGAGGTTTTTCTTGACCGGAGGACTTCAAAGTCTCTATGCACTTAGCAATAGAAATAATTCAGCGTGTCTCTCAGGGTGACTTATTTAGGAATAGAATTAATGGAAATCCAGTAACGCAAAATGATTACATAAGCCAGAAGCATGAGAATGAAAACGGAAAAACCTTTATGTAATTGCTTATCTTTAATTTCATTCTTTCTCTCTCTCCAAGAGTTTATGGTCCTTTCCTAATCTGAAATAATTTCCCCTGAGGCCCTTGAATGTAATGAGTTTTAAGTTAGTAACTGATAATTATAAACTACTCAGCCTTACTTTTAATTTTTTTAAATTGAATTATTGCTGCTTTCAGGCCATTTGATACATTTTTCATTCCTATCTATGAGTTATTTCATTTCTAATAAAGGGAGCCTGTGGCCTGGAGTACTTTATAAGGGCTTTTTGACCTTGAAACTTCCTATCATCTATTAATCAATCTTCCCACATTACTGAAAGTGGATACCTGTATTTCTGTGTGGTCACACGAGAAGGGAAAAGCCACAGCTCTTTGTCACATATAATACTCCCCAAGTTAATGACAACAGTGTAATTTTCTTGAGCTCTTATAGCAAATCTGTACTAGGCATATTTCCTATTAAATGAGACCGTATTCTTATAGTACCCCATTTAAACATTTGGTAATTGAGGTTCAGAATGCTTAAGTAATTCACTCAAGGACACATGCTTATTAATAATAGGGTCTGTGTTTGAGCTAGGTGTACTGACTCCAAAGCAGGTGTGCTACCTCTAGGATGTACTGCCTTGCACACACCTACAATTACTTAGTTTTTGTGGGGTTTTTTTTTAAATGCTTTTTAGGCAAAAAACTCTCCCAACTATTTAGTCATAAAAGAACTTGTATTCTCACTAAAAAGTTAATTTCACTCCAAAGTTGCTGCTTTTTGGCTGGTCCACCCTTTCCTAACAGCAAACTTCCTACCAGCATCCTACAAAAAACAAACAACAGTGAAAACCTCAGTCTTCTTTTTTTCCTGTAATTTAACCCATAGAGTATTATTAGGTTTATATAGTAATTGCAAAGGTAACTTGCCAAGGATATTTAATTGTAGGGATCTCTTTACTCACCTCCTCCATGTATTCTGGTCCCTGTGTTCTAATATAAGTCTTTGGGGTCCAGCAACTGATAAATAATAAAAGGCACACCCCATGCTGATCCAGCTTGGCCATGAAGATCTTCCCTGAGTTCTGGACCATGTGATGCATGCTGGCAGAATAGAGATTCTGGTAAAGAGATTTGAATAGAGATTCTGATAAAGAGATGGTTGTGTTTTTTGCTTCTGGGGGTGAAGATATTCAGAAAGGGAAGGAATAGTGAAGACAGTGACAGGAGAAGGCAACGGTAGCGATAAACGGGGGTACATTCTTAGTGTTGAGAGCCTCCTAACCTGCTGGGGGAAGAACATCAAAGTGAAGGAATATCTCCCCTGGGGGACACTTGAGAATATGCTTTCAGTCTTTTATCAAATTAGATTTGTATTCTTCTCATTCATACCTGTTCTGCTGCTCATACATAGATTCTCTCATCAAGACCACCCCCGCCCCCACCTTCAACCCTGGGTAGAGTACTTCCCCAAGAAGGAAACCGTGTCATCCAAGGAGAAATGTTGGTGATAAGAATACCTGGCAGGCGAAAGGTGCGTATACTAAACCATTGTTGAGAATCATTCTGAAAATAATCCAGCCTGCGGAATAGAGGTGCTGAATTGAGTCTTAAAGGCACCTAGTGAAGAGATTATTCCCAATCCAAAGTGTGGACCTTGGGCACTGATCCTTTCAGGTGATTCTTCACTACCACTGGGATGAGCTGATCCACCCTCATTTGAATACTTGAGGGCAATTCTGCAGATCTCTGGAATTCTCTTTAGGGGCAGCTCTTCTCTGGTTATCTGTCTTGCAATCTCCCACTGCCTTGCTCCACCCAACTCCCCTTTTCATCGTCTCAGAGAGATGTCTGAAAGGTTGCAGACTGAATGCTCTCTGTGGTGAAACTTGGACATTTTCACCAGGCAGTAAGCTCTCAATCACAGCCTCTCTTCATCTCTGTCTCTTTTCTCCTGGGCTAATGTTCTTCTTTGCCCAGCATTTGAGGAAAGTGGGCATCCTATTGTCCTTCAGAAATCCATGCCAATCCTGGGTTTGTAATCCTCAGGCTTGGCTTTCAAAGATGCTGGGGCAGTTATCACTCCATTGAGGGGAGAGAGTGGAGGAGTGTGTAGCATAGACACACTCATGCTCTTACCTTGCCCCAGAAACGGCACACACCACTTACGCTCACATGCGGTTGGAGATAGTTTAGTCATGGGACCTTGATCAACTGCAGGAGATACTGGGAAACGAGTTTATTACTATGAAAAAAATAGAGGATGGATTGTCATGGACCAGAGTGATCTCCGTCATCCCCCAAATTGGAAACACCCCTACCTTCCCCTTTGTTTGTTAAGAAAGTCCACCACCCTTTTAGGGGGTAAGAATTGCAAACTGGATCTCCCATATTGATAGGAACTGGATGAAGGAAAGGTAATCTTAATGGATAAAAGGTCAAGGTGAGTCAAGCTAGCTTTGGCCCTGGTAAATTCCTTTAATAGGAAAACCAAAAAGCAAACACAAAATCAAAAACAAACCTTGCTCTATTGGCTTATTGTTCTGGCTGAGAAACACAATAGAAGGATGCCTCTAATTCACTTGGCACAAATGGACAGCTAACTGCAGAAACTGTTCTAAAGTGATATTATTGTGGGATAAAGAAAACAACATGTAGTCCAAAACTAAATGCGTAAGTCCACCTTACACTGGCCCCATCAAAAGCTTCCAGAATACAAGTTTTATCCTCAGATGGTCTGTAATCTCTGTTTCTCAGTTAATCAGACATTGGGGCAGCTACCAGTCATCAGGGCCAATGGACAGCCATAATTACTGGATATGGAAGAGAGGAAAGTAGGCATATTGGAAGATACCAAAACTGTACATCTGTCTGTCTCTGCATCTAAGCCTGACTTCTTCCGAGAATATTGACTTGGGCTACATTAATTCCCTCCACATCTCTTCCATCAAATCCAATCCAGAACCTTCCAGGGAAGCATATTCCAGTAAATTAAATCCCACAATCGCCAATCTGACAAGAGTCTAAACTGCCATAGATGTGAACATGGCCAGTAGATTTTTTTAAAACTAAGAAAAGGAGGAATTCCTGCTGTGCCACATTGGGTTAAGAATCCACGTGCAGCAGCTCAGGTCACTGCAGAGGTAAGAGTCTGATCCCCAGCCCGGTGCAGTGGGTTAAAGGAACTGGTGTGCATAGGTCACAGCTGTGACTCTGATTCAGTTCCTGGCCTGAGAACTTCCATATGCCTTAGGTGCCACTGAAAAGAATTTTTTTTAAAAGTAGATATTTGAACTTTTTGTTTCTCTGCACTTTAACTCTTTAAAAAAATTAGTGAAGTATAGTTGACTCATGATGTGTTAATTACTGCTGGACAAAAAAATGTACTCAGTTATACATAAATATATACATTCATTTTTATAGTCTTTTCCATTATGGTTTATCACAGGCTATTGAATACAGTTCCCCTGCACTATATAGTAGGACCTTGTTGTGTATCCATCCTATATATAATAGTTTGCATCTGCTAATCCCAAACTCCCAATCCTTCCCTCCCCTACCTCCTCTCCCCCCTTGACAACCTTGAGTCTCTTCTCTGTATCTGTGTAACGGGTTCCTTCTTCACTAGTTTTGTATGAGGCTATTTTATAAGACTTCAGAATCCTGATTATAGTTGTCATATTATCACCAACAGGATCAACGTTCTTAAAAAGAGGCTTAGTTTATCGGCAAGGTAATAACCTTACTTGAAAAATGAACAGTTTGGAATGATTTCTAAGATTCCATCTTTCTCTTTGCTTCTAATTGTACATGTGAAGTGTTTTCATCTTTTCAATGAGATTTTCTCAGAGCTTAATTCTTAATAATAGAAACCTAGACTTTTTTTCCTAAATGTTACTCCATTTAGAAAGTCTCTTTCTTCATAAATGCAACATAATTCTATTTTTAAAAGCAAGAAATCATGTTCAAATGCAACTTTGATCTGCCTTCACATCAGATCTGCATAATAGAAACACTGGAAAAAAAGATAAAACATAGGACATTATCAAGCTTCAATTAAATTTCAGAGCTGGAATGTGTACACAGGGAAATAGTCAACCACAGTTTAATGCATTTAAAATTGCAGACATCATTAATGTTGTACATTAACAAACTACAAATGAACCATTTCATGTCATTAACTTTTAAAAACCACTCCAGATGCATTTATAGTCAAAATCCAAATACATTCATTATTTTAAGCAAGAAATTGTGTCTGATTTGTGGCTTATAGTATGAATTGGTATAAATATATCCTCTTCATTGCATTTTCATGTTACAAAATATGACATAATATATATAAAAACACACAATATTTTATCATTTTACCTTAATAAAATAAAAGAATTTGTATATTGATGGTTTTGATTAATTCTTTTAGACTGAATAGCAGAAAATTGTTATTATTATTATTTTGCTCTTTTAGGGCCACCCACACCAGAGGCATAAGGAGGTTCCCAGGCTAGAGCTCAAATTGGAGCTACAGCTGCTGGCCATGGCCACAGCCACAGCAATGCAGGATCCAAGCTGTGTCTGTGACCTACACCACAGCTCACGGCAATATCAGATCCCCAACCCACTCAAAGAGGCCAAGGATCAAACCCACATCCTCATGGATACAAGTTGGATTCGTTGACACTGCACCACAATACGAACTCCTGAATAGCAGAATATTACTTTAGATCTTTTTGGATTATACTTCTCATTTTAATGCAAAATTTAAAAATAAGTGCTGAGCGGACTGTTGGTGAGAATGTAAATCAGTGCAGTCACTATGGAAAACTGTATGGAGGTTCCTTAGAAAACCAAATATGGAATTACCATAAGATCCAGTAATCCCACTCCTGGGCATATACCCAGAGAAAACTCTAGTTTGAAACGATACATGCACCCTAGTGTTCATAACAGCACCAAGACATAGCCAAGGCAGAGAAACAACCTAAACATCCACTGACAGAAAGTGGTTAAAGAAAATGTGATACATATATTCAATGGAATACTACTCAGGCATTAAAAAAAGAAAGAAAGAATGTCATTTTCACTAACATGGATGGATCTAGAGATTATCATATGAGGTAAAGTAAGAGAAAGACAAATATCATATGCTATCACTTATATTTGGAACCTAAAATATGATACAAATGAACTTACTTAATAAAACAGAAACTCACAGACATAGAAAAAAAAAACCTGTTTACCAAAAAGGAAGGGGGATGGGGGAGATAAATTAGGAGTTTGGGATTAGCAGATACAAACTACTATATATATAAAATAGATAAACAACGAGGTCCTATTGTATAGCACAGGGAACAATATTCGTCATCCTTAACAAATTCTAATGGAAAAGAAAACAAAAAAGAATGAATATATATATACTTTTCTCATCATTTTTTCTGTGTTTTAAGTAGTCAATGTCATAGCTCCCAACCTGGGGGCTTTGTATCCACAAATTTTATTTTAATTGTTTAAAGCACATGTTAAAAATTCAGCCTGGGAACTTCCATATGCCACAGATGTGGCCCTAAAAAGACAAAACAGAAAAGAAAAAAATTCGCTTTTTCCTTGACCCTGTCTCTGTCATTCCATGTGGTATTCTGTTTGGATGGAACCTGGACCTCTGAACTGTGAACAAGTTCCCCAGGTGCTTCTGATACACACCCCAAAACCGGAAACCACAGCTTGAGTATTTTCCAACACAGTTGTATTGGATGAATAATGATGAAAGAGACGCTAAAAGATGTAACGTGTGAATTCCCAGTCCCTCTCAGTCTCTTGCCCTATACTTGATTGGTTTTGGCTCTCTCATGACTTCTCTCCTAGGCTAGAATGGAAATACTCCCAATTAGTTATCCTGTTCCCTTTCTCTCATCTCCTTTTGGGTTCGTCCTTTATGACCACCAATGCACATTTTTGTCAGATATAATTCTCATAATCTGATGCTTTTCAAAACCAGGCCACAGATCTACTTCCACAGCCTTATGTTTTAACACTAATCGTTAAAACAGTTTATCCTCTATTCATACCAAAATCCTCAAGGTTATATAAATACAACGTGTTCCCCACTTTATGATTAGCGTCACTCATCCTTAGTGTTACCTTTGCCTTGAAGGTCCATTTGCTCCTCTACATCCTAATTTACTAATTACACTTCTTTTTAATTGTTTTAGAAAAGTTTTAGATTTACACAAAATTGCCAGATAGTACAGAGTTCCCATATACCTTACACTCCGTTTCCCCTATTGTCAAAATCTTACATTAGTATAGCAGATTTGTTCCAATTCATAAACTAATATCGATACATCATTATGAACTAAAGTCTAAACTTTGTTTCTGTTTTCTTATTTTGTATCTGACATCCTCTTTTTGTTCCAGAATCCTATCCAGGATACCATGTCTTCTGCTGGTTGTCATGACTTCTTAAGTCTCTTCTGTGGTGTCTTGATCTTGTCAGTTTAAGGGTACTCATCAGATTATAAGGTTTTCTCAAACCAAGATCTGTGAACTAGGTTTGCTTATTCCTAGTAGAGTGTGGTTACTTCCAGATCATCTGAGCTATCAAAGCAAGGAAACATGTGTGCACCCTCTATTAATTTCCTATAGCTTCTGTAACAAATTACCATAAACTTAGCAGCTTTTCACTACCTAAATTTACCTTCTTGTTCTAGAGTTCAGACTTCAAAACTGATCTGAATGGGCTAAAATCAAGGTGTTGGCAGGGCTGCTTTCCTTTCTAGAGGTGCTAAAGGATAATTCATTGTCTTACCTTTTCTACATCTAGGGGCTGGCCTCATTTCTTGGCTCATGTTTGCCTTACGGCATCAAAGCCAGCGATGACTGATCAGTCTTGCTTATGTGGCATCATTCAGACTGGCTCTCTTTGCACTGATAAGGATCCTTGTGATTACATTGGGCCCACCCAGACAATCAAGATCATATCCCATAATAAACTATTTTAAGTGAAAAAAAAAAAAAAGAATCATTAGAATTGTTGTCCAAATATATTTAAATTAGGGAGTTCCCGTTTTGGTGCAGCATAAACCAATCCAACTATTATCCATGCAGATGCAGGTTTGATCCCTGGCCTCAATCAGTGGGTTGGGGAATCCAGCGTTACCATGAGCTGTGGTGTGTGACGCAGATGCAGCTTGGATTCCATGTTTCTGTGGCTGTGGCTGTGGTGTAGGTCGGCAGTTGTAGCTCTGATTTGACCCCTAGCCTGGGAACTTCTATATGCCATGGGTGTGGCCCTAAAAAGCAAAAAAAAAAAAAAAAGAAAGAAAAGAAAAAGTTTTTCAATTAAACTAAAAGAATTGATTATAATGTTGACAAAATGAGCTTTTTTTAAGTTTAATTTTGTGAAAATAATTTTAATAAGATGGTTAAATAAAAGCTGTTTTAGTTATTAAAAGAAATGAACAGTATCTATAAAAGCAGATTTAATATCTTTCTTACAAAAATTGGGTGTAAGATAGACTCAAGGATGTCCATAGACTCAAAGACAGACAATATTTTGTAATAACTCTAAATGGAAAGTAACCTTTAAAAATTGTACCAAAAAAATCACAATGTATACTTTAAATATCTTATTTGTCAATTAAACCTCAATAAAGGTGAAAAAAATTAATGATTTAATAATAGTTGTTTGCATAAAATTAGGTCTAACGTAACTATTATACATAGATAATCAATTAAATAAGGTGGGTTTAGGATTGGACTGAAAATAAGAATATAATAGAGTTTCGTGGGAGGAAAAGACATGCAATTCATGTATCTCTGATGAGAGTAAGATGCTCTGAATGCAATCTTTGGAACATAAATCCTGAAAGCGATTAGTGTCACATGAGTTTAATTATGAAAAACAGCACCAGGAGAGTGGCAATTTCTCTGCGTTATAACTAACTATGAATTTCTTGAGTTTTCTCTGAAGACAGTAGGATCTGCGTAAATTTCTCCACTCACGTTTTTCATTGTTTTACAGTAACATGATCCTAAGCTTCTATGTGTTATGGAACAGGAGGTGATGTAACACGATCCTAATTGTTTAAACTTTTTATGTGCTTTTCATGGGAAGAGGACATACATTTTAATTAGGTCTCACTTTATCATAATGCTTATGAGGATGGATATATCATCCTATGGTTGGGCATATGCATTTTGATCTGGGGTGTTCCTTTATGAAAATCAGTCTGGATTCTTCGTTCAGAATTCCAGAATGTGCCTTCAAGACATGTCTAAATGCACTTCACAATGCTCACTTGCCTTTAATAGGAATTTTCTTGCTGTGAACTTGCTGTCCATGTAAGAATGCATCCTTTCAGAGCTTGCATTAAGGATTGTAAGCTACGCATGTAAAAATGACTGACATGCCTGCTGTTAAGTAGTTGTTTTTAGAAAAATAAATCTTTTGCTTCCAGCAAGATTCAGCTATCTAAATTCACTCAAATGGAATGGAAATTGCCCTCTCAACTAATTATGCACTTGGAAATGTTCACTTAAGGATAATTGTCTATTGGTAATTACCCTCATCGTCTACCATCTTGAAGACATGAGGCAGTGATGATGCAACATTCTACTGAATAACTTGAATGGAGAAATTGTGAAAATACTGTTCCGCTTTCACTGAGAGAACTGAAATATGTATAGGCCTCAGATTCTCTTCTTAATTGCTTAAAAATGTGAACTTATAAAGACAACCCCTCCTTTCCTCTTAGCTCCCCCAATTATAAAACAAGAAGCTTTGTCAATTTATTTTCTTCTAAATAATTTTCTTCAGATTTTTCAACAACTTAAAAGATAATTTTTAAGCAGCACAATAGTACAGTGGGTTTCATAATACACATGGCTATAGAGTATATTTCATAGATATGGAGCTCTATCCCAAAGCAATGGGATGTCCTTGAGTGGCTTTATTTGAGGAGTAGAATGATCAGACTTTGTACAAAAGCATGCGATCTGTGCTCTGCAGAAAGGATTTGGGTGGTGGAGGGAGGAAAACAAAGCCACAAACACATTGTTCTCTTACGAGACTCCTTTCAAAATCCAGATGAGAGAAGTAATTATTGTGAGACTAGAATGGTGCCATGAAGACAGAAAATAGGAAGAGATAGTGAGTAAGCCATGGAGTTTCACTGGATTTAGGGTTTTTGCTGGTGATAACTCCTGGGTTTCTGTTTTGAGCAATTGAATAGTTTTCTTGAGACAGAGAATGTTGACAGAAAAGCTAGTTTGAGGACAGGAGATGGATTCAAGTTTTTACATGTGTAGCAGAAGCAACTTGTCATCTACTAAAGATCTCTTCTCTTTCCTTAGTAATTGAACCCCAGTTCTTAGCTGAGTATCTGCCTCTTGGAAGAAAGATTGAATGCTCCAATTCTACTTGGAGCAGATGTGGTCATGTGACTAGATTTTGGTCAATGAGATGACATTACAAGTGTTGAATAGGAGATATAGTAGGGCTACTAACTTAAAAGTAGCCAGCTTTACCCCTTCCTACTGCCTGCAATGAGGCCATCACAGTTGCAGTTCCACCTCGGGCTAGTGTAGTAGGAGAGGAAGAAGAAGACTGCATCCTTAATATACCTAGAGCTTCCACTCGAATTTTGCATTGCATTTCTCTAGATTTATTTTTTCATACCATGATTACTTATTTATCTGTTTTAGATATTGCTACTTTGAGTTTTCTTTTAATTTGAATTTAAAATGGATCCTAACCAATAAACACATGATTCAAATATAATGGCCTTATCTCTATGAACTGTGGATTGGAAGAGAGAACATGTTTCCAAAAATAATAAAAATGAAATCCAACCTTTAATTTGGGAAGAAGCATGATTTAATAAAGTCTGAGATACATATAAATTTCTCCTTTACCCAGATTTCTGCCACTCACAACATCTTTCACATTAATAACTGCCACTGTCCCAAACCTCTTTCAAACTTACTGTCAATATTCAAACAAAATTTTCTCCAAAAAATGGGTATGTGGACATTTGTCTCTTCTTCGAATTTTCGTATCAGTTTTTTGCTCTGGTTAGATTCTGTGTTATACAGTACAAAATAATCTTAACCCAAATTTAGTTCTTCCTGGTTCTTGCTCTCTTTCCTTTATTTAAATTAGACTAAAAAGAATTTCTAAGATAAAAGCAAGCTGATGCAAATTCATCTTTAAGATCTACCGAAGGGAAAAGTTAGAGGGACGCACAGAATATACTTACATTAACATTTTCAGACTTTATCCAGACAGGTTGAGATATTTTTGAGACATTCTAAACAAAATGTTTAATGGACACTTCTGTGTAAGAGTCTGAAACTCAGAGTGGCATTTTTGGGTGGATATGTGAATTTGAGGTTTGTTAAGTTATGCAGAGCAGGAATTCCCACTGAGGCTCAGCAGGTTGAGAACCCCACTACTATCCATGAGGATGCAGGCTTGATCCCTGGCATGCTCACTGGGTTAAGGATCCGATGTTGCCTTGAGCTGCAGGATAGGTGGTAGATGTGGCGTGGATCCCGCATTGCTGTGCCTGTGGTGTAGGTCAGCAGTTTCAACTCCCATTTGACCCCTGGCCCAGGAACTTCCATGTGTCACAGGTGCAGCCCTAAAAAGAAAAAAAAAAAAAGATGTACACAGGACTTGAAACCATGGTTGTTGATGAGATTTCCTAACTTGAGAACGTAGGATCAAAAAAGAAAAGTTCCTAGAACCCAAAGCTGAGAATGTTCTTCATTTGACTCCTGGGCAAGGGACAGGGAGCCGGCAAAGGAACAGAGAAAACAGAGGCAGAAAGAAATCCAGGAAACTTTTGTCTCAAGATACATAAGTGCTACAAACTGGTTTCCACTTACTCATGACCGTTTCAAGAAATGGTTTACTTTGGCCATTTTGCTAGACTGGGAGTTAAAGTATATGAAACTGTGAATTTCTCAAAGACACTAAAATGAGATACAGTAAATGTATATGAATGATTATTGGCTCGTGACGATTCCATGGGCAGGATGTTGCATTAGGATTAATAGATTTTGTGTCACTATCTGAAAGAGCAGGTGAATCAAGGCAGTCTCACACCACTATGCATGTTTGTTGATTCAGTTAAGCTTCTTTCCTGATTGAAAAGAAAATAGGGTAGGCTTAGTTCTGAAGGGCTAGGTATAGCAGGTAAAGGCTAGCATCTTAAAAGAGGTGCATATGCAACTCTACTACAGGTTTTATTTAGGGGCTAAAATTCAACCATAGCATGGCCCTGCTTTGGAAACTCTATTAGAGCCATTCCCATAGTCTTGTCCTTCTAAGTATATTTGGAACATGGTATTTTGTATATCAACTTTATTTTACCGATGTTTCTACAGGAGGCACTTAGAAAAATCTTGATATCTGGAAGCTTAATTTTTGTTTTGCTTTTCATAGAAAAGAGTGTGCAGCAAAATAATTCTAATTATTTTTGCTTCCTACTTGTTTAGATTCCAAGTAAATGAAAGTGTATCTACCAAAATCTGAACCAATCAGTCATTTCCATCTGTTTAATTTCATTTAGATCATCTAAATAAATGCCTTCTTTCTAAGAGATGAGAGATACGACTAAGGCATGAACCATCTAAATATTCTGATATACCTCTTTACAAGTTATTCTGTCCTCCTATTTGTAAAGCTTGTAATTCTCAAAGATAAATGCAATATATACTTATTCATTTTATAACTGTTATCTAAATCATTCAATATTTATTAATCGGTACTTTTTGATTAGAAAATACACTTAACGTTTCTTATGTAGCACTTTTTTCTTTCCTTCTTGCTCAGAAGCTACTTCCCTGAATTGATACATTTTTTTTTCATTTGAGCCCATCATTTTCTTTGATGCATGACTTCCTTCATTTCAAGAAGCTCTTTTAATGCTTCTTTGCACCATAAATTTATTTAGATTAAATTTTTAAAAGGGATACTTTTTAAAGACTAATCTTAACTGGAATTTTTAACCTTCTGAATTATATCTGTTTGCAGTGAATATTATCTATTTTAATGATGTACTCTTCCATCTGCTTTCAAATAGTATCCTTCATTTATGACTGGAAATGCAGAACCACTCCAAAAAAATGCCCCCTTTTCCCATTCTTTAGTGCATTCTTATTTTATCTAAAATAAAATTTCAAGAATTGGAAAATTAAAATAAATTTTCTCTTTTAACACAATAGCACATTATGGGGAAAATGTATATCTGTTCAAAAATTGATTGGAAAAATAACTGTTGAAACATTCATAGCAAATGTCTATTTCCCCCCCCCTTGGCTTCCTATTTCAAAAGGCATAATTGGAGAAGAAGAAGCAAAGTTTAAGATCCTGATTTTTTTAAGTGGCAATTTTAGCTCTGCTACTTATTAATTGGGTGACCTTGGGCAAAACATTTCACTTTCATGCATCAGATTCATCATCTGTCTGTAAAGTGGGGAATGTGATAGAGTCTGATTCATTACATAGTTATAATGTTTAAATTAAATAACAACTGTAAGCACGAAGAATGTTGACACATAAAATGCTAAAATAATGGTTTTTTCATTAAAAAACAGAATGTACCATCAGTTATTTCCAAATACCTGCCCTCAGATAGGCCTTTGTCCATTACTCCACTTCAAGGGGAGGAGAGATAATATAGCATAAAGTGATACTTTTATAAAACAAAATTCTTTCCTTTGATATAATTCTCCCTTCCTGAAAATGATGTTGAGGGAGTTCCCCTCGTGGCGCAGTGGAAACAAATCCAACAAGTATCCATGAGGTTGTGGGTTCAATCCCTGGCCCTGTTCAGTGGGTTAAGGATCCAGTGTTGCCGTGAGCTGTGGTGTAGGTTGCAACACAGCTCAGATCCTGCGTTGCTGTGGCTGTGGCTGTGGTGTAGGCCAGCAGATGTAGCTCTGATTGGACCCCTAGCCTGGGAACTTCCATATGCCATGGGTGCAGCCTTAAAAATAAAAAAAAAAAAAAAAGATGTTGAGGCAATTTTGGTTATCAGATATTCTTCTTTTTATGAACTGTTAAACCCAGTAGATAATTATTATGGGTGATTTTGTGCCTATGCATTTGTTTAATATCTAGAAAAAAGTAAATAGTATCACAAAGTTTAAATTATTTCTTACAGAGTATTTGTAATTTTGTTATTCTGTGAATAAAAAACTGTACACTACTGAATTAGGAAACCTACCCCAATCCATATTTCTTTAGTGCTATTCATTTGCAAAAGCCGCTACGATGTAGTGAAATGCCTTGGATGTCAAGTCAAAAGACATGGGTTAAAATTCAGTTCTGCTTACCTCTTCCTGTGTCACGATAAGCAAATAGCTTTTCTTAATTTGAATTCCCTTATCTAAAAATATGTAAAATGTATTTGTGCTTGGAAAGAATAACTGGTACACGTCTTGGCAGTCCAATAAAAGCACCTATAAAGTGGTATGAAATACATGAGTCACTATTTTCAGGCATCAAAAAAGAGGCAGTTGGGGACAGCAACCCCTGAAGAAAGATAAAAAAGCAATGTAAGCCCCAAAACTGCTCGACAGGTTGCCATACCCTTCTCTTAGAGGTACTTTACAGACACGGAGCAGAGCAAGGGAGACAAACCGAAGAAGAAATCTCACTGAGCTAAAGAGACAGAGTCCAGATTGGCAGGTGATTGAGCCGCTGGGGTTTGTAGGACAAGGGATTTGAGAAGGAGGAAGTGTTGAGAGGAAGGTTACCTATAAGTCTGCATGACTGATAGACTGAAAAAGCAAAGAGTGGAGCTCTCTGATTCCTGGTAGACAGTGGTTATCATGGGACAGAAAACCAATTAATGAGGGACCTGCAGGGCTGGGGGACCCTGAAGTTGCTGTTCATATAGAGTAGTAAGAAATTACTCAACACATTGGCCTTCAGTTGAAAGTCCACAAAGACTAGATAGAAGATAGGTAGATAGATAGAGAGAGAGAGAGAGAGATCAATCTAGGTCTATACATCTATTTCCATATCAGTAAAGATCACATCCAAGAGTGAGTGCCAGACCATAGCACAAAGTTCAAAAACAAAGTAGATATGCCTCAAGAGCAAATGAATCCAAGTCTGGCAGGGCCAGAGTTACCCGCCAGCAATTTATCTGCCAAAACAAAATTCAACACATTTTCAAGGAACTTAATGTCATCCAGATGCCTTACGACTGTCATACACAGTGTCCAGATTATAACACCAAATTATCAAATGGGCAAAGGAAAGTGACTATGTAACCCATCGTCCAAAGGAAAAGAGATACATAGTAATGAACCCTCAGAGACTCAGATATTAGAACTCGCACAAGAAAAATAGGAAACATAAAGTTGCTGCTATGAATATTTTCAAAGACTTAAGGAAATATATGGTGATAACACAGAATAATATATGAAGGGATAGAAAGTATGTAAAAGAAAAACATGAAAATATGAGAAATTACAATGTGGTCTACAATCTGCAATGCCTTTGTGCAGGAGGTGTAGCCGTGGTTTCTTCAAGCCTCGGTAGATACTGGGAAACACTACACAAATCTCTCAAAGCCTATGCACATTTTTAGCTTTAAGAAACGTCATCAAATTTTAGTCCAAATAAATTGCAACAGCTTTTTTTTTACTCCTATACACAGGAGGCAGAGTAAACTTTTCCCAGTAAGCACTGAACATTATCAATGTTAACAATCAATTTTTGCCTGTGTGACAAAAACCAAAAATTATCACTGCACGTTGCAATTTGGATTTCCCTATTTCCTTGTTAACATTCCATTTATTTTCAAATATTGAGTTTCCTAATAATAAATTTAACATGTTTCTATACTTGTCTTATTTAACTGAATGATGTGAATATTTTCAAAAACTATTTGGTTGTTGCTGATCTCATCTGATGTATTTTGGTTTTTTAGGGCTGCCCTTGCAGCATATGGAAGGCTAGGAGTCAAATCAGAGCCTATAGCCATAGCCACACAGGAACCGAGCTGTGTCTGTCTGTGACATGCACCACAGCTCAAGGCAACTCCAGATCCTTAACCTACTGAGCAAGCCAGGGATTGAACCCACATTCTTGTGGATACTAGTTGGGTTCATTATTGCTGAGCCACAATGGAACACTTCATCTGATATATTTCCTATTCCTCTTTAGTTTTTGTGTTCTTAAAATTTAAGAGTGTGCATAGTATTTGTTTCAAAAAAAAAAAAAAAGTGCTTAGAATGTGTTTACATGACATGGTCTAAGAGCCAGAGTTCTCTGATAGTTCAGAAAGTTTAGGGATTTAATAGCCATAGAGAATTTGATCAGCTATTAATCCACCACTAAGACTAACATTTCTAAATTGTCCAGTCGAGGGTCATGAAACATACTGAATATCTTCTTGCTAAGTTAAAAATATGGTGTTGCTCTACCATTAGGTTGATTTGAACTTCTTCTTCTTCTTTTTTTTTTTTTTTTTTTTTTTGTCTTTTTGCCATTTCTTGGGCTGCTCCCGTGGCATATGGAGGTTTCCAGGCTAGGGGTCTAATCGGAGCTATAGCTGCCCGCCTACACCAGAGCCGCAGCAACGCAGGATCCGAGCCACATCTGCAACCTACGCCACAGCTCATGGCAACGCCGGATCGTTAACCCACTGAGCAAGGGCAGGGATCGAACCCGCAACCTCATGGTTCCTAGTTGGATTCGATAACCACTGCACCACAACGGGAACTCCTGATTTGAACTTCTAACACTGAAGGAAGTGAAGCCCTTTTATTAGCCACATTCGTATTTATTACGTCACTTAAGTGTTATGAACTTTGTGCCATCATCCTACTTTTATATTCTATATTCACTCAGCAATGTTTGTGGGACAACTATTTAGCAACAATCCAGGCAAAAGATGCCCAAAGATCAGAGTAACTGAATAGTTCTGATATTTTAAAGGAAGAGAGCATGGATTTCAGAAATCGGTTGATGTCAGAGATGGTCATTTTCGATCACATCCTGCGTGAATGTGAGAACTCTAGAACCTCAACGTGTGGGCCCCACTCTTCTCTCTACTAGTTACTAGCTTTGTGATCATGAGCAACCTAAATTTCTCTGCCTTCGTTTCTTCATGTAGAAAATGGGGTTAGTGTGAGGAGTAAACAATGGATTTATATAACGTGCTTACAGTAGCACCTGATACACAGAAAGTGTTATATACACGTGAATGTATTATTATTACGTTCATTTTGGGTAAAACTCACAAAAAAATTTCTAAAGAGGTATTTATGGCCAAATGGAATGGCTATTAATCTATGATATTCCCATATAAATACTATTTTCAGACAAACGCCAGTGAATAAAAATCTTTCCTAGTAGATACAAGCCAATGGTTCACAGTTAGGGACTATTTTGCCCATCAAGGGAAATTTACCAATGACACTTTTGTCATTTACTGGGATGGGTTAGAGGTGCCAATGATGTAAAGTGGCTGAAGGGGTTGGATGCTAATAAACATCCTAAAATCCACAGGACAGTCGTCCACAACAAGGGATCATCTAACCTAAAAAATGAGTGCTGCGGTTGAGTAAACCTGGTATAAATTCTAGACACAGGTTAGCACAAGCATTCAAACTTTTATGTGCACCTGCAGGATTTCGACTGGGGAGATTTTGCTGTGTTATACTTTTCTCTTCTCAATGTGGCAGCCGTTCTGTCACTCTCTTCCTTCCCTTTCTTAATTCCTTTCATCTCTGAAAAATTTACTCTCAAATTACTATAGTTTTTAAGATGACAAAAGAGTCCCTGTTTTTAAGATGTAAATCTGGCACCATGGTTGGAGAAAGCTCTTAGAGCTTGAGTTCCTGCTGCCTGCAGCCTTTTTCGTGCCATATCAGTATGTCCCAGTCTTTCTGATGAGCTCAGTCATCAGCTTTGTCTCTTATGCATGGATGCAGTTCTCTTTAGAGTACATTTCCATTGACTGTATCCTATAATTCCTTTTATTTTTTAAGACTGTTCCCTTCATAGGAAACTTTATTGGATTATGCAGTTGAATTTACAGGAGAATGGATGTGAACCTGGAAAAGTATCAGTCAATTATTTTCAACAAAATTGTGATCTGAAATGTGCGTGAGGCTGTTTGGCTGGCCCTGCTGCCATTCCTGGATGCCCCCTCCTAAAAACACGTGACAAAGAGTTAGAAATCCCTTCCTGAGCTCCTTTAATCACCTCTCCATTTTGTCTTATTGATTGCAATCTACATTTTTAAGACCATCATACTTTTCAAATTATTTGCAACCTTAGTGACTTGTCTGTATTATCTGTGTGTTACCACTGAATCTAGGTTACTGGCATCTAAGAACACTAAAGTCCAGGAAATTCCTTATTTCCTATTTAGGCAAAGCTTTTCATTTGATCTTCTTTTGCTTAAAAGAGTGTTCTAACATAAAACTATGGGGCAATCCAGCTGGGTCGATTTTGCTTGTGTTTTCTTTTTCTTTTCTTTTCTTTTCTTTTCTTTTCTTTTCTTTTCTTTTCTTTTCTTTTCTTTTCTTTCTTTCTTTCTTTCTTTCTTTCTTTCTTTCTTTCTTTCTTTCTTTCTTTCTTTTTTTTTTTTAGGGCTTTTGTTAATGCTTTCTTTAAAAGCTTTAAGGATAAATGTCTCTCTGTAATGGGATGGAGCTGGCTCCTACCACTTAGCAAGCATCAATGGCACACATTCCTTCCTCTACACTCAGTGATATCCTATTGATAGCTTATAACTGGCTGTGATGAGAGAATTTACACCACCAATATTGGCAAGCACTACAGAGAGGGCTTCCTCCTTCAGAGACCCAGCCGTTACCTTTAGTATTCTCCTAGGAGTCAACTTGTCCTTTTGGTTTTGTTAGAAACTTGCAGAAAGGGTTACACTAGCTTTCCCAATGCTGTTAGTGCAAGAGTGTCTGGGAACATTATTGTCAATCTGAGAGTTAAAGTTAATTTTAAAATGGGTCCTCCTACTTCACAGGAGAAAAACAATCCTTCCAGTTTATGAGATCCACTGTGACCCTTTTGTCAATCACGCTGAATTAACCATTTGTTTCTTACTTACTCCTATCATAGAGTTACTGCTAATTTATTCTAATAGTGTTTACTTATGTCTTCCTTGCTGGGTCCTTTTATTAGCCAGGTATTTCTGGCAGGTAAAGATCCAAAGGTACGTCTTGGAGTAAATACTGTATTTTCTCATTTTTCTTGTTTTGAAACCTCTGAAAAATAAGGATGTGTGATTTTGTCGTCACTTTGAGCATTTACTGAAATCACTGGGCTGCACATTTGAATTTGGATTTACTAAATTTTCAGTAATTATATGTTAGTATTTAATTCTGTAGACTTTAAAAACAAAGATTTGAAACGTTGTCACATCTGCCATAGAATGTATTTCTGAAAAGATCTTTCCTTTGGGTTTCTGCTCAAAGTTCTTTTCATGTGTTCTATCATGTAGGCTATAATTGCTGGTAGATGTTTTCATTCAAGGGTATATGTATTTTGCCAGCACGTTTGGTGAGGAGAGGGATGATTCATAAACATAGCACCTAATATTCCAAACATGTCTCATAGATGCAGTGTTTATATGAAACCACTTAGCCCTCATTTATTACAGGCTCTATAAAGCTGTTTAGGATACATATATCCATTAGCCTGGTGGCCAGTGATAGATTTTCAAACTCTGGCATCCCACAATTTGATGTTGCTTTCATTAGGAAATGTTTTGTGCTTTCAGATCTTAATGAAATGCCTCTGTTCATATATAAATCATGTTATGTAAAAAGAAAAGTGCAATCAGACCTAATCACACAATAGCTCCCCAAGATCTTAAACATAAGCCTGCCTTTCTATCTTTCGAATTTTTCACACAGTTATTCCCCTTTATAGAAATTCATAAGTATTAAAGAGGTGCTTCTCATTCAACAGTACCCTGTTTGCAACAGAAGGCTCTAAGAGGGTTTGGTTTTGTTTTGTTTTACTTTTATTCTATGTTCTGTACTTCTAGTATTCCAGTCTTATCAAATCCCTGGAGCTGCTTCTGCCCACAGCTCGATAGCTGCTGTTAAGAGCTGTGTCCTCGTCACATGGCTGAGAACAGGCTACCCATAATGTGGGCCAGCATAGGCGCCTTGTCATTGTGATGTTTGTATCTACGCATTGTGCAAAACTGCTTTCCTTCTTTTGACATTCTACCATAAGTATCCCTTTACATCGCTTAAACTCTTCATAAACTTTGCCCTTTACCTCATTTTAAAACATTTTCTAAATACGGAAGTAATGAATGTTCAATGCAAATAATTTGTCAGAGCAGAAAGACGCAAAGTAACACTCAAAACCATCTACTAGCACTCTAGCGTATGTACTCCCAGTATGTTATATATTTCATATCTCTTATTTTCACTTACCATTCTTTAATGAATATCTTCCATGTGATTACATATTTTTCACATATGATTATTTTTAATGGCTGGATATAAGTATAATTTCTATTATATGCTATTACCATAACTTTATCAATGATCAAGTGTTGGAATTTAAGTTTTTCTTTCTTTCTTTTTTTTTTGGTCTTTTTGCCTTTTCTAGGGCTGCTCCTGTGGTATATGGAGGTTCCCAGGCTAGGGGTCCAATTGGAGCTGTAGCTGCTGACCTACACCACAGCCACAGCAACACGGGATCTGATCTGCATCTGTGACCTACACCACAACTCACAGCAATGCAGATCCCTAACCCACTGAGCAAGGCCAGGAATCGAACCTGCAACCTCATGGTCCTAGTTGGATTTGTTAGCTACTGTGCCACGACAGAAATCCAAGATTTAAGTTTAAAAAAATAAAAAATAAAAAGGCATGATGATTATCCTCACACATGTATTTTTAAAAAGTTGCATAAAAATTATATTGCTGAGTCCAATGAAATCTAATGACATTTTAAGGCATTTAAGACACTTTTTCCAGATTGTATTCTACATGGATTATTGCAATATACAATCCACCATGAATACACCAGGGTGCTTATTTTCACACACTTTGGATACTCAATAGAATATTCAAAGAATTATGGTTCTTTGTGAATTATTTCCCAGGAGGAAGAGATTTAAACTTTTCTACATATTTTTGCAATAAAATACTTGCATGTAACTCTGTCTGCCTTTAGGCTGGGTGCCTAAGAGCACAGTGATTATACTTCAACAGAGAAAGCTAAGCTAATGTTTTCAAGACATGGGCTCCTTGCTAAATACGTAAAGATTCCCACATTTTGGATTTTTTTTCTCTCATATGACATGCTTTTTTATGATGTTTTGAAGACGACTGTTAGGAAACATTGACCATAGTTGTTTTGTGTAGTTGATAGGTGAGGGCTTCATAAATGATGACAGATTGTGATAGATCTTCCTGACATAATACTTATAAGATGTGACTTGGGATTTTATATTTCAGTTATTTGAATTACCTCCAAAGCTTAAAACACAGAATTTTAGTAGAATATAAAATGCAATGCTTAGTGCAATAACAACAGTGATTTAAAAAGAAGAGGGTAAATGTAAAGAATTAATTAGAATTGCTATATGCAAAAGTATTTAATGGAAAATATTTTTACATAAGGTCATTCTAAAAGTGCACATTCAACACACAAGGATTTGTATAAGTGTCATATATTGTCAATATCTGCCATTTGTTATTCAGAAAATATTCTTTTTCTGCATGCCCCCATTCTCTATTTAGGACCAAGATTTTGCATATTCTAATATTTTTAATTATGTCAGAAAAAAATTCCACGAGACCTTACTTTTACCACTGAAACCTACATACTGAAAACAACTCATCAGAGCCTATGCAGAGTTTACAATTCAGTTTGTACGTATGAAAAAAAATCTTACTACCTTCCTCACTCAGCTTTTCCTTTGAGAACACTGTTAACCCAATTCCTAATAAGGAATCTGCTCTGCACATTTACAGGAAAAAAGGCACGGGTTTCCTTGGCAACTGGAGCCCTGTGCAATCTCTCAGAACAGCTCCTCCTACACTCAAGTTTCCTAGGTAGCAGGCTGCATATATTTTATAAAGACAATGGGATAATGGGACAGATATTACCCTGTTCAACCTTGCATGTGGAAAGCTTCAATGGGAAAGATGCATTTGCTATAATAACTGGCAATTTGAGAGAAAATATTAATTGTATAATGAGGTTGCTTCCTCTACTTAATTCAGAATTAATGCTTTAATTCAAGGTCCAAAGTATATTATGCATTCATCAAGAATTTTTTCACAAGCAAAAAAAAAACAAAACAAAAACAAAAAAACAAAAAGCATCTCCCATTCTACTGCACGCTCACCACTCCACCACCAAATTAGCTCATACATGTCCGCTGCTAAAGCTAAAGGTAAATTGCAGGTGAGCAATTTCATGGTAAATGGTGATTACTTCAGGCTCCCAGAGTTCTGTCACTGAAGCAGAAAAGCTGAATCTTTATCTCATATGAATGGAAAGAAACTCAATTTATCCTGAAATTGACTGTAAAATGCCACCGAATTTTCAAACCTTTAAATTGTCTATACATCTAGAAAATATGAGCAAATAAATCATAAATGCTTTAAACAAAATGGATGGAAAGTGTGATAAAAAATTAGGAGAGAATTATTGAGAAAACTGATTATATACAACCCATACCCAGCGTTATTTTCTGGGTGTACGGAAGGGTGGGAAATTTATGGGAATTCATTTACATCATGCAGGTTCTTCTGTTTTTCTAACATAAAAACATTCAGAAGAAATCAAGCTAAAGAGCAGATGTATGTTATTATTAACTGTGGACAGAGTCCATACAAAATTTTCTGGCTAATTAGGAATCTGTACAAGTCAAATATTAGTTCTAAAATTATTTTTGAAAACCTTTAAAATTCTTAATTTCATGTAATAGGTGCGCCTCTTCTCTGACACACAACTCCTATTCTCTCACAATGCAATTAAGTATAATTATCTTTTGAGTTGCACACAATGGAAAATATAATTTATATGTAATTAATCAGCCCTAGAGCATTGTGAATTTCAAACTATGAGCAATTTGAGGAGTACAGATTACTTTGTTTAAAATTGTTTTGCTGAATACTTGGTGGAACATTTTTACAACTAGAACCTAAAGGGAAGAATATCACAATACACCCATTCTAATACCCTTCTAGCAACATTCATTGTGGAATAGTCTATATATGTTTATTTTTTGAACCAAAAAGTGGGACAAATTTCTGAATAAAAATTTGGGACATAAATATTTTATATTATAGCTTTTAAAAATGTGATTATACTTAATTACGAGTTCCCATCATGGCTCAGCAGAAACAAATCTGACTAGTATCCATGAGGATGCGGGTTCGACCCCTGGCCTCGCTCAGAGGGTTAAGGATCCAGCATTGCCCTGAGCTGTGCGGTAGGTTGCAGACATGGCTCAGATCGGGCATTGCTGTGGTTGTGGCATAGGCCCGTGACAGCAGCTCCTATTCGACCCCTAGCCTGGGAGTATTTTATATATATATAAAATTACACTTAATTTCTGTCTGTCTCTCTGTTTCTCTCTCTCTCACACACACATATACACATTCTTTTCATGCAAATGCTTTCATTGGATTAATAGAAATACTATGTTTTTCTTAAATGCTTTAAAGACCTTTTATCAGGTTAACATGTATAACATGATGTAGATTTTTTTAATAGATATGTTTTACACTAGTGTATAAACCTAGCACAAATTACCTAAAAATTTCTACTCTGATGGCTGCTTAACTTTGCTTACGTCAACTGTATACACAACACACACCCCTGCAGACACTTGTGCATTTTATTTCCTCTTCGTGTGATTCCAAGGAGTGAGGGATGTAGAGTTTGAGGATCAATCTTGGAAAGTGATTTTCAGATTTCAGTTATATATCGTAAATAATTTATGGCAATAACAGCACAGACTTATATTTGGAATTGCTAGGTTAGTGCACTATAGGGCATGACTGGATACTCCATCTGCAGGTTTTCTTGTCTCACGGTGCAGATTTACTAAGTTTGTGTTAAGCAGCATCCTTTTAAATTCTTGTTCTTATTCAAGTGCACCTTCCCTTTCTTTTTCAGAATTCTAAATCCAAATGTCCCTATTCTATTTGCAAAAGCAAAAATGTAATAATAGGAACAGACATTTACTTAGTTATCTAATTATCTAGTTAGTTTTAGATTTAGTATGTACCAGGTACTAAGAGCTTTACTTACATTAGAGCATCAAATATCAATTTTTAATATCTGTGACTTGATCATTTTGTTCCACCATCAGTCTTTTCTCTAATAGAATTTTATAAGACAATTCTGTTTACATTTTTGATGTCCACCTGCAGTTTAAAGACCATCTTCTGGGAGTTCCCATCAGGGCACAGCAGAAATGAATCCGACTAGGAACCATGAGGTTGCTGGTTCAATCCCTGCCCTCTCTCAGTGGGTTAAGGATCTGGCCTTGCTGTAAGCTGTGGTGTAGGTCGCAGACGTGGCTCGGATCTGGTGTTGCTGTGGCTATGGTGTAGGCCTGTGGCTACAGCTCCAATTAGACCCCTAGTCTGTGAATCTCCATATGCCACGGGTGCAGCCCTCAAAAGACAAAAAGACAAAAAAAAAAAAAAAAAAAGACCGTCTTCTGGCTGTTTCTAAGATACGTTTTGTTTTATTTTGTTTTCTATCAGGAACATCTTTCCTGACAGAACACCCTAAACATAAATGAAAACATATGGAAATAAATAAAACAAGAAGAGGGAAATTACTAACGTCTGGTTTGATCGTATAGAGGCAATGCTTATTCTGATGAGTTGCAGGACTGTTCATTATTTATAATGAATAACTAGTTGCCATGCAGCATAGTGATTCCAAAATAAGACAGTCAGGGCAGTTGTGTCCAGTGTTCTACCATAGTTGATTTTTATCTCATGGGAAATAACACTAAAATCGAGGCTATATTTGATGGGCATATTTAACTTAATACACTTCTAGTTTTAGCTATTTGGTTTATAATTAATACACTACCTTGAAGAAGAAGATGTTTGAACCGAACAAAAGATATTAATTTAGTCTGATAAACAAATGAACACTTATGGGGTATTGCAGAATTTCTTGCTCGGAGAGATCATCTGGATATTGCCTCCAAGCCCTTTCCCTCTCTAAGATACTCTAATTCTCATGCTGCAGTCTCATAATATGGGTCACCATTAGTGTCTTTGTATAGTGCTGAACTTTGTCCTTTAAAATCATGTCGCTCCATTAGCCACAGATAGGACCTTTATACCTCCTTTCATCAGAATGGTTGGTTAATCTTCACCTACGACTGGCGGGGTTATAGTCTTTAATCTGTTAAAGCTATGGTGTTATTAAGATACGTCTGGCTGTTGTGGAAATGGTATTTCTTACATGAAAGAGGCAACATAAAATTCCCTCCCCCATGAAGACAGATCTTTCATTAGTCTTTTATTAGACTGGAAAAAGCAGTCTGAAACGCTGGATGACTATGAGGAATTTTCAGTGTCGAAGTTTAAAGTATATTTATTAGGTTTATATGAAGCTCCATGTATGTATAGACTTCATCTTCATGCTTCTTTCTTCTCTGAGATAGTACATGAACTCAAATGTACCTTTCATGCTCTATGTGACCGTCTATGAAGGGAAAAGCAATCAATTGTCTTTCACTTTGCCCAACATTAAAGTGCTTATTTTTGACATATTAGTCCACATCTTAAGCCATATGTAATTAACCCTAATCCTGCAATGAAAACTCTCTTATTTGATTTGCTGTCTGCTCAATTTAAAAAATCACAATAAAATGCAAAAATGTCTGTGAAAAAGATTATGGAGTTTCCTCCTTTTCATACTGCATCATGTGAAGTAAACTATCTGATGAGGCAAGCTGAAAGCTAACATTGTCCCAGTATTAAAAAAAAAAAAAAACAATCACCGCATTGCATATAGCTCTTTAAATTTTTCTTTTTTTTTTTCTTTATCAAATTTCTCTCTCTCTTTTTTTTTTTTTTTTGGTCACACCCATGCCATATGGAAGTTCCCAGGCTAAGGATCAAACTGGATCTGTCGCTACCAGCCTGCGCCACAGCCACAGAAACATGGGATCTGAGCTGCGTCTGTGACCTACACCACAGCTCACAGCAGTGCCAAATCCTTAACCCACTGAGCAAGGCCAGGGATCAAACCCACGTTTCATGGATCCTAGTTGGGTTTGTTACTGTTAAGCCATGACGGGAACTTCCTATCAAATTTCAATGTATTGAATAAATACAAATAAATATAAATAATATTAATATGACTTGCAAAATAAGAGGATATAATGAACAACCATGAACCTACCATCCAGTCCAAGAATTACAGTAATTTGCATTACCTATTCCTGCTTTATATCTCTTTCCCTACATTTTCCTATATTTTTTCATATATATGATATGATTATCATATATATAAGATATGATATATATATCATATGTATATAATTTATATATATATTTTTTTACAAAAGTAATAACTTGCTTAGTTTTTCTTGTTAAATCAATGAATACCATAGGCAATCTTATGGAACCTACTACTTTTACTCAGCATTATGTTTCCAAAACTCATTCGTGTTGCTCTGTACACATGTAGTTTATTAATTTCTCTGCTGTTTAATGTTTTGTTGTGCTAATATACCACAATTTGTGAATACGGATTGTTTCTAGGTTTTTTCCCTAATACAAACTGCATCCATAAGAAAATGTTTTTGTACATGGTTCAATAGGTCTATGATGGAAATTACTGGGAAAGAGGTATATTTAAATATTTGACTTAATCTGGAGATGGTGCCAGATTACTTTCCAAATTGGTTGCACTGCTAAACTTCTCATTAGAAATATATGAGATTGGGTTCAACTTGTTTGGGGCCCTCTGTGCTTCCCGTATCTTGATATCAGTGATTGTATTATTTGACTTAATTTTGAAAATCTAGAATGTATAAAATTGTTTCCATTTTTGTTTTACTTTATATCTTTAAATTTTACACTGATTTTCAGCAATTTCTATGCTAATTTGCTTTATAGGTCTCTTCTTTGTTTGGCCTGCCTTTCACTCTCTTTTTAAATTATTTATTTCATTTTATTTTATTTTTTTGGCTGCATTTCTGTTGCATATGGAAATTCCTGGGCTAGGGGTCAAATCTAAGCTGCAGCTGCAGGCCTATACCACAGCCATGGCAATGCCAGATCCAAGGCACATCAGCAACTTATGCCACAGCTTGCGGCAACACCGGATCCTTAACACACTGAGCAAGGCCAGGGATCGAACCTACAAACCTGCATCCTCACAAACACCATGTTGGGTTCTTAACTGACTGAGCTGCAATGGGACCTCCTGGACTGCTTTTCTATTGGACTGTTTTACATTTGTATTTAGACTGATTCTGAGTTCTTTATACTCTGCCTATTAAAATTTTGTTGGACCAATATCCATATATACACACACCACTTCTATGGGCTCCCCGTTTATGATGTCTTTCCATGAGCGGGATTTGTAAAATTTTATTTTGGTCCATTTTCATCCTTGTTTAGACCATCTACGAGGAGTAAGCTTAGCTGTAGTTTGTTTCTGGTGTCAAGCTAATCACGCTGGGATTCCAAACCGAGGCAAATAAGGAAGGATGTAAGCGTGCAGGTACAAGCCAAACAGGGCAAACTTATAAATCTTTCTGTCAGGAACTTGACACAAGGAAATGAGGAAACCATCCTGCAAACAAGCAATATTTGCTTTGCGGTGAATGGCTGCAGGCTAACTCAGAACAACCTACGCCAGTACAATAGTCTAACTGTAAGAGACTGACTTCTGTGCTCCGGCTGATAGAACAGACTCCTGCATAAAGTAGTCTCCTCTCACTCTTATCCAAGCCTCCTCTCTGCAGGCTCCTGGGAGCTGGCTTTTGTCCACATTTTCATGTAAAAACCGCACGTATTGATGCAATCACTGCTGTGAATTTCCCTGTGTTCTGAATAATACCGTTTGGTGCAGAGTGGATCTAATTTGCTCAAACTCCTGAGGCTCTGACTTCCTTCCCCTAACATCACAGTTTTACTGAAATTACATTTTTCACAGGAAGGAGTTTTGATTTTATACATGAAAATATACTTCAATGCAAATGCTTGATGAACAATAAAATTTGGCGTGACGTCTGGGTTCACATTTTATTTATCACAGGCACACGTTCAGATTTCGAATCTCACATATTTTCATTCTCTGAATCACACATGGTTAAGCCTTTCAACATCAGATGTCAGATGCAATACAAAAGAGTTTATATCATGTTATTACAGCCAGAAATTTTGGTTTGTCAACAGAAGAGAAAGAAAGGGTTTGAGGGAGAAGTGTCACGTCCTTATTCTTTTAACCCAGCCTTGTTCAAGCATTTCTGCTGTGCTCTGTACATGACCACGAGGTTTCTGAAGGGCAGGGAGAAGCCACAGGTTAATACAATCAGTCTTTCCCTCTTTTTCTTTTGCCAGCCACTCTCTTTTATTTTATTTTTTCAATTTTATTTATTAAAGTATAGTCGATTTACAATGTTGTATCAAGTTCTGCCATACAACCAAGTGACTCGGTCATATGTACATATTCTTCGTCTCATATTATCTTCCATCATGTTCTATCACAAGAGAGTGGAGTCTAAAATGTGGCCCAAGTGTGCTCTTTTTGATGATAAAGACTTGAAGATATGGAGACCCCTTCCCCACCTGGCACTTCCTGCCTGTGCCTCTGCAAGCGTGGGGATGAGAAGTGAAGAGAGAGGTCATGGATTGTAGCAAAATTTCCACCTCCAACTTTTCTTCCCCTTTTGTTGCCGTCTTGAATCCTGAATGTTGCATTCGTGGAACACTCGGCCTCCTCTCCCTTGCTTCACCCTAAGTTAGCCTCTATCTGGACGTGCCTCACGGTGTGATTATGGGACAAATGCTCAAATATTGAAAGTTTAGTGTTGCTGGAATAGGTTTAATATATGAGGTGATACAAGGATGGATATCCTCCAGCAGACTCCAAGTCCACCCTGGGAATTCGACTCTAAATTAAAGACCCTCACTCACCCAGTTAGCTAGACACAAAATCTCAGAGGGCTTCTTCTGCACTGTCCCCAACCAACGTCAGATTTGTTTTCATACTTGTTGATTGTATTTGCTTTGTTATTTTTTCATTTTTACGTGCTACTTTCTATTTTTATGTCCAGCAGCCTAGTTTAAGTTATGTTTATTTTGAGCTAAAGTTCTATTAATTATGTCTTGTTTGGTCTTCTCTCTTCCAAGCCCTGTTGTCTCTCATCCAGCCTGCCGTCTGCTGCCAAGTTAGTTTTCTCCGCTCTAATCATGTCATTTACCTGTGCTTTAAAACTTTCAAATACTACTTAATGTTTTCTGAACATTTAAAGTGAAGAAATAATGTTTCCCTAACATTTAATTCTGATGGCAATGAGATTGAAAGGACGGTGATTTCACTGTAGAATGACAGTGTCAAGAGTGCCTGAGAAATGGAAAATGGAGACTTGAACATTTGAAATAATGGTTTTACTCCTATTTTTGTACTATTACAATAATTTATTTTTATATTCTTGTGATTTAAATGATATTCACTAACAAGGTCAGTGTGCATAAAATTATATTTTTAAGAAACTGCCTAATAAAAAGAAAGCGTTTGACACAGTTCCATTTACACCAAAAAGAACTGTTGAAAACACAAAGTTTATTCACCATCCCTGTGGGTATGGAGTCTCTACAGAAGCCTCTGTGAATCTGCTTTTAAAGTAGATCCTTTACAGGATCTGCCCTAACAGATGATTTTTAATATTCTAGTCCTTACAACCAGCTATACTTCATGGCAGACTTACAAATACATGCCCTCTTGTAATACAAAGTGATAAAGAATTGTCTTTCCTCCGAGGAAATAAATGGAGAAATTACAAACCAGTATATATATATACAATTATAAGGCAAGCAAACCCATTGTCAAAATGAGGTCTTGCCCAGTTTTGGAATACTCACATACAGCATAACTCTGTAGTTATGTGACATGTTTGATGTTGTTACTAAGAGTGAATCACCTGTATTTATGACTACGGAAGAGTTAATAGAAGTCATCTTTTTTTCAGGTAGAAATGATCTTTCCCTTGGTCAGCTCTGGGTGACAAAATGGGTCAGGTCCATTTTTGTGTGACGTTTTCAATCTTATTGTTTGTTTTATAGTGAACTGAATGTGCATGCCACAAATACAAATCAAAAGTGTACAATTTAATTTTTACAAACTGAAACGAATTGAGTAATCAGCACAGATACAAGGAATGGACCATTACCAATATCTGAATAGCTTGCTACCTAGTCATTGTTTCCTAACGAAGGTAATCACGGTTCTGATGTCTTACTCTTTGAATGTGTTCTACTTCTTAATGACTTTTTGATTAAGAGAAATACGTGTGTACACTCATTTGTACCTGCATTCTTTCACTCAAATTTTTGAGATCTATTCATTTTTTTATAAGTACTAATATGAATTTTTTTATGTGCTTTCAGACAATGGCTATTATTAATGACTGCTATGAACATTCTTGTGCATGTCTATTGACAAACATATGTAAAAACTTTTGACTTCCCAGTGTACCCAGAGGAGTGGCTGAGCCACCTAGAGGCATACTTGAGTTATTTCAGATACTGTCGAACAAACTTCAGGAGTGGTGCCAGTTCACTCTGGACCAGTGTCTGAGAGAGCTGGTTGCACTACATTGTTGTCAGCACTTGATATTATCTCTTTTGAATTTTAGCCATTTTGGTGGGTGTGTAGTAGCAGTAATTGTGGTTTTGATTTGCATTTCCCTAATGCAAGTCAATTCCTTAAACATATTTCATGTATTTATTACCTTGATGACATCATGAAGTGTGGTTTCAAATCTTGTCCATTTTGGCAGTTGAGCTGCTGGTCTGATTTGTTATGTGTTTTTAGTTCTTTACATATAGTAGATATGAGACATTTTCCAAATATATGAACAGCAGATATTTTTCCCCATTCTTGCCTTTCCAATCTCTTTGTGATGTCTTTTGGTACACTTAGGCTCTTAATTTTAATGGAGTCCAATCGATTTTTCCTTTATAGATAGTGATTTGGGCATCTCGTTTAAGAATTCTTTGCCTAACTCAATAATGTGAAGATTTTTCCTATGTTTTTTTTTTTCTAATGTCTAACATAGTTAACATTTCACATTAAGAGCCATAATCAGTCTAAAATAGATTTTTGAAAATGGTTTTGGTGGGGGCAAGATTTAGTTATGGTTATCTAGTTGTCCCAGAACATTCATTTATGGCTGTCATTCCCCTTACTACTGTGGTAGGACATTTGTCACAACGACATATGTGGTCTGCCCTCTTCAGTCCATTCCATTAGTCCACTTGCCCATGTGTGTTCATGTGGCATTGTCCCAATTACTATATGTTGTTTTGCTTAATACCTGATATGAAAGTTCTCCAGCTTTGCTCTCCATCATGTTCTATCATAAATGACTAGGTACAGTTCCCGGTGCTATACAGCAGGATCTCATTGCTTATCCATTCCAAATACAACAGTTTGCATCTATTAACCCCAGATTCCCAGTCCATCCCATTCCCTCCTCTTCCCCCTTGGCAACTACAAGTCTGTTCTCCAAGTCCATTGGTTTCTTCTCTGTGGAAAGGTTTATTTGTGCCATATATTAGATTCCAGATATAAATGATATCACACGGTATTTGTCTTTCTCTTTCTGACTTACTTCAATTAGTATGAGAGTCTCTAGTTCCATCCATGTTGCTGCAGTGAGGCAGTTTTTGCTTTTCCTATTTTAAGCTGGAAAGACAAAGCTAAAAATAAAAGTTTTAGCAATCTCATTCTATAGCTACACATTTATACGGAAACAGAACTAGCTAAGTCTATGAATGCACAATTAATCTGTTTTTCAAAAATAAAAACAACAAACTACACATTTCTGCATTTTATAGATGCAGAAAGAGAAAACTGAATTGCAATTTTATTTTATTTATTTATTTATTTATTTATTTATTTATTTATTTATTTTTGACGTCTCTTTAAGGCCACACCCATGGCATATGGAGGTTCCCAGGCTACAGGTCGAATCGGAGCTGCAGCTGCTAGCCTACACCACAGCCATAGCAATGCAGGATCCAGGCCACATCTGTGACCTACACCACAGCTAATGACAGCACCAGATCCTTAACTCACTGAGCAAGGCCTGGGATCGAACTTGTGTCCTCGTGGATGTCAGATTCTTTTCTGCTGAACCACGACAGGAACTCCTATTGCAATTTTATTTTAAGAAGAAACAGAAACTTAGTCTTTTCTAAAAGGATTTTATATTTACTAACTGCTAAAGAAACAAACGGATAAATACAAATATTTATAAAATGTTATCAATTATCTGATAAAATCTCCCAAACAGGACCAATATTATTATAAACACAGTATATTATAAATATAATACAGCTTAATCCTTTACAATATCATATATGTTGGATACAGTTTATCTTTAGTAATAACTTTTACTTTCCTGGCTACACTGAGAGGTACTTCTGTTATTGTGATCAACTTTTCTCAATAATCAATGGCAACAGAGCAGTAAGTTTTAATCTACTCTTAAATAGCTTTCCTGAGTGATCCATCATTAAAATCAATTTTGAGAAAAATACAGGAACATTAGCCTTGATGAAAATTTCTTTATATAGAGTATAAGGACTGCCTTTTTTTTCTTAGCAAGTGTTGATCAGTCAATTGGAGAAGTAACATTTTAAATTCTGAAAGTGTGATGCACACTCCCGGGTCTGTTTTTAAATGACATCACATATGTTTCAATCTGATCAACTACTTCTTAGTGTCAAGTCAGCAGAACAAAATAAAAAAATGAGGAACCTTAAAATAGTAGTTGATTTTCTTCCTTTATTTTGCATACTTTTCTACTGAAATTGATTGAAATTGAAGTGGGAATAATTTTAGAACATATATAAAACTTGGTCCTTTTTCTTCCCAGCTGTAGTTTCTAACCTCCATTTTTAAGCTAGTTTTCAGTCAGTTACACATAAAATGAAAATTCGCATTTTTCCTCTGCCTATCCTACTCCAGTAAATGCTTGCCTCCCACAGAGCCTCACTTGAGCCCCAGTTAGTGGGAGTATTTGAAATAAAATAGTTTTTCTCTTAATCTCTCTTACCTGAAGGGTATTTTTGCTTTGCTTTTCACATTCATTTCAATTTCATAGAGAAGCCCAATGTCTCCCTGTAAAATAAATGACTAAATGTTTTCTACTAAATGTCACTGATGTGCTTTCGAATGGTGCCAGGAAAGAAAGTCTTATCTTGAATGTGGAATTGTAGATGAAATGAATAACATCATTTTCATATAAAAGCTGATTTTCATAAGACTATATACCATTTTCTTTAGAACGCCTTAGGGCAGAAAGCATGTCAAATATTAATCATAATTTATCACTGAATTACAGCATATTATTAAAAAATCTCAATTAATACCAATATTACCTAATTGGCTTTTCTGCTTTTAGAAATATTGTAGACTAGCTATGCTGCTTAAAAATATCCTGATTCTTGGTAAATTACACGGAACTTTTTTTTTTTTTTTTGGCTTTTAGGGCCGCACCTGTGGCATATAGAAGTTCCCAGGCTAGGAGTCCAATTAGAGCTACAACTACTGGCCTACATCACAGCCACAGCAATGCCATATCCTTAACCCACTAATGGAGGCCAGGGATTGAACCCACATCCTCTTGGATACTAATTTATTCATTTCCGCTGAGCCATGACGGGAACTCCTGAGAAACAAAATTTTCAGGGCTCACAAGTTCATGAAAACCCCCAGAAAACAATCAAATAAAAAAAAGAAATAGGAAAATTAATCAGCATTAGGACAAAATAAAACATTTTTTCTGCATAAGGAGAGGGTTTAAATCTCTCACAGATAACTTAGTAGATTGGATAGTGAAAGACTACTCCCTCAGAGAAAGAATGCAAGTGAAGGAATTCAAATGCAGTTGTGAGGGGAAGGACCCCAAGGGAAAATGGTGTTTTAGCTCCAGATTAAAATGATCTCTGCTGAGATTTTATAATGAAGGCCTGCCTCACTTGGGTTCTGGAGTTTAAAAGTGCATTATACACACGGTTACAAGACCTCCAGGGAAGAATTAAATTAAAACATTCCTAGGCACACTCAGAGTTAAGTTCTAATTTTCTCAATGAAAATGTCTTCATAAAAAGACTCTCAAGCTAATGTTTAGGCAAAACGATCTCAAAGTAAAGCATTCAAAAAACAGACAAAGAACTCAATATAAGGAATATAAAGAAAAAAAATCTCAAGGATTTCAGAAGCAATGATCAGAGGTAACACATACAATAATTAATTGTGTATAATAATTTTTTTTTCAGCAAGAAATAGGTTTATTAAGATAGGATGCTTGTGAGAGATGCAAGCGGGTAGGCAAGAGGCTCTGCCCTACAATATTATTAAATAAAAACTGAACTTGAAAAAAAGAATCATGGATTAAAAGGCTGTCAAAAATAGGAAGATTTTTCAAATGGACCAAAGAACTTCTAGAAATTAAAAAATAATAATTGAAATAAAAAGCAATTTTGAGTAAAGTAGCAGATTTTGTAATCAATTAAAACTTACTGAACTATAAGATATACTTACAAAACTACACATCATGTAATGTAGAGATACAAGTAGGGATGGGAAATATGAAGAAAATTAAAGACATATGTAGACTAAAATGAGAAAATATAATATCATTTTAAACAGAGTTCCGAAAAGGGAGGTGAGGGATAGCTTAAGATATAATGTCTGAGAATATTTCAGAAAAATAAATAAAAGACTTGAAAGCTTGAGTTTAAATAACTCAGAGAATTTTCAGAATAATAATTTAAAAACCACATCTAGTCTTATTACAGTGAGGATGCAGAGCACTAAGCAAAAATTTTTGCACTGAGCGAAAATATTAAATTCAGCAAGAAAGAAAAGTAAGATCACATACAAAGGAATCACAAAAAAGCTAATATCTATTGGAATAATGGATTCAAATGTTAGGTAATAAAGCTACCAACTAGAACTTTATACTCAATAAAACTATCTTGCTTTTATTATTTTTTTTTTTTTATTTATTTTTTCCCACTGTACAGCATGGGGATCAAGTTACTCTTACATGTATACATTTTTTTCCCCCACCCTTTGTTTTTCCCCCACCAATATGAGTATCTAGACATAGTTCTCAATGCTACTCAGCAGGATCTGCTTGTAAATCTATTCTAAGTTGTGTCTGATAAGCCCAAGCTCCCAATCCCTCCCACTCCCTCCCCCTCCCATCAGGCAGCCACAAGTCTATTCTCCAAGTCCACGATTTTCTTTTCTGTGGAAAGGTTCATTTATGCTGTATATTAGATTCCAGTAATAAGTGATATCATATGGTATTTGTCTTTGTCTTTCTGGCTCATTTCACTCAGTACGAGAGTCTTTAGTTCCATCCATGTTGCTGCAAATGGCATTATGTCATTCTTTTTTATGGCTGAGTAGTATTCCATTGTGTATATATACCACTTCTTCCGAATCCAATCCTCTGTCAATGGACATTTGGGTTGTTTCCATGTCCTGGCTATTGTGAATAGTGCTGCAATGAACATGCGGGTGCATGTGTCTCTTTTAAGTAGAATTTTGTCCGGATAGATGCCCAAGAGTGGGATTGCGGGGTCATATGGAAGTTCTATGTATAGATTTCTAAGGTATCTCCAAACTGTTCTCCATAGTGGCTGTACCAGTTTACATTCTCACCAACAGTGCAGGAGGGTTCTCTTTTCTCCATAACCCCTCCAGCACTTGCTATTTGTGGACTTATTAATGATGACCATTCTGAGTGGTGTGAGGTGGTATCTCATGGTAGTTTTGATTTGCATTTCTCTTATAATCAGGGATGTTGAGCATTTTTTCATGTGTTTGTTGGCCATCTGTGTATCTTCCTTGGAGAACAGTCTATTCAGGTCTTTTGCCCATTTTTCCATTGGATGATTGGCTTTTTTGCTGTTGGGTTGTATAAGATGCTTATATACTCTAGAGATTAAGCCCTTGTCGGTTGCATCATTTGAAACTGTTTTCTCCCATTCTGTAAGTTGTCTTTTTGTTTTCTTTTGGGTTTCCTTTGCTGTGCAAAAGCTTTTCAGTTCGATTAGGTCCCATTAGTTTATTTTTGCTCTTATTTCTGTTGCTTTGGGAGACTGACCTGAGGAAATATTCATGAGGTTGATGTCAGAGAGTGTTTTGCGTATATTTTCTTCTAGGAGTTTGATGGTGTCCTGTCTTACATTTAAGTCTCTCAGCCATTTGGAGTTTATTTTTGTGCATGGTGTGAGGGTGTGTTCTAATTTCATTGCTTTGCATGCAGCTGTGCAGGTTTCCCAGCAATGCTTGCTGAACAGACTTTCTTTTTCCCATTTGATGTTCTTGCCTCCCTTGTCAAAGATTAATTGACCATAGGTGTCAGGGTTTATTTCCGGGTTCTCTATTCAGTAAAACTATCTTTCAATAATGAGTGAGAAAAATAAGCCAAGAGAGAAAAAAAAATGATGCTGGAGCAAGAATATAAATAAACAATAGAAAAAATAAGAAAGAAAACTAAGTCATCGAAAAATCAAGACAAATTTAAAATATGAATACCCTGTACAAAAAGATACAAACACTGTTTAATGGAAGGGGAGATATGAATAGTCAAACATGTACATGAAAAATTCCCATCTGCATTACTAGTGCTGGAAATTCTAATTAAATGGAATATACTTTTACATTCAACTAAAGGAAGAGTATCACGGAGTTCCCCTCGTGGTGCAGCGGAAGCAAAGAACCATGAGGTTGCAGATTTCATCCCTGGCCTCACTCAGTGGGTTAAGGATCCAGTGTTGCTGTGAGCTGTGGTGTAGGTCACAGATGCTGCTCGGATCTGGTGTTGCTGTGGCTGTGGCCGAGGCTGGAGGCTACAGCTCTGATTGGACCCCTAGCCTGGGAATCTCCATAGCAGCCCCAATAAGACAAAATAAAGACAAAATAAAAAAAAAAAAAAAAAGGAGGAGTATCTGGAAAAGTACCAAGTGTTGATAAGGACATGCAGAATTGGGATTCTGTACACAGCATTTGTGGAAGTATATTGGTCTAAACACTTTTGAAGACAATGTGACACAATCTAGGTCATTTAAAAGATACATGTAAGTATGACCAAGCATTTTCAATCGCAGGAAAGTATCAAAGAGAATCTCCAGACAAATGTGCTTCAGGGGGGCATTTGCAAGAATATCCCTGCAGTACTAATTCTAATGCAAAAATTGAAACCAGTCTACCTGTTTGGACTTTGCACTTTAATGTAATGACTCAGTGCAATCCTATATTGAAATAACAGTAGATAAATGGGAATTGGAGGTCTCAATAAGCACGGAACGCCCAGACATAATATTAGGTGCACAAAGCAAGTGGCAGAGGAATGAATTAACTATATATACCTCTACAATATATATGTAATTTATATACATGTGTATATTTATATAATTTAATAAACATATGGATATATTGCCTCTGGTACCTACACATATGTGGCAAATTTATAATGAAAAGCAAGGAAAATATAAACAGAAAGATCAGAGAAGTAACTAGCACTGATGGGAGAACCACAAGGGTAAGGAAGTAGAATTCAGTGAAGAAGCAAACTGGGTCCTTAAAATTACTAAAAATATCATATTTTTAAAGATGAATGGTTAGAACATAGGTTTTGAGCTATTATACTTTATACTTCATATATAAAATATAGTTACCTTCATATGTGAATATTTTCTTGCTAATGAATTAGGTGGTTTGGCCATTATTTTAAAATTTAATTTAAATTTGCCATACAGTGCTTGTTAAGTATTCTTCCAAAATCCCCTTGTGGCTCAGCAGGTTAAGAACCCTACTGGTATCCATGAGGATTCAAGTTTGATCCCTGGCCTTGCTCAGTGGATTAAGAATCTGTCATTGCTGCAAGCTGCTGTGTAGATCCCAGATGTGGTTCAGATCCAGTGTTGCTGTGGCTGTGGTATAGGCCAGCAGCTGCAGCTGTGATTCTATCCCTAGCCCAGAAACTGCCCTATGCTGTGGGTATGGCCATATAAAGGAAAAAATCAAAGGCCATACTTTACTTTAGAATTAAGGTATTAAGGTTTTATTTCAATAAGTTATAATTTAAGAATTATAAATGGCATTACAAATACTACTTCAATTTAGTGTATGCTATATTTTTAATTTAGAATAATTTTGTTTCCCAGAGGAATTTTTTTGGGTCGAATTTGCATTATGTGATTTATTATAGAGCATGAATTAAAAATAAATGTCATCATAAGGAAAAGGTTTGGTTAAATTCACTTACCAGATTTCTTCTTAAAAAACTTTTTAAATTATAGTTGATTCACAATGTTCTGTCAATTTTGGCTGTACAGCAAAGTGACCCAGTTGTACAAGCATATGCATTCTTTTTCTCATATTGTCTTCTACCATGTTCCATCACAAGTGATAGGATACTTGCCAGATTTCTTATATATAAGTCCTAAACAAAGTAATGTTTACTGACACTTTTCCATGTGCTTTTTCCTTTTTTTTTTTTTACTGCAATTTCCCAGCTTCCAAGGGTTAAATTGTATAGCCCAAATTCTAGGTCTTAATAAAGTCAATCCCTTTAACTAAACTTTAACTCTGAGCAAAAGAAAATGTATTAATTCTTCCTAAAACATTGGGAACTTTTTATCATTACGATCTCAATTTTGTGCGTATGGAAACAGACTCAGAGAGGTCTAGCAAACTGTCCAGGATTGTAGAGATAATAAGTGACAGAAAGGGATTCAAACTGATACTGGAGTAACCTAATCTATCTTATTTCCCAAAACATGTCCCCAAAGTGGAATTTCAGTGTACATTTGAATATAGATTCCTAAATGAGTATATGGCTCAAAAAGTTTTTTATCATGGACAGTATTTTCACCTGTTACATCTATGCTTCTACAGTCATGATGACTCAACATTTTGATGATTTAAAGAATTATTTTCAGTATTACCTTATTCAAATTATCATTTATTAGAGCAGTGTTCTACTGCATTGTTCTAATACCTTCCAGGTCTTGGGTACATGCTAATTGCTAAAATTGTTCTTATACATGACTCTTCCATTTTTCCCTGAAGTTAGAAACTATAAAATATTTGTCCACAAATCTGAATTGTGAATGGCATAAGCACAATTTTAGCAAAACTCTTCTATTCAAGATTCTAAAAGGCCTATTTTCAAAGAGCTGCCAGGAGCTCCCCATAGAATTTTTCGTTTAAAAAAAAAATCCGATAATATATATGGTGACATCTATTCATGAATTTGAAGGGAAATACTGAATCTGGCCAGAACCAGGAAATATTTCCAACAACTTATTGCCTTTTTTACTTTACCTCTTCATCTCCCCCTCTTTATTCCATAAAAGAAACTATCATCCAAACCGAGGCCAGATGGTTCTTTGGGACACTGGTCCACCATCTTCTTGCCCTGCTGGCCTTCCAAATAAAGTCATGATTCTTTGCCCCAACAACTTGTCTGTGGATTGATTGGCCCATCATGCCGTGAGCAGGACGAGCTTAGACTTGGAAACACTTTTATTTTATTTTATTTTGAAATGGAAATATGTCATAATGGAATGGAATGGAATGGTGTCGTAATGATTAGAATGTGCCTAATATTGAAAGACATCAAAGATGACAATGGACAATCAGACAGAAACATGGTGTTGCCTCCTAAAGGCAATAAGCTTTCACGATTAGCAGGTTCACTTAAAAAGAAAGATCATAAAGAAATAAAGACATCTTATGAGTATGAAAAAAGTAGAAGACATTACTTGAAAATATTCCAATCCAGATACACCTACTTTTAGGGTCATTAATTCAAAAGACTTTTACTTAATTCATGTTTTGGGGATGTTAACAATTCTCTGTGTATACATATTCTCTATGTATATGGAGTTTCTATGCAAGATAAAATCCCAGTCTTTGAATTTAACCTAATTGAGGGGACAAGGCTTACATAGGTAATGTGCAGGGATTAGATAAACGTATGGTAAACAACAGCACAGACTGTTGTTTGAATGGATAGATGGAGAGAAAACTGGCCAATTTCTAGGCCAAAGGGATGATGGAGATATTAGGTGGCATCTTATCCTTTTCTGAGGCATCACTGATGTTCTCCTAGTTTCCAGGAAGAAGTCCTATTCTCTCAGTCAATTAGATTATGTTAAAAGTTGCACTCGCTCTGCTATGGCTGTGTCTGTTTTCCCTCTTATTGCCTTATTTATTTAAAATAAATTCTATTTAAATTAAATAACCTTTTATTAAATGTTCTGCAGAAGGAATAAAAGATTTATTTTATTTGAGTCAATCTTACCCTGTGTTTATTAAACAAGATTAGGTCTTTATTACTCAATGCAGAGAAAGCTCTATCTCCAGGATAGATGGTCAAAGATTTACTAATATCAGCAGGAGACGGGGCGGGGGGAGGTGTAGGCTGAGTGGAAACAGACTTGAAATTAGAAATTGGCCCAGAGAAAATGTTACCTGGGAAAAAATATTCATCTGCAAAGAGAACAGATTACGTTTTTCTTTGATTTTATATATTTTCCAAATAGAAGTTTTCCTTCTCTTTATACAGAGTGTGTATTTGGGTGTGAAATACATAAAATGGCCATGCCTGAATTAAAGTCCCTTACACTTTATCCATAGTGTCTGACTTTAAGCAATCTGCCAGCTTGTCACCACTGATGGTAAAGGCAAGCATGCTAGTCACATGATGACCCAGCATATACTGAGCCTTCAGTCAGGTAGCAATTCAGGGAATGGAATTTTTAGCAAAATAATCTAAAACTATAGATATCCCTCAGTTTACCTCTGCCTATTAACTCATATCTTTTCTCATTTTTTTAAGTTTTATTGAACTATAGTTGATTTACATTGTCGTGATAATATCTGCTCTACAACAAATGATTCAGTTATACAAGTACACACATCCATTTTCTTTGAGTCTTTTCCTACATAGATTATCACAAAATATTGGGTAGAGTTCTCTGTGTTATACAGCAGTTCCCTGTTGACCAATCATTCCATATACCTCAGTCTGCATATGCCAATCCCAAACCTACGATCCATCTTTACTCCCCTCCACCTGTCCCCTTTGATAACCATAAGTTTTTCAAAGTCTGGGAGTCTGTTTCTCTTCTGCAAATAAGCTCATTGTTATCCTTCTTTTAGATTCCACATGTAAGTGATATCACATTTGTCCTTCACAGTCTAACTTCACTTAGAATGATAATCTCTAGGTCCATTCATGTTGCTGCTAATGGTAATATTTCATTCTTTTTTATGGCTGAGTAATACTCCACTGTATTTATGTACCACATCTTCTTTATCCTATCCTTTGTTGATGGACATTTAGGTTGCTTCCATGCCTTGGCTGTGGTAAATAGTGCTGCAAGGAACACGGGGGTGTGTGTATCTTTTTTCTCCTGGTAGATGACAAGGAGTGGGATTTCTGGATGATATGGTAGTTCTATTTTTAGTTTTTTGAGGAACCTCCATACTTTTCTCTATAGTGGCTCTACCAGTTTACATTCCCAACAACAGTGTAAGAGGATTTCCTTTTCTCCTTACCCTCTCTAACATTTATTGTTTGTAGACTTTTTGATGATGGCCATTCTGACTGGTGTAAGATGGTACCTCATAGTAGCTTTGATTTGCATTTCTCTAATAATTAGGGATGTTGAGCATCTTTTCATGTGTTTTTTTGGCCATCTGTATGTCTTCTTTGGAGAAATGTCTATCTAGATCATCTTCCCATTTTTTGATTAGATTTCTTTTTTTGTTGTTGTTGTTCTTTTATTTTTTTATTGAGCTGTAGGAGGTGTTTGTATATTTTGGAGATTAACCCCTTGTCAGTTGCTTCACTCGCAAATATTTTCTCCCATTCCGTTGGTTGTTTTTTCATTTTGTTTATGATTTCATTTGCTATGAAAAAGCTTTTAACTTTAATTGGGTCCCATTTATTTATTTTTGGTTTTATTTTCATTACTTTAGGAGATGGATCTGAGAAGATATTGCTGCAGTTTATGTCAGAGAGTGTTCAGCCTATGCTTCCCTTTAGTCAAAATTCATCAGCAATCTTTTGAAAATAACTGATAAATATAAGAGAAATGCAGAAATCACTAAGATGAGAAAGTTATTTTGAAAGAAACAGAAAGTTTGTTGATAGAGAAAAATTATACTTAAGAACCACTGAGAGTTTTAACCGATTGTTGAATATCAAACAAAAAAATCTGCACTTATATTTAGGAGAGCTGTTGTATATGTTTTTACCATCTCTTGGTGTGTTTGTGTTCATTTTAAAATTTTGTGTTAGGATGATTCCAGTCTCTTAAAATGTGTTTGGATTTATTCCTTCCTTTTTTTTTTTTTTTTCTTTCTTTTTTGGAAGTTTGTGTGACGTTATTTTTTTCTTAAATGCTTGGTAAAAGTCATCTTTGAAGCTATCTGGGCCCAAAGTTTACTTTATTGAAGAATTTTTTATAACACCTTCCAGGTTTCTAAAATATAGGGTGGTTATTTTAATTTTCTCTTTAATTTTGTATCAATTTTGGCATGATTTATTTTTTAAGGATTTTCCCCTCATTTCGTTTAAGTTGTCAAATTTGCTAGCCAGCAATTAGTCATAAAATTTCTTATTTGCCTTTTATTGTCTGTAGTAGCTATCACAATTCTCCAGTTTTCATTAGTGAAACTAGTAATTTCTGATTGGGCTAGGAGTTTGTTAAGTGCTATTGTTCTTTTATGGAATCATTTTGTTTTTTGTTAATTTTCTCTATTATTCTTCTATTATTTATTTATTTATTTTTTGTCTTTTTGCCTTTTCTAGGGCCACTCCCGTGGCATATGGAGGTTCCCAGGCTAGGGGTCGAATCGGAGCTGTAGCCGCCGGCCTTCGCCAGAGCCACAGCAACGCGGGATCGTTAACCCACTGAGCAAGCGCAGGGACCGAACCTGCAACCTCATGGTTCCTAGTCGGATTCATTAACCACTGCGCCACGACGGGAACTCCTTATTCTTCTATTATTATTACTTCCTTTATTCGTCTATTAATTGATTCTTACTCTTTATTATTAACTTTTTTTCTATGCATTCACCCTTTGGTTTGCACATCTGCATTTAAAGCCATACATGTATCTCAAAGCACCATTTTTCCTGTTATCTTGCAAATTTTAGGATTGAATTTTCAATATCACTTAACTGAAAATATTTTCTAGTTTATTTTGTGCTTTTCTTAACACTATAAAATAGAAGTGTGTTGTTTCATTTTCAAATATTTTATGTCTTCCTAGATATTATAAAATGATTGATTTTTAATTATATCTCATGGTGGTCAGAGAATTTAATCTATATGATTTCACCCTTTTTAAATTTAAAGATATGTGTTTTATGGGTAGGCCTATGGGCTTTCTTAGTAAATATACTATGTGCTCTTAAAAAAATTTCTGTAGTTTTAGGACACAAAGTGGTTAGTAGTCTTATTTCTATCATCTCCATCTTAATGACTACTTTGTCTATTTTACTTTCAGCCATTGAGAATGGAGCTGTAACATTTCCAAATGAGATTGTAAAGCAGACTAAACTAAATTGCTTTAATTCTGTTATTTTTTTCTTAATGTTTTGAAGCTGTTCTGTTAAACACATACACTTTATGATTTTATGTTTCCCTGACGAATTAACTCTTTTTTTCATTATGAACTGTTTGCTATTTGCCATCATAATATGCTTTGTCCTAGAGTCTATTTTATCTAATATTAATATAGATCACCCTTACATAGATAAAGCCTTATCATCGTCTGTGTCTGATGCACATTCTATCAATTTTCTTTCAACCTCTATGTATGTGCATTATATTTAAAGTCCTCTATTTAGAAACCATATCAACAATATATTCCAGTCACTTAACTAGGTTTTTTTTAAAAAAATCACTCATGCACTGCCTTTTAGTTATTTGTTTACTCCATTAAAATTTAGTGTGATTATCAACAAAATTGGATTCTGTTCTGTCTAACTATTGATTTCCTTTGAATTTTTTTAATTGCAGCTCTTTATTTCAACTACTTATAAAATAGTTTATTATTTTTTTCTTGCCAAATTCTTTGGTTACTTTTAAATCCCTTCAACTTCCTGAGTTCAAGAATGTAGATAATTTGTTTTCAATTTTAAACTCTTCCTGACAGTATTTAGCTTAGGATTTAAATAACAGAATATTCTTGAAAACACTTGCTATTTTGGTGATGGCACTTGGCACCAGACTGCAGTATATCCCAGTCACTTTAGAGCCTTGCTCATACCAAGCACAGAGAGTTCATGAGATACTAAAGGCAGCAGTCAGAATTAAGTAAGAAATGGATTAGTTTGGAATAATAAAATTACAAATTCAGTATATTACCTTCTAGGTAAGAAGAGAAGCAGCAATAGTTAATTGTCGGCACAATATTTTAGGCATCCCTTTTCATGCTACTTTATAGAATATGTTCATAAAAGCAACAAGCTTGTCCTAGTTACTAATCATCTGCCGTCTATAATTTATTTTTTCCTTTCTCCTCTTTTTTTTCTTCTCAGCTCTCACATCATTTAAATACTCAGTAATTAGTGCCATCATCAACTCCTTTTCTTCCAACATGTCGATTTAATTTAGCATGTGCAGTTCACAGCTGCAAGGTTATTGATAAAATTTTGAGAAATAAGGATAGATTTATTTTAGTCCTATACAACTGGTGGACGCTTTAGTTTTATGTGTTTCCTCTGAACACATAAAACTGCCGAAAACCTTAGTTTTCAACAGCATTCATATTTCTTCTACCAACAATATGTTTAACATTCTAAAACTTATCTAAATGGTGTCTTCCCTGGCAATTTTACTTTGGGAGTTAAAAAACAGTATAGAAGTCTCTGCTGGATTGTACCCATTAATTGGTAACAGGATTTTGTCAGCTGTACAACAGAATAATAATCTTTTAATGTGTTAATTGTCTATTAATAGTCCTGAAAGTTATTATCAATACCTCACTAGTTTTAAAAACCAGGTATAGACTATTTCATCATTTTAGTAGTCCTGAGAGATAAGGAAAGGTGAATAGCATTTATGCTTTATAGATGAAGGAAGAAAGATGGTTAAAAATAGAATGGGAGTTCCCATCATGGCTCGGCGGAAACGAATCCAACTAGGAGCTATGAGGATTCGGGTTTGATCCCTGACCTTGCTCAGTGGGTTAAGGATTTGGCATTGCCGTGAGCTGTGGTGTAGGTCGCAGACGCAGCTCGGATCCTGCGTTGCTCTGGCTGTGGCATAGGCCAGCAGTTGTAGCTCCAATCAGACCCCTAGCTGGGGAACCTCCATATGACGTGGGAGTGGCCCTAAAAAGCAAAATAAATAAGTAAATAATAAAATGAGGAAGTTAGTTGTTTATTGAAAGACTAATTCTTCTGATTTCTTGGATCTTAGTTCATCTTTATTAAATTAAAATGATTATTCAGCATTGACTTCTTTCTAATACTTTTTGTGATGTCCAAAGCTTGGATGCAGTTAAAGAAAGGATTAGAAGAATGGGAATTCAGAAATCCTTGGATTTCACTCTCACCAACACTTTAATCTTTCTGAAAGTTTTTTTTTCCTTTTATTTCAAGAAAGGAGAAAATGTGGGTAAGTCATTCAAGTAAGTCATGCCTAACATTTAAATGTGCCTTCATTTATTAATAGAAAACTGCATGTAGCTATCACTTAAGCTTTGCTATACATGAGTATAGAATAGAAGAATCCCAAACTCAGGATCTTATCTACATTTCTAAAGAGTATTTATTTTCTATTTTTTCAAGGTAATTAAAAACAAAGAAAAAGAGAAAAAATAAAAAGGATACAAAGCAAAAAATAATAATAATGAAAACTGACTGACATAGCAACATCTTCTGTATTCCTGACATAGTACCTAAATGGTGATAATGAATTAAATAATAATAAATAATAATTAAATCTTCACTTAATCCAGATAAAACCAATGGTAGTTACATGCCCACTTTACAGATAATGATAAAACTAAATTTCATATAGATTAAGTCATGTATTCAAGGTCATTTATCAAGGGAAATAGAATCAGTCTTCAAAACAAGGTCTTTCTGTCTCCATCACCCATGCTGCTTCCACTATATTGAATGGGAGAAGGAAGGGGAGTATGGCATGGAAAGAATGATAAAGGGTAAAATTAAAACCTAAGGTGTGGTGCTAGCCAGTTTCACATGTAGTATTTTATTACTCACAACTTCCTTTGGTATTATCACTTCCATTTATTTTTTAACAAATCAGTAAACTGAAATTCAGAAATTGCTACCTGCGTCTCAGATCAAACATTGGTAAAGGGTAGAGCTAAGATTTTAAAATAAGTACTTCTACTCCTTTATCTTAATGTCTTTTTCTCGTAAGTTCAGGTCCAACAACCAAAAGTGTCTACAATGCCTTAGGCAGTTCAAAACAAGTTTGTCCTAAACCATTTTATCATCTTTAATCTCTTCCTATCCTATTGCTCATTCTCTATCTTAGTGAATCATATCATTATTTCCCCAATAATAAGAAATATGGGAGTCCCGCCATGACTCAGGGGAACCAAATCTGACTAATATCCATGAGGACACAGTTTGATCCCCGGCCTTGCTTAGTGGGTTAAGGATCCAACATTGCCATAAGCCATGGTATAGTTCACAGATGTTGCTTGGATCTGTCATTGCTGTGACTGTGGTGTAGGCTACAACTCTGATTTGACTCCTAGCCTGGGAACCTTCATATGCTGTGGGTACAGCTCTAAAAAGACCAAAAAAAAAAAAAAAAGAGAGAGAGAGAAAGAGATAGGAAGAAAGATAAATATGAGCACCAGGTGAAATTCTATGCTTATACATTTTAGAATCATGTTTTCAGAATGTCGAATTGCGTACAGTGATATAATAAGAATCCAGGTCTCTCTTACATCCTTGCTTTTCTATAAACAGAGAAATAGGACCAAATAATACACTCACTCTACTTTAAAGCAATAATAATAATAGCAAGAGCTAACACTTATAGATTGATTGTGTTGTGCCAGATGCTGTTCTTTGCACTTTATAGGTTATAGTTCTTTTAATTTTCACATTCTTACTATTTCGCATATAGGGAAACTGAGGTATATTCAGCTGAAATAGTTTGCCCTAGGACACACTTTCTAGGAGATAAATGGGCAAATTTACTTTCAGGTAATTAGTTTCCAGAGCCTTGTTCCTGACCTCTAAGCCAGATTCATTCAGTGATTTGAAATAGGTGAAGCTGATACACAACGGCCCATTTTAGTTCCAGGATCTTAAGAATAGGAAGTGTATCCCTTTTGAACTCAGAATACTAATCAAGGGACCAGAGAAAAATTCAGTCTGACCCAGAGTAAACCTGTGTGACTTCAGGTTTCTCCTTTTTAGTGTCATCATATATGATATGAGAGATCTTTCCTAATAAACTAAAGGAATCTCTCTGCACTAAAATTCTATATTGAATAACTATATTAAATCTATTATCTCAAAATCAATCAATCAATATATTGAAATATCAGCGTTTTCACTGAAATTATTTTTCAGGCAAAATGTGCTTACATCCAGCACAGGATATAATTTGAAAAAGTCATCTCAAATCCAAAAGTCACCTGTATAACTGTATATCCCACTAAAACATGAATTCTGTGAGAGAGGGAAGTGTGTTTTATTCATCACCATTTTTCTAGTGTTTAGGACAATGCCTCGAGAAAAGTCGTTACCAAATCAATATATCTTGCTTTCTAGAAAAGCTAACTATTGAATTAATTACCAACTGGTAGACAATAGTTCATGTCATGTCCTTGTTTGTCATAGACAAAACAATGAAATACTAAACACCAGGAACGTATTTTATGTATTTCAATCATCATGGAAAGCATCGTTTTGGCCCACGTGCTAGTGAGACTTTCTGGAGAAGACTGAAGACTATCTTTCAGATGGCTGTCTTTGTCCATTCTGGCTGCTATAACACAACACCACAGAGAAGGTAGCTTATAAGCAGCAGAAATATAGCTCTCATAGTTCTAGAGGTTGGGAAGTCCAAGATCAGGGGGTCAGCATGGTCTTACAGGAATAGCTTTGCCAGTTATTTTCTCTTTGAGAAAGATTGTTCTGAAAGCAGATGGAAACAGTTGTTCTAAGTGCAAAAGCACTCGATCGTCTCCTACCCACATTTCCTCTTTTCTAATCCTTTTGGTGACAGCCGGCACACTCATAAACTAATTTAGCACATCTTTACTTGAAGTCATGTGCAAATTTGAGGCTAAATAATATGAGCCTTTAATACCAATACCTCTTCATATTTGTATAGGTTACTGAATTGATCTCACAGGCACCTTCTCAGAGGGAAGAAATGTAGGTGGTATCTTCCCACTCTTAAAAACAACCAACCTTGTTGGGGAGACTGCTAAGTACTGGGTATGATTGCCCCAGGAGAAAATAATAAATTAAATGTCAGGGTAATGAATAGTCCCAGGAACAAAAGTGCTCAATTCAAGTCCTGCTTTAACTTTAGAGCAGGGAGGATGCAGAAATCCACAGAGAAAGGTAGAGTTTTTGCACGTCTGTCTGTTCCTGGTCATGAGGGAGGGAGAGAGCTATGCACACTCTGTTGAAATTATTGAGGTTCCATCCCAGGCATCCAGACTGATATCTGGGCAGAGGCTCAAGTGACCTGAGAACATGGAAGAAAAAGAAGGAATTTTGCTTTTTATTCTCCAAACAATAAAGGGTGCTTAAAACGCAGGTTGATAGATTCCCTGCTGTGGTGCAGCAGGATCAGTGGCATCTCAGCAGCGTTGGGATGCAGGTTCAGTCCCCCTACCCGTGTTGCCACAGCTGCTCAGCAGGTCTCACCTGCAACATAGGTCACAATTGTGGCTGAATCTGATCGCTGGTCTGGGAACTCCAAAAAAACACTGAGGTTGAAATGACAGATCTTGTCTGCAAATAGACCTGAGAGCCATTGAAATTTCCAAAGCTATATATTTTTATTAATAATTCTATGAATGTAATTCTATGTTATACTACTAGTAAGGTAACTATGAATTATCAAATCCATAGGTTATACTGTGTTACATGTTTATATACATTAAATCATAAGATAAAGGGGAAATTAGATTTCTATGTTCCTAAATTTCATTTACAAGTTTAGAGAGGTGATTTATTGTTTTATAATGTTATTCCAGAGTTCAATGTGTTCTAAGAAAGGTTTTGCATTTTTCCCACTATATCTGTTCATAGTACATTTGTATATTGTATTTTTTAAATAGATATCTCATACTTGCTATGGCTTTCAGCTCATACATATGGCATCATTCATATATTATTTATCTGGGATTTAAAGTTAACAGTTTCTAATGGAAAATAAGAATCCAATAACTTTTTTAATGAGGTGTATTTTGTAGCTATCAATGAATTTAAATGATACTTTCACAAGTTCACTATCTGACACTTTTCTTTCTCAACACGTTTTAAAAATAAGATGATGGCAATATCTTCCACAATAAGCTTTGTTTTGAGTGAACAAGACAATAGATTTTTTTAAAAAGATCTTCTTTTATTCTTTTCCCCTTAAATCTAACTTCTAAGAGCATCTATATTATGTCTTTTTATGATATGGAATTAGAATTTTATATAATTATTTCCAAATGTTTAAAAGGCCACTACATTGCCCATGAATAAGATACTTTGAAATGTAATTTGTCACATATTTAACCAATAGAAAACAATAGAACTAAACAGACTTTTTAATTTAGAACATCTGTAGCACAAATTCCTTGCCTTTTAGGACAACAATTTAGATGTTTAGTTTTTTCTCATTGGATAACTGTGACTAAAATATTTTACCTAAATTGTTCTGGTGAGAAAAGTAGAGAAGAAATATAGCTGCATGTAGGAATTTGGGAAGAAAAAATTCCCATGCCATTTGGTTTGAACTAGACCCTTGAGTGTGACTGTGGCATCTTGCACTAAAGAATCATAATAAGACCAGAAATAGGGTTTTCCTAAGTGTTCACATTTGCCAAATTGGAATCACGCTAAGAATATTTAACCTATTATTTCATTTGATCTTCAAATCAGTCCTGAAAGGTAAATCAATTGTCCCATTTTCCAGCTTGAGCTATTACATACTTTGTCTAAGGTCAAGTGGTTATTAAGACATAGCTAGAGTTCAAACCTTAGTTCTGACAAATCCAGAACATTTTCTACCATGCTCTAGGCACCTGCTCACATGAATTGCTAGCATATCCCTAGGCATTAGGACGATTAAGTTAGAGTTGCTTAAAGGAGAGGATAGAACTGTCTTTTATTAGAGTATAAATGCAAATGTCTTTTCAAAATCATATACCACCAACAGGAAGCCTGCAGAAATTAATAATTGTGCCAGCTATCAATCTTTTCATGCATAAAATTCAAAATTTGTTACTCTGCCTACAGATGAAATGTCATTTTATAAAAAGCTAATAATATGCACCCACAAGTTTGCCTGTCAACACCAATGAGCCAATAGCAATCTGCCAAAGCTAAAACTGAGCATAATATTAAAATCATTGGAACATAGGCATAAAAATTACATAGTTTTTCCAAACTGTGTTGAATATCAATAGAATTTAGCTTTATAGTGTACCAGAGGCTTTTGGGCTTATAAAATTAAGGATAAGTTGAATGACATTAGAGCTCGTCCTGACATAGCTTGTTGCAGAGGTAAGGACTCTGAGGGCCCGAGTGAGAAAGGAATTGCTCCTGCCTGGGTAGAGGTGAGGCTGGCATACAAGCTCCTCGCTTGTACTTTCATCCCAGGGATTATCCAGTACTTCATCTTTAATCCCCTCTCCCAGCCTGATGTCATATAAGGATTATTCACTTATTTATTTAAATCTATCCTACTTCATTCCAGAAAATAACTGAGAGCGTACAAATACAATTCTCAAAGATGCACTAAACTAAAAGTAGGAGGGAAAAAAATCAAAACAAAAATCGAGTTACAAATGGACCCAGAAATTAGACAATAGAAAGCATATCATGCAGACCTATATGTGTTATATTAAATTAGTTTTTAATTTGGCTGTAAACTTTCTAGTATAAATGTAAGAATTAAAAATTGATCCCATACATAATTGACTGTATCTATAAGGTAAAATGTATGCTGAATTCCAAAGGCGGTGGTGTTCAGGAGCTGACTCACACCAGCTCACATCACATCATGGGACTCAGTTATACACACCTCTTCCCAACTCTGACTCCAGTGATATCACGTTCATATCCTGACATCGGCCACTGTGAAAGAGTTCATGTCCTGGGGGTCAGTACTTGCTGCACAAGAGGGCTTTTGTTCCCTGGAGAGCTAATTGTCAAACATTCACCAGCCCACCACTACTTAAAGGTCTTTTCAAGACACATGCAAACACAACTTAAGCCTCTCTTATAGCTTCAGTCAGTGTAGACTTGATACATCAAAGATACAGTTCAGTAAAAAAAAACAAAAAACAAAAACAAAAAACGAAAAAATGCATGGGGTGCCAATACACTGAAGTCTTGATTCTCTCATCTTGGTTGACAAAGATTGATCGAAGTATAGCTCTTAGAGTCTATGGAAAGTCATGGACCACATGTGCTTCCCTGAGCTTAGTATTGATCAATAGTGGGCAGTAATTAGTTCAAGATAATACTGCCTGACAAGTCAGAATGGAACCCCAAATAATAAAGCTGCAAGAATTGGGGCACCTTAAAAGGTAATCACAGCTTTTTCACTTATTATTCCCTGGTTTATTTCCACTCCTTCAAATTGAGCTTCAAAGTCCCTGCAGTCAAATATCAGAGCTAGGGGGTAAGAGTATTAGCTAAACCTAGAAAACAAGCAAGTGAGTGGACTTCTAATTCCAGTAAATAGCTTTTCTTGACTTTATAAAGTCGTGCTGATCTTATGCCTAGTAAAAACATCTCTAGCAGAGATATGTGGGGTACTTTGCTATATGTTATTAGTCCTTTTGCTGCTTTGTGTCAGCTAGTTCTCTATTCATTCTATGTATGTGTATGCTTCTCTTCTCTCTCTCTCTCTCTATATATATATATATATATACACATACACATATATACATATATATATACATGTGTGTGTATGAATTTAAATTCTAGACTTTGACATTCATTTCTATATCATAACACTAATGCATTATAATAAATTAATTTTGAAGATTATTACATCTATGTGATGACTGACTATTAAGTTTACGTCCTGTTCTGAGTGACAAGATTCTTGGTCTTGACCTCTGAATTCTATAGGAGGGATGCAGCCTATTTCACCACCTTAGCATCTTTTCCTTGATTATTTATCATGTATGATGATGCAACTTATAAAAGTAGATGCCACAATGTTTTCAAAGGGACCATCACAAAAGAAAAGACAATCCACGGAATGGGAGAAAATATTTGCAAATCATCTATTTGATAAGGGACTTTCACCTAGAACACATAAGGCGCACTCATAATAATGATAAAAAGATATATTACCTAATACAAAATGAACAAAGGGTCTGCATAGGTCTTTCTTTAAAAAAAAAAGACATACAAATTGTTAATAAGCATATAAAAATACTCAACAATATTCCACATAAGAGAAATATAAATCAAAACTACAAGATGCCACTTTACATGTATTAGAATGGCTATTTAAAAAAAAAACAGATTTCATTGGAGATGAAATGGAGACATTGGAACTCGTATATACTGCTGATGGGAATGTAAAGTGACCCAATCCTTTGAAAAAAATATGAAAATTCTTCATAAGTTCAAACATAGGGGTACCTTATGACTCAGCAATTCTGCTTTTAGATATATACCCAACCGGAATGAAAACACCTGTTTACACAAAATCATGTACATGAATGTTCATAGCAGCATTATTTACAATAAGCAAAAAGTGGAAACAGTCCAAACGTCCAACAAGTGAACCGTTGATCAAAAGTGTAGTATATCTATACTGTGAAGTATTATTCATCAGTAAAAAGAAGTTAAATGCTGATGCTTGTTACAACATAGATGGAATTTGAAAACAGTGTCCTAAGTGACAGAAGCTAGTGACAAAAGACTACATATTGTATGATTCCATTTACTTGAAAAGTCCAAAATAGGAAAATATAAGACAGGAAGTGGACTAGTAATTACATGGGGTTGAGGCAAAAGTTGGGTATAAATGATGATTTCCCACTAATAGGATGAGATTTTCTTGGGGGTAATGAAAATATCCCAGAAGGCATTTCGATGATGGTTGCACACCTTTTGGAATACACAAATTTAAATATACTGAAAACTATTAAGTCATACCACTTAAATGCATAAATGTATGTGAACTGTTTCTCAATAAAACTATTATTTAAAAAAAAAAAAAGGGTAAGTGTCACCAATCTTCTGAGGAACATATCCTCATTATCATGGCAACTTGACTCAATTCATTCATCCCATGTCTCTAAATACGATCAGCATCATGACTAGAAACCACAACATTCATCTAAGGTAAAGGAAATTTGTTTTTTCATCCTAGCTTCACCACTTTCTGTTTGCGCTGTCTTTATCTTTGCAAGTCCCTTTCTCTCCATGAGTCTGCTCAAATGGAAAATGAGTAGACTACACTTCATGGTTTCTAAGATCCCTTCTAGGCGTGTGATATACCATAGAGGATGGTGTGCATGACTAGATTTGAACAATGGATATTTTATACCCTTTAGTAATAGATCTGTCATATAAGCAGTGTTACAAAATCAATATATGTATCTCATTCAGGTAACTAAGAGGCAATATTATTTTCTTGTTCCTAAGCTAAGTGGTAAACATATCTTTAAGGTAAGAATGAACTAGGCAATTATCCACTTAGGTTTTCCCTATTTTTTTTTTTCTCTATAGATCTCAACTCTGCCATTTGCTATCTGTGTGATTACCTATAAAATGGGGATATAATAGCACTCGTCTCAATGAATTTTCATGATAACTAGTTGAGATAATCCCATTACCTGAAAAGAGTAGATCTTTAAAAAAGAATTATTTTCATCACACACACAAAAAATCTTCAGCGACTAGGTCCTTCAGTACAAAAAATAATTCCATTCTATATAGGCTGTTTTACACTCAGTTTTATTCATGCTGGACCAAGGTGAATTCTAGATTTACTTGATAAAGTGACCCAAGCACAAACATCTGTAGAATTCCAAGGACCTAAGCCAAAATCTCTCTGACCTCCTTTCCAGTCATCTTTCTGGTTACCTTTGGTGTGCTAAAAAGAGTACTTCTGTATGAGTCCCCAGAGATTGTTTGAATATTTGTATTTACTCATCGATTATTTTTTTATGATTTTTATTTTTTCCATTATAGCTGGTTTACAGTGTTCTGTCAATTTTCTACTTACAGTAAAGTGACCCAGCCACGCATGCATTTATACATTCTTTCCCTTGCATTATGCTCCATCATGCTCCACCATAAGCGACGAGATATAGTTCCCAGGGCTATACAGCAGGATCTCATTGCTTATCCATTCCAAAGGCAATAGTTTGCATCTGTTAACCCCAGATTCCCAGTACATCCCACTCCCTCCCCCTACCCCTTCCCCTTGCTATATTCATTGATCATTCATCAATTTCATATAAGTCAAAGCTGAGACATTGTAAAAACTACGTATACTTTCTAGCAACTTTTTTCCATAATTGGTCATGGAATCAGATAACAACATTTACATCGATAACTGAGAAATTTTTAAATATATTTCACAGTTATATGGAACTTGAACTGTTAAATAATAGTTTGTTTATAAGAATATAATTATGATCACTGGTAGATACTCTGAAAACCTCCACCTTCAATTCAGCTCTATTACAACTTTCACAGAAATGGTGTGTTTATAAATTAGTTTTATTGGACTTTGTGTTAGATTTAATTGTTTAAATACCTGTCATCCTCAATGAAGGATAGGTTCCTGAAAGCTATATCTCATGTTTTAGTTAAGCTTCTTCAAAATATAGCATATATTTAAGCATTAAATAATTTGTAATTAACATATAGTTGATGTGTATCTTCTGTGTAGTGCATACTTTGGCACAGTTTTGATATATAATAGATTAAAAGATCTCTTTGCCATTTCTAATCCATTTCCATGAACCATAATTGTTGAATGCTTATTTAATTTATTAGAAAAATATTTTAAAATTCACAAAAATTTAACATATTATATATTAATGGAGCAAAATGTTCAAGGGTATTTTATAGGTAACAAAAGGTATTTTTATTTTAGAAAATAAAAAGAATTGGGGACATGATCTTCTGAGAAGTTACTTGGCTTTTCAAGTAAATAACATCAATAGATTCAGGAGAAACACATCTTACCTTTGATTTTTGTCACTAAGTAGATATGTGATGTTGAACTGATAAAAGCCTAGGTTTCATTCTGTGTAAATGAGAGTTGACACATTCCAACATCCATTCTGCTTGCAAAATGTTGATTATTCATATAAAAACGCTTCTACAAATACTCTTTAGTTTCCTACAATTGATCTTTTTTTCCCCTCACTCCCCTATGTACATTGGCTAAGAAAAAAAAAAAAAAAAACCTTTTCAATCAGTTTAGACCTTTCATTAGGAAGAGAAAACCTAAATGGAAATTGCTTATTAAAATATGAACAGGGGCTGCAGCATGCTATGACAGGTGGCATTTGCCTTCCAGAGAAATGAAAAGCAGCTCATTCTTTTTTATAGAAAGAAGGCATGCCACAGCTGCAAAGCCAACTTTTGAACTTGTGAAATCCCTTCATTTTGCAAGCCTCCCACTAAGAAATGCAGAGATCTTCCCCAGGGGCTAGAACGGCTGGATGAATATACTCAGGAACATGGGATGGAAAAAATAAACGTGCACATGACTGTGCTCACACAGTGACATGTTTCATCATGCCCTCCACTGCTATCAAGAGAACCTCTAATTTCAGGCGGTGGAAAGGGGAGAGAACATATGCATATTTTAAAGAGAACTTTAACTTCAACCCCAAATACATTTTTTGGAGGAGAGGGTTATAAATCAGGTTTTAAACAAAGCCATTTCAGTTTCCCGCATTATTGTATTAATAAGCAGGCCAATATATTGCACATGTCATAATTTTCAGGCTGAAAATTCACCTTTTAAACCTTAAACCCTGGCGAAAGATATGTCTTCAATATCCTTTTGCAGCCTGAATGTTGGGGTCCTTTTCTAGTTCATTGATGCCTCCAAGAGAGGAGAAAAGAGGAGTCAAAAAATCTTCTTTAAGAGATTCTTGATATAAGGGGAAAATAAAAAAATTTGCAATACCGTAAAGAAAAAAAAAACAAAAGAGCTAGTTCAAAATGGAGCGGGTAACATCATTCATCAAAAACAAGCCTTAGTCCCTCACCACCACAGCCTCTAGTAAGGACTCTGGAAATTTTCTGGGAGACTCCTGAAGCAGCCTTCAGGAACTCTGGTTTAGATTGTGGGCCAGAGATCCCAAAGGTTTCCCATAAAACCCATCTTAATGAGAATCTTTCGAGATTTTCGGCTTAGACAGTGTCTCCGAGTATCTGGCTAAACATAAGCCTTTAATTCCTCACCGTGATCCCTGCCCCCCCTCTTCTCTTTCTCACACACAGACGCATATACAACTTGGTTAAATGTTGGAAAGAGGGTTGTAATGGAAACTTTGTAATATGTGTTTGAAGAGTGCCTTAATGGCAACTTCATAATATGTGTCATTTACTACCTTACTCACCACTAACTGGGTGTGATATTTTATGCAAGCAAATTAGCACTTTGAACTTCCTTTTCTCCTTTCAAAATAGAAATAAATTTTATGTCTTCATCAGGGTATCGTAAGGTGATGTCTGATAGCACTGAAAGACATTGTAAGAACAGTTAGTCAAGCTACTTGTGCCTTAGAAGAGAAAAAAGGCAGTAATTCATAATCTCACGTTTCAGCTAAATTAGTATGGTCTACATTCAATAAGCACTTATACTTTCGTGTGTACAAGCAACAGTGGATCAATTAAATTTCAGTTCCATTCTGTGGAAAACTATAATTAATTTTCAAACTCAATTTCCACTGTCTAAATCAAGGTTTCAATAAAGAAGCATAGGAAGAGTTAATAATGGGAAACAATTAATTGTGGTTTAGTGTGCAAAATTTAGAGGTGGAAAGACTAACCCAAATTATTTCTGCCTCTTTTGAATTACATAAGCTTGGAAAACTTTGTTCATATGCTAAATCTCAACTTCTCTTTTGAAAATAACATTGATAATATCTGTGCCTTAGGGCTGAACCAAGGCAGGGTTGTCTTTTAAAATAATCCTTTAATAATAAAGGGATTAAAAAAAGTACAAAATCTATGGAAGGACGTTTTAGCATCTCTTCAGTGGGGAGGATGTGCAAGAGACTAATTTAATCCAATGCAACTTTGAGTTTATGAACTTTTATTCTTGTGTGAGACCATTATTTGGGGATTGGATTATTCCTTGTATATGTTCTCTTTTCCATATCTATTTCCAATTAGTTTTCTTTTCTTTTTTTTTTATTTTCCCCCAATAACTCTTCCTTTCTGGTAGTTTCAGCATTTGCCTTACTATATGTTGGGTATTCTGTGACACAGTTTTCCCAATTTTTCTCATGACTGTTGAGCCAATGACCCCAACAAACTTTCTTAATATGCCCTAATCCAATTTCTAAGACAAAAAAATTTGACTCTACTGGCTTATATTTTACCAAAATGTGGCATTTTTGGTGAGTTGCTAGGGCTTGAATTAGATGTTGAGTCACAAGTCCAGGCTTGGACCAAACAACAAATGCCTGGATGTGAGAAGGAGGGAAGATGTGCTCTTAATGGCACCAAATGCTTTTTCTGGCTCCTGCTTGAGCAGGAGATTGTGAGAAGAGTCAAATTTTCTTAGAATTAGCTTACGGTTATCTTGATTCACAGGTATCTTGGGTAAATGTCAAGTAAGATAATTGATAAATTTAATGTCTAATTATACTAGGCACCTAATTATTATTATTACTATTGTTATTATAGTTAAAATGATTAGTTGATGAATATTTTCATTAAACTTTGTCAAGGAAAATACTAAGAAAAATATTAGTTTCTTTTAAAGGCAGTAGTAGATATTTTTATGCTTATGTATGTATTTAGAATCAGTTTTACCTCCTGTGTATTTTATATTCACTGCAAATTAGGGAAAAGAAAACTTGCAAACTGATTATTCTATGTATATCTTTACTGTTCCATAGGAAATTCTAGTTATAACTTGATATATGATTTGATTTGAAGGTGTAATTTGTTTCTGGGGAACTCCCGGAAATAACGCTTTCTAGGTTAGTTTGAAAATAGATAAGGAAGGAAAAGGACTTTCTTTTACTCTTCTTCTAGCAGAAAATCAACTTGTAATTATAGAATAAATATGTAAAGGATATTCACAGAAGGAAGCAAATGTTGAATGCTCATATTAGTGCATGAATATTTCCATATATATAAGTCACCACAACAATTCTAGTTAACATACACCACCATACTTTGTGGTGAGATGAGAACTTTTAATATCTACTCTTTCAGCAGCTTTTAGATGTGCAATGTGATACTATTAGCTATAGTTACCATGTTATAATTACATCCCCATGATGTGTTTATTTTCCAAATGAAAGTTGGTACCTTTTGACCCCTTCACTCCTTTCCCCTCCAGCTCACCTCTGACAACCACTGATCTGTTCTCTGTGTCTGGTTTTTTTTTTTTTTTTTTGGTTGGTTGGTTGGGTTTTTTAGATTCTGCATATAAGTGAGATCTTGCAGTGTTTGTCTTTCTCTTTTGGATTTGTTTTAAAGTAATCCAGCAGTGCTGGAGAGAGTCTAGTAGTTCAGCTGGAGCAGAGGCTGTGTGCCTGAAGTTCATGGGCCTGGTCCATGGTTTGCCACCACCCATCAATTCTAAATTTGTATAAAATTGCCCTAAAGCATCTTTTAGGACTCTTCTCATTTCAGAATAAAGGCAACCAAAGTGGAAATAAAGGTACATTTAAAAGTTGTCTCTTCATCAAAATAATGGAGGAGCATGTGAGCATTTATCAAAGAGTCAGGAAACAGTAAAATGGTGCTCCATTTCCTCTCCCTAAAAACAAAGTGAAATGAAAAATGGTGGGATAAAACTGATATTTCCCAAGGAAGGGCTAGTCTGTTAATAACTGCATGGTTCTTATAAAATTCATATTAAAAAACTGGGTGGGTCATCATGCTGTACAGTAGGAAAAAAATGTATTGGGGAAATAACAAAATTTTTTTTAATTTATATTAAAAAACAACCCTGGATGAAAGTAGGTAACAATTTGGGTCATCATTGCCCATTTTTATAAGTCAGCAATCACAGTCTTTAATATTTGAAATATCTTGAAATTTACATATTTAAGAAAAAATTTGAGGTAGCCCCAAACCTCTTCTCCTCAGTAATAAAGCTTTGTTATTCTGTTTCATCCCAAATCCAGCCAAGACATGAACATGCACTAAATGTTTCACTCTTTTTATTTTCTCCTAAAGCAGTGAAGGCTCTGAGTGCTAGTTATTATGGATGCAACTAGTCTGTTATATGTATCATTTCCTTTGATGTGTCTTATTTTAAATAAATTGTCTATATTTTGACAAGAAATATCAAAGCATAAATCATAAAGAAAAAAGTCATCCTTTCCAGAAAGACTTAATCATTGCTTTATTTAACTATTCTGCATTCTTGGCACATGAAAAAGACAATGAATTTGTTCCAAATTTGATTTTTTCAATATTTTAAAAGTGTCTATTGGGGTATAAAATGGAGCATAAGTGTATTTTAAAGAACTAAGATGCCCCTACGATAGGGAGATGGGGAAAATGGCAGAGAGGGTTCTTGATCTTATTTAATGGGTTTGAAATAAGACTTCGTTCATTTACTAACAATATGAAGTTGGAAAAGCCCAATTTAAGTCCTGCTCTTCTTAAATTGTCTTATCTGTAAAATGGGGGCAAAAATAATATCTACTTCAAAATGTTGTCAGGAGGATAGAATGCAGTAGTCATGTAGGCTGCTCAGAACCATACCTAGCAGGTAGTGTTTATTAATATCAGTGACTCTTACGTTCTGGGCTAGTATTGCCTCTAATGCTACCAAACTACTGAGTACAATGAATTTCTCTAGGGAACAGAAACTCAGAGTATTCTAACTATGAAAAGTAAAGATTTTTTTAATATCCTTAAAATAATATCACTTTCTTCTGGCATCTGTGGAGAGTAATTTGAGAATATTGCTGGGATCTCAGATGGTTTGTATAAATGAATATTAATCTTTTCAAGAAAGTGCTTTCTCTTCCTTTTCAAATCCCCTCATCTCAGAGTTTAATTTTTCACTATAGCTCATACATTTTGAGAAGACATGAAAACTAATATTACATGTTATTTTTAACTTTAAACTTATAACCGGCTAAATGAAAAAATTCAAGTTATAATGAAATGTGTACTTGATCTCAATGCCGTTTTGAGATAAATGCTTAGGATTTCACTTATTTAAGTAGGAGTATTGTTATCCTCAAGCACATATATATATGGATATACACACTGGTTTATGCTTAACCAAGATCTTGAAAATTCAAGGAAGTTATATCAATCAAGCATAAATAGGAGTTCCCATCATGGCTCAGAGGAAATAAATCTGACTAGTATCCACGAGGACGCAGGTTCGATCCTTGGCCTCACTCAGTGGGTTAAGGATCTGATGTTGCTGTTAAGCTGTGGTGTAGGTCATGGACAGGATGTGAATCTGGTGTTGCTTTGGCTGTGGTGTAGGATGGCGGCTACAGCTCTGATTCAACCCCTGGCCTGGGAACTTCCACATGCCACAGGTGCAGCCCTAAAAAAGATAGGGAAAAAAAAAGCATAAGTAAGTGTATGAGTAACAAAGAGTTTGCTTGTTTGACAAAGTTTATAATACTTAATTTAAATAATTACTAAAAATATCTATATTTTATTAAGATATTATGATCCCTTAATGTAGACAATTAGGTCTTAGGTCTGGTGGTTGCCTGGTATGTCAGTAAGTCTATACATTATATTTTAGGCTTCCCAGGTCTTTAAAAAAGCATACGCAGTACAATTACTTGTGTTCTATGATTTTTCAGACTTTAATGCACATCCTACCTCTTGTTATTGCTTCTGCATTTTCATATATATGTTATATATGAAATATATTTTCATATATATCTGTATCTTCAAAACTGACTAATATATTTGCTTTCTTTAAGAAATTGTCAAGGTGTTCTTCTAGATATAAATACGTCATAAATGTCCCCTATGTTTCCTTATCTTTCTATCTTCCTTTTCCTTCTTTTTTTTAACATTCTCTCTTCCCTTCCCACCTTCTCTTGCACTCTTGGGGGTGACAGTTGAGATGATATCAGCCTGAAAGTCCAGCAGAGGACTTTATTTTTTTTTGATAAATGTTTATTGAACTGAAACAAACTGCCATACAGTGTTGCACTGAAGCAGTCTCTCTGAGTCCAAGAGATACTTCCAGATCTTTCCAGATCTCAGCAGTTCTACTTGAAACAACAGAACATTGGACCAGCTTATTAATCACTTAAAAGTCTCAGCACAATGTCACAGGGCCTGAGAAATTTGAATGCTAAGAAGGAAGGTGTGCTGTGGAGGTTTTAGAGGCAATGCCCTGTAGCCATCAAAGCAGCTCAGGAATCAGGCACAGATGGGGCCTGTGATGGAGAGAGCAAAGGAGAGGGCCAAAATGGTTGTGAACTGAGAGCTATTGGGTAAAGAAGTAAGTATATTGGCAATTGTGGAAGTCAAGCTTCCTGGAGACTGTGGAGGGATTCATTATTATGGAAAGGCAAATAGATGAAAAGAATACAAATTATTGGAATGAAATTGGAAGTATTGGAAAGATTAGTATGAACTCATGAATTTTATTTATACATACACACATGGAAATAAAAATATGTGCGTGTATATGTGTATGTATAGCCAATTTTTGTTATCATGGTAGCTGTGTTCTATAGAATTGCTGTGAAAAGAAGACAAAAATGGGCTTGAAGGGGCTCCTACTCACTAAATTGAGGACAATTTCAGCACCAAAAAAATAATGATGGTATCAGACAACAACCCACTGAATAAAGTAGGGCTACATAAAACTAAAGCTTTTCAGGAAAACCAACTGATACAAGTAGAAACAATATGATGGCAACTGTATCATTACATTTGCTGGTAACTGATAAATATGGAAGTCATCACCGGATTCTAAGGATGTTGGAAAGATGTTAGATGAAGAACAGGATATTAGCATAAATTAACAATCTTTTACGAAATATTAATCAGACCTTCATAAAAATGAAAGTGTATCATTTTTTAATTTCTCAAACATTTTTATTAACATAAAACAATTTTTTAAAATTTAACTTTGTGGAAGGCAATGATTATTTTATTCTCTTTCTTTATATCAGTATTTTTGCCCTTCTGGTATTTATTTTATTCAATGCTTCTATATATTTTTATCTCCCACCCAGACTGTAACTATCTGGAAGAAATAACATAGGGAAATTCTCCCTAAGTATTGTTCTCAAATAACAATCGTGCCACTCTTATTATGATCATCAATGTCCATTTTACAATAGATACCAATTTATTGGCCAAGCCAGTGATCCTATTGGGAAGAGCAGTCCCATGTTTGTAGACAGTTTCCTATGCCACACCAATCTTAGGGTTCCCACGGGCACTTTCATTTTAATATATAACCTCATTACGTGGACACTCTTCATTGTCCAGAGCATGTGATGTGAAGCCCTGCTCTTCCCATTGGATTCCAGTCCTGCTGGTTTCCACGTGCATCCTTATAAAATCCATCATTCAAACGTCCCACCCCTGTGTGTTTCCAGCAAATTTCTCTGTGAGCATAAGGACTGAAAACAAACGAACAAACCACTGTGATAAATATTAAATAAGGGACACCAAGATGTGCCAGACAGAATTTTTTCCAACCACATTTTGGTAGAGAAGAAAAAAGTAGAAAAGTGATAGAGCAAAGTGTGGATGTGACCTAAGAGATGTCAGCCGTGTTCTGTGATGGAAAAAAATAGGAAAAAGTGATTAATTCTAACAGAATGAAATAGGCAATTCCTCCTGGGGGAGGCATTCAAACTGCATCTTGAAATATCTGTAGGATTTCACTAGGCATAGATGAGCTAAAAGCATATTAAATGCAGAAGTTTTGCAGAGATGAAGGGTTGGAGACACAATGACTTTCAAGAGTAAATTTGGCTAATATTAATTTTGTCATACATTTTTGTCAGTTTTGACATTTTCACTATAAGATTAGTGTGTGGATGTTCAAGGTAAATTAGGTAGAAATAGTGACAATCGGAAGAAATATTACTTTGATGAGGTGCTAAGTTTGAAGAGAAATCTTAAAAATCATTGCTTAAAAATAACTTTTTGTAGTGTAGATATTTTTCAACCTGCTTTTCCAAAATATTTACCTTGAAGAACAAAACTGTCATCGAAATTTGTTATGAGCACAGGAATTTGATGAAATAAGACCTTCTGTATTATATTAGAAATATTGCTCTGTTGATGCAATGAATACAGTATGTCTTGTTATGATGTGATTAATTTTCATATAATATCTTTATAAAGTAATTCTAAATTGTAATGTACAGAGGATCACAGGCAGATACCATTAATCTTCTTTACCCAATAAATTCCAGAATATGCAAAAAAATATACTAACCCAAAAGGGATTATGAGCTTTAAAAATATAAAGTGACATCTAAATTCATTCTTTCATAAAATCATTCTCTCCTGATTCCATAGTAATATGCTAATGTAGTATAAAAATATATAACAGAAACTTTCCTTGTACATGTGTTTAAGAAAATTTGAAGACTTAAGGTTAAGTCCAGGAAAGAGAGAGAGAAAGGTAGAGATAGACCGAAATAGGAGAGAGAGAGAGAGGGAGAGGAGGGCAAGATAGAGAGGAGAGAATGGGATTAGCCCTTGCAAAGTAGGTTAAGACATGTTGGCAGAAAATTCTCCATCGGTCTCTCTCACATTTCTGCAGTTCTTGTGAGCAAGGCAAGCCACTGCTCTGTTTCCCATTTCAAGAATGTTTGTATAGCAGAGCATCTCGGAAGAAAGAAATAATGCCTCACTTGAGAGCAAAGGACAGGTCTGTTTACAGCTCTAGGGATGTACTGTCCCCCTCTGGTGCAAAGGACAGGTATACTTATTGCCCGGTTTAATAACAGTAATAATTCCTTTCGGGGAAAAAAAAGGTCACGTCTTTTATGATGTCCTTTGAAAAAATATCTGGGGTCAGGATTCCTCTCCTGTAATATAAACCATTGCACATGCAGGTGTTAACTGCCCTTTCCATGCTGCATCGTGAGAATTAAGTTTGACAAACATGTACAAGAAAACTCTATTACTCGGGCTACTTCTGTTGCTGTTAGTAATAAAATCCTTTGTTTCTACCCCAGGAATTTTTTTTTTTTCCTGCCAACATCCATGTAACGGCAGCAGGCTAACTTCTTCGTCTGCAAGTAGATTGAAAATCTCAGTCACTTTAAATTTCTCATAGGATGATGATTTCTATCTTGTGTTGAAAGTATGGTTATCACTATCATTATCATTATTATTATACTACTGTTATGATTACATTATCTTGATTTCTTGCAACAGTTTTTCAGCACATTAGCTGTCCTCAAACTGCAGAAAAATGCCCTCGGATTTCTCTGTCATTGTGGGTATTAGAGGTAGTGTCCAGAGTTACATTGCTCCAAATTTGGGAATACTGAAGGCCAGCAAAATTTAATATTATGATGTTGTTAATGTGAGGAAAACCTGCTATTTTCTTTTTTCTTGACCAGTGGTCCTTTTATTTATGTAGGAATCGAGTATTTCATTCTTGAAATAATTCTACTAGTAGGAATTGACAGCCTTGTGAAGAAACTAATGACCTGGTAAGCAAAGTCTGGCATAATATTTATTAGGCTCTTAAAGGCATTACAAAAAGAGAGAAGCACGGTTCTTACTAAGAATCTGCTCATAAGCAGCATATGTTTAGAATCTGTTCAGCTTTTCTTGAATTTAAAAAAAAGTCAATAGAGTACATTAATATCTATCTTATCTATATCAACCATGAAAATACATTTCACAGAGAAAAACAGATTAGAAATTCTTCATTCCTATATATTTTTGTTGTTGAAATATAGTTGATTCGTATTAATACAGTTGATTTATGTTAGTTTCAGGTGTACAGCAAAGTTACTCAGTTATATATATTATATATAGACAGATATATATATTCTTTCAGATTCTTTTCCATTATAAGTTATTACAAGACATTGAATACAGTTTTTTAAATGGAGGCACTTACAGTTTTTCCAGATTAGGATTTTAAACATGGGCATCTGATTTAAATCCTCACTGTAAAATTACAATAAATAAAATGTTTTTAAAGATGAAACATAAAAGGAGGAGGATAGCAGAAGAACAGACAACAGTAATACAATTCTGGAAAGAAGAATGCAGGATTAATGTACTTTATTTAATAGACCTAAGAAAGCTATATCCAAAGCTCAAATTCAATAAAAATGAAAACCATACCAAATTGATCAGAGGATCCTCAAAGTCTGAGGAAATACCAGTTTCAGAATCATCCAAAAATGGAAGTAAAGTTGGGTCTACAACAAATATAAATGTTTGGAAAATGACTGAAAGGAGTTAGGGGCCTAGATGCCCTGGCCCATACACACTCCAGCAGAGGGCGCTTCCCCCGCCTGTGCTGGTGCTCCGGGTGGTGAGAAGAGCTTGACCATGATGCTGTACTGAATTCTGGGGCTTCTGGTCCTCTGTTCCCAGTGAGCTCCCAGAAAAAGCCAACAGAACTTTATCCTTCCAGGATTTAATATCCACGGAAAAGTGAGCAGAAATACATGTCAATGAAATTAAAAATGGAATTTTATTTTTTTAAAAAAGAAGAAAATATGTTTTTGGAAACTCATTTGGCCAACTCGAATGAACACCCAAAAAGCAAAAAATGGAAGGAGGTGTTAGTAAAATTTTAGGAAGTGTTTCAGAGAGTAGAGCAAAATGCAAAGAGCTTTTTTTTAAATCATAGAGAAAGTTTAAGAAAATATAGGGCTTATCTAGCTATCCAACATCTGAATAAGAACATTTCCTGAAAGAGAAAAAAGATAAATTGAGAGGGAAAAAACCAATATGGAGGGAGGAGGATAATCAATTTAGGATGCAAATTATGTTCAAGAAAGTTATGTTGGGGGCTGTCATAACAAGATACCCCCAGTCCTTGTGCCATCTTTAAACTGAGAGCATTAGTCTGGACAATGTGGCAGTAAAGGTTGTGTCCTTCAATCCCTCCAAAGCCTGGATCAGCTGAAAATATTTCTTTAATCCAAGAAAGCATTCTATGATGCCCTCCTCCTAAGATTTTGTGTGTGCCAAGGTAAACTGAGAGGCCAAACAGACAGAGAAGCCTCCCCTGCCTGAGCTTGTTAGGATTGGATGTACAGCGGTTTTGCTGGCACTACAGCCCTAATAAATGTTTCCATGGTGCTGAGGCATACTTTTCACCAGACTCCTCTATAACATTGACCATGAAGTTTCCCAGGAGGGAGGGGCTTTTATAAATTATACACAATGGAATACTACTCAGCCATAAAAAAAGAACAAGTTAATGCCATTTGCAGCAACATGGATGGAACTAGAGACTCTCATACTGAGTGAAGTAAGTCGGAAAGAGAAAGACAAATACCATATGATACCACTCATATCTGGAATCTAATATAAGGCACAAATGAACTTTTCCACAGAAAAGAAAATCATGAACTTGCAGAATAGACTTATGGCTGCCTAGGGGGAGGGGGAGGGAGTGGGGTGGTAGGGGAGCTTGGGTTAATAGATACAAACTATTGCCCTTGGAATGTATTAGCAATGAGATCCTGCTGTGTAGCACTGGGAATGATGCCTAGTCACTTATGATGGAGCATGATAATGTGTGAAAATAGAATGTGTACATGTAAGTGTAACAGGGTCACCATGCTGTACAGTAGAAAAAAATTGTATCAGGGAAATAACTATTAAAAAATATTAATAATAAAAACGGAAAAAGTATGAAAAAAATAAATTCTCAGGGAAATCTCAAGTCAGACTGTGATCCATACACTTTCTTTAGTTTATTCTCTCTTAGGTGTAGTTATTCGTCCTTTCCTTACAAAGCTAAACTTGCGATCGATACTCAGCCTTTCACCACAAAACAGTGCATTTTGTAGGTATGACTACATTGAACATATATTAGAAAGAAAGGCAAAAAATCATTGATGGTAGCTTGCTAGTTGCCTCTGGGAGTGGGAGAGAGATTTAATTAGGAAAAGCCTAAGTAAGTGTGTCTAAGGCACTGGTTATATTCTGCTTGTTAACCTGGTTAACAGGAACATATACAAATCAACTAGACAGTGCTTACAAATGCATACACTTGTCAGCATGAATTATTCCAAAATAAAACAATAAAAAAACCCATTCATTTCCTATTTCCATTAAAGTCAAGAAGGTAAATTAGGCCCCTCAAATATCTCACTTTATTTCTTTAGATATTGTAATTACATTAAATACATTCTGTGAAAAAGATGATTGTAAGTATTTACTGCCTCTTACACTCACCCAAGAAAATCTATTGAAGATAAAAGTTAATCTATTAAATATCTGTGTTTTCTTCCATTATTTTTGGCCATGTATGTGAATTTCCAACATTTTTTGTTCATTTCCAGGCACTTGGTTATGTATATATGAAGGATAGTAGAGAAAGAAGGTTAACATCTAAGGGAGAGAAGGCATATTAAGTATAACCAGTTCCAGTAGAAATCAATAGTTATAATATAGGAGTTTACCGGTTGCTTAGTGGATTAAGGATCTGGTGTTGTCACTGCAGTGACTCAGATTGCTCCTGGGGCTCAGGTTTGATCCCTCGCCCAGGAAAATCCATAGGTTGCAGGCACAGCCAAAACAAACAAACAAACAAACAAAATTTAAAATAGATAAGTAAATAAATACACTTTTTCCAAAAAATAGTTACAATATAATTTTTCTACATAATATATTTACTTTAAACAAATTAGTTTGCATCGTATATTTTTGAACATCTTCGGCACTAAAAAGGTGTGGGTTTTTTTTTGCAATTATCTTTTTCAATTATTTGAATGTAAGCAATCAACTCTTGCTATAGACTCATAGTGTCACAGTTTGGTAAGTAGATATAAACTTAATTATTCTGACCTCTGCATAAGCACATAACAATCTAATTAGGAAAAGCCATAGTTTATTAAGCTATGTAAAACCCTATGTCTTTATGCTTTTAAAAACCTATTCTGTTTTCCAAAATGTTGATTCAAATGCCATCACGACCTGCTTTAAAATGGTTAGAAATGCAATGTCATTTTTAATTTAAATCCATAAAAAAATAGATTCCTCTTTGATCATTTTACAATTTAAAATCATGAGATATTTGTCAAAAGTGTCTTTACTAATACAATTTATTATCTTGTTTGATCATAGAAAATGTGCTTTTGTCTAGAGTGCTAATTGTTTTGCTGGGGTTGGGGGGAGAAATAACCAACTATTATGCCTTGAGGGGAGGAAAAATAATCCTATTTTATATGCTAAGAGTAATTCAAAGCAGCAAGAAATTGGTGTGGTCTCCTAGAAGAAATAGTTATATATCTTTATGCCATTTGCAAAGAACTATGAGATTAGAGAAAATGCTATTTAACTAATGATATACATAGAAAAAGAATGAATTGAGTGGCTAGGGCCATTGCAGAAGGAACCATATCAACTTGGGTTTCATCAAGAGAAGAAACTACGCTAGACAATATAAGCAGGAAATTAGAATCCTACATTATCAATGGAAAGAATGAGGAAGAAATTACTAAGAAAACCTCTGATGTTTTTAAGAAGACAATAGAGAAGGGAATGGCAGGAGACAAATATCAATCATCTCAAAGGATAATGCCTGGAAGCTACTGGCAAATCCTCACCACCACAGCTCAGGTACAGGACTATAATGGTTTCTCCTTGTTTGTCTTCCAAAATTTATGGAACTCACACTGACGGGATCTAAATATAGCATTATGGGCAAGAGATAGACAGTAAATATTTAAGAGCACAATAAGCTATGATTCAACACAAAGATAAATTATGTAGTGTCTAGGTTAAGACTAAGAACCCATCAGTTATCAAAACCAGCAAATTTTTAACCCCCAGGTACTGGAAGCGTGAATACTAAACTATTATGATTTCTAAATTCAGAACTTAGTTCATTTGAAAGCTTGCATAATGTTTTATCTCAGTCATGAAAGTCATATTGAGAAATGCAAAATATGATTAAATTAAAATATATCTCCAGATGTCCAAGTGCTTTTTTAACTTAACTACAGACACTAATAACTTTAACCAAGACAAAAAAATTGGTACATGACACACATGATTTCCCTTTATAAAAACATGAAAACAAGATTCTGTTTAATGAATTTACTAATAATTATAGACAATGGTCTCATATATATACTGACTTCATATTTTAAGGACCAGGTGACAGCCACGTAATTCAATATCATCAAATATTGCGGAAATTTTTCTTGTTGTTTAGAAAGTGACCTCTTAGTTCAACTAAATCAGGAAAGTTTTCTGCTTACTATTTTACCCAAACTTCACTGTCTTATTGCCTCTGACTAAATCTATAAAAATTTAACTGGCTTATTGCCCTAATCCTCCCATTTTCTTGGCTCTTTTTAATCTCCCCTATTGTTTTTATTACTCCTTGAACATCTATACTGTTTATTTTCAGACTAAAGAAAAAAAAAATGTCCTAGAATCTGCCTCACTCCCAAGACAGGGATAAGATGGCACACACCCCTATCTACTCCCTGTGGAAGAATAAAAGTGCCCCAAAGTCCCAAAGACTTACATTCTCAGTCTTTTCTGTGCACAGATTCCAGCTAAGTGTAATTGCTCCTTTGTAACACCTCAAATCTATTAAAAAGGAGTGTTATTTTTTATACAATGAAGAAAAAGACTAAAAGCAAAGGCAACTCAAGGAATAGATTTTAATCGAAGTGTAGTTGACTTGCAATATTATATTAGTTTCAGATGTAAAACATAGTGATTCAATATTTTTATAGGTTTTCCTCCATGCAAAGTCATTATAAAGTGTTAACTGCATCCCCTACACTGTACGTTGCATACTTATAACTTATTTATTTTTAACCTAGTAGTTTGTTTTCTTTACTTGCTTTCATCTATTTTGCCCCTTCCCCCAAAGAACTTTTTTGAGAACAAAAATAACCTGTCATGGGGAAGGGGTGGAGGAGAGGAAGATACAAACTACTAGGCGTAAGATAGGTTGCAAGGATGTATTGTACAACACGAGGAAGAGAAGCAATATTTTGTAAAAATTGTAAATGCAAAAATAAAAATTTTTAAATTTCAAAGTTCCCACTGTGGTGCAGCCAATTAAGGATCCAGCCTTGTTTCTCCTTGTTTCTGTGGTGGTATAGGTTCAATACCCAGCCCAGCACTGTGGGTTAAGGATCTGGTGTTGCTGCAGCTGTGGCACAGGTCACAGCTGTGGCCCAGATTCAATCCCTGGCCAGGGAACTTCCGTATGCCACGGGTTCAGCCAAAAAAAGAAAATTAATTAATTAATTTGAAGTGTGTAAAAATTTAAAAATTAAAAATAAACCCTTCCACATCTTTCTCTTCTCCTTACCCTCGTCATTGTTCTATATTTCACATTTTCATTGAAATAGTTCTTTATGTTTATTATGACTATGCATATGTTACTTCAAAGTCAACAGAATCCTTCCATTAAATTATTTACTTGAAAAGAAAGAACTATCAGTACTTAGGAAAAAATAACAGAGGCAGCCTCTGGCAAAAATATGTTCAGAACTTCATATTTCTTAAGGCAAGCTCCAAGTCCAGAGCCTGGGACCGATACAATATTATTGTTATTCCTCTACTATTAGTTGTAGCAGCAGTTGCTGTCATATTTACCTATATTTGGAGGAAAGCAACGCTTTCTACTTAGCGTTTTCACTTTGTCTACTAGTGACAAGTTCTAGGTTTCCTCTGAATCTTCTTGAATAATAAACTACATTTGAGGAAAGGCTGATGTCTATGTTAGTTTCTATTTCCCCATCACCTGAGTTCCTTGAAAGACAACAATAAAAATGATGGCCGTCAGAGGGCCTATGAAGGATCTCGCTAGTGCAGATTCATGCTAGATCATCCAGAATTAAATATGCAAAGTGCATCTTTGGGCCATACAAAATAATAGTTAATGTTGCCTCCAGTAGTTGGCAAATTCCCATTTTTCCTGTAATGAGTTTTGGCAAATTTTAACAACGATATGAGGAAGGCTTGATTAAATGAATCCAGTGGTCTCATTAAATGCTCCCAAAGCTTTTAAGGGGAGATAGAGCACGAATGTGTTTACGAACTCTTAAACCACCGCAAGAGAGAGACGTTTCACAAAGTTATCATGTAAGATACTTCCCTTAGAATAAAACGTGTTTTACATCAGTGTTTCAAATTTCTGCAGAAGTCGTCCCCTTAGCCTGCTCCCCTTGAACATAGATTTTTCAAGATTTTGTAGCTGACTTTTGTATTTTTGCATATAACAGTTTTATCCTTCAGAGTCTGTAAACTGAGAACTTTATTAATACTTATTATTCTATAAAAATTGATATCATCTCCTAATTGAGATTTGCACAAGTTCCCATTAAAATGCAACCAAAAAGAGTTCCATCTTTCGGAATCAATTTTTTTCATTTTTTCAAGTTTTTTTGAAGTATAGTTGATTTACAACATTGTGATAATTTCTGCTGTACAACAAAGTGATTCAGTTATACCTGTACACATATCCATTCTCTTTCAGATTCTTTTCCCACATAGATCATCACAGAATATTAGAGTTCTCTGTGCTATACAGGAGGTCCTCATTGGCCAGTCATTCTGGACTTCTGGATATGTAGTTTAGTGTGCATATCCCAGAATCAACTTTTTGAAATCATGAAGCCTATATTCTGAAAAGAGATTTGTATCCCTTAATAAAACACACTATTAAAAGTTAACTGTAGTCTCTTGCATCAGGCTCTAATTCTTTTTTGCCATGGCACTGGTAATGAACCTTAGACAGGTGCCCAAAGAAACATTCCCTGTCCTGTGTGTACACATTGTTCTGTTCAGTGCTGATCATAGTCTGATCCTTTCTTCAAGATTTAGGGTAGAAATATTTGTCTCATAAACCCAAGAATGTCCAAGCAGGAAAAACACGATAAAAGCAAGCCCATTGTAGTAAAGTTGCTGGAAAAAAAAATTAAAAATGAAAGATCATCTTAGAAGCCACAGTGAATGATTATGTTACTTATTTTAGCACTTCTAGCAATAAAATCTCTGCTTTTGCTTGCCCAATCTTGTTTTTATTGCAAGGTTAAATTTTATGGGTATAGTATTCTAGCATGGCAGTTACTTTCTTTCCACTTTTGGAAGATATCATGCCCTTTTCACTGGTCTTAGCTCCATGTCCACTGAGAAGTTAGTTCTTTATTGTCACTCTTTTGGGGTTTACAGCATGTCTGCAGTCTGTGGCTAGACAGTCTGGTTGTTGCAATATTGCTGTCCTCATTGGAAGAAATTCTAAATGATCGTGCACCAGGTCCTGAAAGCAGCCCAGAACTTAACTCCACACGTTAGCAAACTCAGAAGCCAGCACCTCCTCTTTCACGAGGCAAAATGAAGCAATTTCTCTCTCTCGGAAGTTCAAGCAGTATGATCTTTTGGTCCATGAAATCCCTTGTCTCTATATGAATGTAAGATGTTGTGTATATCTCTCTTGTTCCTTTTGAGCAGGTTACAATCTTCTTTTCCCATTAATCACAGACTAGGAGGTATGGCAATGGAAGGATTTGGGGAAGCATAAGAAGGTGGAAATGATAACTTTTTCTGCCTGTTCCAAATATAGTAGAAACTCTTTCTTGAGGTGAGGTCACCTCGTGTGACATGACAGAGGAACTCTAGAAAGCAGTACCCATCAGGTGGAGTGACTATCTATCCACTCTTCTAGACATGGCACAGGCGTGCAACTTCCACCGTAAAGGAGCTGAGGATGGTGGTAAATATGGCCTGAAAATTTCCAGTGGTATCCCAATCTTCAGGAAAAGTCAGAGGTGTCTTCAGTTGAGATCCCTGTGTCTAAAATTTGGAAAGGCAGCCCTTGAATCCCCCATGTCACCGGATGAAAAGCAATATCTTCCTATGACCTCAGTCTCCCTTTTGGAAATTATCTGTTTCCTGATTGTCATGATAGAAAATTACATCTGACGTTCCCAGAAAGGAATGATGATTAAGAGCAAACTCTCAACACCATTAGACACTGAGGTCTGAGTCACTACCCTCCATTGGTCTGGGAAGAGCCCTCCTTCTGCCCCGCTGCCCCCAGGGAGGAACTCTGGAATGGGGGCACGAACCCCAGGCTGACCGCTGTGTGAGCCATGACTCCACTCCACAGTACAGGCTCCATCTGGCCTCATTGCCTAGAAAATCATTCAATTATTTTTTTGTTTTGTAAAAATTATTTCCTTAATATTTTACCTGAGATTTAATTGACATAATAAACGGCACATATGTAATGCGTAAATTGCGATGATTTGACCACATACACATCTGTGAAACTATCCCCACCATCAAACTAATGAACACATCCGTCACCACAAAGAGATTCCTCATGACTTGTTCGAATCCATCACTCGCACTCCACTCTGCATCTCTTGCCTCCATATAACTTGTTGAACACACAGGGTACAGTTATATACGGTTTTTGTTGAACACATAGAGTACAGTTATAACTGGGTTTTTTTTAGTCTTTGTTTGCTGCTCCCAATAGCATTGTTAATTCTAAATCATTGATTGATCGCCTCATTATGAATTGCAATTTTCTGCGTCATTGCATGCCTGAAATTTATTTACAATTATTTCATTGGATGCCAGACATAGTGAGTTTCACCTTGTCCGCTGATATATGTTATTGTATTTCTGTAAATATTCTTGAGTTTGGGTCTGGAATTTCACTTGGGATTACAAGTGAAATTACTTGTAATCCCTTGAGGTAGTGTTTGACCCAAGCCTAGCTATTCTTCACTACCGAGGTAAGAAAAACTACTCCATGTGTTCTATCCAATAACCCATAGATTAGCAGGTCTCTCACTTTGTCTGGTTGGACTGGGCCTCATTCTCTGTCCCTGTGTCCCTCCAGTCTTTTGTGGTGATCCTTTCCTTGGCCAACGTACCTTCCTCACACTTGTGCCCTGAGCAGGACTCAGGTGGATACTGGAGTTGGAACCACTGTGAATCTCCAGATTCGTTCTTTCATTCAAACAGACTCATTCACCCCACCCCCCGCTGAAGACTAGCTCAGCATCCAAGGGCAGGATAATGGCAACTTTAATTTTATTCTAATTTTTCACCATTTAAAAACTAAGAAATTAGAGTTTCCTTCATGCCTCAGCAGGAACGAATCCAACTACGAACCATCAGGTTGTGGGTTCTATCCCTGGCCTCACTCAGTGGGTTAAGGATCCAGGGTTGCCCTGAGCTGTGGTGTAGGTCGCAGGCACGGCTCAAATCTAGCATTGCTGTGGCTCTGGCGTAGGCCGGCGGCTATAGCTCCGATTAGACCCCTGTCCTAGGAATCTCCATATGCTGCAGGTGCGGCCCTCAAAAGACAAAAGACAAAAATAAATAAATAAAAACTAAGAAATCACAAAAGTTATTTTTTCACTAGAAACTATAAAGGCATCTTTATTTTGTGTAATATGCTTAATAAATATATATAAGAAGGAAATGAAAAGGAGTTTCCCTGGTGGCACTGGGGGTTAAGGATCCCTTGATGTCACTGCAGTGGCTCAGGTCATTGCTATGGCATGAGTTTGATCCCTGGTCCTGGAACTTGTGCATGCCACGGGCATGGCAAAGAAAAGAAAGAAAGAGAGAGAGGAAGGAAGGAAAGAAGAGAGGGAGGAAGGAAGGAAAAGGAAAAAAGAAGGTTTGACTTCTGTTATAGTCCCAGCCCTGCCAGAAAATCCGTGCAATCTCAGGCAAATGATAAACCTCTCCAGACATCAGTTTTCTGATCTGTCAAAAGCAACTGCCGCAAAGAAACAAGGAAGTTGGATTAGATATATAAAATAATCACCGATTTCTTCTCAGTTGTGAAATTCTAACAGTCTATTAAAAAACTACCTAAAGGTTTGTCTCCACGTGCCCCATTGTTCTACGTAATAAACACAGGCATCGCATTGTTTTCATTTACTCCACACGGAGTGAGTCTAACAATTAAGCGTTTATGTGGGGTTACGTTTTAGGGTTTGTTAGGTCTTTACTTGATAGCTAGATTCTGGGTCAGAGACCTTGGTCTAATTAATGCTTGCTAACACTGAAGTTTAATTACGGCACTGAATAAATGATAGTGTAACAACACATTTGAAAATATCTGCCTAAGAAACAAGAGTTGTTGCATTAATTTGCATTTTTCTTTCTAAAATTCAGATAAATACAAGTATTTATGGAAAGAACAAATGTTGTACGCAGCCTCTAAGATCTGTCTTGAGTGTGGAATACTGGGGTGTTTATCCCTCATGTTATCTTGGTGCTGAGCGGAGTTGTAGGTAGCTGAGGTGGCGGATATGAAAGCAATGTTGATTCAATTACATTTTCTATATTTTTCCCTGGTAATGTGTGAGGAAAAAAAAAAAAAAACCCTCAGAACAGCTAAATCAAGCCAAACTCTAAAATTATGACAGTCTGTAAAGAAAATTAGTGATTAATTATAATTCAGATTTACAACAGTATTTGTTTTTGAATGAAGTAAATTTCCATTAAAATGTAAACTGAGAGCAAGCCTTAGATTTTTGATATGTGTTTGGTAAAGTAAGTAATGGTTACAATTTCTGAAACCTTTGGCTGGGAAATTTATAGTGAAAAAAAATCTGTAAGTGATATTTATAACTAAAACAAAAACAGAGCCTTAATTTTTAATTCTTTCTCTTCCCAAAGTCTCAATGCTATTCTCTCAATTGCAATACAAATTAAAATATTTGTCTTTGTGAGGCACACAAATGTTTTGAATGGAGATAAACATTTAGTCTGAGGGCCATCTAGGGTGCAAATCCTGGCTCTGCTAGGTCTTGGCTGAATGATGCTGCCTGAGGCACTAGGCCATTCGAATTTGCATAAAATGTAAATAATGCTTCCTTAGTTGGGTTGTTGCATTGATTAGTGACATCCTCTGTGTAAAGCACCTATGACAGATGCTGACATGTAAAATGCTTGTTCAGTGCTCATCCCTTCCACCTTTTACTTCCTTTTACTCCAAATTCTGCTCTGATCTAATTTGAGGGGATAGAGACTGGAAGAGTTTAGAAATTTCACAGTTTTGTTGCTTCTGCTCTAATGCATCTGTTAAATTCATAATTGTAAACTCTAGGACTATTTACCAGCAGGTCAGCCTGCTCACATTAAACAGGGTAATAAAGGACGAGTTCTCGCCTGTTGATAGGATGAGGCGCTGAATGGGGGAAGGGTAATGGTAGTTGGTTGAGGGTGTTAAGATATTGATAGTGATTGTGCTTGGTTATTTTAATATCTCGACTTTGACGTAAACTTATGGTTTCATCCCTATCACTCAAGGGGTAAATGAGACCAGGAAACATATACATAAATGCAAAACGATGGAATGAAACTGTGCTAAAGAGGTAAGAATGTTACCCTATGACCCCAAAAACAGGGAGATTATGGAACCCAGTATGGAAGATTTCATAAGAGAGAAGAGTTTGCTACAAGTTTTGTAGGAAGGGAGAGAGATTCTTGTGTTGTAAATAGTAATTGCAAAGTCATTCAGAGACCCCTTTATCAAACAGTCCTGTGACTCCGACAACATTTGGGGTTGGCCTGGTGTCTTCTAAGCTAAATCTCAGGCTAAAATGGAGAAAATACAGGAAAAGTTCACATAGAGTAGGATGATTTTACCAGATTTATTTTGGAAAAAAAGAAAGAAAGAAAGAAAGAAAAAAAAAACTTCGCATTGGTTATAACTCACTATGGAGTCACAGAATTTTGTTCATAATAAAATGCTTAATTTCCTTCCAGTTTCCCTTGTCATTTCTCATATTTAATACTACCTTTGTATGACTAACAATTGCTGGCTATCAAATGAATATGACAGTTCCTTCAGACACAACAGATTTTTCTGTAGATATGATTAATACTGAATGATTCACTGATATGAGATAGTACATATTAATTAGTATCTTTCCTTTGAGATAATCTCCATGAAGGCAAAAGCAAACTTCAAGTATTTTTCCCCCAGAAACCAACAGGATCTAGCTAAAATGGTGACGCAAAGTGATACTTTTTTCTTGGCAACTTTCAAGTCCATTTCTGTATTTTTTTGTTGTGCTCCTTGCACTAAGGGAGGGTTCCCTATATTAATAGCCTATAGAACCATCATCAAGTCCACTTGTCTCTGGTTATACTCTATAAATAGCTCATATTTAAGCTAAAGTGTCAAAACTGGTTGATTTTCTTTATTCCTAAGAAGGGCAGTCCATTCATTCCATAATTATGGCAAAAATTTTCCTACCGTTTTGTTTCATCCAGCAAACATTGGTTGAGCATTTAGAATGCATTGGGAAAAAAAAGAATGCAGGAGATAGCAAGATGAATATTACGTATTCCACGACTTCAATGAGCATGCAATACTGTAGAAGGAAATACTTATAAATTGATAATCTATTATAATAAGAATATTAATAGAATTATTTAAAAAACATCACGGAGGACAGAGAAATGAATACCTCAGTCTGCATCATTTCAATATTCTCAAGTGCATGTAAGTGAGAACTTTGGGTATAGAAGTAATTCTGATAGTCAGTATTGGGCTAGCCCAGTATAGGTGTAGGGAGCAGCCAATCAGTCCGTACAGTGTTATCCTTACCAAACAGTATTGTTTTCACATATGTATCTTTTAAATTAGTATGAACCTAATGTTGTTGGGACCATAATCGTGTTGCTCATTTGATCAAATCTGATCACATAACTTTTAGAAACTTTTCTATTGCTGCATTTTTGAACAATTAGCATAGATAGAAGAGAAAAGGATGAGAAGTAGACGGGTTAGAACACCGTGGCTCCGTCGAGACCTGAGTCTCCTTTAATCCAGAACACATGGGGATTTGGGATCAGTCTTTTTTAGTTATTGGGTGGATTTCTGCATTTAAATACATGGACCATTTCAACAGCAAGAGAAGATATGAAGGTAAATTTCACTCCGTCTGTGGCAACCTCACTTTTTGTGGAGGCCAAGATGTTGAAAGCAAGGATCCATCACTGTTTCTGTGACTTGTTTGCACCTTCCCATGTCATAGAACTGCTTATTGGAATCCCCTCTCCCCTGGGTTGGATTGTGAATGTGGAACGTCAAGGATTTTCTCTAGTTTAATCTCAGCTGTTTTATTTTGTGGCTTTCTTAATGTGTAGGAGTTTTGCAGTTCCCTTTGTTTGAACAATCTAAGTGGCCAGCTGCCTTTGGGGGCTTGTAACCTGAAGTCTCAAAGCCTTCACACTTTGAATCTACCATTTATCATTTAAGTCGTTAAAAATTAAATAAGCAAGACACAGACTGGGGTTAAGATTCTGTTTTAGAGTTGTGTAGCTCTGAACATAATGAATGTACTTAGGCAGATAGAGATAACTCCCAAAGTGTATTTTCTTCTCTGGTTAGCACAAAATCTACCAGATGTTTATAAAGTCCCTTGCTTTTTCCTTCCTTATTCCCTTGTCATTAATTTGGCAATAGGCTTATGTCTTTTATTTTGCTTTTCCCAACTCATGAAATCTTGGCCACATGCCATTTTTTAAAGATTTTTTTAATATTTTGTTTTTTTGTTTATTTCATTTTATTTTTATTACATTCTTGATTCATTGCCCCCATCCACATATACTTTATAGTTGTATATGATATAGCTAGGTATTTTTGAAGTTTTCTGAAGGTATGAAAACTATTTGGCTTTAAGAATGAATATACCCAAATATTTACAACGTAGTCATCTTTTCCAGAATTTAGAATGCACATTTGTTATTTATAAACTAGATGAATGTTATTTAGAGTGCAAATTGTTTCTAGTTATTTATAATACACACTTGCCAAATTCTATCATTTAAAAAGTTAACTCATTTTGTGTTTTTGTTCCTGGGGAGAATCACCTGTGGTGAGAATGTATCATAAACACACATTTTTACTGAAGTCAACTTACTAATGTTTTATTGACATATAATTGGTATATGACATTATATTCATTTAAGGTAAACAGCATAATTACTTAATTTTTTTTTTTTTTTAAGGCTACACCTATGGCATATGGAAGTTCCCAGGCTAGGGGTCAAACTGGAGCTGCAGCTGCTGGCCTACACCATAGGCATAGCAACTCGGGATCCAAGCCATATTTGTGACCTACACTGCAGCTCACAGCAATGCTGGATCCTTGACCCACAGAGCAGGGCCAGGGATTGAACACGGGTCTTCATGGACAGCAGTGGGTTCATTACTGATAAGCCACATTAGGAACTCCTGATTGAACATTTCTGTATATTAAGAATTGATCACCACAGTAAGTCTCCTTAACACCCATCATCACACATAGTCTTAATATTTTTCCTGTGATGAGAAGTTTTAAGATATACTTTCTTAGTGACTAGTATTATTTTAAAATGTTGAAGCATTTTCATTGACAAATCTTGGACTTGTCTGTTTTAAAAGAATTGACTTGAAATGTCTCTGCTCTATCTCTGTTTTTGTGTCATCTGCTTAATATATATGTTAATTACTATTCTTATACTTTAGGCTTAAACTGCTAGGCTTTCTCTAATGTTTGAGTTGGGCATCTTTTCTAATACACACATTTAAATAAGTGGACTTTTGCTAGTAAAAGTAGATGCAAACTATTACATTTAGAATTGATAAGCAATGAAGTCCTACTGTATAGCACAGGGAACTATATCCAATATCTTGGGGTAGAACATGATGGAAGATAATATGAGAAATAAATATATATGTATGTGTGTGTGCGTGTGTATGTGTGTGTGTGTTTATGACTGGGTCAATTTGCTGTATGGCAGAAATTGGCACAACATGGTAAATCAACTATACTTTATATATTTATTTTAAAAATTTATACATTTCTATTCAGATATATTGAAAAAATTTATACATTTCTATTCAGATATATTGAAAAAATTTATATATTTCTATTCAGATATATTGAAAGCCACTATCCCAAACCACCACCCTTCAGTGCTCTTACAAATTTCAAGCCACCCAGATCCCTTTCCTGGATTTTCCAACTCCACCCGACAGGGCGGGGAGTCACATACTTGCTTAGGAGACAATATACAGAGAGGGCTCCAAAAACTCAGTCTTTAAGATAAATAATATTTCATGCAACAATTAAAAAATCAAAATTGATGCTAAAAACCCATGGTGAAGACAACCTCGAAGTTTTAAATTAAAACTTAGATTTTAGTAGATTGTTGTTCACTTGTTTTAAGACCCTGCAACAGGAAGTGTCACTTTCAAATAGGTTTGCAGTTCTGAGTATGAAGGTCACCAGCTGGACAAGTTAGTGAGTGCTGAGAATGGCATACAAACAGACTGAGCAACACGGAGCTTTATATATCATCATATTTGGTGGGGGGTGTTGTAGTTTTTTTGTTTCTTTTTTTTGTAGAGCTATTTATTCTCTCCTTCTATTTGGTTTGAAATATGGGAGGATATTTTGATAAGCATATTTATAGGGGCCACCATTTTCCTTTGGCTCAGCACAGCACAGCCTTCAGACCTACCTTCTCTCAAGGCTTATCTTCTCCCATTCTCATTGCTTAGTCCCTGGAAGTCGAAATTCTTACCCCCAAATTCTTTCCTCCTAGACACGGTTATTTGCATTCTCCAAGCACTTGAGCTACATGCTCCCAAGAAGGCAAGAGTGGGCATCCTGGGGGCATCGACTGTCTCCCTGGTGGTCTTGCACACTGATCATAATCTTCAAAAATCGACATGCTCAGAACCTGGCATCCTCGACAGCTGGGCTTGTACCCCTGGGAGACAATTGCCTATCTGGTTTCCCCTCTTCAGTGTGATTCCAAAAGATTCTAGGAAGGAAAAGCCCATGGCTGGCATTAAAGGCCTTCAGCCAGGCACTCCCCTTTATGCAGTGTCCACTGGCATAATTAACATTCCAACAATAAAAGGGAGGCTTTGGGCAATAACGGAGACTTTGTAGTGGTTTGGGGCCATGAACATGAAGGATGTGGGCTCCTGTTGAATTTCCTCTCCATATAGTTGCACTGGGTTATGAAAAACCTTCAGATATTCACCTCTCATGGGTACTGGCCCTCCTTCTATGAGTGCAAATAGAACTTACGGTTATACAGCAGTTGCTCTGTTGCATAATTCTAAATGAGTACTAACTTGATAGAAGGATACAATTTTCATCATTATCTCCATTTGAAAGGTGAAAAAACTGAGACTCTGATGGGTCATTTCGTACTGGGATGGTAGATCTGTAATTGGCTGCCCAGCAGTAAAGCCATATTCTCAATTATCCTCCTATGCCACATGACCTGATTGGATAGGAGTCCAATTCTTGGTTCTTAAGACTTAGTGATAATACAGAGATCCCAGGCAGTATTATAAGTGTCACAAAACGGATGAAGTCTTCCATCCATCTCCTTGCTGTCTTATAGGTAATCTCCTGTTTTTTTCCAAGTGCTATCAGGACTTCTTTATTTATCTCTAATGTATTGGCAGTTCAGCTAACGCAGAGAGAGAAAGCAGTGGCATCAACAACATCATTGATTTCCATCGAATTTTTTTCTCGAAACTATTTATCATGTAATAACTATCTATTTAATTCGTGGGGGAGGGTCTTTGAAAAGGTTAGTGCTTTTCCTTAAAAGAAATCATGGCAGGACTGGAATCAACATTCACAAGAAAAAGGTTCTCTGAACAAAATAGCATGCTAACAATTCCTAAAAATCAGCAAATGGCTTGGAAATTGGTAGGATTATTCATGAATGATGGTCCTATAAATTATATCACTTCGTTAGTGAATTTGAATAATGTGTAGTTTAGAGAAAAACTAAAGGACTATGTATTTTAAGATTTATTTGCTGGCTTTAAATTAGTTTAAATTTTTAAACAAGGAGTTCCCGTCGTGGCGCAGTGGTTAACGGATCCGACTAGGAACCATGAGGTTGCGGGTTCGGTCCCTGCCCTCGCTCAGTGGGTTAACGATCCGGCGTTGCCGTGAGCTGTGGTGTAGGTTGCAGACGCGGCTCGGATCCCGCATTGCTGTGTGGCTCAGGCGTAGGCCGGTGGCTACAGCTCTGATTCGACCCCTAGCCTGGGAACCTCCATGTGCTGTGGGAGCGGCCCAAGAAATAGCAACAACAACAACAACAACAAAAGACAAAAAAAAAATTTAAACAAGCTATTACATAGTTTGACCATCACATCAACATTTAAGGTTAAAAATTACCTACTGTTTATTGTTATTATTTTTTAGTATTGACCAGTTTTAAAGACTCTTCAAATTATAGTGTTATTTGCCTTATTGATTTTTGAGATCTATTCTTGAGTGTATAGATATACATTTATATGTTTCTTTCTCCTTGAAGTATGTATTTGATAACTCTTTCAAGGAAATCATGTATTTGGTTTTTTTTTTAAATCTCTACTTCATTACTCAAAATTGTATGTATTTCAGTATCACTTTTGAATGATTGTTTAATTACTTTCTCCCACAACATGAAAAAATAATATCCCACGTTTTTCTGGTCTCTCCTCTTGCTATTAAGACTATCATTAGGAGTTCCCGTCGTGGCGCAGTGGTTAACGAATCCGACTAGGAACCATGAGGTTGCGGGTTCGGTCCCTGCCCTTGCTCAGTGGGTTAATGATCCGGCGTTGCCGTGAGCTGTGGTGTAGGTTGCAGACGCGGCTCGGATCCCGCGTTGCTGTGGCTCTGGCATAGGCCGGTGGCTACAGCTCCGATTGCACCCCTAGCCTGGGAACCTCCATATGCCGCAGGAGCGGCCCAAGAAATAGCAACAGCAACAACAACAAAAAAGACAAAAAAAAAAAAAGACTATCATTAATCTAATTGTTATTTTGTAGGTAGTCTAATTTCTTTCTGAGTACTTTTAGGGCTTATTTATTTGTCTTTAGTATTCTACAGTTTTGCTATAATGTGATTAATTGTTGCATTTTTTAAAAATTTTGCTCAAAATTTGGAGTGCTTTGAAATCCTAAGACCTCTATTTTTCCTCTGTTCTGAAACTATTTTCAAATACTGCTTCTTCCCCATTGTTTCTGTTCTTTTTCCCTGAAACTTCTTTTGTAGATAAATTGTATATTGCCTTTCTATATCATATATTTCCTTTCCCATCCCCCTTACCCCCTGTGCTGAATTTTGGATAATTTTTCAAAGGCTGTTCAATTATTTTTTTTTAATTTCTTCTCCAAGCTTCTTAATTGTGCATTTGTTTTATTTTCACGTTGCTTTATTATTTGCTTAGGGGATCCTTACCTTGTATCTCCCCAACATTTTAAACATAATTATGTTATAATCCCCTTGAGATTCACAAGTTTTAACATCTCACCCTTTGGGGGAACATATTTTTCTTTGCAGTAACTACTGCCCTTGTTTACAATGGATTGTTTTCCTCTCTTATTTGCAATGTTTTAAAATGATCTCATGTCTGACATAGGTTCTTTCTTCCTTTGTAAAATCCTGTGCAGCATGAGCTGTTAAGCTTTCTTTCCAAGTAGTTTTTTTTGTTTGGTTGGTTTTTGGTTTTTGGTTTTGCATTTACTTCTATCCAAGGCTCTAGCCCTTGACTAATTTATGGTCATTTCTCAGTTTGGATTTTCCTATATTGTGCAATTAATGTAAATTCTGCCCTCATAATAAGAGTTATGCTTTTTATAGGAAAAAAAATTCTCACTTACGGCTAAGGGAAGGCATGTTTACTGTTATCTCTCTGAACAAAACGATGGAGTACATGAGCTTCCTCTCACAGGGGTTGCAGCCTACAATTCTTGGCTATATGATGGCCATTCTTTGCCTACCCCATATCCTGGAGGCCTAATGATCCTCCAGGCCTGCCAGGACCATCATGTTCTGTTGCTACCCATGTGGTTCACTTGCCTCCATCTCTGAACCCTACGCATTTGCTTTCTTTTATTGGGAGCTTGGACAATTATTGATAATCATATATTTGTTTTTTCAAGAATCTTTTGTTATTTGTATGGGGAAGAATTCTGGCTAGCCTGGTCTACCATTTTGCCAGAATCAGACAGATTTATTTTTACACTGTTATTTTAAAGCAGGTTTTCTTCTATACTTGGGTAGACGCCATCATCCCTAATCACAGAATAATTTGCAATGAGGCTTATTTCTGCACATGGGCCTGAAACCCTCTTTACATAAACACACACACACACACAATATCATACACATGCAAAAGAGAGTCAGATGGTGAGACGAGATACAATTTGGCATATTTATAACATACTAATGGGGACAACATTTGTTAGGAAGACTTGTTGTGAATGCTAAGAGAAGCTGTTCCAGGAATGGCCACGGTCGCAAGAACACCTGTAAGGAAGAGTATTGTTCTCAAAGGTTAGTTTGGGGTAAATGCATTGATAGGATACAGTGCTTTCAAAAATAGGAAGGTTATTAGATTCATCGTTCTGAGGCCTGAAAATGCTTCATGTATTTAGCTGGGCCTAGGAATCTATCCTATGGTTCAGCATTCTAGGTAACTCTGTGCAAGTACCTTACAATACATGGAGCAGTTTGGGGAAGCACTGGGAGAGGGCAAAATAAGAAAATGGGGTAAGGAAACTGGTTTATAAAGTCCTTCGAAGCCCGGAATAAGGAATCTATGATTCATCTGAATGAATGACAGGGATCCCCAATCCCCAAAAGGCAATGTTATGTGAAAACAATAGAATGTAAGACATATTTATCAATAGCAGAAATAAGTAACTATTAAATCTGCTTAAATATGCATGGTGAAGTATGAATTAGATCAGTGTTCAGCAAACTCCACCCCAAGGGCCGCATATTGGAAGTGGCTTGTTTTTCTATGGCCACTGAGATAAGAATGGTTTTAAAGAATTATGGTTGGGGGAGTGGGTGGTGGGGAGAGGATGTGACAAAGACCATATGTGGCTTCCAAATCCTTAAATATTTACTGTCTGACCTTTTACAGAAGAAGTTTGCCAAGTCTCTGAATTTAGACAGACTCAAGGTTTTCCCAGTATGTGTGACAAGTTAACACGGTTTCAGCTAGAGTGTAACTAGGGGAATAAATGAAGAGGAGCCTCAGCAGAATGAAGCAAAAACAAGTAGAACTGGACTAGGAGCTGTGGTCCAAATGGCCATCAAAACAAGATTATAAGGAAGTTACCTTGTGGCTCGGCAGGTTAAGGATCTGGCATTGTTTCTGCTGTGGCATGTGCCACTGCTGTGGCGCGGGTTCCAACCCCAGCCTGGAAACATCTGCATGCCACAGGTGCAGCCAAAAAAAAAAAAAAAATCAAAAAGATTATTAGAGCACGAGTGACTCAAGTATCTTCTATGAGATGACACAGTGACCTTTTGAAAAATGCAGATTTACCCATTTTTAAATGGAAATCCTTCATTAATTTCCAATTTCCCTCCAGATAAAATCAAAACACAGTATTGCACCCCAAGCTCTCCATGACATATTTTAAACTCACATTTCTTTAACATGTCAAAATGGATCCACCGTAATCCATTCTCATGAAACGTTTTGAAGTCCTATGGACTTGCAAAATACGTCCACTTTATTTTTGTTATTTTATTTATTTAATTATTGCTTGTTTTCAAAATAAAGTACAGAGTTTAAAAATCAAATTGTATTGCATTATAATAAATATCAACTATTCCAAATTCCACTTCCGATTTTCCAATCAAAAGATTTTACTAGTGGTTTCATTTTTCTTACCTGATTTACCTCCATAATTCTAAATAATTTCCTTATAATCTTATGTCCTAATTTTCTATATTAAATATTATCCACTTAATTCTTATTATGGAGATAAAAACTCATCCCCCTCCACACAATCCTTTCCCTTTTCTCCAAATATTATTTCACCATTTTGATACCCGATGTCTTCTTAGAACTGCTGTTTTTCTGAAGTTGGACATCTTAGACTGAACCTCTGATTTTCACATCTGTCTTCCTTCTATGTCTTAGTCATTTGGATCTGTTTTCTGGGAATTTTCTTAATATTATTTGTTAAACCTTCTTTTCTCTTTTTAAAATTTCTGATATAATATTTTTAAAGTATCTTTCCTTTTCAATCATCAATTTTGTTTAATTTTTTTTTCCTTCTTGATGATTTTTTTCTTTTTATGGCTGCACCCATGACATATGCCAGGGATTGAATCTGAGCCACAGCTGCAGCAGCTCTGGCTCTTTTCATCCACTGCAGGGGGCCTGGGGATCCAACCTGCACCCCAGGCACTGCAGTCAGGTTTTGGACCTACCGCACAGGAACTCCATCTTCTTTAGGGATTTTAGTTCTATTTTTCCTCAGCTTCCTGCCTTCCTTTTTTTCCTGGGAACCTCCCCTCCATTTTGCTGTTGACTTGATTGGTTCTCTATCTTTCATGATGGAAACTTTCTTCAAATATCTTTGATTTTATATTATTGATTTCATATCATATTTCATATTCATTCATACTTATGCCCGAGCCCTCCAAAACCCTCCAAAACCCCAGAACCCTACGTGCACCTGTGGACTGGTTGTGGATTTCACCACCACTATTCCAGCAGGAGCCTATTTACATCATGTGCCTTCTTACTGTCAGTGTTTATCTGCTGTCCTCGGGCTTGGGTCCGTTTCTAGGGAAGAATCTTCTAACGGGCTGAGGGACTCTGCCACCTGTCTGTCTGGGGAGATTATGGTGGTGAAGGGCATGTCTCACCATTCAGCCTATACCCTGTTTTACTTCGCTCTCCAGGATTTGGCCACTCCCTCTCACGTACCATCTTCCTGTGTGCTCCAGAGAAAGGGGTTGCTCCCTTTCAAATTCTACAGAGAATGAGCCTACTGTCTCCTTGTTAGGTGCTTGCTCTAGAGTAAGTTCACAAAAACTGTCGTAGGATATGTGAAACTAAGACATAATAAGCAAGTGTCAATCAGGGAGAGAATGTACATATTTGTGTTAGAATTATGGAGATGGGTTATACTAACCAAACCAAACCAACGAAAAACATACAGGAGCAGAAAGGCTCAAACCAGGGTCACAGATGTGATGGAACATTGTGAACTCTAGTCCATGAGCAAGATCAGACCTGGAGATGTAGAGAAAGGTTGACTCTGCCAAGAAAGTAGTGTTCTAAAGATACTGAGAGAAGTTTTTTAATGCTATGTTAATTAATAATCTAATTGCAGGAGTTCCCGTCGTGGCGCAGTGGTTAACGAATCCGACTAGGAACCATGAGGTTGCGGGTTCGGTCCCTGCCCTTGCTCAGTGGGTTAACGATCCGGCGTTGCCGTGAGCTGTGGTGTAGGTCACAGACACGGCTCGGATCCCGCGTTGCTGTGGCTCTGGCATAGGCCGGTGGCTACAGCTCCGATTCATCCCCTAGCCTGGGAACCCCCATATGCCGCGGGAGCGGCCCAAGAAATAGCAACAACAACAATAGTAACAAAAAAAAAAAAGACAAAAAAAATTAATCTAATTGCAAATAAAGAAAGCAATCTAATTGCAAATGAGAAGTGAGATAAAAAGAGTCCCATTTTTTTCTTTATTGTACTCAACTTTCTATCTGCTTAGTATTTTTGTATATAGGTATTTATAATGTTTCACAAAACTAACTGTCCTACAGCTAATGTCCAATCAGCCTATTTTTCTAGGGTAGTGTTTCCTAAATTTTACTGTACATAGCTACCACCCAGGTATCTTGTTAAAAATGCGGCTTCTGACTCAGTGATCTGAGAGGAAGCCTGAGATTCTAACAAGGGACTGGTCTCTGTGCTTCCTCCAAGGACTGCTCTTTGAAGAACAAGGCTCCAAGCCACAGGTTACTGGCTTAACCAGAACTCAATTGGTAATCTATTAACTAGAATTCAGTTGATGTCCATGGAGTTTTCATTCAACTGGGACCCATTTGGGAGTAAAATGGAGCTGTTGTTAATAATTGTGTTTGGCCACAAGGCATAAACAGGAACTTTTCCTCTCCCCAAACCTGGGACACGGGGTCTCCCTAGCTTTGAGTTGCAGTGACTTTTATGCACTTTACGGTTTAGGACAAGACCCTTTAGGAAACTGAGCACCATAAACACTCCCTAAATATCATCACCAACCTCGTCCCCAAAAAGAAAGACCTTGAAATGCATAAGAAGCATTCTGAGGAAAGGCCCTTGAGTTAGCGAGTTGACGTTTATATTTTGCTAAATGCACAGTAGAGAAAAAGTTATGCCCCAGTTGAAGTGGGTGTAAATTTTCCATCTGCTTCTAGCTAGACAGTCTGGACCCTAGAATCTTCTTGCTCCTGAAATACTTGTAAGACATGATCTTATTCCATCTCTACTTTTGGTAAGAGAGACTGTTTTGTTTTCTCTTTCTTACATTTTTTGAATGTAAAGTGATTTTTTTTATTCTATCTACTTTTTCTTCGTAGTCTATGATTTAAAAATTCTAAGTCAGCTTTTTAGAAGAAAAAAACCCCCAATAATTGCCTGTGATTCAACAAACTCAATATTTAGGTCTCGTAATGAATGCTTGTATTTTTATAAGTAACCCACAATATACTTTGAAAATCATTTCATTTAGAGGTTTTTATTCTTGGTACAGGTGTGAAAAAATAAGTGTGAGGATTTCAACTAATTGAGTAATTTATTTATAGGCTATTTCTGTTGAAAATTTTAAGTATTTAAGGCAATTATCTAAAACTCTAAGGGGAATACGTAAATAGCCACAAAAGCAACAAAAAAGAGACTGCATCTATATAAAGTAAGTAGAAGTAACTCACATATAATTTGAAATGATGTCAATAAAAACTGATGCAGGGATTTAAGTAAAAGGTCATTTTTATAATGTTTCATAAAACTGATGTTAGAAAACAAAGGTTATGAGAAAAAGAATATATATATATATATATATATATATATGTATAACTGGGTCCCTTTGCATAAATTGACAGAACACTGTCAATCAATTATATTTTAATTTTTAAAAAAAGGGATAAAAGAGAACAATCATAATTAAAGTGGAAAATTTGGGAATCCTTTTTGTCTTTGAAACACCAAGATCTCCTCATTTTATCTACTAAATGTCGTAGTAAAAACTTTACTTTTGCCAGGATGAAAGGGGGTCTTGATGAACCTCATTTAATATCTCTCTCAATAGTCAGATGACATGCTTTTAAGTAATGGAGATGAATGATTATGGTTTAAATCATTTAAAAAGTTAAAAATAATGAATCACATTCACTACTGAAGAATCTTAAAACTGAGGTATGATTCTTTTGATAATGGCATATGGTTTTCAAAAAAATAGCAGAAACTGACATTCTAGAAAAATAAAATGAGTGACTCACACCCCAGCGAAATCTAATAGCACTTCCATCCAGGATATTAAATGCTTCATGTGCCAAGTTAGTCATAGATTCTGGCCTTACTGCAGGAGGCACTGCTGATATTCCTAGTTTTTCAGTCTTATTATTTTTTAATTATTGTGAATCCATGAGAATTTATTCACATATGAAGAATTCAGAATGAAACATCCTATCACCTCTGATTCATCAATTCTTCATAGAATTGATATGGAGACTTGGCACAGAGAGCATCTAGAACTAACCCTCCATTATGCAAAAAAATTCTCTCTAAACTATCAATACCATTTGCTTCATAATTATGGGATGATTGCCAGATACAGGGGAGAGTTCACCTGCACATGTATTGAGTCAGGATTTTGATGTCTTTACTTATGAAATAATCCATTGCACTCTGTTGAACACACATCTCTCAAGCATGTGTACCAGGCCCTATGTTTATTACAGATTAGCGGGACCACAAAACATAACCTCTTTCCTCGAGGCACTCACTCAGAGAGAAAAAAAGTATACATCACAACAGAGTTTGACAAGTGCTATGAAAGAAGTAGAAACGGTTTGGAAAAGGAAAGGGGAATTCGGGTTCTGCAGGGTTTAGTTAAATCACCTTCCCCACATGTACATACTTTGGATCTATTCATACATTTTAGTCCACGGGAAATCAAACTTCTCTTCTACATGACAAATTCTTAAATTTTCTTGTTGCTATTGTTTGCTTGTTTGTTTGTCTTCTGACCTAACTGGACCCACCAGTGCCTTCATCTTCTACTAAATTGCAACCATTTCTGACATAAGTCTGCATCTTGTTTATTCCCTCTTTAAGGTACTTTTTGCTTCAAAATCCTCCTTAAAATATAATTATCCAAAGGAAACATGATACCATGATGTGATATGAATAATATAATTCAAACACAGTTGAAGATTTTTTTCTTCCTCTTTTGACTGCACCCACAGCATATGGAACTTCCTGGGCCAGCCATTGAATCTGAGCCACAGCTGTGACCTATGCTGCAGCTGCAACTGTAGCAATGCTGAACCCTTAAACCAACTGTGCTGGCTAGGAATGGAACCCGCACCTCCACAGCGATCTAGGCAGTTGCTGTCAGATTCTTAGCCCACTGCACCATTGCAGGAATTCCAAGTATTTTTTTGGTAGCTATAGTCATAGTGCTACACTCAATCAATTTTTCTCTCCTCATTTATTTTTTAAATGCAGCATGGCCATGTAAATGTAGTGGGCTTTGATTTTTCCCTTAAAAAAAAGAATCCCTATTAGATTATGGTACTTGCTTCAATCTGTTCAAATAATTTTGAATTTAAAATCTGATACCAAATATTTTAACTCTTCTATCAGATTGAGATATTTGATGAGCATTATTTTGAGTTTCATCCAGGCAATAATAAAATTGGTGGTCAATATAAAGTCAAAAACAGAGTCTTCTGAACTTCTAATGTAGCATAAAATAAATGTCTCCAGGGAAATATTTACCAACTGTCCACTGCTGAAGAGCCTGCTCCAATTTGGAAAAATATCTGCTACAAGTCCCCAAGACTCCGATCAAGACTGCAGTATTCACCAAAATTGGAATCTGTTTTATACACATTTCCACCGCAGTCGTATTCCGGGTTACATCTAATCCTTCTTTGCTGATTTATTTTTAAATATATGTCTCTTTCCCTCCTGCCCTCTTTGCAGTGTGTGGTTCACCTAGCAGACCCTGCTCTGGTCACTTAGTCATCTTCTAAGGCTTTTCCTTCTTCTCTGTGTATAAAAATTATCTCCATCAAATACCGTCTTTCTTTGCCCCTCTTTTGGGTTTCATGTTCTTATGACTGGTCCTCCTATGTGTCCTGACTTACTCTCTTAGCCACCGTCCCCAAATGTGCACATGGAAAATGGTAATAATTGTATTTATGATGTATTGAGTAATATGTGACAAGCACCCTTTCGATTTTGTTATAGATATTTTGGTTTTATCTGCATAATAAACTTGTGAAGTGGCAACGTGATGAGATCCTTTCACAAAAAGGAAACTGAGACATGGGTAACTTTCCCAAGGTCGTGGAGTTAGTAGGTGGACCAAGAAAATCAAAGGTGATCCTGTGTCATTCCTAAGATATGATTATTCAACCAGTTATAATTCACGAGATTATTTTCTCACTATCATTTATGTTTTAAGAGACTTTAAAAACGCTTTTTTAGGGAAGTCCCATTGTGGCTCAGAGGGTTAAGAACCTGACATAGTGCCCATGAGGATGTGGATTTGATCCTTGGACTCACTCAGTGGGTTAGGGATCTGGCATTGCTGCAAGCTGTGTTGTAGGTCACAGATGTGGCTCGGATCCCACATTGCTGTGACTGTGGTGTAGGCCTGCAGCTGCAGCTCTGATTTGACCCCTATCTTGGGAACTTCTGTATGCCACAGGTGCAGCCTTAAAAAGAAAAAAATAATGCTTTTTAGAATCAATAACTCACACATAATTGGCTAAAATTTTAAAAATTGGCAAAATCAAATACTAGCAACTCTCAAATACGTGAGCAGGAATGTAACAGTAATTCCCTTCCACTTTGGGAAGTAATAGTGATTTCCCTTCCATATATATTTGATAAATAAATATATATGATCACATCTCAATGTGTATAAATAAAATTATATATATATCAGAATTTCATGCCTAGATATTTATCCATGAAAACTGGAAGATGATTTTGAAAAGGGTTTGTAAAGAGAATATCCATAGCAACAGTATTATCTGTAATTTAAAAAAAAACAAACCTAGAAACTGTCCAAGTATCTATCAAAAGAAGAATGAATAAATAAACTGTGATGTATTCATACAATGGGCTACTACTCAGGAATGAAAAGGAATGAGATACTGATAAATGCAAAAACAAGGATGAATCTCATAAATATTACACTGAGTGAAAGAAATCTTTCATAGAAGTTAATATAGACCAAAGTAATGGCATTCTCTTATTTTATTGGGAAAAAAGAAATTACACTACATACCATGGTTTGTTCTTAATGAATTCATGTTGGAACCTAGCATTTGCTTCATTCTTTTCTGTGTATAGTATTCTTAAACAAGCTAAATAAATGACATCAAGATTTCACATGTCATTTGCCTCTATTTAAGAAAATGGATTTCCCTGCATCACACATCTCATTCTCCATGGTTTGCAGTGGTTGCTGAACCTGATTCTGGACATTCTTCCTGTCCTCTGGCAATTGTTCTGGCCTGATGACATTCTGATTCGGACATGCTGGAGCCTCATGCTAGCTCCCTACCTGCTCAGCTACACCGGGATGTAAACAGCATCTTATCTTCTGCCAACAGTATCAGGGAGACAAATTCCCCGTGTGAGCAGGACAAAGAAAAACAGCAGTGAAGTCGTTCTGTTAACATTATACCATCTGTTCTAAGGGATGGAACTCTCTCTTTCTTGTTTCTCATCCTGTTTTGAACCTAGTTAACGTGTTCTTTTATTGTCCGTGCATATTCTGCAAGGCTCAACTTTTTTTTCTGTTGGCCTCCTTGTTACAGTTTTGTGCAACTATTGCATTTGTATTTAGGTTCAAGAACCTTCTCCCCTGCTCTGCTTCTTTCCAAATGTACAATCACTAAAGAATCCTCTAAAGTCAATGAGCATACTGTCTCATTTTCTTCTCTGGATACTTTTTCCATGCGATGGAATTCCCCACCATATTTCTTTCTCTAAGTTCCTAAAATTAAAACAAAACAAAGGTGTGGTTGATTTGAATGGCTATGACCAGTGAGAACCGGGGTGAATTATGATTAATAGAAGAAGATTTTCATAAATATACCTCCCACCTCTCCTCTCCTTTCAAACTTGGGATGCAGTATCTTCTCTTTAAGGCATGAAATTATTCTTTTGGATTATGATTTCTTGATGGTTTCTTCCTTTCTCTGACAATAACTGAGGAATTTTTCATTGCGACTTAAGCATAGAGAGGTTGAATCTATGGAGTGTCCTAACAAAGTAAATGCATTAAGTTTAAAATTTTTTTTGTCCTTTTTGTTGCTGTTGTTGTTTTGTTTTGTTTTGTTTTGTTTAGGACTGGCCCCCGCTGCACATGGATCAAATTCCCAGGCTAGGGATCAAATCAGAGCTGTAGCTGCTGGCCTGGGCCACAGCCACAGCGACACAGAATCCAAGCCCTGTCTGCGACCTACACCACAGCTCGCAGCAACGCCGGGTCCTTAACCCACAGAGCAAGACCAGGGATCAAACCTTCATCCTCATGGATGCTAGTCAGATTCATTAACTGCTGAGCCACGATGAGAACTCCTGGGGCCTCCTTTTTGACCATTTCACATACCAGCATGGCAATGTCTGCCACTCTACAATATTACATCTTGAGCCTTCCCATGTGAAACACAGAATATTTTTAGATTTCTAATTATGTGAAAGTCTGGAAGAAGAAAGTGGAAGTTAATTCTCTTTTGTTGGTTTTTGATTTTTTGTTTGTTTGTTTCTAGATATAGCAGAGGCAACATTATTTAATTTATCCCACAGGTGAAAGCTATATTAAAAAATGTACACCTAGTAAAGTCAAATTAAAAGGTTGAGTGACTAGCTGCAAACTCACTGAGCACTGAGAACGCCTCAAAGCAAATGCACAGCACTTCCACTGCCACTCAGGGAAGATTACATGGGATGCACTTTCACAGTAAACATCAAGAAACCTTGACAAGGAGTTCCTGTTGGGGCTCAGGAGGTTGAGGAGCTATATGGCACAAAGAATAAATCTTACTGTAACCTAGAGACTTCTAGTTTAATAAGAATGTATCAGTATTGGTTCATCGATTGTATCAACTGTAGCACACTAACACAAGATTGCAGCAATAGGAGAAACTGGAGGTACTGGGCAGTGGGGAATGGCATTGGTGGGAGCTTAAGGGTAAATGAGAGCTTTCTCTGCTCTGGGAGCAATATATGTTTGTAAATCCAAAGCTTCTTTGAGAATAAGTCCTATTTAAAAAAAAAAGTAAAAACAAAATAAGAAGGCTATTAAAACTCATAAGTGAATTCAGAAAAGCAGCAGGGCACAGTTTTTAAAATATGTAGTATTTCTCCATATTAGCAATCTATATTTGGAAAGACGTCTTTATGGCATTAAAATCATGAAATGGGAAAAAAATGAACATAATATGCCCAAGATCCATATATTGAAAACATCACTGCAATGATAAATTTTCTATGTTCGCCTGATTGGGCCATGGGGCACGCAGACTAAACACTGTTTCTGGGTGTGTCTCTGAGGGTGTTTCTGGATGAAAGTAGCATTTGAATTAGTGGAGTCAGCGAAGCAGATTGGCCTTCCCAGTGGGTGGGCGTCCTTTAGTCACTCGAGGGCCTGCAGAGAATGAAAAGCAGAGGAAAATCGGACGTGGTCCCTTCCTGCCTATTGGGCTAACACATGTCTTCTTCTGCCCTTGGGTTGGGATTTACACAATAGTCTCCCCTGATTTTGAGATCTTCCAACTCAGGCTAGATTAATACCCAGACTGGTATTAATGGGGCTACATTGTGTGGATTGCAAATCACAGACTTCTGGCCTCCGTAATTACATAAGCCAATTCCTCATAATAAATCTTCATTTTATATACATATATAGGTATATCTTATTAGTTCTGTTTGTTGAAGGACTGTGACTAATACAATTATTGAGAGAAATAAAAGATGAACTAAATATATATTACATTCATCAGCAGGAGATTCGATATTATCAATATGTCATCCTTTTCCAGAGTAAGCTATGAAATTATGATGCTCAAAGCAAAATCCCAGAGGTATTTTTGGAAGAAATGAACAATCGTGTTTTAAAACTTATGTGAAAATGAAAATGACCTAGAATTGCTTAGAAAATGAAAAGAACGAAAATTGAAAAACTTACACTACCCTGTTCCACAACTCAGTATGAAGCTATACTTATCAGCACAGTGTGGTGTTGTTGGCATACGGAGTATCAATCTGTCTCATGCCAGTTTAAATCTTAGACCAGCCCAGAGAACAAAGAAAAGTAGAAGAAAGTTTTCTTCTTCCCTGACACCTTACTTGCAGATGTGGTTACACTTCCTTAACACATTTGTCAAAATTTACCAAGGAGTTCCTATTGTGCCGCAGCGAATACCAATCCGACTAGGAACCATGAGGTTGTGGGTTTGATCCCTGGCCTCACTCAGTGGGTTAAGGATCCAGCATTGCCGTGAGTTGTGGTGTAGGTCACAGACGCAGCTCAGATCTGGCATTGCTGTGGCCCTGGTATAGGCCAGCAGCTGTAGCTCTGATTCGACCCCTAGCCTGGGAACCTCCATATGCCGTGGGTGAGGCCCTCAAAAGACAAAAGACCAAAAAAAAAATTTACCAAATTGCACTCTTCAAATCAGTGAATTCTATTTTATGAAATCTCTGGTTATAAATATAATTTAAATTATACAGACAAAAAAGCAAAAAAAAGTTTAGAATCTAGTTCTGCTTCTAATCAGCTGTGCTTTAAAATAATCTCTTATCTTCATATGTTTCATCTATAAAAGAATAATAAAATAGCCTCCTCTATATGCTCCATCAATTTTTTAAAATCTTGCCGTAATTTTCAGATAATGTATTTCATGGAAGTACAAATGTGCTTTATAAAATATCCCTTTAAACATCTTTTGATCATTGCGTAACGTGTTTCATGGGTAGTTGAATAACATGCTTTGGACTATATGCTTGTGGGAAAAGATTAATATGTGGCAATTGCCTATTTTTTCCACTTTTTCTCACATTTATAAAACTACCTTCTGCATTATAACTACAGGCATTTTCTTCAAATACCTTCTTCTCTAAAATAACCTGTCATCATTTCCTTTCCAATTGATTTGAACAAAGCCCTTGTTTTAAAAAGCCATCGCATCCCCAATTTATGTAACTTGCTTCCATGGAAGTGACTGCTGCTCTTCTCCTTAGTCACCCACAAATAATCCACTGCTCCTTCTCAGTCAGTGAGCCCAAGCTGAGCATCAGTGGACAGGGATAGTGTTAGGTGCAGGAGATACAAGGGATATATGAGCATTTATCTTTTTACCCAGTTGCTTTTAGTGTTCTACTTACTTTGCTATTGTACTGCCAGATTTTTCTCAGGTTCCTGTTATTTTTGCCATTTCCTCTTACCAGGTGCCCATCTCGACAATTTCCCCAAAAGTCACCTCCCACAACCACCTAAAGCACCTTTCAGGCTATTTCATTCTCTATTCAAAGACTTCCAACAACTCTCCCTGCCTATTGATGCAGAATGAGCCAGAGGAAAGGAAACTATCTTTAAACCAGCTAGACCTCAGTTTAAATCCTGATTCCAGGATTAGAGGTTCTAATTTGTTGCAATATGTAGATAATTTGCTTCTTTGTTCCTCTTGAACCTCCTCACCGGAAGACAGCAGCCTTTTGCTAAAGCTTTTAGCCTTAAAGTGTCATAGGTCACCAAGGAAAATTTTCAATTTGCTGAAAATCAAACTTGTTATTTAAGGCATCTGATAACACAACCGAGGCTACACCTAGATCCAGACAGACTTCATGGAGTCATAGATTTCCCCAAACCCAAAACTAAGTGCCAGCTGCAAGATTTTTCTCAGGCTAGTTGGTCGTTGCAAAAATTGGATTCCAAATTTCTCTTGTACAGCCAAATCCCTATATGTTTTATCCAGCAACAACAATCTCAATCCAACTTTATGGGACGATCTGAACAATATAGCTTTTAAGACCTTCAAGCAAAATTTGATGAACCCACCTGCCCTTGTTAAACTGAAACACTTCTGATTCAAACCCAGCTTAAACCCAGATTAGGACTTGAACCCATGTTTTTGTTTTTGTTTTTAATTAGAGTTTTTAATAACTCACTTGGTGTCTGGACTTACTGAGGCTCAGGTTCCTTGTGTCTCAGTACGGAAGGAATTCAGCAAGAGTCAAAGTGATAGGCAAGAAAAAGATTTCTTAAGATGGGACGCTTGTGAGGCATACAAGCAGGCAGATGAGAAGACTCTGACCTGAGATTAGGTGGGCTACATTTTTATAATCCAAGGAAAGTGGAGAGTAGGAAAAAACCGCCTTCTCCCTCTTTCTTTGAGTAGACAGCAAACTTACATCACTAGCTCCTCCTTTGTATCTGGTAAGGGAATATTTGACCTTATGAGGTCAGACTAGGACTGTCGTGGTACTTATTCAAATCAGCAGAAGATTGGTGCTAAAATATGTTGATTCATCTCAGGTTTCCGTGTAATGAGGGTCTCCTACTTTAGAATATCATCTTTCCCTTAAATTCCTGTCCTTGGTCCTAAGGGTCATTATTGTGCTGAACTTGAATGCAGGCCACTTAATGACCTAAGGTATATCTTGGGCTTTAATTTATGGTTTTATAGGTAAGCAAACCTGCTCTGTTCCAAGACATTCGGACGGCTTCCCTAAGTGATCATTAACTTAACTTCTCCCGAAGTTCCCTAGGTCTCCCTCTCTATCTATGGTCCCCTACTGGGACTTCTACTACTACCTGGATAACTATCCTATCCTGTCCCTGTCACTTGGCCATCCCAGTTATGAGATTCCCTTTTAGTTTGTTGTATATGCAGAGATACCTACCCAAAATTACGGGGACCCCCATTGACCCACACTGTATTATAGCCAGCAACTGGACCCTTTGCCTTAGAATTATATCCATTGCCTTTTGGTTAAGGCCACAGAAAAAAATGAGAAAGTCTTGTGAGATCACCTTTAGCCTTTTTTGTACTTCCTACAGTAGAAGCCGTCCTGAACTCCATCTTACTGAACATTTCTCAGCCACCTCATCACCTATGGCTTTCCTGCCATCTTCTCTTCACATAACTCTTATGTGGCAACAGCCTTAACCCTGCTACTCTCCTCCCCTCTATGAGCAATGAAGTCTTTCATGACTGCTTAATGCTGACAGATCGTTTGGAATAATCATTTCCGCCATTGGCTAAAAGTTCTAGATAATACAACTAAAATTAAACTGCTGGTTTACTGGACTTTGACTTGCTAAAATTCACTAATTAATTTTGTTTCATACTTTAATTTTGAAATGTATGACATTTCTGCTTGTAATTTATAAAATCAATTCAATGTATTTTTTATTTTTCAAGACTATGAAGGTGTTGGCAGCTATGATTTAAATAAGATAGGTCTAGAGATTTTGGTGCTAATGAAAATTTAAGTTAAAGCAATGGCAAATCTTGTCAAAACATGAAAAAGAGCTTGTTAAGGCAAACCTGATAGTTCCTGTGGCAGAGCATGTATTACCTTGATGACGATTTTATAGAGCATTTCATGTCACAAAAACTAAAGAATAGGGTATATGTCTTTAATTCTATAAACCTGATTTCATCTGATGCTTATTATTTTGACTATTAGTGAGTCCATTTTTATCTATAAGCTTGTGAATATTTCTTTTAAATTTCTGTTTATATTTATAAATTATATCCTAAGATACTCAAAGGTTAATTTTTTTCAATATGAAAATGTGCGATGTATTTTTAGTGATACTTAATGCATAAACATGAAGAATTCTGCCAATAATATAGATTACACTACAGCAGATTGCATTATTATTTATAGGACAACTCTCTGAGGAGCAAAATAAACCCTGGAAAAAAATTGCCACCAAAATAATTTGAGATCTGCTCAAGTGCAGAGTTCTTTAGATAGATAGATAGACAGGTGAATAGAATAGAGTAGAATAGAATAGAATAGAATAGAATAGAAATATAGATAGATAATTATAGAGTCAGTCACTCCAAATGAAAATGACCACAGAAATGATGGAATCATCAGGTATGTGTTGGTCTTTCTTGAGGATAAAGTGGTCAATGAGTTATACTAGCTGGACTTTATTTTGCACATGCTTTTTACTGTTAATTGGTTGTGAGATGATAATGGACATTTTCACGCTATCTGCCACTCATTAAAATCTCCTAACCAATCATCTAGCTTTAACTAATTTCCTCTCAATGTGCATGTGTGTGCACACACGTATGTTACATGTGTATACAATGACTTTTCATGCCTTCTATGGCTGAGATTTTAATTTTGCATTTTCCCCAAAACGATTTTACTAAGCATGTATAGTAATGGTAATATTAAATCTATATATATATATAGATTTTATATATATATATATATATAATTGCAAATGTAATTGTGACAGGTATATTTATTATCTATTACATACGTCCTTTAAAGTAGAAATAAGTGAAATAAAGCAAAAACATCCAAGGAATGAAGGGGGGCCAGGTTAGAGAACTGTGAACCCCGTGTGCTTGAAGCATCAATCCTCAATAGCTATTGCTGAAGGACTATGTCTTTTGCTGAGAAATCCATGAATCTGCCCCAAATTGGAAATGTGTCCTCCCACTTTTGCAGCCTATGCTCATCCGTTTGATGTACAACTGCACGATAAGGGTCCAGGGCCAACTTTGAGAAGGAACATTTTGCAATATGAATCTCTTACAGAAAACCAGTGGTGACATTTAATTGATCATAAACCTCAGATGCAAAGCTCTGGATCCATTTGGTGGGTTATTAGAAAATGATCACTGCTCACCAAGTAACTTAGTGTCACGAGCTGCCACTTGCAAGAGTTTTACTTTTTGGCAAAGAAAAGCAGTCAGTTTCTGTTCAATTTACTTAACAATCTGGTTGCTGTCTTGAAAACTAAAGCAACGGCTTTTGACTATCAAGCCTAGGATTTGCTAAAAAATTAAAAATAAAACTGACAGCTTTATTGTAATTAATGCAAACATCAATATAAATTGATGGTTGCAACCTATTCTCATAGCATTGTATTTAGTTTGTTTTCTCTGACTGATAAAATCATGTAATTCAATGTAGAAAATTTAAATATTTGGAAATTACAAAATATTGAGAAAAATAAAATTGTAAAACATTCTACCACCCAGATACATATGGTATCTACATATAAGTGCATGTGGATTTGTGAATGGTATGGATATGGAAAAATTGAGTATTGATCAATATATTTTTTATTGAAAAATTTAGGTTCATATTCTCAATTCAGTTTTACACTCTCCATTTATCATTTAGTAATAATGCTTACTCATGATAGTATATTTAACCTTTAAAAAGTTCTTTCAGCACTGTATAATCTTCCGAGCAATGCCTACACCATTCTTGATTTAACCCATCCCAATTTTTGGAATTTTAGATTAGTTCTTTCTTGTTCAATAGCATTTTTGCTATTATGGATACAGATTTAGTGCATATATTTGTATAAACTATCTACACAAATGCTTATGTGTTTCCCCAGAAAATCCTCTTAATGTGAGATTTCTAGGCTTAAAGACAGTGAGTTGTAAAAATCTGAGTGTGCATTATTAAATTCCTTCCCCTACAGGTCTCAAACTTTGGTTTTGACCAGCAGTGGATAGGCAGTGCCTGTCTCACTGCCTAGGGAATCATTTACAAAATCTTAGCCAACTGGATATATGTGAAATTGTGTCTCGATATTGTTTTAATTGAATTCTATTGCTTACTAACAAAGTAATGTTTTTTTCATATACTGAATGAATATCTTTTTTTACTTTTAAAATGACTAATACAACCACTTTTCTATTTTCCTTGTAATCTTTATGATGTCTTTGGATATGTGTTACTTTCAGTGTGTGTGTGTATATGCTCATTTATTTACATTTATTTAGGGGAACTGGATACCTTATTTTATTCATGAGGTTTAGAGATGTCAATTTTATTTATTTATTTTTTAATGTTTAAAACAGTTATTCAGCTTTATTACAGCAGTTGTACAGTTGTTATAGTTTTGTAAACACTTTGGATTGATACTTTTGAAAAATCAAATATCCCCCTTGGAAAGCCAACATTAACAACCATAATAAAATTAATCACTGCAATTGATTACTGCATCTTCCATGTGCTTTAAGCATGTTGAATAATTCAACCTTCATAGCAACCCTAAAAGGTAGATTATTTTATTATTTATGTTCACAGGTGAAGAAAATGAAGTGCAGGGACTCAGGGACTGGTTAAGTATCACACCATAAGGAGCAGTAGGTACAGACTCGATCTAGGCAGTAAGGTTTTATATCCTATGGTAACTTACCACTCTGCTCTGCTTTTGAGTATTTGCATCTCAAAGGACCTGGTTTAAAATTTGACTTAGAGATGTCAATTTTAAATGGGCACCAGCAAAAAGTCAGAAGAATGCTATCACGTGTTTGTGTTTTATGGTAGTGACCTGTGCAATGGGACTGCCTGATCAGTCTGGTGTGGAAATATGACCATATATCTTTCTTTTTTTCACTTTTCCAATGAATCACTTAAGCTTTCGAGAGCAGTTTTTTTTTCCCTTTGTAACAAAAAAGCCCAGTTTATTTCTATCTGGCCATCCTTCTCTTTCACTGAATTGCCTGAGTACCGCAGGTGCTTGGCTCCTTTATACTTTATATTTACCTGCTCCAGCCGTGTTTTCAATAGCAAAGTGAAGAAAGAGAAATGGAAGGTCTCATCAGTCCCCTAGAAAGTTTTCATCAGTTCTTACCACAGCAAGTAATTTTGAATGCTGACCCCACTTAATGTAATGATGCTGGCCCTGCACAGGGGGTGAAACACTGGCTATGTCAGTTTTATGCTGAGCTTCAAGAGCTTTGTCTTATTCACTTCCCACTTGTAAGCTGAATCACTTCCCAAAGCATTACCATATGTAACTGGGTCTGGAGAAGTTTACCAACTTGGTAGCGTGCTGGGTCGGGACGAGGTTTCTTGATAGCATCTGTGTTAAATTCTGATCCTGGGGGGACGTGAATGGGGGTGGGGGAGGAACCTGAACCACGAAAAAACTTGAATAGCTTTCCCCTAGTTACATAGCTTATTACTAGTGTTTGAGAATACAAACTGGAGTCAAGAGAAATAATAAGAGAAAAGAGGAAGAGAGAAGACAGAAGAATTGGAGACTTGTGGAATGTGAAGGCTAGACACTTAGGAAGTGCTAGTCTTTTTAAAAAATTTTTTTAATTTAATTTTTTTCCTTTTTTAAAAGTTTTATTGAAGTGTAGTTTATCTACAAGGTTGTGATCATTTCTGATGTCCCAATGAAGTGATTCAGTTGTACACACACACACACACACACACACACACACCCATTCTTTTTCAAGTTCTTTTCCCCTATAGGTTATCACAGAATACTGGGTAGAGACCCAGACCTGCTGTGTAGCCAGTCTTTGTTAGAGAACTAGGACAGTAAGAAAAACTTTTAGGCAATTTGCAGGAAAAGCCATATATTTATAGAAGGCAATTCATTTTTGATAGTTCATCCCTTTTTGTACAACACACAGCAGAGCAATGCCTTCATACCACTGCTATACCATGGAAGGGAAAAAATATGGAGAATCCTCATGTCATTGAGCAGATTGTTCAAGAATATCAGACTGATCTTATTTAAGGGTTTGTCATCAGGTTAAGTCCCTAAGTCTCACATCCTTCTTTCTTCGGTCACCAGTAGGAGTACAAGCTTCTTAGTCTAGTTGTAACATCGTCACTGCCATCTTCCTGTTGCTATTAGGAGATAGGCATCTCTTTATCCGATCAAATCACAAAGCCTACACATCTACGCAACCTCTTATTTGGAACCTGCAAACGTGCTTCTAAATCCTCTCTACCTCACTTTCTTCTCCGGATGTTTGCTTATATTTTCCTTCAGCTCAGAAAAGCCTACTTAGCTCACTCTACCTAAAGATATCCTCTGGACAATTCACTTTCTATCTTGTCACATCGTTTGTTTTCATTGGTACATATGCACTGTTTTTACTAACTTATTTGTGGCTTGTTTTCCTCTTTCTTTATTACCTGAAACTCTAATTGTAATATAAGCTCAGTGAGGCCAATCACTTGTTTTGTCTTATTTACCCCTGTCTTGCAATTTTCAAAGTGTCAGGCAGGTAGATGGATCCAAGAATTAAAATATGTCTTGAATTTATGGATAAGTGAGTGAATGAAGACCCAGATAGTCCATCCATAGATATGTTGTCTTTATAGGTGTATAGATTCGAGAGAGAACTTTTATTTGAGATATTTATGTTTCATCAATTGCTTGCCGTGCTTAGATTTGGGTAAAAAATATGATTATGAACTCTTGGCAATTAACAAAGACAAGTATTCACAGGTGGTGTTTTAGTCATTGTTCCCACTGGCAGTTGGAACTTCGGAAGAGAAAGAGATACATGGGAATAAAAACACTGGGGATGAAAATGGAATTTTAAAAATGTGAGTTTCCAAATTATGACTCAAGATAGCAGATTGATACATTTTATCCCTTGCCAATAAATTACATCATTTGTATGGGAAAAGTATTATTCCAGAGATAGATGGCTTGATAATGAGGGATTTAAACTGAATTTATAGACAGACAGGAAAAAATACTCTGGATAAACACACTAGTCTAGTCTCTATGCAAATAGTAAGTTTAACATGGCAAGAAAAATGGATGAGATGGTTAGAGAGTCACACAGTAAAAGAACATTACCTGATACTGACTGAGTAAGGATAAGCAATTTCAATTCTAGACACTCACATATTTAGAGGAAGAGAATGGATAATACACACACTGGAGAGCCCATCACAGTTCTGCTCAAATTACCCCCTAGAAATCACTTAGATGAGCTTGGGCTATGTATTAGAAAATGGAACAGAAGCTATGGCAAAGGAACAACCTTGTTAAGAAAGGAAGTCATGGGAGAGAATGGAGTTCTTGGCCCAAAAGCAGGGAGATGTACAGGAGAATGCATGAACTAAAGATGAAATCATTCTAGAGAGACTGCGGAAAAGATGAAAGTCCAAAAGGAAACAGGATCATGGAGCTATCCTACCTAGCCAAATAAATGACATGGTGTCCCCAGAAGAGTCAAAGAACTATTGCAAAATCTGACAGTAAGCTTGTCTATTAAAAATAACATTATAGCAGTGTCACTTCCTTGACTTTGTACTGCATTTATGCAACAGAACAGTAACGAGTAGTTTGGGGAAAACACACACTGAAGTACGCAGTGGTAAAGGAGAAACCTGCCTGAAACCATTAAGCGAACAACTCTGTATTTTTGGCAGAGAGAAACATACATAGGATATATGGTATTTTTAAGGTATTGCTACTACTTCTCTCTCTGAAATTATGTCAAAATAAAGTAAAATTGGGCACAAAACTTTAAAGATAGAAAAACTGTGTTCATATTTTAAATCATGACTAACTAGCACTATGATCATGAACAGATTCTTTCACCTTTTGAAACTCAACAAAAAAGTGAATTTTAGACCTTTTCCCGGATTCATAATGATAATCAAATGAAATTGCACTGTGCTTTATAATTGCAAAGAATAATGTCAACTACATTGGTTATTAGTATAATAAGATTATGATGAAAATTATAGTAGACCCAGAGGGACGATAAAGCAGCACTGGGAAATTTTAACTCCCTGGGTTCTTGCTAGCAGGTTTTTCAACCAAAAGTGATTTCGATGCTGATGGTAATAGTATATTCTCTCCAAGAACAGAATAAGTGACTAAAGGAAACTGATTCTGGATCAAATGGGAAAAACTTGTAAAAATGTTAGAAGAAACAATGGCACCTTCGAAGGCAGAAACGGAAACACCTAACCATTTGAGAAAGGTCAAGGACAGGCACACGCAAACTTGTAAGGCACACATTGCAAAGGCAAACCTTAAAAAAATAGCTTAAAATTTCCAACACAGAATAAGATTAAGGGAAAGAGGTTGCTTATTAATATGTACACAATCTCTCTGTCTGTAAACCTCAAATTATCTAGATGAAGAAGAATGATATAGAGGAATAGTGATAGAAAATTTGCTGGCATGAGTAGGCACATGAAAAGATGCTCAAAATCACTAATTATTAGAGAAATACAAATCAAAACTACAATGAGGTACCACCTCAGACTGGTCAGAATCGCTATCATTAAAAAGTCTACAAATAACAAGTGCTGGAGAGGATGGGGAGAAAAGGAAACCCTCCTACACTGTTGGTGGGAATGTAAGTGGTGCAGCCACTTATGGAAAATAGTATGGAGGTTCCTCCAAAAGCTAAAAACGGAGTTTCCATATGATCCAGTAATCCCACTCCTGGGCATGTATCTGGACAAAACTATAGTTCAAAAAGATACATGCACCCCTGTGTTCATAGCAGCCCTATTTACAATAGCCAAGACATGGAAACAAGCTAAATGTCCACTGACAGATGACCGGATTAAGAAGTCATGGTACATATATATAATATGCCATTAAAAAAGAAGGAAATAATGCTATTTGCAGCAACATGGATATGACTAGAGAGTATCACATTAAGTGTAGTATGTCAGACAGACAAAGACAAATACCACATGATATCACTTATATGTGGAATCTAAAATGTGGCACAGATGAACATATCTACAAAATAAAAACAAACGCAAAGACATAGAAAGCAGACTTGTGGTTGCCAAGGGGGGTAGGAAAGAGGGACTGGGACTTTGGGGGTAGCAGATGCAAACAATTACATTTAGAATGGATAAGTAACAAGGTCCTATTGAATAGCACAGGGAACTATATCCAATCTCCCAGGATAGACCATAACGGAAAGGAAGACGGAAAAGAATATAAAAGTTTTATGTATACATAAACTGAGTCACTTTGCTACACAGCAGAATTTGGCACAACATTGTAAATCAACTATACTTTAATATATTTTTAATTTGCTGGCATCAACAAATACATTTAAGCCAAATATCTCTTCTAGTAGCACTTCCTATAAGCCCGGGGATGTGTTAGATGCAGCCCTCCCAAGGCGAAGGAGGAGGATCTTTTTCCCGGGCAGAGCTTGCATCCTACCCTCTATCACATTAGCTTTTCCATGCTCTTATTTCCAGATTTAGTAGGGAACTTAAGAATCCTCGTTTCTCTATGTGTTAAATACCCAAATAATTTTAAGCCACAAAGAATGAAATGTAACTTGTGCATATTCAAAAGTTCAAGACTGAGACTAAAATATAGACTGTGACAAAATAAACTAGCTGTATTATAAACTCGTAACATAACCTCACCGAAGTGGGTGAGGAAAGAGAGGTGCTGATCTAAGTAACTTTATAAATGGCTAGAAGCTGTAAGACTAAAGATAAAAAGAAAGGGACATAAGCATTTTAGTCGGTAAAGTTGTTTCTTGCAAGGGTGAGGGTTGACTATTCTGAAACCACTGTGTTTATACACAGGAATGGAATGAAAAATGTAAATGCGTGGTGAATGGAGGAGGCAGGTTCTTCCGGCTGGAGCGGGAGGTCAGAGATGAGTAGGGAGAGGGAGCTTAGAATGAACCACATGGAACTGGTTTAGCGTTGGAGACATCAGGATGAATTCATTTGAATTAGTACAGGAGTTCCCGTCGTGGCTCAGTGGAAATGAATCTGACTAGCATCTGTGAGGACGTAGGTCAATCCCTGGCCTCGCTCAGGAAGTTAAGGATCTGACGTTGCCATGAACTGTGGCGTAGGTCACAGATGTGGCTCAGATCCTGCATTGCTGTGGCTGTGGTATAGGCCAGCAGCTACAGTTCTGATGTGACACCTAGCCTGGGAACCTCCCTATGTCACAAGTGCGGCCCTAAAAAGACCCAAAATAAATAAATAAATTAGTATAAATACTGTCAGATAGACAGAGAAATAATTACAGCCAGGCAGGGACATGTGGATTTTATGCATACATATATATGTCCTAGCTCTGTCTGCTAAGACAGCCTGGACAATGCTTACACCAGTGCCCAGATCTTGGTTCCTAATAACGTCCTTCAGTAAAAAGGGTCAGGGCTCCTTGGAGAAACGGCTGATTCTAGGGCAGAAGCAAGAAATAGACAAAGTAAACCTAGAGCAGATGCTCTAGGTTTAGATGCACTAGGTTAGAGCCCCTAGTGTTAGAGAAGAAGCGAGTATTCAGAAGAAATGAGAGGGTATATCCAAGAAACCCAAGATTCGACTGAAAGGGCTCCTAACGGTGGTTAAAGCTGGCAGAAGATGAGGAACAAAATTAATAACAAAGTATTGGATTATAACCCAAAGTATAAAATAGATATTTGTGAGTCCATACTGATGTAGAATACTAAATAAGTAAAGAAATGACTGAAAATAGATGACTCTTTTGTACAAAAGAGTTCCAAATGATTATGTAGATAATCTCCCCACCGAGAAGACGGAGCGTAATTCCCACTCCTAAATTTGGGTTACACTTAGTAACTTGCTTCCAAAGAATTAATGTGGAGAGAGGGAGTTGAAAACTTTACACTGTAGAAACCTGGTGATCAAGGATAACCTCGTCAGTGATAAGTCATTAAGACATATTGATGTACCCTTGACATGATGTCTTGAAAATGATACTTCATTTTTGTGGTTCCCCGACCCCACCCCCACCTGGAAAACCCATAACCCCAGTCTATGTCAGAGACCAGAATAGCTTAAGGATGCAAAATGACTAAATGTGATGCAGTAACTTGGATGGGATCCTGGAACAGAACAAGATATTAAGGAAAATGAATGAAATCGTAATAAATAAAGTGTGGCATTTGGTTAATAACAATGAGTCAATATTGCATTATAGTTGTGACAAATGCACTGTCGTCAGTAAGGTGAGATGTTCACAATTGAGGAAGCTAGATGCAGAATATAAAGGAACTCTCTGTTCTATATTTTTTCATAAATCTAAAACTTTCTCAAAACATTATTTAAATATAAAAAACCACAAAAGCATAACTACTGTTTTAAAAGACTAGCTTCTCAGATTTCACAACATAATTGTCTTTTTTAAGGACTTAAAACTTAATGAACCTGACATGATGAACAAGTGAAAAGTAACAGCTCATTCTGTGCGGTTAATGGCATAATGCTGATTATTAATAGTAGTGAGGGCTTTGGTCTTTATCAGTAATGTTGTACACAGTTGTGTGTGTGTGTGTGCACGCGTGCACGTGCGCATGCATGCAGATGTGTGTGTGCACCTGTCTCCATGTTAGAAAAATAGTTAATATAAGATTCTCAGTGGCCTTTCTTAAGTACAAGAAAGGGTTAGTTGAATTGGATAATTCCTGAGCTTTCTTGCATCTCAGTGATTTTCTTATCTGGATCCTGAGAGCTGTGAAGTAATCTTGGGACCCTTACATGCCCTGACCTACTGCTAGAGAATTCTCACAGATCAGGTAGTTTCCAGAACCTAAAATTTTTGAGACAAAAATGCCATGCTAAATAAAGGGGAACATTAGGTATGAGATATATTATGATATTGATTATCCAAGAAGGTTGTGCTTTCAACCTAGTTTTATGGTTTTAAACTTATGAACCACATGTACACAGCCTAAAATAGCTTTTCTAAAATGGAGATGGTCAATTCTATGGAATTGAGGCAAATCACATTAAGAAAGCTGTTAAAGAGTTCCCGTTGTGGCACAGCAGAAATGAATCCGACTAGGAACCATGAGGTTGAGTGTTCGATCCTTGGGCTCCCTCAGTGGGTTAAGGATCCTGTGTTGCGGTGAGCTGTGGCTGTGGCATAGGCCAGCAGCTATATCTCTGATTCCACCCCTACCCTGGGAACCTCCATATGCCACAGGTTCAGCCCTAAAAAAGCAAAAAAAAAAAAAAAGAAAGAAAGAAAAGAAAGAAAAAAAGCTGTTAAATGTTATTGATATATAAGATGTTATCAATACATGGGCAGGGATATTCTGTGCCATTATGTTTTCAGAAACTAGAGTATTGATCCTATAAAAGGATATTATATTTTAAATAAAGAAGTGTTGTACTGTGGGTTGTCCTAAACAAAATGCTAATAGAATACAGAAATTCTCTTAAAAATCCAAAGATGATAAAGTTAATACCATAAAGTAAGAGTACATACGTACATGTAAGAAATTCAAAAAGTATATAATATTATCTCTTACCATTAGGTATTTAGCCATGTTTTTTTTCACTATGTCTGTGTCATCTATCCAACCAGCCAACTAGCTACCCAACTATAGCATTTGGAGTGCCTACATATGCCAGACCCTGAGCTAATGGTTTTAAATTTTTAGTCTCACATATTTAGTCTCTCATTTATTTTGGTCTCACAACAAATTTGCAAAATTACAAAGCAATTATAAGTCAACATAATGTGTTACTAGATGGAGTGGGAAATGATAAGAAAATTGTAGCATAAAGCAGTCTACAAAAATCATATGAATTCAAAATCTTAAGAGAAAGAAACCCCTTCAAAGTGTCGAATCCTCCTGGCCTTATTTATTCTCTGTGTGAACTGAGTTCTCCAGGAGTTCCATGTTTGCCTGAAGTCATGCAGTCTTTTCTGAGCCAAAGTTAGAACTCAGAACACATAATTCCTCACCAAAGTTGCTTTCCATCTTGGGGCCAATAAATGACCAAACGTAATATAACTTTTCTAGAATTTTGAAAGAAGGCAATGTTATTCTGGCTGGTGATGATTAAGAGTCAGAATCCTACCATTAGGTACATTGTGTTTGTTCACTTTGAGAAATGTCCCAGTGTCACAGCAAAAGATATGGGGGCTTCCTTCTTCTTTGAGGGCTTCTTGGCACACACCTAATGGAACTTCGTGGAACACATTTTTGCTGTTTCATCGAGTTCCCAAGGCTGTTAGAACACTGGGAGAATATTCTCTTTTCCATTTTATCATTATAGTTCCTGCGTTCACCAATATGCTCACATCACCTGAAGCACAGGCAGATAAAACAATACAAAAATGGTCTTAACATGAAGAACAGACTTGTGGTTACCAAGGGGGAGGGAACTAGTGAGATGGACTGGGAATTTGGGGTTAGGAGATGCCAACTATTACATTTAGAATAGGTAAGCAGTGAAGTCCTACTTTATAGCACAGGGAACTATATCCAATTTCCTGGGATAGACCATGATGGAAGATAATAGAAGAAAAGGAATGTATATATGTATATGTATGACCGGGTCACTTCGCTGTAGAGCAGAATTGGCACAACCTTGTAAATCCACTATAATTTTTTAAATGGTCTTAAAATATAGCTCTTAAACATGGGGAGAAACAAAACAGTTGTTAAATCTATGAAAGATGGTCTTAGAAGTCTATGAACACCCTATCCCTGCGAGGCTGGCAACATGAAGGGGAAACATTATTCGCCCAGTTGATAAAAAGTTGACAGTGTTTTGTTTGCACTGTGCTTCCAGACACTGGCAAATCACACATGAGAAAGTTGTGTTTGGCCAACTAAAGAGAAACGGCATTAATGTCCTATTGTTGCTGTGACAAAATTACCACATATGCAGTAGCTAAAAACAACATACATTTATTTTCTTACATTTCTGGTGGTGGGAAATACAAACCCAGTCTCAAGGGCAGAAACATCGATGTGATGGCAGAATTTGTTTTCTTTGGAGGCACTCAAGGAGAATTCATTCATTTCTTGCCTTTCCCAGCTTCTAGCGACTTCCCACATCCCTTGCGTCATGACTCCATCACTCAACCTCGGCTTCTGTCATCACATCTCTTTCTCTGATGCTGACCTTCTCCTCTACCTCTTACTTGGACCTTGCTGACTACATGGGTCCCATTTGGATAAACCAGGATAATCATCTCAATATCCTCAATTTAATCACACATTCGAAGTGCCCTTTGCCACCTAAGGGAACATATTCACCAGTTCTGGAGATTTTGCCTACTACAGGAGCCATCTGTTTCTCAACTATGATAACACCATCTTTCTCCAGCCCGTTCCCCACTAAGAAGAATACATAATTTTGTATATGTATGTAAGAAGACAAGCATTGTTGTTGTTTTGCAGCAACCTTTTTTGGAAGAAGGGACTACTTTTGGTAGTTGCCTTCAGGATAATGACATGTTTTAGACAACTGATCCCACCTCCATTAAAATGCAGGTGATTAAAATATTGAGGAGAATTCCTTGTGCTATACCATAAGTACTTTTTTTTTAATCCATTTTCGATACAGTAGCATCTGTCTGACTCACATCGCTTAGTATAATAACCTCTAGGTCCATCCACATTGCTGCAAATGGCATTATTTCATTCTTTTTATGGATGAGTAATATACCATTGTACATATAGACCTCATCTGCTTTATCAGTTCATCTGCCAATGGACATTAGGTTGCTTCCATGTCTTGGCTCTTGTAAACAGGGCTGCAGTGAAGATCAGGGTGCTTGTATCTTTTCAAGTTATGTTTTTCTCCAGATAGATGCCCAGGAGTGGGACTGCAGGATCTTATGGTAGTTCTATACAAGTCCTTATGAATGCATCAAAATCTGAAGATAGGAAACAAAGCCAGGAAACGTGTGCCTTTAAGATTTTGTCTGCAATAATAATAAAGTAGGGGTATATCTCATTTCTCAAAGTCCACAAAATTCGCCCACAGAAAGTGACATTCTTTTCTACTTCCAAAGGGATAACTCTATAATCATCGTGCCACTAATGGACCGTAATAGTCTTTGTTCCCACATTTGAGGCAGAGCACCTGCTCCTTAACAGCAAGCACTTATGCCTGATTAAATAAGATGCATCTTTAAATATAGCACGCTTAATAAGACTGTAGTTGCTTAGTTGTATTTCCCATTTATATCTTGGTAGAAAAGAAGATTGATTCCTATTAAAACTATGTGAAAAAAAGGGATGTTGTAAAAACACTCAATGTAGTATCTAGCCATCATCCCAAGTAGTTTTGTTTTTAAAAAGTCAATTTTTATGAATCAAATTTCTTGCATAATAATCATAGACTCCACCAATAAAGCTATCTAAAAATTTGACTTATTTATAGATTTTTTTCAGAGTTGGCAAAATTCAAGTGTAGAGACACTTGTTAAAGGAGAGTTGTGATTTCTCTAAGTTTAACCTATTGCAAAAAGTACTTATCTAAATCTCGGTTACTAGAGCCATTATATATAAATTCCCCTGAGAATGTATTAGCTTATGGGAAGTTCCAAGTATTACCTTCTAAGATTACCTACACGATGCTTTCCGTTGAAGTGGATTCTGTGGGCATGTGCTTATATTTGTTTTCTATGCTGTATAACAAATTGCCACAAACTTAGTGGCTTAAAACCCCACTCATGTTTATTATCTCGCAGTTTCTGTGGGTCCAGAGTTCAGGCATTGATTACAATTTAATAAGGCTGGAATCAATGTGTCAGCCAAGCTGGGATTTTTTCATGGGCTTGACTCGGGAAAGATCTACTTTCAAACTCCCTTAAGGGGTTGGCAGGATTTATTTCTTTGTAGCTATAGGATTTATGGGAATCTTGCTTCCCCAAAAACAGCAAGGGAGAAAGACAGACACACACACACACACACAGAGGCCTTAGCAAATAAGCACTAAACTGTGTTTGTGGACGCATAATCGCATACAGCCCATCACCTTTGCCTCAATCTGTTGATAATAAACAAGTCATAGGTGCCATCTGCACCCAGTGGAGGGAATTATATAAAAGCATGGATAGGAGAAGGTGGGGATGACGAGAGTCACCTGTAGGTCTGTAAACCATGGAGCCGAACCATGAAATTATTCCGAGAATTTTATTTCTTTGCCTTATAAGTTTGGAAATTCTGGTTTGTCGTATTATTCTTTCAATGAAATTAGATCAACTGAAGCCCCATACCATTCGAAGTTTTTATTCTGGTTTGCATAATTATGGCCTACTAATTTAAGGATTAGAGACAGAGCAACCGAAGAACCACAGGAAATAGTACATATTGAAATTGATAGAACTCTCCTTCCTAGCATGCCAAAGATTTTGATACTTTTATGCACATAAAATATTGAAGTAATATAGCCGGAAAAAATATTTGCTAATCTCCACAGAGAACTTATAAATAAATTAGTTTTGTTAATAATAAAATATATTAACAAATTATAAAATTAATCCAATGTAATTACTAATTATCTTTCCTTTGTTGTATGATTTTCATATTTTTCTTGGCTACGCCCATGACATGCGAAAGTTCCTGGGCCAGGGGTAGAACCTGTGCCACAGCAGCAACCCAAGCCACTGCACTAACAATGCTGGATCATCAACCCGTTACACCACAAGAGAACTCCCTGATTTTCATATTTTATAAATTAATTTAATTTAAACAGTTGCTCTTTAATGCCAACAAAATCAGTTTCTCAGATTTCTAATTAATCTTGAAATATTAAAGGAAATTAATAAGTCACATTAGCCACATTACTGGAAGTAATAGCATATCTGACCATAAAAGTGCTATAGAAAAAAATAGAAATTAAAATTAATTAGGCTTTCTATGACAAAAGTTAAATCTCACAGAAAATTAATATCATATTATGTTTCAGAATCAGATAAAAATTAAGAAAAGATAACGTGGCTATCTTTTAAACAAAAGTGAATAAAGTGATCTAATTTGTTTGAGAATTTATCCTAATTTGAGATATTCACTAACTTGGATCTGTATATAAGTCTTCTGTATGTAATCAGTATTGAAGAATTCTGATAGTTTTTTAAGTTTTTACTGAAATATTCTTACTACATTTTAAAGATTGGCAATCGCTAGCATCTAGATTGAAAAAAAATTGAATTTCTTATCTTCGTACCATAAAGCTGGAAATTAGCTTTAAACAATTTACAGTAGAGTTTAGTCTACTGCCAAAAAGAGAGTTTTTCTTAAAAATTCTGTACTCCTTTGGATTGATTATTCTTTATTATTTAATTATATGTGTTTTGTAGGTTTATGGACTATGTCTCATTGTTTTGTTTTTCAGAGATTACTTTAGGTTTATTACAGCCGTCTTTAAAAATCATCATCTGGTCTACATACAAGAAATATTATATCACTTCCCCTATACGAGAAGAGCCATAAAGCGTAAGCATCCGTTTTCCTTTCCGCGATGTTGTGCTACTTTGTCATTCACTTTACTTCTACATGTGCTGTTAACTGCACAATATGTTTTATTATTTTTTGCTTTAAAAAGTCAAGAATTGGAGAGTCCTGGTTTCTAGTTCCATGAGTAGGGAAGTTGAAAGTCACCCCTTTGTCCTAACAAGCAAAAAGGTGAATAGACTAAGTGAAGTAAGTCAGAAAGGGAAAGACAAATACCATATGCTATCACTTATATGTGGATCATAGCACAAATGATCCTATCTACAGAACAGAAACAGATCACAGACAAGGAGAACAGACTTGTGGTTTCCAAGGGGGAGGGAGGAGGAAGTGGGATGGCCTGGGAGTTTGGGGTTGGTAGATACAAACTATTGCATTTAGAATGAATAAGTAATGAGGTCCTGTTGTACAGCACAGGGAACTATGTCCAATCTTTTGGCGTAGAACATGATGAAAGATAGTATGAGAAAAAGAATGTGTGTGTGTGTGTGTGTGTGTAATATTCTATTATAAACAAATTAAATTTTTAAAAAGCTGAACAGACTGAAAAATCAGCAGCTCTTCCTGGATCCCTAAGAGAGAGGAGGACCCAGGGTAAAGTGCTACCTCGAAGATGGGTGATACCAATAGGGAAATGCAGAGAATAGTGATTTACCTGGGCCAAGACCCCCAAGTAGAAACCACCATAGGAACCAGTGCTGGGGTAGGAAAAACCTGAACTGTAACTGCTGAATTACTGGTAGTTCAGTGTGGATGACTCTGATAGTTACAAACACCAGGAGGTCCAGTCTTGGTGGAGGAAGGGAGGACTGGGGGGCGGGGCGGGGGGCATAATATTGTGACATTTACTTCCAGGATTTTGACCAGATTTCCACAATAAATACAGAAGATAAGTCCCCTCCTGCTTTGGAAAGGGAGAGGGGAAAAGGAACAATCTCAGAATACACCAGAGCATTCTGTTCTTTTTAACAAAGCTACCCTCAGTAGAAACTAGTTAACCACAGCCTGAACTGATGGGGTATTTTTAGATCCCAACTGACATGGGAAAGGGAAATACTCAACTCCAGCCCATACCAGCCAGCCTATCCCAACTAAGAAGAGAGGGGAAAACAAAACAAAACAAAACAAGAAACACTGAGAAATACTTGAAAGTTCACCCCCAGAGGCAGAGGCTTGTGAAAAGACCTAGACCTAATCATAGGACTATAGAATGGTTCCCCTGCCCTCACATGTCACCACTAAAATACTGAAATACTCTTTATTGAAATTCCTTTTACCCAATTCATTATATGTGGCTACCAAGAAAAAATTTATAAGATATACCAAAAGGTAAATAATACAACTGAAGAAACAAAGCCAGCATCAGAACTAGACATGGCAGGGGTGTTGGCATTATAAGCCAGCGAATTTTCAAACAACTAGGATCAATATGCCAAGGACTCTCACGAACAAGGTGGAGAGCATGCAGGAACATGTTGCAGTTTTCGCATGCAAGCAAAAAGATAGGTGACTCTAGACGCAGATTTACAGCCTGCAGAAAAATTAACTCGAAGTGCGTCATAGACCTAAATGTAAAACACAAGACAATGAAACCTCTGGAAGTTCACACAGATGACTTTGGATATAGTGATGCTTTTTTAGGACAACACAAAAGACAGACTCCATAAAAGAAATAAATGATAAGCTGGACTTCGTTAAAACTAAAAACTTCTGCTCTGTGAAATACAATGTCAAGATATTTGGAAGACCGAGTTCCCATAGTGGCATGATGGAAACAAATCCGACTAGGATCCACGAGGATGAGGATTTGATCCCTGGCCTCACACAGTGGGTCAGGAATCCCATGTGTGGTGAGCTGTGGTGTAGGTTGCAGAAGAGGCTCTGTGGCTGTGGTGGAGGCCAGCAGCTGTGGCTCTGATTCATCCCCTAGCCTGGGAACTTCCTTATGCTGTGGGTGTGGCCCTAAAAAGACCAAAAAAAAAAAAAAAGATATTTAGAAAACAAGTCACAGGTTGGGAGAAAATTTTGCTTAGACTCCCTTTAATGAACAAACAAGTTATGTCACTCACATTGAGGAGGAGTGGATACTTGCAAAGTAAAAAATTTTTCCTCTTAAATAGTTTAAACCGTCTCCTCTTAATTCTAGAGTAATTTTTTTGTATGTTCTTATTGACAAATTCTATCATTCATGACATTTCTATGACTTTTAAAGGATTAATGTTTCTGCTACTATGGGTCATCTTTTCCTGCTTATTTGCATGCCAAATATTTTTTTATTGGTGGCCAGACATGGTTAATTCTGAGGTTTGGGGCACCATTCAGGACCTACTTACATTTGTTAGGCAGGTCCAGAGCAGCAGGCTTGCCTAATGTTATTTCTTCACAGACACATGCTAATAGGGACACTCTGCAGATTTCAAGAACTCTCTCCAGGCAACTGCTTTCTTTCCATACAGCTCCCTTCTCTCCAGCACTCTTCCCTGGAAATTCAAGCTGCCTTGACTGGCCCCCAATTCTCTGCTCAGCTTCCCTAATCAAGAGACCACTGATTCTGCTTGTCTCACGGTCTCCCTTGCACAGGTCTCATAAACTCTTTTCAGATATTTGGGGTATTCATAGGACTCATCTAATTCCCTATTTTCACACTAATTTTGTGTGGCCTGTTTTTTCATTATCTGGAAAATATGGTTTCAAATTCTCTGTCCAGTTTTTGGCTTTATTTTTTAAGGTGGGAGTGTAAATCCCTTTCCTCTTCCTCTATGATGAGCAGAAGTCTTCCAGGGGTGTTTCTACTCCAGAACTCAGTTCTGGGATTCAGACTTTTGAGGAGAGGGCGCTGCCCAGCTGGCATTGGGATTTCTGTAGAAATGCTATTTCAAAGAGTATGAGGAAAATAGACCTTAGTTCTAACTGTGCCTGGATCCAACTTGCACTGCTGGGGCAGTTGGGCTGGGTGATGCTGCAGGAAATCGCAAAAGCAAAATAAAATGGGAAAAGTTCTTTCTTCAGGCTCCCTCTCCTGCCTTTTTTTAATTAGAAGCTAATTGGGAGCCATCTGGCAAAAGAAAAAAAAAAAGTATGATTTTTCTAGCCCCAGCTTCACAAAACAAAGTATAAGGGTGCTGAGTTGTCATGTGGTTGCATCAACCAGACCAGTGGCTGGGGCTGGGGTCAGCAGTCCGCCTATTTGCTTCTTTAGAGTTTACCCTGGCTGCTGAGAGCTGCCTCATTCTAGAGCATGCCCATTCCTGGGCAACTCATGTCTAAGAACCATCCCCCATGAGGGTATAAAGACCAAGCCACTTTGACTGACTGTGGGGTAATTCTGATAGACTATATACACCTCAAAGCTCCACATGGGACCAGGCATGAGTGTGGTTTGCTGGGTTTGGGGTAGGTTCCTTTTCGGCTCCGTTCAAGTTTGATTGGATCCCTTTCCACCTGGAGGCAAGTCTGGTGGCTGCAACATCCTGCTCAGCTCTGTCCTTCTGCCCAAGGGAAGGAGGGAGGGGGCACAGAAAGAAGGGGCTTCAGGCAGATCTTCTTGCACTGCAGTTCTTGCAGCTCAACTTCTCCCTCTGCCCAGCCCTGCTTCCCACTGGTTTTTCTAGTGTGTTTCTAACCTGCTTGACAACTCAGCCACAGTGTCTGCTTCTGGGACACCCAACCTAGGGACGGTGGGTGTGGCGTTCAGACAATAACTTGATAATCAAGAGAGGTCACCCCTTTGGCTACTTGGTATCCCATCTAAATATATTCAAAGTTCTATGTAACCATAACAAGTTCATGCTTTCAACTAACAAGCTCTCCCACTAATTCCCCTTTGAACCAATGAAAGCATTCTCACCCTCTCTTACTAAAGGGGAGATGCAAAGGCCCAAGAGTCACTGCACTCATTACTGGGCAATTGCTCCAGCGTCTGTCTCTGGGAGATGTAAGTTATTCCCCCAAATTCAGCAGCAATGTCATTAGAATATTCTGAAAGTAAACACAGAAACTATAAAGATAACCACCACAAGAATCCTTATTTAGGTTAATAAATAGCAAGAGAAGAAAGGAAATACTAGTTTTATTAACAAAAATATGTACATAATACTAGAAGAAGAAAATATCCATTGATACTGCTGCTCTCATTTCTGTAACTAACTGGTCATGAGGCCATAACAGATACTAACAACTTTCTATTTCCACTTTCTGCTTTCATTCTCATTACCCATTCTGTGTTTTCTTTATCACATTGAGGACCCCAGCTTTCCCCAAGTTTCTTTATCTTGTGGAATGACTCAAACCCTCAGAGCTTCAATGGTCTGACTCTACAGACCTTTTATGTTTGCCAGAGGATATGAAAGTAACAAAAGGCACCTCAGAGAATACTTAGGACCTGTAGTACCATGTTTAACAACAGCTTAAGTTGTCACTGGTAATTCAAATCCATTACCCCAACCAGTGAGAGTAACCCTCTTTCTTTCCATATTGTCATGAGGACAACACAACGGCCAGGTGGCTGTACCAGCCTCCAATTCAACTCCCCATTCAACTATTGTTAGACCTCTTGGCAGAAAAGTTCCCCCCTTGGCAACGAGGACCTCCAAATCAGCAGAGCTCAAAGTTGTAAAAATGGAAACCAGCAATTCTGTGAAGGAGTGATTAGGCAAATGAATGAGAGAAAGCCCTCCCACGTCCCTCTCTTGATTTCCAGACCTATGCAATCAGCTACTGAAGAAACGATTGATTGATTTCAAGTTAAGAACAAATCTGCTCTGTGTACTTAAAGCCCCATCTATTGGACTCTTTCTTTACCATTGTTGTAGCTACCGAGATTCTTATGCAGAAAAAAGACATCTTCAGAATGTTTGAAAACTGCTGCTCTAGGAGGTTTGTAAGCTCCATTCTATCTGACAGGACACCATTGCTTCAAAGTGTTTCCCAACTTGTGCCCTAATGGTGTTTTCAGATGACTCTTCCACTGTTCTCCAGTCCAGCCTGCAAAAGGGAAATGTAATTTGCAGGGTCCCACCCTCAGTGTGAGGAAGCAGAACTTAGCAGAATAGATTTGGAGTCAAGAGACAAAAGGTGATTAACCAGCCTTGTAGGGAGATAGGGTGTAGGCACTCCATGCCTGTGGATCACAAGTAGAATTTGAACTCTGGAGTTAAGATACCAGAAAGCTTTAGTAAGGCAATCACACAATTTGATTTCCTCTTTAAAAAAATAAATGTAATTGGAGTATAGGTGACTTACAATGTTGTGTTAGTTTTAGGTGTACAGAAAATCAAATCAGCCATATATGTGTGTGTGTGTGTGTGTGTGTGTGTGTGTGTGTGTGTGTGTGTGTGTGTGTGTGTGTGTGTATACACACACATATATATATCCATTCTTTTTCAGATTCTTTCCCCGTATAGACGATCATGGGGTATTGAATAGATTTCCCTCAGCTATATAGTAGGTCCTTGTTACCTCTTGACTTTGGGTACAGTATTATGCATATGCCAGTCCTAACCTCCCAATCCATTCCTCCCCCTCAATGTTTCCCCTTTGGTAACCATAAATTTGGCTCTGAAATCTTTAAGTCTGTTTCTGTTTTGTGCATAAGTTCTTTTGTATCACTTTTAATTAGATTCCATATATTAGTGATCTCATATGACATGTTTCTCTGTCTGACTTACTCGGCTTAGGTTGATAATCTCTAGGTCCATCCATTTGCTGCAAATGGCATTATTTAATGCTTGTTTGTGGCCAAATAATATTCCACTGTGTATAGGCACCACATTTTCTTTGTCCAGCCCTCTGTGGATAAATATTTAACTTGCTTCCATGTCTTGGTTATGGTAAATAATGCTGCAGTGAACGATGAGGTACATGTTTGATTTCCTTTTTGCAATATCACCCTGGCTACTCTGTGGAGAAGAGATTCTCTTTTTGGGTGTGTGTTGGATGAGATGGAGAAAGTGAAGATATTAATTTAGAGACACTTATTAATCCAAGAGAAGAGGTTCAGTAAGTAGTTGGATAATCTGGTAGTCAATGAAGTGGCCTACACTACTCATGAATGTGAAAGTCATTAGTATATCACAACTATTTAGATGACAGTATTTAGGCCAGAGATTGGTTAAGATCACCCAGAGAAAAAGTGCTTGAGAAACTGAATGAATTAGAAACTGGGTTCAGGTAAGAATGTATGCATTTTAAGAGCCTGGTCTGATAAAAATTCTGTAGGCTAAGTAACTCTTGAACATTGCTTCCAAATAACTCTTTAAAACAATTTCCAAACATACAATCTGATAAGAATAGATTGACTTTGATTTGAATGGTGGGAATTAGCTCAGTGCCCTAGGTATGTGGTCCTTTTCTCAATATTAGCTGTGGTTCTGAGCCATTTATGCAGAAAAGAGTTTGAACGTTCTGGCTTTAAAAGGTTACAATAGGAGTTCCTGTTATGGCTCAGTGGTTAATGAATCCAACTAGGACCCATGAGGTTGTGGGTTCGATCCCTGGCCCCGCTCAGTGGGTTGAGGATCCGGCATTGCCGTGAGCTGTGGTGTAGGTTGCAGATGTGGCTCGGATCTGGCATTGCTGTGGCTGTGGTGTAGGCCGGCAGGTATAGCTCCGATTAGACCCCTAGCCTAGGAACCTCCATATGCCATAGGTGCAGCCCTAGAAAAGACAAAAAGACAAAAAAAGGGGGGGTTACAAGAGAGGTAAGATTGACCTCCTCCCTATATAGTATGGACACTGGTCTCAAATAATATTGGTGTTGGTGCCCAATAGTCATTACAGGGTTAACACCTCTCAAATGTAGTCTTTACAAGTGAGAGGACTAAACTGAATTTTTTTAAGGTTTGTTTCCCCCCTTTTTGTCCAAAATTATTCCAAAAGGGTGTATTGTTAGGGTTCAGGTAAGAAATAAAATCTTAGGCAATGACATTTTCCTTCAAGTGTCAATGAAACAAAATAGTCCATATTATAGGAACCTGAGGAGTTTTTCATTTGCAGCTCACATTAACAAATTCTATTGATTACCACAATTAAAATACCTTTTCCTGAGAGCCTCTCTACGAGACTGATTCAGTCTGTCTGGGATGGTGCCCAGATTTGGGTATTTTCACAAGTTGCACAAATGATTCTGATATCAGCTGCATTTTCAAACAATGTATCTGAATATCCATCCCTAAGAAGGACTTTAACGAGGGTGAATTTTTGGCAATGTGTTACCTTTGAATTAACTAGTCAATGAAAGGGTGATGGCCTATGGTCACAACAAAGATAATGTCACAATTATTTTGAAGAGTGAAACTTTTCACCAAGCAGAAACTGAAAGAGAGAGTCATTTAATTAACCATGACGTTCATCCAGCTAATCACCACCACACCCAGACGAGGGTCTGCTGCACTTCGAAGATATTTCAGATATTTCCATCTTCGTTTGGAGTGGCTTGGTTGTCCATGAGGCCATGTGCCTGTGACAAGGCATCCACCACGAATGGTGGAGACATCCAGGGCCCAGAAAACCTATCTGACATCTGCAGATCAGAGTGAGAGGCTATCAAGGGTTTTCAGTTTGGTCATTATGATAGGATCCCCTTCTGTGACCTATATACCATTTCCCTTGTACTGCCGAGACAATTCAGCCATAAGGTCCTGTCGTAAACAGATCTCATTAAGATCCTCCTTATAGATAACAGATAACCAGGACATTTACTAAGTGATGTTCAGATGCAGTTTTCCTCCCAGTTAACAACTCAGCTAAATGAATAAATCTATTCTATGAAAACCAATCCTTGTGTCTACATGTATTTCTTATTATTTCTATCAAGCAGGTGTTTATTAGGCAAGTAATCTTATTTATGTATTTATATACTTATTTACTTACTACAAGTGACTTTGTGCCTTCTATAAGACTGTATATTATAAAATCCCACCATTTTTTGATGGTTTATGAATGTAAAAATGATCATGAAATTATGATGTACCAGCACCTTTCATGGAATAGATGATAACCTTTCAAATTCTCATGGGAGAGCAGATTTTATAATACAACCTAGAGTCACACATATTTAAGGAGGGCACAGAGATAACAATGCAAAAAACTATTGTTGCCACAGAGCTCCTACCCAAAATCCCCACTTCATAAAATAGATTAATTTTTCATATGCTAAACTGCTCCAGTAATGTGAGAAATATTCAGGGTGAAGAACTATGGATCTTATTCATACCAACACAGAATCAAAGACGGTAGGCTAAACCTTTCATCTTCCTGTGTGTTGGGAAGATGCCTTTGGGAATCTTGAACCAGGCATTTGATGCTAAAGTAACAAGACAATAACAATTAAAAAATCACTAGAGCATTTATCATCACAATTTACATTGTCATTGTAACTTCTGTTTAGTAAGAATCTCTAAAATGCTAGGCAGAGTGTGACCATTTTACCTTGTCTTTAAATTTTAATTCTACTTAATCACCCAACTGGCTACATACACTAAGTGTTATTATCCCTATCAACGAATGGAACATTGGAAAATAAGTAGTTTGCTTACGGCAACACAGCTAGAAAGGGATGGAGCTAGGATCCTGGTCTAAGTTTTTATTAAATTGGGTTGCATCTGAAGATGCCTGTTGGTTGGCTGGCACATTATTGTAATGGTGTTTTATTTAAACGTGTTTAGGCAGAAATAGCTATTCTCTCTTTTGTTCCTTTGTTCCTCCTCAACTGTCTTATTTTGTGTTAAATGCAAGTATTACAGTGTAGATTTTAGTCCCTTTCCTCATTTTTTGCTCATTTTTAAACTATATCACTTTAACTTCTAAATGCTTCCACTAAGGATTGCAGTTTGCATTTTGATTTATCATAGTCCACTTCAGAATAATGTTAATTCCACCCAAATATATAAAATTTGCTCCATTACGGCTTCATTCCCTCCTCTCCATTTAATGCTATTATTGTCCTATACATTGCATGTATATATAAATTCAAAATCTATGTCATGCCGTAATTATTGTTTTATGCAATCTTATGTTTCTTTAAAGTAGTTGGAAGAAGAAATGGAAAATAATTCTCTACAGTCTTTTATGTGTACACTCAAGTTTATCATTTCAAGTGTAAATATTTCTTCACTGTGTATTTTAGTCACTGACTGGAATTGTTCCCTTTTAGCCTGAAAAGCTTCCTTTAGTATATACTGTGAAGCATGTCTCCAGCAACAGATACCCTCAGGTTCTGTTTTTCTGGGAATGTCTTTATTTGCTTTCCTTAAAAAAAAAAAAACAAACCTCTATTGTGGCATATTTTACATATTTTACCATTCTGTGATTTCAAGTACACAATTCAGTTTTAAAAATAAATCCACTAAGTTGTGCAACTGTAACCACAAAACAATTCTTGAACGTTTTCATCACTCCAGTAAGATCTCTTATGTCTGAATTACCTTGCTGGTGAGGTTCATCTGTGTTACACACACAACAGCAGTCTGTCCTCTTCCAACACTGAACATCACTCCACTGCAAAGAAACACCACACTTTGTCCATCAATCCAGCAGTCAGTGGACACCTAGACCATTTACACTCCCTGCACACTACAAACAAGGTTGCTGAGAATATTACTACGCACATTTTTATGTGGACGTGTATTTTCATTTCTCCTAGGTAAACACACCCAGTAAGAAAGTACTGGGCTAAGTGCCTTTTTTTTTTTCCTCCTTAGGGCCATATGCGCAGGATATGGAAGTTCCCAGGCTAGGGGTCGAATCAGAGCTGCAGCTGCCAGCCTACGCCACAGCCAGAGCAATGCCTGATTCAAACTGTGTATTCGACCTATAATCGTAGCTCAAGGCAAAGTCAGATCCTTAACCCACTGAGCGGGGCCAGGGATCAAACGCTCCTCCTCATGGATACCAGTCCACTTCATTTCCGCTAAGACAAAAAGGAAACTCCTTTTTTAAAAATTTTTTTTATTTTTTGATCTGGGGGGCTGAGTTTCCTCTGTAGGTTCCAGAGGAGAACCAATTTCTTTGCCTACTCCAGCCTTTAGAGCCTTGCCTCGTGGTCCTCGTTCTTCCCCTTCTAAGCCAGAATTGTCACGTTGTCCTCTTTGCAGATCACCACATTCTGACCTCCTCTTCTGTCTCCCTCTTCCACTTTCAAGAACTTTTGCGAAAATATAAGCTCATTGGATTACAGCCAGAATAATCACCCAATTTAAAGTTGGCTGATTAGGACATTCAATTGCATCTGCAACCTTAGTTCTGTTTTTCCAGCAATGTAACGCAGAATTTCAAGGACTAAGACTTGGATATCAAAGGCACCATTATTCTACAGATTTATTTTCTTTCAGCACTTCACATATGTCACCCCACCATCTTTTAGTCACCACTGTTGCCGATGATAAGTCAGGCACTGATCATAAAGATGCTCTCCTATAAGCAATGAGTCATTTTCTCATTTACTGCTTTCAAGATTTTCTCCTGGTTCTTGGATTTCAACAATGTGTGATAGATACGTCTAGGTAAAAATGTCTTTGTGTGTATTCTACCCCGATGTTATCAACCTTTATGGATCTCCACATTAATGCTTTTATCAACTTTGGAAAGTTTTAATTCATTAGTCTTCAAATATTATTTCACTCTCTTTTAGAGTCTCCCATTACACAATATTGTCAAGCTTAATGCTATCCCACAGGTCACGAGGGTTTGTTTATTTTTCTTCGATATTTTCTCTTTCAGTTCTTCAGATTGGATAATTTCACTCCTTTAAATTTTTAAATCTATCATGTTCATTCTTTTCTGTATAATGTTTATCTCCTACTTGAGAATCTTTATTTATTTATCATTACTTTGGGTTCCTTTAATTCTTTAAATGTAGATTAATTCTTCTAACATGTTTAAAAGAACCTTTGGAAGGGTTTTCTTTCCTGTGAAATTCAGCATCGGAGGTTACTAAAATAAATTTCTATTAACTTTCCCCTTAATATAGGTCACACTTTTCTCATTTATTTTTTGTCATATCTTTTTGGTTTTTTGAAAACTGACAATGTTGCAACTCTGGCTATCTTTGGTCTTAAAATTGCTGTTGTTCTTGGAATTTTATTATTGTTTTTATTTTGTTTCATTTTTTGCTTTGTTTGTTTCCTTTAGTCTGTATGATTCTTTGTTTGTATGACTGGGATAAAGCTGTGAAATCGGTTTCTGCTATTCTGTGCAACCACTAATGTTATTTCTGCTCAGGTTATGTTTTAAAACATACAATCCAGTCTTTTTTTAGGCCTTGCTTCTCGAGGGCCACGTCTATCCCTGCGTGCCTTAGTTGTCACCCGGTTATTGGACAGAAATCATGTTCAACCAAGTCAAGTCCATAAGGCTTCCTTCTTCTGTTGACAGATCTATGGGCTAGCAGGGAAGCACATTAAAAATTCAGACCATTTTTAGACCCCAGGTTTTACTTTCAGTTTGTGCTGGTACTCTGGGCATATACATGGAAAACCTGCCAGGAACTCCTTGCTCCAACCACAGCTCAGGAGAAAACAGATACTGGTCCTCCCCGATCAGTCGTATTTGAGATCGTGAAGTTAACCTTGTTTCTGGCCGTTGGTCACCAATACTCCAAAACACGTAGTCGTTCTTCAACTATGATGGTGAAACTAATGGACTTCAAGGCCTGCCTCATTCTGGCACGTAGTCCATGAAGACCAAGCTGCGGGACATAGGAACAGCCTCAGGAGAGAATACCTCAGATCCTCACTGTTCGTTCCTGAACTTCAGCCACTTTCCAAGAAAGCGGAAATTTCTAAATTTCTAAATTGGCATTTACTTTTTGTCAAATTTCAGGGTTCTGAAATGGAAATATATGCCTATTTTAGGGGGCGAAGAGTTTCCAGTTTTCTCACTAGGCCGTGGTCATTAAGAATTTTTTTAGGAGTTCCCGTGGTGGCGCAGTGGTTAACGAATCCCACTAGGAACCATGAGATTGCGGGTTCGGTCCCCGGCCTTGCTCAGTGGGTTAAGGATCTGGCGTTGCCATGAGCTGTGGTGTGGGTTGCAAATGTGGCTCGGATTCTGCATTGTGGCTGCATCTGTGGCTCTGGCGTAGGCCGGCGGCTACAGCTTCGATTCGACCCCTAGCCTGGGAACCTTCATATGCCACAGAAGTGGCCCTAGAAAAGGCAAAAGGACAAAAATAAATAAATAAATAAATAAATAATAAATAAATTTACATTTTAAAAAAAGAATTTTTTTAAACATTTGAATGAGAAAATTATTCTGAGACCATTGTTAGATTGGCAGAGAAAAAAATATCATCTTGTAACTAAATGCATATAAATCATTTAATAACAACCATCACTCATACATAGTTTAAAAATCCCTCTGAACAAATCAGAAACATGAAAGAATCTCCTTGCTTGATATTTATTTTTTTTTTAAAAAAGAAAAACTTCAAAAAAAAAAACCTAAGTCTATGACAGCCTCAATTTAAACTTGTTCAGAAATTCCTGGCTAATATATTAAGTAGAATACAAAGGAATAAAAGTTTAACATTTTGAAGGAGAAAGAATAAATTGTCCCTTTTTCAAGATAATGCAACTCTCCACAGATAAAATACGAAAAGCTTGAGAAAAAAAATCCTTGGAAATTATAACAGATTTTTGAGATATAGGTTTGTTAGATATGAGGTTGCCAGACGAGACAGCCTTTTTACAGAAACCAATAGTGTTCCTCTACACCAACCATCCATGAGAAAATAGAGAATTTTTAAAAGATAACATTTAAAACAGTAACAAACTTTTTAGAATCTAGTAGAAAATTGTAAGATCAGAGTGCTATGGAAACAAGAAAAAAAAAGCTAAACAAACAAAAACAAAAAGTTCAGAAAGAGACCCTCCTCCAAAACAGATTTGAACGTTATGTGTAACGAATGTGCAGATCTGTGGAGGTTATCTGTTCATTAATAAAGTATGGAGGTTTGTTACTGATATAAAAACACATATCTTCGATTAAATTATTAACAAAAGTCTACTCTCATATATAAATGTATTAGGTTTCAAAGCAAATCTTTAGCACCTTTAGGGGAAAAAATATGAAACAACTTGTGTATGGTTAGGGAAGGTTTTCTTGACTCAAATTTTAAAAGCACAGATCACAGAAGAATATCACCTACATTATGATGGAAAACAAAGACACTCTAGCACTTTTTTCTTTTAATGCTACAGGCTAATGCCGAACTGATGTGAATCAACATTCTGTTCCCTAATTCAATTATGCCTTTAAATGTAGACCTCTCTCCAGGCCTCATAACAAAAGAGCAATCAAAGTTAAAGTTATTGTATTGATCATCCATAAAACTGCTACGTATTGTTTACCTTCAATGTGAAATGAAAAGAGAGAGAGAGAGAAATAAAGAGTAAGGGCAAAAATAATTAGAATTAATTTGAAAATACTGAAATGTTTAAATCAACAATGTCAGAGAATTCCTTAGCCTCCACAGACCTCGGTCACAAAATACAAGGTTGTTTGGAAGTTTTTACTCATTTCTGTTTTGAATTTCCCTTTAAAGATTCACTCTAAGCATCAAAAATGAATTACTCCAGTTACAATAGTGTATCTCAAAAATTCTTATTAGAAATATAATTTTGGTATTATTACAGAGCAGATTATATATATGCAACTTCTCTAGTGTGTTTAAGTAGTTTAAAAAGTGTTTTTACTCAGTAGGTAATATGAACTTGTCCGAGATAAATTATATACTCTACTAAAATATTTTTGACAAATTGATCTTTCCTTTAAAAATAATGGAGAATATAAGACAGTTGTCTATAAGAAAATTAATTTGTCCTCCAAAACAGAGTGTGCTTGACACAGTAAAACTAAAAATGTAACCCCAGCTCTTGCTCTGTAACTGAAAAGAGTAATTGAGAGAAAACACTGCTCACAAACTAATTATATACTCTTCTAAGATACCGTTTTTTAAAAACACAAGACCCATCTGGCTTAACATCTGCAAAATTCCTATAATTAAAAATGAGGAAAATAAGCATAGTAAAAGTTATCTGAGGATTTTGTACACTTTGCTAAATACTCTAGGCTCTACATTTGACCATAAGGGGGGCATCTATAAGAATTATACTTTCTTGAAAACCAAAGTTACAAAATTGTGCGATCAAATTTTGAATACCTGAATTGAATTCAATCTACAATAACTTTTTGATTTCTCCTGTTGTTTATTATAAACTTGACTGTAAAATCAACTTCATTTCTCTGTTGGCCTGATGAGTCAAATAGGGCTAATATTAGACAATACTAGGTCTCCTACCAAGGAACTACCAAATGAAAGTATTTTAACTAAGTAATTTCATGAATCTCTAATTTACTCATTCATTTGAAATATATTTTCATTAACAAAAATTTATCTTTCAAGTACCTTGCTGACATGAAATGGTCTGATATTTCTTTTAAAGTTTTAAACCCAAGCACAGAAAGAGAATTCAGGATCATGCCAAAGAAAATGGAGATTTCAGTCACTTCTCTCTGTCTCAAGGTAAAGAGTTAAATGAGTCTACTAATTTTTCTTTTAGTTTAAGCCATTAAATGGGCTGGAATAGTTGGGAAAGGTTGAGGTTACAGCTGCATTGTCACTGCAATTAAAAGAATGAGATATAGACCACAAAGATTTTTCTTTTCCTGTTTCTGGAAACTGTATGGAGATCCATGTGCATAGTTATGAATCCCGCATGGCATTATTCCATTTTACGTTTTAGATGGAAGATGCTTATCCAGTGTTTGTATATGCCACGCAATATCCTAGGCACACTGAAAATAATCACTCATTTAATCCTTCTAAATGTGTAATAATGTGATTATTATTAGACTTTTACATATTTTAAAAAAAACTCCAGTACAGAGAAATTAAGCAGTTTAGCTGAGGTCACATAGCTAGCAAGTGACAGAACCAAGATTTGAATATGAACTGTTGAAATCCAGAATCCCATGTTCTTGACAACTGCAAAGCCTGCCTTTCATGTATTCAAGGAGTTATGTTTCCTGGGACCTCAAATAGACTTCATGGGAAATATTAAAGACTTCCCTTTTCTTTAGTTACTGGAAAAGAGTTAATTGTTATAATACTTCAAAATATGCTAAACTGGTAAAGCGATACAATTTTGAGAAAAATTAATTCTGTAACTGGACTTCCTAACTGAAAATAGGTTCATGCGATTTTTCTTTTTTTCTCCTCCAAACCATGGAGATATGCGTTTAACAATTTACTGAGTTTTAACAGGTCTTAAAAGGCTGCCAAAAACACATTATCTACTTTAAGAAAAGTCAGAATGGGAACCTCTGCAAATAAGTCCTTACATAAAAGCAACAAAAACACGGGCCAAATATTGTGAAAATCAACTCTTTGAAACTCTGAATTATTAATGAATGGCTTGTAACAATCTCAGAAACATTTTTTCAAGAAAAACTGCTGAACCTAGTTGAGAGTAAAAAAACTGCTGAACCTAGTTGAGAATATCAGTTTATGTCATTTTAATTTGACCTATTCCTATCTCCAATTCCCCAACTTAGTCGCCTTGGAAGCTGGTAGCCTTGCAACCATTAAGCTGTGTCAACCAGCAGTGTTGCAGGCACCTGAGGGAGCAGATGAGTTTGAAGTTTCTAAAGAAGCTATTCCCAGAGCATTGTCAGTATTTGGCCAGTCTCACAGCTCTCCTTGGAAAAGCTCCATTTGCAGGATGTTGTTGTTATTTGACCTAATTTTAGAGCTTGCTCCATGAGAAAAAGTCCATCTCCAGGAAATGAGTTGAAAAAAATCACAGGCAGTAGTTTACAACACAACTCTCTCAGGCTGTAAATATGAGTTGGCACATATAGGAGGCTGGCCAGAACATAAAAGGAAAATAAGACTTAATGCCTCAAGGAATTAAATGAAATCTCTAACAAACCAATAGATGATCTCTAACCCAAGTGAGCACACACTCCAATAGCCACATTCTACAAAGCACAGAAGACTCTACATAATAATTCTGGGTAAGTCCCTAATCAAATAAAAAGTAGCTACAACAATGACAACAAAAATATCATCCTGGAGTTCCCGCTGAGGCACGGTGGGTTAGGAACCCAACTGCAGTCATTGCTGCAGTGGCATGGGTTCAATCCCCGGCCTGGCACAGTGGGTTAAAGGATCTCGTGTTGCTGCAGCTGTGGTGTAGGTCCATCCCTGATTTCAATAATTTTGATTGGCATTTCTCTAATAATTAGTGATGGTATGCATCTTTTCATGTGCTTTTTTGGCCATCTGTCTGTCTGTCTCGGAGAAATGTATGTTTAGATCTTCTCACTATTTTTTAATTGGCTTGGTTTATTTATTTATTTATTTTGGTGTAAAGCTATATGGGATATTTGAATATTTTGGAGATTAATCTCGTGTTGATTACTTCATTTGCAAAGACTTTTATCCCATTCTGTGGGTTGTCTTTTCACTTTGTTTGAGGTTTCCTATGCTGTGCAAAGACTTTTAAGTTTAATTAGGTCCCACTTATTTATTTTGGTTTTAATTTTCATTACTCTAGCAGGTGGTCTAGGCTTGCATTTCTGATGGATGTGTGGACTTCATGCAAGTGAAGGCTAAGGTAGAATTATCGGCAGCCTAGCTGATCACTGAAGAAGTATCTCAGTTCAGAGTCAAGCTGCAAGGCCAAGAAGGAATTATTTTTTCTTTCTGGCTGTGTGTTTAAGGAAATTTGTCAGATTACTGACACTGAAGTAATGGAACAGAGATTTCAGTGATAACACACAAAGAATACATTTTGCATAGATGGTTTACAAAGGTCAATACACAACGTTTTTTAGAAAACTCAGTATCCAAATGGATTACTGTGTCCTTAACAATCGACAACAACAATACTTGGGAAGAGAGGAGAGAACCTGATTTCCAGAGTTATCACAAAGCATTATTCAAAATGTCCAGTTTCTAACCCAACTATTCAAGGCCTAGAAGGAAACAAAACGGTTTGGCCCACTGACAGGAAACAACTGGAAGAAAAAGACCTAAGAGGTCCAGACATTAAACTCACTAAACAAAGACTTTTAAAAATTGTTTACAATATACCCAAAATGGGAGTTCCTGTAGCGGCTCAGTGGTTAACGAATCCAACTAGGAACCATGAGGTTGCGGGTTCAATCCCTGGCCTCATTCAGTGGGTTAAGGATCTGGCGTTGCCTTGAGCTGTGGTGTAGGTCACAGACATGGCTCATATCCCTGTTGCTGTGGCTGTGGTGTAGGCCACAAGCTGCAGCTCTGATTTGACCCCTAGCCTGGGAACCTCCATGTGCTACAGGTACAGCCCTAAAAAGCAAAAAAAAAAAATACACACACACACACACACACACACATATATATACCCCAAAAAACAAAACAAAACAAATAGAAACCTTGTGGAAAAAAATACATACAATGGAATATTATTCAGCCCTAAAAAGTGTGCAATTCTGATACATGCTATCACAGGCAGGAGCCTTAAAGACATTGGACTATGTGAAATAATCCAGACATGAAAGACGAACAAGAGTTCCCGTCGTGGTGCAGTGGTTAACTAATCCAACTAGGAACCATGAGGTTGCGGGTTTGGTCCCTGCCCTTGCTCAGTGGGTTAACGATCCGGCGTTGCCGTGAGCTGTGGTGTAGGTCACAGACACGGCTCGGATCCCGCGTTGCTGTGGCTCTGGCATAGGCCGGTGGCTACAGCTCCTATTCAACCCCTAGCCTGGGAACCTCCATATGCCGCGGGAGCGGCCCAAGAAATAGCTAAAAAGACAAAAACAGACAAACAAACAAAAAAGAAAGACGAATAATGTATAATTCTGCTCACGTGTATTACCTAGAAGGAACAAATTCATAAAGACAGAATATAGATTAGAGGTTACCAGGGACTTAAGAGAGGGAAACTATATTGTAAATATAATGAATAGAGAATGAATCTATAGATGTCCGTCTGTAAGTGTCTATAAGTGAATATAATTAATGCTACAGAATTGTTCACTTAAAAATGCTTAAAGTGGTAAATTATATGTTAGGTATATTTTACTACAATAAAAAAAATACAAAAAAGCCCCTCTCCCAAGCTCTTCTGAGCCTTTCCAGCATCATATACCTGGTAATATCTAAAAGCTCTCCCTTCTGTCTCAATGACTAAGGTTGCCCTTTAAAGGTATTTACATTCGTTTGACCTTTGTAGATGATGAAATTAAGTCTCTCTCGTTTTATAACATTTCTCATACTTAAAATATATTGAAAATATCGACTTTTCTCTCCCACCCCAAATCAGCAGAAAACGTTTTAATCTCTAAAACATCCTGTATTTCAATCTTTCTCTTATATCAGAAATCTTTGTCTACATGGGAACTTTTCCTCATTTCTCTCAGGTTGGAGAAAAACTAGACAAGGCACTTCAGGTAGAATGTATCAAATACCTACTATATTGTGGAGGATAAATTTTTGCCTTATGAAAATCTGGTATCTGTCTCATTTTTTAAAAAATTGTAAAGTGTGTCTGTATTTTTCTTTTTTTTTCCTTTTACTTATAATTTCCGATTCTTTTTTTTTTTTTTTGTTCCCATTTGGCAGCACATGTTTATTCTTGTTCCTGCACAGAAGCAATCTCTGTAAAATTCCATTCTGTAGCATCTCGTCACTTCTACAAAGTGTCTTTTAATGTTTAATTCCATCTGGCTAAGTGCTGGCCACCTTTCTCGGTGTCTGCCACAGACTTAATGAAAATGCCCACTAATCCATCTCACAGGTCAGACCTGCCATTTACCTCTCAGGGCTTTGAAGAGAAATTAATGAGATCATTGTTCTAGTGCTCTCTGAATACTTACATTTTAGAAGAGCTATGCCAAAAGTCTCCAAAGATTTGTATTATGAAATTGTTCATGAGAGATGAATGTTAGGATGTTTAATAAGTGTTAGGAGCAGTAGGTATTCAAAGGAGTGGACCCAGCTTTTGGAAACTTGAAAGGCATTGGCTAAAATCAGAATACCCTTACTGATATAACTATACAGACAATGTTAGGGTTGGTGGAAAATTTAAATCAAAATATTTATATGATATAAATATATCAATAACAAGTTTACCCTATAATTTATCACATTGTGGGAAAAAACGAAATGGAAATTATACAAGGGGGATAGTATTCAGATCAATATTGATTTACTGTGTCTGAATAATATTCATTTTTATAATAGTAATATTGTTTGATCATTCTTAGAATGTTTGGAAAACACAGCTTAAGAAGAAAAAACTATCTGTAATTCACAACAGAGTTCCTTCAACATTTTGCATGCTTCCCTGAATTCTATACATTTGTAACAATGCTAAATAAATGCTTTATTTCTAGGAGTATGTGCCAACTTCGAAGGCATTTTTCACTACATCGTAATACAGTATTTCATGAAACCTAGAACAAAACAAAAGATAAACACTGAAATGGAATTAACTAAATTTCTACCAATGATAATATTTTGATATCATTCAAAAATACACTTTTTATGCATTTCAAAAATTTCAGTGTACTTTTTAGTAAAACTGCCTATTTTAACAACTTTATTACATATGAATGAGTGTTCATCACACAAAAATTAGGTAATGAAAATATGCAAAAAGAAAAAATGTGAAAAGCATCACTAATCCCCTCATGTAGAGACACTACCATTAATATTTTATTTATGTATTTATTTTTTGTCTTTTTGCCTTTTCTAAGGCTGCTTCCCGTGGCATGTGGAGGTTCCCAGGCTAGGGGTCTAATCGGAGCTGTAACCACCAGCCTAAACCACAGCCACAGCAATGCAGGATACAAGCCGCGTCTGCAACCTACACCACAGCTCATGGCAACCCCAGATCCTTAACCCACTGAGCGAGGCCAGGGATCAAACCTGCAACCTCATGGTTCCTAGTTGGATTAGTTGGATTCGTTAACCACTGAGCCACGCCGGGAACTCCTTACCACTAATATTTTAGATTATAGTCACTCCTTCTCCTTTGAGATATGATTATGTGTATATCTGTATGTGTGAATATAGATACATAGGTATAGACATATGTTATAGGCTGAATTTTTTGTCCTCCCCTCCCCAAAATTGATATTCCAATGGGATGATATTTGGAGGTGGGGAGGGGACCTTTGGATAGTGATTAGGTTATGAGGACTCAGCCTTCATGAACGAGACTAGTGCCTTTATAAAAGCTTCCTCACTCCTTCCACCAGATGAGGATGCAATGAAAAAAGCAGCTGCCTGTGAGCTAGGGAGCAGGTCCTCACCAGTCACAGAATCTGTCAGCACTTGGTCATCATAATTATGTGTCCTTTCCACCCTCCAGAGTGGTGAGAAATAAAGTTTTGTCATTTATAGGTGACTCAGTTTATGGCATTTTTGTCTGCGTGAGATTTGAGCTGGCTGTGGGCCCGGGGGGTCTTTAGGGAGCCTGTTTGCTGATGGAGGGGGGTGGGCTGTGTTCCCAGCCAGTTTGTCCTTTGGCCTGGGGCTTCTCAGCACTGATGTGTGGAGCTGGATTTTCCCCAAATGGTCCGCTCTAGAGGAACACATGCTGACGATTATTCCCAAAACTTTTGCCTCCACTGTCCTTCCCCCACAACAAGCCACGATCACCCCTTGTTTTCCTAGGAGATCCTCCTAGAGCTGCAGTCAGGGTCCTATGGAGCCTTTGCTTTGCCCAGGAACCCAGTGCACACGGAACCCTATGAGCGCCTTTCAAGAATGGGGTTTCCATTTCCCCAGTCCCATGGAGCGCCTGCGCACAAGCCCCACTGGCCTTCAATGCCAAATGCCCTGGGGGCTGCTTCTTCCAATCCCAATCCCCAGGCGCGAGGACCTGACGTGGGGTTCAGAACTCTCACTCCCGCAGGTGAGTCTCTGTGATACAGTTACTTTCCAGTCTGTGGGCTGCCCAACCTGAGGGTATGAGGTTGCTTATATCGTGTAATCGCCCCTCCTACCATCTTGATGTGGCCTCCTCTTTATCTTCTGGAGTAGGATATCTTTTTTGATAGTTTGCAGTCTGTTTGGTTGAAGGTGGTTCAGCAGCTGGTTGTAATTTTGTTGCTTTTATGACAGAAGGTGAGCTCCAGTCCTCTACTCTGCCATCTTAATCCTGTCTCCCAGGTTATGGCATTTTCATTCTAGCAGGCTGAATGGACCTATACAACATGGACAGACATATAGATATACAGATATGTGCACAGTATTTTTTAATCACATTTCCTTATCCATAAATAAATACGATCTAAAATATCATGTTTAAAGCCTGAATAATATTCCCATAAAGGGAATGTGGATATGGAAAGACAATATATGAAATGGATAGGATGTAAATTCCGATGTCAAAATGCTTGAATCATCTCATTACTCTACCACTAGTAATGCCTCACGGGCTAGCTTTTTGTGAAACTGTATCTGTAAAATGATAGGTGAGAAAAAATTATAACAATGTATGGTTATATCATGAGGATTAAATGAAATAATATGTTATAAAAAACATATTTAAATTGACAATTTAATAGGCTAATCTCTATTTGTAAACCATTTATCCCCAATTTTTCATTACTATCAATCATGTTGTGATAATTATCTATATACAATATATTTGCACAATTAATTATTTTCTTAGAATAAGACAGGAAAAATTCCTTAGTTGAAGGGGAGCTACATTTGAGGATCTTTTGATACATTTCCAAGTAGAACTCCAAAAATATGTGGTTAGCATTCTCTCCTATCAAACACGTACCAGAGTAGATGTTGTACCCTCCTATCAACACTAGGTATTATCATTATTTTAATACATGCACATTTGAAAAGAAAATTGGTGAAGTATGATTGGTTTATAATGTGCCAATTTCTGCTGTACAGCTAAGTGATTCAGTTATGCCTATAAATACATTCTTTTTTATATTCTTTTCCTTTGTGGCCTATTTTGGGAACTGATACATATTTCCCTGTGCTAGACAGTAGGGCCTTGCTGTTTATCTCTTCCACATGTAATAATTTGCATCCACTAACCCCAGACTGCCAGTCCATCCCTCCCCCGACCCCTAGGCAACTACAGCTCTTTTCTTTAAGTCTGGAGTCTGTGTCTGTTTTGCAGACAGGTTCATTTGTGCCATATTTTAGATTCCACATATAAGTCATATCATATGGTATTTGTCTTTCTCTTTCTGACTTATTTCACTTAGTTTGATAAACTCTGGTTTAAAGATAAACATTTTTAATAAATTAAATACTAAGTTTAGCGATTTTTACAAATCTTTATCAAGTATCTTCTTTTGGAAATTGCCTCTTCGTTTATTTTTTGTAATTATTTTCCTATTATAAAGGTAATTTTTTTCCTATTTATCTTATAAGTCCACTTAATAAACTTTACTCATAGTCATTTCTTAAAAGTTTTATCTTCAGTGTTCTCACTGTGTTGTTGTTTTTTTTTTTCCTTCTTCTTTTCTAGTCCAAGGAAAAACATCTTATCTGGGAATCTAAAGTTTCTTCCTACTTTTTCAAGATTTTCAAAAACGTAATTTGTAGTCTCATAAAGTTCCCGAACATGCTTATGGTTATTGTTTATTTTTTTTACTTGGAATTAGATTTGTACTGAATTTCCAATTCAGTGATTTGAATATCATTAACGTCATTTTTGCTTTTTATGTCTTGCAATGTTAATTTCAATTCTGCCACTGAATTTGTTGTGTTCTTATCTGTTTTCTTATATCAACTAATTCTCTTCTTATATATGTTCATTCTTATTTCAAAAAGAATACTAATTTTTTTGTAAATTTCTATTTTGCAGTGAATTACTTTAGAGAAAATGTTTTCTTCTGAGGCTGAATTTTAAAAACTTACATGCAATTTTTTATATTCTTACAAATCAAAGAAGGTATTGACTATAACAAAGTGTGATGATGGTAATAATTAGCATTTCTTAAGTACCAATTAAGCATGCTTTTGTTACATGCATTATCTTTTATTTTCCTGAACTCTGAAAGGCATGTATTATTATCTTACAGATAAGAAAGTTGTGTCTTAGATTAAATAATTTTCTTTTATGCATGCATCTATTATGAAGAACAGTTGCAATTTAAATTAATACCAAATATCTCAATTTTTCCTACTCAACATGCTATCTTAGGTAATTACTCTTTTTGTCACATTTAGTCTGAAGTAGTTAACACTGGAATATCAGTTATTTACAAAGAATTAACAGAAATTTATCATCTATGGGAAGATATAATCATAATTGAACAACTGTGATAAAGAATGAAAAAGTATGTTTGATTAATAAGTTCTAATAGAACTTGAAAAGATGATGATAAAACTGTTCCACCCAAAGTAATTGCAGATATTAAGAACTTGAGGAGTTTCCATCGTGGCTCAGCAGAAATGAATCCGACTAGTATCCATGAGGATGCATGTTCGATCCCTGGCCTTGCTCAGTGGGTTAAGGATACAGCGTTGCCATGAGCTGCCGTGTAGGTCACAGACGTGGCTTGGATCTGGCGTTGCTGTGGCTGTGGTGTCGGCCGGCAGCTACAGCTCCGATTAGAACCCTAGCCTGGGAACCCCCACATGCCAAGGGTGCAGCCCTAAAAAGACAAAAAGGCAAAAAAAAAAGAAAAGAAAAGAAAAGAAAGAACTTGGCAGATATGTTCTATTTAGGGACACAGACGGCTAGTCTTGCTAGAGCATGGTATTTATTTTTGGTAAAGTGTCTTTGTAGGGTCGTCTTGTTTCTAAAGTGGTAATTGAAACTTAAAAAGCCGCACCTCTGACTCTAGAATGACTGGATGTTTTAAATGCCTTGAGTATCAAAGTTTATCCTGTAGAAAAATCTGTGCATCAAAATTTTTTTGATTAATAGATAGGACTAAAAATGAATTGCACATTCATCTGTCTAAAGATGTTTACTGTGTGCTTGTACTGAACACGAAGATACCAGAGTGAGTAATGCTACGTTGCTTATTTCTTGCCCTTCAGCAAAGCACAGTCTGGTGGAGGAGACTGGTACATACACAAATCATTGTAATAGAGTCATAAACATTGAGTACATGCACAAATAGGTTCATAAACAGTGGTACATGCCCAGGAAGTTACAATACACTTAGGAACCTCCTATTATAGAGTCATAAAGCCTGGGTTATAGGAATAGAACACAAATAAGGGAGTGGTTAATCCTGCCTGTGTGAAGGACTGTGAAAGCTTCACAGGAGGTAAAGATTTGTGATGACAGCCTAGGAAATTAATAGAATTCTGTGAGCTAATGAGAAAAGGGGAAAGCACATGTCCTCATTCTATTTTTCATTATTTCCCTGCCTTAATTTCGAAGAGTTCTACAGTGTTCAATACATTAAGTGTTTCAATAGCTCTAAGTCAAATTCAGAAATAAGATTTGTGCCTAAAGAGCAGAGAGTGACTTTGGATCACATGGGCTCTAGAGGCACATTAAGACTCCTTACTTTATCTCAGACCAGACTGTTTGGTTATGCCAAAGTCTTCTTATGAGTGTGGAACTTAGGCAAGCTTAGGGCTTAATTTAATTTAATTTTTTATTTTGAAGAGGCAATTTATTCTACAGAAATCCTGAATATTTTTGGTTTCAACCATTCTTCATTTCTAAATGGGCAATTACACTTTTCAAGTTTTATCTGAGTTTCTTCTCCCGTGGGATCACAATAGTCTCCATCATGGGTAGACTGCAGTCTTTCTCAGCTTTCTCAGAGAAGCAGTTCTCATTCTGGGCTCTAGGGACTGACCTAAGGGATTCTGTGGGCATTGCCAATTGTGTGTGTGCCTGGGTACCTTTTTTTTTTTTTTTTTCCTTGAGAAGTGGATTTGGGTGTTAATTTTAATCTACATTAATTATGTGGTAGAGTTAGAATCAGATTACTTTCAGTGTTTTTAGAGAAAGCTTCCAAACAATCAATTTATGTTTAGCATAAAGCAATGTTCTTAGAAGCTGCCCTCCTGCTCTTTAATCTCTCCATTCAAAATCACATGGAGCAAGAGACTGGCCAGATTCAGAGTTAATACTTCAAGGTGATGAAGGATCCTTTAATTATAACCCAATCCATGCTCTTACCTACTGGGAATCCAGAACTGCTTTGAGGATGGGAAATGGCTGAGAGGTGCCATAGTCCAACAGTACAACAGGAGGTCGAAAGGCAAATTGTGACGTAAGCAAAGGGAATTTTGTATATCCTCTAGCTTTCTTTACAAAAAGTTCTCTCTTTCCTTATTTCTATAACTTCTTATTCCGCGGCTTCTTTCTTGGAGTCCTTCAGTTTTATTATTTGCTTTCATGCAGGCATCAATTCATCTTCACTAAACTTAGCGGAGTGTGGTAAAAATGATCCTTTTATGAAAAGGGACTCTTAAAAGTTCAGAAAGTTTTCAAAGGAGGCAGTCACTGATGGAATGGTTTCAGGTACCATAATAGATAGTCAAAGGGATATTTTGGAGTGTGAAAAATTTTCTGTACCATAAATTCATAGAATTTTTTTCTGTACCATAAAGTCATAGAATTTGTTCACTCTAGTCATATTGTAAGACTGTATTATGATGATGTTATCTAATACAGTATGATGATTGTAATACTGTATTAAGATATACCGCATCTTCTTTATCCACTCATTAGTTGGCAGACATTTAGGTGTTTCCACATTTTGACTATTGTGAATAATACCAGAGCAACCTTCAGTTTGGATCATCTGAGAGCCTGAGAAGGAAGTCAGATGTTCGTGGCATTAAGGAAACACTCTGCTCTGAGAAGAAAGGATGTGAAGGAAGTAGGAGAGACAGAGGGGAGAGCTGTGCAAGGATGTCTCCCAAGGCCGGTGTTGTCCTGCAGGCGGAACCCACAGGGAGCTCTGGGGCATGAACTCCACCACAAAACTGGCATAGCTTTGAGCCACTGGCATCCAGGCCAGTCAGCCACTGCCTTTGAGCTGCATAAGCAGAGCACTCTTGTTCAACCGGGGCAATTCTCATGAGGAGAGAGGTGTTGGGAGTCCCTAGCAGCCATCACTGCAGCAGTGGAGTATGACTCTTTTGGCCTGATGAAGGAGATCTGGACAGAGCAGCAAATGCTTTCATTGATTTTCATTGCCTAACATCTGCTTTTACATGGATCATATAGTGAATACTTAAGAAATATTTATTATGTCTTTCAATGAATTGTCACGACAGCAAGGTGTGTATTGAAGGCGCTACAAAGGCAAATTCTTCATCCCAGTCATTTGAGGTGAATGTCCAGTGGAGCCCGGGTGTGGAGATAAACTTACCAACAGCCTGAAACATAAGGCAGACTGTGACATCGACAAGTTAGACGTATAGATTTTATGGAACTACAGATGAGGTGTAAATTCTATCTCAAGCAGTCAGGAAAGACTTCAGGGAAGACATATAGAACTTGTAATTTTTTATGAGCATAATCAGTCCTGAGGAACAGAAGCGTTAAATGCTTTAACTGGGGAGAGCTCCATTACAAATGTCGTAGAGACCGAGCTTTTTCTGAATCACAGCAAGAGAAGAGGTCACATGGTCATTGCATAAAGCACATGTTACAGCATGTATATTTCATAGTAGAATAGAAGTAGCTATGGCTAGAAAGACCATATGGGGGTCTGAATATGGAAGATGTTGAGTGACAAGCAGAGAAGTTTGGTTTTAACTCTACAGGTAATGGGGAGTTATTTGCGATTTTTCTTAACATCAAAGTGAAGTTAACAGAAAAGATAGTTTTAACCTAGTGAGATGGTTTAGATAGGGCAGCATCTAGAGGTAGAAACTGGTTATGAGTCAACTTTGAATTATGTTTTGAAATTAAATGCCTTACTATCTCTGCTTCTTCATTTAAAACTACATTTTATCAACTATTTATTTGGCACATTTTCTTTTAAAGATTCAATGAAAAAGCAGATTTTCTAAACACTATATTTCCAGGCCATATGTAAATTCCCCATTTTGAAATATAGTTGAGAAAAAGTACAATGTATCAGAATTTCAAAATACTTCTGACCCTGAATATATAATAATGGCATGTTGACAAAATATAGACTTTCCATTATTTCTTTCTTAATGTTAAAATATATTCCATGGTGGATTTCTTTGAGTTATTTTATTATCTTAATAGACTTTTCATAATTCTCAGTTGCAACAAATTTTCACTTTGAGTTTCTTAGAGGCTTATCTCAAAAAGAGATAGTGAGGAAACAAAAGAGCTATAATGCTCAATCCTCAAAGAGAAAATAAAATAACGTTTATGGGACCATTCTGTGTACCCGGCTCTGTGCTACAGAGATGCGTTTGCATACAGAATGTCAGTTATTTTGCATATTCAGTAAAAGTTCTCATTTTAATTTATATGTTAATTAGATGACCAGAGTCTACATACTTAGTAAGAGTCAGAATTCAAACCCCGTTTTAACAGCCAACTTAAAGCTCGTTCCATACGTCTATTATCATACAGAGCGTAGCATCCGTACATATATATTACATCTATTAGCCAACAGAGAATAGTCACATGTGAAGATTAGTAGCAATAGAAAGTAGTAATTGTTAAGAGCTAGGAATAGCGATACAGAGAGTAACTGCTAATACACAGCTCTATAAATGTTAAGATATATGTAACATATTTTTCTTTTTTTAATTTTTTGTTACAGTTACTTTACAATGTTCTATCGATTTCTACTGTACAGCAAAGTGACCCAGTTATACTTATATATACATTCTTTTTCTCATTTTATCTTCCATCATGTTCCATCACAAGTGATTGGATATAGTTCCCTGTGCTACACAGCAGGACCTCATTGCTTAATACTCTAAATGTAGCATACTTTTTCTGATTCCCATAACCCCATTTAATTTCAACCTCTGTCCCAACAAACTCTCTCATCTGAGGGATGGGGCCATAGTATAAAATTATAAGTTTACAGGCAATAAATAGAAGAAAGAGAGTGGTTATATTGAAGGCCTAATACTATTTCTAGTATTTTAGGATTCCATATATATTTCATAAAAATATTAGCATGATTTTTAATTTATTAAAGAAAAGATTGTGTATTAATAGTACAATGATTTTATATTAATGGATTGTTTAAATGCATATTTTTATTCTACCAGTCATAAAATGTTGCCTGAAATGAACTTATTATTGCTAATCCTCACAAAATTTCCCAAGATTTGGTTTTATAATCATCATTATACAGTTAGAAAATTAAAACTGCAAAAGATTATGTAACTTGCCCAAGAGTACATATTGCTAATTTTAGAATTAGCATAAGAGTCCAGGTCTCTGTAAAGGGCACTGGTTTTAAAAAGAAACTGTTATTTCTTGAAAGACACTCAAATTTAAAAAGCAATGATAGGGAGTTCCCACTGTGTCTCAGCAGGTTAAGAGTCCATCTAGTATCCATGAGGATGTGGGTTCAATCCCTGGCTTCACTCAGTGGGTTAAAGGATCCAGTTTTTCCTCAAGCTGCAGTGTAGGTCAAAGACAGTGTTCAGATCCCACATTGCTGTGGCTGTGGTGTAGGCCAGCAGCAGCAGCTCTGATTAGACCCCTAGCCCAGGAACTTCCACATGCTGCAGGGGTGGCCCTAAAAAGAAAAAAAAAAAAAAAGAAAAAGAGAAAAAGATAATAATAGACAGGAAATTCCCCTAAGGTGCCGCAGGTTAAGGATCCTGCATTGCGACAGCTATGGCACAGCCGCAACTGTGACAAGGGTTTGATCCTTGGCCCAGGAGCTTCCACTTGCCTCAGGTACAGCCAAAAAACAATAATGGTAGACAGTGAAAAGCTTAGGTATGATTAGATGATCAGAGCACTAGAATAGTCCTGTCTTAATTTCATCTCACTCTTGTTAGCCAATTACCACAACTCAGTGTCTTAAAATAACGTCGATTCATTCTCTTAGGGTTCTGGAAGTCAGGAGTCCAAAATGATTTGATGGAGGTAAAAATCAAGGTGATGGTAGGGCTGTGTTCCTTCTGCAGGTTTAGATTTCAATCCATTTCCTCCCCTCTTGAAGTTTCTAAAGGCTTCTCATATTCCTTTCCATTTTCAAACACAGCAAGAGTCAGTCCAGTCAAGTCTTTCTCACACTACATCACTCTGACACTCCTGCCTCCCTCTTCCACATTTAAAGAACTCCTGTGATTACAAGATGCCCCTCCAGATAATCCGGGAAGATCTCCTTATCTCGAGATCCCTAACTAGATCACATCAGGAAAGGCTTTCTTTGAAGAAAATGATATATAGAGCTTGACCTTGAATGTTTGAGTTTCCCCCGGTCAGAATATTATAATCTGAGGAAATACTATACAACAAGATATGATGAGTGACCCATGTAGGGAGCCAGGACTGCAGTATTCCTCACTGACTGGTTTTGTGATTTCAGTCAAGTCACATTTGATAGGGCCATGCATTTTCATTTTCCACCTATTCGTTCTGAAGCAAAATTAAAAATTATTTTGTATCTTTGTTTCTCTTCCCTCCTCCATAATCACTTATTTTATGGCATTTTTATTCCATCTTCCATAACTCTCCATTAATTAAATTCTTATAAAAATATATTCCTTTCAATTATTTCAGTTTGTCAAAACAAAGAAAAAGGAAAGATACAGAGTCTCATTAAGCATTGTTTGTATTTCTTAGTATTTCTATTATTATTTTTCATCTTCTGAGATTTATTGTGCTATTCTCTTTATGTCATACCATTCCTTCATGGGAAATAATTCCCATGCCAGAGTTTTCTTCATGAAAGCAAAGAGATATCGTTATCCAAATTCAAAATCAGCTCCTAGACTTTCCACAAGGCCTGCATTTCTATTGTTAGCATCAGTCCTTTGGATTAAAAATATATGTCATCTTATATAAGCTATTAAAGGCAATACTTGGCTCTGAAGCAAGTATTTTGCTTGGGTATCATCATAACACATTAGCAAAGGGCAGCAAGCAGGTCCTGAGTAGACGAGTTGAAGAACTTAGCATCCTATGGTTAATGAATCCAACTAGGAACCACAAGGTTGCCGGTTCGATCCCTGGCTTCCCTCAGTGCGTTAAGGATCCAGCGTTGCCCTGAGCTGTGGTGTAGGTTGCAGACATGGCTCGGTTCCCGCGTTGCTATGGCTCTGGTGTAGGCCGGCAGCTGTAGCTCCAATTAGACCCCTAGCCTGGGAACCTCCATATGCCGCAGGTGTGGCCCTAGAAAAGACAAAAAGACCAAAAAATAAAGAACATTTGCGTCTTAGATAAAGATGAGGCAGAGCAGGAAAGGACCGGCACAGGATACTGCTGTAACTCCAGAATGCCTCGCCCACAGACTTCTTTCTTGTTCTCTAGAGAAGACCCTAGTTGGGGCTTGATACCTCCCTCCCTTCTACTTACATCAAAATACCGTATCACTTCTACCCCTTACTTGATAGATCCCTCCATCCAAAACGACCCCTTCAATCTACCCTACATATGTAGGTCATCAGCTTGCTCTGAAGCTTCTGTAAAATAAAAAAAAATAGAATTAAAAGGCTTCCACAGCATGGCCTGCATTTATCTTTTTTTTTTTTTGTCTTTTTGTTGTTGTTGTTATTGTTGTTGTTGCTATTTCTTGGGCTGCTCCCGCGGCATATGGAGGTTCCCAGGCTAGGGGTCCAATTGGAGCTGTAGCCACCGGCCTACGCCAGAGCCACAGCAACGCGGGATCCGAGTCGCGTCTGCAACCTACACCACAGCTCACGGCAACGCCGGATCGTTAACCCACTGAGCAAGGGCAGGGACCGAACCCGCAACCTCATGGTTCCTAGTCGGATTCGTTAACCACTGCGCCACAACAGGAACTCCGCATTTATCTTTTTAACGTTATTGCACTTTCAACCAATTCGTCACTATTGCCAAACATGTAAACTCAGTGCTTCTTGAATAAACACACATCAATACCCATTTCCACCCCTACCCTTCAAAATCATTGTCTTACAAGTAAACTGGGATTCTTCCTCCTTCTTCCTAAAGCCTGTCTTGCTAGCTCTTCCAGGAGACCTTATCCTGTTTCCTCAGTTTTCATGGATCAATACTTCCCTGAAAATCGATGGCACTTATAACGCATCTCTTCATTTGTTGCAGAGCTAAGCACAGGTTTGCATTTTAAAATGTAGATGGCTCTTATTGCAAATATCGCCTCTTCTCACCTGTGTTCTAAATCTCTCAGGACTACAGACCACATCTTTCCCCTCTTGGCATTCTCAATCCACAGCATAGAGCCATACTCATGAACGGTTTTCAGGAGAAGTTTATACATAATCATGGTGACTACTTTGTGTTTTGGTTCAAAGGATCTACATCATGTGTAGATAAAATACCTCCTAGCCTTTGATTCTTTTTATGTAGCAGAGATAGAGATGGGGATATTGAATTGTTTAGAAGCCATTAGATTTAAGGGGGTCACTGAGGTAAAAGTCGTAACTTAAAATGCAGGTCAAGGCTCTGAACTGTATCTATATCAAGTGTCAAAACAAGGATATAACAAATAATAACTCAGAGTCTTCCAAATATTGTCATATTTGCTAAGAAAAAATTTTTAATTCATGAGGTTTTAGGCAACTTCTAGATCACATTCTTGGGGATAGAGCCAACCAATTTCCACTTTGCGTCGAAATTCAAAACTCTGACATATGTGCTCTCTGTTGCTTTTATTTCACCAAAAACGATCATGCCCTTCAGGATATATGAACTGTAACAGAACCTGAAGAGGTTCTGTTTTTATGGACACACAGAATTGATGCTTACCTCAGCTGAGAACAGCTATCAAGTCACTTTTCAAGAAATGGCTCAAGGGGTTATTGCTGTGGTACAGTGTTTGAAGAATCTGACTGCAGTGGCTTGGGTCAGTGCTGAGGTGAGGATTCAATCCCCAGCTGGGCATAAGGTTAAAGGATCCAGTGTTGCCACAACTGTGGTGTAGGTCATATCTGTGGCTTGGATTCAGTCCCTGGCCCAGGAACTTCCATATGCCATAGGTGTAGCCATTAAAAAAATAATAATAATTGCTCAAATATTTGTTCTCTGGGAAATCATCTCCAAATCATTTCAGAAGTAATCGTTCTTCCACTGTACTCCCAAAACACAACCTATCTTTATTATAGTTCTTACCTTTTTACTCTGTAGTTTGTTTGCATTTCCACAGTTTTCACTAGCCCAACAATTTCTTAAGAATATTCTCCTCTTTTGTTTTCTATGTTCTTTGTTTTATTTTTAATGCTGGGAAATATACACACTAAAAGTATTCCATAAATGCTTATTAAATGTGTATTTTTGACTTTTTTATTACTCAAATGAATTTATCACATCTGTAGTTGTATAATGATCACAGCAATCTGATTTCACAGGATTTCCATCCCACAGCCCAAGCACAGCCCCCCACCCCCCAAACTGTCTCCTCCAGAGACCATAAGTTTTTCAATGTCTGTGAGTCAGCATCTGTTCTGCAAAGAAGTTCAGTCTGACCTTTTTTCAGATTCCACATGTCAGTGAAAGCATTGGATGTTGGTGTCTCATTGTATGGCTGACTTCACTCAGCAAGATAATTTCTAGGTCCATCCATGTTGCTAAAAATGCCAGTATTTCATTCTTTTTAATGGCTGAGTAATATTCCGTTGTGTATATGTACCACCTCTTCTGGATCCACTCCTCTGTCAATGGACATTTAGGTTGTTTCCATGTCTTGGCTATTGTAAATAGTGCTGCAATGAACATCGGAGTACATGTGTCTTTGCGAGTCATGGTTTTCTCTGGATAGATGCCCAGGAGTGGCATCGCTGGATCAAATGGTAGTTCTATTTTGAGTTTTCTGAGGCATCTCCATACTGCTTTCCACAGTGGTTGCACCAATTTACAATCCCACCAACAGTGTACTAGGGTTCCTTTTTCCCCACACCCTCTCCAGCACTTAGTGTTTGTAGACTTTTGGATGATGGCCCTTCTGGCTGGTGTAAGGTGGTACCTCAGAGTGGTTTTGATTTGCATTTCTCTAATGATGAGTGATGTTGAACATCTTTTCATGTGTTTCTCAGCCATCTGTATGTCTTCTTTGGAGAACTGTCTAGATCTTCTTCCCATTTTTTGATGGGGTTGGTTTTTTTTTTTTTTTTTGGTATGGAGCTACAGAAGGTGTTCATAAATTTTGGAGATTAATCCCTTGTCCGTTGATTCACTTGCAATGATTTTTCTCCCATTCTGTGGGTTGTCTTTTTGTGTTGTTTAGGGTTTCCTTTGCTGTGCAGAAACTTTTCAGTTTGATTAGGTCCCATTTGTTTATTGTTGTTTTTATTGTCAATACTCTTAAGAGGTGGATCTGAGAAGATGTTGCTATCGTTTATGTTAGAGAGTGTTTGGCCTATGTTTTTCTCTAAGAGTTTTATAGTGTCTGGTCTTATATCTAGGTCTTTAATCCATTTGGAGTTTATTTTTGTGTATGGTGTTAGGGAATGTTCTAATTTCATTCTTTTCCATGTGGCTGTCCAGTTTCCCCAGCACCACTTATTGAACAAGCTGTCCTTTCTCCATTGTGCATTCTTGTCTCCTTTGTCATAGATAAGTTGGCTGTAGGTGCCTGAGTTGAATTCTGGGCTTTCTATCCTGTTCCATTGATCTATATTTCTGTCTTTGTGCCAGGACCATATGGTTTTGATGATTGTTGCTTTGTAGGATAGTCTGAAGTCCGGGAGCCTGATTCCTCCATCTCCATTTTTCTTTTTCAGGATGTCTTTGGCTATTCTGGGTTTTTGTGCTTCCAAACAACCTTTAAAATATTTTGTTCGAGTTCTGTGAAAAATGTCCTTGGTAATTTGATAGGGATTGCCTTGAATCTGTAGATTGCCTTAGGTAGTATAGTCATTTTGATAATATTAACTCTTCCAACCCACAAGCATGGTATATCTTCCCATCTATTTGTGTCATCTTTGATTTCTTTATTAAATGTGTATTTTAAGAACAGACGGATGTTTGAAATTTCTACCACCTGATTCTGGGGATTTATTCTCTCAGAAGCATCTGTCCAGCTTTAAGCAAACAAATGAAATGATCAGGAAACACAGTGAGACAGAAGCAAGTTCCTTAAAAATGGAATTATACTTTATTTGACTTTCTAACTCTCATCACGCCAAAAGAATTCTTGGCACATTATACATGCTCAATGAAAATTTGCTAAATGAATTTTATTTATTTATTTTTTGGCTTTTTTTCTTTTTTAGGGCTGCACTCGGGGCATATGGAGGTTCCAGGCTAGGGGTCCAGTCAGAGCTGCAGCTGCTGGCCTACACCACAGCCACAGGGACGTGGGATCTGAGCCACATCTGTGACCTACACCATAGCTCACAGCAATGCTGGACCCTTAACCCACTGAGTGAGGCCAGGGATAGAACCCACATCCTCATGGATACTAGTTGGGTTCATTAACTGCTGAGCCATGATGGGAACTCTTTTAAATGAGTTGTAAATCCTACTCTGACCATGATAATTTCAGAAGTGAAGAAGAATTAGCATCAAACATAAGGTACCTCTTGTCAGTGAATACACGCTGAAAAAAATAGAGATGATGTTTTCTATCATTTAGTGCAGCTGTCTTGAATTTTTGGTACTCTGGTCCTGTCCCAGTTGTCAAAGGTATTAGAATGAACAATGCATAAATCTTTGGAGAACCCCCTTTACTCCTGAATCTTTTTTTCTGGCAATAACACAACAGGTCATATGTAAATCCATGACCTCTGTGAAAGGATGGAAACTTCCATGTCATAGTACAATAGAATGACCATATCATGAAATGTGTGGAATACAGATTTCAATGAAACTGTGATGTTTAAGGTATCATCCTATTTGTAACATCCATGTGTCAATGAATGTAGACAGTAATAACTAATAACATCTTAACGGTAACATCAACATCTTATCTCCATTAAAGAGAAACTTCTTCCAATTGACTAATAGCCTACCTGTGGTATCACTTTACTCTCCAATAACAAAACTGACAATCTATGGAACAGAATCATGAATAATTGTACAGCTTCTGGTACTTAACTGTACCAGATGGCTTAACTATAGAGAGATTCAAATGAATGGTATTATATTTCTCAGACATCTGGAAAACTTCTAACAACATATGGAACTCAAGACTAGAACTCCAAGTATTTTTTTTTTAATGGCAAAGTCATTAACATTTGCAAAAGTAAAATTCTGATATGGCAGCATTTTACCATAGCTGCTGTTGTTCAGACTTTCTACAGCTTTCCTAATATCCACTTATGCAAAACATTTACATACACAAAGTGATTAACAGCCCTTAGACGGTCTGAATTTTTGTGGCACAGGAAGAACTGTGAGAATTGAAAAGGAAAGACAAGCAAAAACGGGAAAAGTATAATTTAACCTTATTATGAAAATGCAATGTTCCTTAATGGCTGAGTGGTTTGCTGGGGTTTTTTTTAATTTTATTTTAAACCAGACAGTGTTTTCTCCTCAAATTCTAAATAACTGACAACTTAACTCATATTTGGTTAGTTAATTCCAAATTTAGTGCTTATGAAAGTGGTTTGGAATGCATTCAGACATGATACTGCCTTCCTCTGGTGCTATGCAGTTTATCTGGATTTTTTGGAGCCCAGAATTCACTTTATTGATGAACAGTGGAAGGATCAGGTCTCTAATATTCTTATGGCTTATGAAATGGCTTGTTATAAACAAAATTCGGAGTTCCCGTCATGGCACATCCAACTAGGAACGATGAGGAAACGAATCTGACTAGGAACCATAAGGTTGCGGGTTCAATCCCTGGCCTTGCTCAGTGGGTTAAGGATCCAGTGTTGCTGTGAGCTGTGGTGTAGTTCACAGATGAGGCCCAGATCTGGTATTGCTGTGGCTGTGGGTAGGCCAGCAGCTATAGCTCCAATGAGACTCCTAGCCTGGGAACCTCCATGTGCCACCAGTGCGGCCCTAAAAAAACAACAAAAGACAAAAAAAAAATTATTTTAGGTTATATAAGACTCTTTCAATTAACTCTTGTGAGAATTCTGTTGCTTTAATTTCAACCAATCTGAAAACCTCAAACTCAAATCTCTTTCTTCTCAGCTAAGTCGGACAGCTGATTGATTGCTGCTTGGTGTTTCTTCTTTCAGTGAGCAAAGCAGAAATTTCCCTAAGGCAAAAAGCTTAGACAAGGAAATGACATGGTACCCTGCCCTTCATGCAAGAACTCTACTCAATCAGATCCTGCTTGTGTTTCTTGCTCTCCATTATCCTCAAACTGCTGTTTTTAGACATTTATTTTATCCAGCTTTGACAGTTGTTGCCAGTGGTAAGGATAGTACAATTCGAATTTCTCTCTCGTTACCAAAATCAGAATATCTTTCTTGCTTAAATTTTGATTTGCTATGGAAATATACTGAATTGTTATAGATTAAGTGCTTGGCAAGTTTCTTAGAAAGTAAGAGTCAGTGTACCGTCAACGTTCAGATCTGATCACAAATGCCCATTTTCTTGTATTATGTCTTACCTAACAAGCTGTATCTTGACTATGAATAGGGACTAAATTTTTGCTCAGTCATACGTGTTCTTGCGATAATGCAGGCGTCCATATGAATACTACATCATTAGAAATAAAAGATATATCAGAGAAAAAGAAATTGATAATATCAAGATGTAGAGTGCAGATCTAGACTATTGATGGATCAAGATGCCAACAGACATAGAATAGAATAGGACGAGGAAAACTAAAACAAGAAGAAAGTTACCCTTGCCGAAGAGGAGTGAATCTTCTTCCTCAAGGATAGAAATAAAGGAAGAGGAAGAGCATTAAAGATGGAGAGTCAGTTAAAGGCAAATTGAGGAAGTTCTTATTAGCAGTCTGCAGAGTCATGTACTGAGAGATAAAAAGGTTCATGGGTGGAGCTGAGGATGTAAGAACAGTGGAAGAGTTTTGGAATAGCTGCAATAAGAGAAAGGATGAATAGTAAGACTAGATCTTAAAGATTGCTGAAGTTCATTAGAAATCCTATAAAATTGGATTGAGATGATCATTGTACGACTATAAGTGTAATAAATTCATTGAGTAATAAAAAATAAATTAATTAAATAAAAAAAAGAGTTTACCTTAGGTTTGATGGTATGGGATGAATTTCATGGGCATGGTATTCCTCTGACTTTAGGAATGGGTTTAGATCTAAGGAAGCACAAGCAGGCAAAGCAGATGACAGATAATGCAAGTGTAGTACATTATCACATCAGGGAATATTGAGATTTTAGTGAATGTCAAACTGAACTATAACCAATGCCCACTAATGCTGATTATATCATATGCTACTTGAAATCAAACAAAATTTTTATAAATGCCAACTGTCAGAAAACATGATAAAGCCACCCTAAGAAGTAAGAAGACTTCAAGAGGAGAAACAAGGAGTTGGAAAGTGAAAAATCTGAACATCACATAGAACTACCATATGACCCTGCAATCCCACTCTTGGGCATATATATCTGGACAAAATTTTCCTTAAAAAAGACACATGCACCCACATATTCATTGCAGCACTACTCACAATAGTCAAGACATAGCAACAATGTCCATCGACAGATGATTGGATTAGGAAGATGTGGTATATATACACAATGGAATACTACTCGACCATAAAAAAGAACAAAATAATGCCATTTGCAGCAACAGGGATGGAACTAGAGACTCATACTGAGTAAAGTCAGAATGCTAAAGACAAATACCATATGCTATCACATATCTGGAATCTAATATACGGCACAAATGAACCTTTCCACAGAAAAGAAAATCAGGGACTTGGAGAATAGACTTGTGGTTGCCAAGGGGAAGGGGGAGGGAGTGGGATGGTTTGGGAGCTTGGGGTTAATAGATGCAAACTATTGCCTTTGGAATGGATTAGCGATGAGATCCTGCTGTGTAGCACTGGGAACTATGTCTAGACACTTATGATGGAGCATGATGATGTGAGAGAAAAGAATGTATCATGTATGTGTAACTGGATCACCATACTGTACAGTAGGAGAAAAATTGTATTGGGGAAATGATTAAAAAATGAAAAAAAAATCTATAAAGTCAGACTTTCGCTTTTGTTTTTAATAAACAAATGAAACAAAATTTCCTTTCATAAGCAATATTTTGAAAGCAAGTTTTGATGACCCATCATAAATACTAGCCTATATTTAGAAAAATGTGAAATCATTGTTTTAAATAAGTAAAATGGCATTAATTGTGACAATACTCCAAGTATAACCTTGAGCATCACAGGTTTAAATATTCTGCCATTCATCTGATGACTTTTATTGAATTTTATCAAAAATACTATATATTTCAAATACAATGTCTATTTCAGAGATTTGATACAATGTGTTATTTTTTATCCATAATTCTAGTTTCTATTCTTCAGTTACAAATGTTTTATAAATGTAAATTACCCAAAGAATGCGTTTTTCTTAATTTAGAATGAAGCACTTATCCACTTTACAAAAGAATAGACATTCAGTTTTCTTAACTAGAATAGTCACAATTCAAATGTCACCTTCTGGATATCAGTTTAGTTCCAGTGAACCCATAAATAGCTTTTTAAATTACTGATTTTCAGTTCATCAACTTTAGTCTCATTTTTTCAATTTTCTTTCTCTGGTAATCGTTCTCAGATTATTCAATGGGGTCCATAAGAACAATATTAACACACACAGAAGCATGAAAAACTTGCTTTCTGTCATGCATCCTAGTGAAATCATTTAATGGGTACTTTATTACAAGTTATGGATATGATTAACCAACTATACCTTAAGTTGGTTTCAGTGGGATGATTACACAGACCTACATAAGAATATCACCTATTGTACATTCATGCTTTAGATTTCTAAGTCCTCTAGAGAAAATACCTTTTGTAAGGGGATGGACTGGAGGGTTGGGACTGGCATAGGCATACTGTGGCATATGGAATGATTGGCCAATGGGGACCTGCTGTATAGCACAGAGAACTCTACCCAATGTTCTGTGATGACCTGTATGAGAAACAAATCTGAAAGAGAATGTGTGTACAGATATAACTGAATCACTTTGCTGTACAGTAGAAATTATTGCAACATGGTAAATCAACTATACTTCAATAAAAGTTTAAAAAGTGAAAAAATCCTTTGTAGAATCTACAAATAATTAAATTGAATAATTCAAAATAAGAAAAATATGAAATAGTTATATTTTAAAGCCAAATCAGATATATGCAAATGTTTTCATCAGCTTTATTTATACTCAGCAGAACTGGAAACAACCCAAAGGTTTTCAACTAGTCAAAAATTGTCAACAAATAAACACACTGTGGTATAACTACATCACGGAATAGTATTCATCAATAAAAAGGATCAAACTAGTGATATAGTATGGATGAATCTACAGTACAATATATGCAGTTAGAGATGCAAAACTCAAAAGGCTATATGCTATGCGATTCCATTTATATTCTAGAAAAGGAAAGACATAGAGACAGGAAATATATCAATGGTTACTAAAGACTAAGGGGTAAGGGAGCATATTTTATGATAAAGGCACACGGAGCTTCTGAGAGATGGTAAAACTCCTCTGTATCTGGATAATGTATATGTTTGTCAAAGTTCATAAAACTTACAATATTAATGAGGGTGAATTTTACTTTGTGTGAATTACACTCCTATAAACCTGACTGAGAAAGAAAAAACCTTTATTTTAAAATCATGCACTTCTTTGTATGAGGCTCTAAAAAGGGGACAACTTCACATCTGTAGCTTTCTTATCAAAAGTGTCACCTCAATCTAATCATGAGGAAACATGACAAATTAAGAGGCACGCTACAAAAGAGCTGGCCAGTACTCTTTAAAATATCAAGATCTTGGAGTTCCCGTCGTGGCGCAGTGGTTAACGAATCCGACTAGGAACCATGAGGTTGCGGGTTCGGTCCCTGCCCTTGCTCAGTGGGTTAACGATCCGGCGTTGCCGTGAGCTGTGGTGTAGGTTGCAGACGCGGCTCGGATCCCGCGTTGCTGTGGCTCTGGCATAGGCCGGTGGCTACTGCTCCAATTGGACCCCTAGCCTGGGAACCTCCATATGCCGTGGGAGCGGCCCAAGAAATAGCAAAAAAAAAATAAAAATAAAAATAAAATATCAAGATCTTGAAAGTCAGAGAAACTCTCAAGAATTATCACAGACTTGAGGAGATTGGGAGATTTGACAACTAAATGAACTTTCAAGTATTGTATGCTGGACAAGAAAGTGTATTAGCAGACAATTTGCAAAATTTAAATAAAGTTTATAGAGTAATGATATGGTAATATTTTTAATTCCCTGGTTTAGATCATTTTACTGTGGTCATGTAAGATGTTACCATCAGAGAAATCTAATCTCATGCCATGTTCAGCTATCTGTAAGTATAAAATTATTTTAAATGAAAAACTTAAAAAATGTAAATGGCCTAGAATTTCGCTTTCTTGGTAGAAAATATATGATAGTGGTAGACTTCCCATTGGTAACAGTAAACTTGTATAAAACCTGTATACATTTTAAAATAATATTTCAAAGCCATTATAGAACTACAAAATCAAAAAACACTAGATGGCCTCAAATACCAAACAGGGAAAATATTTCCTTATAAGAGCTGGTAACTGCTGGTCCTTTTATTTCCTGAGAACATTTGCAATTCCTGAATGTGAGCTGCACGAGCAAACTTTTTATAGATAGAGAAATGCTCTAAAAAGAAGACAAACCAATGGAGATTTCAATGGCCATTTGAGCTGAAATCTAGTGGATGCTCAAATATATTGTCTGTTTTACCAACTAGGATCTTTGCTGAGTCTGAGGTATCACAGGAGACCAGGAATGTGAGCCTAAAAGGTAAGATCAAATCACCCAGTCTTGAAGCATGACCTTTCAACAGGATTCTAGGTATCTGTGCTGGAAGTGTCCTCTAAGTATTTCCAGAGATTCAATACTTTGTGTTTATATGTCATGGATCTCTCTAACAGCATGAGATATTGCAGGTACTATGGCCAAAAAAGTAAGTCCTCTGGAAACAGTCTGAACATGTAACTGAGACAACATCACACCAGAGGGACTTGCAACAAAGGCATCAGAGTTCTTTCCCTCAATATATTTGCAACATTTTGAATTCACAGGTGTCAGGGGCTTAAAAGCTAACTTAAACTATCCAAAGGTCGTAACTTTCATGGTAGAAGAGGCAGAAACTGTTTCTTCTATATATGGGTTCACAATTTCAGTGAATTGAAGGAACGCAACAACAAAGTTCTTTAGATCAAACCACTTAAAACCAAGATGAAGAGAAAACCTTACCTACAATACAGAAAAAAAAGATACTTTAGGAGTTCCCATTGTGGCGCAGTGGTTAACGAATCCGACTAGGAACCATAAGGTTGCGGGTTCGGTCCCTGCCCTTGCTCAGTGGGTTAATGATCCGGCATTGCCGTGAGCTGTGGTGTAGGTTGCAGGTGCGGCTCGGATCCCGCGTTGCTGTGGCTCTGGCGTAGGCCGGTGGCTACAGCTCCGATTCAACCCCTAGCCTGGGAACCTCCATATGCCGCGGGAGCTACCCAAGAAATAGCAACAACAACAACAACAAAAAGACAAAAGGCAAAAAAAAAAGATACTTTACCTTTAAAGAAGCAACAATCAAGTTGCTTTTCAAGTGTACAAATTTTCAAGTGTACCAGGCATAGACCAAAACAGACCACAAGTTTGGACAATATAAAACAAGGCTCAATAAATTTCAAACAATTTAAATTTCTGACTATGGTGGAATTAATCTAGAAAAATAGAAATGCAACTAGAAAATTCCTAAGTGTTTGTAAGTTAGGTAATACATTTCTAAATAATTTATGGGCCAGGAGTTCCCGTTGTGGCGCAGTGGTCAACGAATCTGACTAGGAACCATGAGGTTGCGGGTTTGGTCCCTGCCCTTGCTCAGTGGGTTAACGATCCAGAGTTGCCGTGAGCTGTGGTGTAGGTCGCAGACGCGGCTTGGATCCCTCGTTGCTGTGGCTCTGGCATAGGCCGGTGGCTACAGCTCCGATTCTACCCCTAGCCTGGGAACCTTCACATGCCGCGGGAGCAGCCTAAGAAATAGCAAAAAGACAAAAATAATAATAATAATAATAATAATAATTTATGGGCCAAAAAAATAATCTCAGTAGATATAAGAAAACATTTAGGGAGTTCCCGTCGTGGCGCAGTGGTTAACGAATCCGACTAGGAACCATGAGGTTGCGGGTTCGGTCCCTGCCCTTGCTCAGTGGGTTAATGATCCGGCGTTGCCGTGAGCTGTGGTGTAGGTCGCAGACGCGGCTCGGATCCCGCGTTGCTGTGGCTCTGGCATAGGCCGGTGGCTACAGCTCCGATTCAACCCCTAGCCTGGGAACCTCCATATGCCGCGGGAGCGGCCCAAGAAATAGCAACAACAAACAACAACAACAATAACAACAACAACAACAACAACAACAAAGACAAAAAACAAAGAAAATATTTAGTTGTATGATAATAAAAGATAGCAAAGCAAATATTGTACAATATGTCTACAGGAGTACTCCAAAATAAATGGATATACTATAAAGACAAAATATTAAATGTCAGTGGTATAAGCTTCCTTTTCAAGAAATATGATAAAAACATAGCAAATTCAACTCAGAGAAATTTAAAACAAGGAAACTATAGAGAACAGCAAAGCCAATTAATAAAAATAACAAAAAAGCATATAAGAGAGAAAATCAATAGGAATAAGACAAACACTCAATATGAAAAAATGGCCAAGGGCTTGAACTGCAACTTCACAAATAGGATATCTAAATGGCACATAAGCCTGAATAGTTCCTCAACGTCTTTAGTCAAGAGTGAAATTCAATTAAAACTATAATGTGATACAACTACACACTGACAAGAATGACTAAAATTTTAAAATGCAGAGAATAGTACCTATTTTTGAGCATGTGGAGTACTGGAATTGCTTCAACAGCTTTGGAAAGTTGATTGACAGCACCTACCAAGGTTGAGCATATGCATGCTGTATTCAGAAAAGTCCACTCAAAAATAAGTATCAAACAAAAATGCATATTCACATCCCCCTATAAAGGCATGTACAAATGTTCATGACAGCACAATTTTTTATAGCCAAAAGCTGGAAATAACCCCAAGATCCATCAACAATAGTACATGTAAATAAATTATGGCATAGTGACACAATGGACTACTATAGAGCACTGAAGATAAATGAATACAGTTACATGGAATGGCATGAATGTGCAATAGTATGAACCTCATAAACATAATATCAACCAGGGGGAACCCAATATAAAGGAGAATTTATTACATGACTGCATCTATGCATTGCAAAATCCAGCAGACTTAAAACATTTTACATGTACATGTTCATATATGGAAAGTAAGATTTTTAAGAAGATTAAATAAAATATTGCAAAGTCCAAGACTGGTCAAGGAGACATACTCATTTTCCACAAAAATCCTAGTATTATGTCAATTATTAACCTTGACGGTGGTTTTTGCAGCATTCTAATCATTCCCTAAAGTGATATATTTCACAGTTAAAAGCAATGTTAAAGTGAATAGCCTTCCACAAAAATAGTCGTTCTTTATACACTTTCAAAGTAAAAAAAAATTACATCTTAGTTGCATAAGAAAGAAAATTTTGAATGCCTTTTAAAGCTGCTCCAGTGTGAATCAGAGAACAGGTATCAATCTTTATTCCAATGTTCTGATATCATTATAGAAGGTCATTTTGCTCCGAAAATTATTTATTTGGAGAAGGACTGTATTGAAGTTTTGACCAGAAGAAAATACTGATTTTTCCATGTTAAATAGATCTTACCAGAGCTGTCATTTCTAAACAATTAGATAGGACTCAGCAAGCTCCCTCATTCAAACTGTAAGAAATTATTTCCTGGTGAATAGAGTCTGGGGCAAGGGATAATAATAGACAGATTCAATAGATAAGAAAAGTCCTGATTATGAAGATCAAGAACCTCTTCTCAGGACAGGAACTAACACTTTATCCGGCATGTGCTATGAAGTCACTGAATCCTTTTAAACAGAGAACTGCCATGGTTGGATGTGCATTTTAGGTAAATTAATCTGGTGGCAATGTGGAAGCCTAAATATGAAATGCTAAACAGCAACAGATTTTCTCATTCTAAAAGTGGCTGTAAAAACTAGAGTGATAATTTCTCCTTACATTTTTTGAATCTGTGTAGTTTAACTTTCAAAGACTTACTAGTGCCAACAGAATAACATTCAAAAAAAAGATCCTTGCCATCTCTAAGTCCTCCATTCTCTTCCAGGATCATTTGCTGTATAGTTTCTCAAGCCAGACTCTAAGGACCTCAAGACTCTTTTTCTTGTGTAGGCAAAGTCCATTTTCTTGTCCACTGAAATCCTACTCATCTACTCTTCCCTCCACTGGGTCTTTCCTTATCCTCTGTGTCACACAGCTTTTCTTCCCTTTTGGTCCCTCAGAACTGTTTCAGCCTCTGGTGCCCTTACTTTATCCGACATTGTATTATGCTTACTTGCCTATGCACTCTTCTCTCCTACAAAATTTCTGCCTTACTATTTGCATCCCTGCCACCATTCCTCAGTACTTTATACAGTAAGACTTTATTGAATAATCCTCTATTTAGTTGGTTTTGAAATGAGGGTTTTATCTCAAGGGAATGTTTCAAAAGGCAACTAAAATGGATTTTACATTTACACATGTATACATATACATGTATAATATGTAAAATACATATGTATATGTATAAAATACATACAGCAAGCACTTATCAGACATTCATCTAGACTACACATGCTCAAGGAGGGCAATGAAGCACCTAAGGAAGAAAATTTGGTCCTTGGAAGGGAGAAAGCTTAGATGGTATGTGATTTGTAAACCTCCAAATGGCCATAACAACACTGCAGCATTAAAATTTCATAGAGTGTAGATGATTAAGAAAAAAATACCTTTAAAGACTGCATAGAACACCAATTTTTTTAAGTCGAGAAACATTATCCTAAACACATAGTAGAGGACAAATAAAATATCTACTCCAGCATGAATTATGCTGTAGAGAGAAAAGACAGACGAACCCATGACTTTACAAGCAATATAGGAGATAGTAGAAAATAGCCTGATAAAATAGTGTAAAGAAATAGGGGTTTGTGATAGATTAACAGAGGAGGTGCTTTTAATTTAAAGGTTATGATTGGCTTTTCTATGATATGAACTTTCAAATGAGTGGATATCTAGGTATCTAAATAAGTAAGAGCCAAACATTCTAAAATGTAGGGGAAGGCAAATCAAGGCAGAGAGAACAGTTAATTAAAAACTGGCTTGTTATAATTGAGGAACAGAAAAGCTGTGTGGCTGTAACTTACAATGCAATAGCTGGTATAAGAAATGAGGTCAGAGGAAGTTTGTTTTAAAATGGAGAGATAACAGCTTGTTTTTATACTCATGAGACTAATCCAATGTTAAAGTGTTTATATTAAGAGAAAAATGGGAGAATTGCTGGACCGATGTCCTTGGATGCAACAGGGGAATAGAGCTCAATGCAAAATGTGAGGACTGATTTTAAATAGAACCACAAATGTTGTCACCTCTAGTAAGGAAGACAGAGAGTGTATGTGCAAATGTTAATAGATGGATCTTCTCTTCTGATTTCTTATATTTTCTGGATAAAGTATGATCACCTGCTGAGTGAGGATGAGGAAGAGGTGTTCTAAATGACATGTGATGAGTGGTTGTAAAATATCCGCTAGGAAAAATGGAGAGTCAGTGGACTAGGATGGCCTAGGAAATATGGAATAGGTGTCTAGGACTTAAAGAACCCATTAGAAGTTTATAGTGATAAATTTATACTGAGAATGGTCATTGTGGTTGTGTGGTTTTCTCCAGGCACATTCAGATACATGGTGCAAATGCAAAAGAGGCAGACCTTTGCTTTTAACTAGGGTTGTGGTTTTGACAACCAAGTCTAATGAAGAGAAGGAAGGATAAGGAATCAAGCATTGACGTAACGGAATGACTATAATGATTGATTATAAGATATAAGTTACACAGGAAGGCAAAGAAGGTATCAAAGAAGTGAGAGTGAGTGAAAAGATAATAAAGTCAATGAGTGGTCACTTTGGATTATGAAGCGGTTGCATTTATTGGTAATGCAAGGTCCACGCAAGAATATTGCTATGAGAGAGCTTGGTCGAGACGATGTGAAGGAGGGGATGGCAACTGAAGGGGAGGAATGCTAAGAATTTATTTCTAGCATTTGTGTCTTTAATGCATCCTCTACATGTTTATTGAGGTCATTGAGAAGTAAGATGAGTCATGTCGAACAGACTGAATGTGAGCCATAAAATAAGTCACTCTAATATGTATCCTGTTAGAGAGGGAAGCATATCACTAGAAAGAGCAAATTTTGACTATTGTTGGGATATTACAAATTCAGATAGAGTGGGGAGTGAGAAGATAGGGGCAGTGTCAAGTGACAGGACTGACTGAATGACATAGCCTCTTCAACTGCCTCATCATAGTGTGTATGACGTTGAAGAAAAGGAAAGACCCCTAAGTGCAAAACAAAAAGAACTTGGGTAAAAAAATCATTGAGTACTCAAACGGACTTTTAAAACATATTTAAACATAAGCAATTATTTTCAGCTATCCTGACTACTCTTCACATTTGATATGCATTATTCAATGAGATAGTTAAGGAGTCCCCATCATGGCTCCGTGGTTAATGAATCCAACTAGGAACCATGAGGTTGCAGGTTTGATCCCTGGCCTCGCTCAGTGGGTTAAGGATCCCACGTTGCTGTTGCTGTGGTGTAGGCTGGCAGCTACAGCTCCAATTAGACCCCCTAGCATGGGAACCTCCATATGCTGTGGGTGCAGCCCTAGAAAACACACACACACAGAAAAAATGTGATAGTTAAAATTTATGTTTAAAAATCATATGACGAAGTATTGATTCCAACTGCAGTCAAGTCTAATGTTGTTTCTTATAAAACATTTATAAATTTTCTATAAATTTATAACACAGTAAAGGTACATAATAGTTATGGATAAATTGGTTTTAGCTATAATGCATTCATAGGCATATATATGTAATATGTGTGTACATATATAAACATGTACATGTTTCATGAAACACACAGGGAAATTTTATAATGATGTTTAACAAAATTATTATAGTTGTTCATCATTTTAATATGAATTTTTCTATTATTCCCCAATTCAGAACAACATTATTTTATACACACACACATGCACAAGCACTCATACACACTACTGAGGTAATGTCATGCCTTTTATCATGCCATTTGCTTTAATGTGTACCTAAAAATACACATCATATAGTATTAAAAAATAAGAAAAACATATGAATTTAACTTTTATAACATATAAAATGAGTAATTGATCTTATTAAACCTGTAAAACTTTAATCCCTACTGCTTTTGGTAATCTACTAAAGACATAATAACTTAGTTTTCAGAGTTTTTATAATATTTATTAAAATTGCATGAACATATTTATTTGTGTTGGTAAATGCAGTTACCTTTTTATTTCAGAAAATAATTGCTATTTTTCAGTTTATATAATATTACAGATATCTTGCATAACTAAAATAAGGTATGTCTGTAGCTCTGAAGTTTTATTATACATATATTTAAAGCATGAAATAAAATAAAAGTAAATATTTTAATGACAAAGCTGTATTGAAAACATCAACATTTTTCTTTTTCTTTTTTTTTTTTTAAACAAGTGGCCGCACCTGCGGCATATGGAAGTTCCCAGGCCAGGGGTCGAGCCACAGCCACTGTAGAAGCAACGCCGAGTAGTTATGTTGTGAGCCACACGGGAAGTCCAACATTTTTATTTTTCATTCTTTCTCAGTGCATTGGGTTAAACTAGATGGATTTAAGTAAAAACATAACAGATGAGTAGTGCTATGTCTTGTAAACATTTCATTGTGGTTCCAAAAAATTAAGAAGTGACACTAACTTTTAAGAAACAGAATCACTTGAATATCAGATGGTTTCAAATCTTTACTTTCTACAAAAGTAAAAATCCATCATATAGTCAGCTGATAAATCATAGTAGGTACATCTGATGAAAGATCACAATAGGATTTTTGGTTTTTAGCTCAAAGGAAGTTCAAGGAATTGACTGATGTGGCATTGCAAAACACCCACTATTCCCAACCCGATAAATTTGCTTCATTTGTATTTATTAAATTTTCATATTCTATCATTTCAGCCTATTAGTTACTACTCAAATCAATTGAAAAAATTTTAATTTACTGCCTTATGATTGCAGAGAAATTTAGAAAAGCCATTTTTAGACACAGATGTTTTGTTATGTACTATGTATGTTTTGTTATGTAAGAGTGATCGATAAAAGACTTTTCTGCATAAACTTATATTACATCAGAAAGCATTCTAACATTCTGTGATATAAATCAAATGGAAATAAGAGTTCCAACAAAAAAAAAGCAAAAAGTCTAAAGTTCCCAACGGCTAAAGAACTTGCACATGGACTTTAAGAATGGATGATGGTTTATTTCAAATCACCATGGTATTTAGATATCATTGCATACATTGAAATGAGTTACATAAAAGAATTACCATTTAGAGAATGATACTTCTGATTTAATAGAAATCATCTTTGTGACTATTTAACGTTAAAATTGTAATTAAAAACTTTTTGATATTAACTTGCAAATCTGTGGGGACTACATTGTTGATCAAAATTATTTTGGTGGGTATATGAATATTTGAAGGTTATAGGTGTTGGAAAACTCATAGCTGACCTCTGGCCATAGGTCTGGTATTTGCATTCGTGTGTTCCCCTCTATTAACTGAGTTTGACTCGCTGACAAGTGTGATTTCCTGGTCAGTCCCCTCCGTCCCTAATTGTTTCCTCTTCAGTTCTTTTGATTCTCTGATCTCTAGGATTCCTCTGATAGTCCTTCACCTTTGGAACCAAATAACTCCTCTGGTCTCTGAAAAGCCTTTTAATTCTGTCTTTATAGTTGCAGATAAAAAAGAAGCACTAGAAAAATCTCCATAGGAGCAACACACACTGTTGTCGTTTCCTGTTTCATTTTTCAATATTTGTTTTGTTTTTGTTTTTTTCCCACAAAGTAGAAAAAAAAGAAGAAAATTGATGTACTCAATGTTCACACCCCATGGCTTACCTTTAAGAGTCTCATTCATTTAAAACTCTGTCTTCTCTAATTATAGCCTGGTTGGTCGCACTAAGATATAACTTATATTTTAAATATTTTATCTCTATGTGGATTCAAAAAAAGCATTCATAGGAGTTCCCATCGTGGCTCAGCAGTAAGGAGCCCGACTAGTATCCATGAGGATGCAGGTTCGACCCCTGACTTTGCTCAGTGGGTTAAGGATCCAGCTTTTGCTGTGAGCTGTGGTGTAGGTTGCAGACACAGCTTGGATCTGGCATTGCTGTGGCTGTATGGCAGGCCAGCATCTACAGCTCCTATTCAACCCCTAGCCTGGGAACTTCCATATGCCATGGGTGCAGCCTTAAAAAGACAAAAAAAAAAAAAAAAAGCACTCATAGAGCTATTGCGAATATACTTACATAGTCACAGATTATACACATGGAAAGTTAAAATGTATTCGGAACTCATCTTGACTCAAAACCTACAATCTGCTTAGAACAGCCAATGTGTTTTATCTCAGCTGGTAAACTCAATTTGAGCTGCTCCTACTTTAATATTTGTTCACTTGAATAAGGCAGACATTTTCAAGTGTCACTATAGCATAGAGTGCTATTTGCTCTCTAATAGCCATTTTTCTCCTTTTTCCATGGTAACAAACTTTAACTGGACTTATTAGTATCCTGGTAAAATATTCTAATTCTCAGTCGTGACATCAGCAAGAATAGCAGAGCAAGAAATATAAAATATCCTCTTCTCCGTAAAATCAATGAGAGCACTATTAAAAATGGTCAAAATAAATTTTTTCTGAACTCTAGAAATTAACCAATGACGTAGAACAATCCAGAGAGCACTGTCAAACAAAACAAAACAAACAAAAAAGAATCTTGATAAAAACAGTGAGTATTATGGCATTTAATTTCCCCAGTTGGCACTACACTCTTGCCAGCTCCATGTAGCCTTGAAAGCCAATAGCCTCTTAATTACATTTGAACTAGTAGCCAAAAAGCCAGAAGAGGATAGCTGGGGTTGGACTTCATTCAAAACCCTCTTTCCGGAGTTCCTGTCGTGGCGCAGTGGTTAACGAATCCGACTAGGAACCATAGGGTTGCGGGTTCGGTCCCTGCCCTTACTCAGTGGGTTAACGATCTGGCATTGCCGTGAGCTGTGGTGTAGGTCGCAGACGGCTCGGATCCCGCGTTGTGGCTCTGGTGTAGGCCGGTGGCTACAGCTCCAATTCGACCCCTAGCCTGGGAATCTCCATATGCCGTAGGAGTGGCCCAAGAAATAGCAAAAAGACAAAAAAAAAAAAACCCTCTTTCCAAATAATTGTTATTTTACCCATCTGGTAGTTTCCTGGAAAATCCCACTCACAAGGCTTGACTTTGACCTGATTCATTCAGAGTTCACACCCAATGTGTAGGGCCTCTTGAATGGTGAATTTGTTGCAAAGACATCAGTGACAGCTGTTCAACATGGCAGCTGCCTGGGGCAGCAGTAACAGAGCAAAGCACAAGCTGACCAACACACTTAGAAGGAAAAGCTGGTGACCGAGATGTCCTGGGATGGTTTGAAAAGCTCTGACATATTCCTGGGAATCCAGACGGCCACACCCACATGTAGGGGTGTGCGCACTCCCCAGCCGTGTGCAGGCCAAAGGAAGATCTGAGAGTTCCCTAAAGTCTTGCTTCTGGCTGACCTCAAGTCTCCACACAAGTAGAAATTAAAAGACAAGGCAGATTTTAAACACACATACAAGACCCTCAGCAGAGGTGAGGAGACTTACAGTCACAGCCATTTAAGAAAATCTCTATCGAATCATTAGCTGACCAATAACCTAAGGAAGCAGAGATTTCAGTGGCTACAAAATGACAAAGAAAATCAGCTTTAAAGAATTAATCCAGGAGAGTCACTAAACAAACAGTAAAAAGAGTAATAGTAATAACCACAACAATGAACAGCAACAACAACAAACCTGGGAAAGAATAGAAATCCCATCTCCAGGGAGCTCCCGTTGTGGCTCAGCAGAAGAGAATCTGACTAGTAGCCAGGAGGACGCAGGTTTGATCACTGGCCTTGCTCAGTGGGTTAACAATCTGGTATTGCTGTGATGTCAGTCGAACACGTGGCCCAGCTCTGGCGTTGCTGTGGATGTGGCTTAAGCCAGCGGTTACAGCTCCAATTCGACCCCTATCCTGGGAAACTCCATATGCTGCAGCGTGGCCCTAAAAAGATTAAAAGAAAAAAGAAAGAAGAGAGGTAGGAAGAAAGCTGATTTCCAGAGCTGCCAAATTTAGTACCAAAATGTCCAGTTTTCAACAAAAACTTATGAGACATACAAAGAAATAAGAAAACATGGCACATGAACCAGAAAAAAAAAATTAATCAATAGCAACTGTCCTTGAGGAAGGCCAGATATAGTGGGCAAAGCAATGTGGATAAATTGAGTAAGTTTATAATAATAGGATCAGCAAATACAGCTGAAAACAAAATAAAACTGCCTTTCTTCATGGACTGGGAGTTTGTGGTTAGTAGATGCAAACTATTCCATTTAGAATGGATAAGCAATGAGGTCCTGTTCTATAGCAGAGGGAACTATATCCAATCTCTTATGATAGAACATGATGGAAGATAATTTGAGAAAAAGAATGTGTGTATATGCATGACTGGGTCACTTTGCTGTCCAGCAGAAATTGACACAACTATACTTTTAAAAAAATTAAAAAGAAGCACAGACTTAGGAATATTAAATAAGATAATGATTATAAGACCAACACCTGGTACACTGTGAACAATTCAGTAAATGTTCTCTTATTATTACTGTTGTAAATGAGTAAATGTTTGCTGATTGTCAAGGATAAACACAGAAGAAAAGACTTAAAATATGTTTCATCTCTAACAATTATTACATAACTTTAAAAATATCCCGAACATATTTTTTCTGGCTCTAGTTGCCAGATCTGTTATATTTTTTTTCGGACTCCAGGTGTCCATGTGTCTTAAACAAAGACATTTCTCAGTAGGCATTCTTGTAAAAAGAAGGCTCTCACTAAGAATTACAAAAATGTAATAGCCTACACCTTTTTACAGCTGGGCACAATTTCCTGAGGCTATACAGTGTGTACTGCACACTGACATTCTTAAAATTATGTCACTAAAATATTAACTGCCTCAGGCAAGGGAACAAATGGAAATTTATAATGCATCTAAGAAATACAGTGAATTGGAGACTTTCAGAGCAAAAATGACGAGTATGAATGTTGTGGACCAACTTGGCAATTATTTCCAGATCTAATCCAGAGAACAACTTAGACACCTATGGGAATGCATAGCAGGACATGGTTGGATGGGCTGATCAATGCTTTTATAATTTTTATAATGTTGATATAGACCAGAACTGTGATTTTTCAAACTCTTTTTTTTTCTTTAGCGGCATAATCTTCCTAAAATTTTTTATGTAAAAATATACAAAGAGCTCCACTCTGTAACAGGTAAATGTGTAAGACTTCTACGGGTTCTTTTCGGTTATATGCCTGCTTTCCAAGAACTCATTCTCCCTGTATCTCCCAAAGTAAATCAGATTACTTTCCTTTTCTACTTAAAACTGCCCAAAACGTTTGTTATCCACAGAGAAGAGAAAGTCGACCATCTTACTCAGTCTTCCTGAGCCCTGTGAGATCTGGTCCCTGCCCCCCTTTCTAATTTCATCTCATCCCATCCACCCACTATCTGCAAGCTCTGGGCACCTTCTCTTCTCTTCTCTATCATTCCCGGCTCCAAAGTTTGTTAAGGATTTTGCACTGGCTCTTTTCTCTGCCTGAAACGCTCTTCTACGTAATTGGTACACGGCTGAGTTATTCTCATAAGTGCATTCTTTATTTAAATGTTACCTCCTCAGAGAAGCCTTTCTTAACCACCAAAATAATATAATTCACCCAGTCATATTCAATCACAGTAACTTATTTCACCTCTCCACATGGTACTTACCATGGGCATCTTCTCCTTTTTTAATGTGTTTTTAGTATGTCTTCCTCCACTAGAATGCGTATTCTATGAAAATAGGACAAGTGTGTCTTTTTTTTCTACTGGTCTAGCAACAGTGTCTTGTGCACTGCCTGGCATGGTGGGTACTGATGGAAGGGAGGAAGGAAGCAAAGAAGGAAGAGAGGAATGGAGGGAGGAAGGGAAAGGGAGGGAAGGAGGGAAGGAAGGGAGAAAGGACTGGCGGAAGGATGCATGGGACACTTTATCCTTTGCACACTTGCCCTCCTGCTTTTATTTTCCTACCTCTAAATTCTGCAGGACAGATTCTTTCAACCACTCTGAAGAACTTGATAAAAACACACCTTCAAATTCAAATTCAAAACCTAGAAAACACGCCTCCTAAGCCTCTAGGTAGAGAAATGCTAAGTTTACACGCTGAGAGGAATCCGTACCCATATGAAGGCACAGCGTCCCACAGCCAAGCCCGCCCATTCCTTGCCCTCAATATGAAAACGTTTTCTGTTATGTAAACACAAGTTTTCAACCATATCCATAGACAAAGACTGGGATCGCTGTCAGTAGTCTCGTCTTCACACATTACGGATAATGAGAAATTGATCTGCTCTCAGCAGCTCAGTTTTGTTCCTTTAGCTTTACTGAGATAGCAGGATGCAGAAGGAAACCAGATGGCTGTGACTAGGAGAAGGGATGGCTCTGGAAAACAGAGTCAATGCAAATTGTGTGAATAATACTGAGTATTTGCAGATGATTATTTTACTCCTATCGGCAGCAATTACATAAATGTTCAAGATATGCATGATGGCTTCACTATTACCATATTTTTTAAAATTATCCTAAACACATAATAGAACTTTCTTCAGAAAAGAGCACAAGGTGTTCTACTGATTATGATATATGCATACTTTTCAACATTCCTGTAATGTAGAGGTGGAACTAGAATCATGCAGACATGCATTTTTAGCTTCTCTTGACCTCCTTTTCAGCCCTATGACCTTGGGTGACTTATTGTCGCTTTTGCTTTATTTTGTTCACCCATAAAATTAAGAGATCGATATCCCTGCTTTATGGCTGCTGTAAGCTGTTAAGTAAACTCAAATAAATATCTAGCCTTAACTCAAGACTAGGCGTAGAGCGGAAGCTCAGAAAATACTGCAGAACTCCTGGTGTTTAGATGAAGAAGTAGAGACACAGAGTGTTGAAGTCCCAATGTAATAATAAATTTAAATTTCTTGATTTCTTATTCCAGACCACAGCTCTTCCATTTAACTGTTATTGACTTCCTTACAACAGTTTAGTTCCCATCCAACCTCCTTCCTTAGGAAACCTAACTCCAGGAGTTCCCTCATGGTGAAGCAGGTTAAGGATCTGGTATTGTCCCCAAAGTGGCTCTGGTAGCTGCTGCACAGTGGGCTCAATCCCTGGCCCGGGAACTTCCATGTGCCTCAGGCATAGCCAAACAAAACAAAACAAAATAAGCTCTAAGCTATTTTAGAATATACTGGACCTTGAAAACTGTAATTCCTTCTGTTCAATTAATTATGATGTTTTTATAAGTATTCCTTCTATCAAAAGAAAATCTCTCCACATGCATCTTTGATTCCATAATCTTCTGCCAGCTCAGAAGCCACTAAGAGCTACACATTTTTGGTCTTGCTTCTTTAAATTCTTTCTCTTTACTCGATCCCTTCCATCATCCTTCAAATATGCTATCATGACTTCCCTTCCTTAAACAAAATTCAGGAGCCCAAATACCTTTCTTTCATGTTCATTATCTTTTTACTCCCCTTCCTGGGAGAACTTGCTGAGTTGCTTACACTGTTACTGTTTTTTCTTCCCTTTTCCTGCATCTCACTTGCTCTTCAGTCTGAGTCCTGATTCCACAGCCTCCCATTCCACTTGAACATCTCTTGTTAGCTTCACCAATGATCTTCACGCTGCCACTGAGTGAACCATTCAGTTCACTGACATTCAGTTCTAGCCTTTGCAACATTTGACATATGTATCAATATTTTCCTGCCTTTCCTTGACTTCCGTGGCTCTAGTCATTCTCCCACCACCTCTCTGAAGATCTCTGCTCAGTCCTTTACCATATTTTAAAAATGATCCTAAATGCATAATGGGACTTTCTTCGGAAAAAGAATACAGGGCATTCTACTGGTTATGGTATATTTATATTTTTCAATATTCCTGTAACTTAGAAGTGTTACTAGAATCATTCATATTTTTTAGTTCTGTTTGGCCTCCTTTTTAGCCCTATGACTAAACAGTATCTTAAGGCAGTACCTTCAGGCAGCTCCTCTCTGATTGTGAAAGGTTGCATTGCTTCATTCTAAGTCCTCTTCTCCCTGTTTTCACTCTTGGCCTAATAGAACTTACCTACCTCTTTGACTGTAACACTACCCAATATTGACTTCTAAGTTTAGATCTCCAACCCTTTTCCCTTTTCTGAGCTCTAAGGCCATGCAATTACTTGCCCACAGTATACCTTTACTTAAATGTCTTACAGGTACCTCACACCTAACATACTCAGAAGTAAACTTACTTTTCTTCCCCAAATCTGATTCCTCTATAGTCCTTTATTTGTAAATTGCCCCACTATCTCTGCTCATTAGTGATTCTTATTCTTCCACAAATCCAACTATTATGCTAAAAGCATGGGACTTGGCAAACAAATGAATTCTATTCTTTTTCCCCCAGTACCTGATCAAACCTAGTATTTCTTCCAAGCCTGTTGGTTGACATCTTAGGTGGATCACATGACTACTCATGCTACTTTCAGTTCATAAAACTCCAATTATTTAATCTCATAAGAGTCTCATTTTTGTGCCTATATCCCAAGTCTAATGGGATAGTATGACTAGATATTTCATCAAAATTAAACTCTCCCTTCCTTCTCAGATCTTATTTTAGTTGGAAATCTGCATTGGGAAGAGGCATATGGTAAGCTTTTCTCTATTCCTTTTATATGCAGCTCCTCTCCCCTCATCCCCATGCTGACTTCTGGGTCCTCTGAGTTTGGAGGTTAAAATGGTCTAAAGGTGAGGGGCAGAAAAGATCTTATTTGGCTGGTAGTCTCACCATATGGCTTTAATATTTTCCGAAATTTCAGGTATACAAAAAGCAGTGCTCTTCTTAAAATCCTCAGATAAGAGACTGTTTTGTGTGAGCATATTATAAGAAATTCAAAAATTTTGCAATGTACATAGAAAAAAATTCTAAATATTACTACCCAGAATTAGCCATTGCTATCATTCCAGAAAATTTTATATGCATGTACGTAAAGGACAGAAAGCAAAGTAGATGTTCATGTTTACTTTTTCAACATCCCTTATTCTTTCATTCCATTCTAAGAGCAGCCTGTGTTCAGACAGCCACTCATCCTTTATCTAAATAATATCTTTGTATTATTATTATTATTATTACTATTATTATTATTGTCTTTCGAGGGCCTCACCCACAGCATTTGGAGGTTCCAGGCTAGGGGTCAAATAAGAGCTGTAGCCTCCAGCCTACGCCAGAGCTACAGCAATGCAGGATCCAAGCTGCATCTGTGACCTACACCACAGCTCACGGCCACAACAGATCCTTAACCCACTGAGCGAAGCCAGGGATGGAACCTGTGTCCTCATGGATGCTAGTTGGGTTTGTTAACTGCTGAGCCACGACAGGAACTCCTCTTTGTATTATTATTGAGGCAGGAAGTAGATGGGCTCCAGGATAGACATTTACAACTTACCTCTTGTTTATACTTCCTGAGGCAGGAGATAGGTGGGCTCCAGGATTAGCATTTACAACAAGCCACCCATCTTTACATCAAAACAGAAATAACAACAGGCACAAAGCAAATAACTGGTATTTGTCTTCTGTGAACTTGTTTAACAATGGTCAAGACAGGGTCAAAAGAGGGGCTAAGCCCTGCTTGGGCAAGAGATCAAGAGGTCACATACTTCCCATCCTCAGGATCAGGGAGACCACAACTATACATGCATAGAGAGATCTCCCCCACCCCCAGGTCAGAAAGGTAGGGAGCACCAGGCCATAAGGCTACATCACCTTCCCACCATGCTTTGCTTTGGAATCCATCTTGGCCAAAAGTTGGTCACACAGATCTGGGAGGGCCCTGGATCTGGTCAGGTGGAAAAGAATAAAACAAGATAATTGGTCAAAGGAATACAAAAACCATACTTTGCCTGTACTTTTGCTGAATGTGTGTATACATACATATGTATTCTGTGTGCGTGTGTGTGTGTGTGTATAAATATATATAAATATATATAAATATATAAAAAATTTTGTTTTATATCTGACATATCCATCCCTTGTTCTCAATATCCTGAATTTATCTTCAGATTCCCAGACTTCCATTTTGGATGAAGAGAGGTCTAAATCTATAGCCACTATGGGACTATAAAATAAGAGCACTCAAAATGCCATCTCCCAATCCACTTTATGAAAAAGAATGCAATTATTCTCAACAAAATATTATCAAGCTGAATCAAGCAAAATATAAAATGAATGCTACCTCATAATCAAGTAGAGATTTTCCCAGGAATGAGAGAGAGATTCGACATTAGAAAAGTAATCAATATAACTCACCACATTAAATAGAATGGAAGCAAAAAATCATATGATTGTCTCAATGGAGGTAGAAAAAGCAACACTTATTCAGGAAAAAAAATCTCAACAAATTAGGACTAGAAGGAAACTTTACCAATGGAGTTATTTTCGAACCAGGGATAGAAGGAATATTCTCAAACTGATAAAAATATATTTGCAAAATCTTATAGCTGAGATCAAAATAAATGGCAGAATATTGAACTTTTTCCCCTAAGATTGAGAACAAGATGAGAATGACCACTATCAGCATTTTTACTTACCATGTTATGGAAAGTCCTAGCCAATAAAATAAAAAATAAGAAAAAGCCATAAAAATCATAAAGTAAGAAATAAAACTACACTGATTCACAAAGAACATAGTGTTTATATAAAAATCCCAAGGAACTTAACAACAACAAAAAAAGGCCCTACAAGAACCAACAGGTAAATTTAGCGAAGACACAGTAAATGAAGTCAATATATTAAAAAAAAGTTTTATTTTTACCTGCTAGCAACAAACACCTGGAAATTATATTTAAATAACAAAATATAATATCAAAATGAAATATCTAGGAATAAAAGTATCAAAAAGGTGAAAGATCTCTATAAAATATTTCTGAGAGAAACTGTAAAAATACATAAACAAATAAATATACTGTGTTCATGAACTGGAAGATTATTAAGATGCCAACCCTCCTTCCATTCATCTAACAACCACACAATCTCAGTTAAAACCCCAGTGGGATATTTGTTGAAATGTCCAAGCTAATTCAAAAATTTACATCCAAAGCATTTAGAATAGACAGCAATTTTGAAAAAAAATAAAAAATAAAAAATAAATAAAAAATAAGTTAGAGCACCTGACTTTTGGAATTATCCTAAAGCTACAGTAATTAAAACGGTGTGGCAGTGGCTTAAGGATAGATGCACAGGATAAAAGAAAAGGACCTCCACATACTCTGTCAATTCATCTTCAGCCATGTTTCCATGGTAATACAGTGGGGGAAAGGGTGCTTTTTTTTTTTTTCTTTTCATTCATTTTCTTTTTTCCTCAAATGGTGCTAGAACAATTTGATACCTCAAAGAAAAACATTTAACTTTGACCCTGGCCTTAAACTACTCACGAAAATTGCTTTGAGACTGATTATGGGCCTACATGTAAAAGCTAAAATTATTAGGCTTCAAAGGAAATATAAAAGAACACCTTCGTGACTTTGGATTAGGCAATGATTTCTTATACCAGGTCAAAAAGTTCTGGAGTTCCCACTGTGGCACAGCAGAAAGGAATCCAACTAGGAACCATGAGGTTGCGGGCTCGATCCCTGGCCTTGCTCAGTGGGTTAGCAATCTGGAGTTGCTGTGAGCTATGGTGTAGGTCAGAGACCTGGCTTGGATCTGGTGTTGCTATGGCATTGGCTGGCAGCAACAGCTCCGATTCGACCCTTAGCCTGAGAATCTCCATATCCCGCAGGAGCAACCCTTTAAAAAAAAGAAAAAGGAAAAGGAAAAAAAGTCCTAACAATAAGGGAAAAAAAAAAATGGACTTTCATAACCCAAGAAAGTAACAGGCAAAAGATTTGAAAAGATGGAGTTCCTGTTATGGCTCAGTGGTTAACGAACCTGACTAAGATTCATGAGGTTGCAGGTTCAATTCCTGGCCTCTCTCAGTGGGTTGGGGATCCAGCGTTGCCAGGAGCTGTGGTGTAGGTCACAGATGCAGCTTGGATCCTGTGTTGCTGTGGCTGTGGTGTAGGCCGGCAGCTGTAGCTCCAATTCGACCCCTAGCCTGGGAACCTCCATATGCCTTGGGTGTGACCCTAAAAAGACAAAAAAAGACACACACACACACAAAAGATTTCAAAAGACATTTCACTAATGTGGATATGTAGTTGCAAAATAAGCACATGAAAATATGCTCAACATCATTAGGCATCCTGAAAATACAAATTAAAACCACTGTAAGTTACTACTACGCAACCACCAGAATGGCTAATTTTTTTTTTTTTTTTGGTCTTTTTAGGGCCGCACGCACGGCACATGGAGGTTCCCAGGCTAGGGGTCTAATTGGAGCTGTAGCTGCCAGCCTACACCACAGCCACAACCACGCCAGATCCAAGCTGCATCTGCAACCTACACCACAGCTCACGGCAATGCCGGATCCATAACTCACTGAGCAAGGCCAGGGATCAAACCCACAACCTCATGGTTCCTAGTAGGATTCCTTTCTGCTGTGCCATGTTGGGAACTCCCAGAATGGCTAATTTTTTTTAAGACAATGCCAAGTATGCATGAGAAGAAGGAACAGTTGGATCTTATGTTGCTGATGGAATTGTAAATGGTGATACCTCTTTGGAAACCTCTTAGGCAATTCATTTTAAAGCTAACTATACAACTACCCAGAAATTCCACAATATATATAACCAAGGTGACTTGTAAAAAATGTTCACTGCAGCCTTATTTATAACAGTCAAAAATCTGGAAGCAACCGGTATGAAGGAAAGAATATATAAACAAATTATATATATCCAAATAGTGGAATACTACTCAGCAATATGCTGATAATATTGAATTAATCATTATACTGAACAAAAGAAACCAGACACAAAGATAATATACTATATTATTCCAATTATATAAATTTTACAAGAGCAAAGGCTAAGCTACCATGATGATCACAAAATGGTAATGGTTACCCCTGGATGAGAAGAATTGACTGGAAAAGAACTGAAGGGAAGTTTCCCGAGAGATGGAAATTTTCTCTGTCTTTATGAGGTGATGGCTTCATGAATGCAAACATTTACCAAAACTAATTGAATTGTATACTTAAAAGTCTTAACCTATGGAGTTCCCGTCATGGCACAGTGGTTAATGAATCTGACTAGGAACCATGAGGCTGCAGGTTCGATCCCTGACCTTGCTCAGTGGGTTAAAGATCCAGTGTTGCCGTGAGCTGTGGTGGAGGTTGCAGAAGCGGCTCGGATCCCGAGTTGCTGTGGCTCTGGCATAGGCTGGTGGCTATGGCTCCGATTCAACCCCTAGCCTGGGAACCTCCATATGCCGCGGGTAGCAACACTAGAAAAGGCAAAAAGACAAAAGACGAAAAAAAAAAAAGAAAACTTAACCTAATGGGGTTATTGGAGAATAATATCAACTGTAGCAAAAACCACACTACTTTGATATGTAATTACCAGTACCTTTATAATGGCCAACAAATGACAGGAGATCCAAAAAAATATTGAAAAAGTAAATATGGCACTCAATAAAAGCAGGAAACAACCTGTTAAAAGCTTAGGAACAAGTCAAGAATTACAATCTCATTCTTCTGAAAATTTTGAGTCATTTTAGGATTCAGACATGGAGAAAAACTTTATCAAAATTTCTAGAAGGAAAATTCAGAATTGTGATAACATTCATATAAAAATTTTTCAGGGTAAATGAACTACTAAGAAATTAAGTTTTGAAATGTTTGGGAAAGATCGAAATTTAAAAGAGAAAATAAGAAAGCGTTAGAAGGCAAAGCAATTAATAAGTGTGTAGCCAACGAATTTCAATAATTTTGGCTTGAGTTCCTAATCTCAGACTGCTAGACCATGCTACCATAGCTCCTAGAATATAAAATCAATTAGAATTCATTTTGTGTCATATATATTCAGTCTAAATGATGCTATTAAGCCAAATGTTCAAATCTGTTTACTTTGCTACAAATAAATAAATGAAATGCCCTCAGAAAATCTCTAAATCTTTGAATCTATCACCCATTAGCTGCCAAGCAGCTGGTCAAGAAATGCTTAATAGTCCAAAAAATTTGAATTTTAGAAGCTATTCTCAGTTAACAGCCTTGCCTCAGGAATTCAACATGTCTGGAGATTATCCCAACAATGAAACAGATGAACTATTTCTTTTTTCTCCTGCTTAGCTACCAGCAAAATCTAAAATTGTAAAAATGATCACCACCCAGTTCTTAACAGATTATGATGCTGAAAATCACAACAAAACAAAACAACAACTGCATTCCTTCCAACTCTTCAGATTTGTGTAACATCTGGGTAAATTCTCCAACATTTGTGTAAAATCCTCCCAAATAAAAGCTTAAACCATTATCATGAGCTAAATGGCATTGTGTTAGGGCAATAAGCAGTCTTACACATGAATTTAGCAATTCCTTTACAAGAAAAAATATATATATTCTTAAGCAGGTTTCTTTTTTTCTCTTCATTTTATGGCTGCCTATGGAAGTTCCCAGGTTGAATTGGAGCCGCATCTGCAAACTCCACTGCAGCTTATGGCAATGGCAGATCCTTAACCCACTGAGCAAGGCCAGGGATCAAACCTGCATCCTCACAAAGACAACACCGGGTCCTTAACCTCCTGAGCCATAATAGGGACTCCTTAAGCAGGTTTCTGCATGATTAAGTCAAATTTTCCTATTTTATTCTCTTTAGAGGCTTATGTTAATCTCTGCATTGTTACTGATATGCTTAGAACATTTACATTCAATGTAATTATCAACATGGTAAGATGGGTAAATCTACCATTTTATTAGTTGCTGTGGGGATGGTCTCTAATTGTGATGCACCTGGGTTGCTTTTCTTAAGTCACATAATTTACTTGAGTGTTCATAAGCCCAAATGACTGCAGGGTACAGTAGAAATCACGACAGTGTGATTAGGACAACAGATACTGACTCACTCGGGTCTCCCTCGGGTGCTCACCTAGCTGCACTGTACAGACCAGACAGCAAACTCCACAAGGTCATTTGCCACCAACTCATAGCCCCTCCTATACACCCACCACCATAAAAGAAAGATTAATATCAGTGAGTAATTCCTCATCGCTGAGTATACAAGCCTAGAAAAACCAGTAATGAGATTTCTCGTGCAGGCTGCCTGATTCAGAATAAACATGTCACATAAAATAATGGTGTGGGAACATGTGAGGATAGTCATATAATCTTTTATTTAAATGGCTTCTTTATTTAATAACATTTGATAAGAATCTTTAATTAGCCTTTTCTAACCTCTGCTTTCACCCGTAGCAGCAAATTAAATGAGTAGTCTATCCTTTGAATAGATAAGCTTTAAAACAAGAACAAAGCAAGAATCAAAGTGTATAATCTACTGCGTTAAGAATATTTATGACTGTAGTTAATGGAACGTAAAAACATTACTACAATTAGGAAGCGTTACCAATTTAAAACTTTTATTAAATAACATGAATTCCTTCAACCAATACCAGCTGAGTACATATGATGGGCCAGATACTATTCTAGATGCTGGGACATAAGAATTAAGAAGCTCACTAAATAAATTTATCATTTAATTATTTCTATTTTATATATTAACTACTAAAAACAAACTTCGTATAGGATCAAATTGGGGAAATTTTGTAAAGAAACCTCCATAACCAGGCTTTGTCACTAGTCTCTCACAAACCATATGCATGACCTTCGGACTGTTCATAAGCTCTTTTGTCCATTTTCTCATTTTTAAAAGAGATAATAGAATCCATCTTGAATGCTTTGCATGTTTTGGTTTGTTTGCTTTTGTTGCTGGCGGTGGGGTTTTTTGGCTTTTTAGGGCTGCACCGGCAGCATATGGAAGTTCCTGGGCTAGGGGTTGAATTGGAGTTGCAACTGCCGGCCTACACCACAGCCACAGCAATAATGGATCTGAGCTGCATCTGCCACCTCCACCGCAGTTCGGCAACATTGGCTCCTTATTCCACTAAGCAAGGCCAGGGATCAAACCCAAATTCTTGTGGATACTAGTTGGGTTTGTAGCCCATTGAGCCACAACAGGAGCTCTTGTTTGTTTCTTTTCAGACATTAAATAAGACAGTGCATATAAAATACTTCAAAAAGAATAAAATGATGAATGAATATAAGAGAATATTATCAGTGACAGTTTCTTGCTTTGATTAGGCATGACAGAGAGTTATAAATATTTTTTAAATATATCTAAGGCCAACAATGTCAAATTGAAAATAATATTACTATTTTAATAGCAAGCAGGTTATATTCATAATATGACAAGCTATGACACAATTCTTTTTAACTTGAGCTATATCTTCAGAGGTATGAATTTAATTGATCTGATGTGGGCTTTAGGAATTAAGATATTTCAGGGATACTCCAGAAAAAAATTTTTAATGTTTTTAATAAAAATTATATGTATAAGGTGAGCAGTATGATGATGTGATATATATTTATATATATGCATACATAGTGAAAAGATGAGTACGGTCGAGTTAACATACCATCCCCTCATGTAGTTAGCATTTTTTCCTGTAATAAAAGAACCTGAAATATGCTCTCCTAGCAAATTTTCAGTATTCAAAACACTAGCGGCTGCAGTAATCATGCTATATACTAGATCTCTAGACTTGTTTACTCTCTATAAATGCAACTTTATACCCTTTGATCAATAGCTTCCTATTTCCCCCACCTGCTCCTTCTTGGTCATCACTGTTCTAGTTTCTACTTCTATATCTTTGACTTCCATATATAAATGAGGTCACACAATTTTTATTCCTTTTGAGCCAGGCTCATACCACTTGGCCTAATGTCCTCTGGGTTCATCCATATTGTTGCAGATATAGATAGATAGATTGGTAGATAGGTAGATAGATATGATATAAACTTTATATGTGTAAATTTATAAATATATGGTATATATACCTATGTAGCTTTATATATTTATACTATAAATATACAGTTGTAGACAGTTATTATATAATTATATAGATAGTTGTTATATATATGTATATCACAATTTATATATCCATTCTTATATATTGCAATTTCTTTATACATTCATCCATTGACAAACATATAGGTTGTTTCCATATCTTGGTGATTGTGAACAATGCAGTCAAGATGTTAAAATACTCCAGGCTGGAGAAAGAGGGAGAAAATGATAGAATTAAACATGGAAGATTTCTCAGAAAAATGGACCTATTCCTTGATCCCTAGGACAATGATCCCTACTTAGTTTTTGCTTTCAGATGAGCAAGAGGGAGGTATCTAGTTCTTGCTTCTAGTGGAACCCAGGAAAAAAAAAATCAATGTTCAATATATTCTGGGGAGAGAAGTACATAATAATTAGTCAAAGGTGACTGAGCCTTGTCGAGCTTGCTACAGCAACAGAGAAATCCAGAAAGTATTTCTTTATATTCCCTAGGAAGGATTGGTGACCTGAAGATACCTCGCCATCACTAAAGGACAACATTGCAGATATCTCAGATGATGTTAGTAAATATAGATTTCAATGGGCATTTGGACAGATGATGACAAACGACCAGCTACCATAGTCTCCTGAAAGCCTACATTATATACAACCACATGACTAGTCAGGAAACCACGATGGATTAAGAAATCCTAATTTGTCTAAGAAAGACTTTGACAAAGAAAACACAGGTTAACCTTTTGCACCAGGCAGAAACTGGCTTGAAACAGAGAGTGAGCAAGACAGAAAACACGAATTATATTTTGAGTACATCTGAGTTTGGGTTATGAGCAGTTAGTATCCATTAATAATTAGTATCCATCAGGTTACAATTTGTTTCCTGTAATAGAAAGTGTTTACAGTAGAAGATCCTAAATTTTATCCCAGTGTAAATCTTCCAGGATTATAAAACTTGCCTATCATGTGATTTTAGTCATAATCATAAATACAGTCGAATTAGGATGAAAATGTTAGAGTGACAAAAACATTTGACATCTAAATCTGGTGTGTTTTCTATTTTATTTAAACCCAGCCACAGAAATAGCTAGTAAGAATTTTTAAAACAAAGTAAGCAAATCCTTTTAGCCCTCAAGTAAATTTAACTTCGTCCATTTCCTTTATAATGAAGAGAATTTCATATGCTTTTGCAAACAGAATATTCGTGGGATTCATTGACATTTAATGAATTTTAATATGGTCACACCATGTACTTCTACAAGCATTTCTGGCTCTACATGATAACTGGATCCCTTCCAAAACACATTAGGCCACTTATGCTGTTTGTTTTCTTAAAATGTTGTATTTGCCAATAATCTCCTAGATTCAGAATTTGCTTCTGTTTATGGTCATTAAGTATATTCTGGCACTTTAACTTTTCACTAAGTAGGAAAGTCCTTCTTTTGTTATAATAATTGCTGCACTTTGCTCAATGTCTTAGCAAAGTTCAAAGAGATTAAATATTGAGTATAAATTAATTCATTTATCATTTCTTGTATCCTCCCCCCCCCAAAAAAAAACCCCAGAAATTATACTATGACTCTAAGGAGGCACACTTATGAGGAGGAGAGGGAATTCTAAACACTTAGGAAGAGGTACTTTTCAATGTCTTTCAGGACACAATGTTTTCCCAGTGTCCTTTTGATGTATTAATATATTTTCTGAAAAGATAGTTGAATGTAAGTACCAAGGTCACTCTGCCTGGGGTTGAATCCTGTCTTCACTACTTTTTATACATACAGTAAAAATGCTGATCAAAATATATTTTTTTCTTTTCAGGATTTTGCCACATGTTTTCATAGGTGAGCAGGAACAAAACTCAAAATATCAAAATGCAGATTTTTTTAAAAGCCTATGATATATATTCTTAGAATAGAGACTGTACTTATGTATTCTAATCTCTTCATTGTTGTTTGGCTAGTAGACATCAAGTAGACACAATCAGCTCTTTTCTCTTTATTGCTTCCTCAAAGGTGTTAGCCATACCAACTAATCTGATAATTTCAGCTATTAATCCCATAACTGTTGATCCCCAAATCTATGAGTCAACATTTGCCTCCATCCCTCTATATACATGGCAGGACCCACATTTTCCAAAGTGAAGAAGACAATGACTCTCATGAGATTACTGAAGTCTTACTTTCCCACAATCAGCATCATCACTCCCTGTGTGGGGAGACACCTCCATAGAGAAGTAATCTGTTACGAAATTATGGCCAAGTTGAAATTGGTTTTCAGCACTCCCACTACAGTTGCTTCCCTATTCCTCTCTTCGATATCTCTCCTTAAGAATCTAACATAATATTCTAAATAGTAGCCACTTCTATTATTTTAGTACCTACCTGTTCCCATTTCGTTTATTCATTACAATGCTTCTTTAAAAGGGCATTATAGACATCATAAGAAGATGTTTATTCTCCAAATACAGTTACTTAGATTTGTAATAAAATTTAGAGGGCATAGAGTCTTCTCCCTCACTGTACCTTACTCATCCCAGCATACCCAGAGGTATGGAGAGGATTCAAAGTTTGTTATTAAACTGAATAAATGATCGGCAACATAATTCCCTGGTTTAATCCTATCAGAGCACGTAACAAACTGCTGAAATCTGTTCCTGGATTACTCTTCTCAACTAGACTGCAATTTCCTCAACTGCACCAGCTTGATAAATCTCTTACCTATTGAATTTTAAAATGTGAAAGAAAAAAGTACGAGAAAGCTACAAGAAATAACAGTATTAGGCTGTTAGGCAGAAAATACTAATATTAAAGCTAAACGAAGATTCCAATTTCTTGAGCGTCAATCAAGCTTCTCTGCCCCCAGGTTACCTCGGCAACTGAGGATAGCACCGCCTCCAGCCCCGCCCACCGTCCCGCCTACAGACCTGGTCCTCGCTTGCCTCCGAGGACTCTTACTTCCGCCTCAACCTGCCAGCTGTGATCTGGTGGCCTACCGTCTATGCCTGCGCTTGTGCTGCCTGACTAAAAATACAGCAGAAGGTAACTGCAATTAGAAAAATAGTCTTACCGTACAATCTTAAGTTTTGTGTCAGAGATATAAATGCAAAAGCAGCAGCTATTTTTAACTTGTAGGCTCCGCGCAGCGTGAGAAAATGGGCCCGATTTTCAGGCAGTGCCTTGGACAACAGCAACCTGGGAGGGCCCCAATTTGCCGAGGGAGACGTGGAGCTGAGGGGAGCGAGACGCCGCGGAGGAAGTGGAGCGCCTGGGCCGAGCTGGCGTGAGGTGTCCGTCCAGACCGACTCCACCATGTAAGTGTTTGCTTTCCAGCTGCCGTAATCTCCGGTCCCGCTGCCTGACATTACCTCTCCCGCTCTCTTCCTCAGGTCGAAAGTTTCCTTTAAGATCACGCTGACGTCCGACCCGCGGCTGCCGTACAAAGTGTGAGTAGCTGGGCCTCGGGGGGCCCTTTTGGGCTGGGGGATTCGAGTCTTTCGAACGCCGTCCACCCTAGCAGCCCTCATTCCTTTCCTCTCCCCAGGGGCCTCCGTCACCCCACTCGAGCTGTGGTATCCTGTGAGTGTTGGCTTGCCTGGGCGCGGGGGTGTGCGGGTGGGTGTCTTGGGAATGTTGCTGCTGCTTTGTGGTCTTTTCCGACTCATCTGGGGGGCTTTGGAGCGGGAGGATGTGAAGACTGGTCTCTTGGTGATTTGCTGGGGTCCTCAAAGGAGTCTCTATAAGAAAGGCCTTTCACTACTTTGACTAGCTGTTAAAGGAAATAAGAAGGCATCCCAATCCCAGTCTAGCTTCCGAAAGTACTAGAACGTTTATCACTCTCAGACTCCTGATTCGCCTTGGGTTTGACTCAGTCAACAAATGGACGTCACAAAGTAATGAGCCTCAGACTATGTCTATTCGAGGTGGGTTTTTAGTAGAAAATGTTTAGTAGGAATGAGAAATACGGAAATAGGGCAGTTTGTCCAGGCGGAGCCCATTCTTATCCCTTAGTTGAGGGATGGGTTACCACAAATCTGACTGCGTACTCACTGGCACTTCCTAAAATTTTTAGGTAAAAGTAAGGTTACTGCAGGTGGAAGTCGCATGATGTGTGGCAAGGAAAAGCACTTTAGTAGAATTTTATGCATAATTTGTAAAATTACTGTCGTGGCCTGTCTAACTCAGCTGTAACAGGTATCCTCTGCCTCAGCTTTGTACCCATACAGCTACCCAGCCAGCCAGCCTTTCACTCCCTGGGTGTTTTATCTTCATACGACTCCTTTTGTATCTCAGATATTCATGGTTAAAGCCTCAAACTTTAAGATCCCTGGTTACTGCTCCCCCTCCAAAATGTCATTTTTAAGAACTGTCTTCTTGAAAGAATGTGCACATTCTCTTCTTCCAGCAAATTTACTGTAATATCTCTTTTTCAGCACTTTTTTTAAAAATCTATTTACCCAGCTGCCTTTTAACTATATCACTACCTTCTCTCCTGTTCCTTACATCACTTCTTTCCTTCTTATCCATGATCCATGGTCACTTTGTTGCAAACACCTTCCACTCTGGTGCCCCTGCATTTCTCTCTAATATATTCTGCTTGCTGAAACACTCAGCTACTCTTGTTCTCTGTTATGAAGGCTGAATGTGCCTGGAGAAAATTATACAGCCAGCCTAATGTGTTTTACGTACAATTCATAGCTACATTTAATAGTACCCAACTTTCTGCTACAGTCCCCAAATTTGCTTATTTTCCACTTTATTCTCTGAAGGAATTTTTTAAAAAAATTTCTCTTTACACTTTCCACAACTCCTTACCCCCTTACTCACAGCATCAGAGGGGAATTCTCTTTCCGTCACCACATCTGTAAACCTTCCACTCCATCTGTAAACCCATTATTTCTGTATGCCATGCTGTTACAGTGGAGAGCACGACTTTACTCCTGTGAAAAGCTCTAGAAAGGAGGAGGGAGGGAGAAAGAAGGAGCAGGACAGCATCCATATCTTTAAGAGTGCCTGGAACGTTGTACCGGGTCACTTACATGGTGACTGAATGAATTTAGTCGGCACACCTATAGTTTAGTGTGTGTGTAGTTTGTGTGTGTGTGTGTAATCTATGGGGTACGTGTATATAAAATATAGATAATGTATGCGTGTGTCTGTGTAAGGGTAATTATGCTGTGTTTCCTATTCAAAGTAATGCTAACTACTACTGCTTCAGTCATAGTAAAAGCAGCTCTGAGATTTGTGGGACAATGTGCTTTAACTTTTTTAAGGCCACCTTTCACTTGTCGGGCAGGTAAACATATACTTCCTTGAGTTACTAATAGTTGAATCCTAGAAAGGATGTTTCAATTCTAGGTTTATTCTGGAAGGATGTCGTATTTTTTATTTGTTTAGTTTCTTGTTTGTTGATAGATCCCCTCTTGGTATTGCTACTTGGTTATAGAAATGCTGAAATCAAACATTCTCTTGTGTTCAGGATGTCTTCAAAGCATCTTAACTCTTCCCATGTGATTCCAGTCTTTCCAGTTTTACTGCCCACCCCACCCCCTCCCCTTTCCTGATTACACCATCACTTCATCAGAGTGTTGGCTGTCCTGTTCCCAAATTGACAAGCAACCTGATAATTCCTGTTTTTTTTCAAAATACTAGTGTAATGCAAGCACAAGTTTTACAAAGTGACGAGACTGGCACACATAAAAGCTTCAAATCTAGATAAGGCCTCTGGCATTGCAGTAACTCCCGGTCCTGCTTATGTTTTTATTTTATGTTTTATTGGAACTCTTTGGATAGTCTAACCAATTTAATGTACAGATAGAAACTTACATTACTAAGTATCAACATGCTATTTAATTATATGATACAAGGCCATTTCCAACCTCTAGTCCAAAGTGAATTGAAACTCCAAAGTTTTAGATGTTCTCTCTTTTTTTTTTTTTTTTGTCTTTTTGCCATTTCTTGGGCCGCTCCAGCGGCATGTGGAGGTTCCCAAGCTAGGGGTTGAATCGGAGCTGCAGCCACCGGCCTATGCCAGAGCCACAGCAACGCGGGATCCGAGCCGCATCTGCAACCTACACCACAGCTCACGGCAACACCGGATCGTTAACCCACTGAGCAAGGGCTGGGATCGAACCCGCAACCGCATGGTTCTTAGTCGGATTTGTTAACCACTCCGCCACGATGGAACTCCTAGATGTTCTCTTATAGGCATAGTTTTAGGACATTGACTATTAGGTTCTGAGCTGTAAATAAACCATAAAAAAAAACTTGCAAAGTACTGTTCCCTGCTTCATAAACTTTTACATTGCCAGTTTATAAGATTTTTTTTTTTTTTTTAAAAACAAATGGCTGGAGTTCCCGTCGTGGCTCAGTGGTTAACGAATCCAACTAGGAACCATGAGGTTGCGGGTTTGATCCCTGGCCTTCCTTAGTAGATTAAGGATTCGGCGTTAGCATGATCTGTGGTGTAGGTCAAGGATGTGGCTCGGATCTGCTGTTTCTGTAGCTGTGGTGTAGGCCGGCAGCTACAGCTCCAATTGGACCCCTAGCCTCGGAACCTCCATATGCCATGGGAGCAGCCCTAGAAAAAGACAAAAAGACAAATAAATAAATAAATAAATAGATAAAATAAAATAAAGAAACAAATGGCTGTCCTTTAGAATTTTTTCTTTTTATTCCATATTAAAAAAAGAAAGGGAAAAATGGCATCTATTTTACCTGTTGAGCAGTATTTAGGGGGAGTGAAAGAGGGCAGCCAAGAAATCTATTCATTTTTGTTACTGCAAGTCATAGTGTTGTGCTTGTCAGATGTAATGATTTTTATATTCATCCATCCATCTATAGACTAAGTGAGGTGACAAAACAGATCCTCGAGATTGTTACATTCATAGTAGTTGGTATTAACTTATTAGAGAATAACATGGTGACAAGTAAAGAAGTTTCCAAGAAAAATGTTAGCTTTCCCAGCTTTGAACGAGAATCTATTTTTCTGTCTTTAATCTTTGTAATTTATTTTACTTTAGGAATCTTTTTTTATTTTTTAACCTAGTTCTGTGTCTTTGAGTGCTTTCTTAAGATAAAATGTCAGTTGTTTTTTAGTGTTTAAGTTGGAAAATTGGCACAGATTGACTCTTTGTCTGTAATCTAAATATACTTCCCCTATACGAGTCATTTAACAAAATCCCACATCACTCCAAAATTTTATTTCAGATTATGTTGTGTGAGCTTTTTTCCAAATGAGGTACAGGTGAAACACTTTCTTGTTTCACTTTTTGCCAGAGTAAACATACTCATCTTTATCCGCTTGGAGACTTGATGATTGAAAGTGCACAGGAGTTCCCATCGTGGTGCAGTGGTTAATGAATCCGACTAGGAGCCATGAGGTTGCGGGTTCGATCCCTGCCCTTGCTCAGTGGGTTAACGATCCGGTGTTGCCGTGAGCTGTGGTATAGGTTGCAGACACGGCTCATATCCTGTGTTGCCATGGCTCTGGTGTAGGCCAGTGGCTACAGCTCCGATTCGACCCCTAGCCTGGGAACCTCCATATGCCGCAGGAGCGGCCCAAGAAATAGCAAAAAGACCAAAAAAAAAAAAAAAAAAAGGAAAGTGCACAGAAAGGTTCATTGAAAGACCTAGGATCTGACAAAGCTTCCCAGGTAGCCTCCTCTTCTAAAGAAAATGACCACATTCCTGCCTGGGATGAGCAGGAGATGGCAAAGTGTCCTGAAGACTGAGGAGAAATTCAGCTGTTTGAAATCCACCTCTGGAAAGAAGAAGCAAGCCACGTGTTAGACTCATTTGTAGCAAAGTATTAAACATGTACAAATCCACACCTATGTAGATTAGTCATTTTCAAGTGGAGGTGAGGGCACCATCTCATCTACAAGGAGTTAATGAACATAGTGTGGGGAGAGCAGCCAACCTCAGACTCAAAAGACAGCTTTGCTGAGGTCTGCTACAATTGCCAAAATTAGTAACAAAGAACTTTTAAAAATTCTTTTTGATTCTTGCAGGCTCAGTGTTCCTGAAAGTACACCTTTCACAGCAGTCTTAAAGTTTGCAGCAGAAGAAGTAAGTACAGAAATTGCGACAGTCTGTGTAGAATAAGGTTTGGCAGTGTATCCCCAAAATTGGCACGTGTATTGACCCACCATTTCCACATGGGTTTGTTCGTTACTAGGTTTATGCTGTCAGAAAGCTAAGTCTTACTTAAGGTGAAAGTAGAGTGGCAGTTGAGGCTCATGTAAGAATGAGTTAAACAAATTGACACATCTATTTAAAGTAACCAGTGAAAATTATAAGGAGAATTTTTATTGAAATTGAAAAGGTAATGGTATGTACATTTTAAAAAAACCATTATTTCACACTATGTTAAGTATGCTTTTTCCTAGCTTTGATTCTGGAAGTATCATTTTATTAGGTATTTATCATACTTCTCAAATTTTCTCTATAAGAATGTGGCCTGTCAGAGAAAATTGTTATTTTTAGAAGTGTTTTTAAAAATATGCTTGAGTTTATAAGAAATGTTTCCATCCAGAATTTTCATCAGAGGTGTCTCTACAGTAACTCATTGGACATGACACTTAGCAGAGAAGTTTGGGCTGGTAAAAATGGCACAAATCGGTGATTTGGGAGACTTGGAGTTCCTCTTTTAACTCTGCCATTAATTATCTTTGTAACATGGGGCAAGTGTTTGTTTGAATTTACTATTTCAACAAAGATATTTTAGGAATATTCTGAGCAGTTACTTTGCTTTTATTTTTGCTTATGCGTAAGCGTTATTTAAGACAAAAGTAAATCATATCTAAGTCTAAAAGAGTAAACATTGACAGTGTTTGTTTTTCTGTAGTGCATAAAATAAGATGCATTTTATAATCTAAGGTGTTCTAGGTATAATGAAATGCAATATTTAGAGAACAGTGTAGTTCTTTAAAGATAAAGTAATAATTTCTTTGATGATGTCATTCATTCTAAAAGATAAATCATGTTTTACAGTTATAGAATTGATTATATATACCCCATCTTTGGTAACTGTCTTTTTAAATTAGCATTATATATATATTTTTTCCTTCTGCTCCTTTTTAGTTTAAAGTTCCTGCAGCAACAAGTGCAATTATTACCAATGGTAAGAATTCATTTTAAAACTTTATTGTTAGAGTTATAGAAATTGTTTAAAAGAAACCATATTAATTAAAATTAAATACAAAAAGTCCAAAGCGTATGTCAACATAAGTGATATACATAATTGCAAACACTAAGTCAGGGTTATTGTCCATAGTTGTCTCTTAGTTTTTTGTGCTTTTGTTATGTAGTATAGTACTTTATAATATTTTGTGTCCTTATAACTTCATGCCAAATTATTACTGAAAATAACTTGTCATTTCATTTAACAAAGTTTTTTTAATTTTTTTTAATATTGGTAAAAGGCTTTTAGAATATAGAAGTTAAGCAGGAATGTACCTTTGCTATACTTTGTTCTACCTGTCCTGATAGAAAACAATTTCTTATGAGCTTGCAATAATGAGAATTTTTATCCAGTAAGATATATAACCTAAATTTTGAATAAATTAGGATAGTACTAATAATTAAGTTTGATGCAACTGGCCTTATGAGTAAATGCTGAAATAAGATGAGAAGTAAAGATTTCAGGCAAGGCTTAACTGTCTTTAAAGAAAACAGGTAATTTTCACAGGTTCTGGCAAGTGGTTGGTGTGTAGTTAAGGTAGACTAGGAGAAGATGGCTCTAGTGTGCAGTACTGTGATTTAGTTTAAATATGACAGAATTTCTCGTTCTGGGACATTCTATATGCTGTCACATTGCAGTGCATCTCTGTTTAGAAAAAAGCAATCCTACTTTTCTGGAATGTTTTAGAGTCATAAGTGAATAGCTATTGGGAAGGTGCTTTGTAAACTTGTGTCAAGTGTGAGTGGAACTGAAATGACTCGAGCCCGTAGGCTCTCCAGCCTTGAAATTTGATGCCGACTTCCCTTTGTGGCTCAGTAGTACCGAACCCATGAGGATGCGGGTTTGATTCCTGGCCTTGCTCCGAAGGTTAAAGGCTCCGCCATTGCTGTGAGCTGTGCTATAGGTCACAGATGTGGTTCGGATCTAGCGTGGCTGTGGCTGGCAGCTACAGCTCCGATTCGACCCCTAGCTTGGGAACCTCTATATGGCCAAGTGTGGCCCTTAAAAAAAAAAAAGCGGAAAAAAAAAGATTTGATGCCTCAGAGCAATGTTAAATGATTAGATGACATACATAAGGTGTTTTGGCTTTATTTTTCACTGGGTGTGCCCAAATAGAATTAAAAAACTGTCTTCTGTAGAATTTATCAGGATCACCACATTGACAGATGTTTTTGCCTAATCCAGTGATACGTGTTAATGCGTAATAAGAGATTTCAAGGTATAACTTACCTGAAAGGTTATCAGTCACGTTCTTGGTATAATTGTTTGGCTTATGCCTATATACACAGCAGCACTATTTTGGCACATTTCTTGTTACTGTTAAAGCTTTTTAGCATTAGAAATAACTTAGATGATTTTACAACTTATTTTCTAGATGGAATAGGGATAAATCCTGCGCAGACTGCCGGTGAGTATCCAGAATCCGTGGCATGTGGGTAAAGTTGTCTATGTCAACTGATAACTAAATACTTAATTCATCTAATTAGACACAATAGGATTTTACCAGGATGATAGCTGCTTTTTAGGGGTCGTATTGCAGTCTTTACCCAAGTGTAGTTTGTTTCGTAGTATCTATCAGTTATATATGCTTTTGGCTACAAGAGAGAAAACCTGACTAATAAGCATTAAAGGTATTTAAATATTAAATAATACATGTAACAAAAAGTTTAAAGGTAAGATTGTGCTCTAATGGAAATAATGATTTTGAACTACCTCATAGCTGCTATATGTGAAGTGCTTAAAAGTTTGCATTATTCACAGCAAGCATTCCATAAGTGCTGGCTATTATTATTTTAAAGAAGTACAGTCATTTAAATTTTATGGGGCTTAGTCTGCACTCAGGAGTTTCAAGCTGTTAACATTATGCAGTGCTATGTATTGATACCCTAACAAGTAGGAAGGGTCAAAGTAGTCTTAAACTTTTTAACAGGCTATTGTATATATTTTTTAGATAAGCCTTCCTTAGCTTATAATCTAATCATAGTATTTTGAAATTAAGCATGATTTTATGTAATACAGCCTCCATCTTGAGAAGTAGTTACTTTTAAACTCTTATATTCTACAGTGCTTCTACAAAAGTACATTGTCCTCATAGGTCCTGGGATTGAATCTTAGCCATATAGCAAATGAAGAGGGATTCAAAAGGATAATTTCTTTTTATATAAATCAGTAATTTTAAGTGTATAATTTTACTAAATTAAAAAGGCTTTTTTAAAAAAATCATGAGGCATTTTGTTGTATAAATGCCTTTAAACTTAGGTTTGAAGGGTTTGCTTTTCTTACTCTAGGAATGTTTTGTGGTTTAATTTGAATTACCACTTACTCTAATGGGTTGCCTATTGTATTACCCTTAAAAATTGAATTATGGGCATTGTGAGATACGAGGAAAGTCTCAGCAGTAACCCAGACACAAAATTGTGAGGGTTTCTAAACTTTTGTCACTTGTGGTAATTTAGATTTATTATTTTTTTGTCCTTAAATATTTTATTGTGTATTAAAGGAAGTACTGATGGTTAAATTAATTTATGTTGTTCTTGGATGATTGTATTTGGTAGTGTTTTCTTGCCTAGTGTTCTTAAAGATTTTCAGACATTTGTTGAGTTGTGAAAGTGTGAGAGGAATAGGAATAAGACTTAAAAAGCCTGGAATTGGGTACTGTGTACCTACTTTACAGCCTCTTGTTTCTTTTAGATAATAATTGTTGGGATGTTAATGGTAGCATGTCATTTTTTAAAATACCTAACTTTTTGCTTTGTCTGTTTGTATAGGAAATGTCTTTCTAAAGCATGGTTCAGAACTGCGAATAATTCCTAGAGATCGTGTTGGAAGTTGTTAGTATCTGCTACTTGGAACATGCAGTTACCTTGCAGGATAAATACTGGTATTGTTCTTGTAAAATTGGAATCAGCCATTTAAAATACTCTGAAAACACCAATAGTTGATAAAATGATGAAATGACTCCATTCCTTCTTGTTCTCACACTCTTCATGAGAAGAGGAAAGGCTTCACATTGCGGGTGTCATCACCACAGAAGATCACAGACTTTTGTTGCTACTTTGCAGCACACACAGGTAGTTCATTGACGGTATTGGATTTTCCAGCGGTGTTTTATAACTGGAAGATGCTTCTGATAATTCTTTCTGACAGTATTTGGAAATTAAAACTTAACTGAATCTTTCTATTCTTTGAGTTGAAAATATAAAAAGATTTTGGATCCATGTGTGGCAGTTTGCTTGATAGCATCCGACTTGGGACACAAAAATAATTGAATTACATATATATGTGTATGCGTGTGTATGCATATATATATATATATATGGTAATGGATCACATCAGTGAATACTTAACTATCTTCTTATCATTTATCTTCCTTTTAAGTTTCAAACTTCATGTGTTGATATAAATTTTAATTTAACATCAAAGAACCAAAAAAATTGAATTTTTGATCTAGCCCTTATGTGTAAAACTGGTATCCCACGCTAATGAATTTTAGCTCTGATCTTGCAGAATCCAGTATGTGTAATGCTGAGAAGTGAAAATAAAGTAGAAGCATTAATTACTGAATTAAACATTCCTTTATTGATCTCTTTTAGAACAACCTTTAAAACAGATTCTCAAGAAACCGTCATCTTTTTGAGGATAATATTTCTAAATAGTGTTGAGGGAAGAGAGTATTGTAAAGAAACCTGAAGTTCACAACAGAGCTGAAGGAAATGCTTAATTAAAATGGCTAATTATACATATTGAAAACCTTTAAGAAGCCAGAAAGGGAAGATGGGCAAGCTCAGCTGACCAGGCTTCTCCTAAGAAGGAAAGAAACAAAAGACAGACATGAAGGAGAGCAGAAAGCTGTTAACAGGCTTGTCAAAGAAAAGGCCAAACTGGAGAGACAACCGCAGAGGGTACGTTGGGAAGAACTGAAAGGAAAAACAAAATACTTACCATTGTTATAAGGAGCAGAAGGCAGTTAGAGAAAGCAAAGCATAGGCCTTGTCAACGTACGGATTTCAAAATTCCCCTTCAGAGAATCTAAAGAATGATAGGCATTAAAGATGGGTATATTTGCCCTTGGAGGGAACATCAGTATCTATTTACACCTTGAAAAATCAAACATAGTCTCATAGTGATTGAAAACTAATACTTGGCTTGCTGTGTTCTAGATGGTGAGCTATCTGGAGGTAGGCCTGGAAATGCAGGCCTTCTGTGAATGCTTGTTGGACTATTGATGAATAAAGACCGGTTTTTATCTCAGCGAGCACAGGCCCAAGGCTTATTGAAAAAATACTACACAGTAGAATTAGAGTCTGAAAGTTGACATTGGTTACGTTTAAGAAATATTGTTCATATATTTGATAAATGAACAGTAGGATTCTGAATTGTAAAGGGAAAAAACATCTGTGCTGAGGTAGAAAAGTATACTGCTAATGTTTGGAGAATTTTTTTATTTTTTATAAACAAAATCTATGCCTAAAGAGCCCTGGTCCTTACCAACAGTAAGCCTCAGTTAGCTAGAAATTTATGAATATCCATTCCCTGAATTTTTGAGGGATTTGAATGAGATTTCCTCCCATTTTGTTTCTAGCACAAAATTCTACCTGCTCTGTTACATAAGTAAGCTTTATGGTGTTCCATACCATAATTTGTTTAATATATTCCTTCTTTGGTTTGAAAATTTTACTGCAGTAAGTTCTTAAAAACATTTTCTTAAAGAACTAGGCATTTTGTTATTAAGTGTGATCTGTTAACTTCTTTGTACAGACTGTTTTGAAGTATTTAGTTTAAATGCTTTATTGGTACATAATATGAAAATACATTTTCTTATACCATAAACCATATTGTCTGCTCTTATTTTATTATTAAAGCGCTGAATTAGCACAGCTTGTTGAGTCAACATATAACCAATGCAGACAGAAAAACAAAACAAAAAGAGGGCAAAATGGTTAATGGCTTTAGCTCTTAGAAATGAGTATGTATTTCCAAATGCCAGTCTGTTTTTAGAAAAAATTTAGTCGATAGTAAGTGTCCCAAACCTGGGACCTAGGAAATTATAAATACAGATTCCTGGAAACCACCCCTGAAGTTCTTATTCACCAAATCTGGAGTGATGCATAAGAATTTTAGAAGCAGTCCTGGTGATAACTGCTTTGCAGTTCGGTTTGAGAATCAATGATAAGGCCAACCTTTTCACTTTATAGATGAACTAAATGAAGTCTAAGGGGTCAGAGCAACTAGAATATGTTCCAGAATCTTGGAAAGTGTACATTCCACTGCTTGTTTCAGTAGGTAAGTGCCAAGATGCTCCAACAGTCTCTCACTGGTGGTAAAGCCTCTTTTTCAAGTGTTCCAAGTCCAGTAGTTTTTGTTTTTTTGTTTGTTTGTTTTTTAGATATTTTATTCTTAAGATTTGTTATGTGGAAGTAAAGCCAATGGGGGAAAAATCTCAGTCTGATTTATGCCCCTTGTACCCAAATTAAGATGTTAAAAATATCTATTAGTTCTTTTACCCAAAGACATAAAAATACTTGTAACTTGGAAGCGTTAATGTACTGTAATGGAACACTTATAAATTAACTATTAGTGTTCCCAAGGTTATTTATAAACCTGTAAATCATATATATGTGCATATACATACATACTTATGTTTTTACGTATATATCTATATATATATGACTTATGACTTAACATATGTGGGTACTTTCACTTGTTCCATCACAACAATACCAAATTATCCTCATTTTATTGAAGAAGAAAGAGGCTTAAGGAATTTTGAGATTTTAAATTTTAATTCTTGTTTGACTTTAGAACTCTCCATATATTGGGAGAATATTTCATTATCTTTTTCACAATATACTAGATCTGTGTCAAATTATAAATTTTAAAATGTAAGAGAAGTGTGTAAGGCTTAAAGTTTCAGTTCAGAGTACCAAATACATGTGTAATCATAAATGGCATTACTTATTAATACACAGTATACACATGGTAAGATTGTAGGACCTTAAGTAAAAACCAGTCAAATAAAGGTAACTATAAGCCTGGTGCTATTCCATAGGGTTGGACTATGGCCCCATATTCATCAATCCCATCAGACCATTTATGTTTTTTTAATCTTATGCATCTTGTAGATGCAGCTGCAAGATTAGTTCCCTAGTGCTGCTGTTCCAACCAGACTGATGCCTTTAAGCTCCTCCAATAAAGACATTCTAGAAGTATCCTCTGATAGTGCTGGGGATGGGTAAATCTCTGTCGATATCAGGCTATTTAATTAAACCATTAATTGAAGTAAACATTTTCAAAGATCTCAGTCTGTCTAATCTATTATCCACACCTTAACGGCTTAAGCCAGGTATTTGAAACTGATTAGCTTCTTGCCTTTCTCTTGCCGTGGCAAACCTTTCATAGACTTCAATTCATTCTTTTTACAAAATATATCTCATAGCCATCTCCTCTGTCTAAAGCCCTCATCTTGTATGTGCTGTAAGAGTTTCTAGTCTCCATTTCCTCTTCCACACTGCTGCTGTAATAAGCTCTTTGAAGTGGAAATATGTAGTTCCACTAGTCAAAATCCCACTGAACAGAAATATGTAGTTTTCATGACATGTGTGGCCCTTCATGAACTGGTCTTTGTTCACAGTTATCTGTTATTGCTACTTTTTCGTCGAGTTTTTCTCTCCAGTTCAGACTGCAGCTACCCTGAACTACAGATAATATGTACTGTCACCATTGTGCCATATTCTCATGCCTCCGTGCCTTTGTTTTCTCCACTTGCCTTCAAATTTAGAGACATTGACACTCTCCTCACTCCTCCTAAGCAGCAAGCACTTCTGCACGGTCCTCCACAATGGCAGTTATTAAATACAGAATTATATTTATCTCTGATTTAAACTATAAATTTTAGAAAAGTATAAGATCATAACTGAAACTAGATTTCCAAATTGCCTTGCCCATGGCAGATAATTCAATAAGTATAATCAAAAGACTGCATTAAAAAAAAACAAACAAAAAACCTTGAAAATGTCACCTGTGTGTTCATACGTAATAACTTCTTTGGCCAGAATATTCGATTAACCTGTATACCCATATTTCCTTACTACTGCTTTCCTTACTACAGAGAGTTTACTCTGTCTCAGAAGTGAATTAATCACTTTTAAAAGTTCAAAGCAGTTTCTCATTTTTAAACAAATATATATATTAATCATTAACTATACCTTGGATATTGGTAAGTGCTAGAGATAAAGTATTACAAAGATGTATTCCTTTTTCTTGGGCTCTCCAAAATTTATAATTTCAAAACCAGCAAAATCTACTAACCGAAGTAATTTTATGGAAGTGAAGGTGTGCATCAAACCCTTTTTTAATGGGCTGAGCATAGTTCTAGGAAATTTATATCCTTTATCTCATTTAATCCTTAATCTCTTCCCAAACTGCCATGTTCATTTCTTTTTACTGTTAAGGGAGCGAAGATTTAAGTCACACTGAGGTTGGCTCCTAAATCGCTATGACTAGAAGATCCACACTATGAATTGTTGCTTGTTGGCCATGATTTTTCCTAGAATTATACTGAATATTCTTTTGAAAGGAAAAGATACATCTGGAAAGGGCCTCATAGCTTGCTATTGAACATTTCTGTAGTCTCACTTTGTTTGAAAAATTGAACATTCAGTAATCTATATAGACATCCTTACAGACTTTTTTTTTTAGCAAAATATGCATTTGTAACTGAAGAGAATTGTGAACATTGAAAAGTAGGTTTATAGCCCCGTTGTCTGCTTTGCCATATAGGGGGTGTTGTGGTAATTCCGTCTGCATGCAAAATGCTGGCCAAGGTTGGCAGACAAACACAGAGAGCCAGTTTTTTGGCATAAATCTCTGATTTTCTGGCGAAACTTGTTAGCAATGTAAAAGCTGTTATTGAGAGCATATTGTGATGATACATCATGTCAATATTTGTTTGGCTGAGTAACACTGTGGATTTAATAAATTAATTCTTAAATGCACAATTTACAACTGATGAGCTGTTTTATTAAAAAAAAAAAACTGCATGTGATGTTTATTGTCAGTGCCACAAACATTTTGACGTTTAAAGTGGAGATGCTGGCTTCTCCTGTTTTCTAGATGAGTGCAGGGACAGACTAGGGCTTTTAAAATTATCCTTAGTGGTGCACATTGTATAGGAATGATACATGAGAGATAAGGACTAAATAAATGAGTCCAGTCCTAATCCTTTGCGCCCTCTGCCATAAATCCATGTTGCCTGCTAGACTGTTTTACTCAACATTCTCAGTTTGGGCATAGTGTTAGAAGATGCTTTAAATAGACATGTTGAATAAGTAAATTATTTATTAGGTGTTGGGTTTTTTGTTTGTTTCTTTTTCAATATGTGGGAGCAATACATCTGTCACTTTGAGCCTTAAACCTAAAGTCTTATCAAAGAATAATCACTGTTAACTTGTTTCCTGAAAAAGCGCACATGGATAACTGATAAGTTACTGAGCTTTCACTTTGTATCAAGCACTGTGTTTCATGTTTTACTTTCTTATTTAATCCTCATTGTAGTCTGTGAGGTCAAGACTTTTTTCATCAGATTTTAGATTAAGAAACTGGAACTTTCAAAGAGATTGACTGATTTTTCTGAGGTTACACAACTAATAGGCAGCAAAGGTGTATATAACTCAAACCCTACCCAGGAAGCCCTGCACAGCTGAGGCCCTGGGAAGGTAGTCTAGTTCAAAACCCAGAAAGCTGGTACCTCACAAAGTGCCACTCTCTTTGGCCTCTCCCTCTACTTTCTTCTTAATTGCTCATCCTAAATCCTCTCCAACACTTCCTTATATCTTTAAGCCAGTAAGAAAGGGTGGTGTGAATAAAAGACTCTCCAGTTGCATCCATCTTTCTTTGTGCAGCTTCATATCTATCTGTCTGAAATTCTTTCATTCCTGTATTCAGGTGTTTATTTACCAAGGGTATAAAGATGAACTAGACCCATTCACTGCCCTTTAGAGTTAAGATCCATGCTCCGAAGCTTGGGGAAGTGGCCACAGTGTCTTAACTACTTCTACCATCTCTCATTGGATTTCTCATCCCTTGTTTAGGGCCTGGCAAACCCCCATCACTGCTTCCTGCTCATGGTTAGCCTACACTGGATAAATTAAATGGTGTGTACTAAAGAATAGAGGATCCCTGAGGCTGAGGTCCATGAACAAAACAAAGTGCCAGAAACTGAATCTCTTATACAATAGAAGTTTATTGTCTCACGATTCTGGAGCCTGGAAATCAAAGTGTCAGCACAGTTGGTTCCTTGTGATTGATGACTATGAAAGGAAGATGCATTCCAGGCCTCTTTCCTTGCCTTAGCGATGCTGGTCTTCTCCTTCTCTTTACATCTTCTATTCCCTGTGCGTATCTGTCTCTTTGTTCACATTTTCCCGTTTTTATAAGAATATCAGTCATAGTGGACTGCAACCCACCTTCATGACTTCATCTTAACTCATTACATCTGCAGTGACACAATTTCTGAATAAGGTCACTTTCTGAAGCACTAGAGGTTAGGATTCCAACATGTCTTTGTTTTTGCAGGAGAGACACAGTTCTCATGTTATTAGTCAGTTGTAGCTTCCCAGATAAGGCTATAGATGAAATGCATCAAGTGCCAAATGAGTCCTAAAAATAATCTTTGCATGTGTGAACACAATTCCCAAGTCAAATCAGAAATTTATGAACAAATTTCACTTCAGTCTCTTCCAACAATTCACTGGCCAGTGCTGCCAAGTAACAAATCACACTCTGGGTCTCTCCTTTTCTTTAGGTTCCCCTTCCCTTCCCCGCCAACCCCGACTCCCTGGAAACACAAAGAGCAGAGCAATATCCTAAAGGGAGGGAGCCGAAGGGCACAGAATTTGTAGCTGGGAATTCAGACACCTTAAAGATTAGTCTCCAAATATCCACTCCAGTTTCCCACAGTGGCTGAAAGGTTGTTTGTGAGACTTCTTAGCTTGAATCCAGCTTTACTGGATACAGCTGTATCATTCAGACCAACGAAGAGTTGTTTTTCTATTTTTCTTTTCAGTAGCCAGATTGCTTTCCATTGCCCACACTCCTTAGGAAGAATCAACAAGCTGAACTCATCGTTCAAATACCCATTTGATAGATAAAAGTGTGGGCGCCCGAAGCATCCTCTGAAAGAACAAACTGTAAGCAGGGATATGCAGTTAGGGTGGAAGTTTCATATTAAATGGGAAATGGAAGCCACAGAGCCAATTATAGGTACATTTCTGCTTGGTGAAGAGACCTCTAAATAGAAAGTTTTTAAAATCCATCTCTAAAGGTTTTCTTTTCAGTGAAATTGAAAAAAATTATGATAGGCCATATATAAAAAAGAACATCTATTCTGCCTGCCAAGTATCGTTTTCTTCCTCTTACCAGACTCAAGGAACAGGATAATTGCCTCTCCATGATGCTAGTTTGGAGTGTTCTAAATAAACCAGTGTCAAGTGGCCCCCTAAAGAGCAGCAACCCCTAGGAGTCCACCATTGAGCCTTGAAACTGTAATTTGTTGCAGACACTCTGAGCAAAACACATCCTTTTCCCATCTCTAAACTTGATAATTAGGTGTGTTTAGTTAGAGGTAAAAATAAAGTGAAGTGGAAAGTTATCCAGGTGCAAGTTATTAACCTGAAATGATGGCAGAATAGAGGGGGGACTTCAGAAAGCAAACTCATATTTTTGGGGCATATCATATGTTCCAGACACTTTGCTAAGAGCTTTAGCTAACATACCTCTTAAGTCTTCACATCAATCAACTGTATATTTCTTTTTTGCCTGACGAGGTATGTGAAATGATAATACACCAAATAAATGGTAGGAGGAGGATTCACATCCATGGTTGTTTGACTCTAAAGCTTATGTGTTCCATCCACTCAGTTCCAGCAGCTGGAACATAGCAAGAGAATGTGCATAGCATGCCAATCTAATTTCCCCTAGTCCATCATCCAGGTTCACATCCTGAATTTTGGCAGAATTGTACCTCTGCTACACCTTGCCCTTCACTTTGATCCAAAACCTTTAATGGCCATTTTTAGATTCATCCTTTGATCTTGCTGTTCTTACCTGGAATGCCATTTCTACTCTTCTCCATCCATGACGTTTTTAACCAGGTACGGTACCACTCTCCCAGGAGAGGTTTAGAAATGTGCACAGCATTTATATTTGTTGTGATGGAGGTACGACCAGTAGTAAGCAGCTGGAAGCTGGGGCTGTTAGCAGTCGGCAATGCCATGAGGTATGGATAGCACCACACAACAGAGGACAGAGGACTGCTCTGTGCCAAATGCCCATAGAGCATTACTGAGAGCACAGGCCCTGAATCTCACTCATCCCTCCAGCCCCATCGCCTCCATGGACATTTTGATGTCCTGCACCCTTGAACCTGAAATGGTCTTCCCTTTTCCTGGAATGCAGGAAGATGTCTTATCCATCAATATATATATTTAGTCCTAATGGAGTTTGAATTCAATTATTAGTTATCCTTTCTTGTTACATATATTTCTTATTTTTCTAGTACTTTTAATACTCCATGAGTATTAAAAGTACATGTTATGTCTTTTTAATCACAATCACAATAGCAGATATTTTTGTAGCTTACATAGCATGGATTTGGGGAGTGTTAAAGGAGTATATATGCTCCTTTAACCCTCCCCTAAACACTGTAGAATATTATTATTCACACTTTATACACAGAAAAACTAAGGAACAGAGAGGTTAAGTAACTTGCACAAAGTCATGCAGTTAACAAGTGTCAAGACTGTGATTCAAACTAGAGTCTGGCTTCAGGGTTTAATGCTCTTACTACCAAATTCAGTGACCTATGCTAACAAACATGTCCTGAGCAGCTATTGTAGATCAAACATAAAAATAAGACCTTGATTTTTAGAAAATATGAATAAAATTTGATAGGTATAGTAATGGAGTAGCAATAGGAGCTCCAGAGATGAGCACTTAACCCAGCTGAGGGGGTAAGAGAGGCCTCCTAAAAGGATGAAGTAAATCTGGAACATCAAGTTCATGGCAAGGGACAGTGGAAAAGGGGACTGAAGAGGGAAAGGGGGCTGAAGAGTAGGCAGAAATAGACCACAGAGGAGCCATGTCAATTAGCTTAATCTTAGAGGTAGCAGGTGACCCAGTCAAGTAAGAGTTTTTACAGATGTCACCTTGGCATCTGTGTGAGGATGATCTGAGGAGGATAAGTTTACAACAGTGACAGATGTTGGGAGGCTGCGGCGGTGCAGATGGTGGTGGTGGTAGTGGTAATGGCGGTGGTGATGGTGATGTGGTTATGGCGGTGGTGGTGATGGTGGTGATGGCGGTGGTGGTGATGGTGGCAGTGGTTGTGATGGTGATGGCGGTGGTGGTGATGATAGTGATGTCTAGGATAGCACTACCTTTATTGTAGCCTATTGTGAACTCTCCTCTCCAGCCCACATTGGATTCCCTGCCTTTCACTCACCTTCTTCCAGCATCCACCTCATCTATACCCCTATATAGTCCATACACCTTTTCTTGGGTAAGTGAATTACAAATCAAGCCTATATTTCATATACTTAAATAGGAAGGCAACATGGTGCATGAGATGAGCACTAGGTCAAGGATCCTAATATTTGGATCCAGTTCCAGTGTTGCTTTTAATTATCTGTGTCACTTATCCTCTATGAATATAGTCTATTTTCTGTATAGGTGAGGATACCTTTAAAAAGACAAGAAAATGTCTGTCTCTTTTCCATGAACAAGTGTTGTTTATCTTCTGAACCCTAAATGGTTATTTTATTATAATCCTAGAAGGTATTTGAAAGTGTTGTTTCTTATTTTGACAGAGACACCTCCAGTTTATCATTTTGTCTGACACAAGCTTCATTGTTAACTAGTTTGTAGTCTGCCAACTAGCCAAGCTGTGCGCTTGTTTCACTTCTTTGGAAATTCCAGGGAATTCAGTGGGATGTGGAATGATTAGCTTACAGCTGAGCCTGGCCTGTGTTCCTCTGTGATTAGTGTGGCAGGAGTCCAAAGAGAACTTGGGAAGCAAGAGCTGTATTTGCGTGAAGAATGTCTTGGGAATTCCAAAGGGGCTGCCTGGGGGAAATAATGACTAATAGACCTGCCTTGTCCTTTGTCTGTCTTCGCCTGTCACAATGCCTTTTCTGCAAGCATCTGTAAAAAGGATGTATGAAGAAAGGGTTTGTGTGTGTGTGTGTGTGTGTGTGTGTGTGTGTGTGTGTGGTGTCTGTCTGGGATGTCTGTATAGTGTGTGTGTGAGGCTATCTTCAGAGCAAAATAAGGTTTGGAAGGGACTTCAGTAACCCCTCACTTCCTCAGGGAAAGCACACAGCACATAAATGTGTTGAGTCCTAGCATAACATCAGGTAGCTGTTGATGTACCTGTGTCCCCCTGTGTCTTGAGTGTGACTGGAGCACAGGGTCTGTGAGTTCTCACCTTGTACCCAGTGTGGTGCTTGGCACACAGGAAGGGATCAAAATTTGTTGACTTGCTTGTGATCATATCCACCCAAATTTTGATGATTAATTTGGAGCAGTTGCTTCTCAGTATGAGCTCTAGGAATTTCTGTCAAGCAGGAAAAAAGTTGTTTTTAATATGTATGGCAGATATGGTATCAATCTTAATATGTAAGGAGCTTTGTAATTCAATAGGAAAAAAGTACCTGATAAATAAAAATTCATTAAAAACAAGGACTTCAAATGACTTACATGTTTGTAAACATTTTCAAACTCACTAAAAATCAGAGATGCAAAATTCTATATATGTAGTAGAATTAAGTATTTATATATATGATGCTATTTCATCCATCAAAATACCAAAGATTAAAATGAAAATATGATACTCAGAGTTGGCAAACATGCAAGACATAGACCTTCCTATATTGGTTTGGTGTAAATGTAAAGTGACTCAGTCTTTTTGGAGGACCACTGATAATATTATCAATAGTCTTAAATATCTCCTTTTACCTGGTTATTTCCATTTCCCAGAGATTTATTCAATGGAAGTAACCAGAGATGAGAACAAAGATTTCTGTACAAGGATACTCATCACAGCATTATTTATAAAAGCAAAAGCAGAAAACAAAAAGGAAATAACAAATGTTAAATAACAGACATTCAGGTATGAAAGTATATTATATAAAATATAGTAATGCAATTGGAAAATATATGTGTAATAAAATTATAGTTATAAAATTTGTGTTAAAAATAAGGTATAAGATTATATATATATATATATATACACACACACACACACTAATTATTATATAGAGTCTTACATTTCAACAGTGGTTAGGTGATTTTAATTTTCATATTGTCCCAACTTTTCTATAAAGTGTGTTTTCCGTATGTGCGCATATGCATGTCTGTTTAATCGTAAAGTTTCAACAATTATTATTATCATGTATTCAATACCAAAATAATAAAAGTTGTTGAGAATATATTAAGATTTTGGAGATGCTAAATATTTAGTATATTATCTCTAAGTATTTATTCAGGAAGAAAACATCAGAGGTTATCTCTCTTCTACTTCCTTGCATATTTCATAATACTTCAGTTGCTTGCTGAGTATCAGGTCAGCTAATATTTTTTCACTATGTCAGAAGCTACTTCTAGATGCATTTTTTTTTACTTTTAGGCATTTTATTTTGTTTGATGCAATTGTAAATGAAATTTCTTTTTAGTACTAATTGAATCAAGCTCTTTATCTTTGACCTTTGAAAAATGGGCTCATGCCGCCTAGAATGCTATTTAGTTCTTCAGACAGGAGACAGCTTTGAGTACCATGAAGTTCATCATCAGGAAATTTTAACAGATGTTCATTCATTGTGTACATACATATACACATCAAGAATACATGTCTGCCTATTAAGATATTGGAAGTCTTAGAACAGTTTTAGCTCTGCATTCTCTTTGTACCTTGGATTCCCGAATCCATTTTTCATATTTAAGTCCATATCCTGGAACTAATCAGCATGCAGTTAGTTAGAAAAGTGGGAAGATAAAGAGTCCAGCGTCTCCTATCTCTATAGTGATTTATAATCAAAGTAGAGAACATCTGATTGTCTCAGCTTTTGAAGCAGGGCATATTTTATTAAGGTGTAAATGACAGAAGCAGTTGAAATTTGGCACTACTGTAAATCTTTTCTTTCTCTTACAGACTTTATTGACGGATTGGGATGGCTTTATCTTTTTACTAAAAGGGGATTTTCAGAGCTTTTATTGGCTTTGTATCTGTGAACTTTTTTATCTTGATTTTACACTATTTGCACGTGTATTGTACATGTCAATAAAAATCAAGTTTATTTTGTAAAGATTAGTCTTCATTGCAAATACCAATTTCTTCTTTATAATTTTCCTGAGTACAGTTGAGCCAGGTGTCTCTACTTTGATTATATCCTTGATTTTTGACCAGATCTGACACAGCTGCCTTTAAAACTTAGGGAACAATCTTTTTTCTCAGGTCAGTCTCACTCTCCAGGCTGGAGGTGTCTCTCTAGACCCTTATATGGAGAAGGAAAATTGCATAACTGTAAGACAGGCAGGTTTGGGCTCAAATCATAGGTTATTTTTTTTCTTCCTAAGTGAAATAAAATTTAAAAATGATGACACCCACATGAACAAGCTCTTGTAGAAACGGCTGGAAATGTGCTCTGTAAAATTTAGCTCACTTTTTTGACTTACCATTGACTCTCCTTGTCCCATCTTCTTCCCAAGAATTGTAATTTTATTGTCTTTTAAAAACAATAAAAAACTGGACATTTATATTCTCATTTCAAAACTTGTAAACAACTTTCATTCCTTTGCCATCTGTACTCCCATAAAACCTCCAAGTCGCACATTAAATTGCCTGGGATGCTATTTTTTATTCCCCTGGCCAAGTAAATTATTACTTTATCCCTTCTTACTTCTATTTGATTTTTTTAAAATGCTGTCCTCTGTTCTCAGGATCCCAGAAAAATATGTATTATTAGTTACAGTAGAAATATATTTATCCACAAAATGATCATTCCAATAAATTAGGGTGACTGGAGTGAGGCCTTTTAATAATTCCATGAGCTTTTCTTCTAAAGACTCCTAGTAAACTGTCATGAACACCATTCCTAATGGGCAGATATTTCTAATTAGTCAGCACTGTGAGTCCTCTCTGTTTTGGCCTGTGAGAGACTATACTCTCAGCTTGTTATAGGGGTCCAGATGATTTAGTTACAGTCCAGTGGGAAATAGGGTGGGAGGATGTGTCAGTGTCACTTCCAAAGACAGAAAAAGCCCTCTTTGATCTTCACTGTTTCTCTGGAGGAAGCCTTGGTGGGTAGAGGAGTCACAACCTGTAAACAGCATAGATTTTTAAGTCACTCCATGGAGATAAGTTGTCTCTGAATCACTGGATAAGAAGAAAGCTCTGCCAGAGGAAGAAATAGACTCATATTGGGTTAACTTAAGAGTCTTGGGGGCATATCATACACAACGAGACCTAATCTGTCTTGACTAAAGCTCTAGATGGAGAAATTAATTCTATTTGTGAAGGTCATTAATTCACTCGGGAAACTTTTAATAATCATGTACATTGGGTCAGGCATTGTGCTTGATGCTGCAAGGATAAAACAAAACCTAGACCCTGGTTCTTAGGGGCTGGTGGTCTAATAGCTGCACAATCTTAAGTTACATTGATCTATCTTTCAGAGTGTCTTTACCCACTGAATTTCACTTGATCTTTAAAACAACCTTATTATTATTTCCATTTCACAAATGAGCAAAACACTGACACAACTAGAGCAACAAAATGAGAAAACCAGAACTTCACCGGAGGGCTTCTCATTTCTGTCTGTTAAGGTGTCTCAGCTAAGCATTATAGACATCTATGAGTGAACTGTCTTTGCTGAAGCTAAGTCATGGAACCCTAAAGAAAGGCAGATTGGAGGGAGAAGCAGAGTGTGGTGGGCAGAGTCTACTGGGCAGAGCAAGTGTACTTGACCACAGTGATTCTGCCACTTGGGAACTATAGCTTAGAGGGTGAACCCAATACCACGAGAAAGGTTTGTTTGAATCAGTGAAGCTTATTTTTCTCTATTACTAGGGGTGTGGAGGAACAAGGAAGACATCTAAGAATCAGGGCTCCAACTTTATTTCTTATCACATTATACACAGAACTCATGGATGGGAAATTTAGCTAATAAATTCTGAATATATATGTGTATAAGTATATATGTATCTATATGTTTATATATAAATTTCTAAATTTATATATACATATGTAGTAATTTTATACTATATTTTGCCTTTAAGTAATTACTATATGTCTTAAACCCACTGATGAACAATTCTTCTAAATTATTATATAATTCATTATTCTACTATCTACTAATCCCTACATAAGCAATACTTTATTTGCTAAGTCATTTTGTGACGCATATATATATATACACATATATATATGTATTCTTGTTTTTAAAATAAAAGTAAAAGCTGTTTATTAACCAGATATTTTGTAAGATGCAAAGCCTACAAAATTGTGAATTTGTGAGCATGGAAAAATGTGCATTGTTATCATATATATTCTGAATTCCTAGCAAGTTGCTCCCTCAGTAAATGTTTTTTAAGTCAATACATGATGACAGATAAGTAAATGCATAAAACACTGGCACGAAAACTACCCCTGTGATACATTTGAAGAGTAGAGGTTGAACACCATAGATTATATTTTAAGGTATACAAACATTAAACAAAAGAGAAAAGGGTGTGAGTTGGAGCAGTTGGGGAAAATATAATGAAAAGGTGAACATGAATGTAAGTTTTTAAATGTCCATTTAAAAGTTCAACTTATACGAAGGATCATAAGAGACTACTATGTGCAACTATACGCCAATAAAATGGAAAACAGAAGAAATGGACAAATTCTGAGAAAAGTGCAATCTTCCAAGACCAAAACCAAGATGAAATAGAAAAGATGAATGGACCAATCACAAGAACTGAAATTGAAACTGTGATTAAAAAACTTCCAACAGGAGTTCCCGTCGTGGCGCAGTGGTTAACAAATCCGACTAGGAACCATAAGGTTGCGGGTTCGGTCCCTGCCCTTGCTCAGTGGGTTAACGATCCGGCGTTGCCGTGAGCTGTGGTGTAGGTTGCAGACACGGCTTGGATCCCGTGTTGATGTGTCTCTGGTGTAGGCCAGTGGCTACAGCTGCAATTAGACCCCTAGCCTGGGAATCTACATGTGCCGTGGGAATGGCCCAAGAAATAGCAAAAAGACAAAAAAAAAAAAACAACAAAAAAAAACTTCCAACAAACAAAACTCCAGGACCAGATGGCTTCACAGGCGAATTCTATCAAACATTTAGAGAAGAGCTAACACCTCTCCTTCTGAAACTATTTTAAAAAATTGCAGAGGAAGGGATACACCCAAACTCATTCTACCACCACCCTGATACCAAAACCAGACAAAGATACCACCAAAAAAGAAAACTACATGCCAATTTCACTGATGAACATTGATGCAAAAATCCTCAACAAAATACTAGCAAACTGCATCCAATAATACATTAAAAGGATTGTACATCATGATCAAGTGGAATTTATCCCAGTGATGCAAGGGTTCTTCAATATCTGCAAATCCATCAGTGTGATACACCACATTAACAAACTGAAGAGTAAAAACCATATGATCCTCTCAGTAGACATGGAAAAAGCCTTTGGCAAAATCCAACACCCATTTCTGATAAAAACCCTTCAGAAAGTGGCCATAGTGGGAACCTACCTCAACATAATAAAGGCCATATATGACAAACCCACAGCGAACATCATTCTCAATGGTGAAAAGCTGAAAGAATTCCTGCTGAGATCAGGAACAAGACAAGGATGTTTGCTCTTGCCACTACTCTTCAACATAGTTTTGGAAGTCCTAGCCACAGCGATCAGAGAAGTAAAAGAAATAAAAGGACTCCAAGTTGGAAAGGAAGAAGTAAAACTATCGCTATTTGCAGATGACATGATACTATACCTAGAGAATCCTAAAGACTCTACCAGAAAACTGTCAGAGCTCATCCATGAATTTGGCAAAGTCGCAGGATACAAAATTAACACACAGAAATCAATGGCATTTCTATACAGTAACAATGAAAGAGCAGAAAGAGAAATTAGGGAAGCAATCCCATTTACCATTGCATCCAAAAGCATAAAGTACCTAGGAGTAAACCTACCTAAAGAGACAAAAGACCTGTACTCTGAAAACGATAAGCCACTGATGAAAGAAATCAAAGGTGACACAAGTAGATGGAAAAATATACTGTGCTTGTGGATTGGAAGAGTTAATATTATCAAAATGACTATACTACCTAAGGCAATCTATAGATTCAAGGCAATCCCTATCAAATTACCAAGGACATTTTTCACAGAACTCGAATAAAATATTTTAAAGGTTGTTTGGAAGCACAAAAGGCCCGGAATAGCCAAAGACATCCTGAAAAAGAAAAATGGAGCTGGAGGAATCAGGCTCCCGGACTTCAGACTATCCTACAAAGCAACAATCATCAAAACCACATGGTCCTGGCACAAAGACAGAAATATAGATCAATGGAACAGGATAGAAAGCCCAGAATTCAACTCAGGCACCTACAGCCAACTTATCTATGACAAAGGAGACAAGAATGCACAATGGAGAAAGGACAGCTTGTTCAATAAGTAGTGCTGGGGAAAGTGGACAGCCACATGGAAAAGAATGAAATTAGAACACTCCCTAACACCATACACAAAAATAAACTCCAAATGGATTAAAGACCTAGATATAAGACCAGACACTATAAAACTCTTAGAGAAAAACATAGGCCAAACACTCTCTAACATAAACGATAGCAACATCTTCTCAGATCCACCTCTTAAGAGTATTGACAATAAAAACAACAATAAACAAATGGGACCTAATCAAACTGAAAAGTTCCTGCACCGCAAAGGAAACCCTAAACAACACAAAAAGACAACCCACAGAATGGGAGAAAATCATTGCAAGTGAATCAAGGGACAAGGGATTAATCTCCCAACTTTATAAACACCTTCTGTAGCTCCATACTAAAAAAAAAAAAAAAAAAAACCATCAAAAAATGGGAAGAAGATCTAAACAGACAGTTCTCCGAAGAAGACATACAGATGGCTGAGAAACACATGAAAAGATGTTCAACATCACTCATCATTAGAGAAATGCAAATCAAAACCACTATGAGGTACCACCTTACACCAGCCAGAAGGTCCATCATCCAAAAGTCTACAAACACTAAGTGCTGGAGAGGGTGTGGGGAAAAAGGAACCCTAGTACACTGTTGGTGGGATTGTAAATTGGTGCAACCACTGTGGAAAGCAGTATGGAGATTCCTCAGAAAACTAAAAGTAGAACTACCATTTGATCCAGCGATGCCACTCCTGGGCATCTATCCAGAGAAAACCATGACTCACAAAGACACATGTACTCCGATGTTCATTGCAGCACTATTTACAATAGCCAAGACATGGAAACAACCTAAATGTCCATTGACAGAGGAGTGGATCCAGAAGAGGTGGTACATATACACAATGGAATATTACTCAGCCATTAAAAAGAATGAAATACTGGCATTTTTAGCAACATGGATGGACCTAGAAATTATCTTGCTGAGTGAAGTCAGCCATACAATGAGACACCAACATCCAATGCTTTCACTGACATGTGGAATCTGAAAAAAGGACAGACGGAACTTCTTTGCAGAACAGATGCTGACTCACAGACACTGAAAAACTTATGGTCTCTGGAGGAGACAGTTTGGGAGGTGGGGGGATGTGCTTGGGTTATGGGATGGAAACCCTGTGAAAATGGATTGTGATGATCATTATACATCTACAGGTATGATAAATTCATTTGAGTAATAAGATAAAAATAAAAAAATAAGAAAGTTCAACTTAAATATATGAAATTCGTTCTATTATAGTCAGTATTTTAAGGGGTTTGTGTGTTTATTTTATCCTTTTTCATCTTTCTGGTCTGTAAAAAAAGTAGTATATGTGAATTACATATAAGAATGCATCCAGGAAAATAAGGTCTTCATGGAACTGGTGTAAAAAGATGACACAACTTTTCAGAAGTAAAAACAGAAAACTAAATTAATCCAGATTGACTAGTACTTGTTCCTAATGTTTAATCTTGGGAAATCTAATTAATTGACTATTATTTCCAAATAATGATCAAACTAGAGAGTAACCATACATTGTTTTCCCTGTGTAAAAATTCCCTATTATCATTACATTTGCAAAGGCAATAAACAGCATTTATCCTAAATACTGGTGAGTAGGGAAGCAACTTTCCCTGTACATTTAATTAAGAGAAAAAATAGATATCTCTGTGAATAAGACATTAACATTTGTTCTGGTTGAATCCATGTGTAAGTGTGCTGTTACTGTTACGGAGTTTTAGAATTTTTTTGTGTCATGGGGTTGGAGGAGTTTGTTGAAGTATGGAATTATAGAAGTTTGTTGTATCGTGGAGTCATGGAGATAAGAAATGTCATGGAGCTAGAGAATTTTGGTGGTGGAGAAATTATCTAGACGAAACCCTTCTTTTTGGAGCTGGGGAACTGAGACTCCCCCAGTAGGTTAGCTGGCCTCCCCAGAGTCACACGATGAGTTGAAAATATGTCAGGATTTCTCAGTTCCTTTTTTCTCCTCCCAGGTAAAAATGTTACGTTTTATTTAAATTTTTTTCTTTGTAAAACCAAAACAGTCTTAGGTGCTTCTATATTAGGAACTTAATTATTTTTTTAAGATTTATATTCCTTTCAATTTCAGACAAAACTAAATCTCAATGATCTCTGTCTTTTTGTCATCAGTATTTTTTTCAAGGTCAATAGGATATGACGTCTTTAATTCAATCACTTAAGTAATTTTATTTATTTTTTTAAAATAATTTTAAACAGCATTTTGTCTTTAGAAGGCATTTATATTGTATAAAAATTAAGGTATAAAACAATATGACAATGATAAATGTCAATTTAAAGAACAGAAAATTAGATGTTATTAGGAGGTTGAAATGATTTGTCAGTTTAGTGTTACATCTAAATTCTGAGTTTCCTGGCATCTAAGAGTAAAGAAAAAGTATTGAATAGTTGAATTCCCTTTTTCTAATTAAACTATATATTTAATCATAAAATCAGTACATGTATCCTTCAAAAAACTTTTATAGCAATTAATTTCATAAGAAATTTCTCTTTTGAATCTTTGATAAAACAATAAGCAATATCTCTTAAAATGGTGTAACCAAGACAAAACATTAATATCAAATAGAAGTTCCTCTCATATAAAAGAGTATAGGAGCTCCTGCTGGGGCGCAGTGGGTTAAGTATCCGATTGCAGCACCTGGGGTCCCTTCAGAGGCCTGGGGTGGACCCCTGGCCTGCCGCAGTGGGTTAAAGGATCCAGCCTTGCAGCAGCTGCAGCATAAGTCACACTTGTGGTTCAGATTTAGTCCATGGCCCGGGAACTTGCACATGCTGCAGGTGTGGCCATTAAAAAAGAAAAAGAAAAAAAAAGTACAGTCTTGGATCGTAACTCAATGAAATTCTTCTTCCTCTTCTTGCATGGTCTGTTGATCTCACTGAATGCAGCAGTGCAAGTCATAGGATATGAGTCTGAGCATCTTAATATTCGATGGGACAATTTTTTGCAATCAAATCAAAGATGGTTTCTCTGATGAATACCGTAAGTGCCTTCTTGCTATTTTATTGATTACTAAAAGCATCTTCCATTTCATAAGCAGGTTTGCAGGCCATGAAATTCTGTTTGATGAAAATTGGAGCCCTGCTATGGAAGCATTGCTTTGGTAGGGGTAAGTTCACAGGAGTACCTCTGAATAAATCCAAGATTTTCCTCCCGGATGGACTTTGATGCTTCTGAAGCAGTTGCAGCAATATATAGTGGAAATCCCCAAGTTCTGTTATCATGGCATAAAACATTCTTGCCCCAAAATGTTTTAGGGTGTTTATTGTGAGTTAAAAACCTTGATCTAAAGGAAAACCAACAGGGCCACTAAAGATGATCTGAATTGCATCTGTGATACCCCTCAATAAGTTATCCAAAAAATAAAGCTCCTAAAATGTTCAGAATCGGTATTTAGGTAATGATTGATGAAAACTGAAATATTGGAAAATATTAATTAAATGCAGAGACTGTGATTCTAATGTTTTTGTGTTAAGCCACTCTAACAATTATTAACCAAGAATCTTCTTGCCTATATTTCTACTTAGGAAAAAAGAGTATCAATATTAAAAAAAAAAAAAAGCATCAGCGCTTCTGCTTTCTACTACAGTCCAATTACTACTATAAAATACTATGCAATTCATTTAATTGTTTTTTGTTGTTGTTGTTTTGTTTTTCTTTGCCTTACCCGCAGTATATGGAAGGTCCCTGGCCAGGGATCAAACCCATGCCTCAGTTGTGACCTGCACCACAACTGTGGCAACGCCAGATCCTAGACCCACTGCACCAAAAGGGAACTTCCTGCTGTGAAATTCATAATAACTTACATTTGTATCTTGCTTTGGAGTGCTTTTATATATATTATCTTGATATATCCCAATAATCACTGTGAATAAGGTATTATTTATATTTCACAACTAAGCCTGCTGGGGCTCAAAGTGATTAAGTATCATACCTAATTTATTAGTTGAGATTAGCATTGACTGAAAGAGAAACTCAGAACTCATAAACCAGATACAATTTCTTTCTTTCTAAAGCCTTTATGCTTATATTTTTCTCTCAAGTCCAAGCTGCTGTAATGATTTACAGGTGAGGGATTCCAGATCCCTTAATGTTGTTATTCTGCAATGTAAGGCTTTTAGTCCCAAGGTCACCTGATCATAGAGGGTTGCCGAAGGTCCAGGAATTATGATCACATTCTATTTAGCAGGGGAAAGAAAAAGTAAAGGAAAAATAGTTTCTGGAAATCATACACCCCATTCTGTTGACAAGATCACACATGGCTACACCTGGCTGAAAAGGGGCCTGGGAAATATTCTTTTTCTAGGCTTCATGTATCTAACTCAAAATGAGGGATTCCCTTACTATGAAAACAAGAATGAATCTCTATGGAGGATCAACTACCAGTCTCTGATACACTTAGCACCATAGTTAATAAGTAATAAAACCAGGACTGGAATTGAGGCTTTCTTGTTTCTTATCTCACAGTCAAACTGCAGTATGTTGTCATATCAGTAAGAATAAAATGGAATGAAGTAGCCTTGCTTTTTACCATTTAGAGCTGTGATGGAATCTTTATGAGACCGTTCCTGCTTGCCATCATTCGCCAGAATCGTTTAGATATAATCTCTGAAGAAACACTAATAATAGCTCTGCCATTGTGAAAGATTAGTCTGTTGAAAAAGTCTGTCTATAGGGTTAAAATCCAAAATTATTTTCTTAAGTGATATGTGTTCTTAATTGTTTTCTTGTTAAGAGAGAACTGAGTACATCAGTAATCAGTTGTGAAATGTGTCTGTCTTCTATCCTATGCAAGATTTTAGATCAAGCTTCACTTAGTTTCAGTGACTGAATAAATACCACTTGTAGGGTCACCAAGAATGGAAAGGTCTAGGGAGTTTCCATTGTGGCTCAGCATTAACAAACCCGACTAGTATCCATGAGGACGCAGGTTGGATCCCTGGCCTGGCCTGGCTCAGTGGGTTAAGGATCTGGCGTTGCCATGAGCTGTGGTGTAGTTTGCAGACACAGTGCAGATCCTGTGTGGCTGCGACTGTGGTGTAGGCCTGCAGCTGTAGCTCTGATTGGACCCGTAGCCTGGGAACCTTCATATGCCGCAGGTGTGACCATAAGAAAAAAAAAGCCGCCCCCCAAAAAAGAATGAAAAGGTCTACAATTCTAGTGTGATAAAAGAATGTACTTCTTGTAGTTGGTGTGGCCAAACTTTGAGACCAACTATAGAAACTGAAAAATGTAGCCAAGATTGAGCTCATAATTTAGCAATAGAACTCTCAACTTCTTCACTGAGAAAAAGGTAATTTCTTGAGCATTTTTACATTAAGATAGATAAAATATTGATGTTAAAATTGGTTTAGGAGTTTCTGTTGTAGCTCAGCAAGTTCAGGACCAACATTGCCTCTGTGAGAATGCAGGTTCAGTCCCTGTCCTCGCTCAGTGGGTTAAGGATCCAACGTTTCTGTGAGCTGTGGTGTAGGTCAGAGATGTGGCTCAGATCTGGCATTGCTGTGGCTGTGGTGTAGGCTGGCAGCTGTAGTTCTGATTCAACCTCTGGCCCTGGGAACTTTATGCCACAGGTGCTACTGTAAAAAGAAAAAAGAAATTGGTTTAAAATTTTCCTTAGTGATTAGCTGAAAATAAAATGATATTTGACAGAATTTCAGCACTCTCATATAGAAATGGTCTACATTTGGAATTATGCCTTCAGGCCCAGATTCCCTAAATGTTTAGAAGATGTGAGAAAACAAAACAAAATTTTTTGAGGGAAGCAAAACACTTGATGCATGAAAAGGAGAAAAAACAATACCTTATTATGTTGCTGTTAGCTGGGCATAGAAGTTTAAAATGGGTAAAATGCCAGAAAGGCTGTGTCTGGAGAATTATTTTTCTTGATTCAGAGTTACAAGTGAAGTTAACAGGAAGATGAGAAGCAGCTCTGGGAGTTTAGACTTTTTATTACAGCAGTGGTCCTCATATTTTAGGGTGCATCAGAATCATGGTGGGCAGTGGGTGGAGGGAGAGGGTTTATTAAAAAAAAGATGACTGTTTCTCAGTCCCAGAGCTTCTAATTCAGTAGATCTGGTGTGAGCCTTGAAATTTGAATTTCTTTCAAGTTCCTGGGTGATGCAGATGCTATTAGTCCAAAGATTGCACTTTAAGACCTTACAATACAGAATAATTGGTCAGGGGAAACAATTGAAATTGCACTTAGGTATAGACTGAATAAAAGTCTATGCAGTGTTTTTAGTTCCACAGAAGATGAACTGGGCTTTGTTGGCGGAGTTGGTAGGTGTTTTCATTACCAAGAAACACGGTTTTTCTGAAATATGACCACTCCCATGAGATTAGCTATAGCTCTGTGACCAGATAGTGCATATTCTATCTTATTTGAAAGGAAAACAAGAGAGAGACATGTTGTGATTGTTCGCCATCTGGGAGAATGATGTTTATGGCACTTCCACATACTCTGGCATGACACCAAAATATGTGTATGAAAAGATAAACAGTGCACAATTTATCCAGATGTTTAGTCTGTTCTCTCCATAAGGCCAGACATTCAGAAATGGAAGCTTCAAGTGAATTAAATATCTGGATACTTGATTAATTTTTTTTTAACATTCCAATCTAATCTAATAATTTGGGGTCACATTGATTCAGTCTTGCCCTTAGAGCAATTGTCAGTTTAGGAAGTCGCCCCCCACCTCCCCTGTGTCTTTCTACTGCTGTTTTTCCCCAACAGACAACCACTATGCCACATAGAGCCCTGATTTCTTCTGAGTCTTTGAGGCTGGTCTTCTACTATTATTCCACTTGTCATCTCATTACGCTTTAGTTGTTTAAATGTTCACAGTGAGAAATCCATGAGGCCAGTTAATAAGAGGCCAGTTAATAAGAAGTTTCACCTTTAATGATTTCATCATGGTTACAACTCATTCAAAGAAGGCCCCTCATGAATAGATAACAATACTTGGTGACCCCACTTTCTTTGGATAAAGCTGCAGATTTAATAATTTATCTAAACAGTCACATTTGAGGAGTTCCCGTTGTGGTTCAGTGAGTTAAGAACAGTGCCCATGAGGGTGTGGGTTCAATCCCTGGCCGTAGTCAGTATGGTTAAGGATCTGGCATTGCCAGAAGTTGCGACATATGTTGCAAGATGTGGCTTGGATCAGGTGTTGCCCTGGTTGGGCTGTAGGCCAGCAGCTGCAGCTCCAGTTAGACCCCCCCCAGGAAATTCCATAAGCTGTAGGTGCAGCCATAAAAAGAAACAAATTTGAGTCATATTTGAGACAGTTCTTTCACTACTTAAGCTGTATTAAGAAAGCTTAATAAAAATGGATAGAAAAAATGTTTTAGGAGTTCCCATCGTGGCGCAGCAGAAATGAATCGGACTAGGAACCATGAGGTTGCAGGTTCGATCACTGGCCTCACTCAGTGGATTAAGGATTCGGCATTTCCATGAGCTGTGGTGTAGGTCACAGACGCAACTCGGGTCTGGCGTTGCTGTGGCTCTGGTGCAGGCTGGCAGCTACATCTCCAATCTGACTCCTAGCCTGGGAACCTCAGTTGCGGCCCTAAAAAAAAAAAAAAAAAAAGAAGTTTTAAATATGTATGTATATACTATGTATATACATAGATTGACTAATAGAAATTAATATAAAACATTTATACAGTCATATTAATTTTATGTGCTTCTAGCTGGTCTCTATCTAGTCTTTTACTCAAAAGAAAATACAAAATTTCTAGTTTGGGTGATGGTACATATTTTTCAAGTGGTCCTAGAGAACACAGAATTTGAGTATCAGAAATGGATTTGTTCAGTCCACTGTGGTTTAAGATTTGAGAGGTGACTTATTTAAAGTCAAAATCAAATGAAATACACACACAGGCATGCACACACGTGCAAAGAATGTATCCACATTCATTAATTTTTATATTGATATATAACAACGTTGTTTTTCATTGTACTTGTGGGATTAAATAATTTAATTTTAAAGCCTCTCATTATTTCTCATTTAGAAGGCTGATACTGTGGTGCTTCAAAGACAGTTTCTTAGGTAGAGCCACAAACGGAAAGGAACAATTAGCCTTAAAAGCATCTACGAGATAAAAGCATTATGCTGTACAGTGCATGATGCTGATGAAATAAAAACTTCAAAGGCAATATGGTTAAGAACTGACCCTAAAATCTAGTTTAATTCATATAAAAGAACACTCGTGTAGAGAAAAGAAAGAAAATTTTTCTATGCCGGTTACCAAAATGTTCCATAATGCAGTGAAATAAACACTTAATCATAGAAGCTCTGATTGAGTATATGAGGTTTGAGATTGGAGATGACTAAAGAATGCTGTGGTCCTGGAAAGACAGAACTTTAATATCCAAGGAGCCATTGGATCATAAGTCCAACCATGGCTGCATTAACTATGAACAGTAATTCCCCAAATCTCCATGCACTGAAACCCAGGTCAGTGATTAACAGGAATTCCAAAGATTTCCGGAAACGCCCAGGGTAACTAACTGTCCTAGTGAGTACAAATCTCAGTCCACAGCTCTGCCATGATTGTAAACTGAGTTTGTGGGGTGAGGAAAAGCCAGCTGGCCAATATGGGGGACATAGAACAAGTAACGGGTACAGTCGCAGATGAGAAACAGTTAGGGCAGGGCAGTGGGTCAGCTCATGCTGGCTGGACGTTTCAGTATTTGTCTGCATATTCAATATCTGTCTGAACTCTGTAGGACTCACATTCTCTCATGAGGTCCCTGAGTCCTGTGAAAAATCAGAAAATATGGGAGAATATTTGTTTCAAGAGCTCCTGCATACTCTGTGATGACTAGAAGCTGCTATAGGGACCCATGACAACTAAGAAGCTGATCCACCAAGAGCCCAACACAAAGAATCTTCCTAAAGCAAGGCCCCCAAACTCACCAGGACAGTATATTCCAGCGCCCACTCTACTATCTGTGGAATAATGTAGTCCATACATTAAAATTTTTATTTTACATTTTGAAATAGCTTTATATTTACAGAAGCATTGAGAAGATAGTTCTTAAAGCGCCCATCCACCCTATATCCAGTTTCCCCCTTTATTGTCATCTTACCTCAAAATGGTGTATATGCCACAATTAATGAATCAAGACTGATAACATTATTATTAACTAAAGTACCTGGTTTATGTAGGTTTTCTTAGTTTTGCTTGATGTTGTTTTTCTGGTCTAGCGTCCCATCCAGGATCCCACATGACATTTAGTTATCCTGTGGCCTTAGTTATCCTCTTGTCTGTGACCGTTTTGTAGAGTTTCCTTGTTTTGGATGTCCTCGACACTTTGAGGAGTACTGGTCAGGTACTGTGTAGAATGTCTTTAATGGATATTTTTATCATGATTACATCATGGTGGTGTGTCTTTTGGGGGAAGACCACAGATATAAAATACCATTTTCACCACATCAGTTATAGGGTCTGTAATACCACAGAGTTACCTTTCATCACCTGGCTGAAATAAGACTTAGATTGATTAGAATTTAAATTTTTTTTCTTTCTTCAAATAATTATTTTAAAATGTGACTTAAAGATCAGCACCTCCTAATACTTATTAATTAAGGTGCAAATCAAATTAGCTTGAATCTGTATCTTCTGACACAATGGGAAACTTATTTCAACTTATATCTATGGGTTTTCTAGTGATGCTTATGGTTCTTCTGGTTACCTCTTGTTCTGATTTCCTACTTTCTTGGAATGCAAAAACCCCTTTCACATTATGCCTCTGTGCCCCTGATCTTTTTTCTCCAGCTGTCAACCCAAATGTGAAAAGTAGCACTGATTCCTTCCTTGCTTATTCCAGAATACTAGGTAGTTATGTCTAACAGATTTAATGAAAATGTGGACTTTGGGAATGGTAGAAGGATCGTGTGGTATATCTGAGGTAGTGATGGTACGTTACTGTGCAGCAAGAAAGGATTTAACATTGATTGTTAGGTAACTATATTTGGAACAGAAAAATTCTGCCTTTTGTCCATTTGTCTCTGTCCATTTGCCATTCTCACCATGAGGACCTTCTCACTTACTTGCTTTTCGTTCATGGGTCCTGGATTTCCACCCTTTTTTTTTTGGAACCGTCTTGGCCATGTAACTCTTCTCTAGATTCTTGGCTGCCTTACAGCCTCCATCTCTGGATACTGGCAAAATACCGATATACTTTTTTTCACGACTATGCTTAAGAATGTATTTACTGTGGTCTGCTTCTTAGTGAGACCCTGCTGTGAACCCTGGACTATCATTCTGCAACGAAATAACTCATCAAGATATTCTGCTGTACAAAGAAACTATGCTCTTCTCTAGAATTCTGCAACCGTCTCTTGTTTCTTTCCCTTCTGCAATACCTCCCTCCCCACCACTGTGCCCCATCCTCTCTTGTACTTAGAACTTAGACAGGAAGACAGAATTCAATCTAGATACTTCAGGGATTAATTCTGGAAATTGGCATTGAAGGTGGTTGAAGATAAATAGAGGAAATGGAGCTGAAATATAGGAGTTAGAAAGTTACATGTTGGAAGGACTGAGAGTCCAAAAGGGAGAAGATGTCACCAAGAGATCGGGAAGTTGCTCTCACATCTGGATAGCACTCGGGAGCCTCGGCTTACTGCTGAGCTGCTGGAGGTTCTGCCACTGGTGGAGAGCAGAAGCCACCCCCCTACTGCTGCTGCTGCTGCTGCTGCTGCTGCTGCTGCTGCTGCTGCTGCTGCGGAAGTTAGTGAAACTAATTGCTGAGGCTGGTGACATCATCCCTGCATCTGAACAGGAGCTATAACTGTACTTACTGAAGTGGATGAAGTTTTCTGGTGCCCCCAGTCACTTTCATTTAAACTCTCAGCAACAAAAACTGAGAGAGATCTTTCTCAATCTGATTAATTACATCTCTTAAAGCAACAGCACCTCCTACACTAGCGTCAATTCTTAATAGCTAATATTGAACTCATACCTCCCAAAGACCAGGAAAAATTCAAAAATGCCCACTCTCACCATTAGCATTCAACATTGCATTGAATATCCTAGTGAATCCAAAAGGCAAGACAAATTAATTAACATTGGAAAGAAAGTGTGTCTGTATTCTGTCTGTATTCTCAGATGACTCGATTGTTGAAAAGAAAATTCTAAGACTTCTACAGAAAAAATCTACTAGAATTTACATGCAAGTTTAGCAAAGTCATATGACTTCTGGTCAAAATTTTAAAGGTAAATTGTATTTCTAAATACTAGCAATGAGCAGTTAGGAAATGAAATTAAAATAAGAGTAGCATTTCATATAGCATCAAAAACATAACCATCTGAGGGAGGAATTTAATAATATATGCAAGAACCCTACATTTAAAAGTATAAAATATTACTAGAAATTAAACACCCCCCACACAAAATAGATATTTTTGTGGATTTGAAGATTCGATGTTTTTAGGATGTCAGTACTTTCTAAATTGGTTTATACATTCAATTAAATTCCAATAAACTCCAAGCAGTATTTTGTATAAATTTATTAAATAATTGTAGTATTTGTATGAAAATGTGAAGCATCTATAATAGCTAATGCAGTCTTTAAAAAAAAAAGGCAAACTAAGTTGGAAGGCTTTCACTACCTGATTTCAAGATCTGTCATAAAGTTATTGCAATCTAGACAGTGTGGTCATGGACACAAAAATGGTGGACAAAGAGGTCAATGGACTCTGGAAACAGAAGCACACATATGTAGTAAACTGATGTTTAGCAAAGTTACTAAAGTAATTCAATCATCTTTTCAACGCATGGTGCTAGAACCACTGGAGAATCATGAGTAAGGTTGAACCTCAACACTACCTCACAAAAATTAATTTGACAGAGTTCAGGGTTGGTAGATACAAACTGTTCCATTTAAAATGGGGAAGCAGTGAGGTCCTATGGTACAGCACAGGAAACTATATCCAACCTCTTGGGGTGGAGCATGACGAAAGAAAATATGAGAAAAAGAATGTGTATGTGTATATATATATAATATATATATGTATGAATATGAATGGGTCACTATGGTGTACAGCAGAAATTGATAGAACACTGTAAATCAACTATGCTCTAATAACAAAAATTAACTTGATACAGATCACACACCTAGACATAAAGCTAAATGCAAACCTGGTAGAAAAAAGAGGGAATATGGTTATGACCTTGGTTTAATGAAAGATTTCCAACATAGATTTTAAGAAAGCTGTGAACAGACTTTTCAAATGAAAAGATGTAGTCATGACAAAAAAATGTTCAACATTATTAGTCATCAGCGAAATTAAAATTACCATGAAATGCTGTGTCCCATATACCAGGGAGGACTAAAACTAAAATATCTGATTGTACCAGGTGTTGGCAAGGGCACAGAGGAAATGGAATTCTCTTACATTGCTGATGGGAATACAAATGATACGCTTTAGAAAACAGTGTGGCAGTGGCTTCTATAGATAAAACTAATACCTACCCTATGGTCTAGTAATTCTGCTGTGGACATTTACCTAAGGTAAATTAAAGATTTTTGTCACAAAAGAATTAAATACTCTCATAACAAACCCAAAGTGGAAAACTCCAAATTTCCATCAACAAGAGAATGAACAAATTCTGATATAGTTATTCAAATGCATTGAGCAATGAAAAAGATACATGCAACAACAGAAGCGAATTTCAAAAAAAAACATAATCCTGAGAGAAATAAGCTAGGTCAGCATAAAAGAAGATAGGGAATTCCATTTATACGAAATTCCCAAACAGGCAAAACTAAGCTGTAAGTTAGAAGAGATGTTACATGGGGTAAGAGGAGTTCAACTCTGCAAAGGTACTCAGGGAATTTCTGTGGTGATGGGAACTTTATATATATAAAATATTATAATTTATATAAAATATTTGTAAAAATATATGTATATACATATTTTATGCATATAAACAATACTTTGGGTTACCTAGGTATATATTTTTATGAAAATCCATTGAACTCCACACTTAACATGGGTACGTTTAAATATACACAAACCATACCTCAACAAACGTTAATTACATGTAAACCAGCTATTATTAATAGCAAGGTATTTACAACACACCTCTCAACTGGCAGAATGGTTAAGCTGTGGGGTTCAATCTCTACGCTGCCACACATCCATCTGACAGAAATTGATGCTGCTTTGAGATATTACCTTATACCCTGTGGTTGCAGAAACGTTAGGTTAGATAATATACATAAAGGACATACGTGAAAGGGCTTAGCTCAGTGAATGACAGCTATTTTGAAACAAATATCTGCAAAACAGCAGTGAAGATGGTGGGTGTGCATGCACTGTGACACTGATGTGAGACACGAGAGTGTGAGCCTAGCCGTGCGATTCAGAGGTGCTCTCAGTGTGTTCCACTACTTGTGTAAGACTTGAATTTTCGTGCATCCCATCTTCACTCCTGTACATGGAGTCTGTCTTCATTCCCTGTTTTGGGAATGTGGACCAGACCATTAAAACTGCTCCATATCTCAGAGCTCTGCTTCACAGCAGGGGAACCTGCACAAACCACGACAGCTCTCAGAAAATCTGCTTTGGTTTACCTCTACCAGGGGCTTCCCTTCTGTTTCCTTTCTGCTAATTGACTCTAATTTTTTTAAAAAAGATTTATTTTTCCTCTTAGATCTTAAATGAATCTTTCCAGATTATCAGATTTGCCTCGCCAAGGCTGCAGCTCATAAAGGGTTTGAATCCATCATTAATATTCACTCTGTAATCCAATTTAGTAAAAATCTTGTATCTAAAATTATGTTGTATGAGGAAGTTCCCATGTGGCACAGTGCGTTAAGCAACTGGCATTGCTACAGCTCTGGCACAGGTTCAATCCCTGGTCTAGATGCGCATGCTGCTGGTGTGGCCAATAAAATAAAATAATTTTTAAAAAAATAAAAATAAATAAAATTATGTGAGATGAAGTATCACTAGATAGAGATGATGGAAAGTTTACCCTTACCCTTCTTTATTATTCAGGGGAAAATAGGTGCTCTGACACACCTATGTCAAAAGACATAATTTATCTGAAGTTAGAGTTTCCAGCAAAGATAAACCAAAAGAATATGGCCATCAGGGAGAAAAGAGATTTTCATTCTGGTTTTTTCTCTAAGATTTTTTGGTCCTTCTGCCCAGGAGCAGTGTCAACACAGGATATAGAGTGCTGACATGTTTTACTTAAGAAAATGAAGAAGAGATTTATTGCCCTCATGGGTCTAGGATAATCTCCCTCATTCTAGTAAATTTATTTAAATTGAGACTGACCTTAGTCATGTATTCTTTTTCACTAATACAGACAAAGTTCTTTTGGATTATCCCTGCTGAAATGAGAATTTTATCTTATAAAATTGCCAGTTAGCCTGTGCTCACTTCATAATTTTTTATATTATGAAGTGAAATTAGTTCAACCATTGGCCAACTCATGGGTTAAGAGGTCTTGGGATCCCTGATTAGTAAGTCGAAATACCTCAGAAATGAAATTCTGCCTTTGTCAATGAGGTGGATCTTTTGTAATTCTTGTGTCTGATACCTGGGAATAATACAGTCTGAAATTACTGACACTGACCTGTAGTATACACTTCCTTCCATATGTAACAAACTCTGTTTGATTCTTATCTTCTTGACTTAATTTTACTTTGTTCCATCTTTTGTCTTTTTTTTTTTTTTTTAGGGCTGTACTTGCGGTACATGGAGGTTCCCAGGTGAGGGGTCGAATTGGAGCTACAGATGCTGGCCTACACCACAGCCATACCAATGCGGGATCTGAGCCATGTCTGCAACCTACACCACAGATCATGGCAATGCCGGATGCTTAACCCACTGAGCGAGGCCAGGGATCAAGCCCACATCCTCATGGATGCTAGTCAGATTCATCTCCACTGAGCCACAATGGGACCTCCAGGATATAAAACATTTGAGGAAGAAGAGGTACAAACTACTAAGCCTGAAATAAGTAACCTACAAAGATATATTGGCACAGGGGTTGTAGCCAATATTTTATAACAACTCTAAGTGGAGTATAATCTATAAAAATTTTGATTTATTTTATGTTGTATACCTGAAAATAATATATTGTAAATCAACTCTACCTAAATTTAAATGAATAATAATTTTTTTTTGTCTTTTTGTTGTTGTTGTTGTTGTTGTTGCTATTTCTTGGGCCGCTCCCGCGGCATATGGAGGTTCCCAGGCAAGGGGTTGAATTGGAGCTGTAGCCACCGGCCTACGCCAGAGCCACAGCAACGCGGGATCCGAGCCGCGTCTGCAACCTACACCACAGCTCACGGCAACGCCGGATCGTTAACCCCCTGAGCAAGGGCAGGGACCAAACCCGCAACCTCATGGTTCCTAGTCGGATTCGTTAACCACTGCGCCACGACGGGAACTCCTGAATAATAATTTTTAAGTAAAGATGGAAAAAGGAAAAAATATTTGAGGAAGATACGTCTTCTATTAGACATCTTTTCTTATTGCAAAAACCTGTCAACTTAATAGGAATTTTCAAAAATTGCTTAGGCTATAGATTTTTCTTGATTCACTGGCAATATTTCATAGTATTGCACTATACTAAATTTTCTAAGTCATTCTTTTTTTTCAATATAGAAGCTGTTTTTCTTTCCTCTGACTTCAGAGTGGCCAAATCACTCTTCCGTTGGTAACTAAGAGACCCACTTCAACATATTCTGTGTTTTCCCACACAAACAATTTCCCATTGGAAACAGCATCAGTTACCCTGGTTATAAGAAGTTCTTTGGCAAAAACACCCAAAGAACCTGATTAGAGATTTTTTTTTAACCACTCTACAGAAGTAGTACCTAAACGATCCTCAGATATTTATAAATGCCTCAAATATAAATATAAGACGTTTTCAGAGGTTACTAGGGCTACATATTATTTCTGGGCAGTAGGATCAAATAATCATTGTTAACTGGTTTACTATGGATTGAATGATTTATTCTGAAGACAATCAAATAAGAATGAACTGTTATTGTAGTTCCTGTTATGGTGCAGAGGAAACGAATCTGACTAGTAACCATGAGAACGTGAGTTCGATCCCTGGCCTTGCTCAGTGGGTTAACGATCCGGCGTTGCCATGGGCTGTGGTGTAGGTCACCCATGCGGCTTGGATCTGATGTTGCTGTGGCTGTGGTGTAGGTCAGCTGTAGCTCTGATTGGTATTGGACTCCTAGCCTGGGAACCTACACGTGCTGTGGGTGCGGCCCTAAAAATTTAAAAAAAAAAAAATTAAGAATTAACTGTTACTAAGACCTCACTCGCTTAAATCCTATTACTACTTGAGCCTCTCTGGAGTATGCTTTGGCCAGTATTCTTTATTAGGATACTCGAACTTTTGTTTTATTTAGTGGGAATCTAGAGTCATGCTATTCTTTCTATGGCCCCAGAAAATTGTAAACTTGAAGTGAAAACCAGTGCAGTAATACTTCTGCTTTGCTACCTCCAATAAGAGCCTTCTCATGTATAACCTCACCTAGGTCTCAGTGTTATCAGTTATCTGAATATTTGCCCATCCGAAAGAATGGCCTCAAACCTTCACTGGAAGAAATTACAAGGATGAGTACCTCACCTTCCTCAACCCCCACTTCCGTTACATACAAAATGTGGATGAAAACACCAAACTATGATGAAGGTTATATAAAAGAATGCATATAAACCTCTTTACAAAGTGCAAGTTATCTATGATTATAATAATTACAGTGATTATGAGTATCATGCACTTCTATCCCACCAGGAACAGTCCACCTTATAAAAAAAGTGTAGTAAGAATATATGATATAATGAGAAGAATTCAGTATTTCACAACATAGGCATGGAAGTCATACTCTTGTCAAGATATAGAGCATTTCTGTCATCCTGGGTTTCCTTGTGTCTCTTTGGAGTCAATCTCTTTCTTCCAGCCATGGCCACTGGAAACCATGGACTACTTTCTGCCACTATAAATTTAGCTTTTTTAGAATTTGATATAAATGGATTCATATAATCCTTTGTGTCTGACTTCTTTTACGAAACACAATGCTTTAGAAATTCATCCTTGTTAGTTTTTTTTAATAGATGAGAAGCAATGTTTCATTTCACCTCAGTTTTTTGCACTGAAAAGTAGATATTAGTGTTATATATACAATCAGTATGTGCTTAGATCTTCCCATATGTATATTAATTTTGTTGTTGTTCATTCCCCTTTGATCTTAGATCTTCCATCTGAAATAACTTTCTTTTCTGCTAAAGTACATTTTGCAGAAGTCATTCCAGTATGGTTTTTAAAGATAAACTCGGTTTTTGTTTGCCTGAAAAATTCTTTATTTGATCTTCATTCTTTAATTTTAATTTAGCTAGATATAAAATTAGAGGTTGACAGGGCAGAGATCACTGTGACAGATGCCTGCCCCACTTTTATGGTACAGAATTGCAGGCAAGTATCTGCCCCTGCAGGGATTATATTTATCAGCCTCCTTTGCATCTAGGTGGGCTCATATTTTTAGTTTTTTTCAATGCATTGTGAGTAGCAAAGCCTTTCAGCTCCAGTCCAGTGTTTAAGAGTGTCCTGGCTGAAAGTCTGAGGTCCTAACTGAGAAAGGAGCCCAAGAAAGAAGAGCCTGATTGAATCACTGTACAGAAAACCAGGAGTACTTAATCTATTACAAGAATAGGTATAAGTAGTTCTTTTTGCACAGAGTCCCAAAGATGATCTATGAATAGCACAGGAGAAAAGTCTTTTTTTTTAACTTTATAAATGTGACTACCCAATTATGTGTTCAAAGCTGGTAGGTGAATGATTTTTTTGCTTGTTGCAGGACGAATGTATAGTACTGAGGAAAGGCTTTTACTTCTCTGACCTGGCATTGGGATGAGGAATTAATATAGTGTAGATAGTTTTTTTTTTTTTAAATTTTAAACAAACGTGTATGGCTGCATTTTATCAAAATATTGCACTTTCAACTAGACACTAGTGTACAGTTTATGTATTACTTAAAATAAATGTATGAACCTACATTCTGTGGTTTATATTTAATGACATTTAAATTCTGAAACATAAGATTTTTTTTTTTTACAGTTCACAACAACTTGGAAATGTAGCTTTAAATGCTTAAATGAAAATGACTTTGTTACCACAACTTTGGAACACTGAACGGACTTGAAAGTAATCTTTATTCATCCTGTTGCTTTTTTGCATAGTCAATAAAGGGTGCACTCAATATAATTAGCCATTAGATAAACCTGAAAAATAAAATAAAACACCTTTCAGTCAAGAACATTTTTACTTTATGCCCTTGGCCTTAGAAAAAGAATTCCAAAATAAGAATGCATGATGACCGTATAGAGCTTTTAAAGCAGAGAGCTTGGGGAGTTCCCTTCATGGCTTAGTGGTTAATGAACCCAACCAGGATCCATGAGGATGCAGGTGTGATCCCTGGCCTCGCTCAGTGGGTTAAGGATCTGGCATTGCTCTGAGCTGTGGTATAGGTCCCAGGTGCAGCTTGCATTTGGCGTTGCTGTGGCTGTTATGTAGGCCAGTGGCTACAGCTCCAGTTCGACCCCCAGCCTGCAAACTTCCATATGCCAAGGTGAGGCCCCAAAAAGCAGAAAAAAAAAAAGAAAAAAGAAAAAAGCTTGGGATTAGCATGTGCACACCATTGTATGTGGAATGGATGGTCAGCAGGGACCTGCTGTATAGCACAGGGAAATCTACTTAATATTCTGTGATAAGCCTATATGAGAATAGACATGTGTTTATATGTAACTGAATCACTTGGATATACAGCAGAAGTTAACACAACATTGTTAATCAACTTTACTTCAATAAAATTTTAAAAAAGAGCCCCATATTGTAGGAGATGAAATAACTCAATTTAAAGCCTGAGTTTGTCCCAAGAAAAAAGTTATCACTACTTCTTAAAAACTTATATTGTTGAAAATACAATTAAAATAGTGATTAGAAGTCCACTTGTGTATTTTGGAGATTAAGCCCTTGTCAGCTGCATCACTTGAAACTATTTTCTCCCATTCCATAGGTTGTCTTTTTGGTTTTTTTCTATGGTTTCCTTTGCTGTGCAAAAGTTTTTAAGTTTGATTAAGTCATACTGGTTTATTTTTGTTTTTATTTCTATTGCTTTGGGATACTGACCTAAGAAAACATTTGTATGGTTGATGCCAGAGAATGTTTTGCCTCTGTTCTCTTCTAGGAGTTGTATGGTGTCCTGTCTTATCTTTAAGTCTTTAAATCATATTGAGTTTATTTTTGTGCCTGGTATAAGGGTGTGTTCTAGTTTCATTGATTTACATGCAGCTGTTCGGTTTTCCCAGCACCACTTGCTGAAGAGACTTTTTCACCTTTTATATTCTTGCCTCCTTTGTCAAAGATTAATTGACCATAGGTATGTGGGTTTATTTCTGGGTTCTCTATTTTGTTTTGGTACCAGTACCACACCATCTTGATTACTGTAGCTTTGTAATATTGTCTGAAGTCTGGGAGAGTTATGTTTCCTGCTTGGTTTTTGTTCCTCATGATTGCTCTGGCAAATCTGGGTCTTTTATGGTTCCATATAACTCAATAGCAAAAACAAACAAACAAACAAAAAAACCCCGAAAACCCAATTAAAAAATGGGCAGAAGACCTGAATATCTCCAAAGAAGACATATAGATGGCCAACAGGCACATGAAAAAAATGCTCAGCATCACCAATTATCAGAGAAATGCAAATCAAAACTACAGTGAGGTACCAATTCACACTGGTCAGAATGGCCATTATTAGTAAGTCTACAAATAGCAAATGCTGGAGAGGGTGTGGAGAAAAGGGAACCCTCTTATACTGTTGGTGGGAATATAAATTGTACAACCATTATGGAAAATAGTATGGAGATACCTCAGAAAGCTAAATATAGAACTACCATATGACCCAGCAGTCCCACTCCTGGGGCATATATCCAGATAAAACTTTCATTGAGAAAGGTACATGCACCCCTGTATTCATTGCAGCACTATTCACAATAATGGAGATGTGGAAACAACCTAAATGTCCATCGACAGATGAATGGATTAAGAAGATGTGGTACATATACCCAATGGAATACTGCATGGCCATAAAAAAGAACAAAATCATGCCATTTATAGCAACATGGGTAGAACTAGAGACTCTCGTTCTAAGTGAAGGAAGTCAGAAAGTGAAAGACAAATGCCATATGATATCACTTTTATCTGGAAGTTAATATATGGCACAAATGAACCTATCTACAGGGAAAAAAAAAAAAACCTCATGGACATGGAGAACAGACTTGTGGTTGCCAAGGGGGTTTGGGAGGGAGAGGGATGGACAGGGAGTTTGGGCTTACTAGATGCAAACTATTGCATTTGGAATAGATAAGCAATGAGATCTTGCTGTATAGCACTGGAAACTATATCTAATCACTTGTGATGAAACATGATGGATTATAATGTGGAAAAAAGAATATATACAAATGTATAACTGGGTCACTTTGCTGTACATCAGAAATTGACAGTACATTGTTAATCAACTATAATTAAAACAGTTTTTTTAAAGTCCAAACTTTTATTGTTGACTGTCAGCCATTTGATAGTCTCTGTTTGAAAATGTTAAGAAGTGCAAATATGAACATAATCTATTCTTTCTCCCCTGATTTTAGCCATGGCAGATCAAAATGCCACCGATCCTTGATATTCATCTATATACAGGCTTATAATCCCCTTAGTTCCATTTCCAATGGAAATTATCATTTTCCCTTTACACTCCATACATTTGAGGCAATGTTAGCATCATTTAATTTTATATGCAGTTCTAACCACTAGAATCAGAAATGCTGGCTCTATCCTAAATAGTGATTTTTCTCCCAGTCTCTCATTTAAAGCACTTCTTTATGATGCTGTATCAAAAAAACCTCATGATATATTTATATTATAGCTTTTTTTAAAAAATCTCATTTACATTCTAGTCCCATATTTCTGAGGATGTGACTTGTTTCCAGAATAGACACATGGCAAGTATTTCAGTCCCATCATCTAAATATGTACAAATCAACATTTAGCCTCGGTTACTATGCTGAAGATGACTAAACTCTTACAGCGCACGTGAATAGCATGAGATTTAGATTGGAAAGATTTGGTCAAACCCCAACCCCATCACTTACCAGCCTTGAATGCCTAGGTAAGTTTAATTAATGTATCTGAACGTTTCTTCATTTGTAAAACGGGGATGGAAAAAACCTTTGATGGAATTCATATGAATATTGTATTTGACTGTTCAACAAATTCAAAATTTCTTTCTTTCTCTTTTCATTTTCAGTAGGTGATATTTCTAGACACAGTTTCCCCATTCCAGTGGTACAGTCTCTATTGAGGCTTGTAGCTGACTTTCAGTACAATAAAGAGTAATTACGTATAATAGCTACTAACACTGGTGGTTCAAAGTTATTTCAACAGTAATCGTTCCTACTATTCCTCAGTGCCTAAGATCTTATAGCTCACTTTCCTAACTTTTTATGAATTTGAGCAGAAATGATTTCTCTCTGGTTCTACTTCCATAACCAGTTTGAACAACAGGTGATTTAATCAGAAATGTCTCTCACCAGCAAAGCGTCTCTTCCCCCAACTTGTTTTAATGAAGTGCAAGAAATACTCGACTATGATGATAGTTACTGAAGTCCATTCAAGTTTAGAGAGTACTAGTTCAGGAACACCTGAATGCAGTTTTGAACTTGGATATAGTAAAGATTGACAGTTGGGTTAGGTACCCAAGAGGCAGAGGGAGAGGGAGATTTCTAGAACTTTCAGGCTGGAAGAGTCTGAGCTTTAGCCTGGCTCTTGGCTTTCACTGCACTCTTTTATCCTGGTGTATCAGCCGCTTCTTGACTCCTGAACTAATATCTTCTGAATAGTCCCATTAGTACTTATTGAGTTTTGTTCATTTGCTCCACATTTCAAGGGTTTATGCCCTGACTGCTGTATTTCTTAAGGTTCTTTTGTATGCAACTACAGAAATGCATTCAGGCACTCTTAAGGCGATGGGGTGGGGGTGCAGAGAAGAAGGGAAAGGGAATTTATTTGAAAGACACTGAAGCATCTCGAAGAAACAGAAAAGGCTGACTAACAAAGACTTGGGTAGGGAAGGAATTGGTATTGGTTTACGGACCTAATCACAGGAGTAGCAAGCATTTGGTCCTTGAGTGTGATCATTTGCTAGACTTGGCTGTGATGACTGCGAGTCTCCATTCTCTGGTCCATGTTTCAGTCTCTGATCAAAGCATCTGTTGCATCCACTTTGGACCGAGTGTCTCTCTTCAGACTGATCATAAAACACAATTACAAAAAAATAAGGAATTGTTGAACAGCCATCTTGAGAAGTATCTAGACTCCTGTGCCTGTTTCCAACTCTACATCCTTTCTTTTCCTGCTGCAACTACATGTTTTATCTTTTTTCCTTCTCTCTTCTTGCTTTTGAACAACCCAGGCATTGCCTTGCTGAATGAATATCTTCATCCTGAGCAAAAACAGTTTACATTTTCTTCTTCTTGTGGATAGAAAGGGTTAATGGTTTTCTCCCTTGTGGAGTGTTGCAGTGGAATATATTTGGAGATGATATTAAGAGGGTTGTTTATGGCAGGGAATCTCTTGATTTCCACTTGTTTTCAATTGTGGGGTAGAATGGAATATATCCTGGTGGGGCGGGGCTACACCCAGCACCTGTTATGTGGAAGAAAGCCTTTTTTCCTAATCCCTGCTCTTTGCTGCATTTATGCTGACATACCCATTTAATTCAAAGTAAAATTGGTTCCAAAATAGATGAAGATGGTAATTCAAAGAGATGCTTCAATTTCTGCAGTTGAAAACAAGAGATATAGTTTCTATAATCGTTGTATAGTCTTAACTCCTAGGCCTCTTTATGAGGTTTTTAGGCCTTAAGGTTAGGGGTGGCTGGTATTGAAATAAAGTTTTACGTATTAATCAGAGAATAAAAGAAAATGCCATTTGTTTTTATATGAAATCACATTCTCTGGAAACTAAAGCTTTAACTTTCACATCTATTCATATCATAGAAAACCCTCCTGAGATCTGGTTTTACACACTGGTGAGTTCACATAGCTCACATTCACAGCAATATCTCAGTGCTCTGAACACCTATACTTAATTAAAAGATGACCAAGGTTCTCTTGATTCCTATACATAGTCTGAGCTGTAGCCAATTCCTGCGTCATGGAATCCATTGCTCTTGACATTCTTTTTTTTTTTTTTGTCTTTTTTGCCATTTCTAGGGCCGCTCCCACGGCATATGGAGGTTCCCAGGCTAGAGGTTGAATCGGAGCTGTAGCCACCGGCCTACGCCAGAGCCACAGCAACGCGGGATCCGAGCCGCGTCTGCGACCTACACCACAGCTCACGGCAACGCCGGATCGTTAACCCACTGAGCAAGGGCAGGGACCGAACCCGCAACCTCATGGTTCCTAGTCGGATTCGTTAACCACTGCGCCACGACAGGAACTCCTTGACATTCTTGATCATAGGTCTGCTGACTGGGCTGATTTCCATCCCTAATGCCTCTGGCCACTGTACCAATATGGACTGACTTTATACCATCAGGCCATTGGCCTCTGCTTTTCATCTCCCTCTCCTTTTGGTAGGAGAGCTCCTCTCACTTTCCCTGAGCAGCTCATTTAGGCTGATTCCCAGAGAGGGGTTAACCCCCTTGTGATATTTTCTTTTTTCTCTTTATGCCCCAGCCCTCTGCTTCTCAGGTCACAAACATACTTGGGGAAGGGAAGAGATCGCCAAGTACAGGATATATTCCACTGAACCTGCAGGTGTTGCTCCTGCCTATGCTGATTCCTGTTTTCCATCTGACCTATCCCACCAGACTTCTTTATGGCCAAGAGTGCTATTGTCTTTCTGCATCTTATTCCAGATTTAAAAGGCTGTATCCCAATTATAGACCACGAAAAGGTGGGGTTTTTTGTTTTGTTTTGTTTTTTGTCTCAAATCCTTGAGTTCCATGTAAATTAAGATGTGTCCCAGGGCTTTGTCTCAAGTTTCCCCAACTTTCTGTGACCGATTAAAGGTGAGTTTTCATGGAGTGAGTGGAGTCCCTCCACAAGGGTTATGTTTCCAGGGGACGTTTCTGCCAAACGTGTTCTGCTGAACATACATCTCTATCCTCTAGAGACTGTGTGTATAATATGTTATCATACAATTCTTTTTTAAATTGTGGTAAAACATACATAAATATAAAATTTAACATTTTAATCCTTTTTTAGAGCACAGGTCAGTGGCATGAAGTGCATTCATATTGTGCAACCATTAGCGTTCTCCTTCTTCAGAACTTTTTCATCATCCCAAACTGAAACTCTGTCCCCAGTAAACACTCACTTCCCAGTCCTCCCTGTCCCCAGCCTCTGGGAACCTTCTACCTTCTCTCTCTGTGAGTTTGACCACTCCAAATATAAACGGAATTATACAATATTTGTCCTTTCATGTCTGGCTTATTTCACTTACATAAAGTTTTCAAGGTTTATCCATATTGTGGCATATATCAGAATTTCCTTCTTTTTAAAGGCTGAATCAGATTCCACTGTATGTATGGACCACATTTAGTTTGTCCAGTCATCTGTCAGTAGAGATTGGGGTTATTTCTACCTCTTGGCTGTTGTGAATAAAGCTGCCAGGAGCATGGATGTAGAAATCTGCTCTCCTAGTTTCAATGGAAAAAAACAAGTATATCAATATACATACTTAGATCCAGTAAAATTAGGCAGATGCTATTCAGCTATTTTATTAAAATATAGTTTCTAGCTGGGTTATTTAAAGAAGTCTGGTTTAATATTGATTTGTTCATTTATTTAGATTCACTAATTAAATCCTTCATTCAAACTATTGAGAGGGCAGGAATATATGAACAAAATAATGTTCGTGCCCTGAAGTTTCTTGCAATTCAACTGGGGAGGCTGATAAGGAAACAAGTACTCCAAACAACTCGATCTTGAAAATGGTCACATCTTCAGTGCACGCTGGGAACACAGAGCAGAGTGCCTGAGAGATTCCGGAAGGCTTCCTGGGAGAGGTGATACCGGAACAGAATCTGGAAACATAAATAAGATAGTCTCTTTAGAATTGGGAGAACCCAGGAGGAAGTTGTCTTGGCCAAGAAGAAAACAATACTAAAAATCATGAAGCCTAGAAAAGTCATGGAACACATGGCTGCAAGGTTGTGTGAAAATTCAGAAGCAGTGGATGCAGACAAATGCAAGATCGTAAGAGGCTTTATTCCTGCAAGAACTGAGGAGTTTGATTTTTAGCCTAAAAGCAACTCTGCCAATGCCATTCCTTTTCCTAAACGTTTAAATACATTTTGAGAAAAAAAATGCTTCTTGCATTAGTTTGGATCGAGTCTTATTTCCTGACACATCAGGCACAGCACTGCCGCCTACTCAGGAACAAATTGTGCCAATACTTAATAACAGTCCACCCACATGGACTTTTAAAATCAGTATAATTAGGAGAGATTATAGCGCTTTCATGTTAGCAATTAATTTGTTCACTGTTTTTTATCATTGATAAATGAAGAACTAATACCAGATTACCTAGAAGTGCCCCGAATTCCAAATAGAATTTTTAAATAAAAATGATGTGAAAATCCTGTTTGGTTCTGAGTCAGACCAAAGCTGTTTTGTGAAAGATGAACATGTGTTGCACACCTGCTGCTTGTTTTCTGTTTGACAGACTCCTTCCCAAGCATGGACATTTCTTTACATTCGGTATATTCCTCAGGTACAGTGTTGATAGACTGACAATATTAATGGATTACATGGTAAAAGGGGTTCGGCAGAGCATCCGTTTTGTCAGCCCCACTCTGAATTCAGGACCACTGTTTTCCAGAGCTACTCCAAAGATCCAAATACCAGCTGGAGGTTTGACCTGGAAATAAAGTAGCAAATTGCTCCAGAAAGTGGTGTATTTACCAATATAGAAGGGGAGTGGGGAGAGAAATGAAAAATTATTTAATTTAATAATTAATTATTTTCCTGCTAATCTATCTCAAAGAGCACTCTTCTGAAATGATAAATAATATTATTATACCACATTTTATACCACAATATTTATCCTTAAATGAAATTATATAGAGAAATACGATACTTTCACCATGCTATTGGAAAGTTACGGTGACTAAGGAGATGGCTTGCCTAACTTGGAACATCCAGGAGATAGCACACTAAATCCTGTTCTCTCTGTGAAGCACTAGGCCTAGTTTATAGTCCTAAAAAGCCTCTTAGGAGTTCCCTGGCGGCACAGCAGGTTAAGGATTCAGCATTGTCACTGCTGTGGTACAAGTTCAATCTCTGACCCAGGGAGTTTCACCTACCATGGGAGCAACCCCCCCACCCCCAAAAAAGTGTCTAATACAACTTTTTTAAAAGCCTGCAATAACAATTACAACTTTAGAAAACAGTAAACATTTTTTAAAAACCAATACGGGTCTAAAAGGCTGCAGCATTTGGATACTAAAGATGGATGAATTAGCAGTATTTTGATGCTTAGATGATGAAAACCATAAAGAATTTACAAGAAAATCTCTTTCTCAACAGCAAAACAGTGATCGAGCTCTGTAGATAAAAATAAGAGCATTAGTGGACTGCCGTATACAGAACACATACAGATAATTTCTTTAATGCACATCTGGTTTATGACATCTCTATACAACTGTATGTATATTGTAGGGCGATATTTTTTTTAGTGTACATTTCTTTGTTAAGAACACCTAGGAATAGAGCTACACGGAGGAAATTACACACAAGTATCTGGAGGAAAAACTTATGATGTACAAATGGCTTTTCTTCCAGACTTTGAGGAAACATTTAATCTCTTTAAACCATGATTGTTGAACCCAATACAGGATACTGTAGAGACGCTAAGAACTAGAAATTTTTCATTTTCACTGCAGAATCTTCACCGCCTAGAATTAAGCTAGACCCTGTAAATGCTGGAAAAAAAAATTTAGAGTATATAAATAGCATACAAAATTTAACAAACGGGTTTTGTGATCTATTTGATGTTCTTCTCTCAAATGTCAGGGCTCTCTGAGCAAAGGCCGCCAGAAACATATGTGTAGTTGAACGAATTGAGTTGACTGCCAACTGCAATGACAGAAAATACACAGCACGGGGGGCCTGCGAGACATCACAGTAACAGGTATTAAGAAGGGCTTACTCGGCGGAGGGCTTTGCTCAGGTGGCTTTGTGGAGGGTTTAAGGAAGCAGGGCTTCACTCTGGATTAGGTGTTGTCAAGAAACAGCTAATTCTATAACTGGATAGCTCAATAAATCTTATCTCAAATGAGGGTGGACTAGAATGAAATGAATGCAATGTTTAGTAAAGAAGCTATATTTAGCAATATCAGACAAAATGGAGGAATTTTTGTGGCTTGGAAAATTTTTCTCTTATGTGTTTTTGTCTTGATCCAGTATGGTCAGAGAGTGGCCTCCTCTGATGTTGGTGTTCTGAGTATTGTTGATGTTTAATAGGAGAACCCCGGGGGCCAGCTAAGGACACCAGGCCAGCTCTTTACAATAGTAGGGCATGGCTGACAGTGCCTGGCAAGTCCCTAACTGCCGAGGGCCACTTTGGTTTTTCCTAAGATCAAGCTCACATTTATTCTTACAGCTCTGACTTTCACCCTTAAAGTCTTTTTCAATAGCTAACTAAATGCAATAATTTCAAATTACATGCCAACCCCCAGGCACACTTCGAAGACAATTGGCTGAAATCTTGAGATGGGAAGAAAGTCAGAAAGGATGAGCACCAAAATTTAAAAAGTGTTTACTTACATAACTTGAAATAATGTGGTGAGATTATGAGATTCTTTTTTTTCTGAGGTCTTTCTCTATTTTCTCATGAAAAATATTTTTCCTCAGTGTGTGAAGTGCTTTGAATAAGGTGCTAAATGTTCAAAGTACTCAGAATTATTTTTATTATGAATAATTCCATGGCAGTGATTAGTAAACAGGGTGAGTTTTTTTCAGTGTATGAATAATTTTAGATGAAAAGCAGTGAAAAAGAAAGAATGCAAGGCCAGTTTTCACAGTCCCACTACCTGTGTGACAAGGTGTTTCAATGTGACGGTAGGAGAGAGGGGCCCCTGCAGATACATGATTATAAGTAGTAATAACTGAAAACCATTAAGTTGAAGCTGAACAGTTTGGTGAAAAAGCAAAAAGAGAGTCTTGAGATTTATAACTCCAAATTAGAGCCCCTCAGGCTTTCTGCAGGTTTTCACAGGCTTTTGTTTCAGACTCTGTTTTTCAGGGCTTATAGTCCACGGCCCATTCATTCTATCCAAGTCTTTTAAAATGGCAACTGGATTGATTTAAAAGAGCTGAATGTTGTCCTTATGTGGAAGAATAAGAAAAGCAAGGCAGCAGGGAAGTGAACTCCTAATGAACATGCACTTAAATATCTGATGACCGATAGGAAGTCTCCTCATTAGCTGTTCTGTGTTGTCTGTCCACGAAAGTACTGTCAATTCCAGAGTCTGAGGCCATAAGAAAATTATATAGTAGAAAAGAATATAAATTTTGGATGAACTACTGAAGGTAGTTCACTGAAGGTAAAACTGGGTTAGTCTCTCATTTATTTATTGACTCAACAAATACCTCCCCAGTACCTACTGTGTACCAGGCACCATGCTGGATACTGTGGATACAAAGCTGGGGATAAGTATTGGTCAGAAATAACTGTGCATGGGGCGGGGGGTGTGAAAGGAGTGGAAATGGGGGCTATATTAAGATTCAGTTTCACCCTGCCATCTGTGTTAATTTCCTAACACTTTTGCAACAAATTACCATGGATGTAGTGGCTTAAAACAATGGGAGTTACTTCTCTAAGGTTCTCCAGAAGTCTGGAATGGATCTCACTGAGCTAAAAGCAAAGTGTATGCAGGACTTAGACTTACCCCTTGGTGGGTCTAGGGTCTAGGAGTGAAGCAGCTTCTAGAAGCTGTTCACGTTCCTGGCTAGCACATTTGCCTTATTCCTACACATTCTTCCGCTTCCCTCTTCCATCTTTTAAGGACCCTTGGGGTTACATTAGACTTTGGGGGTTACATTAGACTTTGGAGGATAACTCAGGGTACTTTGACTGTTTTAAGGTCAGCTACTTAGCAACTTTAATTCCATCTGCAATTTTATGAGCCCTTGCCATGTGGCAAAAAAGTATTATTCACAGGTTCCAGGGAGGAGAAGGCAGATGTCTTTGGAAGCCATTGTTCTGCCCCCCATGCTCTCCACAGGCACAGTAAAGAACAATGCATTTTCAAAATCTCCCTGGAATAATTGGGCATGGTTGTTCAGACTTCCATGTCTTTTGTTTCAAGATACTGATCATGATGCCTAAAATCTGTGACTGAGATAGAGAAATTTAGATAATCTTTTTTTTAAAGTTAATGTCCTAAGTCTTTTCCTCTTAATTTTTTAGATTCTTTTTCCAAATCCTTCTTTGACTTACAAAGTATTTTTCTGAAATTCAGAGGAAAAAAAAAAAAACCTACTTGCTATCCCTTCTTTTAGGCAGTGATATTTCCCTCTCATGATTACTTTATTTCAAAAATGTTTTGTTTCTACTGATTTTTTTTAGCCACCCTCTTCTCCTACTGCAAACTATAATCTTATATATATATCAAAGGCCAAATCAGGATGAATTTTCCCCAGACATAGACTGGGGGACTTACTTTCCACATTGAATATATATGCCTTTTAATGTTTCTTCATAGTTTAACTCTGGGCTTCTCAAGGGCAGGGTCTGAATTTTGTGATTATTCTTTTTGTTCTCTACCCACAGCACAGTGTGCTCAAAAGTGCTGACTGTATTAATGACTGGACAGTATAACCTGAGTTCCTGGACTCTTGAGTATCTAGAGATGTAATTTCAAAATGTAACTATTACATTTAGAATGGATAAGCAGTGAAGTCCTACAGTATAACACAGAGAACCCTATCCAGTCTCTTGGGATAGACTATGATGGAAGATAATGTAAGAAAGGGAATGTGTATATGTGTGTGTGTGTGTGTGTGTGTGTGTGTGTGTGTGTGTGTGTGTGTGTGTATGACTGAGTCACTTTGCTGCACAGCAGAAATTGGCACAACATTATAAATCAACTATACTTTCATTAAAAATGCAATAGCCTGGGGAGTAGTTAGCAAGCAGAAAATAATAAGTCTGTCACTCTTTTTTTTTTTGTCTTTTTGCCTTTTCTAGGGCCACACCTGAAGCATATGGAGGGTCCCAGGCCTAGGGGTCTAATCGGAGCTGTAGCCACTGGCCTATGCCAGAGCCACAGCAGCATGGGATCCAGGCCGTGTCTGCGACCTACACCACAGCTCACGGCAACGCTGGATCCTTAACCCACTGAGCAAGGCCAGAGATCAAACCCAAAACCTCATGGTTCTCCGTTGGATTCCTTAACCACTGCGCCACGACGGGAACTCCAAGTCTGTTATTCTAGACCTCAGTGATGCTGCGGGTTCCTTGGAATGGTAGTCTCTGTCAACCCAGTTTCCTGTGGTTCCTGGAAAGAATGCTGTGTGTGTTAGGAGAGGGATGGGGGCAGTTAGCATCTCTAAGATGTGTCATCCACTCCTCTCAGTCTTTATGATCCATGTGCACGCTTGTTTTCCCAGACTGGTGAATCGGTGACTAAATGTTTCCATGGAAACCAGGTGTCAGAAGTCACTGCCGTTTCTTGTCCCATCACTTACTCCATCATCCTGTCTTCCCTTCTTAGAGCCTCAATACATCTGGAAGTTGCTGTTTGCACCCCAGCACATGTTAGCCCTGCCACCTGTGCTTGCTGTCTCTCAGCCTGCTCCCTGCCACTGTGTCTAAGGCTGAGCTGCAGGAAGGGAATAACTCCCTGAGCTTCTTCGCTGCTTGGCTTTGGCCTTCCCATCTCTCTCTGTATCCATAATCCATGCAAATCAAACTGTAGCCGTATCCTAGTCCAGGGTGTGGAAACCCCCATCACTGCAAGCCACCCTTCTAGCTTCCCTTGGTTAAGGCCACACCATCCCTCCCTTTGATAACTGTAACACTCCCCTTGTTCTACCCCTGCTCCTCCTCGACAGCGTGTTCTCAGTTGAGCAGCCCTCTCTCTTTTGCACATGAAGAAAGACAGGTCATGTTACTTCTACACTTAAAACCCTGCAGTGGCTCCTCATTGCCCTCAGAGTTAATCCTTACAGGAGCCTACAGGGACCTACCTCATTTGGTCCTGTTACTGCTCTTTGAAATAATCCAAGAGCTCCTAGAAGTCACGAGTGCTTTAGATGCCAGAGGTCTGCATAACGCCTGGTGCACAGGTGTTTAAATGTTGAATACACACCCAGATCCCCAGGGAAGAGCTACAGCTTCCACTGATCTTCCTCCTTCCTTTCGGCTCCCTGAGTCTGAGGGAGACATTCTGGGCTGGAGAGAATCAGGCTCAACGGCAATCTTGAAACCCGGGGCAACAGTCACCCAGACCCTGGAACCAAGTCCTGAATCTGGCCATGACCATGTAAATGACTGCCAGTCATCTGACTTCACAGCCTATTCTCTATTTAACATTTCCATTTCAGCTGAAATGAGCTTTCAAATATGAATTCCTTTTGGTTAAGAGTCAAATTCTCCTTTTTGACACTACAACATCAGCGAGTAATTAACACATTTCTAGCTAAAAATATTAATGCATCTTCACTCGGTACTCATTTAAAAACATGAATGTATTATAATGTCACATTTCTTATTGTTCCTCAAACCTCACAAATGTAATAGTCTCTCAGCGCAATTGACTGTATTTTAATTATATGAACACCATAAACTCAATGGAATGGAAATTCACATTCTACCAGAAATTATCATAACAGAAACTCTTTTCAAAGATTATTTTCTAAAGCAGTTACTTGAGACTGAATATTGTGGAAGATTTATATGATAGCAATTCTCTAAAGAGTTTAAAGTGTTTCCACATATTGATTCAACTCTCCTAGATTTTAAAGAATGTGTAAATATTTGAAAATTAAATTATGCAGGGTAAAGATACTGTCACAGTGACTATACTGATCATATTTTACATTCGAGCATGAATTTTAAATTCTTGGCAGTTTTAAGTTTAGAAACTCATACTATTTTCTCTTTTGTCTTAAAAAATCCCCCTTTTCTTAAATATTATATAAAACAAGCATAAAACATTTAACATAAGCGTCCCAAAATATTTTTAACAGCTTTATTGTGATATAATTCACATACCATACCATTTACCCATTTAAAGTCTGCAACCTAACTGGACTTTAGTATATTCACACCAGTTTTAGAATATTTTCATTACCCCAAAAAGAAACCCTGGAACGTATTAGCAATTAATTCCCATTTGCCTTCAGTGCCCCCAGCCCTAGACAATTATTAATCTTTTATCTCTTTATATTTGCCTGTCTGAACACTTCACATAAGAAGGACTATACAATATGTAGTCTTTTATAACTGGCTTCTTTCACTTAGCATAATGTTTCAAAGTTCATCAGTGTTCAGTACTTCATTTTTATTGTTGAATAACATTGTATGGATATTCCACATTTTGTTGATCAGTTGATGAAAATTTGGGTTGTATTTGTAGTTTGGCTATTATGAAAAATGCTATTTTGCTAAAAAAAATTTGTGTGTTTGTTTCCATTCTCTTGGGTATATTACTTGGGAGTGGAATTGCTGGGCTATATCATAACTCTATATTTAATATTTTAAGGAATTTCCATACTATATTCCAAAGTGCCTGCATATTTCATACTCCCATTAGCAATGTATCAGAGTTCCAGTTTATCCATATTCTCGTCAACACTTGTTATTGGCTGTCTTTTTTTTATAACCATCCTAGTCCATGCGAAATAGCCTCTCACGATTTTGATCTGCATTTACTTAATGAATAATAATGTCAAGAATCTTTTCATGTGTCTCTTGGTCAGTTGCATATCTTCTTTGAAGAAATGTGCATTCAGATCCTTTACCCATTTTTTTTTTAGTTGAATGATTTGTTTTATTACAAAGTTACAGGAGTTCTTTGTATATTTTAGATGTTACTCTAGATATAAATCAGTTAGATAGTTTGCACATATTCTGGCCCAGAATGGATGTGTGTTGTCTTTTTATTTTCTTGATGGTGTTCCTTTTTTTTTTTTTAATTTTTTTTCCAGAAGAATGTGAGGGAGGAGATGAACTTCATTCTTTTGCATGTGGAAACCTAGTTGTCTCAGTAATCGTTGATGAAAAGACTCTTCTTTCCTCATTGACTTTTTGGTACCCTTGTCAAAAATCAACTTACCATAAATGTAAAGAACTACTTCTGGGATCTTCATTCTGTTCCACCAATCTATGTGTTTATTCCTATGCCACACTGTGCCCTACTGTCTTTATTACTGTAGGTTTAAAATCTGGATGTGTGAGTCCTCCAAATTTGCTCTCTTTTTCAAGATTGTTTTGGCTGGTATAGGTCCCTTGCATTTCCCTTTTATTTTTACCAAACAACTTAAACTAATTTTATACACAACAAATATGGTATTTGAATATCTGTTATTCAGCAAAAGGCTCTTGGTAGTTCTTGGGTTTTATTTGAACAAGGTACCCAGTTCAATGCCTGTCTTTGACAGAAAACACAGTGAGTCAGCCCTGCTAGGATTTGCATTAGTTTCCAAGGAATCTTATTGATTTTTAGACAACTGATCTATCTCCTATTACTTATATTAAATATCTTTCATCCCTTATTGGTCCTCACTAAGCTCTTACTTTATCGAACAGAAAACATGCCTGCCAGATAGGCTATGCTTGTTAAGAGCCCACATTCTCTTCAAATATACACCAGATCAGTCCCTTATGCCACTTTATTATTTTCCTGTAATTTATACTTAACTAGTCATGATTTGCTAAACCTGGTTTCATGTTCTTAAAAGACTGGCATAATACAGTTCTTTTGTATTTTTCTTATATTGGTTAAATTTGAGAAACATCAAATTTTAAAAGCGTATCTGTTGGTTCTAAAATTATTTCTGGAGGAAATGGAAATATTGCCTATAATTGGGAAAATCTAGGACATTCTCACTCATATAATAAAAGTAACTTTATATTCTTTTGATTAACATGATAATTGTTTACCATCTCCAGATACTTATAAGGATTGCTGATAGAGCTGAAAATAATAATTTACCGCTTAGAATGCAAATAAATCAATCATTGAAATTCATGATTCTGATATTTCTAAAGAATGGAAAATAGAACATGCTGTGTTTGTGTTTTATATTGGCTCAGTTAATTGGAGGCTAAATACTCTCTGGAAAAGACATCAAAAAATAAATAAATAAAACAATTGTTTAAAATGGTCTATTCCTTTTCAAAGCATCAACATGAAATATGGAATAGCTGTCACCAGGCAAGACAATACAGTAATTGAAATATGTATCAAAGAAGGAGCTTGAGTCTTCCCATTTTCCTTTTTTTCTTCCTATTTTTTTTTAAACACCCTCTGCTGATCACTCTGGATTTTCTTCGGTTTGCGTGAACTCCAAAAACGGTTGTTTTCTTTCTAGCTCTCTCAAAAAAATTCTTCCAGACTCTCAACTAAGTAAATATGAACTGATTACTTAGAGCAGTGCTTCCCGAGTGTTAGCACCCATGTCAGTAACCAAGTGGTGTTATTAAGATAAAGATTCTGATTCAGTAATTCTGGGGCAAAGCCTGAGATGTATCTTAAGCAGATAAGAAGGACTTAGAGGAACACTGATTCTAAAAACTTAGCTTGCATGATAAGACACACATGCCTTGGGAAGACAGTGCAAGTTCTACAATATGTTATCACTATTAAGAAGCTCCTGTGTATTTTTCTAGAGATAAATTATGCATGCAAAATAATATTTACAAAATTTTAAGCACAAAGAGTAGCATCTGGTAGTGTTCTGTATCTTTTTTTTTTCCATTTCATATATCTTGGGGTATTTTTGATTCTATTTTTTTTCTTCCAATCTCCTTTTTATCAATGGTGCTTATATAAGAAAACTATTAAGTTTGTATGAATAATGTAGCCAGAACCTGCTGGATTCTGCTACTCTCCATAATTTTTTACAGGTAATTCTCTAGAATTTCTGACCATATAGTATAAACTACAAGATAATTTTATTTTTTCCTTCCAATATTTATATTTCTTTTTTTTTCCCCTTGGTTGATAATTCCAGGAGAATGTTAAATTACAGTGATAAAAGAATCTTTGTCCTGGGACTTGCTTCTGCTTTTCATTTCAGGCACAATGCTGACTTCAGAAGTTCTATTAAATACATCTCTATGTCTCTTTTCTCTCTCTCTCTGTCTCACTCCTCTATGTCTTTATGTGTGTTTGTATGAATAGGTTTTATATAGCAACGCTAAATATGTATCTATTCCTTTATATTATGAATGTTGAAAACTGAGGCTGAACATTGCATCTTATTGAATGACTTTCTGTCGTATGAAGATGATTTCCTTTTAAATATAGTATCATATAAAGCGATAAAAATATATTTCAAAGTACTGAAACATTTTGTCCATTCTTGGTATGTACTTTACTTGGTCACAGCATAGTATTCTTTTTGCTAATAACTTCATTAAGTTAGAATTCACATACAAGAAAATGAACATTTTTAAAATAGACAATTTGATGAATTTTGAAAGATGTACATACCTGTGAATACCACCATCACAATCAAGATATAAAACATTTACCTCACACTGAAAAGTTTTCCTGTGCCGTTTCATAATTCATTACTCCCTACACTCCTCATTCCAGGTGCCTGCAGATCTGCTTATTGACACTATACATTAGTTTTCGTCTTTAGAATTTTATACTTTATATAAACTTTATATAAATGGAACTTTTGTGTCTGGTTTCTTTCACTCAACATAATGCTTTTTGTGTATGTAAGTAGTTCATTTCTTTTTATTGCTTGGTAGTATCTTTTATATGGATATGCCATGTTTTGTTTATCCATCTATCAGTTGATATGTTTACCCGGGTTGTGTTAATTACAAATAAAGTTAGGAGCTTTCATGTACAAACCTTTGTGTCCACAGACATGTTTCCCCATCTCTTGGGTAATGACCTAGGAATGGAATGGCTGATTGATATTATAGCTACGTATTGAAATAGTTAAGAAACTACCAAACTATTTCTCAAAGTTGCGCTATTTTTATTCCACCAGTAAAGTACAAGTGTTGGAATTCTTGCTCACTCTTGGTAGCCTCAGTCTTTTTTATTTTAGAATTTCAAATCGAGGTGTAGTGTCTCATTGTGAGCATACTTTACACTTCCCTGATGACATGGAGCCTCTTTTCGTGTATGCATTTTTCCCCATCTGTATTTTTTGTGAAATATATGTTCAAGTATTTTATCTACTTTTCTATTAGGTTTATTGTTATTATTATTGAGTTATTTAAACATCCCAAATACAAGTCCTTTATGTGATATATAATTTGCAAGAATTTTCTTCCAATTTACTGTTTGCATTTTCTTAACTGTCTTTCAAAGAGTTAATATTTTAAAATATTTATGAAGTCTCATTTATCAATTTAAATTTTTTTCCACTTTGGGGTTTTTTAATTTTTTTTCTTATTATAATGATTTTTATTTTTTCCATTATAGCTGGTTTACAGCGTCCTGTCAATTTATCTATTACATTTTGCCTACCTAAAATGTCAAAGATTTCCTTCTGTATTTTTTTTTCTTCTAGCTTACTTTATAGTTTTAGCTTTTGCATTTAAGCCTGTCATCCATTTGTGGTGAATTTTTGTGCATGGCATGAGGTGAAAGTTGATTTTTTTTTTCCCATATAGATATATATGTTCCAGTACGAGTTGCTGAAGGGACTTTCCTTTTCCCATGGAATTCTCCCACCACAATTATTGACTATACGTGTGTGGAATGATTTCTGAACTCTCCATTCTGTCTCACTAATCTATATGTATATTTTCCCATCACTGCCCAGTTATTTTCATCACTGGAGCTCTACATACATGTCTTAAAATCACATAGTCTTAAGTCCTCTGATACTACACTTTATTTTAAAAATTGCCTCATTTCTTCTAGGTGATTTACATTTCCACGTAAATTCTTGAATCGTCTTGTACCTTGCTACCTAAAAATCTTGAGAGATTTTGAATTGGATTGCACAAAATTTAAAAGATCAATTTGGAGTTTCCGTGGTGGCGCAGTGGTTAACGAATCCGACTAGGAACCATGAGGTTGCGGGTTCGGTCCCTGCCCTTGCTCAGTGGGTTGATGATCCGGCGTTGTCGTGAGCTGTGGTGTAGGTTGCAGATGCGGCTCGGATCCCACGTTGCTGTGGCTCTGGCGTAGGCCGGTGGCTACAGCTCCGATTCGACCCCTAGCCTGGGAACCTCCATATGCCTCGGGAGCGGCCCAAGAAATAGCAAAAAGACCAAAATAAATAAATAAATAAATAAATAAATAAATAAATAAATAAAAGATCAATTTGGTAAGAACTTATAGCTCTGCAAGTTAAGTCTTTCAAGCAGTGAACATGCTATATCTCTACATTTACTTATGGCTTCTTGAATTTCACTTGGCAAAATTTGTTAAGATCCTTACACACATTGTATTTGATTTAAACTCAGTTTTTAAAAATTATCTTTTAGCATTACTATAAATGGAGGTGTTTTTCATTATTTCTTTACTTTGGGTTCCTTTTTATTTCCATTCTGGGCATAATGAAGGGATTTGATTCGTGACACTACTGAAATGTAACAAAATATAAGATATAAAAATAGTTGATCATTACTTATATCTACTCAGTAAAAAAACTCATTTCTGGTGAGTGTCCTACTTCTGCCATTAGTTTCTGGTCTTTGCTTCCTTTCTTCCTTTTGGCAGGGTATTATTCTATACACACACACACACTTTTTAGGGCTGCACCTGTGGCATATGGAAGTTCCCAGTCTAGGGGCCAAATGGGAGCTACCGCTGCTGACTTATGCCACAGCCACAGCAACGTCAGATCTGAACTGTGTCTGTGACCTATACCAGAGCTCACGGCAGCGCCGGATCCCTAACCCACTGAGCGAGGCCAGGAATCTAACCCACATCCTCATGAATACTAGTCGGGCTTGTTACCACTGAGCCACAATGGAAATTTCCCACACACTTTTTAAATATACTACTCATTTCTGGAATTTATAAGAGCTTCATGTGAAAAAGGGCATGGTAAGACCAAAGAGTCTTACATGCGTGTGAGTTCTTTCAATGTTTGATTCTTCCCAGCCAGATGAAATCAGCAACTGCTCACATTTCAGGGTTCCACTTTTCTGCTCAGCCTTATCAACCAATTGATTTCTGCCAAATGGCTTGTCTGTCTGTCTTCATTTAATCTTGCCTTTGTTAATTGGTTGGTTCGAAAAATGGTTCTAGGAAGTACTACTGTGAGTTTGTGCATCCTTTTCTTTTTGTTCCAAGTAAGTAGTTACTGATTTTCTACCAACTTTATTTTTTTAATTTTATTGAAGTATATTGATTTACAATGTTGTATTAGTTTCAAGAGCACAGCAAAGTGAATCAGTTATACCTGCACTTTAAATAAAAATGTTTTCCTTGTTTTGTCTTACATCTGCCTGTGCATACATATCTCTAAGCATTTTTTGTACCCCTGTTTGATATTCACACTTTAGTAGTTTGAAGAAACAGGTATCGCCTAGCTTTATCAATGATAAAATTTTATTTATTTTTCTCATTATCTTTACTGTTTTGGGAGATGTTCACAGTAAAATGATTTAGAGAGGCCTTTATGCCATGATTTTAATTCTAGGATTCAAATTCTCTTTTAAATTTATAGATGTTTAAAAACCTTGGTGCTAGACATCCACAAGAATAACTATCTGATGTAAGTCACTGCGAAAAAGAAATGTAAGTAAAATACATTATAAATGCTTAGATGTTCTGTGTTTTTACTGCTGGATACTGTTTTTGATTATGATGACTGAACACATAATGATACATCTCTAGGTGAAAGAATGCACCTCTGGGTGAAAGCAAGAATCCAGATTGGGACAAAATATTAATCTAATCCATTGATCAATGTTTATACCTCCTCAGTGTCAGCTAATTATCCCATTCACTTCTGTAAAGCTCTCAGATTTATAAAGCTGCCCAGTCCACCTTTGGACAACTTTGGTTATAACCCTGGTATTAACAACCTTTCTTTGGTTTTAAGTGTCTCAACTTTTCTCTAAAGAACGTCTTCCAATGTAAAATCTTTGGCTTGCTTTGTAAAGGTCACTACTCTCAAAGTGGTGTCCCTGGTTAAAACCCTTCCCAGACACCATTTTGGGTAGATGGTACTTCCACCTCTATGCATATAGGGTTTAGCAGAGGCTTGAGATAAAAGGGAGAAGGAATATGTAGTAGAGATGAACTCAGTGGTGCTGGATAAGCAGCTGACTGTCATATTTGTATTTGTAATAAAAGCTCTACATTCCTCAGCCCTTAGAAATGGATCCTATCAACTGCATTGTTCCTTCTGTAGGGCATGATGTTAGAGGATAAATAGATATGTTGACGTAGGCTTTTGTTGTCCACTTGACTTAATATATATGTTCTAAGTAAATCTGAATAGTTTTTATTACAACAAAACTGTTTGCATATACCTATTTTATTTTAAAATGAAACTTGAAAAGCCATGATATCAAATTATACACTATTGGGCCTACAAATTTTTTGGCTTAATCAATATGGGTAGAGAAGATTCTGTGAAGTGTGTTCTTTTTCCCTCAACAATTTCAGATTAGGAGGAAAGAAATGGCATTCAGTATTTCCTAAAGCAATCTTTTATATCAAAAGATGAATTAATTTTGATATGCACATGGTTACCTGAATAAGTACTGGAAAATTTGCTCTTGACTTGAAATAACTAATTTCTTTGAATCAAGATCTGGGTCTCAGTGCACAGAATTTAAACATAAAATGACCATGTTATTATCTGATGATGAATTGGTTTTACCACGTTAGAAAGATATTTCCTGATAGTGTTGTGCAGAATAGGGAAGTTATGCTAACCAAGCTGTTTATGTATCTCAAGAGTGTTGTAAGTTCATAGCAAAAATTCTGGTGAAATTACTTTTTCCTACAGGAATAAGAAATAAAGCCCTCATTTGCCAGAAACTGAACTCTCGGACTTTGGGCAAATCACGCAGTTTCTCCGGACCTCAGTTTGTTCATTTGTAAAAGGGGGTGTTTAATCTTTAACACACTCTTCAGTTACAAATTTTAACTATGTGGTATTTTTGCTCACCACGTAAACACAGCATTCAGTATCTCAAAGATGGTTTTTTTGGTTTTTGGTTTGTGGTTTTTTTATTAAGGAGGTGCAACCCCAAGGAGTAGAGGGAGGGAAAAAGACACGGGGCCAGAAAGATGATGTGTTTCTGTGTTGGTTACTGCTTCGCGATGAGCTGAAGAAAGACACGGCCATTCCAGCAGCCAGGGCACCTCTCTTTGTTCTTAGCTAAGCGCCCCATTACATGAGGCATCTGCACAAACCAAACTTTGCCTTAAAACCAAACTTTGCAAGGGGGAAGGGTAAAGAATTTACCTAGTTTGGTCCCCTCCAATCTCCTTTCTGCCATTTGTCAAAGTTGGCCCTAAAGGAAGATAATTAACCTGTGCTTCTGAGTTTGCACCATCCAGCCCTTCACAAGCTGCCCAGGAAGTCAGACCCTACACCCTGTGACGTAGCATTTCATCCAAGTCAGAATAAAGGAGGGTCGCCACAGGCTCTGCGTGTGGTAGCAACATAAGCCCACAGAGAGTGAAACAACCATGGTCATGGCTGGAGTGGGGAATGAATCTGACGTTCTTCCAAAGTCAAGAGATTCTGAGGAGGCTTGTATATGTACACTCACCAAGGGCCCTCGGTTTATACACGTTTATTGATGATTGGCTATTAAGGAAACACAAGCTACATAAAGCATAAATATCACATCGATTTTTCTCTAAACTTGCAAAGTTATGCCATATTCTGATTGTGATGCTAGTACTAATAAGTATCTTATTAGCAAAAAATCTGTTTTGTACAAGTTAAATTTAAGACATCTTCTGGATACCAAAGCAGCACTGTTGGGGATGAAGTGATATATAAATGAATTTGGAGCCTAAGGGAGAAATTTGAATTGTAGATATAAATTTAGATGCCATTAGCATATAGATACTATTTAAAGCCACGGGACTAGATAAATATATTATACTGTTGGGGCTCAGAGCAGGTTGCCCCATATGGCCTTCAAAGGCATATTGATTATTTTGAGTTGAAATTAATTAAGAAATGGCCAGTGTAGGAGGGCTGCTCTGACCCTTCTTTCTGTCCCCCTGAAAGCAGAAAGTAAATCTCTCATGTGAAAGGTACACTCCCTGAATGTGGAGATACAAGGACACGCTTATGCCAGAGATAGAGAATTTGGCTAAGTCTGTATAAACAAACCTTGTTACTTGGTTAATTTACTATCCCAAGACTAAACTCTGGTACATTCCTCATTAATTGAGCACACAAAACCCAAGTGTTTTTGTCCTGTCAGTTATTTACAAATGTATTGTCTCTTTGTCTAAAAAGTATAGAAGCGGCATCCTTGGACCAGTCTTAGGTCCCATTTCTAGGCCACCTCCATGTGCATGAGTAAAAATCTGTTTCCTTTTCCCTTATTAACCTGTCTTATGTCCATTTCGTTATCAGTCCAGCCACAAGAACTCAAGAGGGAGGGAAGGGGAAATCTGCCCCTCCCTGACCATACCTTTACGTTACTATATCATTCATCGTGTTTGTTGTGTATTTCTTTTCTTAGATATATGATCTATGAAGAAGGAATAGGCCTGTTGTGTTCATCTGTGTTCTAGTTGTTTAGAACAGTATGTTCTGAGCATCCAAAACTGTTTGAGTTTTGTTGACTGGGAAGAGGTGTTAACTTGGTAGGAGAGGATGGAGAAAGGAATTCTGGAGGTTGAAGGAGAGGGAACCTAGGAAATAATGTTCTGTCAAGTTGGGGAGCAAATTGGGGCAGTTTCAGGTTACTGGAGAAGGCTATGAGCTAAGATTTGCGACCGTGTTTTCATGCGAATCCGTTCACTGTGGTATCTTTTCTCCACCCACATCCGGGTACAGCATTCGAGGAGCAGAGTGTGGAAAGAGCCCCATTCCATTAAGGAAGGAGCTTCAAAGTGATTAAAACAGGTTGGAGAGAGGGTAAGGAGATAAGTTTAGTGATGATTCATGAGATGTGAATGGCCTAGGCAGCCAAGCAACAAACCCTCAGTCCGGAGGGTGAAAGACAATGAAAAGTAATAGGATAAATAGATGGAAGACCCTGACAGAGGACACAGTTTAAACGTGACTTAGTCTGGTTCATAAGTTAGAAAGCCAAAAATCACTGGTCTGTGAGTGGGCTGGTTGAAACTCTCGTTCTGGGTGTGATGTGATTATCAAAGTGTTGAGACAAAGAGGAGGAAGAACTATTTGGAAGCCAGGTCAGTCAACTGGAATATTTACCCAGAGCTCGAATTCCAGATGACACATAAATGCCACTAGGAAGAATGCTCTCTGCCTGTGATGTTCCACAAAATAGCGTAAATCTTATTCCAGACAGCCGATCAAACATGCACTTTCCCATAGGCCAGCTCGTCCCCAGAGTACATAGTGATTAGAGAGCAGAGTGCCAGTGAGTTCTCTGTTTGCAGAGACAAGATTCCCTTTTAGACACCAGAAGGGAGAAAATTAAACTCATCGTTCTATTGTAGTTAGAATTTCATCTAATTAAATTAAAGAACAGATTGAATAGTTTAACATATTTCAATGTTCATATGGCATTAAAAATCCTTGGTTGGCAGCTGTGTAAATCAGCAGGAAATCAGGGGAAAGCAGGAATGACATGAATATTTAGAAGTGAGAATAACAGGCAGCGATATTTGTAAAACAGCCCTTCCTGCTTACATGGCAATACCAGTCATTAAGATATGAATTTAATATTACTGATATACTATCAAAACGTAGTAATTAAAACATCACAAGCTTTAATATCTACCTCGTTAAACTTCTATCACCTTTTCTGTTTGAAGAAGCTGAACACATAAACGAGAGAAATGTATATCTTGAGCTCTACATCTCTCCCCTCGTCTATTAAATTTCAAAACTTTAAACAACCATTGTTACGATCACCATACCCGTACAACATCCAAATCTGGTTGGAGACGTGTAGCACGAAGATGACTTTGACATTAAACATCATAACTTATACACAGATGTATAATTACATAATTCTCAGAAATCTGAAGTGAGCTAAATCCTCCATATTTTACTATTTGCCATTTTTCGTGTGAAAATTCTCATAAATGCTTAGGAGCAGAAAGAATTGTATGATGAATTCCCCTACACTCATAATTCTGCTTTGACCCTTATCAAGATTTTTACCACAGTACTATTTTTTTAGTTGTTCCATGTCTTATTGAAAATTTTTGGAGAAAATGTCAAATATCTTAGCATTTCATTCCTATATATTTCACAGTAGCTTGGGATTCTACTATTATAAAATGTATCTCACAGTTTTTCAAAACCAGTATTAAAAAAAAAAGCTTTGTGAACAATCACAGCTTATTTATGCTTCTTAGTGCCTCTCTTCTAGCAAAAAGTAACATAAAAAACAATAATAATATGAAAAACTTTAGGACATAGATCAATTTGATAGAGCAAGTAGTATGTCATTTTTTCCATTAAAATTAAAACAATTGTAGATTTACATGCAGTTGTAGGAAAATAGTAGAGAACAACTCTGTGAACCATTTGCCCAGCATCCCTCAATGATTACATCTTGCAAAACTGTAATCCGCCTCCCAACCAGGATGTTGACACTGATACAGCCAAGATGCAGAACATTTCCATTGCCACAAAAATGCTTCATGTTGTCCTTGTATGGCCACATCCACTTCCTTCCTGTCTCCGTCCCCTCCTCATTCCATGGTAACCACACATCTGTTCTCCACTTTTATAATTTTGTGACTGCAAGAACGTTAACATCAGTGGACTCATACACCATGTAATCCTTTAGAATTGGCTTCTTCTTTAAACTCGGCCTAATTGTCCAGAACCTTATCCAGGTCGTTGGGTTAATCAGCAGTCTGTTTCTTTTACTGCTAAATAGAGTTCATAATGTGAAAGTATCAGCTTGTTATTGTATGGTTATTCACACACTAAAGGACATATGGTGTGGTTTTGTTTTGTTTGTTTGTTATAGCTGTGCTTTTGGTGTCAAGTCAAAGAACCCTTTGCCTAGACCTGAGCTCTGGATTAAATCAGAGTAGTAAGAACAGACATTCATGCCTTGCTCTCAATATTATGGGGAAAGCATTCAGTCTTTCCCATTAAACATCATGCTGTCTCAAAGTTTTCTTAGGTACTCGATGCAAGTTAAGTTCTCTGCTATTCCTATTTTTCTGAGAATGTTTACCATGAAAATGTATTGAATTTTGTCAGATGCTTTTTCTATATTGAATGATATGATTATATGACTTATTATTTAGCCTGTTAATGTGGTGGATGATATTGGTTTTTTTTCTAATATTCCAGTCTCTGCATCCCCGGAATAAACTCTCACTCTTCCTAGACTGGGAAAATGTCATTTTAATAAATGATAAATGCAGAGCTCCCACTGTTGTGAAGTGGATTAAGAATCTAGTTGCAGCAGCTCAGGATCCAATTGTGGAGCCATAGGTTCAATTCCCAGCCTAATGCAGTGGGTTAAAGGATCCAGTGTTGCCACAGCTGCACACCAGCTGCTGCATCAGTCACAGATGCTGCTCAGATTCAGTCTCTGGCCTGGGACCTTCCATATGCCAAGGATGAGACTGGTAAAAAGAAAAAAAAGAAAAAAAAAAAGAAGAAGAAGGAAAGAGGAGTTCCCACCGTGGCTCACTGGAAACGAATCTGACTAGCATCCATGAGGATGAATTTTCGACCCCTGGCCTTGCTCAGTGGGTTAAGGATCCGGCATTGCCAAGAGCTGTGGTGTAGGTTGCAGACGTGGCTTTGATCCCATGTTGCTGTGGCTGTGACATAGGCCACATATGTCACAGGAGTGGCTATAAAAGGAAGAAAGAAAGAGGGAAAGAAAGAAAGACGGGAGAAGAAGGAGGGAGGGAGAAAGGAAGGAAGGAAGAAAAGTAATTTCTTGCTCTCCAGCTGATGATACTTTGAGATGCTCTTTCTCCTCTTCCTGCTGCCTTTAATTTTCTGTCTCTTGGTTTGGTATATAAACTAGTTTTATCATAGTGGTCACTTCACACTTGGCTTCATACTCCCTATAGTTACTGATGAGTTAAAAACGATTTCTAAAGAAAGCTTTTTTCCTCATCTAAAACACTAGAAAGTTCATATTAACAGTGTCCATTAGCATCCATATTCAGTTCCAAAGAAGAGTGAGAAAGAGTTACAACGTGTCAGGGCTCTGCAGAGAAAGACCAGTAGCGTATACACTGATGTGTGTAAGGGGAGATTGATTACGGGGATTGACTCATACAGTCATGGAGGGCGAGATATGCCGCAAACACTGTCTGCGAGCTGGACAACCAGGAGGGCTGCAGTGTAAGCCCGAGTCCAGAGGCCCTTCAAGAGTAAGAGGATGAATGTCCCAGCTCAAGAAGAGAGAGAATTAACTCTTCCTCTGTCTTCTTGTTTAGTTTGGGTCCTCAGTGAATTGGATGATGCGCAGCCATGTCAGTCGCTGATTCAAATGATAATCTTTTCCAGAAACTCCCTCACAGACACACTCAGAAATAATGTGTTACCAGCTCTCTGGGTACCCCTTAGCTCAGGGAAGTTGACACATAAAATTACCCAGTCACATTAAGAAATTCAGTCAGATTACAAACCTTTCTCTAAAAATATATTAAACCATAGCTATATCATTAAAAAAAAGTTGCAAATGATATTCAGTCATTGATTCCAGTGAAACATTAGAAAGAAATAGAAAATCGACTGCTTTATAATGTCTAAAAGAGGGAACATTCATCTTTTTAGCTTCAATTTAGATAAAAACTTGTCAAATGTCAGTAAGTTAGATAATATCTGAAGGATTCTTTGAGGAGTCTCACTTTAGTGAATTACAGAACTGGTAAAGAGATATATTTCTGATTTTGTACACAAAGTTTGGCTGTCTTAGATATTCCAGCACAAGCACACAAAAGAAATGAATCATTCTGGTACTGATTAATTCTCAGTGCGTTTCTAAGGCCTTATATTTCTAATCTGATTTTGGATCCATTGTATAATTCATTAAGAGGTCAGTTGATTTTCACTCTATCCAACTGGATTTACTTTTGTCCCTTCAGTTCTTGACATTTTAGTAGATGTTGACTCCAAAGTCAGTAAATATTAGCAGTACTTTGCTCTAAGCCAGGTGCTAAGGCTTACAGTGAGAGAGGAATTCCTGAACCCTGATTTTCTCTAGTAACCTGTTCCCAAGGCAAAAAAGAAAAAGACAGGAAAAGAAAAAAAGAATGCCTTTTGAAGTGAGATTCTTTAGTTTAAAAAAATAGCCTTGAAAGCCACAGTGAAGATTCCATGACTTGACCCATGTGCTCTCACTTTGGACTTGGCTGGTCGTGCAGACTGTGGAGCAGGAGGAACTCTGTCGCTACTTAGCTTCCTACTCTATCAGGCATGTTGTCTGCAGGATCATTTCTCAACACGATGTTGACGCTTCTGTTTATTTTCTCATCTAGCTCATCCTTTCCATCAGCAATTACATCCACGTGGATGAATCACAAGCTTATAATTTTCCTTTGCCTGGTCCTTAAAGGCACCTTAGAAATTCTTCCTCTGTACACCTGTACTTTTCATAGAATACAAATGGACTTTAGAATCTATAAATAACACAATCAACACTAAATGCCGCCTTGCGTTTCTGACAAGCTGCTGTTCCTAGGTGCTCAAACCGAGCCTTCATGCTGTTTGCATCAGCAAATCTTTTTTTTTTCTTTTAAGTTACTCTATATGCTCTTTGTGCTATTTACTTTGAAGTTTTGAAAAAGGAAAGAATAAGATTCTGCCCACTAATCCTTTCAAAGCAGCACTAAATAATAGCATTTTACCCAGTTAATGGAGAGAATTGAGATAGCTATATAGTTATAATGGGAATATTGTTTTTAATCACAGCCATTTGTGTAAGAACATTGTTTATATATGCTTCATGAATGCTTTCTTAAAGTTTTATGACCCATAACATCTTTCAATATTACTGTTTGAAACCCTGGAAGTCTGTTTAATTTAGCTTAACTGAAAAATCACATAAAAGATAGAATTGTTTAATGGAAAAACATTATTGAGCATCAAACACCTCCTTTATTTTAAACTCCTTACTGCAGAATCCCTAAATATTCCTAAAAGGAAAATCTCTAATCCACAGCAGAGGTAAATCAAAATTTCTAGAGAAAAAAATCAAAATGAGGAAATATATGCATCATTCATGAAACCTGGGTGAATTGTCCTCCAATGACTTTCAGTCACAACAAACATCTGGTAAATATTTTACAGAGGAAACATAATTGGAAATTGTTAGTGATTAATTTTAACCCCCATTTTAGAAAAAAAAAAAGGCAGTGTAGCATTGGTGTAGAAGCTCAGTCGTGATCCCTAATTTGAAAAAGAGCCAAAATTGAGGGTAGATCTTTGGAGAGAGACTAAACAGAACCCTGGCGCAGTAGAAATGTAATGCCTGTGTATGTCCGCAAAACAGTAACCAGAACGAATGAAGAGCAGTGTTAAAAGTTTGAGGTTAAAATTTGTCATTGTTAATTCCCAATCTAGATCATCATCCCAGGAATATTTATTTATTGATGTAAAGGAGAATGTAGATCAGAATTTTAACATTCTCTTTCAATTTGTATTTTATTCTTTTTGTAGCAGATACACTGACTTTTATGTAATAATCTCATTTAAAACTTAAGAAAATGCGTGATATCTGACTTTAAGAACTTAAATATTTTAAAGTGTATTTCATTTAAATGTATATAAATATATGTATTTTTTAACAACTTTAAAACTTATTTTTTTAAAGTAACAGTTAATTTTATTTTGCACTCTTATAAATCTTTTCTCTTCTAAAACATGGGAAATGGATGAATAGCATTTGTTTCTAAATTCTGTCAGAATTCCCCCAGGCACTAGAGAGGATTTTTCCATTGCTTAGGAAGGAAGCACTTGGTATAATATATTTGCTCAGAAAAAATGTTTCTATATGAGAAAACATAAGGTTTCCATGGTGATACATCAGAAAATCGTTAATAATACAGGATGACATAAAACCCATTCTGTTTTTTAAAATAGGTCATATTTTTTAAATATATAGAATAAATGCAGAAATTTTATTTTTGAGAAGTCTCTATAAAGAAATAGTTTAATAAATAAAAACAATAGTAGATTTGATGATATTTCAAACACAGGAAAACTCATTGAATTTCAAGTCAATCTCTTTATTTCATTTTATTACATTTGCTAACATTGGAAGGTATCTGGTATTTTATGGATAGTGTGAAGGGATCACATTTGATGGGTCTGTGGGGAAATGTTAGAGAATACAAATACACTATAAAATCCATTCAGTCCAGGTATTGCTGGGTTTCTCTTTAGTGTTTCCTTTATCTAAAATAAGTATTATTTAGCTGACTGCATTATTTTCCTAAGCTCTTAGCTGAAGGGGTGAAAGGTTAACTATTCAATGCCTAAGTGGGTAGAAAATGGCATTTGTTACACATCAGAACCAGAATTTCATTGCTGCTAACATTTTTGAATATATGGAGAAAAAGAGAAGAGAGAGAGAAAAAAAGACAATGAGTACAAAAGCAAAAAAAAAAAAAAAAGAAGAAGAAGAAGAAAAAGAAATGTGCTCTAGTCCGACTTCTCTGTGAGTGGAATAAGCCAGTCTATAATACAGTCGCTTTCTTAGCCTCTTGGACTTAGACAGCCCATTTGGTTCTTCCATAAAAGTTTTCATAGTTTCAGACTCTCTTGGATGATGTCACCTCTCAGAAGTTCAGGGACTTGTCTGGCTTTCAGCAGCACTGGCTGCCTAAAAACAAGCGAGAACTGCATCAGTTGAAATTGGGCTTAATTATTTCATGACTCCTTATTAAACATAAAAATTTTGTGGGAATATGGTTCATTTAAGGCTGTCTTAGTGTCCATAAGAATTCATGGTAAATGGCAGATGACGTTTGGCCCTTATTGAATAAAAGAACCGCCACATATAGATAAAAGATTTAAAATTCACCTGAGAGAAGAAAAAGTAGTCGTTTGCAATGATGAAATAATTGAATACAGTCAGAGCCTGAGGCAAAGATGTTACTGCAGTTAATTTGTGTGTTGATGCCCTCAAGCAGCTGCAGGAAGAGAGGAAGAATGAAGCATTGAGCTCAAAGTATCTTTTGTTCCAAAACCTCCAGTACTTTGTAAACACGAGCATGTGAAGTCACCTAATTAATACCTTTGTGACTCATAATACCTAGATGCATAAGCTTCAATGTTCTCAGTTCTGTCATTTTAGGAAAATCAGAAATACTGGAAGTTTTTGGTTCCCTAGAGCCAGGAGAATTGAAATCCCAGAATTAAGGCCATAGGATCAACCTTTACAGAAACTATAAAAGCCACAGCATAGGTCACAAACAACACTCTCACAGGATGTCTCCTAGCAGATGCACTTCTAATTTCTCAGCATCCTCCACAGCCAAATAGAATCACAGAGGTATTTTCTCAACAGTGTAAATCACTACTTCCTCACTCTCCATCAAGCCACATATTTTGTTATTTTCCTTAGAAAAGAAAGCTCAGAAGAATTTTGGAATTATTTCCTCCTCTGACCAAAGTGATACTGTCATAATTATGTCTGTAACATTAATATTTTCATGGGATAGCTATTTGCAGAGAGATTTTCAAATGTATTTTTTCAGGTAAATCACTTGGGTAGGTCCAAAGGTGTTATTGTGTTATTGTTATTTTCATTTGGGGGAGTTAGGAAAACCAGTAGTCCTAGAGGTTAAGTGACTTGATTGATACCACATGGAATCAGAAATAGTCCCCAGATTTCGAATCCCAGTTCCACGTGACCTCCCAAATACAGGTGGACTGGCTGACATCTCTGACTCTGGAAAACGCTTGTCCATTGTGAATTCTGCATTATCAGAGCACCTTTATATTGCCTGATAAGAACAAACATTTTCAGAGGAAAGTGAATATTCCTAGGACCATATTCCTATCTCCAGTGACAAGGCAGGGCTTATTTCATTTCTTTGTGTTGAATCAGATTCAATCCTTGGATGGAAGAACTTATCAAAAGAGTCACTATGTAGAAAAATTTAAAAGCATAAATCCTATGCAAATGATTGGGTCTTAATGGAGCAAGTGAAGTCATTGGTTTTCTTTGCTAAAGCCAACATCTGGTAAATTTATGGCTCATCGTACTGTATAGTTTAATGCAGTAACAAAAATACTGTTATCACATCAGTGGTTGACCACCATAAGGAGTAAATATTATCATCCAGAAAATAATCCCCCAGGAAAACGTATTTCTAACTGATTAGCAAAGCTGTTACATGAGGACCCTACATAATAAGGCAACTTTGTTTCTTAGCAACAGGAGAATAAAACAGAATGAAATATGATGAGTTTGACAATAAGCATCAATGAGGGAAAAATCAGTGTAACTTGAAAAAATCAGCAGGAGAGAAGTTGATAGGTATACATGAAAGCTACAGAATGCTTTGAGTTTTAAAGGTTTTTGAGCATAAATCTAGCATGTAGAGGAATATGATATTTGTGGCAAAACAAAAATCTGAAGAAAAAAATTTGTTTTATAGAAGAAAATGTTCTACTGTCTCTCATTATATTGGAAACTATTACAGTCTAACCACTAATGTGTTAAGGAATGAGCGTAAAGAAACAAATCATACTTATATGCTTTTTAAATGCTGTACTGGTGAACTAATCATAAAAGGAAACACATTTCACAGATAAATGGGAATTTTAATATACTAGGAGGGAATTTTCAGTAAAGATGCTGATATATCAAAAATGTTAATGCATTTTCTCAAAACTCATTGAAGTTTCAGTGGAATGGGAAAATTTTAATACATGATATAAATATTTAATTCAATTCAATGAATATTTTTGATTGATAATAATAATATACTGGGTACTTACTATAAACCAAGCTCTTTCTAATCAATTTCTATATGTTATTTGATCTTTACAAAACCAATAAAAGTGCCCCTTATTTTTCTCATTCCACAGAGGAAGCAGATGCCTGAGGTATTTTGTTTATGACAGATAGATTTCTAATATGACCCCCAAGAATTCCACCCTGTTCTGTGCACACTCACTGCGTTTCCTGGTGTGCAGAGTTCCCCTCCGCTTAAAAATAGGGAGAATGTTGGACAGGCTAGAAAGTGACCTCTGTGATTAGATTACCACTTCCTTGGGGTTTTTTAAGTTCATCAAAAGGGATATCTGGGTGTGCTTGATCTAATTAGGAGAATGCTTAAATGTGACTGCTTCTTATCAGAAGAGAGATTGGAAGTGTGAGACAGTCTGTGGGGGGCTATGTGTCAGGGATCTGAGGGATGCCGCTAGGAAATGAGAGCAATCCTGGCTGGCAGTTGGCAGGATGACAGGGACCTCAATTCACACAACTGCAAGGCTCTGAGTTCTGTCTGTGACCCATGAGTTTGGGCAAGAGCCTGGAGCTTCAGTGGGGGTCGTAACCCTGGAAGGCACCTGAATTTCACCCTGCAAGGCCTTAGGAGGACTCAGCTAACCAGCACCTGGAGAAATGGCATCCAGAAATTGTGATCTGATGAATGGGTGTTGTTTAAAGCCACTAAAATTTGAGTAAAACAGTACATCAAGTCCTACCACCATATGGTGAGTGAGATGGAAATAGGGCAGTCTGGTTGTGATGGTCTTGCTTTCAAACATCTTCACATCAATTCCAATAGAAATTAGGGGGTTTTGTTTGTAATCTATAGAAAATGACTTCTGGCTAACTGAAACAGAAATAAAAAGATTTCATTTCTTATGAAATACACCCAATGAAAAGAATAAAGCTAAAAAACAAATAAACAAAAAACAGCCTTAGGAAGAGCAAGACAGGAAGCAGTTTCCAGAATCCCAGCTGAAAGATTTACAGTTGTTGGCTTTTTTTGGAGAGGGGAGTTGGGGTAGATGCTATTGGCAGATGGCTGTTTCCACTGCTTCAGTCCTGAAGCTCAAGATTCAGATTCCTGGAAAGAAAGCCTGACTGCCACACCTTGGTCACAGCCCCTACACTAGCAGTCAGAAGGGCTGAAAGTGTGATTGACAAACTTGTAGAAACGCGACAAGTAGGAGAAAAGCAATCCTGGGTTGCTTTTCATTTCTGTTTTGTAAGCGTAGGGGGTCCCATAGAGTTCTCTGAAGAAACAGAACCAATAGAAACCAAAAGATTTCTTTTAGGGAATCAGCCCTGCAATTAGGGGAGGGGACTGGCAAATCCAAGCTCTGTAGAGCAGGCTGGCAGGCGGGAAGTTCTGGCAAGAATTAATGCAGTCTTGAGTCCAGAAGCAGTCTGGAAGGCAGAATTCCTTCTTCTTTGGGGACATTCAGTCTTTTCTCTGAAGGCCTTCCGTTAATTGGGTGAGGCCCACACACATTATGGAAGGTAATTCTGCTTTGCTCAGAGTCTTCTGATTTCAATGTGAATCATACCCAAAAAACACCTTCACTGCAATATCTAGACAACTGGGAACTGTAACCTGGCCAAGTGGACACGTAAAATTAACCATAACAGGGGCTCTTCTGAAAATTGAGGAAGGCTTCCAGTGCCTCCACATGGGCTTTCCTATCCGGTAGCTCTTTATTCTGGGCCGCAGAACCAATGGAAGGATTCTGAAAGTTAGAGAGGGTATCTTCCTTTGCAAGGCTCTGATGGTGAATAAAATGTGGAATACTAATTACATTGGAGGGTTGTCATGAGAATTAATTGAGATAATGTATGCATACAACATATAGGAGATAGTAAACAAATGTTACCTTTCATTAACAATGTATACATTTATTGTTTAGAGTAGACTTTTTTTTCTGTAAAGAATCTCATAGCAAAGAGACTTAGCACCTTGATAGAATTTAGACATGAACATAATTTATTTTAAATAAAAACTGAGGTGATTGAAGATGAGCAGTGAAAATTAGGATATGAAAAAGAGTTCCTTTTTTTACCTCTCACTGAAAATTCAGCGTATGTTATTATTCCCTTTGCTTTATGCTCGACCAAGAAAAAGGAGGAGAGTGGAGATGGGATGTAACATTCAAGTGCATTTAATTGCCCTCTTTAATTCAGTCTGGCTTGTGTCCGGATGCAGTGGGTTATCCCAGAGAGAAATAGCTCTTCACCCCATGAGCTGTGAGAGAGAAAAAAAGTTTGGCTTCAAAATCTCAGTCTCTAGAGCACCATCAAAGTAAAGGTTTTGTCAAAACAGCCATAAGCATGGGTCTCCATGTCCCAGCCCGGAACAGTATTTTAGAATTTCCACTGTATTTGTAAAATAAATAAATAAGCCAGCTCTTTCCCTAAAGGATGCCTTAAGTTTAATGAGTCTATGGTAGTAAAAGCTTTTAGCTCCTGTGTATACTATATTTTGGGAAGACACTCATATTATAAATATAATATATATACAGGATGGCCTGTCTATATCCTTTTAGAAACAAAGATAATTAAAATTTTTAAGACAAAAATGATAAAGAGATTTTTTTCCTTACTGGCTTTTTAAGAAAGACATCCTGATACTCAGTTATCAGAAATATTGATGTCTTTGAATGTCCACTATGTGGAGATGATGCTATTAAAACTAAACTAGCTTTGCAATTGGAAAGAAGGAGGAAGTAGAAAATATTTGAGTGATTAGCTTCTTTGCTAGCACCCACGAGAATGACATCCTTGCTGTCTTTCTGTGTGCATAGAAAAATTACCAAGATCTGGGTCTCACTCCAATAGATGATGATCTAATGAATTTGAGGCAGATTCTAGAGATAAGTCTATTTTTAAACTTCATTGCTCAATGTGTTCCAGATTTGGCCACCAAGATCTCTTTCAGTGGCTCCTGTACCCCTTGACATATTCCCATCACCAAGAGTTGAGGACTTTCTTATTTTCTTTTTGCTGCAGAACACTCCGTACTCATCTTGTGTATTCCATACTCCAACCCTAGCATCAGCCATTTCTCCAAGTAGCTCTGGTTCCTTCTATTGGGGAATAGTGTTAAAAAACAATCTATGACTGCTATTAGGAACAGCATTATTTCTAAACTTTCTGAGCTGAAAGAACAAGGAAATGTATGTGTGTTTACTAACCCATGTATACAATCATAGTTATAGATAGTTCTACATATTTACATATATATCAGAATATATATTCTGTGTCTGTATTAAGCTAAACCTTAGCTCTTACTGATGTCTCCATTTACAATCCAATACCACGTGGATTATTCCAGCCTTCTGCCTTGTTTGTCTATAACCTTCCATTCACTTACTTGTTCCCTTCCACTGTGTGTATACCTATAGGGGTTTGAGAATTGTTATCTCGAAAAACAACTTGACCAGCCAGAGTACAGATTTGAAGTTCAGTTCCTCTTGCTTTTGGTCTTACAGACACCATCTGTTTCCAAGGTTACTTAGGTAACATCTTTTCCCCTCATAGTTTTCACTGATATTATTTCATATATATTGATAATATAGTTTGATTCTTTTGCCAATGTCTGCACTAATCCTGAGATTCTCGATCTCCTAAATGTCTTTTTTGTTTTTAATTTAAATACATTAAGTTTCTTTTTTGTGCTGTCAAGTTCTGTGTTTTTTAAAAGATTCTTAACCCTCTATTTATTTTTGGTTTGTTAAGTATTCCTACCATTCTTCTTTGTTTGATGGAGTTTCTTGGAAGTGAGGAGGAAAAGATGAAAGAAAAGGAAATTTGTTTATGGCTTGATATTTACCAACCTCAGAAATTCTTGTCTATCTAAGGCCCTGTTTAAGGCCCTCTTTCTTCCTCTGTCCATGTAACCACAGGACCAGCTCAAACAGGTCCTACTCTGTCAATAGCACGATGTCTAATTATCTTGCAGATTCGATTGAGACAAAACTGCAAGCCTTGTAAGCTGAGCACATGCAGAGGAGGAAAGCCCTCTTCAAATTATAGCTGGAACCCATGTTTCCTCCCTAGAACTTAGAACCTGAAAGCCAGAACCTTTTCAAAAAGGAGAAGTCCCTGTCCAGGAAGAGCTGGTGCTGAAATCCACCATTCTCTATCTTACCATCAAGCAATAAAATATTGCCCTCCACATCAGTAAGCAAAGGATGTCACACTCATCAGCAACTGCATCCACCTCCTAGGGTGAGCGGTGAGCCCTGAGGGAACTCAGGAAGGAAACAAAGAACCCCTACCTTCTAGCAGCCATCAGACTGCAGCCACTCTCCATGGTGAGCCTGCTTGACATGAAAAGTGCAGGACACTAGCCCCAGACAGCTGAGGTTGTGATTTCAGTGAGCCCAGACCCTTGCACATTCCTATACGCAAAAAAGCATTAAAGTCCTTAATTTGAGTTTCCTTTTATTGACAGTAATCTTTTGCTCCTGACTACCTGCCCTTTGTTGCCTTTCTCGGAGCTGTCTGAAATGCTGCCTCCTGGACTAATGTCCTCTCACACTGGACATTTTTTTAAAGTCAACATGAAGAACTGGCACTCCAACGAAAAGAATTTTTTTTTAAGTTTTAAAAAAAGAAAAAAAGAATTTAAAGCCCTCCCATCGAAACCTGCCCTGCCAACACTTCCTCACTCTTAAAAGGTTTTCAGAAGCCCCAGTTCCAGGAGACAGATTTGAGGCCCACCTCCTGTCTCCTTGCCAGTGGGCTTCTCAGTAAAAACCCTTTCTTTTCTCAAAAGCTGGTGCAATAGTACTGGCTTCTTGGGGGCAGCAAGCCTTTGCTTGGTCGGACTCCTTTCCTAACCCCTTGGGCACTGGTCTCAGGGAACTGGTGGTCAGGAGGCTGAGTGGGTGAACATAGTTTCGAAGTGCAGCTCAGTAACGCAGAGCTCCCCCCTGTGTGGGCCAGTGATCGCCTTCTTTGAGATCCCAAGCCTAGTTGTTGCTAAAAACAGCCTCTTCTCTATGCTCCCGGTAATCTGCAAAAGTTACCATTTTCTTTGTGTGCCATGTGTGAAAAGGGTTGGAAAGAACTGCTTTGACAACAGTGAATTTGGATGAATTCCAAAAGGATGCCTCTTTTCTGCCAGGGCATGTCTGTTGTCCCAGGAGTTTCATAGAATGAGAAATAGTGAAATTCTTTCATCTCTTCCACTGACTCGATGTAATTTTGAGTAAATGCCTTAAACATTGTGAGTCTCAGCAAATGAGAGGGCAAGAACAGATGACCTCTAAGGTGCTAACTTTCTTTGTGTTTGTGGACAGTTTACAATAAATGTAAGAACAGATATAAAATTGAGACATGAACTAGGTGCCAACAGACTTAGCTGGATCGTTGGCATATTTTGTACAGAGTGTCTTCCTTTGGATTTATGAATCTCACCCAAATGATGCCTTTTTTTTGGTCATAGCTTTTAACATTTACGTATCTATTTAAAGCAAATGTCAAGAGACTGATTTCAGACCGCATCTCACCATACCGTGTGTTCAGCAGCAGCAAAATCTCTCTAAAGTCATTTTGAAAGAGAAGGCAAATTGGATATTTTAAATAAGAATCGCTAAAGTAGATCTGAGTAATTAAAGACAATGTAAGAATGAGTTAAGTAGATTTATTTTTAAAAGAAAACAAACTGGAATATTCTTCAATGCTTTTGATAAATTTTTTATTAAATGGCTATATTCATTTAATATAAAAGAAAAATTAGAACATCTCATCTTAGGAAGAAGATGATTTTATTAGCAGTCCTTAGACGGTAGTCAGTTCAGTCATCTTTAGACATGAATTCAACCCTGAAAACCCTTGAGAAAATGTTCAGCGTTTATAATACACTTCATAAGTTCCAGAAGAAAATGGGCAAAGCTGCATCAAAAAAGTTTAGGAGAGGAGTTCCCCTCATGGCTCAGTGGAAACAAATCTGACTAGTATCCATGAGGACGCAGGTTCAATCTCTGGCTTCACTCAGTGGGTTAAGGATCGGGCATTGCCCTGAACTGTGGTGTAGGTTGCAGATGTGACTCGGATCTGGTGTTGCTGTGCCTGTGGTGTTGGCCAGCAACTACAGCTCTGATTCAACCCCTAGTCTGGGAACCATCTTATGCCGCACGTGCAGCCCTAAACAAAAAGACAAAAAAAGTTTAGGAGAGATTCATAGCGCTTCTCTTGTCAGGGGTTTCTAAACATTTTGAGTGCATTTCTGCCTTCAGAATAGTTGCATTTAATGGGAAAAAATGCTAACAAAGGAGAATATTTCCTGTGAGTAAGTGATTCAGTTACAGAGAGTCATTGATTAGTTGAACAAAATTCTGAGTCTGTTTTTCTCACTACAGAATTTTCTTTGTTTTGTTTTATCTGCACCTGGGAGATGTGGAAGTTTTCAGGCCAGGAATCGGATTTCCACTATCATTATTCAAATATATACTATTTTTCTTATCTAAATTGTGTTACATCACATGTACTTCTGTGCCTTGTTGTTTTGGGGGGATTTAAACACTTGCTAATGTCCCTCTTTAACAGAAATATCTCAGTGTTTCACAAATTAATAGAATCAAGCTAAAATTTAATAACAGCTTTACTTTCATTGTATTAAAGTTACTATCTATGGCATGAAAGAATAATAGGATACAATGATATATATACATGTATATTTAAATATATATATTTTAAATATATGTATTCAAATTTTAAAAATTTGAATCAATTTTAAAAAGAAAATGCCCAAAAGAAAGTTCAGTGTGTCCCCTATAATCAGTGACAGAATCCTTGAAGAATATGCTCATTGTTCATTAAGAATAAAGGAAAATGAACTGGGTAGAAGATATGGATTACAAAAAACAGATGTATCTCTGTAAGTCTCGTGAATCACGGACTATAGATGCTGCTACTAGTAATAATTTTATTTTCATAAAATTTGAGGCTAAATTTCTATATGACAGTAATGTGGAATTTGAGATGTAACAGCATAAAGAGGAAGTAGAAACATACTAAGTTACTTTTTTGGATGGGAGAATTTAAACACTAAAAACTTTACGTAGTTTTTTTTTTAATTTCTATTTATTTATTTATTTATTTATTTATTTATTTATTTATTTATTTATTTTTCCTCTGTACAGCATGGGGACCAAGATACACTTACACGTATACATTTTTTTTCCACCCTTTGTTCTGTTGCAATATGAGTAATCTAGACATAGTTCTCAATGCTACTCAGCAGGATCTCATTGTAAATCCATTTCAAGTTGTATCCGATAACCCCAAACTCCCGATCCCTCCCACACCCTCTCTCTCCCCCCAGGCGACCACAAGTCCATTCTCCAAGTCCATGATTTTCTTTTCTGTGGAAATGTTCATTTGTGTATATTAGATTCCAGTTATAAGTGATATCATATGGTATTTGTCTTTGTCTTTCTGACTCATTTCACTCAGTGTGAGAGTTTTTAGTTCCATCCATGTTGCTGCAAATGGCATTATGTCATTCTTTTTATGGCTGAGTAATATTCCACTGTGTATATATACCACATCTTCCTAATCCAATCATCTGTTGATGGGCATTTGGGTTGTTTCCATGTCCTGGCTATTGTGCATAGTGCTGCAATGAACATGAGGGTGCATGTGTCTCTTTTAAGGAGAGTTTTGTCCGGATAGATGCCCAAGAGTGGGATTGCGGGGTCATATGGATGTTCTATGTATAGATTTCTAAGGTAATCTCCAAACTGTTCTCCATAGTGGCTGTACCAGTTTACATTCCCACCAGCAGGGGAGGAAGGTTCCCTTTTCTCCTCAACCCCTCCAACACTTGTTATTTGTGGACTTATTAATGATGGCCCTTCTGACTGGTGTGAGGTGGTATCTCATGGTAGTTTTGATTTGCATTTCTCTTATAATCAGCGATGTTGAGTATTTTTTCATGTGTTTGTTGGCCATCTGTGTATCTTCCTTGGAGAACAGTCTATTCGGGTCTTTTGCCCATTTTTCCATTGGATGATTGGCTTTTTTGCTGTTGAGTTGTATAAGTTGCTTATATATTCTAGAGATGAAGCCCTTGTCGGTTGCATCATTTGAAACTATTTTCTCCCATTCTGTAAGTTGTCTTTTTGTTTTCTTTTGGGTTTCCTTTGCTGTGCAAAAGCTTTTCTGTTTGATTAGGTCGCATTGGTTTATTTTTGCTCTTATTTCTGTTGCCTTGGGAGACTGACCTGAGAAAATATTCATGAGGTTGATGTCAGAGAATGTTTTGCCTATGTTCTCTTCTAGGAGTTTGATGGTGTCTTGTCTTATGTTTAAGTCTTTCAGCCATTTTGAGTTTATTTTTGTGCATGGTGTGAGGGTGTGTTGTAATTTCATTGCTTTGCATGCAGCTGTCCAGGTTTCCCAGCAATGTTTGCTAAGTTGACTTTCTTTTTCCCATTTTATGTTCTTGCCTCCCTTATCAAAGATTAATTGACTATAGGTGTCAGGGTTTATTTCTGGGTTCTCTATTCTGTTCCATTGGTCTGTCTGTCTGTTTTGATACCAGTACCACACTGTTTTGATGACTGAGTTTTTTTATTATTGATACTCAATAGCAAGACAGTCTGTAACTTCAGACTCAAAACCAACCGAGGCACAAGAAAAGCAAATGGAACAAAGAGATTCTATGCATAGAACAGAATTCAAGAAAGATGAAAAAATAAAGAATGAAAGTATGCAGAAGCTGTCAGATATACACAAGCTACTTAAGTGTATTCTTATAAACAGTTGGAAGAGTTAAACTATTTTATTTTATTTTATTTTATTTTATTTTATTTTATTTTATTTTTTGTCTTTTTGTCTTTTTTTTGTTGTTGTTGTTGCTGTTGTTGCTATTTCTTGGGCCGCTCCCGTGGCATATGGAGGTTCCCAGGCTAGGGGTTGAATCGGAGCTGTAGCCACCGGCCTACGCCAGAGCCACAGCAACGCGGGATCCAAGCCGCGTCTGCAACCTACACCACAGCTCACGGCAACGCCGGATCGTTAACCCACTGAGCAAGGGCAGGGACCGAACCCGCAACCTCATGGTTCCTAGTCGGATTCGTTAACCACTGCGCCACGACGGGAACTCCTAAACTATTTTTTAAAACCTTGGTAACCACATTTTTTGTGAGGTTATGGAGAAAAGGGAAATCGAATACATTGCAGGTGGGAGGATCACTTTGGGACAGTTTGTCAATGTTTAGTGTATATGATACTGGCTGCCCATGCATAAAAGAAGACATTTATGGAAGTATTCATTGCAACAATTCTTGAAATAAAAACTGAGAACAAGCCATGTCTACACATAGGAGAATGGATAAACAACCTATGTCCCTCTGTAGCAATATGAATGGCTTTAAGGTTATTACATTTCTGATACAGAGTTACTTTTGGAATAACAAGAAGGGACTGGGGCTAAGAGGACAAAGTGACATCTACTCCATCTATATAATGTTTTAATTTGTTCCACAAAAAATGCAGCCAAAGTACAAAATTCAAATGGTAATAAATCCTGATAGTGGCATATACACACAGACATACAATTCAGTAAGAAAAAAATGCAGAAGTAACTCAAATTACTGAAGTAATATTTTATTTTTGTATTTCTCCAGTGGCTTAAATGTATTCATGTATTTGTAAAATGACTATTTTTCCCCCAGAATTAATTTATATTAGCTTTAATACAGCCATACACACAGCTCTGGTCTTTCGGTTAAGTCTCTTTTTCTATTAATTTAGCATATTACTGCCTCTGTCTGATGTCTGGATATCGTGTGTTCATTGATTCATAATCAAGCTGTAAATTACCTCAAAAGACTGAAGGACCATATGCAAACGTTCTATCATTGTTGCAGTTGAACAGCTGTTTGCTCACAGATGCAAACTGTGTTTATGGTGTTTTTCGCACCACATACAAACTAGTTGAGTGCTGGTTTTGATTATCTTGTTAATTGTTTTGTAAATAAAATTGCCTACTCTCCATATTCACTTGGGTATAATATCCAAATCTAAAACTGTGCTATCCTTGAACCTCTTTTTTTGTCACAAGGAGAGGCAGACCAATGCTCGCTTCTATGTGTGTTGAGTTTTTTCTCCAAATAAGATGTATATTCCTAACTTTTATTGCTGTTGCCTTGATAATTATTTGATACGAGTTCTCAATTTTTTAATTTTATTTTTTATTGACGTAGAGTTGATTTACAATGTGTTAGTTTCAGGTGTACAGCAAAGTGATTCAGTTATACATATATATATAAAACATACATATATAATTTTTCAGATTCTTTTCTCTCGTAGGCTATTACAAAATATTAGGTATAGTTCCCTGTGCTATGTAGTTGGTCCTTGTTGGTAATCTATTTTATATATAGTAGTGTGTATATGTTAATCCCAACCTCCTATCTATCCTCTCCTCACCCTTTCCCTTTGATAACCATAAGTTTGTTTTCAATGTCTGTGAGTCTCTCTTTTGTAAAAAAGTTCATTTGTATCATTTTTTTTTAGATTCTACATATAAATGATTATATGATATTGTCTTTCTCAGGAGGGCTCAATTAATTAAAACACATATAATGAGCCCTAAGTATATAATATGCAGTGTACTTGGTTCTGGGATGAATAATGATGAATAAAAATGATGAATAAAGTTCAGAACCTGCCCTGAAGAAGTTAATAATAGCCAGGCTGTGGTTACTATAATATCTGCTCAAATGCTTTCTGAGAGGAAAACAGTACAATTAGTCCAAAATATTTTATGCCTTTTCTTTTCTGAAACTACATCCCAGGCATTTCATTAAAGGTTAAAGAGCATCAAGAGAGTCTGAGTAAATATTAACTAAGTTACAAGAAAGATGAAATGATAAAGTAAAATGATATACCTGAATTACTCTGACAATGATTATTAAATTGGATTAACAGAATAAAATAAATTTTTGTAAGAATTAAATATAAGTATAGGATCAGCAGATAATATCCCTATGCAGAAACAAACCAAGAGGCATTTCTGGCATTGGAGATCCCTTAAAGATTGTCAGGAGGGTTGTCATTCCCAGTGGCTGGTGGACAGTTCTAAGATATCTATTAAAAACTTGGGAACTTCATGTTCTAGTGTTAGGTTGTGGGAATTCCCATTGTAGCTCAGAGGGTTACGAACCCAACTAGCATCCATGAGGATGCGGGTTTGATCCCTGCCCTCATTCAGTGGATTAAGGATCTGGTGTTGCTGTGAGCTGTGGCGTAGGTCACAGATGTGGCTTGGATCTGGCGTTGCTACAGCTGTGGCATAGGCTGGCAGCTCCAGCTCCAGTTCGCCCCCTAGCTTGGGAATTTCCATATGCCACAGATGCAGCCCTAAAAAGGGGGAAAAAAAAAAAAAAGCTGTGATGATGGTTGTACAACTATACATATAATAAAATACATTGAATTTTAGAAAGACGTGGGAACTTGTTTGACTCTGAAAGAAGAATTTAACCCTGATTGCACAGAATGCAATAAAGGTATCATCTCCATAGACAGTTCCAGCCATTCTCCACCCAATAGGCAGATGGCCTTCAAAGACACTTAATACGTTCACCAACTTTAGCCCAGAACTTAGAATGAAAAATGACTTCTACTGCAACCAAAGATACTAATGTCATTAAAACCCCAAATTGTAATGCTCACAAAGGGTTGGCTTAGTTAGTTTCTCATGAATAAATTCAAATACATTCAATTTGAAAGTTATTATATTTCTATCCTTTCTATTCATTATTTTTTCATTAAATTCAAATAAATTTAGCCTGAGGTAGACATGTTATTTTCATTCTTTCCACCAAAGTACTTTTTTTCTCATGAAATATTTGATTGCATTCAAATGCCCCTTATCATTTATGAAAGAAAAGAATATACATATTAGTGTTTCACTGACAAATGAAAGCATATTTTGAAGGCATATTTATAGAATGGCCCAAGGCAATCAAAAATACTCAGCAAAAAACCATACGTGACTACTGAGTTTACTTTTTCAGAGATGTATCCTATATTTCAAAGCTGCCTTAAGCTAATCAGGTCAAGGTCCTTGTTACACACTCCCAGACAACCAGCTGTGCTAATGAAGGCTAATATATCATCTAAGGGCCAAGTGTCCTAAAAGCAGACGTTGCTCCTCTGTCATACCCGTGAGTAAACAGACTAGACAGCAAGAGGAAAAACTGATAATTTGCTCCTTTAAGTTATGTGGGGTTGACAGGGTCAGCATGATGTCTCCTTGCATCATAGCTTCAGATACAACTTTAAGCAATTAAAAGAAGAAAGAAAAGATGTGAGTTATGAATTCAGTTGCACCAAGAAGTTTGAGTTAAGTAGAGGGCAACTGAAAGAATCAACGAGGTGAAAAGCAGATCATGGTTGCCCGGTATTTTATGCCATTTCTGCCAACCATCCATTTTAACCATTGTTAAACTGTTAACTATTTTTACATACAAACTGCATCTTGATAATCCCTACTCTGCTTTGGGGACACTTACGCCAGTTAAATGGATTGAGCACAAAGAAGCCAGTGGGATTATGTATTTCAGTCTGCTGCTTTGAGACAAATAGGTTTGGTATGTGCACCTGAAAATATGTATTTCATAATTAGTATTACCAATTCTCAGTTCACAGAGGGAATTTGTCCAATTTGTGTACTATTTTTTTAGCTTTTTTCTGTATCTTGTTTTGGATTTTAGATTTAGAGTATTTCAGCTGCTCATCAAGTTATCTACTGGAGGTTAGTAAGTAAAATCAGAGTGTTTAAATTGTATTTACTTGGGGGGAGTTCCCGTCGTGGCGCAGTGGTTAACGAATCCCACTAGGAACCATGAGGTTGCGGATTCAATCCCTGGCCTCGCTCAGTGGGTTAAGGATCCAGCATTGCCGTGAGCTGTGGTGCAGGTTGCAGACGCGGCTCGGATCCCGCGTTGCTGTGGCTCTGGCGTAGACTGGTGGCTACGGTTCCGATTCAACCCCTAGCCTGGGAACCTCCATATGCTGCGAGAGCAGCCCAAGAAATGTCAAAAAGACAAAAAAAAAAAAATTGTATTTACTTGGGAACCATGTGAACATTTGTGGAATTTTTTTTTTGTCTTTTTGTTGTTGTTGTTATTGTTGTTGTTGTTGTTGCTATTTCTTGGGCCGCTCCCGCGGCATATGGAGGTTCCCAGGCTAGGGGTCTAATCGGAGCTGTAGCCACCGGCCTACGCCAGAGCCACAGCAACGCGGGATCCGAGCCGCGTCTGCAACCTACACCACAGCTCACGGCAATGCCGGATCCTTAACCCACTGAGCAAGGGCAGGGACCGAACCCACAACCTCATGGTTCCTAGTCGGATTCGTTAACCACTGCGCCACGACGGGAACTCCCATTTGTGGAATATTAAACATAGATGAGGGCATAGATATTGATAATTGATTTTTATATGCTCTATATGGTATTTTGCTGAGGTTTTCTACATGTATGCTCATGAAATATGTTGATCTGTAGTTTTCTTTTGTAATATCTTCATGTTAGGGTAATATCAGTCTCATTGAATGAGTTAAGAAGAAATGTCTTTCTTTCTGGCAGACATTGTACGAATTCCTATTATTTGTTCTTTTAATTGTTGGGAAAATTCACCAGCGAAACCATCTAGGGTTGATGCTTTCCTTTTATGTAAGATTATTAATTATGGATGTAAGTCTATTCAGATGCTCTATTTCTCCTGTATGTAAGTTTTAGTAATTTGTATTCTCAAGGAATTGGTCCATTTCAATAAATTATCAGTTTTGTTGTAATAGAACTGCTCATAACATTCTTTATTATCTTTTTAATGTTCAAGGAATCAGTATTGATGATTCCTCTTTCATTTTTTGATATTAGTAATTTGTGTCTTCTCAAATCCTTTTGCTTTGGTTAGCCTGGCTAGCAAGTTTATCAATTTTATTGGTATTTTTACATTTTTATTTTGTCAATTTCCTTTATGGATTGTCTGCCTTAAATTTCAGTGATCTGTGCTCGAATATTTTTTTTATCTTTGGCTTTAGGATTAAATTGCTCTCCTTTCTTTAGTTTCCTAGGTGGAAACTCAGATTATTGATTTTTAGATCTTTATTTTATTCTAAAATACAAATTTAATACTATAAATTTCCCTCAAGGTGCTGTTTTTGCTACATCCCACAAAACTGTATTGTCATATGTTCATATATATAACATGTGAAAATGTTACAAAATGTGTTCTGTCATGGTGAATATTTCACATCAGATTGAAAGAATGCGTTTTCTACTGCTGCTAGATTAAGTATTCTATAAATGTTGATTAGATCCAGTAAGCTGATGAGATCCAGTTATTTCAACTATATTCTTACTAATTCTCTGCCCAATAGATCTATCACATACTAAGAATCATGTTGAAGTCTCCAGCTCTAACAGGGGCTTTGTCTATTTCTCCTTGCAGTGCTGTCAGTTTTTGCCTCATGTGTTTTAATGCTTTGTTCTTAGATGTATACATGTTCAGGATTTTTATGTCTTCTTGGAGAATTGACTCTTCTCTCATGTGTAATGCCCTTCTTTAGCTCTGATAATTTTCCTTGCTCTGAATTCTGTTTTGTCTGAAATTAATATAGCTACTCCAGCTTTCTTTTGATTAGTGTTAACGTGGTATCCCTTTACTTTTGTCTATCCCTTTACTTTTAACCTATTTATATTTAAAGTGAATTTCTTGTAGACAGTAGACAGTTGGCCTTGTTTTTTCACCCACTCCCACAATTTCTGCATTTGAATTGCTTTATTTACACTACTCACCTTTAAGGTGATTATTGGTATAGCTGGATTAATGTCTACCATATTTGTAACTCTTATATATTTGTTGCCTTTTTCTTTACTTTTTTTGTCATCACATTTCCATTATCCATTTACATATGACTTTGAATGTATTTTATAAAGTTGAAAGTCATAGAAATATGCCTTTAGTCAAATGCTACTTGACCCTTTTCCATTTCAACGTTTAGTTACATAAGCTATTTTTAGGCATAAATAATTTCAACCAAGTACTGAGTACTTATGAAAGAGACTTTTGGAACTTCCAGTAAATTTCACCAAATTCTCTTTTATTCATCATTTTCTGTATATGATTTGAAAAATTAAAGCCATTATTTAAACTTGAAAAGCTGTTTTACTTATTAAGTGTTCATAGGGCTTAACATCAACTGCAATAAGAAGCCACTCAAAAACTCAAAGGAGAAACAGTGATTAAAGACACTGGGTTTTGGAAAGATTAACAACATTACTTCAAATAGTAGAACCTATATGGTCGCCATGGCTGTTGTGTGTCTGGGTGTCTCTGGGTACACATGATGGGGCAAGGATGAAGAGGAACCAGGGATTTGTAGTGACATGAAAAGCCAGCTGTAATTTTAAAAATTAAATGCAGAGTAGTTTGGCTTTATAAAAATGTTTTTACAGGGAGCCAAAAATGTAGATTCTCTCTTGCCCCAAACATCTGAACACTGATTCATTCTATATTCTCCATGAAAGTAGCAATATGGGAGAAATGGTCCCCTCTGCCTCTAGATGCTAGAAGGTGATGACTCATTAGTCAAACAAGGAGCTGGAATCTCTCCCTCAAACTGCAGCCATTCTGCAGCTCACAGGAAGTTAATAGCTCACATCGCAGTGCCGGAGACAGAATACAAATGTGTTGTGCTTTAATTTTTGTTTTAATGTCATGAGAAACTTATCTATAAAATAGGCTGAAGCATGCTTTTGTATTCTGTGAATGTATTCTAAGATGACAACTTAGCAAAAATATTTTTATCTAACTCTAATTATCTTTTTATTGAGGGAAGAAAAACATTGCCATATCAAAATTTCTCTTTCCCTTTCTCTCCCCACTCCCACCTGTTTTTAACATCTGGGAACTATGCTACACTTATGCTTTCACATAATAAATATACATGGTGTTTGCTTGTAACTAAAAGTTTAGCATCTTTATCATATTTTATCATTTTCATTAGCAACAAAATAACATACTACATTACCAAGGCAAATAATACACCTTCAGGAAGGGGATTGTTTTAAACTACTGTTCAGCCATTTGCACCTTCATTCAAGTGATTTTTGAATCTTGCTATAAAATCAAAATGTAGACAATAACAGCTTTCTGAGGAACAAAGAGAAGTTCCCTTCATTTATTAATCCATTTAATTTTTTAGCACCTGCCATCAAACCTATCCTGGACAATTGGAATGTAGCGACAAATAGATAAATAAGACCTTTGCCCTCTAGGAGCTTCCATTTTGATATATATTGAAAGGAAATAGGAGTTCAGAAATAAACTTAACGAAACACAGTTTTTCTAAGGCAAGGTCATTTAGAACTTGCCAGATTCAGAGATAACTAAGTTCTTAGAGGCTGTACCTTACTTTGGTTCTTTTAAGTCAAGATAGAAATTTCAAAACTCCAGATGCTAGCGATCTGTCAGTAGGTGTTCTTATTTTCTTACTGTTGCTGTTTTTTATTTACTTTTTAATTCCTTCATTCTCTGTTGAAGGCAGTGCTAAATGTCTTTTGGATATTACCTTCCTTGAATTCCGCCCTACGCTGAGTATATAGTTGTTTCAAACAGTCTAGTCATCCTGCACACTGGAGCTTGCAAAGGTTTCTGGGACAAAGAAATGGCTGCAGTGGTCTATGAGAGTCATGGCTAGTCCTGTGGGCATGTCACTTGACTGCCTCAGAAGATTTACTCTTTTCCCTCCCTCCCTCCCTCCCTTCCTTCCTTCCTCCCATCCCCTCCCCCCTTCCCTCTCTCTTTCTTTCTGTCCCTTTTTCTTTCTCTCTTAATTTGCTTATTTATTGATTTTTAGAAAACACTCTGTTAGAGATTAGTTAATAGAAAATATAAACTATGAAAACCATCTACACTTTATGCTTAAAATACAGTCAGTAAAATAGTCTTGTTTCATTTTTGATATAAACTCTTGTACTTCCTCATCAAAAGATAGGCAACAAGAAAAGACTCTAGGTTTGGTAGTTTCTTTCTTTCTTTGCTTTTTTTTTTTCTTTTTTCTTCAGTTTATATTTTTACTTAGGCACCAACCAGAACAATCTTTAGGAAATGTTTCCTGAGAACCGACTAACCCTTCATGAGTGTGAAACCCCATGCTAGGTGCCAGAGATAGAGTGATAAAAGCCACCGCCCTTGAGGAACTGACTCTAATGGAGCTCCTTTAATGGCCTAAGGTGGTTAGTTTCCTTTTTTCCTTCTGCTTTTAGTTCCACCAAACCTTCTGTATGTGTGTTAGTCTTGTCCCACATGATCTCTGCTGGCCGCTACTTTCTGATTTCAGGGCCTTTCCTCTCAGACTCTGCCCATGAACTTGCTAAGGTTTCCCTGTAAGAGAAAACTGTAGAAGTGTGTATCCTCTAACTCCATCCAGCCTTGGCCACCTGCTCCAAGCAGCACAGGACTGTGGCTGTGTTCACTGGCTGCTTGAAGCTGCATCTCTTCTGGCCAACCTGAGTGTTCAGGCTGTTCCCCTTTGATTTATGCAATTCATTGAAATTCGATGTCCTACAGTAATGCCGGGAAGGAACTACAGATTATGTTAGCCGAGAAGAACAACTTCAAAATGACAAGTATATCACTATTATGTACTATCGAATAGCAATAGAATTTGACTTTGATTGATGGGAGTGGGGAAAAAAGTAGGCATTTCACAGAATCAGCAGGAGGGCTGGAGGACTGGGCTTACTGTTACATAGCTGCAAACTGTAGCCCACATCATACACAGAACTGATCTAATGAGAAACTTATTTCCCCACTGAACTCTGAGTTTCAGAGTTTGTCTTGTGGGCCCTGGTGCTCTGAGAACTACCACTACAGAACAGACTCATGACTTTCTGCTTCTTTGGGTCCTGAGGGCTTCAGTTCCATCTTTGGGGTAGGTGCTTGTGACTGGCAGAATTTCTAAGCCCAGATGCAAAGAAAGGTGGGAAAGCAAGCCTCTTGCATTTCCAGTTTCTATAATATAAGGCCAATTCTCCTCCCTCCTGGACTTATAAGATCTCATCATATTACTCCAAATATGGGCAAATTTAATTCAGATACCGGACAGCCAAACAGAATGAAAAATATCTGTTACAACATCTGAATTAAAAATTGTCATATTGGACAGAATCATGAATGCTGAGAACCTGACAGGCTACCAGGGCCCTAAGCATGTATTCTTATTTATCAATGATTATGGTCAATTTCCCATAGGACACACAGACACATACATACACATGGAAAATAAAATCACAAAAATACTTCCCATAATTGCTCAGCAGAAATGAATCTGACTAGTATCCATGTGGACGCAAGTTCGATCCCTGGCCCCACTCGGTGGGTTAAGGATCCAGTGTTGTAGTGAGCTATGGTGTAGGTTGCAGATGTGGCTTGGATCTGGTGTTGATGTGGCTGTGGCATAGACCAGCAGCCACAGCTCCAGTTCAACCCCTAGCCTGGGAACTTGCATGTGCTGTGGGTGCAGCCTTAAATTAAAAAAAAAAAAAAAAAGGAAAAAAAAACTTTATCCTGAACCTCAGCTGAAGCATTAATTTGTCTAAACGCTGGTTGGTGCCATGAAAAGTAGAACATGAATAGAAATTAGCTATTTGGGGTGTTTGGGGTATGATTTTTCTACATTTGCTTTTTTTCTTGGTGATGACATTTTTCTTTGTTTTGCATGCTTATTTTGGCAAATAAATACTGGATTGAATGCATTGAATATAGTCTTCAGTCATATCCATGAGGAGGTTTCTGAAATCAAATCAAAAGAATTATAATGAGTTTATAAATTTCTAGCCTATGAAAAATATGAAGGCACAGCACATATGAAGCCTACAATATTGGATATAATTGAGCAAGAGTACAGAGTTCTAGTATATATAAGTTAACAAAAGCTTTAATTTTATGTTATAAGGTATAGTAAGCCCATGTAAGAAGAGCTTACAATTTCCATTTTTTCTCCTTTTTATATTCACATTGCATATGCCTGTGTATTGTATAGCATTAAAGTTGCTGAGTTTTTTTTTCATTAAGAGTATAATCTCAATTTTTTACTGCAATTGTTTCAAGCAAACCAAATGGTTGGAATACATCTGATACACTGGCTCTAAATAGTTCCAGCTGTATACAGCACATCAGCACGCTCTATTGGTCACTCAGGGTAATGAATGTGGTCTCCAGATCAGTGCTTATATGTCATTGAATTCTGCTGTTTATCTTAATGATAAGGTATTCTTTATGACCTTTAGAGAATAAGCTGAAGTTACATGATTTTCACGGGGAAATCCGGGACTTGGTATAGGTGAGAATAATGAAACATTAAAGCCATTCATACATATATTCTGGTAGACCTTGTCATCTGAAGGACAGTGGGGTAAGGAAATGGGCAACATTTTCAGATCATTGCTCTTATGTTAAGCAGATACACCAAGACTAAGAAATTACAGTTATCCCTTGGTATCTGCAGTGATGGTTTACAGGATCCCCACAGATGCCAAGTATGTAGATGCTCAAGTCCTTTACATAAGTGGCATAGTGTTTGCATATCACCTGTGCACCTTCTGTGTATACTTTACATCATCTCTAGATTCCCTATGATACCAACTACAGTGTAAATGCTATGTAAGTAGTTGCTGGCACTTAGAAAATTCAATTGCTTTTTGAAACTTTCTGAACCTTTTTTCCAAATATTTATGGTCTGATGTTGGTTGAATTCCCAAAATGCAGAACCCAAGGAGACAGAGGCTTGGTTGTAGCCATTCGACGAACTACTTTTTGAATACTCATGATCTGTAAGAGAGGCTAATTGTGTCAAAATGGGGATGGCTAAGACAGCCCTGCCGGGTGCTCTGAAAAACTGGTAGATTCAAAATATGTGTGATGTACGTCTTATACTAAGCAAGCAAAACAGAGATAAAGCTTAATTTTTAAATGTCCAGCGCTGTAATTCCTAGTATTGGCAGGGATTTTAATGTCTTATTCTCAAAAATAAGAGAAGAGCATATTATTGAGACCACACACTCTGGGAACTTACTGTACCTACCTGTATCTGCCCATGATTTACTTTGATATCTCAAGTAAAGCATTTCTATTAAATGAAATCTAATTTTTAAAATGATACAGAAGAACCTATTCACAAAACTGAAAAAAACTCAAAAGATTTTGAAACCAAACTTAGGGTTGTCAAAGGGGAAACACTGAGGGAAGGATTAATGGGAGGTTGGGTGTGTAGAGGTTGGGTGTTTTGTATATAGTAGTGTGTTTAGTAGTATACTATATACAAAATCAATAAGTAACAAGGACCTTCTGTATACCCCAGAGAAATCTATTCAATATTCTGTGGCAGCCCATATGGGGAAAGAATCTGAAAAGTATTGATATGTATATATGTATAACTGATTCACTTAGCTCTGTACCTGAAATGAACACAACATTTTAAGCCAACTATACCACAATAAAAATTTATTTAAAAAAATAAGAGAAAAAATGAGAATACATCATGCATTAAAAAATTTTTTTCTAGACCTTGTTTGCCTACCTATAAATTATAAGTGTAACTTGGTATAAAAATAATACCTTTTTTTTTTTAGTGCTTATGAGTGTACTCAGTTCTTACTTACTTACATTTTTAATATAATAAATTAAAAGGGAAATATAAAGAGATACGTTGTCAATTTTGTTAAAATATTTTTCCTGTAAATTAAAGTATAATACCTATAAGAATAATGCTACTACTTTTCTGCCATTGACGTTAACCATATTGAGCATTTTTAGGTAAATACTGATATAAATTTGTTAGGAGTGAAATTTTCTTTTTTATTATTCACAATTTGACTTTAATACGTGAAAAAGTAAAATTATTAGTTTCCATTTTTCAATATTTTATATAAAATAACATATGAGTGTTAATTTCAGGATACTCCAGAGAAAAATTATTTTTCCTCATTCTGGTTACATACCTGAGCTATAATTTTTAAACATTTTAAAAATATTTATTTAATAAATAATAATATTATTATTATAAAAGCTGTGCTTCTTTCATAGTTTTTTATAACCACTTGATGCATTATCTTTAAACAAATAACCAAAGGAAAAAAAAGTTAACTCATCCTTTATTCTGAACTTGAAATAATAGCAATAAACCAAATCTCCCATTGCACAAGTTTTACATTTTTTCACCAATATCAGCAAATCACAGTACTATATATGGTATAATATTTGAAAGTCCAAAGAGACAGACAAAAGAATAGAACAAAAAGAAACTGTAAGAAACAAAAGTACAACATGTACATGCTAATAAGCTTTCTGGAATTGCTGTGTCTGGCTGTTCCATAAACTGACACCCATTTGATTAACACAGAGAAAAAAAATTAGATGTAAGTAGAAGATATGGCGATAGAAGAAGGTTTTCAAACATGAGGTGAACCATAAACATTTCACTGGCAAACCTTCCGTTACAACTTGCTCAGAAAGTTCCAAAGCTGAATTCTGTCACCACCTACTAACACCTAACTTGGAGATTCCCAGTCTGATGTCAGAGTCTTCTATTTTGAGAAAAGGGATCTTGATTTACTCTCAGCATCAAGTCAGATTGTCATTTAGTGCAAAGATAGTGTTAGGAGCTGTTTGCCTGAGTGTAAAGGTAGTTAGAAGAAGAAATGTTTTTGGATGCGTTTGCTCTCTTTCTTTCCATTGTGTTATTTCAAGTCACTTCCCAAGTTAGGAAAGCCTCTAATGAAGACGCCCCCCCACCTTGGTGATTAACCACCTGAAGAGTTTATCCCTGTCACTGCCTGACATGGTGACAAAGCCTGCTCTATACTTGGCAGGGTGGGTGAAAGTAACAGATTTAGAGCAAGGGCTCTGGAATCAGCTTGATAGGTTTCAAATCCTAGCTCTACTATCTAGTAGCTATGTGAACTTGGGCAAGTTAATTAACCTCTCAGTGCTCAGTAAATGATTTGTATTGTGGGTGTGATTATAAGGGTGATATGTGGAAACAGGTAATAAAAAAGTGTCTTGCATGTATCAAGTGCTCAACAATGTGTAACATCATATATTCTGTATTGGTTTAGATGTATGCATAAGTGAACATATAAACATGACATTTAAGGAGTTCCCGTCGTGGCGCAGTGGTTAACGAATCCGACTAGGAACCATGAGGTTGCGGGTTCGATCCCTGCCCTCACTCAGTGGGTTAACGATCCGGCGTTGCCGTGAGCTGTGGTGTAGGTTGCAGACGCGGCTCGGATCCCGCGTTGCTGTGGCTCTGGCGTAGGCCGGTGGCTACAGCTCCGATTCGACCCCTAGCCTGGGAACCTCCATATGCCACGGGAGCGGCCCAAGAAATAGCAAAAAAGACGAAAAAAATAAATAAATAAATAAAATCAACATGACATTTAAGGAGAGAGTTGGGCAGAGGAATTGGAAATTGTAATGGTTCCAGACCAAAATACTAAGAAGAAGGAAGAGGGTGGCTGAAATCCCAATCAATTTCTTGAAAATGATTATGATATTATTGCAATGAGTACCTTCTCTTCACCCATAGTGATTCTGACCACCACCAGGTCTGAGTTTAAATGTGATTTTTAATATCTTGGTTAGTAATGAATAACCCAGTTCCCCAAGGATCAAGCAATCCTTCATCCTTGGGTAATATTCTGGTTCCAACCCACTATTTCAGTCTTCTCTTTCATGACTCCCCTCTCTTCTCATCCTACTGCTTGCCGTTCCCTAGACACACCATGCTTGTTTCCTACAGCTGGGAGTTTGCATGAGCTGTTATTCTTACCTACATATCTTTCCCTTAACTATCTCTTCCACTGGTGAATGAAGTCTTGCTCTTGTTTTAATACCCAGCTCAATCATCATGTCCTTCTCATGATGAACAAGGCCAATGGTTGCCTCCTCTGAGGTCCCCCAGCCCGTTTCTCAAGCTTGCGACCACACACCCCCCATCCTATCTCAAGTGATTGTCTTTTATCCCCAGAAGGTTGCTCGACAATTAGCTCTTTTATAGCAGGTGGTTGCTCGTGTTGTCTTCTCCAGTGCATAGCCCACTACCTGGAATATAGATTAGGTGCTCAAAGAATTACTCTAATGATTGAGTAAACTTGGGCTCCTTGTAGAAAGCTGAAACATATACAAATAATTTTAGTATGCAAGGTCTAGACCCTCAGAATAAAATGCTAAGTTCATATGAAGCATTATGGAAATCAGAAGGAAGAGAAATGAAGTTATATTAACACACAATGATATCACAAGATATTTCTTGTATAGACTCATATATTGCAAAGAAGCTAAAAAAATTGAGATGATTCTTGCTTCTCTAAATTACAATCCAGTGAGGGAGACAAGACCAGTAAATACTGTTCAAGATGAAATTTAGAGGTTTACAGAAGTCTGGAGATGGGGAAATCATCTAAAGCTAAATTAGCATAAGCAAAGATAACTTTCTTGAGGAGGTGAGACTAGCGTTTGATGTCAAAAAAGACAGTGTTTGTACAGCGCAGGGGAAAAACAGATGGTTTTCTAGATGTGCGAAGTAAGGAAAAGCAAAGGGAGGCTGGTGTGTATGGGAACTGCTGAAACCGAGCCCAGATTGCATGTTAGGAAGCCGTGGGAAATCATGGGGGGATCAGTAGGTCGGGCCCGATTCTAATGAGGCTTTTAAAGTTACTAACTGTTAACTAAAGTTGAAGATTTTTATGGTAACTGAAGCAAATGATTGATTGATAAAGGGGAAAAAAAGCATTGCACTGATTAAATGTTGACCATTATAATTTTCAGTGCAACAGCTGCTACTGAAATTGCAGTAATTCAAAACGAAAAATAGACACTGTTGTTCTGAAATAGCTTGGACTATTTGGAACCCTGTAGCCTGAGTGCATGCTCTGTGGTTTTGCTAAGAACATGGTGGGGTGTGGGTTCCTTTTTTTTCATTTTTTCATAATGACTTGTTCCGTGGATTGAGAATTCAAACTGAGCAACAATTTCACAGTCAGAATTGGAGTGTGGGTTGCTTAAAAGTTGCAGAAGCACTTTTCCAAAGACGTGAACATTCCTCCCTTTTGCCTTGTTACACTTTCCAACTACGATGATGTTTGAAAAATATCAGTTGCATAAATTATTTTTCTGACCAAATACAAATCTATTTATTATCAACTCATTATGTACTTTGTATTACTTGCTGATAGTTATTTTACCAAAAAAAAAAAAAATTTCTCCAAGAAGTTTAACCATCTATTTTTACTTCAAGATAAACATTTACAAAACTAACCTTGTCGTGTAAACACTTGAGGTAGGAATAATCCGGGAGTATAATTTACAGTTAAATTTATGGTTACTTATGGTTTTCTATCCCAGATAAACAATTTCTTTCAAGGTCATTATTTTAGCTTCTTCAAAATCAGTAATCCCTATAATGTCAATTAAATCATGTTATAGTTCAGCATTGATATACTGTGCATCCTTGTTTATTTACTGGCACACCATCTCTGAATCCACAGGTACATATAAAATTACCTTTCCACACCGCAGTCCCAGATACACTTGCCAAGGGTAAAAATGGAGCTCTCTGGGTTACTGTAAGGAGAGAATGGCAGAGGCTTTGCTAAGTAGCATGTTGCTATAGCAACAGCATCGTGTCAAGTGCAGAGAGTCCCAGTGTCTCTGCTGGTGACCAGTGGAGGTTTTCAGAGGCTGAAAATGTATTAGCATCCTGGACCACCTTGCCTTTTTTTTGCAGAAAAGTGATCATCAAGTGGATATCATAAACATGGTTAAGAATTGAACAGAAGCAATATCTCATCTAATCAAATATTTATGATACTGAAACAAGTTTTATGTAAATGCACATTCCTTAAACCTTCTACTCTAAGAAAGTGTGGTTGCTTAACATCTCTGTCCTTTCACAGTCCTCATCTGTAAGGCAAAGTAATAATTATACCTACTTCATACACTTGTAATATATGGTGCTTAGAAAATGCACGTTAAGTAAAGTAAAATGTAAACATTAGTCATTATTATTGTTGTTATCATCATCCCTACATAAGTAGGTAGCATAATGCAGTAGTTAAAAGCATGAACTCTGGAATCAAAGTACCTGGGCTATTTAAACATGGCATGTTTTAGCTGTGTAAACATGGGCAAGTTGTTTAACCTCTCTGTGCTTCAGTTTCCTCATTTTAAAAATAAATAATGACTGGGAATTCCTGTCGTGGCTCAGTGGTTAATAAACCCAACAAAGATCTATGAGGACGCGGGTTCCATCCCTGGCCTTGCTCAGCAGGTAGAGGATCCAGCGTTACCATGAGCTGTAGTGTAGGTCGCAGACATGGCTCAGATTCCACATTGCTCTGGCTGTGGCGTAGGCTGGTGGCTACAGCTCCGATTTGACCCCTAGCCTGGGAACCTCCATATGCCGTGGGTGCGGCCCTAAAAAGACAAAAGACAAACAACTATATGTATATTATATTTTTTTTCTATCATAACCATTACGTTTGCTTTTTCCATAGTACATTGTGCTAATTTTCAATTTTATAAAAATTATACACATCACTTTACATCTAATAGTTTTACTGGATTTGAAGATTGCTTTATACCATTTTAGACAGAGGAAACAACCATTCATGTTATTTTTAAGGAATTGATGTGTGCCTCAAACTTAAGTGTTCATGACATTTAAAACAGAAAAAGAGACTCCAGCTTGGACTTAAGATGAACGAAATATTTGAGATATACAAAATTCATCATTGCATTTTCCACCCCCACCAAACTTAGACTTAGTAAAAATGACTTCATCCTCTATTTTCAGGTTAATTTTCAGTTCGGTATTTTGTCAAATTATATTTCTAGCCAGAGTCCCCCATTGCACAGAAGCAGTGATTTCCACATCAAAGTTTAAAGGAAAATAGAAACATATTTTCAGATGGCAAGAAAAGAAAATAATTACTGCTGTTAGTCACTCCTCAAGGGCCAAGGAGAAAGTGGAAATGATTTTTGATGTGGATGAAAAGGGGAAGTGTTGTTCTTTGTCACTGCTGTGCATTAGGTGCAAAGCAATCTAGTAAACTACAGCGTCAGAGAGAAGAAATGAGGATGCCCTAAGTATGTTTTCTCTTTTCAAGTTCAAGTAATTCATAATTTCTATTGCTCAACTTTTAGAAAATCCAATGAAGATATTTTCCACCTGCAAATTTGTTAGTAGGTAGTTATGTTTTTCTGTTCATATTATCTTAATCTACCCTTCAAATGGGTATCCGCAAACCCTTTACAACAACAACAACAAATCCTCAAAGGTCATCTATTAAACTCTTCTAAACAAATGAGAAAATAAAGCACCTCCACAAAAATAACCCAAACCTTAATCTAATGCCTGTATAAGCTAGTGAATACAGCCTTTTGAAGAAAAAAAAAAAAATAGAAACCGAATCCCAAGCAAATTCATCATTAGCTAGCATGGTATGCCATGAGATACCATCAAGTTTGTGACACGGAAACATTTCTTAATAATTACTGTTCCAAGAAGGGAGAATTTCTTTTAGAGAAATTGGAACACATCCAGTAGTATCCATGTCTTTACAGGAAAAGATTAAAGTATCTGTAAACAGAGACAAGGACGAAAGGGTGAAATGTAGTTGAGAAAGTCAGCATGAGAAACAGAAGTTATGTATGTTCAACCATAACATAGTATATTTTCCTTAGAGATGAACAAAGGGAAATATGCATGAGGGGGATTTGCATTTGTCATAGGGAGATGTATTTTTAACAAAATGTATGTTGAATATGCAAGCAATTTTCTATTTTCCTTCTATATCCATACCCTATTTTAATCCATCCTGCTCTGTGCCCTGGGAGGATGAACTCCATGAGTTGTGTGGGCTCCTTATGACTTCCAGATGGATTTGGCCCAAAGTATTGGCACGTGGAAGGAACATGAGATCCTAGTATTTATCCCCCAGCCAACCCTTGCCAGACTTCAGGTTGGCACTGGTTGTTTCACACTCCCAAAGGCCAGAACACCTGTTTGGCAACCCTTTCCTATAACCACAGCCACAGTGAAAGCAACAGTGACATTTTTTCATGGTTTCCAATTTGTGTTCCCCTTCTGGTCTAGGATGCTAAGAATCTCCTGCTATTGCTAGTCCTGAGGTGTGTCATGTCTTGCTGATTTTTTTTTCAGTCAGCCCACAGCTCAGCAAATAGTTCCCTTATTAGGCTGCACTTAATTACCCCATTTGAGAGTGCCACCTTTTTGGCTGACAAATATATGGAGAAAATAAATGTATTTCCAGTATGAAATTCTCAATCTCTTCTTTTCACTACGAAAGAAATGTAAGTGTCTTCGAAGCAACTTAAATGTTCTTTGGGTTCATAGATAACAGGCAGTGTCACTGGATTAAGGCCGATAATCAATGATAATTTAGTGTTTAAAGTTTAATCGTTTCCTTATAAGAGTAGAAAAGTGTTTCATAATTTGGTAAGTTATTATGTCAGGAGAAACAAATCCAAGCAATTTTGATGGAACTTTAGTCAGGAAATTATGAAATTTTCTCAACTTCACTTTTGATTGTAATAATAATTGTATTTCTCATTTTTTCCTAAGTTTTAAACGTGTTATTTACCTATCGCACCATCTTTTAAACGAAGATAAAATTGTATAATGACACTACTGTATCTGAGGTTTTATCAGTATGTTAATGTTCACCTAAGTGTCAAAGAATGAGTTTTGATTTTAAGACCCACAACAGCAAAGCCCCAAACATGATCAGTAGAGGAGCTCTAGGGATGGCAGGAATGTGCATCTTTTGTCCATTTTTGACATCTCCACTCCTGTCCTTCACTCCTGTACCATCTGCTCAGTATCATTTGCCCTGTAAACATAATTACTGAATCAACCAAGTTCAAAACAGAAATGCAAATAGTCGGCTGCTACAAACATTTTTCAATGCCCTCTTTCCCACAGCTTCTCATCCAATAGGTACAACCACATGGACACACTTTACTTTTACTCCACATGATATTTTCATTTATTTGGCCATTGGGCAAAGACAATAATTCTCTATTGAATTTAATATGAACGTGGAAAAGCTAACCCATCAAGCTTATTGCTCAGTATGTATGTTTATAAAATGTTTAAAGAGTTCATTCTTGAACAGATTATAATGTCACCTTGTAAACATACATCACTCACAAGATGGTGTCATTATAGCAATTTTACAGATGATGAACTGGAGACTCTGAGGTAACATGATTTTCTCAAGGTTACGTAACCCGTAAGCCTCAGAACTTGACCTTGAATTTGGGTCTCTTAACTCTAGTTAACTGCCTTATTCATCACACTTTGTGAACATCCTTTGATCAGGTATAGTAGAAAAGCCATAAAAACACAAATACCCGAGTCAGGGTAAGAAGAGAAAATGAAGACTGAGATCACAGATGGGAACCATCATCATGCTCAGAATGTTTCCTAGGACCTGCTTTATCTGAGGGGATAAAGGCCTGACAGGTGCACTCTTTGTCAACGGCCATTGATCTCAAAAGTAGAGTCCCAGCAGGTGCAAAGGAAAAGGAAGGAATGCAAATTTCTTCTCCCCACATTCTGTTTTAGCATCTCCACCTTAATCTCTCCCAACACTCCCATGGAGGCCTCAGTAGGGGTCATGGGGAAGGTCAGGGTCACTGGTGTGTGCCCTGTGATGTCTAGAGGAAGTGCATGGTGATGGTATCCCGTCCCTCGGCAGGCAGCATCATAGCACGTCAGGTGGGGGCTAGCTTTTCTTGCACACCTGATCCAGGTACCAAGTGTGTATCAATTGGGAGAATGTGATCCCTTGGGGGCACAGGTCACCCAGTCAGCTATTGTTGTCATGGTTCCCAACAGGAAAGGAAGATTCACTTCCCTGCCCTTCCTGGGGTCCCGGATTTTCATTTTGTACAGGAGCTTGCAAATTATACAGCTGATTCTGAATAGGTGCATAGTACCTATTGGATGTCATACTGACCAGAAGAAGAATAGCTTATTCTACTGTTCCCTTTAATATGAAAGAATATGAGGGGAAAGGAAGACTTTCACCAGATTAGAAGAAGATACAGTCAGAGAAACTGCTGCTTGGGACATGGCCCTGATTGGCCTGAAGGAACCTCCATGCAGAGAGGTGTTGAGGCAAAGGGGATGACTCACATGGTTAAAAAATTAGTTATAGACAGACACATAAGAACTAAGGGATTATATTGAGAATTCTGGAAGCCAGATTTCTCACTGCTTGAGAATATATAAATATAGAAATGGAGAAGGTGAGAATAAATCCTAAAGTGTTGGTTTGGAATTGTGAAGTTATGGTTTTTAATATATAAATAGATGGATGATATAGAAAGTGATATAGATCAAAGTGGGCATATACGTGTGTATGTGTGTGTGTATGTGTGTGTGTATGTGTGTGTATTCCTAGTTCTGCCTGCTGAGGAGTTCTGGAAGCCCAGTAGCAAGGACCTTACCTAGCATCCTGATCTTGGCTTCTAAATACTAGTCTCCACTAAGCAAAACCCAGGACTTCTTGGGAAAATGAATGATTCTAGAGCAAGAAAAGGATAAGACGGAATTGGAATTCTATGTAGTACCAGAAGGAAAAGAAGGGATCAAAGAATATTTAGACATGGCAAAGGAGGAAAAGAATCATCTTTAAAAGGCCCTAACTGGAGTTCCTGTTGTGGCGCAGTGGTTAACGAATCCAACTAGGAACCATGAGGTTGCGGGTTCGATCCCTGGCCTCGCTCAGTGGGTTAAGGATCTGGCCTTGCCGTGAGCTGTGGTGTAGGTTGCAGACCCGGCTCGGATCCAGCGTTGTTGTGGCTGTGGCATAGGCCGGTGGCTACAGCTCCACTTAGACCCCTAGCCTGGGAACCTCCATATACCGTGAGTACGGCCATAGAAAAGACAATAAATAAATAAATAAATAAATAAATAAAAGGCCCTAACTGTCCAAATGTGGGACAACTTGAGTGGAATGATAAATAATGATAACAACTAATTATAACCCATTGGGTAAAATAGAAATCCATGAATCCATGCTGATGTATACACATAAAAAAGTGAGTGAATAAATGAGTAAAACAGAGGATTGCTCTACATCACAGTAAGATGCCAGCCATTAAATGTAGAAATTGGCACAACACTGTAAATCAACTATACTTTGATAAAAAATTGTTTTAATGTTTTTAAAAATATGAAAGAATTTAGAATAGCCCCTTCTGGCAGCCACCACAATAAAAAGTGATTCAAGAAAAAATAGTTCATTGGCATTCTTAAAAAAAAAGGGTGGAAGTTTGAAAATTAAATATTTACCTAGTCTCAAGTTAACTCCCCACTTTTTAAAGTACTTATGATTTATTTCAAAATTAAAATAATAAACACAGGCTGATATAAATAACATTTTTCTTAGAATGTTTTTTCAAAAGTTAGTGAGAAGATTGACATTCCTTAATTTTTTTGTAAATCTTATTAATATTGGGATTACCAGAAGACAGCTGAATCCTCGTATCTGTTTCTACATTTACTCTGATGTGACATGTTGTTTTGGTTGAACTACATAAAATATATGTGTCCTTACACAGATATGTACTTGAAAAATGAAAGGGTATTTTAGCAGCCATTGCAGATAATAGTGGTTATTTTTCTTTGGCAGTACAGCAAAATTTAACAAGCATTAGTTTCTTAAAATGTATCTAAAAGGTTTTTTTAATGGAATAAAACTATCATAAAATTTTCATACACTATTAAATTCCATTTTCATGTTGGAAAATTGAAGACAATTTTAGGAAACAGAATGACTCAATGAAAAGTTATGATGATAATTGGTCATGCTCAAATAGTTTGTGAATATTATATCTAAAGCAGCGAAAAACAGAGGAATTGGTACTCAGAATTATTTATTGAAAAAAACAGAATTTGAGGAGTTTCCGTTGTGGCTCAGCAGGTTAAAAACCTGACATAGTGTCTGTCCATGAGGATGTGGGTTCTATCCCTGGCCTCTCTCAGTGGGTTAAGGATCCGGCGTTGCCATAAGCTCCAGTGTAGGTTGCAGTTACAGCTTGGATCTCCCGTTGCTGTGGTGTAGATGGGGAGCTGCAGCTCCTATTAGACCCCTAGCCTGGGAACTTCCATATGCTGCATGTGTGGCCCTAAAAAGCAACATAAAATAAAGTGATCATACTAAATAATCTAGAGCCAAACTGTATGGTTTAAACAATATGAATTATTTAAGAGAGACGAGCCAGGAAGATAAGTTGCCACTTGTATTATTCTCTGACTGTAAAATAAGTTCCAACTTCCCAATTTTGTAAACATCTATGAGTTGAAATTCAGGCAGACAAAAATTAGCATTAATGTACAGATTGCATCACAATAATTGCACAACAATAGTATTGAGTCGAATAAATGACCCGAGTTTAAATATATGGAGAAGATGAAATATTTACCATCACAAATCTGATTTATGGACAATTCAAAATGTGCTGATTAATATAAAACTCTATTACTCTAAAAGAGAAAACAATACCGTATTTTTCTTAGAAGAGTAAGAATATTGAATACAAAAATGTTAAATGTATTGAATGTTGTTATGAAGCAGACATTCATAGAGAGAAGTGCACATAGAACTCTATAAGGAACCAGAAAACTTCCTTCCAAAAAATTTTAAATTCAAGAGGATCAGTAAGATGAAACATAGCTTAAAGATTTCAAGAATCATTGGTTTTACACCATAATGAGATAATTCGACACCAGACATTTTCAAATCCTCTCAAAAAAATTTAAATTGCTGTCTATGGAATATGTTATTTTAGTGAAACCTGGCATCTATTATCACTGCTTTGAAAACAGTTTTTAAAGTCAAGATGTGGAAAGTGTGTTACCCACACTACATACCATTCCATGTCAGTTAGGGGAAATCCTGTGGATTTCCGTATTTCTTCTGTATCAACTTGAAACAGTAGCAAAAGCCCACTCCTAATACACCTCTGTCTTTATGTACAAGCAATAATGACAGATTACTTTTCCATCAATGTAGAATTTCTATGAAATGTTCCAAGCACTTGGGCTGCCCCATACTATTAATTATAGGAATCATTTACCAAACCTGACTTTAGCAGCTCTTTGGCAAATTTAGCTAGTATATTATATCATGTAAACCATGCAGTGTGTGAGTGTGTGTGTGTGTACATATATTCCATTTATCATCCCTGTATCACTTTAGTTCTGCTGCATGAGGTTGTGGTAACATTTCAGACTTTAATCCTCATGCAAATCAAGTTTCTTTGGTAGTGTGTGAACCAGTGCACCTACTGCTTTTGATTTAGTTTATAAATATTTCATAAAATATCGTATAGGTCAGCCACTTTTTTTCGTTTTAGAAGAGCAGTATTCAAGGCTTTTCAGCACATGTCACTAACGTTTGTGGATCTTGGAACTGGAACCCCTTCATTAAATATGAAGGTTCCATAGTGTAGAGAACAAAAGAAAACTCATCTAAGCACACCTAGAGCTTTCAATATTGAAGGCATTAGTGCCATCTGGTGGCAGAAAAATGAAGTAGAGGAGGACGACATGGTCCGCAGTGGTCACAGAAGGATGCTGGGAGACAGACAAAGGCAGGTAGAGAAAGCGGACATAAAGTGTCATTTCTTAGCCCTCAAAGGTCAGTTTGTTGGTGTGGACAAGGTCTCAAGTGAAGAGGTGAAGATTTGCCGGGATTACTGCTACAAACCCTGCTGGCATGAGGGCATCTCAGATGGCAGAAATTGTCTCACCCACCTAATTCTCCACACCTTCCGTCGTTCATTCATCTGGTTTTCATTCATCCCTTCACTTCTTCACTACTGTGAGGCGCTGTTCTAAGCGCGATGACACCTTTGATATCGTGGCAGTTACATTCTGGGGGAAGGACGTGGGCTGTCAGGATTACCCACAGTTGTTCTAAATGAGATATTACATGCTTCGGTGAAAAAATTAGGCTGGGCAGGATTCGCGGAAGTGCTGCTTGGAGGAAGGGTGGGGAGGTGGTGCTCACGGCTTCTACTGTGACATTTGAGGAGATAAGTGATCAAATGTAAGAGCAAGCGAGGACACCTGGGGAAAAGAATTGCGAGCAGGAGGAAGCATAGGGCCAAGACTCCTGGAGGAAGGTCTGAGAAAGGGCCTTGACTTGTTCAAGAAACAGGCAAGGGTTGCTGGAGCAAAGGGAGCCAGGGAGAGGCGTGTAGCAGGCGAGGTCGAGGGGGCAGGACAGAAGATGCGCTGTGAGTGCTGGTCCTTTGGCCATCTGAGGGACGATTTCTCGAAGAAGCTGAGGGAAGCTCAGGTTTATTACTTTAGACTGAATTGGGGCAAAGGAAAGTCACCATATTTATACATTAAGTAAATATTTATGAGTGCCTATTATTTTCTGTACCTTGCAAAAAATACTGAAAACACATAGATCATTGTGATGCTTTCAGTTATGCCAGTCTAATGCAAAAGCTAAGTAACGTAATAAAATAAGGCGTCGTAAAGGCCATCTCAGTCTTGTGGACTCTGTAGTTACTTGGCCACCACAAAAGAACTCTGAGTATTATTCATGGACAGATTCTGAAAAATGATGAGAGTGAGATCTATCTTAAAGACAGAGATGTATCTTAAAGGCAGAGGGAAAAGAGAAAAAAAGCCATGCCATTCCAAGTGGAGGAAACATTAAATTCAGTGATATTAACATTTATGATGAGTTTAACAGATTTCAGGAGCTGTTCAAAGTGCTTAAATATATTACCTCATTTCCTGGCAATGCCATTATTACTTCCATTTTATATACACCAAAACTGAGGCTTAACCATAGTAAGCAATTATCGATTTTTTTTGTCTTTTTTTTTTTGTCTTTCCTGTGGCATATGGAAGTTCCCAGGCTAGGGGTCGAATCCAAGCTGTAGCTGCCAGCCACAGCCACAGCAACACCGGATCCGAGCCGTCTGCACCCTACACCACAGCTCACAGGAACTCCGGATCCTTAACCCACTGAGCAAGGCCAAGGGTCAAACTCACATCCTTATGGATACTAGGTGAGTTTGTTACTGCTGAGCCACAACAGGAACTCCAATTATCGAATTATCAAGTGTATTTGAGTAAAGATAAGCATGAGATATCGGAGGGAACAGAGTCAGCAGCAAAGATAGACAAACAACAAACTTGAAAAAAATATTTTCAACAAACATCCAATGATCCTGAAAGGGAGTTCTTCTAACAGGCCTCCACAAATCTTACTTTAATGCACCATTCAATTTCCTGTATTCATTTCCATGGGGCTACGCTCCATATGGGCTTCTCTTTAATAGTCCAATAGAGAAAGGACTGGGGATAGTGACCTTAGTTCCCTCTACCTGTTCATGACATGGAGAGGATTGAGAACCACCTTCATGCTCCAGCAGGAGCCAAGAAAGTGATGACAGTGGCCTTGGATTGAGAGAGAGTGGAGTCAAGACCAGGGAGGCACAGATCTGGACCACAGGACCAGGGTCCAAAGATGGGAACACGAACTTCGGTGAAGGTTACAACTCCCAAGGACACGTGAGTTCTAGGACAACAGCAGATGCTGTAAGAACAGAGGCCGGCCACAAAGCCCAAATGGGAGAGACATCACAGTAGCAACAGAGATTATAAGACAGACCCCTCCCAGCAGCTGTCATAATGTTTCCCAGCATTTCTTCCTGCTCCAGAAAGGGGAAAGGAAAGCCTTTGAGAGTCCTGAAGTTACTGAGAAAGTAAGTGGGAAAAAAACAGTTTTAAATTGAAAGATTTAAGTGACTAGATCTAGCTTTTTCTGCCTTTGGTGCAAACTAAGAATGTTACATTTCTGCACACATGAGTGCAAATGCGTAAATTTTAAGTCAGCTTCTTATCTATGGCATTTCTTTATAAGAACCAGTGTCAAGAAGAGTGTCCAAATATCCCTAAGTACTACCAATGCTCAAACCAACATTTTATGATCCAATTACACATTGAGAGTATTCATATGTAATAGTTCCCATTGTGGCTCACCAGGTTAAGGACCTGACATTGTCTCTCTGAGGATGTGGGTTCCACCACTGGCCTCGCTCAGTGGGTTAAGTATCCAGTGTTGCTGCAAGCTGTGGTATAAGTTGCAGATGTGGCTCAGATCCAGTGTTGCTGTGGCTGTGGTGTAGGTCAGCAGCTGCAGCTCCGACTCATCCCCTAGGCCGGGAACTTCCGTATGCTGCAAGTGCAGCCCTAAAAGAGGAAAAAAAAAAAAAAGGAATCAGAACAAAGTTACCATGTGCAGATCCCAACCCCACTATTTATTAGCTCTATGATTTTTGTCAAGCTGCATAACTTCTCTGTATTTCAGTTTCCTCATCTTTAAAATAGTACAAAACTGGTACCACCTTATAAAGTCCTTTAAGAGAATTACTTAAATTAATCTCCGTAAAGTTCCCACAATAGTCTGGCATATAGTAAGCATTGCATAAGTCTTACTTATGATTAGAATACTTTTATGATGTTCTATTCCTGAAGGAATTTTTAAAACAGGAGCAGGTTGGGGTCTTGAATGACAAGCACAACCACCAATGATCAGTACTTCCCACATAAATCAGCTCCATAGAACAGCAGTAGGCAAACCGTGATGTCTCATTTATAAGCCTCTTATTATGATTTACTATTCTTCTCTATTCTTCATTGGGTTGTTTTTCCTGTGACTAAGATAGTTTAGATACCTTTCTTGTATTATTCTGACATTTACAAAATCCCCAATAAAGAATGCACTAGTAAGTTGCTGAATCTTTAAATATATCATTTTTATGTCTAATATCTGCACTAAAGATTTGCTTTTAAGAGTTTTCACCTTCCAAATCTTCTAAGTATGAATGTAAGTGGATATTAAGGCAGAAGACAGAAACCATTAAGAATAAAGACCCTATGGAGTTCCCGTCATGGCGCAGTGGTTAACGAATCCGACTAGGAACCATGAGGTTGCGGGTTCGGTCCCTGCCCTTGCTCAGTGGGTTAACGATCCGGCGTTGCCATGAGCTGTGGTGTAGGTTGCAGACACGGCTCAGATCCAGCGTTGCTGTGGCTCTGGCGTAGGCCGGTGGCTACAGCTCCGATTTGACCCCTAGCCTAGGAACCTCCATATGCCGCAGAAGTGGCCCAAAGAAATAGCAAAAAGACAAAAAAAAAAAAAAGAACAAAGAATAAAGACCCTAAATAGCAAGACAAAAGAACGATTGTGAATAATTTTAGCATGGTATCAGGTTCTTAAAGAGTATCATTATCTAAGTTACACTAGAGTTTGCTTATTAGAATTTGTTTATTTGTAACCAGGTCCATCACTTGATAGAACTCAATATAATACACACTGAATATTTGGGAGGAGGTTAGATTAATTGTGGGTTTCTTTTTCTTCTTTGTTCATGCATTTTGTCATCCACCTTGTAAATGTCATTCGGAGTCTGACGACCTGGAAATGGGTTCCAGCCTTGGTCATTGGTTATGAAATCATAATGGGAAACAAGTCAAGTCTTTTAGTTATCTTTGCATCTAGAACTGACAGTAAAATTCCATACCAAATAATTAGGACTGGAGTTAGGATGGGTTCTGGAGTTAGAAAACTTGGGTTCTAATCCTAGCTCTGGCACATACCAGCCGTGTGAAGCTGGGCATGTACTCAATTTGTCTATGCTTTATTTTCCCCATTTGTAAAGTGGGAGTAATAATAATTATTAGTATATAAAAATAATTTTAAAATCAGTTCATAATGAGACTTCAGTGAGATACTGCATATAAAACTCAGCAAATTTGGAGGTAGACTATAAATAATAAATAAAGATTAACCTTATTTTTTTGATTCAGTTGTGGTTGAAAGAGATGAGTGCATGTTATAGCCAGCCATAAATAATAGAGGGCAATGCTAATTAAACATTGATGTGATTATGATAGTATACCAGCAATATCACAAAAATACCCGGGACACATCCCCTATAGTCTGTAATCCTCAAGATAAATTTAAAAAGTATATTTCTAAGGAAACACAGTGGAGAACTAGTTCTTCTCCTCGAAAATATCTTAATTCATTACTTAAGAGAATAAAAATGAAAGCACAGAAGATTTTATACGGATTTTAAGTACATCAACTTCTGTGTCAATTTCTCCTAAAATAAGGGAGAGACTGCCCAGGTGTGTGTGGTAAAAGAGCACACATTTCTCCTGACTGACAGGTCTCCCCTGGTCACCTCTCCACTCAGAGAATCAGCTCTGCTGGTCACCATAAATGATCAGCCATGTAAGAATTAAGAACTAAGAAAATGATTGATTAATCATGTCCTCAAACTCCCCTTTCATTTCTCAGTCACAATTAACTTTCTTTTTTTCCCCCGCTTTTTAGGGCCACACCTGCAGCATATGGAAGTTCCCAGGCTAGAGGTGCAATCAGAAATATAGCTGCCAGCCTACACCACAACCACAGCAATGCAGAATCCAAGCTTCGTCTGCAACCTACGCCACAGCTCATGGTAACACCGGATCCTTAACCCACTGAGCAAGGCCAGGGATTGAACCCAAAACATCATGGTTCTTAGATTTGTTTCTGCTGCAACACAACAGAAACTCCACAATTAATTTTCACTATAGCCTTTTGTTAACTGCTTGATATTCTCCTCTACCCTGAATGTTGTCCTTTCTTCACTACGCACACAACATGCTCATCTGACTTAGAACCTCATCTAGCCTTAAAATTTCACCTCCTCCAGGATGTCTTCCTTGGTTCCCTCAGGTGAAATTAAGAATTTTCTCGGAGTTCCCGTCGTGGCGCAGTGGTTAACGAATCCGACTAGGAACCATGAGGTTGCGGGTTCGGTCCCTGCCCTTGCTCAGTGGGTTAACGATCCGGCGTTGCCGTGAGCTGTGGTGTGGGTTGCAGACGCGGCTTGGATCCCGCGTTGCTGTGGCTCTGGCGTAGGCCGGTGGCTACAGCTCCGATTAGACCCCTAGCCTGGGAACCTCCATATGCCACGGGAGCGGCCCAAGAAATAGCAACAACAACAACAACAACAACAAAAAAGAATTTTCTCTTTTGTCTCTCTTTAATGCCATATGTATAACTCAAATATAGTTCTTGAATTTTGACCTGTTCCTACATGTGTTTTTCCTACCATCAGAGTATAAACTTGGGGATCAGAGGCTATTGCCCATTCATTTCTGTATTTTAAATACTTATCACAGTGTTTGGAACACGTTAGACATATTAAAAATTTGCAAAATATAAATCAAGATGAAAAGAAGATTCCTTAGAGTTCTCTCAGCTAGGAATAGGATCTTTTCCCATTTCTTTTTTTTTTTTGTTCAGTGAATTTTATTACATTTATAGTTATACTACAGTCTCACAACCAAATTTTATAGCATTTCCATCCCAAACCCTCAGTGTATCCCCCACCCCCCAACCTGTCTCATTTGGAAACCATAGTTTTTCAAAATCTGTGAATCAATATCTGTTCTACAAAGAAGTTCATTTTGTCCTTTTTTTAGATTCCACATGTAAGTGATAGCATTTGATGTTGGTGTCTCATTGTCTGACTGACTTCACTTAGCATGATAATTTCTAGGTCCACCCATGTTGCTGCAAATGCCATTATTTCTTTCCTTTTAATGGCTGAGTAATATTCCATTGTGTATATGTACCACCTCTTCTTGGTCCACTCCTCTGTTGGTGGGCATTTAGGTTGTTTCCATGTCTTGGCTATTGTATATAGTGCTGCAATGAGCATTGGCCTACATGTGTCTTTTCTAGCTTTGGTTTTCTCTGGGTAGATGCCCAGGAGTGGGATTGCTGGATCAAATGGTAATTCTATGTTTAGTTTTCTGAGGAATCTCCATACTGTTTTCCACAGTGGTTACACCAATTTACAATCCCACCAACAGTGTAATAGAGTTCCTTTTCTCCATACCTTCTCCAGCACCCATTGTTTGTAGACTTTTTGATGATGGCCATTCTGGCTGTTGTAAGGTGGTACCTATAATGGTTTTGATTTGCATTTCTCTAATAATGAGTGATGTTGAACATCTTGTCATGTGTCTTTTGGCCATCTATATGTCTTCTTTGGAAAATTGTATGTGTAGATCTTCTGCCCATTTTTTGATGGGGTTGTTTGGGTTTTTTTTGGTATTGAGCTGCAGAAGGTGTTTATAAATTTTGGAGATTAATCCTTTATCAGTCACTTCATTTGCAAATATTTTCTCCCATTCTGTGGGTTGTATTTTCGTTTTGTTTAGGGTTTCCTTTGCTGTGCAGAAACTTTTAAGTTTAATGGAGTCCCATTTGTTTATTTTTGTTTTTATTGTCATTACTCTGGGAGGTGGATTGAGAGGATGTTGCTGTGGTTTATGTTAGAGAGTGTTTGGCCCATGTTTTCCTCTAAGAGTTTTATAGTGTCTGGTCTTATATCTAGGTCTTTAATCCATTTGGAGTTTATTTTTGTATATGGTGTTAGGAAGTGTTCATATTTCCTATAAACAAGTGGTCTTAAATTCATCACCAACTGTTGTATCCATATATTTTAATTTTTTATTTATTTTGTAGCAAGAGCATTACTTACTTCATCAACATTGTTAAAGTTGAATTTCCTCATACATGTGTATCAATATTTGAAAAAGCCTAAATGGAGAAATACAAATAATATGAAATACCTAATTATTGTTCCTTTCTGTGAGGTTTCAAAGATATAGAACTTCAATTTTTTTCTCCATATAAAATAAATATAACAAAGTATAAAGTCTTAGTGATTCAGTGACATTTTAAGCAATGGAAGCCTGGGTACGGTTTTCCTGGAACACTCCAAGTGCAGAAGCTTGCTATCAATGACTAGCACTTATGCCAGCTTCAAAGCCAGCCCCCTTTCCCTGCTGTTGGAAGGCAGCAATGTGTAGCAACCTCATGCTTTCCAGGCCTTATTCATCATTTTCAAACATGGTCCTCTTAAGGCAGTCCTACACGGAGACTGCACCTCTTCAAAGGACCCAGAAGCACAGAGCAAGGCTTAAACTATCACTCAACAGATAGATAATGATGCTTTGGCAAGGTTGTGTCATATGATCGTTAGTTCTTTCATAAGTGCCACTAAGTACCTCTTTGGCTAAGCTTCAGGTTGAGCAAACAGTGTGTAATTCAAATCTCTAACGAGATTGGGCAGGAATGTGCATTGACTGATGGAGGCAGTGGCAGAATGAGAAAGCAGAGCCCTTTGGCTCCATGTTGGGTTCCACCGCTATATCAGTACCGCGGCCCTCCTGGGGCGGACTGGGGCCACCGATGCTGTGTAGGCAGCATCCAAAAATAGGAAGTCATCCATCCATACTTGCTATACTGATGCTGTCATTATCAAAGTTCTCTCCTAATAGAAAATTGATCAAGTTCAACAAAAATCAGAACATAGTTTTAAAAAATAGCACCTACCTAGTTGCCAATGAAAAGTTAGTAGTCTTTCAGTGAACTTAGAACATTCTTAGAGGAGGTAAAAGCCTTCTTGGGCATGGCCAATATATCAAGCCCTCTACCTAAAGGCACTTGCTTTCATGTTCACCATAACCCTATTTCTTTGTTGTTTGTATGCCCACTTCACATAATGCGGAAGCTGAGGCTCAGAGAAGTGATATGACTTTTGCAGGCTCTCTTGGGGGGGGAGTATCACAGCTAAGGTTTGAATTCAGGAATATAATTTCCTTCCCACTAGAGCAAACACATCTCTTTTTTTCTCTTGGTCTTGGAGTTCCCATCACGGCTCAGCAGAAATGAATCTGACTAGTACCTATGAGGACACAGGTTTGATCCCTGGCCTCACTCAGTGGGTTAAGGATCCGGCATTGCTGTGAGCTGTGCTGTAGGTTACAGACATGCTCAGATCTGGCGTTGCTCTGGCTGTGGTATAAGCCAGCGGCCACAGCTCTGATTCGGCCCCTAGCCTGGGAACTTCCATATGCCATGGGTTCAGGGCTTAAAAGCAAAAAAAAAAAAAAAAAAAAATTTCTCCCGGCCTCAATAGTTCTAGGTCTTATAAATCCCCTTTTTCCTATTCTAAGTAGTCTTTCTCCATTCTGCTTTTCCTCTTCTTTTCCTCTACACTTCCTAAAACCTTAAGAAAACAAGTCAACTTTCCAAGATTTGGTCCATAACCTTCAAAATTTCAACCAGGTATAGGTGAATTCTGGATTCTTATTTTCTGGTAAGTGCACATTTTCTTGTGCTAGAAACCATTTCCAAATATAAGGAAATCAACCATGATTCAGAATGGACTCAGGAACAGTACTGGCTCTATGAACGGCTTCTCCATTGGGAAGAAGCTCACAGTGTTAGCAGTGGATGCAAATGCATCCTTGTCATACTTATATTCATGTGTAATGCACTAAAACTTCACCTTGTTTCCCAATAAAGCTTTTTCTGCATTTTGCAGAAAACAAATATTTCACTCGACTTTCAGAGGTTGTTTTTTTCCTAATTCTCATTTTTCAGATCAATGAGCAATAGCAACTATAGAACAAATTTGGGGAAAGGATTTATATTTCTGGAAATGTTTGCTAATTGTAAGCCGGTTATGAGATTATTTATTTTCTGATATGTACCAAGATTTGAGTTTTCAGACTTTAAAGGTAAACCATAAGTGTTCAAAATTTGCCAGACAATTCCTATCAGCAGATCAGCCTCCCCGCCACCACTTAACACCCTCCATCAAAGTCTTCAGTATCTTCTTCTCTCCACCCAGGTTCTGTCATTATCCTGGCCAACAACAGCATCATTGACAACACATATGATCTCCCAGAAAACCAGCTCCTTGATCTGCAAGGATATTCACCTCCATTCTCCATTCCACTACAGTTGCCCTGACCCTGGCCCCACACGATCTCATGTTGTCTTCCAGAATGATAGATGCTTGTCAAACCCCAGTCTCAAGGCTGCTGGGACCAGCTGACAAACAACCTTCTCTCAGATGCTTTTGTCTGCTGACTCATGGGGGATCTGTCTTTTTTAAATATATGCATTTCATTGGCGTATAGTTGATTTACACAGTAGATAGATGATTTTGTGTTAGTTGCATATAGTTTGCATATAGTTCATTTTGTGTTAGTTTCAGGGACCTGTCTTAATTGGGCCTTCAGTTACCATCCTTCCCTGTCCCAGGAAATGACTCTTTTCTCCAGAGTTTTCTTCCACAGCCTTGGGCAACTTTGCTAGAATTTGCTACCCAACCATCTTCTCTTCTCCCACATGTAATTTTTTACTTATTTCTCTGTTTATGAAATATTTGCTGAACACCTACTATTTGCCAGGCCTAAACTCAATGTTTCAACTTCAGCTTTGCAAAGAAAATAGGGCCCATTAGCAAGATGAGCCTTCAATTTCTTGTCATGCCATCTGCTAACTACCTGATGCCCCAACCCATCCTTTCCAGCTTCTCTCTATGGGAAAGTGTTCCCACCCTCATCCTATCGAGGATGCTTCCCTCCTTCCATCTATGCTCAGGTTTTTACTCCTTCCATCCTGCACTCCTTTACCCCAGTGTCTCCCTTTCTGTCGGCTCCATGTAGCCAGCACATAAACATCTTCAGTCTCTCGAAATTAAAAATGAACAAGCTGACCCCAAAAATACAAATGAACAAGAAAACCCTCTCCTGATTATACACCTTCCTTTTCAGCCACTGCCTTCTTTCTTATTCATCAACTTCCTCACCTCCCATTCATTCCTCAGCATCTTGCAAACCAGCTTCATTTCCCATCACTCTCACAACATCGCCATTCAGGGTTATCAGTGGTCTCTGTGTTGCTGTAGCCAATGGACACTTCATCCTTCCCCCCTCTCTCTCTCTCTCTCTCGACTTCAAAGACCTGTGCTCCTAGCTTTCTTATTATTTTCTCAAGTTCTCGGTGGCTTCATTATTCTCTCTGCCCTTTGCCTTTTGGTTAAAGTCCAAACCCACTAACATGGCAAACCTTGGTCTTCTTCCCAGAGGCTCCTGCCTCTTCTGCGTCATAACACATATAGTTTCACTTTTCCTTCTCCCCTATACCTTCCCTGTTCACTTTTGTTTTGCAATTCCCACCCACTAGTAGGTGTCACCTTTTCTAAGACTCTTCTTCATCATGCTGTATAGCATTAATCACACTGTATTGAAAAGGCCACTTTTCCCGCTGGACTGTGAGCTCCTTGAAAGCTCAAGTTATAGAGAGAACATTGTTTTATCTTTAACATAGGACCTGGCAAATAGTGCCCAGTGATTTTAAATTAATTTAATTTACAAATTCTGGGCATTTGCATCTTTTTCATGTATCTCACTCCTCTCTCCTTGATACTATACTCTCCCATGAGATTTCTCGAAGACTTCTGTTCAGGCACTAAATCATTGTTCTCTTAGACACAGAACTTGGTAGGTTCATATTACTAACTTCAAAATAATTTACTTAGAATATTACGAGTCAGTACTAAGAAGTCAACCTACTATAGAGTTAATTATTGTCATAATAAATTCCAGCATAATTAAAATGTCCTCTCAGTCTTAAAGAATTAAGTCGCATATACCACAATGTGTATAGTGTCAAACAAAAAGAGACCGACATCAGTGGAACAGAACAGAAACTCCATATCCATGGTGCATATGACATTGTATGAGTTTCCTATTGCTGCTGCAACAGATTACCACAAACTTAATGGCTTAAATCAACAGAGAATGACCGTCTCAGAGCTCACTGGACTAAATCAAGGTTCTATCCTTTTCTGGAGCTTTAGGGAAGAATTCATTTCCTTGCCCTTTCCAGCATCTAGAAGCTGCCTTTTTCAGCTTCTAAATGCTGGATAAATAAATATAATTTATATGGTACCGATTTCTAGATAAATAAATAAAATTGTGCCGAACAAAAAATGATGGGATGGATAGCTAGACAGGTAGGTAAATAAATACATTATGGACAGGGCAAATATGAACAATATTAATTGTTATAGACAGAGATAATATGTGTGTTTTATTATAAAAGTCTTTCAACTTTTCTGCGTATTTGAAATGTTTCAGCTCTTCCTCTCTTGCTCTTTCTCTCTCCCCCTCCACACCCTCCCCAAGCCTGCCTGTGCCTACATCTTCTCCACACCTATCATCTCTCTCTTCTCTCTTTAAATAAATGCTTAACTGCCTCACCAAAATAAATAAATAAATAAAGAATGTTGGTAGTAAAAAGAAAACCTGAGACAAAGATAACAGAAGAACCAAAGTCCAGGCACTTTTAAACCACTGTAAGAAGATATTAAAGTAAGAGTTTAACAGTTTTATTTGACATTTCTATGCAATAATCGTTCTGATTTGAGGAAGACTAGATCTATTAAACCTAATGCTTTGGGGTACATTTCATATTATATTGCCCCTTTCTTCTTCTTCTTCTTCTTTTTTGTCTTTTTAGGGCCGTGCCCATGGCATGTGGAAATTCTCAGGCTAGGGGTCAAATCAAAGCTGTAGCTGCTGGCCTACACCACAGCCATAGCAACATGACATCCGAGCTGCATCTGTGACCTATACCACAGCTCACAGAAACACCAGGTCCTTAACCCACTGAGCGAGGCCAGGGATCACACCTGTGTCCTCATGGATGCTAGTCAGATTTGTTACCACTGATCCACAATGGGAACTCCTTTTATTTCTATTTTAACTATCATACTCCTTGCTGGAAAGAACAATCATAAAATCTAAATACAAAAAATAAATAAATAAATAAAATCTAGATACTAGAAAATCAGATTTTTTTAATTTTTAAAAACTTTATTACAGTTTTTAAAGTTTATTTTATATTTGTAGTTATTAGAAATAGAGATTTAGAAAGGCCAGCAAATCTACCTGCTCCCGAATGCCAGCCCGGAGGCCAGGCCCAGCTACCTGCTCTCAATCCTTCTTGGGTGCCAGCCTCCGTTGCTACATTTCATCTGCTCTTAGGCCCCCATGATCATCCTCTGCCTTTCCAATTGTTGAGCCTGCCATGGCTTCTTCCATTTCTATGCTTCCTTGAGCTAAAATGGTTTACCCTGCAGTAAGGGACATATAACTGGAGATGGACTTGTGATTTAGTTGTCCATATAGGAGAGGAACTCTCAAAACTGAAATGAAAAATTGCATAGAGAGTAAATTGATCACATTTTAATAAATAGAAGAAGCTATTACATACAGACCACGTCATAATCATCTCATTATCTTCATCATCATCATCACCATGGAGCGTATTTAACAGTGTGCAGTGCAGTCTAGTAAAATGCCAATAGTGAAATATCAAATAGTCCTAGTGCTTTCTCCAGGTAAGATGTGCGTTATTATCTTGGAAAATGCCATTAGTAAGAATAAAAACTCTGTAGAGGTTTCACCATTACATCTCTTTTCCAATGACTATAGTATTGATTAGTAAGATTAGCCAAAGTGAAGCTTACCAGCTGATTGCAAATAAACTAAAACAGAGGTATTGCTTTGGCGTACCTACTACCTGTTAGGCATTCTGCTGGGCTGCTTTCCATTCATTATGTAATTTAATGAATTTTTCTCAGTCACTTAGGGAAGTAGTAGTAGTGCCAGGAAAACTAAAGCTCAGAAGGCTTAAATAAAAGCCATAACTGATGAATGGCAGGAGAAGGTTAATTCTCTGTATTATATATATTATTACAAAGTCCATTCTCTTCCGTCTATGCCACATCCTATTTAGTCAAGAAATTCTTGAAATAAAGGATTAGTGTATTGTTTAAACGTAAAGATGGTTCCATGCTTTGTGTCGATGTTCAGTGTATTGATTATTTAAGCATCTTCGATTCCCCTGTCTTTCAGTCTTACAAAAGGCTTATTACTACATCACTATAGTGACCACCTTACTACAAGATTTATGACATTAGGTTGGACTAGGTGACTTTTAAGATTTTCTCTATCTCTGAGATTCATTCATCTTTTGAGTTCATTCTCCCAATGGAGGGAAAACACGTGGTTTTCCTAAGAACTTTTTATTCACCACAATAAAAGATCATGAACTCAAATAACATGATTTTTTAAATGTATTTAACTTGGAAATTATGGTGATGAAGAATTCAAAATGTTAACTCAAAATACCGCACATGAGATTTGTTAATGTGTTTTACTAGAAAAAAAATTTAAATCCTCAATATTCATCTCAATTTGGACACAGTAGGTCCTGAACCATTACCTATCTATTACTAAAAAGTGGAAAGAAAAACAAATATCCATTTGGCATGAATTAGTAAAGACTCTGAAGTCTATATAATACACTTTAGGCCTGAGGGTTTTCTGTCTCTTTAGTCCATAGGAACTTTGGCCTAATCATTCCAAGTACTATTTTACTATCTTCACATTGAAAGAAGTGATAGCACAGGATAGATGAGAAAAAAGCATTAACTCTAGAATTCTCATATTATCAGCACGTGTCCTCCTCTCCCCTTCTGCTATATGTTGCTAAAAGACCAGCTTTGGAATATGAATTCTCACACGCCCACATTGCTCCTTCCAGTGAAATTAAAGAAATGACAAGCAACACATCCAAACATTTGGCAGCTTGATATCTGTGCCTCACGTTTCCGTGTCTGCTTTGATGTTGTAAGAAAAGCTGGTGCTTCTGCATAAGAAAGCAAGACTGGGGAGGTATGTGTTTCTACTTTCACTGTATCTCAGTGTGATCACCTTACCTGAGTTTTCAGTTCTTTCTAAACTAGAAAGACTCCATTGTCACAAAGTGAAGTCTGAAATAAATGATTAAAGGAGGTACCCACATTGTGTTAGTAGTGAGTTTAATCTAAATCTTAAATCTCTACCATAAAAATTATTCTGTAATGAATTAAGAGTTTGAAGTAAACATACAAAAGACATTTTTGCTCTACTTGAAAGCATTTAGCATTTTTCTGAACTGCTGTCTTCAGTTCCAGTCATTGTACTTTAAGGATAAAATGGTTCCATGGAAATATAACTTAGAGAAAATCACCAGGTTGGTGAAGGAACGTGAGACCACAGGATATCGAGAGCTGTTGAAGTAATTGGGGGGGGGGGTTATCTTGGGAGGAAAAAAAGGATATTCAGGAGGGAAACAATGATTATGTTCAAGTATCACTTGAAAAGAAGGATTGTGTGTTCCTAATAAGACACTAAGATTTAAAATAAACCCCATGTATGAAAGTTCCAGGTAGGGAAACAAACAAACAAACAAAACTAATTTTTGGATAGCTCTGAAAAAGAAAGGGCTTCCTGGAAAGTTATAAAGTAATGTATCACTTATACTAGAGAAGTTCAAAGAGCCACAGTGACCTGCGGGCCGATTCTGTGAAATGGATCCTGACCCTGAATGAGTGGGCTGGATGACCAATGGGGTTGTTTGCAACTAGAGATTCTGGGATTCTCTTATTTTAAGTCTATGAAAACAGAGTTATTAGAAAAGTGATAAAGAGCTTCTAAATAATATAGTCCAAGGAGTTCCCATCATGGCACAGTGGTTAACAAATCCGACTAGGAACCATGAAGTTGTGGGTTCGATCCCTGCCCTTGCTCAGTAGGTTACCGATCCGGCGTTGCCGTCAGCTGTGGTGTAGGTCGCAGACGCGGCTCGGATCCTGTGTTGCTGTGGCTCTGGCGTAGGCCGGTGGCTACAGCTCCGATTGGACCCCTAGCCTGGGAACCTCCATATGCCACGGGAGCGGCCCAAGAAATGGCAAAAAAGACGAAAAAAAAAATAATAATAATATAGTCCAAGCATAGAAATAAGTAAAAAGTTATCCCTCAACTACAAAATGTTCCTTTTTTTTCATTTTCTGACAAAGATAATTCCACTGATCGTTCTCTCATTTTCAAGGATCCAGTGGACCTGTTAAGTAGACAAACTGTTAGAAATAAAATAGTTAATTACAAGCTTCATCAATTCTTTATGAAACTGAACTAAAAAAGTACCTGGAGATGAAGGTTTTATCAAGTGAGATTTTGCAGAGCAAGCTAAAAAGTCAGTGGCAGAGCAAGCTAAAAAGTCAGTGGCAGGGAAAATGTTGGAACCAGAGAGCAGTGATGGGTGTACAGCGTTGTAAATGTAATTAATGCCACTGAATGTTACACTTTCAAATGGTTAAAATGAAACATTTTTTTTGCTGTATGTATTTTATCACAATAAAAATAAAGGCAGTGATTATACTGAGGAAAAAGGGAAAGAAGGAGGGAAAGGAAGGAAAGGAAGGAAGGATGGAGGAAGGGAGGGAGGGAGAAAAATCTGAACATACACCAAACTACTAAGTAAAGAGTGGTTTTGAAGAAAAAATGTAACTCTTTTACTCATTCATAATATTTGAAATCTTTTCCAATAATCCTGTATTATTTTTAAAAATTATATTTAAAGTAATCGTCCAGGAGTTCCCGTTGTGGCTCAGCAGGTTACAAACCCAACTAGTATCTATAAGGACGAGGGTTTGATCCCTGGCCTTGCTCAGTGGGTTAAGGATCCGGCGTTGCCCTGAGCTGTGGTATAGGTCACAGGCGTAGGTCAGATCCAGCGTTGCTGCGGCTGTGGCTGTGGCTGGCAGCCCTAGCCTGAGAACTTCCATATGCCGCAGGTGCAGCCCTAAAAAGCGAAACAAACAAATAAAAAAGCTTAAATAAATAAAGTAATTGTTAAGACAAAGCTAACAGAGGACTGATGCTTCTTCAGTACTCAATAAATATGAATGAGTTTCATTATAGAATTTCTCAAAATGTACTTCTGCCTTAAATACGATTTATTTTAGACTGGACTCTGTGTTAAATGCCTATTAGATTTAAGCATATACCAAAAGAATACACTTTTCCTTTCTTCATGAAGCTTATATTCAAAGAGAAAAGGCAAAGAAATACACCCATGAAATAACTAAGGGGCAACATAGGAACATAGGGTTCACCAGAGAATAGTAAAAACTATGTATATAAATGTTGAGGAGTCCTAAATAAAGGTAGGATTAAAATTAGATGGGGTTACCCAGAAATTTTTGGATGAGGTAGTCATGTTAGTGCAAGTTTTAAAGAAGATGAGACAGAAGAAAAGTAGATTAATTATAATAGTATGACTCCTCCTCTGTCACTCTCTTAAGTAATGTAATCCTTTCATGAACTCTTAAAAAAGAAAACTGACTCCTTCCATCTCTGCTTCCAGGTCATTAGGCTTTTATTTGCTAATTACCATTGTAGTTTAGGTTGGAGGAGAGGTTTATGTAATTTAGGCTTAAAGGACCCAGATGATGGATTTGTGGTTCTCCTTAGGCATATTGTTTCAGGACATACTGTCAAAAATAAGCTTTGCTTAAACTTGTATTTGAAACAACACAGAGGTCACAAAAGGATAGATTTTGCTTCATTTATATCACGCAGCTATGTGATGACCCAACCCAGCTCTCCCACCTGTTAGGCAGAGATGTTATTGATGACCTCATAGGTGACTTCATGCATCAGTAAGGGCTCTTGCACTTTTATTACTCTTTTTTTTAACTTGTATTGCTTTTTAATGAAAGATAATTTAAAAAATTTTTATAGACACCCTACTATTTCAAGACTGAATTAGCCGTTTGTATGACATCCAGGACTTAAGCATTCTCTAAATTATGGCCACTGTGGATTTCATGATCACTTTCATCAGAAAAAGAGGGACAGTAGATAAGTCAAAGTACATGTATTACCACTTTTAGCATCATGGTAAAGAACAAGCTAGGTGGCTTTATTTGCTTATTTGAATTTCTTTTCAGAGAAGTGTTTGAAGCAACCCAGGATTCTTGACCTGACTCTCTTAGTGGCTTTGGGGAGTCATGCTGTGTCTTGCACAAGGCTCTACACACACACACACACACACACACACACACCCCTTATTTTTAATTCTCCAAACAACTCTGTATGGAAGGCACTTTAGCCCCATTTTTTTAATTAAAAAAGGTATGTTCACAGAATTTAAACAAAGCGCTCATCATCAGACAGAATTCAGAGCATAACCAAATTTTGAACAGATTTCATCTGATTGTAACCACCTCACCTGGGAACCTCTGAGTTCTGGCATCCTGGCGGACCTTGTGAGCATCTGGCTCAGACCTCATGCTCATGAGTATAGAGCCTGACTTTCACTGTGTGGTGGGGTCCCCTTTCCAGTGCAATCTTCCAGTAAATTGACCTCTAGTGGCTTCTGCACCAGCACTTAGGAAAGAGGATACTCAGTATGTGGAGCATACTGTGGAGCATGGACTGCCTGGCGGGCTGGCCCCAGGCCCACCCACATGGACACGCTCCCTCCTCACTTGCCTTTGGTGCCCTTGCACACACACACACACACACAGACGCTTATACATATACTGAGATTCTCCTTTGACCTTGTGCAAACATTATCGGTTCCCTAATTAATGAGTTAAAAGACATTTTTATACAAATTCATTTTTATATGCATGATTTTGCCTTGTGAAAATTACACTTCGGAAAGAGTTTAAAATTTAAAATAGGATCATCGGAGAAGATCTCACTGGTAAAGTAATATTTGGGCAAATCCTGAAGGAGATTAGAGAACAAGCAGTTTGGTTCTCTGAGGGAAGAATGTTGCAAGATGAGAGAAAAGCAAATTCAAAGGTTCTAAGAAGATGTAAGTAACGAGAAAAAGAAACTGACTTCCTTCCATCTTTCACAACATATGTATAATTGGGAGAGGTTGAGAGCAGACAAGAAACAGCAAATAAACATTGCATGGACGTGGACCACAGAGTCTATGGGATTTAAAAGCAGGATGTACAAACTTCAGAGGGGACATAGCAAAGGATATAGTTGATTCTGCTTGGATGAAGTGGCAAAAGGCTTCCCTTTTGAGATAACAAGGAACATTTGGTAAAATTGGCAGACAGGAGTTCCCGTCGTGGCGCAGTGGTTAACGAATCCGACTAGGAACCATGAGGTTGCGGGTTCAATCCCTGCCCTTGCTCAGTGGGTTACCGATCCGGCGTTGCCGTGAGCTGTGGTGTAGGTCGCAGACGCGGCTCGGATCCCACATTGCTATGGCTCTGGCGTAGGCTGGCAGCTCAGCTCCGATTGGACCCTTAGCCTGGGAACCTCCATATGCCACAGGAGTGGCCCAAGAAATGGCAAAAAGACCAAAAAAAAAAAAAAAAATTGGCAGGCAATCAGCAATTTTACCACGCTGCTATGTGGCTCTCCTTTGTCAAAGTTACATTCAGAGTAATTTTCTTTCTTTTTTTTTTTTTTTTTAACAATTTTGTCCTGGAGTTCCCATTGTGGCTCAGTGGTTAACAAATCCGACTAGGAACCATGAAGTTGCGGGTTCAATCCCTGGCCTAGCTCAGTGGGTTAAGCATCCAGCGTTGCCCTGAGCTGTGGTGTAGGTCACAGACGCGGGTCGGATCCCGTGTTGCTATGGCTCTGGTGTAGGCCGGCGCCTACAGCTCCGATTGGACCCCTAGCCTGGGAACCTCCATATGCCATGGATTCGGCCCTAGAAAAAAGACAAAAAAAAAAAAAGTTTTGTCCTAAATCATGAAACCATGAAATTTAAGAAATTAGATTGAATGTAAGTCATCTATTTGAATAATGATGCCAACTAGCAAGCAGAAATGCTATAGTTTTGTCCCTAACCCCACACTAAAATAATATTGAGATATGGTTGTAGAGAATATTTAGAATTAAAATATTAATTGGTCCCTAAGTCATTGAGATCTGAGTAGTCAGTTGATTCACTGTATTATATTTTAGAATCAGAGATACATGTAATATATATATAACTGAAAAATAAGAAGTCATAGTCTACCAAAGAAAGCTTAATATCTGTAATAATTGAGCAATTAGTGTCTTGCTTTACATTTTGCCCCAGAGATGAATAAGTCTCAGATATAATAAAGTTGATTTATGGATACAAAGCAGGTAATTTGTATTTCCTATTATTAAGGGAATATTCTCAGAGCCTCTTTAGGAATGTCAAACCGCACATGAAAAGAAAATAAAAATTTCCTCAGCAAATAAGTCATGTCACATATTTTTGACAGAGGCAGGTTGTCTGACCAGTTTTTATTCTGTCTATGCTCTCTTATGTGAGCGATACCATTCTGACATTTTAAGGCATTAGGCCAGAGGATGAAAACACAAAATGTTTTGAAATATTTGTCTGCATTTCCCAGACTTTCCTTAAAATGTGCAATTGCTTTGGGCAGTGTAAATAAGTGAATAGTTCTGTGGAGACACATTTACATCCACGGTCACAAGCAGAAACAGAGAGTGCCTGCTCTCATTTTGCTACTCAGCTCTTCTTGTCAGCCTGCAGCAAAAGTAAACCCTTGCCCTCCTTCCAGGAAATAGGACAGCAAAGCACACACAAGACAGCAAGGTGTACAAAGAATTTTCTGAAATAGTGCTTAGTAACTGTCATCAGAAGTACAGTGGGCATCTACATCATGACCCCTCCTTAATTATCCAGACATAGGAGCTGCTCTCCAGGAAGTGCCAGGGTCTAGTAAGCAAGAATGACAAGCAATGATCAGAACCACATTGATTTCATTCATGACTACCTTGGATGGCTAGAGTCCGAGTGCAGAGTGGCATTCATGCCACTTAGCACAGAGGCAGCTGAAAGAGGACCTGAAGGTGGAGGCTGCCAAGGGATGCTCAAGAAGGAAGAGAACTAGTGGAAAGGAGAAAAGTGGGGGAAGAGGTTAGTGGCAAGATAAAGAAGCTCTAATTTCTTTATATCTCTCAAAACCCACTAAGAAGCTACAAATAATTTGGGAGTTTGGGAGGCAGACAAGAAATCTATAAGCAAACAGTGTATAGACGTGGTTTTAAGATATCTGGCTGGTGGAGTGAAGTTAATTTTAGGAAACCTCAGCAGTTTTAAGACAGCTGGAATGTAAGAATTTCCTTCACCTACAGAAATCTGCAAAATAGGCAAAAGGTAAAAAAATGAAGAGAAAATCTACTGAGTTAACATAGTTTCCTGATTTATGATGATTAAGCTTGTCATCTAGTTGTGTGAAGTCCAATATATATGTTGGAGGGCAAACTACTGTCCAGTTCATGTTACAGATATTCAACATAAAGTGATATATCCATAATATTCTTAATCTAGGTCATTTGGGGCATCAGAAAAAACTGTGTGTGTGCATGTGTGTGTGTGAATATAGTTGGATTATACATAGGCAGTGATAGAAAATTATTGTTAGTGCTGTAGTTTGAATATTTTGACATTCTAACTAAAGACTGTCAGAGTTCCTGCTGTGGCACAATGGGATCAGCGGGGTCTTGGGAGCTCTGGGACAAAGGTTTGATCCCCAGCCCAGCACAGTGGGTTAAGTACCTGGCATTGCCACAGCTGCAGCTTAGGTCATAACTATGGCTTAGTTCTGATCCCTGGCCCGGGAATTCCATATGCTGTGGGGCGGCCAAAAAAGAAAAAAAAAAAAAAAAGACTTTTTTTGCTGTCATCTCCAATGTGGTTCTGTAAAGATTCAGAATTAACCAATTTGAGGTTATACTGGCTCTCATGATAAAATTCATTTATAGATCCTCAGCTTACTGAATTAAGGTATGAAATCTTAATCTGGCATGCCAAACTCTGTATCTTTCAACTTTACATACTGCTGCCTTATTCAAACCATTCTAGCAGCAACTCAATTTTCAGTCACTAGTAATCTAGTTTGTAAAATGTTTGGTTCAATATTATGAAAAGCACAAAGCAGACAGGTGGAAATTTCAGCCTTCAGGTTCTTTTTCTCTTTTTCCCTTTATTTTTTTATTTTATTTTTTTTTAGTATAGTTGATTTACAGTGTTGTACCGATTTCTGCTATACAGTGAAGTGACCCAGTCAGACAAGTATAGATACATTCCTTTTCTTATATTATTTTCCATCACGGCCTATCCCAAGAGACTGTCTATAGCTCCCTGTGCTATATAGTAGGACCTCGTTGCTTATCCATTCTAAACGCAATAGTTGCATCTACTAACCCCAAACTCCCAATCTATTCTACTCCCTCCTCCCTCCCCCTTGGCAACCACAGGTCTGTTCTCTATGTCTGCGAGTCTGTTTCTGTTTTGCAGATGGGTTCGTTTGTGCCACCTTTTAGATTCCACATATAAGTAACATCATATGGTATTGTCTTTCTAACTTACTTCACTTAGTATGAGACTCTCTAGTTGCATCCATGTTGCTACAGATGTCAGCCTTCAGTTTTATGAAACCATTTCTGTGTCTCCTAGTGGAAGCACTCCTTCTTTGGGAGCTTAAAGGACTTTTAAATCATAAAAGTCCAAAGGTGCAATGAAAGGAAGGGAACATTTGCTAATACATCACTAGAAAGGATTGTAAGAGGAGCCCTAGAGATAGTCATTCTGTTGTAAATATTTATAGTGAGTAATACTTTACTGACATTGTAAGGTTATAACTGTTCTGTTCTTATCAAACAAGTAATTATTTAATCAATAACTAATTTTTTGGCAAAAGAAGTGCAAGTCTCCCATATAATAAATTTTAAAAGTAAATGGTATGTGATGTAATTAAAACTATTCAGCAAGCAACTTATTCAATACCACAGCCTCAAATCCTTTTAGAAATGAGGCAGTGAATAAAAAATTCATAAAACTAAACATCAGATATTATGTACATTATGTTATACATTTTGCCATAGGACAAATACAAATGTAGGTTATAAGCTTTCCATATTATGAAAGTTTGCTTCATATAAACTTATCCTCAGAGAATATGATTTAACTGGGAAATAGATGGAGAATAAAGTGCTTTTTTGCAACTTCGTAATTGCCTAAAAGTTTTTAGTGCACTTTTTATGGCTTGGAAAATTTGGCTCGAAGTGAAAAAAAAAAAAAAAGCAACATTTATAATTAACTCCTTTGTCAAAATGTTTTAAGGCAGCTAATTCTTCAGGAAATATTGCATGGTTCACTGCCAGTTAGAATGAATTGATGTTTTATTTTCCCTAGGTAGTATCTCACACCTGTTTCTAATATTTGTTCCTTTGATATAATTCCATGCATTTGGTTCACTAATTTCTCCCTTTCAGGTCTGCCTAGTGTAAAAGAGTTGAGCATAACCACCAAACCCAGGTGGTCTAGAAATCATCACTTGTGGAATTGTAGTTAACCCTAGTGAGTGGTAGTGGATGTGATGTTTAATAAAACACACCGCTTTCTTGAAAGAAATCACATAGACCACACAGTCCTACTTCTCCATTCACGGAGTTGCCTAATGAGATGGGTAAATGACTTCTTCAAAGGAAACTATACAGCAACTTCCAACATAAACATGAATTGTTATGCTCCAAGGAAAGCAGATGGTGATAAATTTCTTCTTGTGGTTTTGAAATCCAGCTAAAGATAACCTGAATAAAAGTGCTGGACACCTGAATGGATTTATCCTGAAAATGTGATGGAGCTTTATTTCCATTTTTGTAGTGAGCTTTTGCCATTTAATTGAAAGCCATGGATGCACAACTCAGTGATCTTGGATTCATTTAAGCATGCATGCAAAAAATATTCATTCATTGTTTATTCTGAAAAATAGAATCCCTGACCTTATGAAGACTGCAATCTAGTAGAAAGGCAGCTAAGAACACTGAAGAAATATGATAAATGTTAGAGTTTACTACCAAAATTCAAAAAGGGGCCTCTGCATCAGAACTTTGGGAGGAGAAATGCAAATCTGACATGTTCCAGGGGATTTACCCTAAGCCGAGCCTTGGGACCTATAGAAACTAATCAAGTACAGAAGTGGAGAGAGTTTTTCCTGGTGAAGTATCAGCTGGGAAGTAAAAAAAAAAAAAAAAGTGATCATGCGCAGGGAACCTCAGGCAGTTTTATGGGGCTGGCGAAATGGGCCATTTGTGGAGATGATAGACGATAACATGAGGTGGGGACACAGGTACTTGACCTTGAGGTCATGATATTTACTTTTGATTAATTGGATTTTATTTAAATGACTGAATAACCATTGGAAGATTTTAGGCTATAAAGTGATATGACTATATATGTTTTTGAAAGAAACTTCTGGCAACCTAGCATTGATTGGTAGAGTGTCAGGTTATATACCAGAGAGATATGGAATAAGGACCGTAAATAAGGTAGTGATATTGGTGCTTAAAGAAACAGTTTGGATTTATGAAATATATAAAGAGAATTCCAAAGAATTTTAATAGGATGATATATAGGTTTCTGAGGGATTGATATACCAAAGCATATGAGTCTGTCAGGACTGGCATGATGAAATTACCATGACATACTGGGTGTCTTAAACGAGAGAACTTTATTTCTCATAGTTCTAGAGGCTGGAAGTCTAAGATCAAGGTATCAGGAGATTTGGTTTCTCCTGAGGCCTCTCTCCTTGGCTCACACATCTGTCTGAGCATATCCCCGACACCTTTTCCTCTTCTTATGAGGACACCAGTCTTACTGGATTAGAGCCTCACTCTTATGACCTCAGTTAACCTCAATTACCTCCTTGTGGTCCCATCCCCAAACACAGTCACTCGAAAAGTTAAGCCATCAACCTATGAATTTTGGAGGGGATGCAATTCGGTCCGTAACACCAATAAGGACTGTTGTTCTCAAACATTAGAGAATATGAATCTCATGGTTAGATTTCTAGGAGCATAGGGATGAAGGTCAGCTGGCTCTAAAACCTCAGTGAGGGCGCCCTGTTTCCCCATTCAGATAACCAGATAGGATTTTGAGAATTTAGAGTGCAAGTCCCAGTGGTAGCGTCTGAGTTTCCAGATAAAGGCAAGGAGCACCGCCTTTGTCTCTCTGCACTGGATGGCAGGAAGAGGGGAGACATTTTTTGTTTATTTTGTCTTATATGCTTGCCATTGAGCACTTCAAGAAAGAAAATAATTATAAAGCTTCCAAATTGCAGTCCTTGGATTCAATCAAAATTCTTTATAATTATGCTCAATTACTTTCTCAAAATGCATGTAAAGACCATGACACCTAACAAATAAATAAGTAAAACAACTCCATTATCTTTAAATCTCAGTGATGAGGCTCATAAATGATCATTTAAGTCATTTTGCTATGGTTTTTTTTTAAAAAAACACAATTGTCAATTGTTTTAATCACATATAATCCACTACAAGAGTTAAATTAGACCAGTGATGCTAACAACTTCAAATTATGATATGTGTTACCTTAAAAGAAAATTCAGTTTAATACAAAGAAATTCAAGAGGAAAATGTCAAGACTCTTGATCAGAAACTTTCAATGCTATGAAACTTAAATGCGTATTACTGAATGAAAGAAGACAACCTGAAAAGCCAACATACAGTATAATTACAACTCTATGACATTCTGAAAAAGGCAAAACTGTGGAGATGGTAAAAAGAAGAGTACTTTCCAAGAGCTGCAGCAGAGGTGGCAGGGGGTGAATAGGCAGACCACAGAGGATTTTAGAGCAGAGAAATTACTCTATATGCATCTGTAATGGTGGATACGTATCATCAGACGTTTGTCCAAATGCATAGAATGAACAACACCAAGAGTGAACCCTAACGTAAACTATGGATTTGGGTGATTGTGACATGTCTGTGTAGGTTCATCAGTTGTAGCAAATGTACCACCTCGAGGGGGATAACGGGAGAGGCTATGCATGGGCGGGGACAGATAATATATGGGAAATCTTAATACTTTCTGTTCAATTTTTTTGTGAACCTAGAACTAATCTAAGAAATAAAGCCTATTTTCAAGAAAAGTTAAATGTTCCTGTTGTGTTTTGTTCTAAACAGCTTATTCGACTTAGATGGCAAAGAGCAGAACAGACAACCACATTCCTTCCTCTTTAGAGGAAACATTGAAGGGGCCGTGTTCATCATTCATCTTCACCGCGTGTACTGTCCTCTGATAGAATATAAGAAACACTGTGCTATAAGTTACAAAAGTACTCGCAGATATTTCCAGATAATTCAGGATAATGGAGAAACACTTGATTCGTTTCCGAAGATCCTACAACCACCTAGGGCTCAGAAACCTTTAAAAAGTCAAAGTTCATTTTAAAAAGTATGAAGGAGACAAGGAAATACAGAAATTAGTGAAATACTCCAGTGTTGTACAGAGATAACATCAAGCAGTTAAACATTCCAAAAATGTTAAAGGGCTTGAGGCTTTAGTCTCATAAAAGCCTAGGTTGTCACCTTTCTAAGCAATCAGATTTCAGAGATCAATAGTGTTCTTATCTCATCCCCTCTTTCCTCTTCATAGAGGAGAGACCTAAGTGTGGTGCATTGTCTAAAACCAAGATCATGGCAGAATTAAACTAGAAACTCAAACTGTCTGCTCTTTCTGCCTAACCGTGACTCCCTTTAGTAAAATATTTTAAACGTTTTTTTTTCCCTGCTTTATCATTCCTCTAAGTCTCATACCAAATATTTACCTCAATCAGGTGTTATCACAAAGTGATCAGAGTTTACAGAAACATTATCCAAAAAAGCGTTACAGTGATACCATCTGAGCCTGGTGGTGTCTTACTTGGGAGGTTTTTGATGAACTGTCTTTGGTACTGCAGTCTTGTTCGGGTGATCTGCTTCTCCTTCTGTGAGATATGGTTGTTTGTGTCTTCCCACAGATTGGTAAACTTAACTTGTCAAGATGACGGACAGAGAGGTTTTTTTTTCACTAGGGTGCAGGGTCTGACCATTCCCTGGAGTGAAAATCTGCTTCTGTCACTTTGGGGTGGCATGGCTTGCTTTGCTTTGCTATTTTTGTTTCTTTAACCCACAAGTTGATTCTGGTGGATTTCTTGATTGAAGAAATGCTAATGGGCAAGAATAATCTTCAAGTTTAATTAATTGCCAGAAATGAATTATTTGACCATATATCTTTTTTTTTAATTTATTTTTTTCCCACTGTACAGCAAGGGGATCAAGTTATCCATACATGTATACATTTTTCCCCCACCCTTTGTTCTGTTTCAGTAAGAGTATCTAGACATAGTTCTCAATGCTACTCAGCAGGATCTCCTTGTAAATCTATTCTAAGTTGTATCTGATAACCACAAGCTCCGGATCCCTCCCACTCCCTCCCTCTCCCAGCGGGCAGCCACAAGTCAATTTTCCAAGTCCATGATTTTCTTTTCTGTGGAGATGTTCATTTGTGCTGGATATTAGAGTCAGAAAGACAAAGACAAATACCATGTGATATCACTTATAACTGGAATCTAATATCCGGCACAAACGAACATGACCGTATATCTTCTTAGAAGGGTTATATTCTGCTGAAGCAGATGATCTTCCTAGTCAGCAGAAGTGCGTCACTCAGACAATACATCGTTATTTCCCTCTGTAGAGTCTCTGCATAAGATCAGGGTCCATCCTAAGGTGCTTGGGGTATTTTAAGTGAAAGCTTCGGATTTAAAAATCCATCCTGTGTAGGGTATTTTATTACACAAGAGGAAAGGCTGGAATAATCCACATGATAATTGATGCGTTTTGGAAACATCGGTATGAACTCATGGTTAGCTTAATATAAATAGATATGGTTACATTTAGAAATATTTATAGAAATGTGTAGAGACAATTTATAGAACATGAGAGATTTGTTTTGAACTAATTTATGTTGCTGTATATTTGATGTAACCTTGAATCCTTGTGCTCTTCGTGATAGGTATGATGTTTATGAGTGAGCTGGTTAATGTATGTTATTAGGACCACTTTATTCTTCTTAGGTACCTGTTTGGGAAGGTTACCTTTTGATTGATAGCCATAGACATCCTTCCTAACAGGCACCTCAGGGGCTGGGTGCAGGAAAGAAGTATGTAATCTTGTCATGATCAGGTCAGGGACGCACTGATTCCCACTGGATGGATGCCTGAGGCATTTAAAAAAAAAAAAAAAAAACAAGAAGCTTTTATTACACTTTATCTGAACTTCCTTTCTCTTTTGCTGAGGGCTTGCTTGGAACTTTCTCTCTCCTGCTCCCCTCCCCCACTTCCTCTTTCCTATTTGCAGTTCAGTTGAATGGCTGAGCCTCTCACACTGTTTGAGTCTTCAATCTGGAGTGAAACGAACACATTTTGGGGTAGTAATTGAAGTTTTTTTTTATTTCCCCTCCAGTTTTTAACTTACAATGTATTTATTGTTTTACAAGATTTGCAAAGAATGCTCTTTTTCTGCATTTGTCTGGTAACCATTGACTGAATCACTTGAAAGAATCAACCACAATTCTACCACCATAGTTACGGCTGTTTCACGCAAACAACTTTACTGCTGTCTGTTTTCCTGGTTTTTCTTGTTGGATAGGACTCTGAGAAGAAACTATAATTTTTAAGCTGCTATAGACAGGTCTGTAATCCACTCACACCTGATACATGACGGAGGAAACAGCCTTTTCCCAAACAAGCTCAGATATTTGATCCTTAGGCGTCTCTCACAGCACATCAGCTGTCTGACCAAGGCGGCTTACACCCACTGTCATGTAACAGAGAAAAAAATGTTTGCTGTGTCTTAATATGTGCCTTTCGGGGAGAGACCTACTTTAACATTTATTCATTTATTAATAAGTTCAATGGACAGTCATCAAACATCTGGTACTCCCAAGGCATTATCCTAAGTGCTGTTGATGTAAATGCAGAAAACAGAAATGGCGTTTTGATCTATTCTGTCTAAACATGGAAGGCTGGTTTATTTTATGTTCACATGTGTTAATTAACTAAGCACAGAATAAGAACATCTTAAATGTACATTATCCTAATAGCTACTCTTATCTTTTACTATTCTCTTCAAACGTTCTCTTGACCTGTTTGATTAATAGTCATTCTCTATAATGAAACTATGGGACTGGAATTTCTAATATTACTCTTAAGCATCCAGAAGGAGTTTTAATAAACCATGGCTTTTGTCCATCAAATTCACGCTGGCTGTGAGAGGTAGACAATAAGAAGAGAAAAGACTTAACTTCTAAACCAAGTACCTCACAACCAAGACAATTCCCCAAGCAGATTCTGGGCCTAAATCAATATGCAATCTAGAGAAATAGGACAGATTGCAGCTTGACGTGTGAGAAGTGAATATACTGGCTGTATCAGATTGGGGTTGTATTGCAGATGGAAACCCTAAGGAAAAGCATGTAAAAAATGATTCCCAGTCCTGGGGCAGGAGACCAACAGGAACAAGACCAGAGATGCAGGTCCTAGCCTGTTCCATGGGGAGTCAGGTCCTTGGGCACCAACAGCTGTATCAGGAAATGACTGATGAGTAGCCTTTGCCTCCCAGTAATCCCCATTACAACATTCTCCATCATTTCAAATAAAAACATATTCACAAAACACACAAATTTTGGCAGGTTTTTTTTTCATAATATCCAAAAAACAAAAAGCCCAGATATCTATCAATAGAATGGATAAACAAACCCTGGCATACCTATATGACCAAATAAAAGTCTACAATCAAAAGCCATGAACTACAGACACAGGGGAAGTGAGTGGGATGGATGAGGAGTTTGGGGTTAGTAGATGCAAACTATTACATTTAGAATATAAAGAATATTCTATACAGCACAGAGAATTTTATCCAATCTCTTGTGATAGAACATGATGGAAAATAATATGAGAAAAAGAATATATATATATATATATATATATATATATATATATGTATATATGAGACTGAGTCACTTTGCTCATTAACTATATTTAATTTAACTATATTAACTATATTTAATTTAAAAATCATATATATATGCGTGTGTGTGTGTGTATGTGTATATATATATATATATATTTGGGGGAGCTGTAAGGAAGCCTTGGAAATGCCTTCTGACTGGGCAGTCATATGTCCAGCTAAAACTCAGGAGTGCTATCATTTATTTAATTGCAAAGAATATCAGTGGGCAGCAGCAACAGATTCTGCCACCATGATGATTGTAAAAAGCTGCCTTGCAGATCTGTTGTATTCCATATGGTAATGTGTAATGCTTAGCAGGGTAACTGGCACATAGTTAGTACTAGACAGTTGTAGCATGCATTTCTAATAATTACTGTTATTGATTGTTTATAGTGCATGAGTCCAAATTGAGACTTGTCTATCCAGCTAGGCTCTAGGTGCCAAAGAAACCATGCTGTTGGCTGAAAACCATTTCTAGCAATAATAAGTATCCCTCCTCCCCCCAAATTATTCGTTAAAAACCCCTTCCAATGATTAAATGTTACTCACTTTATCTTGGGTGGCCTGAGGATTTTAATCTTTTTTAATTCAAGATTCCAAGAATACTTATATCACGTCCAGAGATTCTTAGCAGGATGAAGCTTGTTTCCAAGACTAGTTCTAATGGGTTCTTTGAATGAAACAAGTGGATTATGTATACTTTGCAGCAGATTTGCTAATTGCCAACAGGAATTACTTTTGATATTTATTTCCTAAAATCATTCCCTTAAAATAACTGAGGTATTGTTTCATTAGATTCAAGGTTTAATGCCAATGAGTTAAAAAGAATATTATGGGAGTTCCCATTGTGATGCAGGGGAAATGAATCCGACTATTACCCTTGAGGACTCACGTTTGATCCCTGGCCTCGCTCAGTGAGTTAAGGATCCTGCGTTGCTGAGGCTGTGGTGTAGGCTGGCAGGTGTAACTCCAGTTTGACGCCTAACCTGGGAACTTCGTATGTCATGAGTGTGGCCCTAAAAAGGCAAAAGAAGAGAAGAGAAAAGAAAAAATTATACACACCAAAAAATGAAAAGAGTATACAAATGATTGTGAGAAGAAATTACAACTGAATTGCCCTATGACCCGGTAACTTTACTTCTGGGTATATACTCAAAGAATTACAAACAAAAACTCAACAAATATTTGTACACTCATGTTTGTAGAAACGTTATTCACAATAGCCAAAGGTGGAAACAACCCAAGGGTCCATCTATGGGTGAATGAATTATATTCCATCTATGCATACACTGGAATATTATCTGAGTACAAAAAGAATGGAAATTCTGACACAGGTTATAATACGGATGAGCCTTGAAGACATCATGCTAAGTGAAGTAAGCCAGTCACAAAAAAAAAAGAGTAAATACTGTATAATTCCACTTGCATGAGGTACCTACCATAGTTAAGTTCAGGGTTGTAGGTGCAGGGGCCAGGGAGGAGGAGGAGTTAGTGTTCAATGGGGACACGGTTCTAGTTTTGGAAGATAAAAACAGTTCTGAAGCTGGATGGTGGTGATGGCTTCACAGCAGTCTGAATGTACCTACTGTCCCTGAATTGTACACTTATCGAGGTTCAAATGGTAAATTTTATATTATGTGTATTTCATTACACTTTTTAAAAATAAAATACATGACAGGGAGAGGAAAATGTTTTAACTGCATTGAGTTCCTTCTCCCATAGAAGTCATCACCCTCTGGTCCTATTATTGTTGAGGATCAGCAGTGGACCAGAGGCAACGATGGATTAGCATAGAAATATGTGTGCCTTGTACCCATTAACTTCTGTGTTAATGAAAAGAGCTTTAGAGTATGCCTGTGAATGGTTTCCTGAGAGAAAGAATAACAATACTGCTTGCTCTTATGACTGAATAGCACTTTGTCAAATTAACATAGGGATACATTCATTCATTTTTTTCACTCATTTACTGATAAGTGCCTGATAAATTCAGCTGTTTATGCTTTTCTTTTTCCAGACCCTCTTTGTGTTGGGAAAATAAGATAGCTGAATCTTAAGGCTGGAAGAGAAAGAGATTGAGGCAGCGAAGTGAGCCTGGTCTTGAATTTCAGCTGCCAATTTATACACGTCTTTGGGAATTTCTGGTTTTCAAGTAGTTAGAAACACAACAGGAATTCTTTATTTGCCAAGGCACCCAATTCAAATCAGTTTAATGACTCTGGCCTTTTATTGCCCATGGGGGAGCCCTGGACCCAGGGATGGCAGGACTCTCCCTTCTGTGTCCTTGTCTTTTGTCTTTCCTGCCTTGTGTTTGCTGGTTTCGTTGTCTCTTCCTGTTGACCAGACTCCTCATTTACTCTCTGGCATCTGCATTGCTCTTTTGTTTTTAGAACATCCTAAGCATGATCCTGGCCTGGAGACTTTCTTCCATTTACCATTCTTTCTCCCCTTTTTCTTCAGGTCCACATGCGTCACTCCATCATTTCGTTCAGGTAAATGCCATCTTGTCAGAGAGGTTTGTCCTGACTACATAATTTAATATAACAACACAACACACACACACACACACACACACACACACACACACACACTCACACAGGCCCACCCCGCCTCTATCAAAGCCCGCCCTCTTTATTCTGCTTTATTTTTTTCATAGCACCCATCTTTGATTATCATCTGCCTCTTCCAACTAAAATGTAAGCTTCGTGCAAGTAGAGACTTTTTTTCCAGTTGGTTGCTTTCCTAGTGTCCAGGAGCAGGGGTTGGCAAGACCACAGTTCACAGCCAGATGTGTGCTGTCTGTTTTTATGTGGCTTATGAGCTAAAGAAAAGTTTTTATGTTTTCAGATTGTTTCAAAAAATCAAAAAAAAGAAAAACTTGTGACACATGAAAGTAGAGAAAATTCAAATTTCCATGTCCATAAATAAAGCATTATAGGATACAATCACACTCATTTATTTATTCATGTATGACTATGGCTGCTTTCACCTTACCATGACAGTCAAGCAATTAGGACAAAGACCAGATAAACTTTACAGAAATATTTGGTTTAAGTAATACCTTGCACATAAAGGAAGATGAAATAGTCATAAGTGAATGCATTTTTGCTCTCTCCATATTAGAACTCCTTCCAAGATCTGAAAATTATACACAATTTTTGTCTAATCATTGGTTCCTCGATAAAAAGACTTAACTTTCCCTAAAGATAAAGGAATTGGCCCAGAATCTAAAATGTATGCTGCAAGAAAAAAAGAGTGTAAAATAACAAATAATAAAATCACAGCATAGCAGTATATGAAAAATTATGACCGGCAATTTAATAAGCTTAATAAAATATTCGTCTCCATATATTACCCTATCACTAATGCCTTGAATCATTCACTTGGTCTCTTTTTTCTACTATAATATAATCCAAGTCTATCTGATACACCCCTTCGTTGAGCTAAGCGAAACCTGACTCTAGGTTCCCAAAAACACCATATCGTCTTCCTTCCTTCAATAAACTTGCACCTTCTCCACTCTCTGCCTGGAGTGTTTACTTCTTGCGCACCAGGGGAATGCTTGCTTGTCATTCAGAAGGTGAGAACTCAAATACCACCACCTCCTCACCATCCCAGCATGAAAACTCCCATACCTGATGGCATATATCCGCATTCATTCATTCACTCACTCATTCATTCTTCCAACACATTTGTGGAATAACCACTCCGTGACAGCCCTTCTTCCAGGTACTGGGTTACAGCCACTAAAAACAGAGATAGCATTCTACGCTTGTGGAGCTAATATTTTAGGGGAGAAAAGACAATACAAATTTTAAGATAACTGATATGTCAAGTAGTGACATGAGCAACAAAAAACAAAGATAAATTTGAATGCGGGGATAGTGATAAGAATGCACTGTAACGCTTCGAGCCATGATGCTTTATCCACATCTCTCTTACCATTCACAAACAGCGTTACAGGAAACCGTGTTTATATCAGGCCCCCAGAAAGGTCCTATTTCTTATTTTTTTCACCCCCAGTGCACAGACGTACATGGTGTGTTGTCAGTGTTGGATGGACAGCAGGTGGATAATAATGTGGTTAGTAGTTTGATTTCTCTCTTAGGAAGGGGCAAGTAGAGATCATGATTATGGAAGCATTTTGAAACACGAGGAAAATGTGTAGTAATTGCAGAAGTATGAAACTTCTGAGAAAAATAAATGAGAAGATTAAAAACCGATGCTTTAAGGCCCATTTTTCAAGGCAGCATAAATGTGCAAAAGGACAAAACATGACTGTAAACGTAAAATTATGTGAGTAGAACAAATTTCTGTGGTTGGAACTGAATCAGATAATTTTTTAAATCAGTTGGTTCATTGCTTTGCAGCTCATCTATGTAGCTGGAATCTGGAAGTACCAGTATCACATGCTATTAAAACAGTCCTCGTTTTTTAAATTGCACTGACCATTTTTAAGATTTTATTTTTCCCTACTGATTCCCTGCTGTGAGAATAAGCACCATCTTAAGCAAATTATTTTCATGTCTAATAAAATATTTAAAAGGCATAAATGTCCAAGAACGATAACATTCTGAACTTTCAACTTAATTTTTAAATTTGAAAAATTAGGAGTTCCTGTGATGGCTTAGTGGTTAACGAATCTGACTAGGAACCACGAGGTTGCAGGTTCGATCCCTGGCCTTGCTCAGTGGGTTAAGGATCCAGTGTTGCCGTGAGCTGTGGTATAGGTCGCAGACTCGGCTTGGATCCCACGTTGCTGTGGCTGTGGTGTAGGCCAGCGGCTACAGCTCTGATTGGACCCCTAGCCTGGGAACCTCCATGTGCCGTGGGTGCGGCCCTATAAAAGACAAAAAATAAAATAAATAAAATTTTAAAAATTTAAAAATTGGTAAATTGCATACTCATTTTCTGTGATTCCATATTCAGTTCATTCAAGTGTATTCAGTATATTTGAACAATGGTAATTAAAGGAACCACTGTAATTTTTAAGAATTTTCCTTTTCAAAAGGGCTAAACAAGGTCAAGTTTACTTGTTGATGCCATAGTTTCTCAGTACTTTTCCAAGACATCTAGGAAAGAAAGGCAGAGAGGCAGCTCTTTGAAAAATGGCTTTAAGAAAAACTATTTCTTACCAAAAACATTGTGCGTGTGGACACAAGCTATGTGTGTCAGAGAGTCTGGGTGTGTATGTATCTGCATGTGCTTTCACACTGACAGCATAAGGGTAACATAAACATTTGGGAATGTTTTTGAAAGAGCCTTACCCCCATGTGATGCGGATAGAAATTACATGATGTTTGCTTTTGACTTTCAGTACTAACGATAGAGGCTCAGCCTCTCAGGGCAATTCTTTCTTTAGGCCCTGGAAGACACTCCCACTGAAGGGAAGGACGGTTGTGCGTGTCATATATTAATGCATGAAGAGAGAAAAAATAGGGTGGGAAGGTCTCAGCTCTAAAACTGATTTCCTTTGTAGTGCAGGAGAATCCCTATTTATGGCTTTCAGGGCAATATAGGAAGAGAATGCCTTCTCTCTCAATTTCTGAGAAGTAACAGAAAAATGCAACTCAGTTGTCCAGAATCATCCTTTCTCCTATTCATCTGTCTAATTAATAGTTTCTTCTTGTTCGTTTTCGTGTAATTACCTTCTTACAAGGTGTCTCCAAATTTCAAATTTTTCTACATTTTCAAAGTATATAACTACACGAAATAAATAAGGTGATTACTGTTACTTTGTGACCACCAGCCTGAAAATCGAGAGGTGTCTGGCAATCAACTGTTTGGGTTAAGGTGACTTTTTATTCGTAGAAATATATCAAGGATACTTCTGAAATGATCCCTATTATGGTTAATTCTGATAGATACAGCCAAACGAAAACATGGTTATTGGTTACTCAAAGACCAATGCAATTTTATTCAGTTAGTAAACGGGAGGTTTTTTGGGTTTTTTGGGTTTTTTTTTTAAGTACTTGGAATACTGTCCATTTTCACATTGCAGTCACCTGAAAATGCATTTATCAAATATTAGTAATGATCTTCAAGATCTGACCAGGATGGGTCACCCCGGAACTTAAGGACTTCTCATTTTTTTTTTAAAGATTACTCATTCTTACACCCAAAGAGAACAAAGCAAAATCAATGAACGAAGAGCAAATCTGGGTATTGCTTAAGCTACAGCTCAAACAATCTGTTATTAAGCGAAAGATCTATGCAGCTGATAGTAGAAACACCTAAAAGATTAGGATTAGTTTCACAAGGCACCACCCTAAGTAACTAAAAAAGGTCCTGGTGCAATGCACATTCATTTCCTGGGAAGAATAATTTGTTTCTTGGGATATTTAATATTTGAAAAGCATTGACAATGTGTTTGGCTCTGTTCAAAGCTCAGAGAGGTCAAAGTGGCACATAGATTTCCTTCTCCACTTTTGACAACTTTGACTCCTACTTGGCTTTTTCTCTCTCCTCCCTACACCCTTTCCATTTCCTCCTCACACCCTACCTCAGTACATGCCTATCTCATGATGCCACACTAGAAAGAAAACAAGTACTCGACGCACATAATGCTCGATTTGATGGGGGCAGGTGCTAGAGTCTAAAGACTCCAGATATTAAACTGTTATTTCTAAGAGAAGGATTTCTTTTTCTTTTTTTTCTTCTTCTTTTTTTTTTTTTGTCTTTTTAGGGCCACATCCACAGCTTATGGAAGCTCCCAGACCAGGAGTCGAATGGGAGCTGCAGCTGCCGGCCACAGACACAGCCACAGCAACTCAGGGTCCATGCCATGCCTGCGACCTACACCACAGCTCATGGCACCACTGGATCCTTAACCCACTGAGCAAGGCCAGGGATCAAACCCTCGTCCTCATGGATACTAGTTAGGTCTGTAACCTGCTGAGCCACAATGGGAACTCCAAGAGGAGGGTTTCTAGTGCATGAATATAGTAATATTTATATTTGTAATGAATTCTCATTTGTTTTGCTTATTTACTCAAACAGAGGTATACTGACCTTGTAAATGTGCTAGAATCCACAGATTTAAAACCAAGTGGCAAGTCCAAGATGTTGAAGTAGAGATCTGGGCTGGCTTAGAGAAGTAGAGATGAGCGTGACTACGTTACCAATTTATGAAGACTCATGCTGTTGAGCTAGGCAACTTTGAGCTTTATCCTGAAAGTTCTGAAGAGCCACTGATGCCATATTAAGCATTTGCTACAGATACAATCACATTGATGTTGTGGAAATAGCATCACTGCAGTAGCCTGGAGGGAGCCCAGATTAAAGACAAGGAAAAAGACAGAAGGAGGGGTTCTCTTGTGGTGCTGTGGGTTAAGAATCCGACATTGTCACTGTAGCAGCTTGGGTCGCTGCTGTGACATGGGGTTTGAGCCCTGGCTTGAGAACTTCCACATGTCAAAGGCATGGCCAAAAGAAAAAGAAAAAAAGGATTAAAAAGGAAGGATTTAGAGACATTAATAGATTTGTCTATTTAGGACATTTCATAGAAACGGAATTCTGTAATTAATTACACACGTGGTCTTTGGTACTGGCTTTTTTCCCTGATAATGTTTTCCAGGTTCGGCCATGTCGTAGTGTGCATCAACCCCCTCTGTCTTCTCATGACTAAAAATGTCTTATCATACAGCTGCCCCACCCTTTCTGTATCCATCCATCAGTCCATGAGCATTTGGATGGTTTCCACTTTGTGGCTCTTATGCTGCTGTGAGCACTTACATATAAGGTTTTATGTGGACGTGTTTTCAGTTCTCTCAGATATATATCTAGAAGGGATAGTATTGGATTGCTGTGTAATTTTATGGTTAGCCTTTTGTAGAACTGCCAAACTGTTTGTTAAACTGGCTGCATCGTATTATGCTCCCACTGGCAGTGTATGAGGATTCCAATATCTCCACATACTTTTCAATACTCTTTATTCCCTATCTCTCTCTTTTTTTTTTTTCCCCAGTCTTTTTAGGGCCGCACCTGCTGCATATGGGAGTTCCCAGGCCAGGGGTCAAAACAGAGCTGTAGCTGCTGGCTTGTACCTCAGCCACAGCAACACAGGATCCAAGCCCCGTCTGTGACCTACACCACAGCTCATGGCAACACCAGCTCCTTAACCCACTGAACAAGGTCAGAGGCCAACCCCACATCCTCATAGATACTAGTTGGGTTCATTACCACTGAGCCACAATGGGGACTCCAATTCTATTTTTTGTGATAGCCCTCCTAATGGGTGTGAAATGATCTCTCATTGTGATTTTGATTTCGATTTTCCTGATGACTAACAACATTGAACACCTTTTCTTGTGCTTCTTGGCTATATTTGTATATCTTCTTTGGAGAAAAGTCTATTCATATCTTTTGCCCATTTTTCAATTGGGTTATTTGTCTTTTTATTACCCAGCTATAAGAGTTCTCATATATTCTAAGTACAAGTCCCTTATCAGATACATGATTTGCAAATATTTTCTCCTACTCTGTAGGTTGTTTATTTACTTTCCTGATGATGCTCTTTCAAGTGCAGAATATTTTAATATTGATCATGTTCAGTTTGTCTGTTTTTTCTGCTTTGTACTTTAGTATCATATCTAAGAAATCATTGCCTACTCAAAGGCTATAAAGATTTATACCTATATTTTCTTCCAAGAGTTCTTATCCCATTTATTTGAACCCAGGTTCATCTAATTTCAAAGCTCATGTTACTAAGAACTACATTTTATTGCCTTATGCCTGTTTTAAATATTTTTTAAATGGTAAAATAAATGTTGTTTTTAGAATATAATATCTAGTTCAACAGCTTGAATCAGGAATTTGTGATTTCCAAACACTACTAAACTGCTAAAAAGACAGAACTAAAATTTTCCAAATGGAATCTGAATGAATTTGTTCTGTTCAAGACATTGATCATTACATGTTATGCTACAAATATTATCACACACATAATTTTTTTCTGAAGAATATAACACTATTCAATTATTTCACAATATCAAAATCAAGGTAAAGGCATCTTCTTTCAATGCCATGGAGATGCTTGAACAAAATGAGACTAAATGAGACAATGTGAAAAATAGATCTCTGAGGCAGAAGTAAATTAGAAAGTGGGAATGGGGAGTTCCCATCGTGGCGCAGCGGAAACGAATCCGACTAGGAACCATGAGATTTCGGGTTCCCTCCCTGGCCTCGCTTAGTGGGTTAAGGATCCGGCGTTGCCGTGAGCTGTGGTGTAGGTCACAGATGCTGCTCGGATCTGGCATTGTTGTGGCTGTGGCATAGGCTGGCAGCTGCAGCTCCAATTCGACCCCTAGCCTGGGAACTTCCATATGCCGTAGGTGTGGTCCCAAAAAGAAAAAAAAAAAAAGTGAGAATGTGGTGACTTTCGGTGACTTTTGAGTGGAAAGAAGAGCAGAACTTGGGATGTGAATTTATTTGTGAGGCGCATCGCACCTGTTCCTTCTTCCGTGCTAGAATCATTTTAGTTGCTTCCCATCTTGTAGCCCAAATGTTAAATCTTTGGAACCCAGTTCAGGCCACTCCTAGGTGCCATTGTCCCTGGAAATATCTGGTAACCACCTCATTGTTATTCACTTTTATAGGTTGTTATGGCTTTTTTTTTTTTTTTTCATATGGGGGAAGTAACCGGAATGTTAAAATAGGGAACCTGTCATGTTTTTATTTTCACTCATACAATATAAAGAGTCTATCAATGGAGTGCAATGCAAGGATATTTCTCACAGGTAAGACAAAACCAAGTACACAGCAAAAGCCATAACCACTATAAAAAAAACCTTGAGCTAAAATCAAGCATTCTCAGTGCAATAAAAAGATGCTTTCCTCACAATGCTACTTGAATGCTGCAGTGAGATTAATGACAGCTGCAGATGGCATTGAGTTATTTTGGTAACAAAATTCAAGTGATTACTAATCCTCCATTCATTGCCACTTTAATTGAAGTCATCACTTTGAATCACTTGAAGGATTAAGAATTTTTCTTTCATACAATTTTGGAGAAGGTCTGCATCAGAAATGATATTTTCATATTTAGCTTTCTGGAATGATTTACTCCATGAGTGCCTCAAAGACAAGTTCCCTGATGTATCACCTTGTGGTGATGGATGATTTATCCTTCAGATCAAAACCAAAACATCGTTTCTGCAGAAGGACCTTGCCCGATTCCTCAATCTAAGTTTGGTCACGGAGCTTTGTAGAAGTTTTCATTGTTGTATTGCTCTTCCTTTTATTATGCTTCACAGATGCAGTGTTTGTTTTTTTTTTATAACAAACTGAAGATTTGTGGCAACCCTGCTTTGAGAAAGCCTATCGACATCATTTTTCCAATGGTATTTGTTCACTTTGTGTTTCTCTGTCACATTTTGGTAATTCTTTTTCACTGTAATTACATTTGTTATGATGATCAGTGATCTTTGATGTTACCATTGCAAAAAAGATTATGACTTCCTGAAGGCTTAGATGACAGAGGTTTTTTAGCAGTAAAGTATTTTTTTAATATGTACATAAGCAGATTATTTTTTTGGTAATCCTTGAAATTTGTAATACATCTTTTTCTTTTCTTTTTTCTTTTTATAGCTGCACCTGCAGCCTATGGACGTTCCCAGGCCGGGGTTCAAATCAGAGCTGCAGCTTCAGGCTTATACCACAACCACAACACCACCAGATTTGAGCCACATCTGCCACCTACACCACAGCTTTCGGCAATGCTGGATCCTTAACCCACTGAGGGAGGGGGTTGTCTCACAGAGACAACATGGGGTCCATAACTCGCTGAGCCACAGCGAGAACTCTTGAAATTTGTGATTAATTTAAACTTTACACATATCAACACAGACTTTCTTATAAAAAAAAAAAAAAAGAGTTTCCAACAATGTTCGAAGGGATTGCCCACTTAAAACTCAGGTGTCTCATGAATAGGAGAACATGCAGGGTGTGTCCAGCTCTTTGGGAGACTGGTGATGTCTGACCGGACTTCTACTCTGAATGGTTTGTCATTAAGTACTAGTTGAGCAGGTCAGGCCACTCTCCCTCAAGGCACGTTATCAGCAGAGACCTATTAAACTTTAACTCCACATTACGAGACTTTTGTGGCTGAGAACAGCGAGGGTATGTGTAATACAGGAAATGCATTTTCAGAGTAGTTACCACCAGGTTGTTTGGTAAATAATGTGTGTGTCTACTCTAACATGGTTGAGTGATAAAACATTTGATATAAACATTGATTATCTTTATTACAGAAAAGTCAAAGAGCAATTCCAAACAAAGCAAACCTACACACAGTTTTTAAAATACCACTTACTTTTAATGTATGTTGCTATTCTAAATATACTGCATTTAACAAATGATTTGAGTATATTGGACTTGGGGATAAGAAAGCCTTTAATCCATACATCATTATTAAATCGTCATCACAACTACAACTAGGTAGTTCCCATTTGATATGAATGTATTAGTCTCTAAAAATATAAAAGATCTTATAATGTAAAAATTTAACCAAATTTGAGTTATTTCTTTGAAACACTTAGTCATCAGCAAACCTCTTACATTTCTATTTAATTTATTTTGAAAGTCACTGGAAATAATTTATTCAGTAACTTCTAAAGAGCTAAATTAATTGAATAAATTTAAGTGTTAAATTTACTTAAAATACATTTGTCTTGCTTAGATATTTGGTGGTAGTAAATACCACTTAAGTGACAGAATTACAAAAGTTCATCGCAGGCAAGCCTAAAAACTATATGGAATGTAGTTTTATTGAGACATAACTGACATAGAGCACTGTTTAAGTTCAGGGTGTACAGCATGATGATCTGACTTATCTACATCACGAAGTGATGACCACAGTAAGTTTAGTGAACATCCATCAGCTCATATAGATAGAAAATAAAAGAAAAAGATTTTTTTTCTTTGTAACGAGAACTCTTAGGATTCATTGTCTGAACACCCTTCATATAGAACATCCAGCAGTGGTTTTTTTTTTTTTTGGATTTACAAGGTTGTGATAATTTCTGCTGTACAACGAACAGATTCAGTTATACATGTACATACATCCATTCCCTTTCACATTCTTTTCCCACATAGATTATCACAGAATTTTTTTTTTACAGAATAAAATACATATATTTAAACACAATTACATTCACACAGATTATTATATCATGGATCTTAAGAAACAGATTAAGCCTCTGCCTCTGGAGAAGTGGAATGGAAAATATGCTGAGACAAATAGGAAATTTATTCTATGCTTTATCCCATTTTGTATGGCTTTCATCTTTACTATTTAGTATTATCTGTTACATTCAATTCTTCCTTAAAAATTAGCATTATATTAAAATTGTGTATATTATGCAGCTAAAATTTATAAAGAAGAAAGCCTTATAATCATTAAATATTTTACATAGCATAATAAAAAGAATAACTTAACTGGTAAGAATAACAAAAATAATACACCCTCTGAAAATAAGTAAAATATAAAATGCATAAATTGGTTAAAAAACAGTGTAACTATACAAATATGTCCTCACAATTTGTTACATCTTATTGATTCTTCAATATAGGCATTACACCATTCTAGGTGATGTGATAAATAAGACATTATAGACCTTACATTGTACCATGGAGATAAATGGTTATTAATAGTACAGTTGTAGTACTGTATTATTTAATTATACAGTTGCATTATTTAATTATAATTATCATAAATTCTTCGATGGAGAGGAAATCAGAATCAGTTCTAAGAAGACTTCAGCATTCCAAGAATGATGTCAAATGACCCCCTTCATGGTGAATTATGCACTTATTATGAGATACATTTCTTCTCTAGAGATTCCTTGTTTGTGTATCAATTGTAGATTTTTGGTTTGATATAAGAGTCTATATGTATATGAGATTGTTTTAAGTTGTTGTTCTCTTAATTGCAAGTTCATCTCCAGTGTTCTGCATTTGTACCCACCTCTTCTCATGATTTCTGATTTTGGTGGTATAATTGTGCATGGATGATTTCGTATCTTTACTGTATATATACCTTTACCGGTGAGCGTTGTCATTTGTGGAATTTTTGTTTCCTGTGGCTGTCTTTTCTTTCCTGCCTAGAGAAGTTCCTTTAGTATTTGTTGTAAGGCTGGTTTAGTGTTGGTGAATTCTCTCAGCTTTTGCTTATCTGAGAAGGTTTTGATTTCTCCTATAAATCTGAATGAGAGCCTTGCTGGGTAAAGTAATCTTGGTTCCAGCAGTGTTAATTATATTAATTGTGCTGTGTGTTACACCCCTTGTACATTTTTTTCTTCTTTTTCACCTAGTACTTATTTATCTTATAACCGGAAGCTTGTGCTTTTTGACCACTTTCATCCGGTTTCCCCTCCTCTCAGCATCCACCTCTGGTAACCACAAGTGTGATCTATTTTTCTGAGTTTGTTTGTTTGCTTGTTTGTTTTTGAACTACAATTGATAGACAACACTGTTAGCTCGTGGGATGTTGCATAGTGATTTGATATTTCTATACATTACAGAATGATAACCACAGTGTCTAGTTCCCATCTGTCATCATACAAAGATGTTACATTATTGACTGTATTCCCCACACTGTTCATATCATACCCAGGACTCATTTATTTTGTACCTGAAAACTTGTCCTTAATATATTTTTCTCATCCCCTCCCCATCCTCACCTCTGGAAACCACCTGTTTGTTCTCTGTGTCTATGACTCTGTTTCTGATTTGTTATATTTGTTAATTTGACACTTTTTTAGATGAATTTTTTTCTTTAAATTTCACAGATTTCTTTACTCCAATAGATCCCAGGCTATGTACCACAAATATTTTAAATGATCTTCAATAAATTTGTGCTTTCTGGTCTTACAAGATGCAACCATATGATTCTCTACTTTCTTCCTTAGATGAGAAAAAAATCAAAATAGAGACTTTCTTATTTTCCAGTGAAGTTAATTAAAAGCAGAATCAACAGGAGAACATGGTTTTTTTAAAGGATGCGTAGCCATAAAAATGTGTGGATGACATTTATCCATGACATCTGCATTAGAGGAAAATTCAAAACATTAAAAATTAATTTAGCATTTATGATTTTGGTTTCGAGGGATTTTTCTCTGCAATTCAACATAAACTTTTGCCAACTGTCTTGAGCTCAATCATAAGAATGTATATTGGACTTATGCAGAAACGTTTATTCTGGATGACTTAACTTCCAACTTCTAAAATTTGTAAACATTCACTTTTAGATAACATGTATAAATATCAAGTTTTATTTTTATTATGTTAATATCAAGATATTTGATTGAAGGAGTTCCCATTGTGGCTCAGCGCGTTTCGAACCTGGCTGGTATCCAAGAGGATGGAGTCCCTGGTCTCGCCCAGTGGGTTAAGGATCTGGTCTTGCTGCAAGCTGCGGCATAGGTCAGATCACCGATGTGGCTCAGATCTGGCATCACTGTGGCTGCGGCATAGGTTGCGGCTATGACTCCAGTTCCACCCCTAGCCTGGAAACGTCCATATTCTGTGGGTATGGCTCTAAAAATAAAAAGACAAAAAAAAAGATATTTGATTGAAAATATTGTTATCCCTTCCTGGGCTCATTAATGCAACTGTTGATTAAGCCAATCATTATTAAAAAGAAAATTTGTATAACTAGAATAAAAGATATAAGTAGAAATTTTCTTTTACATCAAAGTAAAATTGTAAATGCCTAGGACTTCAGCATTTAACAATATTCGAAAATTAGTTAATGCACATCTTTAAGTGCTGGAGAGCCAGAAGGTAGCTAAGCATGGTCCCTCCCCTTGTGAAATTTTCAGGCTAGTAGTAGAACTGGCCATCACATAAATATTATACCCATTTGAATGTCGTGGGAATATGTCAAACAAAATCATGACACAAGTCAACCTTAAGAATAGCAGATATAACTTGCCGTATGTGTCTGTTTATTAATTCAGTAACTGTTTATTGATTTGTGCTATGTAACTGTGTTAGTCCCTGGTGATACAACACTAAATTGATAAGCTTTTATAATCCAAAGAGCAATTGGAATTAGTTTACATAATCACATTCAAGTTTCATCTCTTACTTTTTTTTAGGCTCATATACATTGAGAGGGAATTCTCCCTGACATGAACTTTCTCTCCAGGTTATTTGATTTGCACATTGAGAGTAGAAATCAGTGCCCACTGACCCTTTTCTTCAAATCATAGCAAATACTTGTTGAGACTTGAGACACTCACCATCTGATAGTAATGCATGATGAAATAAACACAAAGTGACAAGGCTATAATAGAAATGTATCCAAGTACTGTGGAATATTAGAAGATACAGGTAAGTATTCCAGGGGCTAGTAAGGACCGTAAAAGAGAAGCCATTTGAGTTTAATCTTGAAGATGGGTGGATGTTTCCTAAGCAGAGTGTCTCAAGCTCAGGAAAAAATGAGGGCCTCTGATTTCAGTCTGATGATTTAGAGCACAGAGTTCAAGGAGGAGAATGCCAAGGGAACAAGATGACATATTTTTAGAGGGAGTATTTTTACCGTGAGAAATATATGTGTTTGAACTGAATTATCAATCAAGAGCTCTTTTATAATCTGACCCAAGAGCGAAACATCCATTTCCTCTTTTTATGTCAAGATTTTTCACAAAAAAAAATGTATCATTTTGAGACACTCTATTTTGGTCAGTGCTGGTTGATAGAAAGAATGTAAAAACCATCCTTAATATGTTTTTCAATTAAAATTTTCGTTAAGTCACCATATATTTTAAAGTATCTGCTCTTTCCCAAGTACACACACAAGGTAAACAGCTTACAGTCTACCTTTGAGGATTTGCTGTTTACTTGGGGAAGTAAAGGTAATCCAGCATACATCATCAAATATGATATATACTGTTTGATAAAGAGTAGGGAATTTGGGGGGAGCCAAGATGTGGCTACCTCAGGGAAAATCTAGGATGCTTAACAAAAAAGTAATATTTTCTGTGTCTTTAAGAGTGATTAAGGACTTGCCAGAAGGAAAAGTGAGAAGAAAGTATTCCAGGCAGAGGGATAAAGATAAATGATGTCTTCTGGCTATAAATGTTCCTGGCAAACATTTCTCTGCCCTAGTTTTGTGTGTTAATTATTTTAAAATTTAAGAAAGAGATATTTTTATAAACATACTTGCCCATTATAAATGTCTATTTTACTAGATTTTGCATGCCACCAATGGGACACCATGCTTTTGAAAAGTATTATTTATGAAATAAACAGATTCCAAACATCAAAAACAGTGGAACCAATTCTCATTCCTCCACTGTATCCTGAATGTATTTCCTCTACTCGGAGAGCCCCTTAAGATTATATCACAAGTGTGCCCCTCCTGCCGTATTGTTGTGGTTTCTTCTTTATGTCTCTGGATGTAGAATATCTTTTTTGGTAGTTTCCAGTCTTTCTTCTATCGATGGCTTTTCAGCAGTGAGTTGTGTTGTGGTGTGTTCATGAGATGAGGTGAGTTCAAGGTCCTTCTCCCTTGCCATCTCCTCTTTGTCTTTTGATACTGCAGTTGACATGAGCAAATTGACATTTAGAGTAAAACAAAATCAGCATGGAAGCCCGAAAAGCCTTACCATTTTAATTTAGAAATTCTTTTTCAGTATTTCTCTAAATTTGGTGCAATGCAATGTCAGGAACAGCTCAATAATATCCATTTGCATAAGATTTCTCCACTTTTCACCTTAACACTTCCAGTAGCCCACTCTTCTGCTTAGAAATTTTTACTAAGGTGTAGTTTATGCAGAGTGAAGTGTAAAAATCCAAATGTAGTTTTTCATGAGTGTCAACAAATATAATCATCCATGTAACCCACACTCTAAACACATCAAATATTAACATCTTTATTCGTATAGGTTAATTTTATAACCTGCAATATCCATCACACAGGAAATCCAGTCTCTGCAGAAAGGGAATAGTGTTTAAAGGCACAGGCGGGCAAAATACATAAGCTAATGATTTAAATTGTATAATAACAGTTTCCCTGTAAATACTGTAGTAATTTTAGCATGGAATAGATACTAAAACATCATCATCACTAAAAAATCTATTAACTATTTTTATCAGAGAAAGAATGCATATAACTATATTTATATGAATGAGTCACCAAACCAAAACAAAGTTAACACCAAATATAAAATTCATATAATAGAGCAATGCTTTACACAGTCTTCATAGTAAATACTTCGTGAAAGAAATGAGATTTCTGCAGAGTGCTATATAAGGAATAAAATATAGGGACCATGAGGAAGTCATGTGGAAAATGGAAGAAGCATGTATAGGTGGCAAATGCTTGTATATGTGCATGTGTGTGCGCCTTGAGGGTAAGTTAAGGGTGGAACACAACATAATTTGTGAAGCAGGGGGCATCAATAGTTGCTTAATAAAGACAATGCTTACAGGATTAGGCCACAGAATCCATTGGGTAGCTGCTATATACAAATGTCTCAAATTTCTAAGTAAATCCCTGACACACAAATCTCAAATGAACTGTGGTACAAATGCTTTTGGTGTAGATGATTTTTATCCTGATCTTTGTGATATGATTAGCTGACATTGATTGTGAGTAATTATTTTGACCTTCTGCTCTGGGATGATTTTCACCATTAATAGATATAATAGTGCTTATTAAAAACACCCTCAACTTTGCTAAGAACATGACATATTTTATAGATGAAAACAAGCAAACAGAAAACTTCTGTGTGTTTGCCTCCCTTACTGTTATGTTATTCAGTTCTTACCACAACTGCACGTACAACCTCATACTGACACAGCAAATCTGTACTTGGTCTTGTTTGCATGCGTCTTTGAATTCATTCTTATACAGCTTTCAAATTAATAGGAACTGTCTCTCCAGTTAGTCTGTAGATTCCCAAATATCTTGAGCCCATTTGTCTACTGTAAATATTCAATAAAAGTTGAGGATGAGATGATCTTAGATGGCCACTTACTGTATAAGCTCCAGATGCTCCCTAGAAACAAGTAATGGATACAAGTCTTTCTTCATTACTCTTTAGAGACCTTTTATAAGAACTTTATAAGACCTTTTATAAAGATATGAGATAAAACTTAATTATTAATTTTAGGTGTTTATTTACACTCGCTTTTTTTCTTGTTACAAATCTCAAGAAAGAAGTGGCTGACTGGAGTTTCCGTCGTGGCTCAGTGGTTAACGAATCCAACTAGGAACCATGAGGTTGCAGGTTCGATCCCTGGCCTCGCTCAGTGGGTTAAGGATCCGGCATTGCCATGAGCTGTGGTGTAGGTCGCAGACATAGACTTGGATCCTGTGTTGCTGTGGCTCTGGTGTAGGCCGGTGGCTACAGCTCCGATTGGACTCCTAACCTGGGAACCTCCATATGCCATGGATACAGCCCTAGAAAAGGCAAAAAGACAAAAAAAAAAAAAGAAGTGGCTGACTATTCCTACTTGTAAAATGATTAATGGGACATCAGACTTAAGTAGAGATTTAATAATATATCCTAAGTTAATGATCATACTGTCTAACTGGGATATAGTGTTATAAGCAGAGTAAGCAAACTTTCAATAACTATTTTTAATTGGAAAAAAATAAGCCTTTTCGAAAATAAAACTTACATTTTATTTTATTTATTTATTTATTTTTTGTCTTTTTAGGGCCACACCCTGGCATGTGGAGGTTCCCAGCTAGGGGTCGAATCAGAGCTACAGCTGCGGGCCTACGCCACAGCCACAGCAACGCCAGATCCAAGCCACCCTCGCTGAGTCTGCGACCTACACCACAGCTCACTGCAGTTCTGGATCCTTAACCCACTGAGTGAAGCCGGTTCCTCATAGCTCCTAGTCAGATTCGTTTCCTGTGCGCCATGGTGGGAACTCCAAAACTTACATTTTAAATCAATACAATATAGAACTATTAAAAAAAAAGACCAAAAGACCAAAAAAAGAAAAAAAACCACTGAAAAGCAATGTATTAGGGGCCAGTCATTAAAAGTAAACTAAAATATTTCTGGACATAATGGTTCTTGATGTATCTACTTGGCGAAGCTATGATGCCCAAGTATTCAGTCAAACACTAATCTAGTTGTTTCTCTAAAGGTATTTTGTAGATGTGATTAAAGTTCACAATCAGTTGACTTTGAGTAAGTAATCTGGGTGGGCCTGATTCCATCAGTTGAAAAGTCTTAAGAGCAAAGCTGAGATTTCCATAAAGAAGAATCTCTCCCTGCCGACAGCAGCCTCATCTCCAGGACTCCAGCCTGCCTGTCCTGACGCCTTGCCCCATAGATGTGGGTCTTGCCTATCATTCCCACAACTGCATAAGCCAGTTCCTTGCAATAAATGTCTTAACATGCATTTCCTACTGTTCCTGCTTCTCTGACTGAAAACTTTCTGTTATCAGTCATTCATACCAAATAATAATATTAATGCTTTTACACAAAACTTCCATCTCAGATCCTCATTCTTAGTGACAAAAAGACTTGCTGTAATTGCATCCTAAAGAAGAAATGTCCTGAGACCTTGGACATTTTTTAAAATAAATTTACTTAAAACCATTTCAGAGAGTTTTGTATTAACAAGGATAAAAACTGTATATTCACATATTTTAAATAAAACATCTTTAAAATTTGTAATCAGAACATCACAACCAAGAAAATGCTCTTTAAGTCATTCGATGTAACAAACCGGAACCAAGTAGAAAATGTGAGCAGAGTCTTTCAGGTGATTACTTTCCTAGGTTTGAAGGCAAGTACCCAAAATAATAGTTCATTCAGCATTCCTAGCTTATTTGTTTATGCAATGAAACGCCATTAATCATTCCATTTGAGCTTAAGTATTTGCATTTCAACCTTGAACTAGAGTTCTGATAGAGTAGTATACTTGAAGACTGACCATGTGGAATTTCTTTTCTTACTTAAACAAATAATTCAGTTCAATTCAAACATTTATTGAATACGCATTAGTTACTAGGAATATAAGTTCTTTATGACTAAGTTTTGATTATTTGCTTATTAAACTCTCAAATACAAAATGAGTATCAGGATTCAAATACTTATACCGTTGAGAATTGTTAGAATGTATGAAAATTAAAAGGTCACCTTTATTCACATTGCGACATTTTCTTCCATCGGCATTCCAAATTAAACCGTTTCTAATATGTTCCAATCTTAAAACCACATCTCTCTTTTTCCTAATTTAGAGCAAAACATTTTAAATTGCCTTCGTAATGCAATTCTGTGTCTAAACTAACTACCACTAAATACTTTCTTAATAAATTAGAAGAACAAAGAAACTTGTCCAGCGCTTAGAGTATAAAAATAGATGGCAAAATTAGGAGTATAAATAAATGAAAAGGAGTACAGAAATGATCAACGAAAAAAATACACGAAAAAAAGTAGTAAGGAACAGATGATGGATGTGCATTAAACATCTAAACATCAGGAAATAAAAGGAAGGAAGGCGGGAGTTCCTGTCATGGCTCAGGTGTAACAAACCCGACTAGCATCCGTGAGGACGCAGATTTGATCCCTGGCATCCCTCAGTGGGTTAAGGATCTGGCGTTGCCATGAGCTGTGGTTTAGGTTGCAGGCATGGCTTGGATCCCATGTTTCTGTGGCTGTGGTGTAAGCCAGTGGCTACAGCTCCTATTTGACCCCTAGCCTGGAAACTTCCATATGCGGTGGGTGTGGCCCTTAAAAGGAAGGAATATGGTTCGAGCAAAGGAATTTGAAAAGCCATACTTCTGTTAACATAATCAGTTAACAATAAAATATTCTAAGATCCTTAGAAGAAAGCTTATATAGTAAATCATACAATTTGGTCTTATTCCTCCATCCACTAAGACAGTGGGGAAACTAAACAGTTAAGTCAAAGGCAGCGAAGTTGATCCTCCAGAATGCAGGTTTGTAATACCAGTGGAGATGACATTGGAAAACACTCAGTTTTAGAAATCTGGGAGAGGTCTAAGGCTTTAAGTTCACTTGGGAAAATGATGGATTGGATCATAGAGCTGTTTTTTAAAAAAGTAGCTGGACCTATTTTGCCTTCTAATATATTAGTAGCATAAAATAATATATGTCAACCTCTCCATTTAGCCCATAAGGTCTATGCAGCTGACCTGCTTTATTAAGAACTCCTGCCCCTAGGAATTGCATAGGTATGAATGCAGCTTATCTGTGGAATAAACTGCAGCAGACCTTACCCCAAATCTCTGTGGTCAGATCTGTTCTCCCCATAATGCACACAATCTCACTCTTCTCTTGTTCCTGTAAAGTAGCAGAAGTGTTTATGCATGAAAAGTTTGTCAAGTGGGAAAATTCTATGAAGCAAAACAATTTGAAAGAAAGACTCATGTGAAAAGGTCAGTTGAGTAAAGATCCTTTGCTTGGATTGTTTTCTCTGCTGACACACCTCCTCGGGTGTAAAGTAAGGCATAGAGTTTATTTCTTACAGTCAAGACATGTGATTCTGCCAGTGTGAGGACACTAGAACAAGAGTAAAAGGAGTTAAAAAAAAAAAGAAGAAGAAGAAGAAGAAGAACACTAGGAGTAAAGACAGAAAATGGTAAACACATAGCTACTTTGTTTAAAGTCAACCCTAACATAAAAAAACCTTCTTTACAAAAATCCCTATTTGCTATGTTAATCTTTCTGTCCTTGCCACTGTAAAAGAATGCTCTTCTTCTGGTATTATATAAATCCTGGATCGTTTCCAAAAACTCCCTAACCCAAGAAAAATGTCTCACGGCCCTAACCTATTTGTAGAGATTTATGAACATTAAAAAAAATTAAGGATTTAAGTATCAAGTATGGTCTGCTTATTAAGTTGGGGTGTGTGTGTGTGTGTTACTTCCCTAGGCATACTTTACATGATGTTGTTTTATTGGAATCAGCATGTTGGAAATTTCTAGGTTTGTTTATCTGCAGCATTGGTCACTGACATCCTAAAAACTTCCTGTAGCATACTTACATGCCAATTAGAGTGCATTCGAGAAGAAACATTTCAGCAATAAAAAGTAAAAGAGGGTGTTATTTTTTGATTAAGTGATCAACTAAAATATTAGAAACTAAAAGCAATCAGAGGAGCAGCGTAAGTGGGAAATGGTATTGGATGGGAAGAAGCAAAATAATGGATAATATTTAGTGAATGATTACTACAATGTGGTCTCACTTCTAATTACTTTACATCTGTTATTTCATCCAATTACTATAGCCATTCAGCTAAACAGTAATTCAAACAATAGTTTTTTTAACAATTCTTTACAAATCAAGAAACCAAGATATAACACAATTAAATAATTTGCCCGGTGATAACACAGGTGAAGGAAGGATTCAAATTTGGGCATTCTGGAGTTGCCATTATGGCTCAGCAGGTTAAGAACCCTGAGGATGCAGGTTCTATCCCGCAGCACAGCATGGACCCACCCCACCGCAGTGACAATGCTGGATCCTTAACCCACTGCACCCAAGGGACCTCCTAGATTGTATGATTACTTTGGCATCAATAACATTCTTAACTGCACATGAACTGGTGGTAAAGTGCACAGTGACCACTGGCACAGTTTGATCGCTCTGTTGATATTTGCTAAGGTACCAAGAGCTTTGCCCATCATTGCATTTTTTTGCCCATTCAGTGCAAAGGCCAAGAGATTTGATATTTAAATCCTGGTCATTTAAAAAAGAAAAAAATCAAAACAAAAGTGGAGTTTCCATTGTGGCTCAGAGGTAAGAAACTCTACTAGTATCCATGAGGATGCGGGTTTGATCCCTGGCCTTGCTCAGTGGGTTAAGGATCTGGCATTGCCATGAGCTGTGCTGTAGGTCTCGGACACAGCTCAGATCTGGTGTTGCTGTGGCTCTGGTGTACACTGGCAGTTGCAGCTCTGTTTTGACCCCTAGCCTGGGAACCTCCACATGCCACAGGTGCAGCCCTAAAAAAGCAAAAAAAGAAAAGAAAGAAAAAAGAAAAAAAATAAGCACAACGCTGACCAGATGAAGATTTTGTTCTACCAGTATACCAATAAAACAGTAATGGGAGCAATCACTATCTATAATGGAATGGTTTTCATCATGTCATTTTAATCCAGTGAGAAAAGCTATTGGGAAAGAATGGCAACTTTGATCTGATTCCAAGAGCAAAACGCAGCAACAGCCTCCTCCTTTTCAGGTGGCAGCTGTTTCTCGTAACCAAGACACATGTTTTGTTTTCTAAAATGCTTTGTGGCGACTAAGCAATAGTTACGAATGCCTGATGTAAAATTAGAACTGTTGTATTTTTATTTGGTTTGTGGAACTTTACCAAAAAAAGAGATCAAACACTGTTCAAAGGAATTGTTTGAAGTCCAGTGGAAAAAAAAAAAGATTGGAATGAGCCATTTTTATGATACTTTGGTCTTTGATATATACAGGATGAAAGTCTGACAGATAGACATGTCTAGCTAAAAAGATTTGTGACAGTTATGTGACCCAAAGAATGTGACTTGATAATGAAGAATAGACTGTGGTCGAATTGCCCAGCCTTTTCTCTGGCAGTAATCAGCACCTTGGTTATGTGCAAAACAACCAACCAAACTAATCTTTGTTACGGGCATTATTGCTAAAAGATGCTTTTTACTTGGTATGCTCTTCTCAAAGGACAGGAATGCCAGGCAATAATCAGGTGGGGTCCAAAAAACTAAGTTCTCCTTAAAAAAGAAAAAAAGATACTAAAATTTAAATGAAAAACCCTAAGTTTTCTATTTGTTATTCCTAGAGAACATCTTTAAAGACAGGTCAAGTAAAAGAATGAATTGATTCAGAATGGTGGAACCAACCCTATCCAGTGGGTAAGACAGACAGAAGTCCTGCACAGGTGTTCTAATAACGTCCTTAGGCCATAGGGCCAATCTCAAAACTGAAACAACAAGCGTTGCCTTAAAGTCCTGTACTATATATATTTTCTAAACATCCAGAAAATATACTCTTAAATAAATGTCTCCCTCCAAGAACTTATTATCTGAGTAATGGTTTCTCTAGTTAGTACTTTGTATTATTGCACTTCCTTGAGTTTTCATGTCCATCTGCCTCTGTCTCTGTGATGTTAAGGCTGAGAAATATCCCTGTGTTCCCAGAGCTGGGCACACAGAAGGGACAAGAGAGGTGTGTACGTTATAGTCCACGAGGGCATGGATTTTCCACTGTTGCGTTCCCAGTGCCAAGAGCACTGGCATCCAGGAGGTACCCAGTGGATTTCGTTGACTGAAAGTCATAGTTATGATTACTAACCCACATGTTCCCCCACTGAAAGCTGGGAGAAACTATGTTCCCTTTCTGCTTATGACTTTTTATTTTTTAAAATTTTTAAATAATGTATAGTTGATTTACAGTGTTCTGCTGTACAGCAAAGTGTCTCATTTATATATATATATATATATATATATATATATATATATATGCTCTTCTTCTCATATTATCCTCCATCATGTTCTGTCACAAGTAATTGGATATAGTTCCCTGTGCAATACATCAGGACCCCATTGCTTATCCCTTCTAAATGTAACAGTTTCTGTCATTTATTTTAAATTTCACTTTTCTAAACCATAACATAGATTTCTATGGCTTTGGTTTATACTGATTTGCCCTGGCTGGGCCCTTAGATTCGAAACGCTTCAAAAACCAAAGGTAATTGATTTACTCATATCTGAACTTTGTACATTTCTCTTCACAACGGTAACCTCTAGTGATGTTATTCATGGTAAACTGTCATATCCTATTCTCAACTTTTTAATTTTATGTGAAATAAATGTTAACTCTGTCTCCTTCATGTCTCACTTTCTACATCCATCACAATGTTAAAAAAATCAAATAAGCTTATTTTAGAAAAATGCAATTAATATCAGCACTTAGAATGCCCTCTGTCTCCCCCTGCCACCCCTTTTTCTATGCAATGGCTACTGGGAGAAATTTTCTGTTAGTGCTCTCCTGTGTTTATGCAATACTAAAGGTTTTTTTAATTACTTTTTTTTTCCATTATAGCTGGTTTACAGTGTTCTGTCAATTTTCTACTGTACAGCAAGGTAACCCAGTCACACATACATGAATACATTCCTTTTTCGCACATTATTATGCTCCATCATAAGTGACTAGATGTAGCTCCCAGTGCTATATAGCAGGATCCCATTGCTTATCCATTCCAAAGGCAATAGTTTGTTAACCCAAAATTCCCAGTCCATCCCACTCCCTCCCCCTTGGCAACCACAAGTCTGTTCTCCATGCTCATGATTTTCTTTTCTGTGGAAAGGTTCATTTGTGCCATGTATTAGATTCCAGATATAAGTGCTATCATATGGTATTTGTCTTTCTCTTTCTGACTTAGTTCACTCAGTATGAGAGTCTCTAATTCCATCCATGTTGCTGCAGTGGCATTATTTTGATCTTTTTATGGCTGAGTAATATTCCATTGTGTATATATACCACATCTTCTTAATCCATTCATCTGTGGATGGACATTTAGGTTGTTTCCATGCCTTGGCTATTGTGAGTAGTGCTGTACTGAACATACAGGTGCATGTATCTTTTTCAAGGAAAGTTTTGTCCAGATATATGCCCAAGAGTGGGATTGCTGGGTCATATGGTAGTTCTATGCATAGTTTTCTAAGGTACCTCCATATTGTTTTCCATAGTGGTTGTACCAATTTAAATTCTTACCAGCAGTGCGGGAGAGTTCCCTTTTCTCCACACCCCCTCCAGCATTGTTGTTTGTGGACTTATTAATGATGGCCATGGTGACTGGTGGGAGGTGATACCTCATAGTAGTTTTGATTTGCATTTCTCTAGTAATCAGTGATGTTGAGCATTTTTTCATGTGTGTGTTGGCTATCTGTATATCTTCTTTGGAGAAATGTCTATTCAGGTCTTTTGCCCATTTTTCAATTGGATTTTTTGGCTTTTTTGCTGTTGAGTTGTATAAGTTGTTTGTATATTTTAGAGATTAAGCCCTTGTCAGTTGCATCATTTGAAACTATTTTCTCCCATTCTGTAAATTGTCTTTTTTTTTTTTATAGTTTCCTTTCCTGTGCAAAAGCTTGTCAGTTTGATTAGGTCCCATGCAATATTAAAGTTGAATTTAACCTGAGTCTAAACAAAAAGCTTAGTTTTAATACTAAAGTTTTAAAAACCTTCCATATCAACATTAGGAAAAAATAATTTAACGAAAATTATCTTAACATAGTAGCCCCTAAGATATTTCAACAGTTGAAATCAGAATTCAATGTTCAGTTGAATCTGGCAATGTGAATGTGACCTAGCTAATTTTCTCATTATCTTCATTTTCCCAGATTGTGATAAGCTTTATCTGTGATTTCCACTTGGTGCTGATGTAGTCCCTCCCATAATGAAACCTACTCCAACGAGTTTTTGGCAACCTAAACAATAAAATATATACATACATAAGATAGAAATGGAAGTAACTACCATTTCATTGTAACCAAAAATATGAGGAGTTCCCACTGTGGTGGTGGAAATACATCTGACTAGTAGCCATAGTAACCATGAGGTTGTGGGTTCAATCCCCGGTCTCCCTCAGTGGGTTAAGGATCCAGCGTTACCGTGAGCTGTGGTGTAGGTTGCAGATTCGGCTTGGGTTTGATGTTGCTGTGGCTGTGGTCTAGGCCGGCAGCTATGGCTCAGATTCAACCCCTAGCCCGGGAACCTGATATGCATATATTGAGTCATGATTGTTGCTTTGGCTGGCATTTGACTAGAGCTCTGCTATTTGACTAAACAAAAGCCAGGAAGGAGAAGAAGTTCCTCCCAGGCTACAGTTGCCTGTGCCAGCTTCTGTCACGTTATCTCCACTCCTGATCCAAGGGCCTGGCAGCCTCACAGGACACCAGCTGCTTCCACAGGCTCCTGCACCTGAACTTGAGCGCTTCAGGCCTGATAGCCGAGGTCGGGTGGGGAGTCACAAGAACACAATCAACAGCAATATGGTAAACACAGCTCTCATTCTTAATTGTAAATTGGAATTTCTTAAAGACGGTATCATCTATTTATGTTCTGGAACGCTCTAAAGGAAAGGACTCTGAGTGCCATGGAGAAGCCCAAACATGCACAAAACTGCAAAAGATCGCTGCTCATCCTCCTTTAGGGGCAGAAGTCATGAGTGCAGGGGATTTTGCTTCTATTGACCAACCAGACTGATAGGCTAGTACTTTCTCCTTATTTAGAGAAGGCTATGACCACTTTCATCCAGGGCCTCCTTTTCCTAAGCAGTCTGGTTTCATCCCCATTCCACAAAGTCGGCTTCCCCAGTGATTATGGATCATCTTCCAATCATCAGATCCAGTGATTGGTGTTCCCTTTACATTATGTGCAATCCCACTGAACCAGTCCATCTTCCCTTCTACTTCGGATCACTCGCTCCCTCTCCATCTGCCCCTCTAGCTTTTTTTTTTTTTTTTCTTTTTTTCCTTTTTTAGGGCCACATTTGTGGCATTTGGAAGTTCCCAGGCCTGGGGTCGAATCAGAGTTGCAGCCGCTGGCCTGGGCCACAGCCACAGCAACACCAGATCTGAGTCGCATCTGCAACCTACCTCGCACCTCTTGGCAACACCGAATCCTTAACCCACTAAGCAAGGCCAGGGATTGAACCTGCATCCTCATGGATACTAGTCTGGTTCTTAACCCACTGAACCACAACAGGAATTGCTCCCTAATTTTCTTATTTCTGTTTGTGGGATAGCATCTTTTTCCAAGTCACCTACTCCTATTTTGTGCAAATACTAAATTTTCCTGATTCTTTACCTTATTTGATTGAACCATATGACATTTCTATTAATATGGGTCAAAAATAATCAAATATTAGTAATTTCATATGGTTCACTTTATAATTACCAGCAAGTCCCCATGCTTTTAATCCCCAACTATTCTAGTAGCCTCCTGTTTTCCATACTTCCATTTCTATACCTATAACTGTTTCTGAAGGTTGTAACCTTCTGAAATACCCATCTTTGAGAATTTATCTCATTTATCTTAAGTAAATAGACTAAATTTCATCCCTTTTCATTAATCATCATAGTATACCCCAAACCTATCTTTGCAGCCTTGTGGCCCTACTCACCTTCAGATTTCCTCTATTTCAGTTGAACTGGTGTAAATACCATCTCTCTCTTCTCTTTATTCAGAGAATTCTTCTTCTTATACTGCAGAGCTCCCTCTGCCTACAAACATTTTTTTTTTCCTTTTTATGGTCACCCCTGAAGCATATGGAAGTTCCCAGGGTAGGGGTGGAATCGGAGCTGCAGCTGCAGACCTACACCACAGCCATGGCAATGCTGGATCCAAGCTGCATCTGCTACCTATGCCTCAGCTTGTGGCAACACCAGATCCTTAACCCACTGAGCTAGGCCAAGGATCGAACCTACAACCTCATGTACACTATGTCAGGTTCTTAACCCAGTGAGCCACAAGAGGAACTCCCCTCTGCCTGTAAACTTACTCAAACACTAACCTTGGTTACACTAGGTTCATTTCCAGTATCATTCACTTCACTTTCAATTATTTTTACTCATGATGTGTCTTTCTACATGCTATTTAAATGTCCTCAAAGTACAAACAGTGTCTTTCCTGCCTCTTTAATTCTTCATTAAGCAGAGTAGAGAAACTTATATATAGTAAGTGATCAAAAGATAGTTGTTCATAGTGATTTTTTAAATACTCTGAATCATCTCCCAGATATCATGACTTAATCTTCTCTTCTGAAAATAGTTCTCCTGGGCCAGAAATTAGATGTCTTTTAAAGCGGTTTTTAGACCCAACTCATTCCTGTCAATGCGACCGCAGTTCATGCTAACCATGCACTCGTGGACTGATTTATCTCCTGAGCCGACGCCTGGATTTCATCAGCATAAAAAGTGACGAAAGATGGAGATTCGTCACAGGTTTTTAAAATCTTGGACTAGACTTGAATTTCTTTAAATCTCTAGCAATGAAATCTTGTAGAGTTGTGCAGTGATAGATCTCAGAACGTACTAAATCCAGACAGCTCAAAGGCTAGAGTTAAATTGAGAACTTTGATACATGACTCCTGTTTTCATGGGAACTTATAATCTGTTAGCTGAATATCCAGGCCAGAAAATGCTTCTTTTGTCATCAAGTCATAATTGTCTGATTCTTGGACTGCCTGCTTGATTTATTTTTCAGTGCCCCGATCTTTGTCTTCTCATGGATTTAAATAAAATAATTCCTATAAGCCCTGCTGGCCCCTTAATGTCATACATGCTGCCAGACAATCGCTGAGATAACCCAAGATGGTTTTAAAATAAGCGGGTCTGTGTTTATAGATAACTCCCTACAAGGCAACTCTCAGTCCTCAAATTGTAGACATTTCTATTGCTTTGTCCACTTTCTTGCACAAAGGAAAAAAGGCAAAGAATGGATGTTTTTGGCTTTAAAATAATTCTGCTCATCATTGATAAGGTAAAGATAAAACTTCTATAAAACCAGCACACTTTCTTCTGGTCCTTTAGGCCATTTTCAGAGACTCCTTATCAAAAGAAAAGTCAGTAAGCTCCAGTGGGGAAAAAATTCCTTTCAGAAGACCACAAAAATATATGACTAGAGAAGAAAATAAATTCACTTTAATCTTCAGATGGGACCTACTTAGTTATATTTTCTAAGTATCTGATATGACAACATCTGAAGTCATTTGGTTTAAGTGCCTGATTAAAGAAATAAAGATACCACATTTAAAAAAAAAAAGATACCACATTTATTTAAATGTGCTGTATTCATTAATTATTGAACCACATGACTAGGCTGCTATTTTACTTGGTTAAAGATTAATTCTGGTAGTTCTTAAACTTTCCTTAAATCGTTTTCTTTGTAATTAAGTGGAAAGATTATGCCTAAAGTTAATTTCTATGTCATATTAGGAAGGAAGGAAATTGATTGCTCCAAGCAGAAAAAGATCCCTTACCTCAGACATACTGATCTAAAAATGAGAGCCAAATGAAAGAAACGATCCTGGATTTTTGCTTTTTTTTTTTTTTTAATTGACCTTTGTTCTTCCTTTATTTGTCTTGGAGTAGACAGTAGAGCTTTCTTACTAAACGTTCCTTTTCTTGGTTTATATTCAAGGTAATATTATTAGAAAAAGGAGTTCCCATCGTGGCTCAGTGGCTAATGAATCCGACTAGGAACCATGAGGTTGTGGGTTCAATCCCTGGCCTTGCTCAGTGGGTTAAGGATCCAGCGTTGCCGTGACCTGTGGTGTAGGCTGCAGACGCGGCTTGGATCCTGCGTTGCCATGGCTCTGGTGTAGGCCGGCAGCTACAGCTCCGATTAGACCCCTAGCCTGGGAACCTCCATATGCCATGGAAGCAGCCCAAGAAAATGGCACAAAGACAAAAAAAAAAAAATATATATATATATATATATATATATGTATATATATATTATTAGAAAAAAAAGTTACCCCCTCTATAGAAATTCATATGTCCGTAGTTCTTTCTTAAGTACTGGCATCTGCAAGCTGAGCATATTGAGTATAATTTTAAATTAAACACCATAGTGTATTTCTCTAGAAGAAAAAAATAAATTACATTTTTATTTGATATATTCCACTTCCCACCCCCACATGTTTATTGAATGTCTACTTTGTGGGAGTGCTTTAATAATTCCGATAATACTTTGTAATAAGTGCAAGTAAAATGTGTAGATACTTTTTAAATTTTGTTTATATTAGGTGCAGTGGGCAGCTTTTAAGATGACTCCCAACAGTCCCTGCCCTTTGTTTTTTGTTTGGTTTTTGCTTTTTAGGGCCACACCCACAACATATGGAAGTTTGCAGGCTATGGGTCGAATCGAATCTACAGCTGCTGGCCTACACCACAGCCACTGCAATGCGAGATCTGAGCGGTGCCTGCGACGTACACCACAGCTCATGGCAATGCCTGATCCCCAACCCAATGAGCAAGGCCAGGGATTGAAACCCATCCTCATGGATACTAGTTGGATTCATTGCCACCGAGCCATGACAGTGGCTTTTAATGTTTTTGCCCTTGTGTAGTCTCCTCCCAAATTGTATTAGGGTTGGTCTGTAGGAAAGTAGAACAAGGTAAGAAGAATTTTCCTGGCCTCCGTGATCTTGCCCTTTGGCTTTCTTCATTCTGCTGGTTCTAATTTGTATCCTTTGTAATAAAACATAGTGTAATTATACTGTTATAAATTTATAATAGTTATAATAGTAATTATACTTATCCACTATAATTACATATATTAATAGAAATATAATTGTAATATTATAAGGTTATAAATATACTGCTTTGCTAAGTTCTGTGAATCATTCCAGCAAATTATTAAACTTGAGTGGATAATAGTAGGAACCCACAAATTTGTAGCCAGTTGATCAGAAGTGCAGGCGACCTGGTGTCTGAAGCCGAAGGCAGCCTTGTAGGAGACGGTGCCCTGAACTTGTGAAATTTAACCAAACTCGGGGACTTCAGAGTCAGAATTGTATGTGCTATGTCACTTCCTAGAGCAGGTTATACAAGATATCGTGGCTTCTGTCTCAGTCTCTCTGGGATCCCTTGCTCTGGGGATATTAGTTGCCATATTGTGAACAGTCCTAGCCAGTGTTCCCTGGTGAGTAACTGAGACCTCCAGCCAACAGCCACATAAGGAGCCTTTAATGAACTGAATCCTCCAGCCTCAGAGAAGACTTTAGATGAGTGCAGTCCTCACTGATGTTTTTTTTCTAATCCCGTTTGAGACTCTGAGCTGGAACTACCCAGCTAAACCACTCCCAGCTTCCTTAACCACAGTCATTGGAGACTGTCATTGTTGTTTTAGCCACTAAGTCTGGGGTAATTTGTAATGCAGCAATAAATCACTAGGGAATGGAAGGATATTTGCATTCGGTTTTAAGATTCAGATCGCTGGTTCTCCAGTCTATCCAAAAGAATAACATGGAACAGGCCTTTCTCTGTCACTGATTTTTCTTTGGAACAGATGGCAGTATATTTGCCTATGTCCCCCATAACAAGTAAGACTAATCCTCTGGACTCTAAAATAGGCTAAACTTATCCCAAATCTCAGTGACTTATCATGGTAAATGTGTATTTTTTTATCACACTGTAGATAGAAGTGATCCAAGCAATGGCTCAGCAATGCGAGCTTCTTTCAACTTTTCACATCTGCACATGGGAGGAGGTGGGGAGGGTCTCACATAGAGTCTTATCACCGTGGCTGGAAATTAGATACTGTACTTCTGCCCTCATCCTATGGCCAAACTCAGTAACTTAAGCACCTGACTAACTCCCTGGTTGGGACACACATTTTTGGAAGGCATTATCCTGCTGTGTCCCTCTTTGCCTGGCAAAGCAATAAAAGCTATTCTTTCTCCTTCACCCCAAACCCTCTGCGAGGTTCAATTCAGCTTTGCTACACAGAGGCCGGGTTTTGGCAATACATGTGTATATGACTTGAAGGCGTGGACTGGGTTGAAGGAGAGTAAAACCAGGGATGCGTGGAGGAAGGGCATTTTTATTTGCACCTAGAGACACGCACACTCAGGTCATTTGTTCTGACTTCCAAGAGGATGGGTTAGTCTTTAATTTCTCCAGAGCCTCTCATCTGCAGGCATTAACTTTATTGAACTTTTAGGCTTTGTTCAGCTCAGTTCCTCAGCCAGTCCTCATCATGAAAGTCTTCATTGCAACAGTTAGACTCACCCACATGCAGCAGCAGAGTATAATGAATCTTGCTGCCCCAAGTTCATGCATACCCCTCACCTGCCACCTTCTTCTCCACTCTACACTCTTGTTCCGCTTCCTCCTGCCCCCACCATACACACAGGGCTTCCCTGGTGCCAGTTCATGTGCTTGGGCTGGAGAAATAAAATGTTGCTGGCCACATCAGTAAACAAAGAATGTCCCCATCATAGAGATTGCAGCCACCCCCTGGGGTGAGCAGGTGAGCCCTGAGGGAATTCAGGAAGGGAACAAAGAACACCTGCCATCCAGCAGCCATCAGACTAAGCCGCTCTGGAAGGTGAACCCTGTGGAAACTCAGAACTTGAAAACACAGGATACTGGCCCCAGAAAGCTGAGGCACATATCAAATGAATGATTTCAGGAATTTCTGTTGTGGCTCAGTGGGTTATGGATCCCACGCTGCCTCTATGAGGATGTGGGTTTGCTCCCTGGGCTGGCTTAGTGGGTTAAGGATCCAGTGTTGTTGAGGCTTTTGTATGCCACAGCTGCAGCTCCTATTCAACCCCTAGCCCAGGAACTTCCATATGCCACAGGTGCAGCAGTAAACATGGGGGAAAAAAAATAATTTCAGTGAGTCCAGATCCTTGCATCTTCCCATATTTAAAAAAGCACTAAATTCCTTAACTTGAGGTATCTGTTTTTTTTTTAATTAGCAGTAAACTTTTGTTCTGACTACCTGCCTTTTGTTGCAAAACTCCTATATATCCTAGCTCCCCCTCCTGGCTTCCTGGGAGCAGTTGTCTCAGAGTTACTTAAGATGCTGCCTCCCAGGCTTAAGTCCTCAGTTTTGTCCACTGAATAAACCATAACTCTCAAGTTTTAGATTATGTGTATTTTTTAGACAGCAGGAGGGAGCTTACGTTTAACTGTATGTCCATTTCCCACTCTGGAGCTGAAGGCTGCCTTGTGCCTAGTACACTTAGGCCCTAATACCCAATATGGTTCTTATTAAATTTGAATCTGAAATCTCCATACCCTTTTAAGATATTTAATGTGGGCTAAAATACTAGAGGGAGACCTATAATATACATCCATAGTGCCTCTAGACCCGCTTATGACTGAATTCTTCCCTGTACTGGCAGCTACTGCTGATCGTTCAGCATATATGAGGGGCCAAGCCTCCATGGTCATGACATTATACTATGACTGATTTTATCCAAAGACCTTTGAAAGACGAGGTGAGGAGTTTCTGTTGTGGCACAGTGGAATCAAATCCGATTAGTAACCATGAGGTTGCGGGTTCGATCCCTGTCCTTGCTCAGTGGATTAAGGATCCAGTGTTGCTGCGAGCTGTGGTGTAGGTCACAGACCCAGCTCAGAGCCCATATTGCTGTGGCTGTGGTGTAGGCCGGCAGCAACAGCTCTGATTCGACCCCTAGCCTGGGAATCTGCATATGTCTCAGGTGTGGCCCTAAAAAGACAAAGAAGACTGAAAAAAAAAAAAAAAAGACTAGGTGAGTTAAGAGCTAAAGAGAACCTTGAAAGGACTGAGTACTTATTTTTGAAAATTGAATATTCTAAGTGATTTTTGATATTCATAATCTATCAGAGAAATCACCATAATGTTGCATTTTTCATGGACGTTGATGTGTTACAATAAAACAAAGAATACAGAAATAGATATAAACATGTAAAAACTGATTATGTTGGAGACAAGAAAGGCAATATATATTAATATAACACATCTTAAATCATTCTTTATATAAACTCATTCTTTAGTTCCTGGGAACCCAGAAGAAAATAAATAAATATTTCATAATATTGAATAAATAAATAAAATTCAATGAAAGAAATATTTATAAATAAAAAACTTGAAATTAAAACTGGCACATACCTTGAAAAAAGGAAGGGATTATCCAAACATTCACACTCTCCCTTTTTCCAAAAATCTGCCTTCAAAGCTACCTTGAACTTTAATGATAACAAGACTGAAGTTTTATCATGTTTTATTATCTTCTTGAAAAATAAGTGAGGATGGGGGCAGAGAAGAGAAAAAATGCACTAACGCTAATTGCTCTGTTTTAAATCTTGATTCATCTAGCTTTGCAAATTGAAAACTCTCAATATTTTATCCTGAGTACTGCAATTTATGAGCAGATAGATTAGAGACAGAAAAAAGTAAAATAGCTTCGTGTGTTCGGATCGCTTCTGTAAGGGCTCTGAAAATATGCTTTAAATAAACAGCCATAGCGTAGTTTTCTTTCTCTTCCCTCTGAAGAAGAGAACAGGGGGCAGAAGTTTCTACTGTCCCTTCTTCTAAACACTGTTTTATCTGCCAACCATGCTTAGCAAAGAAAGTAGGCTGATTACAAGATCAGCTCCTAACCCTCTTCTTTTACTGAGAGGCTGAATGAATCACTGAACTGAGGACCTGGCCAAGACCCCAACTGCTTACAGGCAGTAACTCTTAGAGTTTAAGATAAAAAGAAAACACACACACACACACACAAACTCAGATGGAAGCAAATTTAACCTTCTCCTCTCTGGAAAGAATAATTGAACCAATTTTGTCTTCACATTAAACCTGAGTGGAAAGTTTTTCTCCCAAAGAGAACAAATGGAAAATACGATTTTTTTCTTCATTGTAAGCTTTGGCTCTAGATTTAAATTCTCGCATTCATATGCAATTGGCCTTTCTGGAGGGCTCTCAGGCACATAATTGTGCTCCCATCGTTTGCTGGTGATTTCATGCAAGAAACATTAAAGGGGATACATTCACTCCCACCCCCATCCTCATCCACGCTGGGGGTAGGGGTGCTACAGGCAAGATGTACACATCATTCACAAAAATTTTGAGCACTCACCATGGGCCTGACACGTATATTTCCAGGAACAGAAAGAAGAAGGAGAAAGTCAAGAGAAATGTTTCTTCCCTCAGGATCTGTAGGACTTTCCCATCAAGTGTCTATTCAGAAGCTTAGTTCCCATGCTGTGAGCCCTGAGGGATATTTTCCCTACTCTGAAGATATCTCCTTTCTTCCAAAGAAATCCAGAAAAGACATTTTCTCACAGGGCATTGAGACAAAGTCAACATTGACAACAGGAGTTCCAGCCCTAAGTGTGTGAGGAGGTTGGGGGGTAGGAGTCAGGAGGTGGTGGATGGGCAACTCTTTAGCTTTTGAAAAGATGCAAAACCTTTCCAACTGCCAAAATAGAATTTTTTTCTTTCCTTCTTTCTTCCTTCCTTCCTTCTTTCCTTCTTTCTTTCCTCCTTCCTTCCTTTCTTTCTTTTTCTCTCTCTCTCTCACTCTCTCTCTTTTTTTTTTAGGGCCACACCTGCGGCATAAGGAGGTTCTCAGGAGGCTAGGGGTCCAATCAGAGCTGTAGCCGTTGGCCTACACCACAGGCACAGCAATGTGGGATCCAAGTCACACCTTCGACCTACCCCACAGCTCACAGCAACGCGCGCGCGCACACACACACACACACACACACACACACACACACTGCCCCCCCCCACACCCCTCTACATTTATAATGCCAGCAGGGGTAGTATGAGTCTTATGTTAACTAAATAGTATCTCAGAGAAGTCTTTAGCAAGAAAGTGGGAAAACCAGGCGATGATTGCCTGGTCTACATTCCATGTCAGATGCGATTCTCATTACTTATTTAATTCTCCCCATCACCTAAGAACTTAGTATTAGAAGGGAATAGGGAATTTAAGAGATTACAAAATTCCCTGGTAGAATATCAAAATTCTTTTATATGCACAACTCCTGAATGCCTCCTAGGAGCAAACATGGTTTGAAATGAGCCAATCAGCATTTGGCGTTAACTTTGGAGCAGCATTCGGAACATCCCAGAGAAATGAAATGAGTGGTGCTCAGTGACCGGGAGGGCCGTCCCGTTCCTGTCACTCTCTGCCATCAAGTTCCCCTTGTCCTGTCAATGAAAGTAGGACCGCCACGCGCCCCCCCGCCCCAAACCAAGCAAGAAACTGATTAATCGTTAACTTTTCTCTGTTCTTTAAATTTTCGGTAGTTATCCTCAAATCTTTTCACATAAATGCCTTTTCCTGACATTTTGGTATCCTGTTTACATGACTCACTTGCAATTTCTCCCGTGAAATATTGAAATCTCCCTGCCTCCCTCCAGCCACCACTGGCAGTCTCTATGTAGAGACTCTCCTTTGGGAGTTAGATCTCAAAACAGCAGCAAAAACAGTCCTACCTTTATTAATCACTTAATGAAGCCAATGTGCAAAAAATGTTTTTCTTTGTGCTTGCAATCTGGAATCTGTCATTAAATCTCTAGATGTCATTGCATTTCCACAGTATAAATGGGAGGATTTTTATTTAGTAAAGTCATAAACATCATGCCACTGGAAGCATCTTGTATTTCTGTCTTACTGCTGATAAAACTTGCAGTTCGCATGTCATGTGCTAGGTTGTACAGGTTCCTTACATTTGCTTTGCTTCATTTAGTTTGGTTTGGTTTGGTTTTAATTCAATAATATGAGTTCAGAGCCTCACACACCTGAGTCAGTGAATAACACAAAGTCAAAATTGGTGCCTAGAACCAAGGGGTGCCTTTGAACCCAGCTGGTTGGCTGAAATCTCACTGTTAATCACCAAGCCTTTATTGCATCCTATACAGCATGCATGCAGCAATCTGCATTTTGTCTGCTTCTAGAAACACGTATCTGCTTTTCCAACTGTCGGCATTGCTTTTTGTCAGCCTAACTAAGGTAGAAAGAGACATGCAGAGGTGGAAAGAAAATAACTGTACACTACAGGTTCAGACTTGATGGTGTGCCGTTCTGGTGTGTGCATAATAAGATCTGCCTAGCAGTGAATTATGTCAAATATGTACAAATGGTATTTTGCCTGCAGTAGTCCCAGCAATCTTAGAGCCTTCAAACCTCTGTGAATCAAAGACAATCACAGCGCCAGCCACCAGGGGATATAAAGGAAAATTTTTCCCATTTTGTGAGCAAGGAGACAGGTCTGACATTAAGTAACGTGCCCACAGTCGTGAAGTGAATCGATGGAAACACGGAGGTTAACACAAGTGGACCATAAAAGGCAGCATTCTCCCTGTTGAAACGCTCCTGTTATTTCCACACAATATTTTTCAATTCTTCATTTCTATTTGAACATCTATATCAGTCACAGTAAAGCTGAGTAACATGGCAAACAGACTTTGGGCTGAGGACATTTACCTAGAATCAAAGGTTATTTCCTAAGAATGTTCTGACAGCGATCAACCTTAGTCAAAAACTCAGAGCCTTCTGCAAAGGAAAAGGAGGTAAGAGAATCAGAGAAAACTGAGACAAGGTGGGATGAATTTCAGGATTCAGCCTAGGCTTTAGATGCAAAAAGATTCTATTCCTGGCCCCCTCTCTCTCTCCTCTCTATTTCCAGGCACTATTCCATCTTAGCCCTATGTTGAAATGTTAGTCTTTCTGTCTGCCTTCTTCTGTGGGTTCCTATAGAGCAGGTGTTTTAAATCTAAGATCCACAAACTCTTGGACTCCATGGGTGAACTTGAGGGGTGGCAAGTTCCTACTCATGAACCCCTGCAGGCACATTGGTATGAATGTGCAGATGTGTATTTCACAGGAGGGGGGTCAATAACCCAGATAAAATTGCCCTGAGAGTTAATATTGTGCAAAAATGTGTTGATTACTGCCATAAAAAATAAATATCAAGATCCACACAGCAAGTCCTGTTCAGAAGTTTTTAAAATTGTTTTTGTGTAGAAACACAAGTAAGGTATTAGCTGAAAAAAGTGTTGATAAGAAACATAGGGCATTCCCTTGTGGTGCAATGGTTTAAGGATCCAATGTTGTCACTGCAGTGGGTCTGGTTGCTGCCGTGATGTGGGTTCAGTCCTTGGCCTGGAAGGTCCACATGCCACAGGCGTGGCCAAAGAAAGAAAAGGAAACATAGAACTGTAAATGGTACAACTGCTGTGCTAGCTTATGAGGATAAAGTAGAATTATAGTAACAGTAACTTTTCCCTGCAAAGATCACCCTCTGAAACCTGCAGGAATCCTTCACTGTGGCCCCTGCTTGTTATGACTGGGTGACTCCGCCTTCCCTGGCCGTGTGGTGGTGGTTGCAATGCCTGCTGACTGCTGAGTTTCTTCCTTCCCTTCTACCTCCAGCTCTTTGGTTTTACTGAAGTTAAAGCTTTCTTCCAATATTTTCTTGGAGTCCTTTTCTCCAAAATATTGATGTATTTCTTTCTTTCTTTATTTTTCCCTCTCTCCTGGTAGAGCATCTTACAGTACGTGATATGACTCTTGTTATGATGTCACTGATACAAGTCAGGTTTCTGTTATACATCTCACCTTCCATCCTGAATGATTATCGTGAATATTCGGTGATGGGTGTAATATCTGATTTTTAGAAAAGATATTCCTCCATTCAATCCATGTAAAATGTAGCTTTTGCAGATTAGTACAGCCTTGCGATAAAATTGGATGGCTTTAAACTAACAACTGACTTCTCAGGCTGATCACAGAAAGAGGTTGTAGAGTTAAACAATCAAAAGTAAAGCCTGGTCTCAACTTTATGTGATAATTCAGCTTTCTGTGTAACCAAGATACAGGAAACAGAAAAACAAAAGACTCAATCTTTTTTTTTCTCTCTCTAAACACTTAGCTCACATATATACTGAAGACTGAAGCAATTTAGCAAATATTTTAAAATATAAATATAAAAATAAAAGCAAAGGATGTGTTTAGGCTAGTTAGTAAATATTCTGATGAAAAAGGGTGTCCTTAATAATCCTAGGTTTTCTATAGCTAGCACAGTAGAAGTATTTTCCACCAACTGAATTAGGTAATAAATGCATCTTCATTCAATAGGAATATTTAATACTAGTTAATTTTTATCTTCGATTAGTAAGACTTTTAAGTAGTCTTAATTACATTAAGATGTAATTAATGGAAAGTCAACTCAAAATAGCCTAAGGAAAAAGTGGGAGAGAGAGATTGATTGCCTTACCTAATATACAAATATGCCTATTTCTCCCTCAGTTCTAAGTGTCACCCCATCTGGAAGATTTTCCTGAACTTCTAGAAATCCCTGGGTGATACCATAGGATGCTTTATGAGCCCATCTTGGGGTGAATTTCATTTGAGAATTTTTTTTTTAGTTCTATATTCCTAGCAAAAGACTAATTGTTTTATAGCCATGGTAATGAATAACCACTAGAATTTTAATCAAATCCATAACAATTTGCTTCAGGGAACATACTTTCATAAGCCAGCCAATCCAGTCCGTAATAGCTCCTCACCAATCAGGAATCGGCCAATCAGAAACAGACTCAGACTCAGTCCTCTAAACCCCTTTATTTGCCAGCCAATCCAGGGAATTCTTATCCAAACATATTTCTACAGATGATGTTCAGTTCATTTACATGCCTGAAATTCTGCTCAACTCTGAACTCTGTTCTTTTCCTAAACCATGTATGAGATCAACAGTCTGTCCTGCTTGGAGAGACTGTGCCTCACCCACATAGCCCCTTCTTCCTACAGTAAACAATACACTCCGTTGGCCATATGTCCTCTGAGGGCAGAAATCACCCTTGGTTGAGGATGTCTGAGCTAGTCCAGACGTGAAGGTGAGGGTTAATTAAGTAACTTGATCTTTGGGGGACACAATGCAGAAGAGTCTATAACACAGAAAAGTCACTCATCAGATGTTTCTGAATAATATTCCAGATTGCAATCGCGAACGAAAGAAAAGAGACTCTAAAAGAAAGGATTCACAATTGACTCTCCGGTAAAAATTATCTTAACAATTGTGCTCTTTCCAGGTACAGAAGTCTGCACTTATTAGTTGTTTTGAATGCATAGATAAATATGTCTAACTCTATGTAACACATTTCTCCCTACGTATCGTTGTGTTTTCTCAAGTCATGAACCACCTATCACTATGGGGTCTTATGACAGTGGCAGTTACCATACAATTATCATACTCTCTCATTCTTGGACCTGGGAAAGTAAAACAAAATCCGTTCTCGGAAATAGGGCTCAGAGTAGGAGATCAAGGCAGACAGGACCTAAGCCAGGGTAAACAGAAAATTAGGGTATAGCAAACAAAGTCTGAAGCAAAATATGTACATGAGAAATGGAAAGAGGACACCAGTTGTATTGATCCAAGTGGAAACTGAGAACATGATCTAAGGTGTTTCTGCAGTTGGTGCTCAGCAGGGCAGGTGTCAAGTTGAGTTCCAGCATGGCTGGAATACATGACTCAGTCTTGGAGGCATGGAATTCAGGGATGACATGCAGCCCAGCTTGCCTACTTGATGGACACATGCAAATTGCTTCCTGAAGACTCAGTGAAGGTTTCTTCTTCACTGTGAAAACTCCCCACCCCTCTCTCCCACAGTAGACATGAGATTTCCCTCCACTCTTCTGTCATACCCAGGCCATAGCTCTGCTAAAATATTTACTCATTGTTTTGTCCCTTGTTGGACTGTTTGTTATTCTCCTCAATTAAATATGAGCTTCCTAGAATAAGGTTTTGCTTTTGTTTTATCTTCATGACTTAAACATCTAGAACACTTATGCAATATGCACTCAACAAACCTCCACTGAGTGCTTGCTATGAGCCAGGTACTGTCTGCCTCAACCCTCATGTGTCCTACCATCCTATAATAAGAAAATTACATGCTGCCCCACCCCAACACCGAAAAAGGAAGTGTTATTCTCACTGTCTTGAGAATGACATCACTCCATCACCCTAAGTGTCTCCGTGCTTCTGTGATGAGTTCTGATTGCCATCCTCCCTCCCAGGGGGAGCTGCACTGTGATGGGTTTGGTTCCTCATGAAGTCAGGGAGCCCTGGGCACTCCCTGTAATTTAAGCCGGCCTACGGGAGACAAGCACAGAACTCAGAGTCTTTGCTTCAGCTGATTAGCATATACATGGAGCTTGTGTTCCATGAGTGGAATGCCCCCAGCAAAGTGGAACCTTGTATTTGATGTACCTCTCCTGGACTGCCTGGTTTTTATTGCTACTTTTTTTTGTTGTTGTTGGGGGGGTGTCTTTTTAGGGCTGCACCCCCAGCACATGGAGGATCCCAGGCTAGGGGTCGAATCAGAGCTGCAGCTGCCAGCCTACACCACAGCCACAACCATGCCAGATCTGAGCCACATCCTGTGACCTACACCACAGCTCACAGCAACACCAGATCCTTAACCCACTGAGCGAGGCCAGGGATGGAACCCATTTCCTCATGGATGCTAGTCTGGTTTGTTAACCGCTAAGCCATGACGGGAGCTCCAATTGCTACTTTTTAAAGAACTTATATAAATCAGAGCCACCTCTTCTCATAAAACTATTAGTATTTTTCTAATAGTATTAAAATCTAGTATGTCATTTCAGTGGTGTTGGGAAAGGCATCTCCTCTGGGAGGAGCCGAATGAATTCTGGCATTCCAGTAGCTGTTTTCCTTTACTCACACCACTAGCCTTGGGGACACGATACATATTCCCCCAAAGAAACCATATTTAGAATCTACTTGCCTTTGGAGGCATTAATTCAGTCTTTTAATAGCCTGGTTTTCCCCTAATATTATCCAGGACACTGTGACGTATGTTGATATTAATAGCTGTAATACCCCAGGACTTTCAGTTACATCAACTCCCAGATGACGTCATAGTAATACTATCTCAAAAGAAGGAAGGTTTTATAAGATTCCCTATTTCTATTATCTATAATATATGTTTCTATCTTAGACATGCATGTGTTTCTGTCATTTCTTTAGTAGCTCCCCTGCAGTCAGGGACCAGCACAGCAGGATCAGCACCCAAGGTATTATTTTGACGCACACGCAGTAGCCTCTCTGAAAATATAACCATATTATGAGTATTGTAAGTTACCTACTCTGAGGTACAAAGGCAGTAAGTAAGCAGTTAAGAGTCAGATATTTCTTCGTGGCCTAAGAGGAAACAGACAGTCTTCTGCAATATCATATACCCATATCAGCAGGCCTATGAAAGGAATATGCTTGTAGGTACAACACAAAGATATAAATATATATTCTTCTGAGTTAAGACTCCTCTAGCTTAACCGCATATTTTAACAAAAGCCATCCTACCCACCCTGGAAAACTGTACACAAATACACAGGCAGGCAGATAGCAACATGCAGGGATCTTTAGGCATTAGGAAGAGTAGGGATGAGGGTGCCAAAAAATATTAGTTTGGCTACATAATTAAAAGAAGAAGACAACTTCTAGAATGTAAGTGGCGACTTACGTATTTTTAAATATTGTAATTATATTATTTCCAAATCTAAAATAATAGTGCACAGAGCTGGAAGAAGAATGCTCACTGGAGTCTGAGACATTACAACAGGCCTCTGTCACCAAAGCCCATTATGAATCCCTTTGAGCATAACAGTTTTATAGCAGGACTAGATCAAAGACACCCAACAGCCTCATGTAGATAATTAGAGCCTTGCTTCCTTTGATGACGGTGTGGTAGTTGTGAGTGGGCACACGTCCACGTGTGTTACCGTCTGCTCTTTTGGAAAAAACTTAGAGCAAAATTCTCTTACTTAGGTTGTGTTGAGTTCCAGTCTGGGGGGTCCATTAAGTCTTCCTGCCTGTTACAGATCTAACGCTTCCACTCCTGCTCCTTGCGAAAGTAATTTTCCACTCTTCTAGTGAGAAACCATAAAGCTGCCTCTCATTCTTCTCTCTTCTTCATTCTCTATACTTTTGTGCATTCTTAGCCTAGTTCTTCACGTGTAGTAAGCATTCAACAATTATTTCTTCAAGTTGCTTGCTTATGGATATGTTTTTACTTCTGAACGTTCTAGCCTTTGCTTTTGCTCTTTGTTTCTGCAGTGACCCTACTCATTCCACCTCAGTCATCCCATTGATGGTATAGGAAGCTAGCTGCCTGCGAGATTAATCTTCTTAAGATATTCCTTTAATTATTGAGCACTTTCAAAATCCCCAATAACTAGTGCTAGTTTAGTTTTCAAGTCTTACTATTAAGTGACTTTCTAACCTGAATGACCACAGCCTATTCATCAATATTTTTATCACTAAATAACCTATTTTCACCATCACTGTCTACTACCAAGGTGCAGTTTGAAACATACCACTGACCTTATTAGACTTTCTCTTTATTCAGTTGTCCAAATCCATCCACCAGTTTCCACCTCAAACCTACATCCTTCATTAAACTTTCATATTTTCTACTTCAAGTCCTTTTTTTCCTAAATAATTAGAGTTTGTACTTTGCAACATTCATTACTTAATCATATATTACTCTTAATTCCCTTCGAATTTCCCCTGAATTTCCTTCTGATTATTTCTATCTGGTCTATCCAACTTGATGGTTAAATTTTTAAAGGTAGACAGATTTTAATCACCATCGCTAAGCTCAAAAATCACAAATAATAAGCATGGAAGGTAGAGTTACTTATTTACCAACGCATATACTGATTATGATGGACTACGTCAGAAAAACATCAGACAAAATAATTGAGAGTAAAAACCTATTTTTCCTTCCAAGAAGTCAGTGTCAGTGATAAGCATCACAGGTAATTTATGGAAAACAGCAGGGGCATTAAGTTCAAATTCATCAATATGAATTTGAAAACTCTTTAAGGAAATTCATAAATTATTTTTGTGGACTTCACTTTTTTTATTCCAGTTACTATTCTAGTAAGCTCTCTTAAGATGTAAAACAAGGAAGGTAAGAAACCTGAATATTCCTACAATAGTGGAAAAAGAACAGGATTACTATTTACAAGAGGATAAACTAACAATAAGGAATATTTGTTTCAGTTAAATTAGATGTATTAGATTGTTTTTAAGTGTATTAGATTTTTTCTTTAAGTTTTATTGAGATATAATTGATTTACAGCACTGTATAAGTTCAAGGTGTACAGCATGACGGTTTGACTTACATCATGAAATGATTACCACAATAAGTTAGTGAATATTCACCCTGCATAGATAAAATATTAAAGAAATAGGAAAAAAAAACTTATTTCTTAGGACTCACTCTCTTAACAACTTTCATATATAATGTACAACAATATTAATCCTATTTATCATATTGTACATTAAATCTGTGGTCCCTATTTATCTTCTGTGTGTGTGTGTGTGTGTCTTTTTAGGGCCACTCCTGTGGCATATGGAAGTTCCCAGGCTGGGGGTCGAATGGGAGCTGTAGCTGCTGGCCTGCACCATAGCTCACGGCAACACCGGATCCTTAACCCACTGAGAGAGGCCAGGGATCAAACCTTCATCCTCATGGATACTAGTCAGATTCATTTCCTCTGAGCCATAATGGGAACTCCTCCTATATATCTTATAACTAAAAGTATGTACCTTCTGAAAGTCTTCATCCAATTACCCTCCTCCCTCTACCTCTGGTATCCACAAATCTGATCTCTTTTCTATGAGTTTGTTTGTTGATTGGTTTTGAAATATAATTGACCTCCAACATAGTGATTCAGTATTTCTATACATTTCAAAATGATCACTAACACTAAACTAATTCCTTTCCGAAGAGTGTGATCATAGTGTAAACATTCTCTATAACTTAGCCTTCCTATTTTTTTTTCTTTTCCTTTTTTATTTCTGTTGCTGTTCCTTTGTTTTTTTCTCTGAGAATTTAAGCCATCAAAATGGACCTGGGGAGCTTTCCATTTAATTTCCATCTGCTGTTTCAAACTATTCTTCACAGGATGATGTCTCTTATTCTACTTTGAAACACCCTTGAACCACAAATAACAGAGACACTGAGTGGGCAGACAAGATTGTGATAGAAGAACCTACTCGCCAGATCTATATTACCTGGGTTCAAAGCCCGGCTCAGTCACTTATCAGTCATGCAATTCCCAAAAAGGCTATTGTGCTTTAGTCTTGGTGCCACCTTTTAAAAGAGACCCAGATAAACAGAGCCAGCAAAATGGCAAGGGGTCTGGGAAAATGTGTCGCCAAAAAAAAAGGCTGTTGAGTAAATCTGGAGGAAAGATAACATGGTGGGGATATGACCTCAAATACCTGGAGAGCCGTCATGTGGAAGAAGGTGTGCACAGAGTCCACCTCACGTCAGAGGAGAGCATAGATGGAAATCACAAGGAGGCAGTACTCAGCTTTATGCAAGGATGGACTTGCTAATAATTACAGCTTTTCCGTGATAAACCGGAACATCACTTGGAAAAGCTAGCAAGCTTTCTGTCATTGGAGGACTTCTAGCTGCAGCCAAATGGCCATCTCTCCTAGATGGTGAAAGTTCAACGCTGAAGTCTCGACAGGAAGGCAGGGGGTGGGGAATGGAATCTGGGGTCCTGCCAAAAGATAACAGGGCTGAGCCTGGATGGAGCAAATTGGAAACACTTCTTGAGATTCTAGAAGCGCAAGGCTGGCATCTTTTTAAGTCAGGGATAGAAAATTGCCAGAAAATGAGATCCAGCAATTGATTCATAAATAAAAAAGGAAAGAGAATATTTTTGGAAGTGTTTAAGTGACCTACCAATGAAATCTTTCTCAAATACTTAATCACCTTAAATAATAATTTCTGAAAATAAGTCTGTAATGGGGAAGTTCCCATTGTGGCTCAGCAGTAACGAACCCAACTGGTATCCGTGAGGATGCAGATTCCATTCCCGTGGCCCTCCTCAGTGGGTTGAAGGATCTGGGATTGCAGGGAGCTGCGGTGTAGGTCGCAGACATGGCTCGAATCAGGCATTGCTGTGGCTGTAGCGTAGGCTGGCAGCTGCAGCTCCAGTTTGACCCCTAGCCTGGGCACCTCCATATGGCATGGGTGTGGCCTTAAAAAAATAAAAAATCTGTAACGATTTTTCTGTTAAGACCTTATACCTCTGTTTTGAAACTATTTTTCTTTTTTTGCTTTTTAGGGCCGCACCTGCTGCATATGGAGGTTCCCAGGCTAGGGGTCTCAATGGAGCTATAGCCGCTGGCCTACACCACTGCCACAGCAAAGTCAGATTGTGAGCCGCGTCTTTGACCTACACCACAGCTCACGGCAACAGCAACAGGGGATCCTTAACCCCCACTGAGCGAGGCCAGGGATTGAACCCACAACCTCATGGTTCCTAGTTGGATTCGTTAACCACTGAGCCACGACGGGAACTCCTGTTTTGAAACTATTAAAATAAGAGTTCCCCTGCCCCAGAAGTGTATACACGCTTCTTCTCATATTAAGATTAGATCAATTTTTAAAATGTATTTAAGTTTATCCCTTAGATCACCCTGTCTTACAAAACTTAATTCATATAAGAAGTAGATCAGAGAAAGCGCCCTGTTTCAGAGGCGCTTTTGTAAAAACCTACATGGTATAGACATGGGCCAGCGTGAACACTCCAATGGTGGCCACTTCATTAGAATCAAAAAATAAGATTGCTGTAAGTAACCCATAAATTTCAGAAGTCATCCCATAAATTTTTAAAAATTTAAATCCCAGTAAGAGTTTTTTCCCTTATTTGTTCTTTGTTTAGTTCTTCTGGGTTCAGCTGAGTGGTGGGCTCTCATTTATACTGTGTTTAAATTCCGCTTCATTCTGAATTTTGTTTGAAAACTTACAGGTAGAAAATCCACAGCTATTCATGCTCCAGGCTTATTGGTTTACAAAAAGATTTTAGCGGGACACAGGCAAGTGTTGGAGAACGTATTTTAAAGGTTGCCAAGTTGAGGCCTTTATGCTGAATCTGGGACCACACTTGAGTTCTTCTTGCTGGCTTAGCTCTGGCCCCTCACTCTGGCCTGGCTTCACTCCTGTCCCTCATCCATCAATCACTCTCCTCAACAAGAAGGATTTTCACAACTGTGTGGATTTAGTAGGTCTCCACGTGTGTACATCCAGTTATCCCCATTAGGAAAGCCTGGCAGAAGATAATGCTATCATGAACCACTTTCCCCTCTCTGCAATGCTCAGTAACCCTTTCCCTGAGTAAGAAAACTGTAAGAAGGGAGTTCCTGTCATGGCTCGTTGGAAATGAATCTGACTAGTATCCATGAGGATGCAGGTTCAATCCCTGGCCTCGCTCACTAATAGAGGATCCAGCGTTGCCATGAGCTGTGGTATAGGTCGCAGATGCTGTTTGGATCTGGTATTGCTATGGCTGTGGTGCAGGCTGGCAGCTGTAGCTCTGATTGGACCCCTAGCCTGGGAACCTCCATATGCCTCTGGTGCAACCCTAAAATAAAAGCCAAAAAAAAAAAAAAAGAGAGAGAGAAGTGTAGGAAGGTTTTGCCGAAGGTACATAAAGGTTTATTTATGTATTTACTTATTGCCGAACTTGGTATGTGGAAGTTCCCAGGCCAAGGATTGAACCCATGCCACAGCAGCAGCCCCAGCCTTGCAGTGACAATGCCAGATCCTTAACCTGCTGCATCACAAGGGAACTCCCATAAAAGATTTTCAGAATGTAAAAGCAAGAACGTATTAGTAGTAGTCAGATGACCTGAATCATACTTCATTCTTCAATTATCAAATTTAATTTCAATTTTGTCATTAATTGCATAAACTTTAAAAAAAAAAAAACCCTCTAAACCCTGCTATGTCTCAGTTGTCTCAAATATTAAATGGTAATACTGATACTTAACCTGCTAAGATGTGCAGTGGTTGTGTTTGGCTTCCTGGAAAGTGAACTGCTTTCTTCGAAGTGAGAAATTCCCACAGTGTGAATCTTAGCGGGAAGCAGAACCACTCAACACCAGGAGGCCAAAAAGGCCAGACACACACTTCCCCTGTGCTCTGCCCTCGGCAGCTAGGATGCCAGCCCATGACTTAAGCTGTAGTAATCCGGTCCTGCCTGGATGATTGAATTTACAGCAACAGAGAGAGAATTCATTTGGTCAATGGCTACAGTGACATTCAAGAGCGGCAGAGGCAGTGTTTACAGTGCCGCTGCCTCAAATCCAGTGTCAGCTGTGGTGGAGGTGTCCCCCACAGGGTCCATTGTCCAGCGATGGCTGCAGTGCCATCCCACCAGACCATGCCAAGCAGGACCTTGCTTCTGGTTGCCTAGGCTTTTTGGTTCATGTTCACTTTTCTGAGGCTTCTGCTATTGCCTTCCCAGAAATTAGGAGAGCAGTCCAATATCTTTTCATTTCTTCTTTGCTTAATTCAGCCAGTCAACTACTCTTGCTTGCTACTAAGGAAACTGAATAATACAGCTGGATACTTCCCAAAGCGGTTGTGAAATCTATTTGAGTTGTTTCAAGTGAGATTGCTGGGGAGAGAATAAACTGTGATCTAATTTCACATAATGAGTATATATGAATGTCTTGATGGGGGTAAAGGATGAGCAAGATTTGGGCTGCGAGCTTAAGATGCTTTCAAAATAGCAACGGACACGAGAACTCAATGACAACGCCACAGTATATAGTAAGGGAGAAACATGAGCAAAGGCAGGGAGGCAGGGGAAGAGGATGGTGAAAGAAAGTCAAGGATGCCCAGCTTGTACTGAGTTGAGTTGAGAACAAAGATTCCAGAGGACAGGGATATTTGACATCATCCTTAAAGGCTGAATTGGAGTTGAAGAGAGGAGCAGCTGGAGCTTTGCAGTTGGAGCTAGGATGTTCCTTCTTCTCCAGCTTCAGTCTCCTCTCCGATGAAATGAGGAGGTTATAGTAAATGGTCTATAAGGTTTTAGCAGTTCTTAAATTTCTGATTGACTCCCACGGGCATATAGGGAGAATATGGCAGGTAGAAGGGACAAGGTGTCTAAAATGTGAAGGTTAAAAAGGTGAGATGAGCAAAAATCTAGAAGGAAGACAACACGTTCGCCCCAAACAATGGGTAGTTCAGCATGAAATATAAAGATGAAGAGAGTGCGTTTTAGTCGACAGGCAGTGGGAAGCCAGAAGAGATTTTAGCAAAACACTGTGGTCAGAGGATGAACTTTTGTGTTTTTCTGGAGCAAGCCATAGAATGGCAGATACTACAGTAAGGGGGCTGGGATTTGAAGAAAGTTAAAAGAATAAAAATAGTGAACTGAATTAGGATTATGACGCAGGAGTGGGAAGAGAGGACAGTTGTGAATGACATGTGGAGATGGATTTTCTCCAGCTTAATCACTGCAGAGGATGCGGGGAGTCATGGTCAAGATAGCTTCTAGGGTGTGCACCACCCTGTAGGATGTTTAGAAACCTGTTTGGTGTGAAAGTTAAAATAGTAGCTAAGGATGATTTAAAAGATTCAGGAAGTGTGATGTGTGCATAGTTTGAGGGGGTATTGCTGCTGAGGAAGGGTGTTTTCTACAAAATAGGAAAACTTAAGCAAGATTTTAACTAAAGATGAAGTAACTAGAAAGATTGGAAATCCAAGCAAGAGAGGAAAACTAAAAGAACGATTAATAGATATTACTAGGAAATATTATTTATTCTAATCACAATCAAACGTCTCACTTTTACTAAAAAGATACTAAGAAATAAGTTCAGAAAATGAGAGGAGGAGAACCAAAGAGAAACGAAGATTTGTCATCTTTACCTAGAAAAAAATTTGGAATATGTCTGTATTGATCTATTTATTTATCTTTCTTTTTACACCTATATATTTCTAGATATAAGAAGGTATTTGAAAATAAACATTTTTCTTTATTTCAGCTTTGCATATATAAGTGTATATGTGTATGTATATATGTGTATACATTTTGTTATTTCATCTTTCCAATCACTTCCTGAGGAAAGTCAAGGCAACATTTTCACCTTCCTCACTTCTGCTCCAATCACATTTTTAGAGATGGAGACAGTGAGTTGTCCAGAGCTCCAAGCAAGTAAGTGGGAAAACTAGCTTCAAAACAAGGTTTTCTGGCTTCTCGTCCAATCTTCTTTCTTTTCCACATAGGACACCCCCATCTGAACATAGGGTATTTATGGGTATTTATAACACAAAGTGTATTATCATAGATACGTTGGAAATTTACCTATCTTCATAATGATTTTTTTTTTTTGGTCTTTTTAGGGCTGCTCCCATGGCATATCAAAGTTCCCAGGCTAGGGGTTGGATCAGAGATATAGCAGCTGGCCTCTACCACAGCCACAGCAACGCAGGATCCAAGCCAAGTCTGCGACCTACACCACAGCTTGTGGCAACACTGGATCTTTAACTCATTGAGTGAGGCCAAGGATCAAACCCACAACCTCCTGGATACTAATTGGGTTCATTACCACTTAATTTAACTTAATTTTCTGTCATTATATTTTAATTTTGATTTATTCGATTAAAAAATATAGTTACTTGATGCATACAGCATGTAAGCTGCCCATGTCAATGAATTCAAACGTTTCATTTCATCTAAAATTCATTTATTCATTTATTCATTGGCAACTTCTAAGTTTTCTGACCTAATGGTAGTGACACATTTTTTTTGAGTCAGTCTTTCTGTCAAGAATGAGAACTATTGCTTCTGAGCACAGAACATAAGGAAGCAAAATGACATCATTCATGAATTTTGTCTTATGGCACCAAAACCTGAAGAATTACCAAGAGGAATTCATCCACAAAGACTGAGTTCCTTGATTTATAATTGAGAGGGCTGTAATTGCAAAACAAAGGGAATTGCTGCAAGTCACATAGTGGATGTCAGAGCTGAGGCTGGAACCCAGCTCTTGGTCAGTCAGTGCAAGGCTGTTTACTCCTGCAGCACTGCTCTGAAATCAATTAAGTTTGGATTTATAGGAAGCCATGGGTTTGAAGCTATCAAAGAATAAAATTCTATTGACAACTATTGCAGATGTTAGACATAAAGCTTCAGTCACTCATCTGTAAGTTTTTTGTTTGTTTGTTTGTTTGTTTTTGTCTTTTTGCCATTTCTTGGGCCACTCCCTCGGCATATGGGAGGTTCCCAGGCTAGGGGTCTAATCGGAGCTGTAGCTGCCAGCCTACACCAGAGCCACAGCAACGCGGGATCCGAGCTGCGTCTGCGACCTACACCACAGCTCACGGAAACGCCGTATCATTAACCCACTTAGCAAGGGCAGGGATCGAACCCGCAACCTCATGGTTCCCAGTCGGATTCGTTAACCACTGCGCCACGACGGGAACTCCCGTAAGTATTTTTAAGGCATCTATGAGGCAGTCTTTTCTATTGGAGTCTTTTGAGCCAGTAGAGGAATAAGAGAAGTGAAAAAGACTCTAAAATGATACTGTAACAATCAAAATATAACCAGGTGTGGAGTTCCCTGTGGCCCAGTGGGTTAAGGATCTGCTATTGTCACTGTAGCAGCTTGGGTCACTGCCCTGGCTCAGGTTTGATCCCTGACCTGGGAACTTCTGAATGCTATGGGTGCAGCCAAAAAAAATTTTTTTTTTTTTTTTAATTTTAGGAAACAAGTTCTCTGATGCATAACCTTAGGTCAGAAATAGCTTGAGTTTTAACAACCAATAAATTTAGCTTTAAGTTGATTTGAGGAGACATTTTGGAGTGTTTTTCATAGAGTAATTAAATTTAAGATTTTATTATAAAGGATATTTTTCCCAGAATCTATACAAGGGTTAAAAAGCTTAAGAAAGTAAGAACTGAAGAATTAAGCTCAGATTTAAAAAATTACAAATGTGTCAACTTATTTTATGTCTTATGATATGGAGAATGTTGGCACAATATTTCCTTGCTAATTTAAGTATAACAATATTTTAACACTGAGGTATTTATCCTAATGAGAGATCATTACCATCAATAATTTGCTTTTAGATGAGAATTTAATATTTCACTATTTTATCAATGCAAAATATATTTAAGCAAATGACAGTATTATTACCTTCTATGTAATTTAAAAAACATAACTAAGAACTTTACCAAAAAATAATAATACTTTCTAAGAATCATTCCATCTCTTCAGTTAAGGCAGACGAAATTCAGAAGTCGAAAAAGATTGTCCTGAATTAATTTCCCTAGGCTACTTGAAAATAAATGCAGAGCTCTCCTCTTCTTACCAAGAAACAAAATATCAAACTCTGCCCTTCAGGCATACTGCCATACCTCAAATGCTGATCTTATCACTGCTTGCAAGTCAAATAGAGTTGGACTTTAAAAAGAAGAAAGGAAACCCCTGGAGCCACTGAGGAGCATCAGGGGTCAGAACATACCAGGGTCTCAATACCTGAATTAAGGACCCCTTGGGTTCCAGCTGACATTTTTCAATCAAAACACATAACCAGAATTTGAAATACAATATTTAAAGAGCCATGTTCTGAAATTGATGTCCTGTTTCTCTTGACATCTTTCCGTTTGTTTTATTTGTGAACAGGACATAACAGAATTTTTCCTTGTCACTACAACTTGAATTCTGTATGCAATAATAAATAACCCTACTAAGTTACAAAGTAACAGTGCCAAAGCAGACTGGAAATTGATGATGAGCTGGATGGGGATTTTCTCAAATGTTTAAAAGATTGTTCACATCTCTTCTATGCTTCTGGATATTCGTTTTGTACTAAATTGTGAAATGTATGTATCAATTGTAAGCAGGAGTTCAAAGTTCCCTGAAAGTACAAAAAATGTAGATTAAGCTGAAATAATATTCAATTAACTAAATGTTATTTGTTTGGATAAATGGCTCTCTTGAATTAATCTCTCTCTCTCTTTCTCCCTCTCCCTCACTGTCCTCTCCCAAGAACAGATGCTGCCCAGTGGCTTTCCTAGAGTGGACTCTGACATCTCTCAGCAATATTTACATACAGAGCTTGTGCTGTGGCCTGGAAAATAGCTCTCAATGCTTCAGGCAGCAATCAAAACCCTGAACTGGAGGATCTCAGGCCAAAGACCAAAAAAGGTTAAAGGGATAAATGCTTTTCTCTGATATGTGCCTGCTTATGCATCTTATGTCCTCAGTTTGGACTGAATTGTAAAAGGGCATAGCACTCCTTTTTTTTCCCCCAAATCTAACATACTTTTAAGCAGGAAAAGGGAGGAAAAGAACTAATCTGAAAATGATAGAGTTTTATTTGTGAGGATGTTTTTGTTTTTTGTGGGGGTTTTTTTTGTTTGTTTGTTTGTTTTTTGTTTTTTGTTTTTTTTTGGTGGGGGGAGCGGGTTGGGAGGGGAGCAGTTAAAAAACTTTCTGAAAGGGAATCTACACTCTTCTGAAACCAGACAAACGCAAGGGGGCAGGCAGAGCTCGAATCTGACTTCAAAACCGGCTGGCTGAAGGGATCAAACCCATTTGAGTTCGCCCTCCGGATATTTATCCGTTCTCTTGGCAGACCAAGAAGTGTGATGCTGACAAGCGGGTTTAGTGTGTACTTGGTCCAATTACGGCGAGAAGAGGAACGTCTCTCATGACAGCTACCCAAGCAGCGGCGGCTTTGGAAGAGCCTGGGCTGCATTCCTCGAACATATCCTTTGGTGCGACTCTCCCAGTTCTGATCAGACTACATTTCTCACACATTCCAAATGCTCCTTTTGCCTTTTACTCTGAGATTTGGTTGCAAAGGAGGCGCTTGTTAAAACCTCACCAATCCGGGGACCGTACTCATTGTAATGCTCGAGCCCACAGCAGCAGTCGGGGATGGGGGGCTGTGGAGTGGGGAGCGCAACCTCCCCTAGATTGGTTTTTTAATTCCAGTTTTCCTTCTTAGGCAAGTACGCTCCAGAGTTTCTCCCTAAACTGCTTGGGGTTTTGATTCAAACTTTGGCGACGTTGCTTTCTAACTTTCCTCCTGCGTCTGCAAGTTTCAGAGAGAAATAAGCACCCCCTGCGCGGGATCCCATGGAAGTGGGGGGATTGGGAACTAGAGTGGGGGTATTCCTGGTTCACAGGCAGCTGAAAAAAGTGAATGCAGGCGGAAGGCGCGTTCCGGCTCCGCTGCTGGAGCCCCAACCCTAGGAGCCCAGAGTCGAGCCAGTCGCCTACTTCCAGGACAACCTGTAGCGCCTTCCATCTCCTCCCCTCCGCGCGGTTTCCCCGCCTCGGCCCCGGAGCTGATTGGCAGAGGTCGCTACCCAACCCTCGACTCCGGGCCTCCACCCGGGACCGACGATTGGCCTCCTGGGAGGACTGGAGTAAGGGGGTGCAAGGGGAGGGATTTCCCTCAAAGCCCAGGGTCCCGGGACCTGGGAAGGAGTGGTTGGAGGGACTCAGTTCTCCGCGCAACCCAGCCGCGAACCGCGCCGGGCGGGTCGGGACGCTTTAGTCTCCGCGGCTGTTCCAGCCCGGACCGCGCGGAGCCACTTTCCCATCCTTCTGGTCCAGCCCCTGCTCCAGCAGGACCCTGCGGGCGGCGAGCGGAGTTCCTGGCACTTTCCGGAGGGCTCTCTTGCTCCCTGCCCCGGACTGACTGCGCTCAGGCTGACCTGTCTGAGCCCTAACACACGGACCATGCACGCAGCTCCGACCCCCGGGATCACCGCCTGCGGGCGCCATGCAGCCAACCCCACCAACTTTCAACCAATGCCTCCTCCGCCGCCCGAGCTGGTGCTGCTGCTGCTGCTTCTCTTGTCACCGGTAAGCAGCGTCCGGGCACAGCCCGCTGCCCCCAGTCGGGCGTTGCTGTCCCCGAATCTTGCGGGGGTAGCAGGGGTCCCCGCCAAAGAGGCCGTAGTCCTGGGGAACCGTGGGCTCCGGGTGCCTTTCGGCCGTGAGGTCTGGCTGGATCCGTTGCAGGACCTGGTGCTGCAGGTGCAGCCGGGGGACCGCTGCTCAGTGACCGTGCTCGACAACGATGCGCTGGCCCAGAGGCCTGGCCGCCTGAGTCCCAAGCGCTTCCCATGCGACTTTGGCGCTGGAGAGGTGCGCTACTCGCACCTGGGGGCGCGCAGCCCATCTAGGGATCGAGTCCGGCTGCAGCTGCGCTACGACGCACCGGGAGGGGCGGCAGTGCTACCCTTGGTACTGGAGGTGGAGGTGGTCTTCACCCAGCTGGAGATTGTGACTCGGAACTTGCCCCTGGTCGTGGAGGAACTGCTGGGAACCAGCAATGCCCTGGACGCGCGGACCCTGGAATTCGCCTACCAGCCCCAGACTGAGGAGTGTCGGGTGGGCATCCTCTCCGGCTTGGGCGCGCTGCCTCGCTACGGGGAACTCCTTCACTACCCGCAGGTCCCGGGACATGCCAGCGACCGGGGCACCCAGGAGCCTCTGCTGATGGATTGCAGAGCTTTCCAGGAGCTTGGCGTGCGCTACCGCCACACAGCCCCCAGTCGTTCTCCAAACAGGGATTGGGTGCCCATGGTGGTGGAGCTGCGCTCACGAGTGTCTCCTGTGGGCAGCCCTGCTTTGAAACGCGAGCACTTCCAAATACTCGTGAGAATCCGAGGAGGGACTGAGAACACTGCGCCCAAGCCCAGTTTTGTGGCCATGATGATGATGGAGGTGGACCAGTTTGTACTGACCGCCCTGACCCCAGACATGCTGGCAGCTGAGGATGCTGAATCACCTCCTGACCTGTTGATCTTCAATCTCACCTCTCCGTTCCAGCCTGGCCAGGGCTACCTGGTGAGTACTGATGATCGTAGCCTGCCCCTCTCCTCCTTCACTCAGAGGGATCTGCACCTTCTGAAGATTGCCTACCAGCCCCCTTTTGAGGATTCGGACCAGGAGCGTCTCTTTGAACTGGAGCTGGAGGTGGTGGACCCAGAAGGAGCAGCCTCAGATCCTTTTGCCTTCATGGTAGTGGTGAAGCCCATGAACACACTGGCTCCAGTGGTCACTCGGAACACTGGTCTCATTCTCTATGAGGGCCAGTCTCGGCCCCTCACCGGCCCTGCAGGCAGTGGACCTGACAACTTGGTCATCAGCGATGAGGATGACCTAGAGGCAGTACAGCTGGAGGTGGTGGCTGGGCTCCGACACGGTCACCTTGTCCTCCCGGGTGCCTCCAGTGGCAACTCTGCCCCTAAGACCTTTACGGTAGCTGAGCTAGCAGCCGGCCAGGTGGTCTACCATCACGATGACAAAGATGGCTCCCTAAGTGACAACCTTGTGCTTCGAATGGTGGATGGAGGGCGCAGGCACCAGGTGCAGTTCCTGTTCCCTATCACCTTAGTGCCTGTGGATGATCAGCCACCAGTCCTCAATGCCAACACAGGGCTGACACTGGCAGAGGGTGAAACTGTGCCCATCCTGCCCCAAGCTCTAAGTGCAACTGACATGGACTCGGACGATGCTCTCTTGCTCTTTGTGCTCGAGCCACCCTCCTCAACTTCAGGGCATCTGCTTCTCCGCCAAACCCATCCTCCCCAGGAGGAGGAGGGGCTTATCAGGGGTCCTTGGAGGAAACAGGGAACATTCTATGAGAAAATGGTGACAGAGTGGCGGCAGCGAGACATAACGGAGGGGAGGCTGTTCTACAGGCACTCGGGGCCCCACAGTCCTGGGCCCGTGATGGACCAGTTCACGTTTCGAGTCCAAGATAATCATGACCCCCCTAATCAGTCTGGGCCGCAGAGGTTTGTGATACGCATTCACCCCGTGGATCGCCTCCCTCCAGAGGTGGGCAGCGGCTGTCCCCTTCGGATGGTGGTACAGGAATCCCAGCTCACTCCACTGAGAAAGAAGTGGCTGCGCTACACTGACCTGGACACAGACGACCGAGAACTGCGTTACACTGTGACCCAGCCACCGATGGACACAGATGAAAACCACTCACCAGCTCCCCTGGGCACCTTGGTCCTGACTGACAACCCTGCAGTGGTGGTGGCCCATTTTACACAGGCCCAGGTCAACCACCATAAAATTGCTTACAGGCCTCCAGATCAAGAACTGGGAGTGGCTGCCCGAGTGGCCCAGTTCCAATTCCAGGTGGAGGACCAAGCTGGGAATGTGGCTCCAGGCACCTTCACCCTGTACTTGCAGCCAGTGGATAACCAGCCACCTGAGATCCTCAACACTGGCTTCACGATTCAGGAGAAGGGCCACCACATCCTGAGTGAGACGGAACTGAGCGTGAAGGACGTAGACACTGACGTAGCCCACATCACTTTCACACTCACACAGGCACCCAGACACGGCCACATGAAGGTGTCTGGGCAGATCCTGCGTGTAGGTGAGATTTTCCACTTGGAGGACATAAAACAGGGTCGGATTTCTTACATCCATAATGGGGCCGAGACTCTGACTGATAGCTGCTCCTTGGAGGTCAGCGACAGACA